>NC_064913.1:15995848-17245848 GCF_929443795.1 Astur gentilis
CTCATTTGCTTTATAGATACAGCTGTCTGGTGGGTTTGGGGAAAGAAAGTGCTGTACAAGTACAGACAAATCATGTCGATGGGATGTTATTACAGTGCTTTGTAACAGACACACACTTGCCTTTCTAGCAGGTCAGCGAGAATCATAATAGCTGTTTAGCAGTATGGAGAGATTAGTTGTAGTATACCTGAAGCTCCTTTTTGTTAGCTCTTTTGTTAGTCTGTATTGGAGTGTTTTGGAAAATGTCAACTCAGCTGTTTCAGATGTAACAGCAAAAGAAACCTAGTGCAGGTGAAACTTCACATTCTGTCTTCTAGTGACTTCAACAGCAGTTGAGGGTCTCTGCATGTTTCCTAAGGTCTTTGATCACAATTTTTTAAAGGACTGTAAATTCGTAAAGCAGATAATACTGGACCAGTCATTTTAAAAAAACAAACAAAATAACCCCCAACAAAACAAAAACCATTCATTTATTCTGTGTGTTTGCCTGCTCTATTTAATCAACCCTTTTCAAGTTTTCTATTTCATTTATGTTAAAACAAGCAGATCTAAACTTCTATAACTTCGTATGAAGTTAGTATACTATTTTCTAGGCATTCTAAATCCAGTTTTAGTTGATTTCACTAAGCATATTTGTTGTTTGGAAGCTTGTATGAAGAAAACTATCTCTTAAACTGCTGCTGCTTCTGCTTTAGGTAGGCATTAGTATTCACCTGAATTTTAAATGCTCACGTGTGCCATGTTAAATGTAATGTTCTGAAGCTACCTTTTGTTTAGTCAAGAATCAGAGCTGTGTTGTATTCATAACCCTTCAGCTCCAGCTAGGGCTGTTTTGTGACGTGCACCAGATTTAAATGGAGGACACAGGTACTACCTACTTTTTTTTTTCCTAAGCTCTCATTTTAAAATAATTTCCATATGGAATTTAGTAGCCTTTTTCATAGAGGAAGTAGTGTTTGTTCAACTCATTCTACAGTTTCCAGTGAAATGACACGATTGACTTCATAATTTTATTAAGCATATACTTGAAATGTGTCATATTCATCAGATATACATTTGTCCCCAACCCATATTTAAATGAACTTTTTGATTGACTGACTGATTTCCAAACTAGTATTTTTTTTTCCTCCCTCCACCATATGATTTTGCAAACCATAGCTGATGTTACATGCTCTTATTGTAAGGGACAATTTAGGCTTGTTGCTGTTCTCTGGTGTGGGATGGATTAGATGATTTACTGTGTAATTATAACTGTGTAACTGTGCTTCAGGAGAAAAGTTAAGTGACTTCTTATTCATGGACAGCATGATTGTTGCTAAAAGCAACCTTACCCTAGATTGTGTGTAAGCTATCCTAAGAATATAGGACAGTGGCTGTCCTTTATTCTGCAGATAAGTCCAAAGGAAAGATCCACTGCTAGCAATGTGGGTGGGTGGGTGCCTTTATTTTCATGTTACTTTAGGGTAACGGGAAACTCTGTAATTTGATAGCTAATACACTATCATCTTTGCTACCCTACTGCCTGGTGGTGTGTTGTAAAATAGTAGATCCTGGATCATAGTGTAAAGTAGGTCTCATTAACAGTGTGTTTTTGAGACAGATGCTTATAAAATGAGATGCATGCATATTAATAATGGGAAAGTAGAAATACATAGTTTTATTTCTTGAGTTTACTGAGTGGTTGGTAGTCACTGTTTTTATTACATAGAAGAAGTCTAAGAACAAAAATTCACACAGTTAAAAGTATGAGGAAAAAGTTATAAAAGTTTAGTCTTCCTTTCTGTCAGTTCTATGCAAGATGAAGTACCTGACACTTTGAAACACTGGCTTTTATTTCATTTATTAATTTTATAATTGTCCTGAACATAATTCCAAATGAGAAAAAACTTAATTGTAAGAACTTATCAATTCATTAATAATGAGATAGTATTGGAAGAGTTCAAATTTCAGACTAATGCTATGCAATATTGTGTGTATGTTCTTCCCACTTAATTCACTGAAAGCCATTGAGCTGGCAGGGACCCACAAGGATTATAAAGTCCAACTCCTGACTCCACACAGGGCAGCCTAAAAATTAAACCATACATCTCGGAGCATTGTCCAAATGGTTCTTGAACACAGACCGGCAATTTGTGTATTGTGCATATATTAGAAATCGAAGATAGAGGAAATAGTCGAGTGGCCACAGAGCCAGATAGGAAGCATGGAGAATTAAACCCCGTTTAGGGTAGGGGAAGAAAAAAGTTTTACCTGTTGTCCTTGCGGATAACCACTGTAAAATCCATCAAGCTATTTTAGCCATAAAGCCCATTGTTGTGGAGGTTGTGGTAGACTTGTGTGAACTGTTCCTGAAACTTCAAAACAGGGGGCTTGAGTGCCATAAGTCTTTGTAGTTGAATATAATTGATAAATCAAAATTTTGTTTTCTCAAGACCTTTTTGTTTTGATGTTGTGGCTTTTCTCTTGAATGTGCACAGCCTAATTGATGGAATTATGTATATTTAAAGATGAGGTTGAGACATAAATAGGTAGACAGTTCTATTAAGTTTGGGTGCCATCCAGTAGCCTTTGTGATAGTGGTGTTGCATTCCTTATCAAGACACTGATTAGCATGCACATTTTTAAGTCTTGCCTGCATTTAGGTTTTTGTGAAGCAGTAGCTGGTAGCAAGGAAGGTAAAGCAGTGAAGGTTATATTAAGAAGGTTCAACTTACTCCCACTTATTTTTAAGTCCTGAGCTCTTCCATATTTGAACAACTTAGTGTTGCATCTTCTTCCACTTTAAATTTTCTGTCTTCTGTGCCCCCAGCTATTGAACTTGTCTTGAACATCAAATCCTTTCTTGCCTAATGCTGCTTTTTGGACAATGTTTTAGTAAAACAAGGGAAGATCCCTATATGTTGGCTATGATCATATTGTTTAAAAGACTTTATTTAGACCACAGAGAAGAGTGAGATACCAGAATTAGCATTGACATGCTCTGCCTTTAATACTACGAGTCCTTGTCTGACTTGATATCTTCTGAAAACATAACCTCATTTCCATTTGGGACACACATTTCTTATTTGACTTTTGTTCTTTTGACTTTGTCTCCTCTTTCTGGGTTGATTCTGCCTCCTGAACAAAGAAAAAGGCTTGTTTTATACAGTCATGGAACCAAAAAAATTGAATTCACAGCACAGCAGCTGTCACTTTTCTGTGGTCTCAGGATAGTAATTTGGTATGGAGGTTTGCGGGGGGGTTCTGCTTCTGCTACTGTGCCTTTTTACAAGAGGGTCTGGCCTGTGTGGTATGGCTGTTGAATTCAGCATGTTGTAAAACTTAAAATTCTCCAAATGCTATGTACAAAATGCATTTAATCCCATACCCTAGCAACGGCAATGTGACTTAAACAGTGCTGCCTTACATCCCTTTCTTTGGTTGCAGTGATTGAAAGAGCATTTTGCTACACTTTCCTCTTGACCTGACAATATTTGAAAGGCTTAATGCCAGTTTTAAGTATTGATGGCCTTACTCTTAACAGTAAGAGATGCATTAGTCTGTTAATTTTCTGTCCTAATCCTTTAAAGATTGCTTGCTCACTTGATGGTCTTGCTTGATGTTTGGCTTTCCGACAGCAGCTGGGCAGAAAGCTTGGCAGCTGAATGTTGTCTTTTCTGTGCCCCTAGTTAGCTCTATGGCTTCCTATAGCTAAATTCTTCCTCTGATTAGGTATAAATATAGAAAAAAGGAAATCTGATTAAAATCTTGGCTGATACAGCTATTAGTTGTAGGTGCCACATGTGGCAGCTCCTTTCAGAAGTGGATTTGTTACCCTGATACCAAGGCCACTCATTTGAAAATAAAGGCCTGAATACTGCTTTGAAATTGAAAAAGGAAAAGTACTGTTTGTAAACAACCCTCAGCTGTTTCTAGTATTGCTTTTACTGACACCTTGCATAGGCCCTGTGTGTCCTGTTTTCCTCAATAAAGATGACTGTTCTTAGTGCAGCCTTTGCCATTGAATATTTTGTTGTTCTCATCAGTCCTTATGCCTGCTGCATCCCATTTCTTTCCCTGGAGGTTCTCAGGCCTCCACCCCCCTTCTTTAGGAGGTGCTTTATGCCTGTGTGTATTCCCCGCCCCCCCTCCCCCCCCCCCCCGAAATTAATTCTCCTTTTATTTCCCACGTCACAACTAATTTTCTATTTCACTGGTGAAGAGGTGAAGTGTTCAGCACAATGTGGAACAAATTCAGTTTGAAAGTAAACTTCTGGTGTGTTTGCTTCCATTGCTCTGGAGGGTGTTTTATTGTTGGTTTTCTTTGGTTGGTTTTTTAATGCACTCAGGGTGGTTCTTCTAGGTTTAAAATAAAGTAAATGAAGTGGGATTTCTTTAATTTTCAAAATATTAAATCAGTGTCAAGATTGAAGTTATACTGTTCGAAATCTGCTATGGATATTCCTTGTCCTACCTCTGATGTCTTGTCCCTTAACTCCCATATGCTTTCTACATTTAATACCAAGGCCTGCCTGCCTTAGTGTTATCTTGTCACGATCTGAGAGAACTTCATCCACAGCACCTGTCCTTTAAGTCCTGCTACTTTTCCATCTGTTCCAAAATCTCATCTTGCCTGCCTGCCCTTCCCTCCCAGTACCTTTTTGGTGCTAATATTGCAACTGTTTTTAAAACCCTGTGGATTTTTTTCTTATGATTGTATAGGAGATACTGTTCCAAATAAAGCTCAATATATAAATAACTGTGCCCTCATGTTTGGGAGCTTGATTTTAAGCTCTTACAGATTTCTTAAAATCTTTGATTGTAAGATTATTAGGGATGGCAGTGAAAGACAGGCATCCTGCTTTTTTTTTGAGTAGCAAGATGCCTATTTTTAAATGTGTAATTTTATTTTAGAAGAAGAAAATGTGACCAAAAAATATAAAGAAAAAGGTGTTTTAAAAAAAACCCAAACAACAAACCACACCTCAAAACATCTAACTTCTCTTGGCTGCCATACATCACAAGAATGATTAATCACATCAGTGCTGCTAGACTTGAAATAAATGAGGTATTGGCTGAAATAGGTGGCCTGAGTGGCTGACCCAGTTTGCATTCTGGACTGTCAGTCCTGACAGCTTTTTGGGTAACTCTTCCCCAGGAACAGGAGGAAACAAGCACACAGGAGGCATTTCACATGAAACTTTCTGGCTGTTAGTATCTGCAGTAGTGTCACCAAATGAGCTTCAGCTGTACTAAATGTTGGGTCTTTGCCTGTGTTGTAGGGATGGAAGACTGCATTTATTACTTACAGAACAAGCTTTCCCTTTCCTCTTGAGGGCTGGTTCAGCAGAAGTTAGAAAGGCTGTTGCCTTTCATAAGGTAACCCATAAGGTCTTGGGACGGGTCTGCAGTAGTGTTAAGAGGCAGCTCCGTTGGCTGGTGTAGCATCTGTTTCCCTCCTCCAGCAGGCAGATGCTTAGCCTTGGGGTGCTGTGTTCTCTTGGATGCTTTTCTGAAATACAAACTGGCACTTCAAAATACACAGTAAACCACTAGCATGAGTTAAAAGATAAAATTGTCTTAGCGATGTTAAAAAACTGGCATTTTCCCTTCAAAGACTGGAAATTAGTACACTTGGCAGTGCCACCTGCTAATAGCAGTGTCTAACAAGAGGCTGTGCCTTGGGCATGGAACTGAAACTGGCTCCTTCTGAGTCAAGTCTGTCTTGCAAAATATCAATTATGACTGAGGAATTTTAGCAAAAAGCACAGACAGTTCATAGGCTTTCTGTGTAAACACACTTTGAAATGCACCAACTTGAAGAACCATTGAGAAGAGGCACGCATAATCTTTTTAAAAACTGTATTGGGAGAGGAGGGTAAATGAAATATCCTGAAGGGATAACAGCAATTGAAAGAGCAGCTTTACAAAAAGTGTTTCTCCTCCCAGCGATACCAAGTCACAATTTGGGGAGGGGGAGGGTGGGGAAATCTACTCTTTGCCATGCTTTGCCATCTCTTGGTTCCTTCTACATCACAACCTTATTTGAACTTCAGCTTTTTCCCAAAGGAATTATTTAAAAAAAAACAAAACACCACCTTTATTTAAAACGTGAGTCACCTCTATTGGAAGACAGCATTTAGTAATCAGAATGAACTTCATGTCATGGAAGGTTTGTTTTTCTTCTCAGCTTTCTTGCAGTTTATCTGATCTTCCCACGGAATGATTGAAGTATCTACAAATAAATGTCAGCCTTATTTGTTTGTTACACATGTGGAAAAAATTAAAAACAAGTTTATCATTTCTCAGAGTATGCATTCACTGTGGTAATGCTGGTTTCGCAGCTTTGGTCAGAGGATTGGCTGGGTGCTCCTGGAATCTAGAACCTTTATAACTAGATAAGCTCTTGCTAATTACTGATGTAGCTTTGAAGATCTGATTTTTCTTTGCCAATTCTAGTTATTGATTGCATTGGCCATAGGGCAAATTCCATTTACTTTGTTTTTATTTATGCATTATATCTGTGCATGTGCCCACAAGTACATTTGTACACACAGGATTTTCATTTGAGGTCAAAGTGGTTTGGGTTTTTTATTGACAGGGTAACCTGGTGAGATTGAACCCTGATGCAGGATCTAAGAGTAAGCAGCAGGTATACTTAGGTTAAAATGAACTTTTTCTCAGATTAATGGAATTACATGTCTTTCTGAGCTTTTTAATCAAACTGTTTTGTATGCAGGATTCAAGTATCTCTTTCCTTCATTTCAGTATCTTAAGTCTTTGTGTGCTCAGTTTAGGTTTGTTAATAATTAAGATTATCAGTGGCGAGAACTGCCTATTTTCTTATGGGGTCCTTTTTTTGGATGAGAAGTGTCTAGTTAGCTCACATGAAGAAAGAGGTTATTTATTGACTAAGGTGAAAGCATTACAGAATATATTGTCTTTTTTGTATGCAGAACAGTGGGCCCCAATTTGATTGAAGTCCTGCAGTTGACCACTATGTGTTTTTAGCAATAAACAATTAAAAAGTCAGTAATAAAAAATGGTGGGATACTGTGGAAACATCTGATACGAAGTCAAGCATGTTTTCAAAGCAAGTTAGAATCTCGGTTCGAAATTTACTTATAGCTTAAAATTGGGAGGCTGGCTGCTATAGTTATGTATTAGATTTTGTCTCTTGAGCTATGGTAAGTATGAGTCAATCATAAGAACTCTCCAGAATACTTAATGTAAAATTGCTTTTCTCAAACCTAATAAAATTCTGACACTGTACATACAAGCAAATATGAATCTTCCTATTGAATATCTAAGATGAGCTGTCCCCTCACTGATGTTGTAGAAGGGATTTCCTCTGAAAATAAATTAAATTTTCTGACTCTTAACACTTACTTAGTCACAGAGAGCTTAAAAGTTATACTGTCAGATCCTCATCAAAAAGGAAAATTATTTAGAAAAACTTACTTTCCCCTTTGAAGTTTATACTTTAGAACTCATATATATTCCTCTTCTACTTGATAGGTTGGCTTACTGGCACATTAAGTTGCACTTATTTTAAATTTAAAAATAGTGCCTTTTTTTAATTTACATGGCTATCTTTTAAATTGGGTCCATGTGGAATTAATATAACCATGGAAATAAATGTGGAATCAAGATGAAAGCTGCTTTACTTGCAATATTTGAAAGTGGAGTGCAGACGTGTGTCTCAACTATCAAAGCCAATTTTGTAGGTGTATGTACATTTATGTGGGTATGTATGTACACATCTTTTGTGTCCCCAGCTCTTAGAGCTTGTGACCATAACACTTTCATTTGAAATCTGCGCTGTGGAATGACACTTAGAAAGCTGTTTTTGTGGATTGCCAAGTTGCTTCCCATGTGTAGAGATTGTCAGTGAGGCTTTTAAATGTTCCCTTCAAACAGCTTTATCTTCTAGTGCTCCTGTCATTTGGTACCTCCCTAGTATGAAGTGGCTACTTGTATTCCTGATGGACAGCACTGCTATTTAAATGTGGACAGATTCAATCTTCTTTAATCTGCCAGTGATGTTCTCAGGCCCCCGTGAATGGGTGAAACTCCATCATTTGGTTTAAGCATTGTGGAATTCCTAGAAATTGTAGGTACACAGAATCAATGAAGTAAGAGTGAAGTCCTTCAGACTGTAAGAGTTAAAACCATGAGTAAAATCCCAGGTAAAAATATCCATGAGCAAACAAGCTTATTATTCATATTAATGTGACATAGGTACAGTTTTTATCATAGCTGTTTTGTTGATGGTTAAGTATATAAGCTTTGGATGAAAGGCTTTTGAGTTTATGTAATGTGATGGGCATAATTTTATTTTAGGATGTGGCAAATCATCCTCTCCTTCTCTTCCCTTCTGAGTGAAATACTGGGACAACTTTTTGCAAAATAGAGGTATCAATAGGGGAAAGTAATTTTGAGCTGAAAATAGAGAAGCCCCAGTCACTTCTTGGAATAGGGTGACAGGCTGTTTCATGGACAGCACAGACTATCTGGGTATCTGTGAAAATGGTAGCACAAAGCGCAGGGTGGGACTAACAGGGATGTCACTGCTAAGGGGTATGCTTTTCTGGTGGCCCCACTTGTTTCTAATCAAGTTGAAAGACTCCTGGTGAACTTGTTCTGGTAGTCTTTCCTGTCCCGTTCCCCCCCCCTTTTTTTTCCCTCTCCCCCCAACCCCAACTTTGTCATTCTGTTTGTCTTGCCAAGGCTTCAAAACTAACTGTTACTGTACAATGTCCTTGAAGATTTCACGAGGGCCTTTGAAGGTCATTGCAATAGCCATTCTATTACCAAATACACCTTGATAATCACTTCACTTCTTTCATTGCTACTCTGTGCAGTCAAGTACATGACATTGCTAATAAGTTTATTTTTCTCTCATTGATAGTTTTCCTCTGAATTTCTTTTACTTATTTGAAGCTTTTCTGTAGCACTGTTGTGTGCTTTGGTCACATATATTACATACTGATGGGTTCTTAAAGAAGACATAAAGAATCGCAACCTAGACTTGCAGGACTGCTTGCTTTTCAGCAGGACTAGAATATTTAGGACTCTTGGCATGAAGATATTAAATGGTTTTACATAATTAGTACAAAATCATATAATAGCTTGGAATATAATTTTGGCAGAGCAAAGAGATATACTTGCTTTACACTTACTTAATGTGATGATCTTGTGATCTTTGCTGTTAGTCATATTTAAGCCTGTACTATGTCAATTTTTATATGGATTTGACCATAGACTTGTGTCGGAACTGGGGCAATAATTTGAAATGGTCTAGTCTGTGTAGGACATTCATTTTAGTGGGCTTGTCTCCTGCCAAGTAAACTGTGAGACATGCTATCCCATTACCCTCAATATAAAAGATCAAATGTGTTGGCATAACAAACGTGGTGCAGCCAAATCTGAAACATCTTTGGCTACACATTGTGGTGTCATTTGTCAGAATTTATGAAGTCACAGAACAGCCCATGTCAATGCAGCTGATGCTTGAGTAAACCTCTTCTAAAGTATTGATTATATACAACAGAACAGTGTTTCTGGCTTGGTCATTGTCCTCTTTGCTGTCTCTCCCCCAGACACACACGCTGCTTTGCCTGCCTTGAAGGAATAATGTTAAGGCATTGAAGGGAGAGGATACTGGAGTAATGCTACCAGACTGTCTGCTAAGATGTCATGATGGGGCAATGTTCAGGCTTCTCAATCATATTCTATTTTAAGCTAACTTTATCTTTTATTTAAATTGGGTAGACAAATTTGTGATGAAGGTTGGTTTTTTTCTTCTTCCCTTTGCTCACTTTTAAGACAGTGGATAGCTTTGAAAATTTTACATACAAGTGCTTTTATTTCATGTTGGCATACTACCTCAGACACATGAAAAAGTTCAGTGCTGGAACGGTGGGATCTGTTCACCTCTGTAAGCACAAGTTTCCACTAGACCAGATAGGATTATGGAATGCACATCAAGGTAAGAGTAGAGTTCAGGATGTATATTTGAGCCTATCCTTTCAGTGATGCTTCACCAGGTTATTCTCTCCTCTTGGATACAAAGTTGGGGCATGGGGGTAGGACTCTCCAATTTATCTCCATGTGTAAAATCTTTTCATTGCAGTCAACTAGGTTTTAACTTGTTTTCCTGTGTTTTCCCACTGTCTGTGGACATATTGCTTTAAATTAGGATAAGGCTATGGAAGGAGACAGTGTTCTACTCCTTGAGGGAGGGAAGCAGTGGTGTTTTGGTTCTTATGCCCCTAGGTTATGATGTCCAACTGAGAAGTCTGCTAGCTAGTAAAAAAAATTACTCCCTTCAACCAATTAATTTTAGAAGTAAGGAAAGATAATAGGCAAATGCCCTTTTTAATAGATCTGTATTAACTGAGAGTTAACCTTTTCTCATTTTTAACTATGGTACTAGCTTTATGGTGAAGCATAAACTTTATTAACAAAAAGGACAAACTAGCTGAGGGTTAAGTGGTAATTTCTTCTGAAGATACTTATTTTCTGGTGGACGTAACTCCTGCCCCTGGGGTGGACTTGCATTTTCACTTAGGCTCTTCTTTAAAACTTGTCAGACTCCAGCAAAGATATGCTGATTTAATTGTTTGGTTTGGGTATTGCTGTTTGGTGCCTGGAGAGAGCTCACATACTTGGGTTGCATCAGGAGTTTTTCTAAGTGGATGTTTTACCTATCATAGCCAGTAAGTGAAGCCTTGGAGGGCAGTGCAGGGAGTGTTGTAGAGCATTGCATTTTCTATTGATCCCATCTACTTTAACACCTTAATGCATTTTAATCCCTTACCAGATTCCCTATTACAAGAATAATTTAATTGCAGCATTTCTTCTTGGAGACTGGGAGTCTGGCAAAGCTGTTGTGAAACTTTGGTCATGGTTGGTTTTTTATTTTATTTTTTTACTTTGTGCATTTATTAGCCACGCTGGAAAACCCTGTTACAGACACCCTAGCAATGGGTTGCTTGCTTTTCCTTTGGTGTCAGAGGGCAGGTTTTTTTGTCACAGCTTGCCTTTCAGCCCCACAAACCAAGCTGTCTGGGAAAAACAATAAATCCTCTGGAATTCTCTGTTTTGTCACTTTTGTACCCAGTAGCACAAGATTTTAATAAATAAACTTCCTTATTGCTAGGAAGTAAAGCCATTTTTATAGGTACTGAATGCTTTTAGGCCTTTCATCTCAACTTCTGTGATTCCAAGCAGATTTTGTACTGACCGTTGAGATAAAGTACAGTCTTGGTCAGTTTCTCCTTATTTTCTTTTGTTCTGCGTTAGAGAGGGTACACAGCAATGGTGCACTATGCCTGCTTCACAGATTAATGTCTCCTCACCAAACAGTGCCAGCCTTTTCCGTTCCATGAAAATCTTGTATCTCAACTGCTTGCTATCTTTCCGGACTCTTATGTATGCTGTATTATGTCTTTTTTTAAATGGAGAATAACATGACAAAAATATACATATTTTCTTAGCCCAAGGTGGCCTAATGCCCTACTACATTTATTTTCCTATCCCATTCCTTATGACATCTTGCTGCCTTCGTCTTCATTAGACTTCCTCAATGACACGTTGCAGGTGCAATTTCCTACACATTTATTTTCTTGGACGTTAGCTTTGAGGGCATGTCGGGAGTTATAATGTCCATGATTAAGATCATAGTGAGCTTGCAGATCCCCAGCTCACAGTTACTACAATGAGTGAGTTCACTCATGTGTGGTCCTAGTAAACATCTTGCGTGTGCTTTTTGCCTTGTAGTAGAAGCAAGTAATTAAACTGAGCTGCATTTCTTTGCACAAGCTGTTGGAAGCAGTGGTGAGAAAATAAAGTGGAAACTAATGGTGTACCATGCAGAATCTGTTGCACTGTTACTTCTGTGACAGTGAGCTGGCTACATTTGCTCAAAAAAGAAAAGTTGGAACTTGTCTCAAATAGGCTTATGGATGTTGAAGAGGATGGTGAGCATATATCTATCAAGGATGTTTGTAGTACTTTTTACAATTTTGATTTATTTATTTTTTTAACCCCAGGATCATAGGTTTGAATGAAAAATGTATTGCACCAAACTCTTAAACTGTTTATTGGGTGCATTAGTACTGCAAAGAAAGAAGTGGGAACTTGGAAGGGAACAGAAAGTAGATTTGATTTGCAGTGGGAGAAATAAAAGTAGAATTGAAAGCCAGTTGTATGCACTATGGCTCAATGCTAAATGCTCATAAGCCTGCTCCCTCCCGCAGTGACCTGTACACCAGGCCCCACAGAGCACTTCGCTGCACACAGTGTGTGGATACAGTCACACTTATGTTTGGAGGCTTGATTGTATCTGTGTACTAAGGTGTTACTAAAAAGCTGATCTTAGGTTATTTGCTTGAGGCAGAACTGCAGTTCTGTTACTGCTGGTTTTTTCTCCAGTAGCACTTAAAATTTTAATCTTTAGGTGTAACATGATGCAGGTGGTAGCGGGCAGACTTTGGGGTTTATTTCCACTACCTGATTTTTGATCTGTCTTTTGTTTATGGGAATGCTTAGGAATTGCCTGTCTTCCCCATGGAGGTACCTCATGCTGTAACCTCGGAGGAGGAGTGATTCCCCAGCCTCAGTCAGCGAGTGGGGATAACAGCAGTCAACTGTCAACCTTCCAGAGCCTGTGGTCAAATGTATTCTGCAAACTTGTCCAGGCACAGAGGATGATTTTTGTGGTACAAGTTTTGCGTCTGCTGTTATCCTTGTCCGGGCTCTGTGCACAGTATCACTCTGGCCATGGATGTTCTAGGTGTCAGCTGCTGTCCTGCTATGTGGGAGCATTTATGCATGCAGATGGATGGCTGTGCTAGAACAGCTGCATTAGGCATGCATAGGGTTACAAATGAATGCATTGCTCCAACAGTCATCATAGGCAGAGTGGATATAGCAGATTTGCATAGTAATTTGTTTTGAAGATGTTGGTGACATGGACTGAGGTATGACTTGCTGTGGAATTGTGATTCAAGTTGCTTGCTGTAATTTTGTACAGAAGCATAATCTTATAAAAAGTTTATTCAAAAAAAAAAACCTCTGGTCTGGGGAAGGAAATTTCTGCATGAACACACAGGATTTCAAGAACTTGCTTTTTTTTTCCCCTTCTAGTTACAAAAAGGTAATTACTTGAGACATCAGTTCTTTCCAAGCATTCGGATTTACCAAAATTGCTAAGGCAGGTTTCGATAGTAAGTGAGACTGCTTTCTTGACTCTGCAACATAGAGTTGCAAGTTATTGATATCCTGTAATTTTCCATGAAGACTTAAATCTCTTCCATTGTTGATGAAGTAGCAGTATTATGTAAGTATCTCACTGTAACACTTCTGATTGACATCAAGGTCTGTCCTTCAATTAGGACAGGCAGAGATGGTTTTAAAAAAAAGTTGTGTTCTAGGTTTTTGTCAAAAAGAGCATACTGCCCCAATGTACTTCCTAACATATTCTTTTCAAATATATTTGACCACAAGTTAAGTATGACTTTCTGTGTTGGCTGATAAGAGTACTGGGATGCTCATGTCTAGTTTCTTTTGCTTTGAGATACCTAAAGCAGGAGATGGATTGTAGAACCTGATAGCCTGTTCTAGATGGCATGGTTTAACGTTTGTGTTCAGGGATCATTTGCTGTAAGGCTAATAGCCACATTATCCCGTTGTTCTTTGTTCAATACATGCCCTGAAACACTTAGGCAAATAGTTGAGACTCGACTGTTTTGGTGTCCAGCTGGTTTGCTTCTAACCAAAGTTTTGAGGATGTTGCTGTGTCGGGAATTATTCTGAAAGGTCTCTAAAGAATTTTCACTACTGTTCTTCAACTGCAAGAGGAAATTGCACTCCCTCCAACTTCATGAGAACTTAATTACCATTTCCTTCGGAAGAACATCTGTAGGGCTGTGAATGAGCGAGCTATAACAAAACAAACAACTTCTGTGATACTCCTCCGCCTCCCTGGTTCCTCATGTTCGGTTTCTATTGCAAAGCCCTACCTAGCCTTTCTTCATTTTAGTATACTTAAAAGAAAACAACCCTTTTGAGCCTGCTGCCCACTAATAAAGCAGCCGAATTGGGTTATCTAGCTTGCAACAGAGGTATTCTCATAAAGGATCTGGTAGGTTTTCCCCTATTAGTAATAGAGGGAGAGCCACTGTGCCCTTGATTATTCAAGTCTGAACTGAAAAAAAAAAATGGGGAAATATTAATTGGGGGAGGAGTTAAATCTTTCTCCCACTCCCTTACACTTGGTTTAAAACCTGCCAGCCCCTCTGAGTAATTCATCAGTCATATAAACATTGACCCTAGTTTTTGGACAGGGAAAGTATTAAATGCTTAGCTTAAAGTAAAAACAAAATCCCATACCCCACCAAAGAAGGACATCTGTTTCTAACTTCAGCTTTTTATTTTTTTTATCTTTCATTTTTTTTTGTTGGTAAATCTCCCAGACAACAGCAGTTCTGTAGAGAGTTTAAATATGAAGGAATGGCAGGACGGGCTAAGGGCACTTCTACCGAACATTAACATCAACTTTGGTGGACTGCCCAATGCTTCTTCCCCCTCCAACGCCAACCACAGTGTACCAACGTCCAACACTGCCACCACCGACAGCCTGAATTGGGACAGCCCTGGCAGCTGGATGGACCCCGCAATCATCACAGGTAACCGTTTCTCACTCCTTCAGCTCCGCTGGCAAACCATCAAATGGGTATTTGGCACAAACTGATTTACATCTGGAAAAAAGAAAAAGTCAGTATGCGGTGGTCTCTTCCAGCTTCCATCCACAAAACCTCAAGGGTCCAGGAATTTTTGTGGAACCGCTAGGTATAACAGTGTCACTTAGGCCTTTGCAATGCATGCCCGGGACCTCTGCAGGCAGTCAGGCGGATCAGCATTTATCTATAGGGTCGACGTAGGTGTCCCTTCTGCTGGATGGCATGTCCGGTATGTGCGCCGCTGGTCCTGAGGCACGGAAGGCATTCACTGGACTTTGTTATTTAAAAAGGGACGTACTCCACTTGTTTATAAAGCTCTCTTTTATAAGGCTGTCTGGTTGTGTTTCCCTGTTAGAGAGGCTGAAGCATGATTCAAGTAGGCAGAGTAGGAGGTGAAGCATGCAGTGTACTGGTAGTTTGGTGTGGTAAGGTCACGTCAACAGGGATGCAGTCCTTGCACAGGATGTTTGATAGAAAAATGTGTGGTTTATGAAGAAGTGCTCTGAGGGGGAGCTTTCTCCTACCTGGATTTTATGTTAAATGTTTTGCGGGCAGGGTTAATTCTATATAATAACGTAAAATGCATTCTCTGTACAAAACTAATCATGTTTTCTCACCGTTGCTTTTTGTTAGGTTAAATTGACCTCCTTCATGCTCAGCTCATTGCTTCTGCTCTGACTTGTCTGTATCCCTGTTTTTTTTCTTCTCTTCATAGGTATCCCAGCCTCCACAGGAAACAGTTTAGACACCCTTCAAGATGACAATCCTCCACATTGGCTAAAATCTCTTCAGGCCCTCACAGAAGTGGACGGCCCCAGTGCAGCGCCATCACAGACGCACCACAGTAACCCCTTCGGCACACAGATCCCTCTGCACAGAGCCAGTTGGAATCCCTACTCTCCTCCTTCAAACCCCACCAGCTTCCATTCCCCACCTCCAGGCTTTCAGACAGCCTTCAGACCCCCCAGTAAAACCCCCACAGATCTACTACAGAGCTCAGCGCTGGATCGTCATTAGGAAAGGAGGAAAAAGAAAAAAAAAGAAAAATAAAACCCAAAACGTTAGAAATGCAGGAAGTGTCCCACCCTGACTCCTCCCCATGCCCACCTACTGTTCCCTGTCATATCTTTCTTTCTGAA
Source organism: Astur gentilis (assembly GCF_929443795.1). NCBI lineage: Eukaryota > Metazoa > Chordata > Aves > Accipitriformes > Accipitridae > Astur > Astur gentilis. The sequence goes on from NC_064913.1 coordinate 16,011,714, forward strand.
GAATCCAGTTCCTGATCAAACCTCCCCCCCAAATGCAATGCCATCACAGGGTCATGAACCGTATCTTTTCGTTAAGTTTCTGCTGAGCCAGTGTTTGAAATACACTGTTTGAAATATTTTCTAACCATTCTATGGGAAAAAAAAAGAGAGAGAGAGGAAAATCAAAATGCAGTCTCAATGCTTAAGGAGAATATTACTGTCTTATGTCTTTTGCACATGAGTATTTCTGCCTAGTGGAAAAGTGTCAATCTGCAGTAGGGGAAAAATGCAATGCAGAATCAAATGCAGAAACATGAAAAAGGTATTTAATTTAAATGAAGTTACTGAACATGTGGGGCAAGCAGTGGCCTAGCATTTATTTTGCATTCAGTGTGGCACTACACAGAGAAATTGCTATGTTGGATTTTTTTTTTGAGAAGGGGATTTCATTGTGTCAGAGTTTGACATGAAGTGTGTTGAAAGACAAAACACTTAGAGCTATGAGTAACTGGCATGTTGCTAAAGAGTGGTTTAAAGAGGGGAGAATAAGATTTTTCTTTTAATTTTGGCTTTAGATTTAAAGTAAACTTTAATGTTTTAAAAGTATTCACAGATTTAATACCTAGCGTATACATAATATAATTATAAGCAGCTGAAACACGAGTGATATTTACTTCAGTCTTTCTGTCTCCTCTGTCAGTCTCTCTTTCTTTTTTTTAAAAAAACAAAGATTCACCTGATTAGGGCACTCTGGGATAGCACTGCATTGGGGCCACATGATCACCATCAGGAGCAACCTCTGACCTCCTCTGCCTGCAGCTTTTACTTAACCCTGTAGTTTCTGGACGTTTGTGCAGTATTGAAAAGACAGGAAAAAAGAAACATAAATAAACATGGTTATAACCTGACGCTAAAACTAAAACCAAGGAAATGTACCTCTTTCTTCAGAATTAAAACTAAAATCTTAAATAAAACAGAAAACTTGATGATGACGACTTTGTGTTTGCTTCTTATTTTTTTTAAACTTGGATTTTTAATTACTGCATCTCGTAGAACTGTATGTCATTGCATATTTTTTTTCCTGTTCATGTAAACTGGAGCTACTTTTTCATGGAAATAGTGCCTTGCACAGTGACTTCTGTATTCAAGGGTGGAAAAAGCATACACACTTCAAATTTTTAAAGGGATTCTGTTGTCTTTATTCATGGCAATAGCTAGAGGCTGTCTGTCTTTAACCTTTATTGGTGGTATCCTTTTAAATCTGAAGCATGAAAAACTCGTTTATACTTTCTGCATTAAATGCCGTGGCACTTGGGACAGGTAGCACGCAATAATGTGTCTGAAGGTGTGGCAGAGAATTCTAGTTACAACTCCCTGTTTCTGTCAGCATCCTTGCTCAAAGGTGTAAAATACTGTCGCTGCACAAGAGGGAATGAAGAGCTTTTAACATACAGAAGGCCTCCAACAAGCTCTCATACTTCCAGCCAGAGATATTTAAAACTAGCAACCTTCGGATTGGGGTGCTGGGTTGATGCAGCTCATGAGGGTGGCAGAGAGCCTGAAATCCTAGAGGTGCCTGTGCAGAAGGATTTCTCGCAGGTGTGAGCTGTGTAGTTCAGGCTGGCTGCCCTGCTATAAAGGTTTGCTGCTGGCAGGGGTGAGGAAGGGAGTTCACATCACCGCTGTGGGCACCTAACGGGAGCAGGGCAGGACAGCCCGGTCACGGTCCAGGGAGTGGGAGCAAGTCCTGAATCAATCGCCGGACAGAGGAACCGGGCGCTGAATCTGCATAAAGTGACTCCAAATATCCTGCTTTGTAAAACATCATTTGTTGATGATTGCCTGCTTTTGCTCTTCTCTTGTCTCTGTTGCTGATAAGCGCTGTATTTACCGTCTGCGTTAAGGAACTGTATGTACTGTTTCTGGACCGGTGGTGTTGCTGCAGATAGTCCTGTGCCCTGGTTACTTGGGAGAACTGCCAGCACTCCCCCACGAAGCAAACTGGTTTTGTCACCCAGTCAGCCCCTGCACAATCCCCCACTGGTGGTGGGAGGAGAAGTGCTGCTTGCTGGGACTGTCCTCTGCTGTGGCAGCGCCTGCTGCTGCCCCTGGCACTGGGGATGCAACCCAGTGGGAACGGTCTGCTGGAGGTGCTGGTGAAAATGCAATGGGGCTTTTTTTGTCTCTCCTTCCCCAGTTGTTAGAGACAGACATTATTCAACCTTTAACGTTTCTCTTTTAGAAGGGTGCCCTTCCTGAGCCTGAAAGTAAGCAGACCTCCCAAAGCAGTTGTAGCTGCTTCCGAGGTACCACAGCAATTCCTGAAGCTGCTGCTGCCTTCGGCTCTTCATTTGTCTCTGTTGCAGTTTAGGATGTGCTTGGGGAAACCTGTGCCTGTGATCTGCTACCACTAGAAAATAGGCTTTGGCCGCTCAGGAGAGCGCTTATTCCCTGCTGCCATACAACAGGTTGTGTGGGCAGCCTGCTGACAAACTCTTAGCTTTCAGGAAAAGGTTTGCAATTAGAATGATTTTTCTCTTTACGGTGACAATGGTGTTATACCATTAAAATGTATCAGTTGATGTGTGGGGGTGCAGATTCTGCTTCTTGTAGCCTAGTTTTGTCTATTGTCTGATGTTGATTCCTGCAGCCCCCCAGTGGGGAAGCAACCTGGCATTTCACTCTGTTCAACTCTGTGGAAATCAATTAGTTTCTCCTGAGGTTTTTGTTGTTGATGGACTCTTAAATTTTGCACAGGAGCCTTTATTGAAAGGAGAGCATCCATGTGTCTCCTTTGTCCCTGTGATCATCTCAGTGCATGGTCTGTTGTTTTATATATTGTATGGACACTTGCAGCTCTTTCTTGCACTAAGCGAAGAACAGTGCTTGACTAAAAGGCTGGTGACCCAGGACTAGCAACACATTTGGTAGATGGTGTCTGGTGGAGATGGAATTGAAGAAAGAGGATGGACCAGACTTCTCCTCCAAAATGGATATGAATGCGTGTTGAGGGAAGGGAGTTGTTAGCCATGAACATGTTGGCACAAGAAGTTGTGTTGCATTTTCAAAGAAGTCTCAATTCGCACATAATAATTTGGGGTCAGCAGTGCTGGACTGATACTAAGGATTCCTGGCTTGTTTTTGTTAAGGGAATGATGTTTCTCTGGATTACAGCAAGGAGTATAATGTCACCTTCTAGGTAAGGAAGAGCTATTGCATAAATTCTTTTTCCTTCTTTTTATAACTTCCATTTCCTACTTATAAGTCAAGTGTGAGCAGGTATATGCCCTTATAAATTCAGTGTCTTGATAGGGCTGCTCTAACCATACTTAAAACAGTATTGCCAACTTCCATGACAGTGTTTAATCATGAAGCTGAGTTTGTATTCTAGTTCCTGAACTCCAAACTTCTGTTTTCCTTCTCTTCCATCACAGACTCTGTTGTCTAAATTTATTCCGCGCCCCCCCCCCCCCCCCCCCCCCCCCCGAGATGCTTGTTTAATCATAGGCATTCAAGATGTTGGATTTTAGGGAAAATGCAGTGTGTTTGGGTTTTCCTGTGGGATGTGGTTTGATTTTGGTTTGGGGTTGTTTTTGATGGTGGTTTTGGGGTTTTTGGCTTTGTAGCTTTGTTCTGTTTTGGTTTGGGTTTTTTTACAGTTTGGTAGAGCTGGCCATACTGCATGTTTGGCTTGAACACCTTTTTTTTTTTGTCTGGGGAGAAAAGGGGTCATGCACCCATTTCCTCCTTCATCCTTGCAAGGGAGCTTAGAAAAATACACTTGAAAAGATTGTAGAACAGTTACTTGGGTGCTTCTTGTTCGCCCCTCTCCTCGGGGTGCATAGAAGTTGCACTAAGTTGCAAAGGAGCTTAGGTTTGGTGTTGGTCTCCAGCACACGTAAATCCACTGCATGGCAGGTGCTGGTTTTGCCTGGGACTAATTCCCTCTGGGGAAAACTGTAGTGCTGGAATAAAAACTCACTGCTCAGAGCTGAGGTGTGTCAGGAAACAGAGAGGTGGCACAGTGCTTGAAGGGTTAGGCCACTGGAGCTGTCACCAGCCCTGCTTGAAGGGGTTGTAGGTACTCATAACTTCTAGAGGGGAGGGAACTCTTCTCCAGTCCAGCTGCCAGTGAGATGAATTTTTGGCACGCACAGAGCAAATAAAGTGAAATGCCATTTGATGTGAATCCATGCATCAAGAGTAGTTGTTGCTTTACATCTTCCAGCAGTGTGTGGCTGTATGGCTAACTATAGAAGTGCTTCCTTCTTCACTGATTTATCATCATCTGTTTGAGCTCGATGTGGATGTAGTAACTGTTGTGCTCCTTCCTTTTTGCCCATATTCCAGCATCTCTTTTCCCCTACTTTGGGACGTTCCACTGATGGGAAACAGCTCTCGGGTACTCTTCTGTTTATGTCTGTGACTGTAAACAAAGCTCCTAAAGAGGAAAAAGGTGAAGTATCATCATGGCATTGGATTACGCTGTAGGAAATGGTGTCACCTCCGTATGCTCTGAGCTATGTGTGAGAGCACTGTGTATGAGAAATATCTTCATCTTCCCTTTTTTCTGGGGTTTGCTTTTGCCCTAGGCTTACTGCTGTTATGTTTATGCGGCAGAGTGAAGGCTCCTGAGATGGAAGCGGCCAAATGAAGTTCTTGCCGTACAAGTACAGGGAGCTAGACCGACTCGTGGGGATGCAGGAGTCTGGTGGAGGTTTGAGGTGAGTTGGGTGATGCTGGGAGCAACAGATTTGTTACCAGCTTTGCTGATGAAAAGCACTGGTTTAGGGTGGTCTGATGCAGTGATACTAGGTGTGGAAGTCATCTGAGCAGAGGTGGCCTCACTGTAGAGGAAAACAGTATAGAAAAGTTCCCGTTAATCTAAAGCCGATGGAGGAGTGATCTGCCAGACCTGTGGTGGTCAGGAGGAGCCCATCTCCTGCAACACAGATGAGGTAGAGTCCTTCAGTGAGATACGGTCATTGCACAGTTACTGTTGCTTTCTCCTGTGAAACCTGCTAGATTACTATTTCTTTGCCCCAGTCCTCAGACTTAGAAACTTGACAAATACCTCTTCATTTCAGAGATGCTTAGAGAGATTGGGACTTGCTGAGCTCTCTCTTCTTCCTACCAGCACGGCAACACTTAAGGTGGTAGTCTAGAAAGCTTGTACTGGCAGAGGGTGGCCATTCTTTTCAAGATCACAACAAATATCTTTTTGGAATTTTATGGCTTTAGCCTTTGAATGTTACAGGCCTCAGCATTAACCTTGCCCAGATCTTCAGAGAGGGTCTGCAACCTCTTCCGTCAGTGCTGGCAGTCCTAGGAGGCTGGTATGCTGAGCTTCACTGAAGAACTTTTAAGTTGTGACCAAAACATGTTTAGCTCTTTCTAGATAAGCATGAGGGCTGAGGTTTCCCATGTGCAGTCTGAAGCTTAAAATCCTGTTTTGTTTTTTTAAAAAAAAACAACCTGAGGGTGCTTTCTCTTTTTGTACAGACACTGAGCAGGAAGCGACTGCTCGCGAGGTTTGCCTGGGACAGCATCGGTGATGAGCTGCCCTTGCAGCCATCTCCGTCCCTCTTCAGATAGTTCCCTCCAGTTCCAGGGCCTTCCTTTCTGTTGGATATTGCACATATATAATTGAAATAAAAAAATAAATGGAAATGTGATACATAATGTATTGCATAATTGGATATTGCATTTGACGTTGCATAAAACATGAGAACTAAACCTGCTAGAGCTTTAGCTTTGCTGTAGGGAGGTGAGGGTCTTAGGAGACCCCCTTCCCTAGCGTGGAGAGAGCTGGAGTTCCTCTGGGGTCGGGGGGGGGGGGGAAATGGTGGGGAGGGCAGCACCTCACGTGTTGCTCTGGTGGAGGAAGGTTGGGTAGATGGTGGCTCCGACAGGAACCTCTGAGTTACGTGGCAAGAACAAGTGCGATGATAGGCTTGTGAGGTTTGTTTCTGGCGTAGTTATCTTCCTTCTCCTTCCTTGTTTGGCAAATAAATGCAACCAGTGCTTCTTCGTGCCTTCCTGGGGTGAAGCTGAGAGTGGCTCTGCAGAACCTTGACTTGGCTCTGCCGTGCTGGTCCAAGGTGAAAAAGACCTGAGGCAAAGTCTAAGGGGTTTGTAGGGAAACTGATGGTAGAGTTGGGCTTCCTGCCCTTGACCCATCTTTCTTCTGGGGGTTTCAGTCTCCTGCGAGCTTGAGATGACTTCTGAGGAAGACCTGGCTCTGCTCCTCCCTGTTGAAGGAACCTGGCCAAGTCTGCCAGGGTTTGGGGGTCAAATTTATGTGGTAGAAAGCTTAATTTTGCACACACAAAAAAAGTCAGGAAAACCTTATCCCAAGGAAACTTTTCAATTTTGTCAAATCATTTTTTTAAATACCAGTTGTATAAAATGCTTGTTTTGACAGTTTTCTCTGTATGAAAAACTAGTGTGTCATTTTTCTATTGAAAATGCTAGCTTTCTGTTATGACACTTCAAAATCAGCACCTTTCTGGACATGTTTGGCAAAAGATTTTTATATCTAAAATGTGCGTCACTTCAGTTTGCAGTGAAAGCAGGTGTCAATCTCTAATCTTATGTAGCAAAAAATCCCACTTTTGGTTTTAAAGCTTCGCTCAGATCCAAGGAACAGCAAAAACTCTGTCCCCCAAATGTTTGGGGTTTTTTTTGAACAAAAAACTCCTTGGAGAGAGGGGAAATTGTACTGAGGTTTTATTTATTTCTTAAAACATGACAAGGGAGAGGAACAGAGAAGGAAATTGATAGGAAAAGTCTCGTTCCCACCCTCTTCAGTTTCCCTTCTGGTTTTTTTTTTTTCCTGATTTTGTCTCTTAACAAGACAACTCCTTCCTATGTGAATAAGCAGCCGGGCAGTGCTGTTTGCAGGGCAGATCCTGGGCTGAATTCCTGGCCATGAAGCCTATTTTGGTGAGACAGAAGTGGAAGTGTAGTCTGTGGGTGTGGCATCGATGTGCTCCTGAGAGCCCAAAACACCCTGTCATGGTTTCAGCCCAGCTGGCAACAAAACACCAGGCAGCTGCTTGCTCACTCTTCCCCCCTGGCCCTGGTGGGATGGGGAGGAGAAAATATAAAGAAACGCTCCTGCGTCGAGACAGGGACAGGGAGGGATCACCCACCAATGATGGTCATGGGGAAAAGACAGACTCAACTTGGGCTAAAAAAAACCACCAATACCAATGTAATTTACTACCCGTCAAATTTAAACAAGGATACTGAAAAGTAAAACCAAATCTTAAAACACTTCCCCTCTTCCCGGGCTTAACTTCACTCCTGAATTCTCCACCTCCTCCCCTCCAGCGGCGCAGGGGGACGGGGAACGGGGCTGGGGTCAGTTCATCCCACCTTGTCTCTGCCGCTCCTTCCTCCTCAGGGGGAGGAGGACTCCGCACTCGTCCCCTGCTCCACCGAGGGGTCCCTCCCACAAGAGACAGCCCTTCCCAAGCTGCTCCAGCGTGGGTCCCTTCCACGGGCTGCAGTCCTTCAGGCACAGCCTGCTCCAGCGCGGGCTTCCCCAGGGAGCGGCGGCCATCTTGTGGGGCATCCACCCCCTGCTCCAGCATGGGCTCCTCTCTCCCCCGGCTGCGGGGGCATCCCCTCCTGCTCCCCTCGGTATCTGCAGAGGGGTTCCTCTCACATTCCAACCTCCTCCCCCACTGCAGGTTCCCCTTTTAAACCTGCTCTCCCACAGGTGTTACCACTGTCACTGATGGGCTCAGCCTGGGCCAGAGGCAGGTGTGGGCCAAAGCCGGGGAAGCTTCGAGCAGCTTCTCGCAGGAGCCACCCTGGCAGCCCCTCTCCTGCTACCAAATCACCACCACACAAACCCAAACCACGCGCAGTGCTCCGTCCAATGTCGCGGCTGGCGTGCCTGCACACAGAGCACCTTTCCCACGGGTGGTCTGGGCGGTCTGGTGAGTATCCAGGAGGGGACCGAAGAACAGCGTACCTTGAAGCAGGATTATTCCCCTCCCTGTGCCTTAGACTTGGCTAGAAAAAGAGGTGGGAGGAAAAGGTGAGGATGTGAGCCAAAGGGAAGCGTGGAGCAGGTCCTGTTTTTCCTGTCCTTTCTACAGCTTCAGTTGTCTGAGGAGAATGAAAGGCTTTTTCCTTCTCATGGTGCAGTTCCTCGTAAATGGCCGCTGCTGGTGTCGTCATCTTATGCAAGGGATCTGTAAAAGGTTTACTGCCTGCTCCCTCCCCCATCAAACCCAGCCCCCAAACCAGACTTTCCATAGCTTGGCAATGTGAAAAGAAGACATAGGAGGTGGAATGAGGAGAGATTCCTTTATTGTTATTAGAAATAGAAAAAACAGCGTCCCTAGCCCTCTTTCCAGGGAGGAGCGGCAGTGGTTCCCAGATGTCCACTAGTAGGAATTGCCTTAGCACAAAAATGTGCTACCTTGCATCTTTTAAGGCTTCTGCCCTTGAAATGGGATGCAAGTGTTGATAGAAATGAAGTCGTTCATAGCTAAAACTCCTAGCCTTTGCAGCAGGATTGTTTGAGTATTGCAGTTTGCGTCCTTGAGCACTGGATGGCAGGTGATGCTGGGGGCTCACGTCCTGGGTGCTCGTTCTTATTCCCTGCCCCACGCATGCAGCGGCTTTTGGGGCTGCCAGCACCTCTTCTATCACCGTAACGCCTCCCAAATTAAGAGCAGCATCTCTGGGCACACATGATGCCACGTTACTCAACAAGCCCCATCTGACCAAACTCTGTCGGGCACGCTGTGCAGGACTACGTCTGTCCTGCGGTGCGAACGGGGCCGAGGTGTCCCGAAGCTGCTTGGCCAGGCTCTGCGTGCGCTGCCTGGAACGTGCCCCTCTATTTCCACCCAGGAAATCCTGGACAGAAATACGGGTGTCTTTGCTTTCTGAATGCAAATGATGGCACTTAGGCTAGCTCTGCGGGTGCTGCTGTAGGTCCTGATGAGAATGTCTAATTCAGGAGAGAGGGGATGAAAAACCCCAAGTGTGGGGTTTTGGTGGTTGGTTTTTTTTTTTACATTGTTATTGGGATTTTTTCCCCTGAATGTGCTAGGTCCTTTGTATTAAAGATAAATTCATGTTTTCCTCATGACTGGCTATCTTTGTGCACTTGTCACTGCATCTCACAAGTCTAAGATTGTCTGTGTAGAAATGGGAAGATATGGTGAGTTCTGAACAATGACAAAAAAAACCCTTTAAATCTCAGCCTACATTCAAGTGCAATGAATTGTAAATGCTTCCAATTATCTAATGACATAGATTCCTTGTTCCTGGTAACTGGCTGTCTTCACTTTCAGCCTTTAAAAGAGCCCTAAACAGAAAATCAGCCTCTTGTGTTTAAAACCTGGAAGTCTGCACATGCTCAGCTTGTAGGTTAAGCTGGAGCTGCTCACACTTGGCTTTATGCATCTCACCAAAATGATCAATTAAGAAGCTTGTAACCCAGGAACTCTTGTTTGAAATGTGAACTTCTGGACAGGGGAGAGAAATAAAAGGTGTCTATCAAAAAAGCCTTTCAACATGAAGTGTCAAATTTTCTCCATTTGAAAACCCAGGTGCAGTAATTGGCTCTTATGAGATTCTTTCCTGAGCTCTGCAGTGTTCTCAAGGAATTGATGGTGTTAAAAGAAAAAAAAAAAAAAAAAAGGGGGGGGGGGAGTGGAATGGCAGTTCAAATTTTCAAACCGGCCTCCTGAACTTGTCGAAGAGCTTATGTTCCTCATAGCTTCTGTAGTAGAGGGGGAGCAGGTCCCTGGGGAGGTCGGCGTGGCAGGGCACGGCGGGCAGCAGGACGCTGCGGGACGGGTGGCCAGGCAGGGCAGCGACGGGCGGTGTGCCGGGCTGTAACGCCAACGGGGGCAAGACCCCTGCTTCGGGGTGCCAGCTCTGCGGGGGCACCTTCGGCAGGTTTTCGGGGCTCCTGGTAAAGGCAAGAGGGAGAGGGGGTAGTAAGAGGGGGCTGCGGGGCCCATGGGAGCCCGCAGCCCACCCAGGCGATGCTGAGACGGGGTGAAGGAAGGACCTGCGCCTCCGGATCCTCTCCCCCTTGGAAAAGAGCAGGTGGAAGGGTTTCGTTGGTGTTAGGCGCTAAGTGGGGAGCGTGTAAGAGGGTGAGGCAGGGTCTCAAATGCCCGAGCGATGGATGTGGGTTTTTAGATCTGGCTGCTCTTGCCCCTGCGCGAGGGGCTGAGGGAGCGGTGCCAGCGCGGGGGGCTGAGCCCTACCTTTGGAAAGCCAGGTTATTGCAGCCTGCGAACGCCCCTGGGAACACGGAGCTGGAGAGGGCTGAGAGGTGGTAATCGCGCCGGTGGTAGTGTTTCAGTCTCCCGAAAGCATTCCTGCCCCTCTCGGGGGTGGAGGGGTCACGCTTCCATCCTCCTCTGACTTTCCTCCTATGCTGCTGCCTGCAAGGTGGAGAGAGAGATGCCCACGCGGATGCTTTTCTTTGCGCTTTGTGGACTGGTTGTTTTCGTTCACCCTCCCTGGCCCCAGAAAGGTTTGGCACGTTTGTATCCTAAACCAAGGTTGTCACCCAGTGGTTTTGACTTCTCTTCCTCCGCTCCCAGAAGAAAGCACCGAAGCTATTTCAGCCCCGCAGAAAAGGGGTGCTGGTGAGGCACCGGCCAGCCTGGGGAAGAGCAGGGAGAGGTATGGCTGGTGCCTGCTGAGAGATTGAGATGTTATCTTTTGCAGGGTTTTTTTACTCCTTGTGAGCTTCTGATAGTAAGGAATTAGGCTCTCAGTTAAAGCGGCATCCCTAGGTAGGCTCCTGCATGGTCCCTGTCGCTGCGACCCCTTGTTCAGGATACCGTCGCTGGCGAAACCAAAGCAGTCCTGCTGGATCATGTGTTGGGAAAACGGGGAAGTGCCGCTGCAGAGAGGCTGCTCCGGGAGCGTGGTCCTGCCTGGTGGCACCCCTGCTCGCCCAGCCCCGCTCCCCACCACAGCTCCTCTCCCTGCCCTCCCCGGAGGAGGGTGCTCCTCTTTTCGCTCCGCTGGACCACACACAGGCAGTCGCACCGACCTCAGCCTCAGAAAGGGATATTCGCACCGACCATCCTCCGTATATTGTCCGTTCCCTTCTCCCTCCGATACGGAGAGCTTTTTGTAAATCACCAAGCTAACAGCTTTGCACGTGCTGCGGCGTTCCTTGCGGGAGCCCTCTCTGCCATCCCCAGCAGCGTCCCCGCTGCCGGGACCCCTCGCGAAGAAGCCCCCTCTTCCTCACCGGGGACAAACGTAGCTCCGCTTTGGAGCAGCGCTTCAACGTTTTTTACGCGTGAGCGTGCCGAGCTGCAGGTGGTTTCGGACGCGTGAACGGGGAGGGTCGTGCGGGAAGGGAGGTGGGTCACAAGATGCGTCTGTCCCGGGTGGGTGCGACCCGCCTGGCTTCGTGTCTCGGCAATTCTCCCGTAGCTCCGGCTCCTTACCCCCCCTTCCCAAAACCACCTCACCTACCCCCCCCGCCGCATACTCACCCACCACGGTTCTTCCTCGCCTTGTCCCGCCAGCAGCAGACGGCGAAGGAGATGGACAGGGCCAGGATAACGGCTCCGCTGAGCAGCGAGGCGGCCACCGCAGCGCGGGAGCCGGTGGCCGAGGGCTGCGGGGCGGCTGCGGGGCAGAGCGGGGGGGCGGTGAGTGGGGCCGGGGGGGTCACCTGAAGTTACGCTTCAGGGCGTAGCGGTTAGTAGTAGCCGCTTAAAAAAAAGAATGGCGATTGTGGGGGACGGCATGCTGTCTCAATAAATATGAAAGTTAATGGCGGGGGGGGAGGAATCATACTAAAAGTTGCTATTTTCTTTAGATAATTAAAGTAAAATAATCACATCGGACGGAAAACGGAACATGTTCGATGTGTCTTGCATAAAGCACAGAGGTAGCAGGAATTAAGCCTCAAAAAAAAAATGGTGGTAACTCTTTTTTTTTTAACCTGGAACATTTATTTTTGTGTAACTGTTCCTTGGGAAGGAAAAAAAGGAAAAAGTTGAAAAAAAGAAAAAGAGTTAAAAAGGGAAAAAGTTAGAAAGGAGAAAAAAGTTTATAAGGAAAAAAGATAAAAAGGAAAAAAAGTTAAAAAGGGTTAAGGAAGCATGAGTATTTGAAAGAAAAATTGGCTTGTGAAATTAATAACAAAACCAACCAGTTAATTGGAAACTTTGATGGGCATAACCGTAGAATAGTTTGGGTTGGAAGGGACCTCTAAAGGTTACCTAGTTCCAACCTCCCTGCAACGAGCAGGGACACCTTCCACTAGACCAGGTTGCTCAGAGCCCCGTCCGACCCGATCTTGAATGTTTCCCGGGATGAGGCATCGACCACCTCTCGGCAACCTGTGCCAGTGCTCCACCACCCTCAGCGTAAAAAATAGCCACTTTCTTCAGAATGTGTGCCGTCCATCCAAGCGTGTGATCCTTACCTGCCATAAGGACGATGTCCAGAAAGAGCAGATGAATTACATCCTGATCAAAGCATAAAGGGAACCTAAATGCTGTTTGCATTGTAAATGTCTAAAGTTAGGGAAGTGGCTCCCATCCCAAGGGCAAAATAATAAGAAAGAATTTGCTAACATCTGCAAAAATGGTATGTTTAGGTTTTCAAAGTAATAAAATACGCAGATTCAAAACCCCCAACCTTATGACACTTGCAAAATAACCAAACTAAGGCTCCTGAAAGTACAGAGATTTGCTTTTTGTTTCAAAGAGAACAAGCGCGTGGGGATTCTTTTTCCTTAAAATTGTCTTAAAACCTCTTTATTTGGGGGAACTCAAGGTGTGATTTAAAGTTTGGAGGGTTTTTTGTTTTGTTTTGTTCACTCAAGTTGTTTCTGTGTTAAGCGGTGCACAAACTGCAGGCATCGTTTAGGGCTGAGAAGACAAGGTTTGCTGATGAGCTTTATGACTGTTTTACTACAGGAGTAACTGTGATCTATTGCAACAAAGTTCATTGCTTTTATTTTTGCTGTGTTCATTTTTATGAATGAAAGGTACTCACTGACTGTGTGTCACCAGGTTTTATAGCTCTGAGCTGAGGTGAGTTGCTTTATTTCTGTTTTCGTTTTTAAAGGGCAAGCTGCCTGGGGTGCTTCTGAGGTGAAGCACCTGCAGGGTTGTCCTGTGGTTGAGGCACTCTGGTTTCTAATTTGACCCTCGTGAGGTGCTACCATTTCAAAATGGATTTGCTTCTCCTGAGCAAGCGGAAGAGAAGCAGCAAAAGTGAATGCGGCAGACCTTTTCTACTTCTAACTTTTTTTTAGCCAGCTGTTGCACCACAGGTTTGCCTGTAAACTGTTTCTGGGAGGGCCCCGGGTCTTTGATTCTCAGCACCCAGCACGAGCAATATAATTCACACGTAAGCTATATAGCATTTACAACGTCTGTGGTTTTGCTTGTCGGTGCAAAAACATAAAACTTTCTCGAGAGCCATTTTCCTGAAATTATTTTATATACGCACGCAACACGCAGTGCGTGAGGGAAAGCTTTTAAAGCAATAAACTTTGTTTCTTCGACATTAAGCCATTCGTTCTCGATGAACTCATGCCACAAAAAACCGTGAGGGCCATTTGCAACCGGCACACGCTCTGCACGTGCTTTCGTGGCCCAGCACGTGCTGGGGTGTTGCCAAGTTCAGCTTTCCTCCTCCTGAAAACTTTTGGCTGTGCCCTGGAGCCCCTGTGCCTGGCACCCAGAGCCGAGCGTCAGCCGCTATCAGGTTTTGACCCGACTTGGTGACTTCTGCGCCAGGTACTGGGAGCGAGAGGAGAGCTGGTCATCTGCCCAGCCCACGCCGGGTGGATTCACCCTCTGCCTTACGCAGGTCACGAATCGCTGCTGCGGTGTCCGCGCTGAAGCATGGCATTTCACCTGTACCGACAGGCGCCGACCAGGTAAAGCTGGACCCCCGTCCCCTTTTGGGGTGGACACCCCACCTCCTCTCTCCTCGTCAGCAAACCCCAGCGCGAGAGCCGGCGGCTGCACCTCCCCTCCCGACTCAGCCATCGGTCAGCAATCACCTGCACCCCATTAAGACCCCCAAATTGGGCACGGGGGCTCCTTACCCTGGCAGTGGGGCGGGGGGTGGCTCCAGGATGAAGTGCTCTCCCGGCGCAGGCAGGAGACCCTCTGGCTACCCACCAGCTGGAACCCGTCCTGGCACCCGTAGACGAGGACCGAGCCCACGGAGATGCCCGAGCCTCTGTCCACGTAGTAGTACCCGTGGCGTGGCGGGGGGAGAGCCGTGCACAGCGCTGGGGGAGAAGGGGAGATGTTAAATGCAGGTGGTGACAAAGCCCTGGGTGGGGATGCTTTTGCAAAGGCTGCCTGGCCCCTGTGTCGCTCCTGCTGGTCCTGCAAGTCTCAGACTTTTTTTTTTTTTTTTTTTTTTTTTTTTTTTTTTTTGTGTGTGTGTGTAATCCTAAAGGAGAGGTGTAGGGAAGTCTAGTGGCTTTGTCTGGAAAATAAGTCTTCTAGTTGCAAACTCTGCAGGGTGAGCGGCTGCCGAACAGCAGAAGTGGGGCTGGGAAGGTAGAGGATGGGGACGGTGGGAAGAGGGCGACCCTGAGGAGGGGAAAGGAAGAGGACAGGCATTTTTTAATACCCCAGTATTCTGGGAGAATATTGATGGCTGGAACTCAAAGCAATAAAACTACTACCCTATGCTATAGAGAGATACTTTTTCCATCCCAGCCTTTAATTTTTTTTCTGATTTGTTACCCACAACTGTCCCGAGTTACTCAGTTATCCTCCTTAGGTCATCCTTTCTGCATTGCACCCTTTGCATCTTTATTGCTGTCCTTGTTCCAGCTTGCTAGTACCTGGCGAGAGCTGGGAGTGAGGCAGGCTCCAAAGGGATGCCAGTCTGACTGTGTGCTTGCAAAAAAACCCTGGCTATAGTAACACAAGGCCAAGAAAATGCAGAGGACTAGATTCTCATGTAACAGGATCACAGGTACCAATATTCTGAATTAAGGGAAAATACTCTGACCAACTCTAGTTAAGCCAAGCTTAAAACCTGCAGGCAGAACTGTGCTTTATCTAGCTTAGGGGGAACTTTTGAGGGAAATTCCGAGCGCAGCAGTAAAGCTAATGTGAGAGAGAGGTTTGGTTTGCCTCTGCTTTTGCTGAGATGATGTAGGCATCTCCTCCAGAGGGGCTGACAAGAAACAAATCGGGTTGAGTAAGATCAGACGTTCTCTAGGTCCAGCAATACTGTTAACAGGTAGTGGAGCTGTGTCTATATGAGTAAATTCAGCGGTGCCAGGGAGGCTGCCAACATGCCTGGACTGGATCCGTTGTACGATTAAATTGGCTGGCACTGGCTAGCACCTTCCCCGACAATCCCTCGCCGTGATTTGGAGATAAGGTGGTCCAGGGACCGTTCCTAACGGGCACTTTGGAAACAACAGATAGCTCATAAAGTTTTGGGAAGGTGAAGGGTTCGACAGTTCGGCGTGGGCTGCTCTGTGCTGCTGCCTGCACGCAGGGATGGGCAGCCACCCCACAGCAGCCCCGACACTGTGGCCCACTTGCCGGGGAACATCGAGTGGTCTGCCCTAGGAAGTGGATTGAATAAAAATAATTACCCTCAGCATTTGGAGATTATTTGTGCTTTTAAAAAATCTCCATCCTCATTTCTTCCCAAGGGTCGGAGCTCAGCCCTTGGGGACAGGGATGCGCTCAGTGCGCCCGTACCCTGCGCAGGGAGCTGGTCCATCCCGATACTCATAGAGGTTGACGTGGAGGAGGACTTTACTCTCCAAGGAAGACAGCTGAGCCTTAAATTTCCTTCCTTAACCTTGATTCGGACGCGTCGCATCTCTCCCGGACCACAGAAGCCGCTGTGGCCGTGAGGACCACGCGAAGCCCCGCAACCCTACGCGTGCCCTCGCCGTGCCTCCGCGCCCGTCGGGAGAAGCATCGTCACGCCATGGGCAACGCGTCCCCGCGCCCTTCACCGCGTGTGTGCCTGCACCGGGGGTGGGGGTGGGGGGTCCCGAGCAGCCCTGCAGAGGGAGGAGAGGTGGGCGATCGCTCGCTCGAGTACCTGAGATGTTGCTGCGTACGTCGGTCCCGTTGGCAATGTCCCCGGGCAGCCCCTTTCTGACGTGTCCTGCCCCGGGCGAGGCGGTCCCGGGCCCAGCGGCATCGCTCCAGGCAAAACTCAGGCAGCTCCAGGGCAGCAGGCAAAGGGCGATGCATTTCCTGAACTTTTGTCCCGTCATGGTTTGGGGAAACGCGGCATCATCGGGTGCCTGGCCGTCCCGAGCGCCTGCGGTTTCCCTTTGCTTCTGAGCAGGAGTCAGCTGGGCTCTTAGGGCATTAAGCCTTGAGCAGCAAAGCTAGCAGCCGCTCTCCCCCCGGGGTTTGCCTCTCCTCCTTGCCTCTCCGTGCCACAAACCCCGCGTCCCCGCTCCTAGCACTGCCAGACCTGCTCTGGCCGCTCGGCTGAGCGGCTCCGAAGCCCTGTGGAGAAACCGGGTGTGGGAAAGGCAGTGAGAAGCAGCAAGCGCTTGGGATCCATCTTTTACAGCTCCCTCCTGCAGGGGCTGGCTGTCACCATCTCTCCGGGTGCTGGAGCTGCACACTGGGCACCCTCCTCCTCCTCCTCTTCCTCCTCCTCTACCTGCCGAAATCCACGCTTGAGCTTGCTGCCGAGACTCCTGAGCTGCAGACCCTCCTGTGCTCAACTCTTCCCTCCCGCCCAACCCTAGGGCTGATTTTCTGTAAACGGCAGTGGAGCGGGATACAAGCCGCGGGAATCAAAAGGGTTTCGTAGCAGCAACCCTGCCAGCTTTGCCGCTGTGGGAACCACAGAGAAATCTGTTTTCCCTTTTCCTTGGGGTTCCCTCTGCGCGACGCCTCTGCCTGTCCCTTCAGGCTCCGAAGTTTTATGATGTTTTATAGCTGTAGTAGCGACCAGCTCTTGCCTCCTGGGCTGTAGGTTGCTCTTACCTGTCCCTACCCGCCTGGTCCCTCATGTGCGCCCAGGAATCCCCACGTTGCCCGAGCACTTGAGACCAAGATGTTTTCAAGCAGGCAATGCCTCTGTCCCAAGACTTTCCCCAGCGGCCAGCACACCTGCTGTGGGACCAGCGGGGCTTTGCGGCATTTTTTAGAGCATCCTCTGCTGTGGTTATCTTCTCCCCTCCTTGCAGCCCCTGGAGATCCCCTCACCCTGGGGTCTCCTTTACCCCTCCTGTCCTGCATCCTTGCTTGTCCTGGGGCAACCTGGGATTTACTGCAGGTATAAGGGTTAAAGCCCAGGCTGTTACTCATTAACAGCACGGGCACGAATACAGCAGCCTTGGCGGCGGCTGGCTGTGAAGACATTTGCAAGTGCTCACAGCGCGGCAGGGAGATGCTCTGCCTCTGTGGGTCGGTTTTTGCTCGCCTCTCTTTTCTATCTGTGTCCTGTAGCTGCAGCCAGTGTGCTTGGCTGAGCACGGCCACCCCCCTGGGTCTGGGCGGCCCAAAATTTTGCCTTGGATGTGCGGGCAGCTCCTGTTTGTAAAACCAAACAGAGAATTTATGGTCTTGGTGTGATTTACTGCAGCGTGTAAAGGGGAAATAAACATGTCGGATGGAATCAAACCCCTATCCCACCCATCCCGGGGATGCAGCCGAGGGGGTCTGCGCCAAGGATGGGATCTGCGGGGCTGGGCAGTGCTGGACCTTGGCTGTGGTCCCTCCCCGGCACTGGGACCCCCTCTTGCTCGCAGCCAGGGTGGCTCAGCAGTGCTCCAGCCCTTCTTGCACTTGCAGCGAGGTTTCTCGTCACCCCCGCGAGCCTTTGAACCTGGGAACGCCTTAATCCTACACTGTCTGTGCATCCGTCTGTGTCTCAGACACTCCTTTTTGGTTTTGCTTGTGCTAGTACCTCTCTGGGCTTCTCTCCAAGGGATTTACTTGCTTTCTCAGGAAAACCTGTTTCAACCTCCCATGACTCATAATGATCTTGCTCAAAAACTACTTTAATTTCTTCTCTTTCCTGCTTAATCCTTCTTAAACAGTGAGATTTCCTTGGCTCCCCTTGGAGAGCGGGCTGAGGAGGGGGGGGTCCACCCCGGCTCAGTGAATATTATTGGTTTCTTGTTTTGTTTGTGGTTTGTTTTTTGTTTGTTTTTTTCCTTTCCCCTTCTGACTGCAGGGATTTTGCTGTTTGTTTGTGCAATGTAGGTAAGTTCTGAGGCAGGCTGGGCTGTGACAGCAGAGGAGCCGGCCTCGGGTGCAAACACAGTCATCTCCCAGCAGCCGGGAGCTGGGATGCAGGCAACCCCGTGGGCACTGGGGATGGGACCAACCCTCAACTGGTCCCTCCGCAGAGCCTAAGCCCGGTGCCCATGTACCTTTTTCTGCCAGCACTGGCCCCACCGCTGCCGATGGCTGGAAGACGGTGTGGGAAGAGCCAAACCAGTGCCCTCCGCCCCCCTCCCCGCTGCTGGATGTGTCCCGGTGAGAAATAGCTGGGGACCGAGCACGTGCCGCAAGCATGGCCATCAGCACGGGGCCGGCGGTGGTAAATCTCGTCACATGTGCCGGGGAATGAATGGGCTCAGCAAAACCCTGGGGACACAATAGCCATGCTTGAGCTTGTGCTCAAAATGCTGAGTAGATGACACGGATTATTCCTTTGCTAATGCTCTTAAGAGCTATTCCTGGGGCCGAGGGAGATAAAGGGGCTTATTATTGCAAAATCAATATCCTGCCGGGGGGGATTTCAACACCGTTCTCCTCTCCCTCCTTCCCAGTGGCAGCTCTCCATGCAGAGCTTTGGAGCCAGGCACCCGGCTGTGACCCCGGGCTCAGGAGAGGAGCGTGTCCGTGCCCCGGCTCAGCAAGCCCTTTCCTTGTGGGAAGGGCGAGAAAGAAGGGAGGGCTGGCGTGGCCAAGGGGCTGCAGCTCTCCCAGCTCCAGGGTCTTGGCTGGGGGCTTCCACCTTCCCGGCAGATCACCCGCAGGTCACCTCCTTTGTCCTGGTTTCAGCTGGGATAGAGTTCATTTTCTTCCTAGTAGCTGGTATAGTGCTGTGGTTTGGGTTCAGTACGAGAAGAATGTTGATCACACACGGATGTTTTCAGTTGTCGCTGAGTAGTGTTTAAACTAAGTCAAGGGTTTTTTGGCTTCTCATGCCCAGCCAGCGAGAAAGCTGGAGGGGCACAAGAATATGGGAGGGGACACAGCCAGGAGAGCTGACCCAAACTGGCCAAAGGGGTATTCCGTACCATGTGGTGTCATGCCCAGTATATAAACTGGGGGGAGTGGGGCTGGGGGAATCGCTGCTCAGGGACTAACTGGGCATCAATGGGCGGGTGGTGAGCAATCGCATTGTGCATCGTTTGTACATTCCAATCCTTTTATTGTTACTATTGGCATTTTATTAGTGCTATCATTATCATTATTAGTTTTTTCTTTTCTGTTCTATTAAACTGCTCTTATCTTGACCCACAAGTTTTACTTCTTTTCCCAGTTTTCTCCCTCATCCCACTGGGTGTGTGGGGGGGAAGTGAATGAGCAGCTGCGTGGTGCTGAGTTTCTGGCTGGGGTTAAACCACAACAACCAGTTATTGACAACATTACTGCTTAAGCATGCGTCTTTGCTAATTGAGTAATTCCTTGTTCTGGAAAACCTCACAGTTTAGTAATTTCTTGCTAATCCTGTTATATATACACAAACATACGCATGTACATATACATATGACGTACACAGACAGTTGCATGCACACAGAGACTTCCTACTTGCTTTGCTTATGTCCAAGGGCAGGATATTCCAGGCTGGGGCATTTCACATAGACTCCATAAATTTCTACTTTGACATGCACTGTTTTGTAACCTTCTTCTAGATTCCAGATTACAGCACTAACTTTTCATTGGCTAGAGGCTGGTACTCTTAAACTCTTCATTCCTAACAGGCCTACTCTGATGTCCAGGCTTTTGGCTCTGTAGGACTTATTTCCTGTGTTTTTCATAGAAACCAGCAATCTCTTGGTACTCTTACAGTGTGTTTCTTGCACTGCAGAGTTTCCCAGAATGGCAAAATTGTTTTCTGCCCAGCTTTTTTGAGAAAAGGGATTGTTGTCATTACTGATTTTTTAAAATTATTATTATTATTATTTGTTGTTCTCACCCTGTTCACTTAATACTCTTCGTGTGGGCAGTTTCACATGCTAGCCTAGATGACACAGGTGTTGTTATGCACCCGCATTGTTACACGAGTTTATACAACCAAAGAGAAGAAGAAACCTTGGTTACTGAATGCCTAGGTCTCATCTGAAAACAAGGTTATGGCACGACTGAGGAGTCATTGAGCAGATGCTGGGCTGAAATGAAAAGGTGGAGGACTTTTTTGATGGGAGGTCTCATAAAAGTCTACTGGGAAGACAGACTAGCCTCAGAGGAATGTTGTGCTGTGGCTTTACAAAAAAAAATTCACAGCAAGAGACGTTGTGAGGCACAGAGAGTGGCTGATTCTTGCAACAGAGTAGAAGGGTTAATGGAGGATATCAGGAGGGACAGATTTAGATGGCTGCTTGGAGAACTGTACTGTATCCATCAAGAGATGCAAGCAGGAACGTACCTTCAGAAAAGGAATATAAAAATCTGATGCTCCTTTTCTTAGAGCCTTGCAATGGTGCGTCCTCACTGATATTGCTTAACGGACACTGCCGATATATATGGTGAAATAGTAAAGACGCAATGAACCGCAACCATACGGTGCACTGGATGAGGGATGAGTAAGTCTGTACAACAGGGCGGGCGGGGGTTGTGCTGCACCCTCTGTGCTGGGAATTGGTAGAGTTGAGGGCAAAAGTGTCCCAGCTAGTTTGACCAGGAAAAGAATTCTTGTTTAGAGCTTGCAGAAAAGCAGTGACCTGGTGCCAAGGTCAGTGGGGCTGGAAACGCACTCCCTGCAGTTAAAAATACAGGGATGTTCCTACAGAATGGGACTTTAGAGAGGAGGTCTGGCAAAGCTGTGAACATTTGATGATTTTGATGCCTTAATATTTAGCTGTCCAGCAGCTGATAGCTTCATTGATGGTGTTTAGGGTGAGGTTGTCTCGTCCTGTAATGCAGTCCTGGTCTGAAGAGAAGGTCTGAGAATACCAAAGCTCTACAGGAGAAATAGGGACCAGAGTTTATTTCAGTTACTCCCTTCCTGTGCAGAAACCAGGAGATGTTCCCAATGGGTGGTCACTGAGTGTAGGCGATAACATGTCCCTCTCCTCAGGAGCTCTCTGCAGCTGGTCGGGGAAGTTCACTGCCTTGGGAAGCCGTTAAATTAAATAGATACTTAATCTGAGGAGGGCTGGGGTGGGGTGGCTAGAATGGCTTGACAGAGCATTAACACCATTTGCTACTTATTAAGAGGAAGGTAATTATGCTTTGGGGCATCCAGTGATCACCCATTCAGCCAGGATCCTTAGTAGGAAGTATTCCTTTTTCAGTCTTATGTCTTTTATTCCTCCCTGGTGTCACGTTTTGATGACTTTATTGGTTGCTGCCTTAAATAGGTTCCCAGTAAAATCCTCATTCTTTTCATGTTTTAATAGGATTATCATACAAGATGACGATGTTTGTACCTAAGCCAAAATACACAGTAGTTTACATGCAGAATAAGTGAAACCCTCTAGAAATTGAATTTTGTAAAGATCAGCACAAAGCTCTTCAAACACGCCCAGCCCACAGGGAAAAGGCAAGTTGCTGTTGAATCAATAATGAAGCAACAAGTTTCAAGGCTGTGCCAGGAAAACAAGGAAATGTCTCGCCTCTCTGATACCTCCTCGCATCCTTACCTACGGAGGAAGTTTTTTGTGCCATCAATTACTGATTCACTCAGTCCAGGGAAGGGCTGCTTTCCAGTTTGGTTTGAATGCCGGTCCTCTAATCAGCTGGAGAAAAGGAGTCACTTATATAAGCCAAGGGAAAGGAAATACTTCTGTGATACAGCTCACATGAATAGCTAGGACTGAGTGCCGGTTGACTCCTGAAGTCCAGCTTCTGCATCTTCTCACCCCATTTCTTTAGGGCTGTGTTGACTGGGAGAAGCAGCGATTTGGGAGGCTTTCCTCTTCTTACTGGTCTTTCTTTTTTAAGGCAGTTGGCGAAGGCAAGTGGAAGGCATGACCCCCTCCTCAGACAAAGAGCTCAACGGGCTAGATAACCCCAGCTTCGTGGTGAGTCTGCTCATCTCTGAGGGGTAATTCTTGCATAAACGGGTGCGAGCCCAGCGACAGGAGGAGGACGGGAGAGCCAGGGGGCTTGGGCTGGCTGCAAGGATGCTGGTGTGTGGTAACGTCTGTCTCGCCTCCTTTATCTCAGGAATCCGAGGAATGATTTTCTCAGGACAGCCTGCTGCTGCTGCTGAAAACTCAGCGTACTTTCTACTCTCTGGTGCCCTTTTAAGTTCTTTTCTCTCCATTATTTCTAAAACGATAGCATAGACGAATGGCAGTGCAAGTGTGTCTGTACCGAAAAGCAAGACAGCTCGTGGCTCCTTGTGGCTGTGTCCCTGGGTAGAGCATTTAACGTATTAATTAGTGAAATCACAATAGATATTTAGCCTAGTGAAGAATGTTTCTCTGTCTTCTGGACCTATTTCTAGTGGGTGAATCGTGAAAAAGGGACTGGGGAGTCTGCTGGGGAAGACACCCTGTAGAGCCATAGCAGGGCAGTAAAAGCTGTAAATGGGGTGTGCAGTGCCCTGGAAATGCTGTAACAGCCGTAGGGCAGGGGCCTGGGGCAGGGCAGCCCCCTTCTATCTCCCAGCAGAGGGGTCACCTCCACCAGAAACGAAAAGAGCTGCGTACGTTCTGACAGCAGGAGCGGAGTGGGGTCCTGCATCCATCTTGGTACCTGGGTACAGACCACCCGTCCGGGCGTTCAACCTGCCGGTGTACGTGTCTCCCATTTCTTGGGTAACTCTCGGTGGGCTTCTGAGAGCGCTGGAGGTGGGCAGCTGTGCCAGCGGCGGGCAGAGCCTCAGGGAGATGCTCCGAGCAAGTCAGAGGTTTTCTGTTGCTGTTCTTAACGGGGTCTCTGTTTCTACCTGTTCTGCCATAACGCGGATCAGGCTTGTGACTTCCTCTGGTGTGAATTGCCCCAAAGAAGGTGGAAGACTGAGGGCTTTTACCTGCGGTTCAAGCAGCTCGGTTTCTGACTGCCTTCCCGATGCGCTTATTTAAGATGCTGTGGAGGGCCTTGGTTCTGTGCCAGGAGCCTGAGGCACACGGAGGGTGTCCTGGTCCCCTGGGTTCATGGCAGCAGCTGGGCTGGGACCCCCAGCAGCGGTTCCCCTTCCCAGCTCCAGACCGCTCCTGCCGTGTCCTCCTGCCAGCATCTCAGCATCGCAGCCCGGCTGAGGTCGGAAGGGACCTCTGAGGTCAACTTCTCCACCCCCCCTACTCAAGCAGGGTCACCTAGAGCCGGTTGCCCAGCACCGCGTCCGGACAGTTTTTTAATCTCTCTAAGGATGGAGTCTCTCCGGGTAACCTGCGCAGTACTTGTCAGCCTCACAGCGAAAAAGTGTTTCCTGATGTTAGGACAGGACCTCCCTTGTTTCAGCTTGAGCCCGTTGCCTCTGGTCCTGTTATCTCGGCTCCATCCTTCTCCCGCGGAGCCCCACTTGCTCCCTCCAGCTCCTGGGGGAGGTTTTCATGTGATGATCATGCGGGGCTGCTGCTGGCACAGGCTCTGCCCGGTTGGAATATGCCTCCTGGTTAACATGGGAAAAGTTGTAATGCAAGGAAAGGAGCTTACCGCTGTCTGCCTAGCTTAGGATCCATCTACCCGTGGTGTTTTTCAGGAGTAGATGTCCCCAAATAACTCCGGGCATGGGCAGTCTTAAGTACCTTGCTGTACAATTGTTAATCCACAGCTCGGGCTCTCTTGTTCTGAAATGAAAATGTCTCCCCAGGGAGTTATTCAGGAATGCCTTTTGGTCTTGAAGTTCATGCCTGAGTTCAGTTTGAATTAACTCTGTCTTCACCTATCTATTTTGAAGTATTTGTAGTGCTCCCAGCCTGCCTAGGCTGGATAAATACACTGCGTTTAAAAGGTATTACATAGCACATTTTCAACAGCGTGATCTAAAATGGGACTTTGGAGACTCAGCCACAAGAATGGAAACCTGGAGGTTTCAGGCAAATGACAAAGTCTTTCAGGATTAATCTGTCACACCTGCAAAATTTACAACTGAACATAACATTAACTTTACATCCTCATTTCGGGACCGCAGCGTTAGCTGTTTGCCTCCATCGGTAGGTAGGCTGTGAGTGTTACTGCAGGCACCTCTCTTTGCTGGGCATTTCGGTGTCCCCAGGTTCCAGCAGGACTTGGAGGATTTAAAAAAAAAAAAAAAAAAAAAAAAGTTTGCTGCTGACAAACTGGTTGAGCTTCTCCTGACGGCAGGTTTCTGTCCCTGCCTGACAGAGCAGGGCATCCCAGCCCAGGAAAGCCCTCCGCTGCTGGCATGCTGGGGACCGGCTGGCTGGAGAAGGGTCGATGAAACAAACGGTTTGGGATCTTAATTACCTTTTGCACTTGGCTCAAAATGTTGTGGCTTTCCAGGCAGCCTCCCTCTACCACATGCGTGTGTGTTCCGGGGGGGACACGTATACGTGCAGGCGGGATGTGCGTGGGACGTTTGTGCGCATGGGGTGCGTGTTGCCCAGGCAGAGTGTGTGTGCACGTGTGTGTGCGCACACGTGTGTGTGTGCGCACACGTGTGTGCACAGGGGTCAGGGTAGGTTGGAAGGAGGACCGCATGACTGGGGGCATTTACTTAGCTTAAAAGCTGTGGCAACTGAAGCAAAGCAATTATTTTTATTTTCCTTGGCAAAACGCGTCTTTGTATAACTAAACTCTGCGAGGCGTCTCCCGGGGCTTTTCGCTGCCTGGGAGGGGATCCCAGCCTTCCTGGGGAGCTACTTCAGAGCCCACCACCTCCCTGAGACCCCAGGTCCCCAGGCTGTGTCCAGGTCCCCGGTGCTGCCCCCACCCTGGGGCGTCCCTCCGGGTGCCATTCCGCATACCTGGGGCAGCACCCCGCTAGCTCTGCTCCCAGTCGGCTCCTTTGAAACGGACGCTGGGACGCCCCATCCACTGGTGTCCCTGCGTTTCGCCCTGTTCCTCTGTAGGAACGAGTTGTTCTAGTAAGACACAGGGCAGGTGTGTTTATCGAGG
This sequence comes from Astur gentilis, assembly GCF_929443795.1. Lineage (NCBI taxonomy): Eukaryota > Metazoa > Chordata > Aves > Accipitriformes > Accipitridae > Astur > Astur gentilis. The sequence goes on from NC_064913.1 coordinate 16,036,892, forward strand.
CAGAACGTTTGTAAGGGTGAGCGTAAGGAGACGGGAAAGAGGAAGGCTTAAGAAAATGAAATATGAAACATGCTTCTGCTCTGTCTTTAGCGGTGGCGGAGTTGTTTCAGCGTGTTTTATCAAAAGCGCTGTTTGGGTGGGACAGCCAGGAGGGACAGAGACCAGGGGACACTGCAGCTTTCACTGATTAACCCACTGCACGCTCTTCCTTGCTTTTGGTTGCGGTTTCTCCATCCTTAGCTGGACATTAATGATACTAACGCACTTTGTCCAGACGCCCCTTTGAGGTTGAGACACCCTCTAATGTTTCTTCTGGTCTAGACGCACACGTGCATATGGAAGTTTTCCACAGGTGTTTGTACCTCTGTTTCAATTTCCCCCCTTGCTCTTCTTTTTTATCCCGTTGACAACTACACGTGAGATGTTCTCGCAAGACGTGGAGCGTGGCCGCAAGAGAGGCAGCTGCTGGCTGCCTGCAGGGCCGGGCTGTGGCTAACGAAGGCTCTTCCCTGTTGCCCAGGGTGAAGATGGGAGCTGCTCCTGCTCCTCAACGGATTGCGCTGCCCGGGACCCACGGAGAGGCAGAGGCACCGGCCACGGCGGCAGCAAGCTTGCCTACACCATCACCGATGTGCCCCCCTGGTACCTGTGCATCCTTTTGGGCATTCAGGTGCGACGGGGGGGAGGGAGCAGGTGGAGACTGGGGGTGGGTGGAAGTTTAATGGCTCTTCAGCTGGTTAAGGGGGGTGAAACCTGATTTTGGGAGTGCTTTACCTTCGCTGGGCATGACTGGAGTCCTTCCCACCGCCCCCCGAGCACCCACGGTTATCCTTGTGCCCACCGCTGCGCTGCGCCTCTTGAAGCGTAAATGAGGAGGCAGAGTCCCCGGGGCTGGGGCCAAAGAGTTAGTACGAGCAGGTTGGATGCCTCGGCGTAAGGCAGCCAAATGCGTAAGGGCTTGTGAACTTCTGCCTTCCCATGGCAATAAAAACTAAGCAGAAGGGCCCACGCCGCTTTGGCTGGTGTCCGTGGCCAGGCGTGTTAAATGACCCAGTGCCACCAGTGCCGTGCTGGGTACAGAGCCTCAGGGAAGAGAGACCTCAGAGTCATTAAGGTAACAATGGACTGTGCTTGGAGCTTGGTGGGCAGTTTGTACTTTGTTTCCCTAAACAGTTATCTCAAATTTAAAGTGTATTAAACCAAGGTTTTCTGAACACACCTGCATCATAATTTTAATGAAACGTGCCTCTAATGAACACAGTGAGTTTCTGAATGCCACCAGCTCCACCACTGCAGTCCTGTGCTCTGAGGTGAGAACTAACAACTAAGGTTAATTATTTAAAGCAAAAATAAGTTTGAAAAGTTATTTTCAGATTTAGTAACTAATGGAAGGTATTGTAGAAATATGTCTGTGACTCTTCTGAAAAATGCAATGCCTGATTTTTCCATTCTTTGGAATTTTTTACAGTTATCCATAATTGCACTGTTTAAGAAAAGCTACTGATAGCAAAGAATGGGTAGCCCCAATTTGCCAACTTTTTATGCTATCCTTTGTGGTGCAAATGAGATGGACTGAAGCACTGGCATCCACTTTGCCTGATCGCTCTCTCCCTTTACCTTGGGATGTCCCCACCTTCCTGGAAGAGTCGCCCCGACAGCTTTGTCTGCAGGTGCTGGGGGTAAACTGGTTGTGTCTGACAGTGGTCTGGGGAGTCCAGAGCACTACAAAAGGTCTTTGGGCATGGAAAGTGGGAGAAGTTTGGGGGGCTGCATTGCAGTTCTTGTAGGTGCTTTGGAACAGCCCCTAACAGAGCATTAAAGCTGCCAAAAAAAGAAGAATGGGTAATGCTAGTATCACCCAAACACTTGTGAGTTACTTTTAGATTTCCCTCAACAACTTGGTAATAATATACAGCCAGTTGGGTGTCCTTCTTCACCCAGTCTTTCTCTGTGGCTCCTAGCATTTCCTGACAGCCATGGGAGGTCTCGTAGCCGTCCCGCTGATCCTCTCCAAAGAGCTTTGCCTCCAGCACGACCTCCTCACCCAGAGCCACCTGATCAGCACCATCTTCTTCGTCTCAGGGATTTGCACCCTCCTGCAAGTCTTCTTCGGAGTCAGGTAGGCCAAATGCAAGAAACGGGACACGTGACAAAACAGTTTGTAGCTGCAATGACTACGTGCTCGGCCACCAGTCTGCTGTAGAGTTTGTCTGTCAGTGGGGGACGTTTGCTGCCCTTCGGCAGTCGGGGCACGTGCCAAAGCACCCTGAAATAGCTGTATGTGATAGCTGTGCAGGGCTACCTCGCTGTTCTGACTTTCGCATCTCCTCCTGGTACTTGATGCACCTTTGGTTTGGCTAATAAGGAGTGTGTCCTGCAAAATAATAAAGTGTTGAAACATGCATTAAACAGTATCTGCTTGCTCCTTATCCCAGGGATCCTCCAGCTGAGGCAGGACCCTTCTGATCTGGACCTGGGATCAAGGGAGCACAGATCCTGTAGGAAACTCTAGGGCTGGGGATAACTGGGAGAAATTGAAGCCCGTCTGCCACCGTTTCGGGACTCAGGGAGGAGCTCTGCAGCACGTCCTGTTAACTTCCCATGTTCAGGGATTTGTGGCACAATCTGAATGTAAGCAAGGTAAATCCTCTTTGCTGCTGAGCTGTTGAAGAGCTGGTGGTGAGGAGATGAGCATGGAGTTGCCATTCACTACCCAGAAGATGAAATACTTAATAAGAGACATGACTGCAAGCACTCCCCCTTGCCACAAAGACCCTGTATCTTTGCTAGCCTTGCAAAATTTCTTTTATTCCCCTTGTCATAACACTGGAGCTGCTCCTCTCTTTCCACAGGCTGTTTTTACCTCCAATATGGTGGGAACTTGTGCTTCTTGCCTCAAAGGCAAAAATCACACATTCTTTGGCTTCTGAATCAGAGGGACCTGGTTGAAACTCTTCTACCATCAAATCACTGGTCAACTGCCAGCTCCACAAAATGTTTTTACTTCTCCTGTTTCTTTCCCCAGTGCAACTTTTCCATCTCTGTCTTAGGAAATGGCTGTAGGCAAACCTCTCCCCGGAGGGTGCTCCCCTTCTCCTACATTACAACAGGGTTAGTGGAGGTGGGGGGGACACCCTGGCCACAAAAAAAGACAGAATCCTGTTCTTCGCAGTTTGGTTAAATTCAGGCTGGGGTGCTTGAGCGTGGCTGTGGCTGCTGGTGCGATTCAGGCTGGAGTCCTCCCAGGCAGCCCCCGAAACTCCTCGGTGAATTCCTGAGAGCTGTGACGTCCCCGGCTTGCTGTTAGCTGAGGATGAAAGAGTAGCAGGGAGCCTCTCCTGGGGCTGAATAGCTAAATGAGGAACAAGAGCTCAAATTAAGTGGTAAGGAGTTCTGCCCATAAGATAAGCTTGAATGGCTTTTGCTGTGCTGAGGATGCAATTGCCTTGTCGCTGGCCCCAACTGTAAGGCGGGAGGACATTCCTGCAGGGAAGGTGGGACTCAGCCTGCCACGTAGCCGGAGGCAAACCAAGCCTGAGGAGACAGTTGGAAGCAGATTTTTTTTTTTTTTTTTCTCCTTTTACTGTTTTCTAAAACCCTGTAGTAGTTGATAGCCATAAGTCACCAGCCAGAAAAGTGGTAAATAATGAGTTGGAAGGGATGCTTTTTCCTGGAAAACATCCGTGCCACTCTCCAAGGCCCTGGGAGCCCTCAGCTAAGCACTCTGCATGGTTCCCCGTGTCTGTATTTGAGAAAGGCTAATTCAGAGGAGAAGAGGTATGGAGATGATCTGTTCACGTGGCACGGGGAAGGCAGACCGTCTGGCCTGGCTAGCGTGGCAAAGGGGCGGCTCAGAGGGGTACGGCTGCAGCCTGCAACTGGTCTGGGAGAGAAGCAGGGGGGCATCAGGGAGGAGAAACCGTTTTGGCTAAAAGACAATGTTGGCACATGAACGAACGGATGGGAACTGGCCGTGAAGCTGGGGAGGTTCCCACCCAGAGCAAGCGCGGTACAGAAGCAGCCCTCCAGAAGCAATAGCCAAGAGAAAAGCCCGACCCACTGCAACCTGCAGCTGAGTCACGTTACACAGTGTGAAAAAGCAGCGACGGGTCCCAGACAGTCACTGGAGACACTGTCCAAGAGGGTCCTGAGGGGAGAGACAGCTCGCTTGCCATTACGGTGAGCTCTTCTTAGCAGACTCTCGGACATCATGTAGTGATGATCAGAGCGTGACATTTCCTTCCCTAAACCTGCAGTTTTCCCTCTTGCAAACCCCGCTGGAAAGAGCTCAGCGTACCCCGTATGCAGCGCCTCAGCACCCCCGTTTGCCCTACGCCCATCCGTGCCAGCGCTGGCTGTGAAATAGCTCGAGGGCCAATGCAGCGGGAGCTGTAAATCTATTGTTAATTCAACAGTGGTGGCACTGGGCCTTCTCTGTTTCTTTTTGTTTGCTTTTTGCCTTGCCCAGCAAAATCCTTTGAAGGCTGCAACATATTTGGCCGAGTGCCGTAAATAAGTGACTCCACGGATGACTGATATTCAAATATAACTTACTGGCAAAGCTTTGACAGTGCTTTGGTTGTGCATGGCATGAGTAATTGCAGTGGTATAAATATTTGTTTTAGGTGACAGAGACGTGGTGCTGATACAGCTATGCCGTCTCTGATTTTTCAGTGCTTTCCAGAGAATGGTGGGAATGCCTCTGGTTCAGGGAAATCCGTGCCCTACAAAAGCACTTGCCCGGCTCATTGCCCCGCTGCTTTTCTGAGCAGGCAGCACGAGAGCTCCTGGCACAAGGAGAGGTCGCTTTGGGGGCAGCTTCCTAAATGGAGGAACCAGAGGCACCTCGGAGTCCTTCCTCCGCTGGTTCAGAGCTGCTGTGCCATCCCGCGCCCTCGGGCAGCTTTGGGTTTTTCGAGCACGTTAGAGGAACAGACAAAACGACTTACGCTGCGGTGGGGGCTTAATGCCTGCGGGGCTTTGAAGAGCCAGTCAGGACTTTGAGGTCTCTGTCTCCGTTTCTCCATGGGTGGACAGAGAAGAGGCTGGCGGAGCTCCCGGGAGCACCGGCTCCGCTGTACAAAGCTCTGTACGAAGCCGGTGCTGAGCATCTCTGGAGGTGCGAGCTCCTTACGATATAGCCTGAGGGTCTCCAGAGTGAGGGTTCCTCTAAGCCAGGAGACACACGGCGTGGGGGGAGAGCCATGGTCTCGGACCCATCCACGCAGGTCTCCTTATCAGTGACCATGGAAACAGGGCAGAGGAATTAGCTTTAAAACCTGGTGTACTAAAGGCCAAGTCCCGTTTTCTACTGCCTTCAGTCTGAGGATGGTTGTGACGTGGGGAGCAGCCAGTGCACGTCCTTGTGCTCACGAGCAGGTTGTGAAGAAAACCAAGGCAGCTGAAAGGGACAGAGGAAGCAACTGGATATTGGCAAGATTTGGGCCTGGGTTGATGCTGAGCTTTTCTTCAGAGTCTCACCGTCTTTCTTCCTTGGTCTTCTCCTCTCCTCCAGCTTTTTCCTTTGGTTGTTGTTTTACTCTGTGCAGCTCCGTTGTCTCACCATGCCTTAAGACAACTACTTTTTCCTTAACGTGGGGTAGCAGAATTTGACTGCAGCACTGATGTGTCCCTCCATTGCTGGTGTTTGAACCTGAGCTCTTCCCACCCCGGGCCATTGCTCTTGAGTGCAATGGGCAGCAATTCCCACCCGTGGTCAGTGCTGGAGACCCACCAGAACATTTCAAGAGATACCGCCAGAGGCCATAGGCAGACTGATTTTTAAATTTATTTTGCTTTCCTTTCTCTCACCCCCTGTGCAGCTGGGTTTCTAGCATTCTCACTTATCATCTTTTCCCTCTGCTCTCCTTCCAGGTTGCCTATTATTCAGGGAGGGACTTTTGCGTTCCTGACCCCCACCCTGGCCATGCTGTCTCTTCCCAAGTGGAAGTGCCCTGCGTGGACACAGAATGCCACCCTGGTGAATGCCTCTTCACCAGAGTTCATCGAAGTCTGGCAGACGCGGATGCGAGAGGTATATTACATTTTCAGCGGCACCTGCTCTGTATCAGGGCTGTTTGCCTTCAGAAGGGCGCCTGACTGCGGCAGGGCCATCATTGCTGGAGAACCCTCCATCCCCAACGGACCTTGGCCCTCACCCCGTTGCAGCTTCCTAAGCATCTATTTTCTGGCAAAAAAGCAGGTGCTTCACTGCTGCTGAACGGGGGACACGCAGACCTTGGGTGATTTATGGTCCCTGCCAAGTCTCCACTGGTCCAGCCAGATTCCTTCTCCATGAAGCATGGGTAACCTTGAGGAAGGAAGGGAGGGAAGATGTCTCCAAGGAAGGGACCCTGTCTAAGCACAGGAAACCTAGTAAAAAGAAATGCGAGGGCAAAACTTACTGTAAATATTAAGGAAAAGTGCATTCTTAGGTAGTCAAAAGAGAGGAGGAGAGATCAGGGATCTCGCTGTCTTGTTCTACATCTATTGCCTCATCAGAGTAAGTGGCTAAATTTGCCTCTGTCGATCCGATCGTTGAGGTGCTTTGCAAAGCACTTGTGAAGTGCGAGCTCACGAAGGATTTGCTGTGCAGCACAGGCTGCCCTCCCTACTGGTACATGTAAATCTATCACAAGGGCACTGCTGCCTTCTCCCTTTAGGCTGGGAGAAACCCCAGCCCTCGTGTTCCTATTCCTTCTGGAGCCAGGGAAGGGAAGGTGCTCAGCACCACAGAGGACCCAGCCTGGATTTATCACCAAACCTGTGAAGGCAGAGAGCAGCCTCACCCCGAGTCCCCTGCCTGGGGCTGACATGAGCAGTAAACAGCATTTCAGGATGTAATTGCTGGCTACTCAGCAGTGATTGTCCAGCACGGGAAAGTTCAGGGTGATAAATGTGTCCCCGGAGGGAAACCAATATTCAGAAAAAAACAGAGGCTGTAATGACCCACCTGCCCTACCAGTGTGCTGAAGTGCCCCAAGCCCTTCCCAGATGGGAGATGAGTAGAGACCATGGCCCTGCTCCCGTTTTCAGAGCAAAAGCTTTTCCCATGCGTTTTGGGGGAGCAGGAGGAGAGAGTGCAGGGAAGCTGATGCATGCTTGGGTGGCCCAAGAGGACGGGGAATAAGGGGTCTCTGGAACAAAATGAGGTCTAACTCCGTCAGCCAAGGGGCGAGTTGGTCTGCTGGTCCCTTGGTGGTCCTTCCCCACACAAAATGCTCAGCCAGGCTTTGCTGTAGACAGCGGGAGGCCCCCGTGCCAGTCTGTCACTGGAGGCTGAGCCTGGCTCTGACGCTGGATTTGCACCGACGTACGAAGGAAAGGCTCAACACCTGGAGCTCCCTCCAACCTCTGCTCTCTTCCTCCGTTTTTCTAGGTGCAAGGAGCTATCATTGTAGCTTCCTGCTTTCAAATCTTGGTTGGATTTTCTGGCCTGATCGGATTTCTGATGAGGTTCATCGGCCCCCTGACAATTGCCCCCACCATCACCTTGGTCGCGCTACCTCTCTTTGACTCAGCTGGGGACGAGGCTGGGCAGCACTGGGGCATAGCATTCATGTAAGTCTCCCTTCCCCGTGGGAAAGCTGAAACCGCCTACCTCTAATACGAAACTAAGTGTTGCAGTCTGTAGCAGGGTTCCCCTGGGTTCGAGGGTTATTTGTTGAGCGTTAACGTACGGCAGGCTTGTGCAAGGCAGCAGCGTGGCATAGTTCCCCCACCCCCAGGAGGTTAGAGCCCTCAGCAACAAAGCAAAACCCCCCAAATGAGTTAAAAAATTCTGATTTTTGTGAAAATCCAAAATTCATGGGTCAGCAGAGAAATGTCTTTCCCCTGTGTTGTTCCTAGGGGCAATCTCCATCACAGTTGTGTGCGTACACTGTCTTACACACCCATTATTTAAGTTAAAAAGACATTCCTAAAATGACAAAGTTGGGCACTCAGAGTTAGGTATTCCTTGAGTTAAAATAGCTGGTACTTTATGTGTTGTTTTCACATGATGAAGAGGAGTTGTTTTCTCCACAGAGGGCCTGGGGGGCTCTGGAAATGTCTGCGCATGTGGCTTTGCAGCATTGAGTGCTCTTTCAGGCACATCGGTGTGAGTGCCCTTGTGCATGAGTGTACGAGTGTGCTTGGTGGCAGAATTTCCTTGGTATTCCAGAAATGAATTAAAAAAGTAGAGATGCCACTGTCTGGTTCCCCTGCAGATTTGGCACCTTCACATCCTTAATGCAGACTTCAGCTTGGGATAACATGCAACAGGAGTAGGTTGTTACCCTCTCTGTGGGCTCCCATCAGTTTGCTAGTGCTTTCTGAGTTGCCTTTGGAGACTCAGGGGCCGGGCTTGACTGCAGCCCCGGGAAGGCAGCGCGCCGTTGTGGGGACGTGCTCCAGTCCACTGCTCTCATTTTCTTCTCCTCCCTGCACCTGCCCTCCCAGACCCCAAAAGCCACCTCTCTTCTCCACCCCCAGTTCCTCACCTAACTGGTCTCTTCCACCAGCATCCCATACAACTCCAAATTCTGCCTGCGACCCAGCTTTCCTTTCGCCATTGTTTCTCCCACCATATCTCTGGCTTGTTGTCCTTGTTCTCCAGCTCTGGTGATTTTGTCCTAGCCCCTTTGCTTAGCCAGTCTGAATTTTCCCTTCAAACTGTATATCCTTGTCTGGACTACCTCCTTTTTCTGCCTCCCTTCTCCAGCCACTGGCTCCTAACCTCAGACTCTCGCTTGACTTCTTTGTCCAACTGTGCTGCTCCATTAACAGGGTCCCAGTCCTCCAGCCTGTGCCCCTCCTCTCAACCCGGGTCACCCTTTCTGTCTGGTTCATTTCTGTCCCCTCTTCTACCCGTACTAATCCCAGTCCTTTCCTTCCTGACTCAGACACCTTAGCCCCAACCTGATCGTCGTGCTCTGAGTCATCTCAGTTGCGTCCTCTTTTGCTGCCTTCTCCATGCTCCACGAGTGTCATTAGGGAAAGAGGGAGAGCGGTGATGAAGAAGGTGGAAGACATGAGCCATGTGGTCTCAGCCTTTCTGTTCAGCCCCACCACATCCCAGAGCCCCCATGATGGGCGATACCCACCGTTGCCTCAAGAAACTGGTGTAGCGTGTGCTCACTCGCTCTCTGGTGATGGTCCATACACAGTTCATTGCTGGGCAAGGCTGGGACGTACTCAGAAGACTCAGAATCTTTATGGGCTGCAAATGCTAAAGCCTGAGATGTTTCTCCTGACTGCTTGGGACCTGGGATGAATGATCATTGTTACAGACTGAGCATACCTGAGCAGGTTTTTGTGAGAAAGAGCAGTATCTTTTACCCCAGAGAAAAAGTTCTACTAAATGTCAAATTTCTCCTCCAGGTCATAAGCAGACCCTGCTACTGCTCAAGGCAAAATGACCTCTTAAGACAGGCTAGGTACTATGTCTATTTCCTGAACATCACACTTTGAAATAGGTTTGGGATATATTTTTCCAGAAATACTTGCCCTGAGGCAGACGTTTTCCATGGAAATTTTCATCCTGAATGGGTAAAGTTAGGCAGAATTATAAGCAGCTGAAAATAGCATTTGTTAATGGAATGTGTCAGGCAACCTGAATAACAAGCAGTGACACCTACCCGAGATAGACGACGGCTCTGCAGTGATTCATAAGGCCGTGAGCACCTTTGTTAGTGCAAACGCACAAAATGTGCACTGACGCAGTCTGTCTGGGCTCTGTAGCTTTAGAAATGGAAACCAGCTCCTCCTCAGACTTTCTGCCTCCCGTCCTTCGGTGCTTTGAATTGTGACTGGTAGATAACCTTCGGCTGTATGTCGTGGTGTGTCTTTGCGGCGAGGTGAGGTCAGCGTTTCCTTTGCACTGCTGGTGTTCCGCCTGCCCGTGAATATTGCCCCTACAGCTCGTCACCTTTTCACGTGTGGAAAACTACCAGTTCTCCCTGCGCCGTCAGTGCACTTCAGCTGGTGCAATCCATTTCTCACCAAATCCTGTCTGGATGAATTCACTCAATGTATACAATTTAGACCTGTTATAAAAAAAGGAGCCCTTCAGAGGCCTGGTTAACACAGGAGGAAAATGTCCAAGGTCTTCTACCAGCTCAGCAATCAAGGTGGGCTGCCCACTCTGTGCTCCCTCCACCTTCATCTGGTTGCCCGTCCTGGGGGGACACACGCACGGCGGGCAGACAGGTCTCGCTGTGAGCGCACCCGGCTGTGCTGCCGTTCCCAGGGGACGTGTCCTACGCGAGGGATGGGAGAGGAGCTGCGCCTCATGGTCGCTGCCACCAGAACGAGCCCCGGGTGCTGCCAGGGGCACACGTGAGCACCCCTGCCTTGGGGGACCCCTCCGCTGTGCAGCCCCGCAGTCCCACCGTGGCTTTTTTTCTTTCAAAACAGGCACTTGCACAGCTGAATCAAATCCTCTTTCTTTTACTCTGTGCCATTTAGGAGCTTTTTGCCACTTGCGGCGCAGCATCGGTAAACCTGAAATCAGGAAACCACTAAATCCTGTATTTCCAGTGTATCTGAATTACACAGAGATTCAGGGACAGATTCCTACATAGCCTGCCTGGACCTTGCACATTTCTCAGGTCTTTCTTTTACTCAAGTGTCATTTTTAAAGCTTCCTGCAACTGTGTCGTACTCACTGATGCACTGTCTGGGGGATCAGTCTTGAAACAAAAGGGGGGGAAAAAATGCTCCCAAATGCAGAGGAGCGATGGGTGGAGTATGGAGGAAAGCTTGTACCACCTCAGGCTTGGTGGGGTGGGGAGCCACCCTCCGGTGCTGAGAGCCTGTTTTTTGGGGTCCTCTGGAGTCCGGGGTCCTTGGGTAGCAGGTCTTCAGTTAATGTGGGGACAGGTGGGCAGCTGGGCGCCCGCTTTGTCTCACGGTCTGGTTTTCCCTCCTCCTAGGACTATTTCTTTTATAGTTCTGTTCTCTCAGTACCTGAAGGATGTCTCTGTGCCGCTGCCGTCTTACCAGAGAGGCAAGAAGTGCCACCTCTCTCCGGTCTACCTCTTCCAGATCTTCCCGGTACGTTGGGGTTTTTGGAGACCCGGTGATCGTGGCAGAGGGATTGTGTGTCCCCCCCCCCCCCCCCAAGCTGTGCCGGGGACACGGCCGTACCCTAAGGGGACCCCACTGCTGCGTGTGATGGGCAGGTGCTGCTGGGGCTCTCCCTGAGCTGGCTGCTCTGCTACGTGCTGACGGTGACCGACGTCCTCCCCGCGGACCCCTCCATCTACGGCCACCTGGCCCGGACGGACACCCGTGGGGACGTTTTGTCCCAGGCTCCCTGGTTTCGGCTGCCTTACCCAGGTACCGCTACCCCCTCCCCTGCTTTTCCCCATCCCGCCGTGCTGCTCCCCGCTCCAGCTTGTGCCTGCGCTTATGCCAAAAATCAGGCAAACACCCGCAAACATCCCCGCTGTTCTCTGCGCCCCAGCCCGCCATAGATTTCGGGGCAAACGTGCCCCACCGGCCCGAACCGAGCTCTTTACTTGCAGGCCAGTGGGGAATGCCGACCGTCAGCCTGGCTGGGATATTCGGCATCTTAGCCGGGGTGATTTCTTCCATGCTGGAGTCCGTGGGAGATTACTACGCCTGCGCCCGCCTGTGCGGGGCCCCGCCGCCGCCGAAACACGCCATCAGCCGCGGGATCGGGGTGGAAGGCATCGGCTGCCTCCTGGCCGGGGCTTGGGGGACGGGGAACGGCACCACGTCGTACAGCGAGAACGTGGGGGCCCTGGGCATCACCAAGGTGAGCCTCGTCGCGGCAGGGGGGCTGCGGTGCCGTGGCCCTCCCTGGGGGGGTGTTTGTACGATGGAGGGACCTGGGATGCGATCTTAGTCCACCTTCTGCAAGGCACTGGGGGGATAAAATGTGTCCTGGCGTGTGGGCGACCACCACGGCAGCGCTACGAGTCGTCTCACGGGGGCGGCCGGTCCGTCCCTTCGTCTGCCGGTGGTCTGCGCGTGGGACGAGCGCGCGGCTGTTACCCACGGCACGTGGCTTAGGTGAGACCAGAGGGAGCGGGTCACACCTGAGCTACACCTGGAAACTTCCCGAGGACTGACTTTATCAAAGACTATCCGCCTGTCTGTCTCTCTCTCTGTCTATCTGTCTTCCTAAATACATTTATAAAGAGGAGAGGAGAAGAAAAGAGAAAATGAAAGAAAAGAAAGGGAAAGAAAAGGAAAGAAGAGAAAGGGAAAGAAAGGAAAAGCAAAGAAAAGAAAATATTTAATAGGGCTTCAGATCCAGAATTTTTATAACCCAAGGATGGCAATCATGTGAAAGGTAGGCTGTTTCTTTGGGATTATAATATGTGATGGCAAAGGTTTATGTTTTTACCTCTCTGTAAGGTTTTGTGAATCCCTTCAGTATCTTACTGCTCTTACAAAGGAAAGAAATTTCCAGAGATAAGCTTGACAATCAGATGGTAGATTTTCGCTAAGCTTTACAGCCAGGGGGATGGGTACATCCGCCAGCCAACTGGAGAACATTTTAAAATCATTGTCAAATAAGCAATGTCATGTCAGCAGAGCTGTGAGTCAGTAAATAGGTGCAGAATCTGACTTATGGCTCCCACTCTGTAATATTGCTTATTTCACTGGATTTTATAAACCTCACTCACAATAACCGTTTTTCACAGACTGAAGCGTTAGTGTTTGACCGAGGTGGCTGCTTCCAGCAGCAAGGGCTGTCTGGATGTCTGCGTGGAGTCCAGTTTAGTCCGTCGCCACATGTACCTTGTCACTATGAAATCTGTGCATACTGACCACATTCCTGAGCCCATTCTTTCCTGACACGTAGTTTGCTGCATACCTTGTGCCTATGGGATGTAGCAGAGTGCAGAAGTGCCCAGACTCACAATTATCACAGTATAGGAGGTGTTGGCCCCATGTACGCTAAGTCCTTCACGTGGACATGCCATCCTTGCCGACTCAGGAGAGATGTTTCCCTTAGATCCCACCTCTGCTCACTTTGTTCACACTTAAGAGGGCAGAAAATACAGCCTCCTGTCAGTCAACCTTAAATCAGTGTAAAGACTCCGGCTGGGATAGATGGGGATGCTGAGAGCACAAGGCAGATTTTGTTTTGTTTTTTACGTGGGAAACACATTTTTCCGTAACAAATAGAAATGCAAGGGACTTGTTTCCTCTGCTTAAGCAGAGGCGTCCAGCACCACCTGAAGCCGCTTTGGAGATCTCGGATATCCCCAGGGGCTGTCAGGTAAGGCAAGGAGAAGCTGCTGGAAGCTGCCACGGTGCAACATCTTAAATGGCACCAGGCACCTATATTTAAGCTGCTTGATCAAGCCCAGCATGCCAGTACTAAGCTCTCATTTCCAAGAAAAGAGGAGGAGGATTTTAAGGCGAGGTAAAGACCTCAGAGGCACCATGTAGATTGTAGGGAACTGTGCAGTTTCTTCGACCTTAAGAAAGAGAACTGATTTTCCTGTTTCCCTGACGTAATTGAAACAAACTCTAAACTAGAGGCTTTAGCAGCATATGCTCACGGTTGTGGTATCAGTGGATTTGCCTTTAAGGTCAACTGGGTAATTCGACATTTTGGCAAATTAAGAATCTGAATCTTCATTCTAATCCTGGAACAAATAGATCTGTTGGCTTTTATTGGATTACAGTTTTGATGGTAATGGTGTGCCAAGGTTTTAAGCCAAGGAATATAAAAAGCCCACCTGAAGGCAGTGCATGATTTTATTTTGAAATGCCTCACCAAATCTTTTTCATTTATCTTTCACAATCAAGTAAGACTTAAAGTATTTTAAAGGAACATGTTTAAGAAATACTTAAAAAGAGAAACTACTAGTTACTGGGAATTTTTTTGGTAAAAGCATTCACAAAAAGCCTGTCCTGTAAATATGACATTCTTCAGATATTTAAAGGGAGGGATTAAAATATTTAATTGAATTATAAAATGTTTGCAGAGGATTACAGAGTTTCCTTGCCTAAGACAAGAACGTTGTAAATCTTAGCGTGATTCTTGAAGCTGTCCAAGTTTTGGTGTGGCAAGGCGTATCTTGACTTGAAAGTCTAATAAATATTGCTGCTTTTCTTTTTAGTTTCCATAGCCTGTAAATGTCTCTCTCATCCCTTTGTTTGGCAGATACTCTTTTTCTTTCCTATTCGCATGCTCTAACAGATCTGGATGAAAGGCATGGCTTAGTGCTTTGCCCTGTCTTTGTTGTAGTGCCCAACCAAGAAAAGGCCACCCTGGCTCTTCCTAGGGGAAAAAAAAAGAGAAAAAAGTGGTTTTGCTGAAGCTAGATGGGTGATGAGAGATAGGGACAGACCAAGAGACTTCTATGCTTCTTATTAGCCACTCGTTGACCATGGAAAGGACATACCAGATCCCAGAGCTTGGGACTGGAGCAGCCAGCCAGCTCTGGTCTCCCAAGTCTTGGTCTCCAGGGAATGGAGGGATTGGTGTGGGACACCTCATTGAAAGCCGTTTTTAGATGGCAATCCAAACCCTGCTGGGAGGGTCGTCCAGTGAATTGACTGGGTGCTTGCAGTGCCCGCCTGTGGATATGCCAAGACGTTTCTAGGCTGGAGCGAGAGCAAAGCTGTGTGTGTGGGATTACTGTGCTCTTAATAATACATTTTTTGTTTAACAGCAAACCGTTAAAGTCCTGACGGCAGTAGGAGAGAGGATAACACCAAGTAAATAGGTGTGGCTCCACGATTGCTCTCGGAGTGCCTTTCGTGATGAGTATTTACTAGTGTGCAAATACTGATGCTTCCCACGCAGCGCGAGCATCCCAGCTCGCCGGCGGCTGCCCCTCAACCTGTGGCCGAACGTGCCATCGAGCGCTTCGGCCAGAGGCGCAGCCCCTGCCCGGCAGGCTGGCGCTGGAGCCCGCCGTCCCTCGCCTCTCCGCGCCGGTTCGTGCGCGACTGCCTCCTCTTCCTCTTGCCCCAGGTAGGGAGTCGAACGGTGATCGTTGCCGGTGCCTGCGCCATGCTCCTGGGCGGCATCTTCGGGAAAGTCGGGGCGATGCTTGCCAGCATACCCGGCCCCGTGATCGGAGGCATGTTCCTCGTGATGTTCGGAGTTATCACGGCAGTGGGGATTTCCAATTTGCAGGTAACAGCTGTGCGAGCGCCGTTGCATCCCCAGGGAAGGGGACTTTGGTTTCCAGTCAGGTTCGCACCCGGCTGAGTCAGGCGTAACTGCGCTGCAGCAAACGCAAACCCGTGCATTGGCGGTCCCTCGGGTGAAGATGAGGGGACGTACCCGGAGGGGTTAAATCGCAGAGGGCTCCCTGGTCGGGGCAGGAGGATCACTAACACCCCAGCAGCACCAGGGCTGCTGCCCGGGTCCGCTCCTGCGTGCGGTGTTTACACCCGAGCGTGTCTCATGAACGCAGTGGTAATCTGCAGATCCGGGTAATTCCAAACATAACGTATACAATTTCTCTGTGCAGTACACAGATATGAACTCCTCCAGAAATATCTTTATCTTTGGATTTTCTGTATTTGCTGGCCTCACGGTTCCCAACTGGGCAAGCAAAAATAGTACTCTGCTGGAAACAGGTAAGAAGCGACATCAGACACATTTTCTGTAGCATAAAACTGAAGCAAAGGCTGATCCAGAGAAATCTTTTAAAATGCAGGTTTTTCTGATAAAACCCTGAAACCTGTGCTTTGCCTGTTGCCTGTTTCTTTCTGGGAGGGCTCTTCTTGCTCTTTGCTCTGATGCACAGCTCTGGTGTAGAAATCTCTGCTCTTGGTCAGTGACTGCACCTCGCCAGACTCCTGTTGGGCGAAGGGTTGCAGAGCCCTTCCCTGGGACATGTTCCTGGGCTGGGGCAAGAGAATACTCCAGGGCTGAATCCTGATCAAGATCTCAATGAACGAGGCTTTCTTAGCTGCTCATACACAATAAAACTTTGTGCTACTGAAATGCAAGAGCAGACTCCTCTACTAAATTCCACCAAGTTCACGTTATTGAAAGTTCCTGTCCTCCAACAGTTACCCCTTCATCGTGTTTTGTGTGACTAATGTGTTCCTCACAGAGGCCGTAGTGTCCTCTCTTAAGGTATATATGGCATGCTGGGTGCGCTGTTGAAAGACCTGGGCCCACAAATCACACACGCTATAGACGATCTATCAGATGCTCAGTGCCACTGAGCTTTGCTCCTGTCTCTTAGCCCTCATGGAGAAACATCACACCTGATTAACTTGTGGTGAAATCCCATGCTAAATACACCAGTATTTCTTTGGGAACTGAAGCTCCTGCTTTCATAGGGAACTGCTTGGTGTTTGTGTCGTGGAGATGCAGAACGTGTTTGGAGCAGAAGGCGGCTTTTTCTGGGGCAGTGCTGTGGTCTGCACTGTTAATAGGCTCTTAATGTATTTATGAGTCATCTCCTGCCCACCGGCAGCTGGGTCAGTGAATAATTATGCAGAATAAAACTGTAGGTCTGAAACTGGCAGAGAGATCAATCTCCCTTGCGTTGCCAAATCTTTAAGCTCTGCTTTGGGATTCGCAAGTCTTGTTTAAACAAGCGTGCAGCTTGCAGCCTCTTGGCGCTGGGTATGTTGCTGGTCAGACATGCGTCTCCCCGCACCACTATCCAAAGCTTTATTTTTCTGCTAGGAATCATCCAGCTGGACCAGGTGATCCAGGTGCTTCTCACCACTGGCATGTTTGTGGGCGGACTCCTGGGGTTTATCCTCGATAACACCATTCCAGGTAGGATTTGCTGAAATGAGCTAAGCTACTAGTTTGTGCTTGCCCTAAGGTTTGTTTCCTAGTATTTTTTGTCTTCATGACTGCTGCTCTGTGGGTAGGGGTTGTGCTAGCAACCATGAAACACCATGTCACTGAGCTCTTCCCAGAGAGGGGTGAGGAACCGGAGACTGATCCATCACTGAAATGGTCTCTGGCTGGAAAACAGCAGCTTATCAAAAACTAACTCATTTTTCAGGAACGACCCAGTCTGAGGAAAACGTTTATTTGGGAAAAATGTCTTTTAGGGAAAATGCCAGCCTAGAGCCATGTTGCTGGTTGAAAGGAGAGAGAAAGGCAACTACAAGAATGGAAGGAGCCAAGGCGTGCCTCCTTGTGAGAGCTGCTAAAACTGGGGCTGAACTGGTGCCACAGCAGTGGAAAACAGTAGGAAAGGCTGGTGACCAAAGATGGGATATAGCACCTGCAGCTGGCCCTCCCAGCCAGCAAAGAGCCTCTGATTTTCATCGAGCCTGGAGAGGGACGGCATAAGAATGGGAGAGGAAACCCTCTTTTCTGCTACATAAAAAGAGCAGGAAGGACACTCTGTTAACCAGATTCTTTGACCGTCTCGGGCTTCTTGGAAAGCCAATCTCCTTTTGGCTCATTAATTTTCTTGTAGCCCTTGATCTTCAGCTCCTTTGGGCAGAATTTACAGGTGTGCTTACTCCTTTTCCCAAGAGGGACACAGCTGCTGCAAGAATTACAGGCACTTAGGGATTCCTCGGCTAGGGTAAACGCCTGCGACTGACTAGTAATTGCAAGCTAAACCTTACTGCCCCACTCCGCAGTATCTGGGCAGTTAACGTCCAGCCTTGTTTTCTTTGGACTGTATGAACCCCCTCTTTGAACAGTTCTTGGATCCCCCATGGCTTGTGACAACCTGGTTTGGTATACTTGATTCCCATGGAAAGCAGTGGAGAAGACTGCTTATCTGGAGGCTGTTGCAGGAAGATGGGCATTGCCTAGAAGCTCATTAGTGAATTTTTGTAAAGAGCTTCGGAGCTAGAAGGGTTTAAGTGCAAGGAATCTGTGTGTTGTGCTGGGTCTGCTGGGATTTGAGAAGTGGGTGTGAGGCACACAAGGCAGTCCTACGCCTGGAACACCCCCTGTTTTAAACACAAGGATCTCATTTTTGCTGTTGCAGGAACCCAGGAGGAGCGGGGGCTCCTGGCATGGAAGCATAGCCACAGGGGAGAGGCGGACAACTCTCAGCTCGTTTCCAAAGTCTACGATCTTCCGTTTGGCATAGGTACCAAACACGGTGCTGTCTCTTGGTTTCGGTATCTCCCCGCTTGCCCCAAAAGACAACCTGGCGGCAAGAGAATGGATGAACTGAAGGCTGCTGGACAGGAAAGCAGTGTAAAGGCAAGCTCAGAAAGAGACTCTGAGATAGGTGCTGACACAAGGATATAAGAACTGGCCTGCAGGTGAACTCGTCTCAGAAGCAGAGGTCTGAAGTGTGTCTGCAGCCCCCGTCATTTGAACATAAGCTGGCAGCTGTTAGAGGCTGGAGCAGGAGAATGATAACGTCTTTCTCTTCCCAGCTCTGTCCCCTGCGCCACTGGTGACCACGAAGGAGTTATTTTTCTCCTCTCTGCTCCTGCCTGCCTGCCTAGGAAAAAACATAATCCCTGTTGGGGAACACAAAAGCCCAAGAAATGCCCGAAAAAGATGTTCAGTCTCCTTCCTTGCGCTGAGCCTTGGGGACCCCAAGGAGCAGCCGTTCAGCTGAAGCAGAGCTCTTTCTGTCCCCTGCCCGGGCCGCTCAAGGGGCCACAGGAGAAGAAGGCATCCCCGACGTGGCATCCCTTGGGCTGAGGCCAATCCCCACCACCTTAAAGATCTGTAAAGGCAACGCTCACCTCTCAGCTTGTGGTTTACACCTCGTCCTGGCCAAGGGGAAGGAGTGGGCACCTCTAGGTCGTGATTCATCTCATTCCCTATTGCCATACTTTAAAGTCAGTCAAATGAATGTTGTTCCAAGAGAGGAGACTACAGTTAATGGGATGGATTGTCTTCTGAACGTGCCTCTCCCACCTTAGACCACAGAGGGAATCTAGAGATCTTACTTAGGTTCTTGACCTAGCAGAAAAGCCCAGCTTCACAGAAATGAGTCCCACCTGGGGTACTGGGAGCAGCGTCAGGAGAGCCAGCTTCCCCAGGGCACCAAACCCTACAAAGATGAAAGAATCATAGAAAAGTCTTCTGCTCACAATCTGATGCACCCCTGCTACGTCCTGTGTCCCTCCACTGTACCTGTTTGGTCTGGTGTGGTGACTGTGCGGTGACAACTACTTCTCTGGAAAATGGTTTGCAGATTCTTGCTCCTGTCCGCTATCAGCAGAAACAGCCTTAACCTATATGGCCATATATGATGTGATTGCATGTGGTGCTGGTTGCCGGTGGTGTGTGCTAACACTGTTGCTGTAGCATAAGCTTGTGTTTCCTGCACTGAGATTTATACTTAGATTTTTTTATTTTTTTTTTTTAAATAAATAAAATGTACAGTGTAATGATATTTCTCCGGGTTATTGCCATAGCAAGTGGCAGGTAGTATTCAAAGAATCGCAGGGTAATTCAGGTTGGAAGGGATCTCCGGAGGTCACCTGGGCCAGCCCCTGCTCAGAGCTGGTCCTGTTAGACCAGGCTGCGGAGGCCAGTGTCCAGTGAGCTCGGGATGGAGAGCCATAGCCTCTGCGGGCAGCCTGCTCCCGTGTCTGACCACCTTCACGGTGAAAAGCGTTTTCCCTTGCGGCTAACTGCAATTTCTAATGCTTCACCTTGTGTCTGTTGCCTCTTGTCCTGTCACTGTTCTCCGAGACAAATCTGACCCCATCTTCTCTGTGCCCTCCATCGGACAGCTGAAGGCCACGGTACGATGCCCCGTTTGCCCTCTCGTCTCAAGACTGAACAAAATCTGGTGGTTTCAATGAAAAGCCTTTATTCCTCATGGCTATTACAGTCCTGTTCTTTAGTCCCGTCCTGCAGCTGTAGCGGTATGTGGCTTGTTTTATCGGTAAGAAATATATTGTTGGGTTTTTTTTTTTTTTTTTGCTTTGGGAGTGAATGAAGACTGAATAGATCAATTGTGTGAGCACTGGGATCCGAAGGGAGGAAACATTATGGTATAAAGTAGTTTGTTCCTACGGGCAGGTTGGAGTGCCTCCGTTGAAGACTGTGGTTGTTATGTCTTTGGGAGAGAAAATGATTTGTACCTTTAAGTATATCTGATCCCCACCCCCCATCACAGATTTTACAGAGATGACTATTCCCAGGCATCTCAGCTCTGGTATCTTCTTCAACCTTGACTACGTCTCTAAGCTCATTTAGAGCCAGCCTATGCTCCCAGGGGATCCGGCAGACAAACCCATGTCTTACTCATCGTCACTCTCGAATTTACTTGTGCTGTAGCACGTGTGTGAAAGCCAGTTGTCAGTCTACATCACCCTCTTCCCCTGTCCTGTACTGAAGCTGCCAGGCTGCTGCTGGCCAGACCTGCCACACACCGCGGAGTGGTTTAGATGGGATCAGGACACACGGCTAACGAACGAGGTACACGCGCCACACCAACAGGGCCCAAACCTGCTGTGCTACACGGCCTTCAGATGCTCCGTCTTCCATGCAAGACTATTTCCTCTGGTGCTATGGTTGGGATCCCCACACGGAAAAAGCAAGGTGGGAAGCACAAGCGGGGAACCCGCAGTAATTTTACTGGCTCTGTGTCAGCTCTGTGGAGGCTGCAGCCGTATCTTTTTGCTTCTCCTCCTAAGACATGTTAGGATGCTGGCAAGTGCCAGAGGTTTAGATTTGCTTTAGCCCTGTTAAAAAAAATAATATTGGCATAGGCTTCCTACAAAAATCAGTCTTCAGCTGGCTTTTTGTTCCCCACCCCAAGGATGGAGAACGCTGCCCTGCTCTCCTAGCCTGCTGCCCTGTCTGCGTCCCCATCCTGTTTTGGCTTGTTAAGCTCCTCAGAGTAGAGCCGGGCATGACTTTACAGCTCCTGGCATGGGGGGGGGGCTCATCCCCGGGAAGGCTCATTCCTACCCCGGCACATCCTATGGCCCAGGAGGTGCAGATGGCTGGCGGGGGGGAAGCTGTGTCTGCTGTTGCTAAGGCTTAGAAGGCAGTTTTTCAGAAGCTGTTTATGTCCATATTTCAAGCTCAGGCTCCTAAATGTCCTTTAAAATCCCACCCTTTGGTGTGTTTGTTGTACGTTTATAAAATATCCCTCTATTTGCCTCAGGGGGACATTTCCAAATTTTAAAACGAAGTAGGCAGGGGTTAGGCTGCGGGGCCACCACTCCTCCCAGCTGCATGTGGCCACTTGAGGTTTGGAAACAGCTTTGGCTTTGCACCGCAGGGACACAGCTTCTGTTTATTTGCTACTTAATGAAAATAAATGAAAATCAGAGGATCCTCAAGTGTAAAACTGAACACTTGAGGGCTGTCCCAGATTGCTTGGAGAACAGCCAGCTACCTGTCAACTGTATTATTACCCTTCGTGCTACTGTTGAGTCCCGAGTGCAGTAAAACTTACTGATTTCAACCAGGTGTGTGGTCACCCTGCTTGCAGCTTTGCAGAGAGGCAGACAGCTAATTGGGAAGTCCAGGCAGATGCTCCTGCTGTTTTGGCAGAGCAGACCCAGTGATGGGTATTTGCTTGTACCTAGGTGCACTGGCTCCAGGACTAATCAGAGGCTCATTTTCACAGCTTTCTCACAAGAAGACGTGGCCTGGGCAGTAGGATTGCCCTATGTTACGCTCAATGTGTTGTAAAGTGAGGGGCTGCCACGCTGCAGCACAGCGGTCGTGTACTCGGTCCCACTCTGCTCTGTTCAGGCTGGGCCACCCAAACCCCTGCAACAGCCGTACTTCTATGGATGCATTCATGTTTCCCACTCCTCCCTCCCTGCTGCCTTTCTGCCTCCAACTCCTTCCCACCACCCTGCCCCAGTAGCCTGCTAGCCTACGTTTTCCAGATTTTTTTTTCATGAAAAGTTTCCATCAGACCAACCACTGAGCGCACACGTAGCAATAACGCGCGCAGGAATTAAGGCTGCTTCCCTGCCAAGGCAGAGCAGCTATTGTCTGTGTAGTGTCAGCTCTGCAGGAGGGGAAACTGCCTTCCCACATCACAGGCAGGCCTGCACTCTTGTAAACTATGATCATGTGGCAGGAGGAGCCAAAGTAATGTGTTCTTTATGTTCTCCTTAATGTCACAACACCTCCTACAAAGCCTGCTACCATTTGGAGGAGTTACCATTTTCATACCTGTTGTTTCACATTAATGTTCAGGCCAGTCTTACACCTAAACTTTTCCTGGTGAAGCATCAGAAGCTCTCACGTGTGATGATCAAGGGAATGCATCTACAATAGTGTATGGTGTCCATTTAAAACTGTCTTCCCTGGTAGATGGCAGGCTGAAAGTCATCTGAAAATGAAGTATTCTACTGTTTTAACTTCTGTTCTGGACTGGCCTTCAAAAAGGTGGGGATGAAGGGCTAATAAGAAAAGGTTGTTAACCCTCGAACATTATCTACTCGCATCGCTGTCCTGTGGCACATGCCAGTATTGCCAAGTTTGACCTCAGCTGATGCAGTAATTAAGATGGACATGGTGAAAGAATCATTAATGTAACAAACCTGACCAAATGTTTTGTGGCAAATGGAACTGGAGGTGAGAGAACTCTGTATGATTTCTACAGCTAAAAACTTGTAGAAAAAATATCCTCAGTCCTGAGAAAAACTAACATATTTCCCTCCAAAACTACACAAAGATAAGAAAACATGGGCAGAAACTTAATGTAAACTCTTACTACTGTAGGTACATATATATATATATGTCTCTTGTACTAGCTAAAGGAAAGAATGATTTCATCTTGGATCCCCTGCAAAGTCTGTACTTGTATTTCAGCCAGCATGTGTCCTAAAAGCCAGGTTGCCCAGGGAATGCACATGCTTGGTATTTTGGAATTCGAGGGAGAGGAGGAGGAGAGCCAGCATTGCTTATAGCCTCAGAACAACGATAGCCTGTACACAAGAAGCACACGAAAAAGGCCAGGCAAAGGCAAGGCTGCACCCTGGAGAACTCAGAGGGGCTCTTAGACCCAAACAGCATCTACAGTTAGGACCCCCACTTCCAACCACAACAGCCTGGCAAGCATCCACCTGGGAGTGCTACCACAGCCTCAACCGCAGGGACAGAAGGTGCTCTGGAGGAATTATTCTCCCCTTGTACTTCAGTACTAGGCTCCAAATGTGTTTGCTTGAATACAGCTGCATGTAGCATGTTCTTACGCACCAAGGCAGAGCTGTGCCACAGCCCAGCCCTCTTGGATTCAGCCTAAAAGCCTGGCTGCTGTAGACTGATGGATACCTGGGCATGCCAGCTTTAGTTTAGATTTTAAAATAGAACTTTTAGCCTTTCTCTCCGTGATGGCTTGTTAGCATGACTTTAGCATAACCACTGTCAATACAATCTGTCAAAATCTGCAGAAAGCCTTTAATGATAGCTCTGAGATATGAAGGATTTTATTCATCTTCATAGCATTTTTAATTCCGAGATACTATCTGAGCAGCACTACTCATCAAAGAATGAGATGTGGCAGAAGAGCTCAGGGCTGATCACTCAGCTTTACACGCTGTGCAAAAGTAAATAAGCCAAAGTGTGTTATTGTGCCTGCCCTTCTCTGGGTAATTTGGGAGTGGGTGGCCACTGCTGCTGTCCTCATCAACGGATGGAAGAGACTCATCTCTCTGTGAGGAAATCCCTCTTTCCTTGTCAGCCACTGAAAAATTGCACCAGAAAAGTAATTACTGCCAGGGTGCAGGGCACTTTTTGTGATTTTTGCAGGCTGCAGTTTGAGACCTGCATCCTCTAGGGGTGTGCAGGCTGTCACTGATGTCACCTCTCTGCAGCTCTTCCACAGCTTATGCTAGGCTAGGTCACTTAACTGTACATGCCTCAGTTTACTTGTGAAGTGAGGTTAAACATTAAAAAGCAATAGACAAAAGTATTTCTTAAGATTTTATAGATATCTAAAACCTGGAACTTTTAAAGGTATAAATTACTCAACTGATACATCAAGAAGCACTGATGAGGGAATGGGAAGTCAATGGTAACAAACCACTTTAACACAGTGTCTCCACACTCTGCTCAGAGAGGGGCTTCACTGAAAGAGGTGCAGTCTCTTCACGTGCCTGGCATACCCAGCAACACTTGGCAAAACGTTAGCAAACAGAGATACTGTTTAGAAATCTTCATCATCGAAGGTCTCGGTGCACCTCAGCATCACAGTCTCGTAATCGAACTGAAGATCTTCTTCCTGAAAGCCCCCCCAAAGGCAAGCAGAATTAAAAAACAAGGAGTTGACCGTTTCAAATATACAGTGGGTTGGCCAAATGCTGCCGTTCGTCAGCTAATGGGCCATGAGCCCTCCTTCCTCTCTGAGTCAGCAACCAGCACTTGTCAAGTGCCTGAGGCACCTGATGAAGAATGGCTCAAATTTTCAACCAATTTCTTTCTAAAATCACAGGGCTCCACCCTGTGACTATTTACATCATTTAGACAGCTGTTACTGACTGTGGTAGCAAGTGGGTCATGTAACAGGCTCTGAAGATACGAGAGCTTCCTCGAGGCCTTAACTTCTACTGACTTCAGAGTTTGCTGCTCTTTTAGCAACAGAAGGAAATGGCCTTCTCTTTCACCAGCTTACAGAGAATAAAAGTGGCTCTTGAGAAATCAAAGTCTAGGAGATGAAAGTGTTCATCTAGTCCACCTTCTGCATTGATGCAAGACTCTTTAGGACAAGACTGTGTTTAAAAATAGGTGCTGTTTAAAAAATATATAGCTTAAGGAGCACTAAATCCCACTTGCTTGTCAAGTGACTCATCTAAAATCCATAATTTTAAAAGAAAATGTGCCTTTGAAGATGCAAAGGTGCTCAGTGCTATTTAGAAAAAACCCCAGTCTTTCACTTAGATATTGTAAAACCTTTGGACCTCAATCTAAATTAATTCTTTACTGCCTTTGCTGCCCAGCATCTTTTATGATGTGACCATAAGACAACAGCTCTTGAAAAATGCTTAAATAATCTCATGCTCAGAGATATTTCTCTACCATGTACCATGGAAGCATGCTCCTGTTCTCATTTTTGGGTCACTGTCCTTTTAAGAGCCTTCCCTTTCCTTGTCCAAATGATTTCCTCCCTCCTCTTGTGTGAGTCTTTCTCAAGCATTTTATACCAGTGGGGTGCATGCCCTTGGCAGCCTTGAGAGCCAGGGCAGCGGCTCAAGAGGAGCTGCACTCAGTGGAGCTGTGACTACGAAACGGTGAACATACACAAGCCGACAGTGGTACTGTATACCTGGACAGTTAACCAGAAATAGCATAACATAGCGCTGGCATGTAATGACCAGCAATAAAACCTGTCACTTCATCAGCACTGCAGATGAAAGGAAAGGAGACCATAGGCTGCCTTTCGTATTTCAGTCAGGTGCACATCACATGCCTTGCCTTGGTAATGTACCTGCTACCCACCTCTCTATCTTCTACAAGGTGTGTGCACAGTGCACCAGAACATCGCTTTATCCTTGGGATAATTTATCCCAGCACTGCCCAAACTCCTGAGCTAGTGTAGCACTGGCACAAGTACGATATCAAGGGAGGGGGAATGGTCTGCAGGGTTTCAGTCAGACCCATAAGATAAGCAGGAAGGCCTCCCTTCCCTGTGAAGTTCAGGAGTCTCCAATGCTCTGAATAGCCCTATTTCTGGGGTAAGGTATGTAGCTTAGACTGAGCTCTCTGCTGCTGCTTGAGTTGGTGTGTTTCAAGCCAGGTGGAACATCTCCTATCCCCACTCTGCAACCGCATCCATAACTGCCTCAATCTGTCTGTTTTGAGATGGAGCTGAATTTCTGCTCTCAAAACAAAAAATTCTTGTCAGTCTTTTTTTTTTTTTTTGTCTCTTGGCAGGACTCTCTAGATGTGCTGTACTGCAGTTATCTAATCCAAAACAAACTGTGACCTTCATATTATCAGCACTCTTTAGCCTGGGTGATTTCTGCTCAAACTCCCTTTTTATTGTTTTATCACAGACAACTCAAAGTTCCTGCCTAAAAGAAGTGCGCGCAGCCTTTTATTTCCTTTTGGATCCACAGAGCTGAGTCAACTGCCAATTTGCAGTACAGCTTCTTTTGCTGCCTGTGTTCCTTCCCATCACTCCCATTCTCCTAGTCTTATTTCAAATGTGCCTCTTTAAAGCTAGAAAGAGACACCATCTCTTCTCATACCACCTCATCTGGGACCAGTGAGATGGACTTGGGCTCACATACAACAATGCAGCACCAAGCAGAAGGACAAAATGGGTCCACCTAATGCTGGCAGGCATGATATTCACAAAAGAAATTTTAAACCCGAAAATACAGCATCTTGCCTAAAGCTTTTCTTTCTTTTCTAGGCATGCTCAGTTCACGGTCATTTACATAAACACAGGAAGAGCGCTGCCCTTATGAAGAACATAGCTATTCACAGACCAAAGGGCTATGTAGATCAGTGGCTGGTCTCTGACAATGGCCAGGAGTGGATGTTTAGACAGAAAGTGCAAGAATTGTGCATCCAGTGTGCTCTGTTACACAATATATGCTCCCACATTACGGCAAACTGTGCTGTGAGGACCTTCTGAGCTGGAAATTGTATCTGTACCTTCAGATTTAGTAATTGTCAATGGTTTGACGCCCCAGCAGTTAAATCTGGTAATTTGCATGTGCAAATATTTTTTAATATGCTGTTTGTTCATTTCATTGAGTGCTTTCTAGTTCTTCTGGTGTTAGACACAATGAATAATAATTCTGTGAACCAAATCTACACCATTTAGGATCAAAATTCTCTCACGGTACCCCTCAGTCTTTTTTTTTTGCAGAAGAGTCCTACTCTGGTAGCTTCTGTTTAATGCCTTTTGCTGTGCCTGCTGCCATTCTCTGCACCTCCTCTAGTTCTACTGTCTCCCTGAGATGGTGGAACCAAATGGCACACAGCAGTCACTATGTGATAGATTCAGATAGTAGTGCAACACTAGTTTCTGCTTTGTGTTCTGTCCTAATTACCCCTCATCGCTAACACTCGATTTCCTTCAAAGGAGCATCTGCTCAAGTAACAGAGACTGGGTAGAAGCTAGGCGATAGAAAATAGCAAACAGTGGATACTGTGGAGATACAATTGACTCTGAGCCCAAACAAGCATGCTCTGACTGAGGGATATCTCCCTTTCAGTCCTCCACCCATGTGCAAGCTCTGAGCCACGTCCTTGGCAGGAGGGCAAGAAGGGGAGGAAGAACACTGCAAACACAACGATTTCTGGCTCAGCAAACCTGCAACAGTAGGCTGAGGTTAAGAGGCAGCTCAGCAGCTGTTTATCAGCTCTTTCAAGAACACGAATACCCTACTCCTAAGGCCTGCCAGCGGAGGGCTCAGGGTAGGGAACCTGGCACCCAAACAAGCAGAAGGTGGTCCTACTGAGCTCAGAATGAAGCGGCCGGGGATTAATGAGAACTGCAAAGTGAGCTTTGCCCGCTCAGATGAGATCACTCAAGCTTCTCCACAAGGAACTTTCATGCAACCAATTAAAAAAAACCACATTCCTCATGTCATTTGCCATTTTGAATAATATTCAAAGCAGTAATAACCCCTTGTACTTTGCCTCTTACAAAGGCAATTCTACTGACCTTTTGAAATGACACATCTGAAGTGATGAACCCCAAGTTCTTATTTGTAATGATTCTGGACAATACGATCAGAAGCACAGAAAACAGAAATCCCTTTCTGACAATGACTGAAATACATTACTCCTTCTATAAAGAATCCTTTGGCAAAGCTTACCTGGCAAAACTGTGTATTAGCAAAGAAAAGGCTTTTCAGGAAGTCAGTGATCTGCAGATAGAGTCCGTGGTGATCCTCTGGACTTTCAGAAGTGCAGCTTGCAAATGCTGAACTGAAAATGGAACCAGATACTATATTTAATTTCCTGTTCCCTCATTTCTCCTCCTACTTACTTTCTTTCCTCCACATTTTACTCATAAATTAAAAAAGATTAAAACTGTTTTCAAGACGGTTCTGATATTAAAGACAATAGCCAAGCAAGGGGGGGAGTGGAGGTGGACGTATGGACGAGATACTGTCTAATAAATGCAAGGAAGATATGTAAGAACAGAGAACAGCAAGACAAGAAACCAGAAACAACAAAGAGATCCACTGATACATGACAGCTATAGTAACACTGTTTTGAGGAAAAGTATATATCCATTATAACAGAGAGCAACAATGGTTATTTGGTAGTATATTTTGTAGGGTTGTTCAGAGGAACAACTGACTTCTTTTGTAAAGTTTTAGAGTGAATGGGGTAACATGTGGTCGTGAAATGACATATTAGCTATCACTGGCAGGTTTGTACTCAGGTAACAGGTAACTGGCAAAAAGCTAAGATATTCATTCTGGACCTCACCTCTATATTCTCCCTGGGATTTTACAAAGTTCTGCCATCACGCCTCTGTCTAGAATTACAAGGCAGAGTGATAAGGAAGGAAGGGAACAAGAGAAATGTTGACTACTGAAATACTGATCTAATTTGGGACCTAAAACAGATTGCAAAGATGATGGCAATACACTGCAGTATTAAGGAATACATAGTCTTATTTTAACCTTTATTATGTATTCAAGTATATTCTGATCAACAGCCAAAACAACCTTATTTCCATTCATTCTGTTCTGAAAGTGCAAGGTAGAATGCTGGTGAAAGAAAAAAGAGATTCACACTGAAGAACTCTAAATATGGAAAACTAAGTAGAAAATGGGATTTAAAAAAAACAGATTAAAACCACTATTTGCAAAGTGAAACAATCCTAATGAAGACTAAGTAGCAAGAACGCATAAAAGATGAGTCATAATGTGATTTTCCTCTTGAGGAAAGCAACCCTTTCCTTTCTTTGGTCCACTGCAAAAAATCAAAGGCAGTGCCAGCTTTGTATCTGACACGTTCTGTTTCAGATAACTCATCTGACCTGCAGAGGAAAAAGATGTTATTCTTTAATTGGTCTTGTGTTTCTTTGATGTTACTGTTCAGGTCAACCACACTTTAAGCTCGATCACCTCCTTGTGATCAAATTAGGGTACTTGAAAAAGATAACTAAGACAGTGTTAAAAAATTATCATTTTTTGTCTCATTAAAAGAGAGTACAGTTTATGATTAACTGACTTATCCAGAGAATGCCCTATGGTCCTTATAGACCTAGCAAGTGAGACAGAGAAAAGGAAAACATTACAAATATTGTAATTTGAAAAGATGGAAAGCTACACAGAGTGAAGAATAAAATCAGAAGGACCTCAGTTATCCTGAAGTGATGCTCTTAATAAGGGATTCTTACTGATTCTGCCATAAATGCCTACTAATAATTTCACTTTTGCACATTAAGAGACAGTATTATTGCAAGCACAATTGCTGGAGGCTGCTATTCTAACCATTTACTAAAAATTAGGCACAAAAAAGGAAGCTAGGCTATTGCATTACTACACAGAAAACTTGCCATGGAGTATTGACAGTGGCCTATTAACTTACTTTGTCTAGCAAAAGGGGCAAGTTGGTACTTTACCTCTGGCTAGACATTCCCTGAGTCTCGCTTCTGTCAAGGAAACCAGCGGCAACATCAAATGCATCTTCAAACATTATCTATCAGAGAAAACACTTCAGATGTCAACATATCCAGCCACCTAAAAGTTTTACCTAGGGCATAATTTTTAATAATGAATTCTTTAAAAGCATGATACTTTTTCTTTCCATTTAACAGGTACATTTACAGCTAGAGTAAACACAGAGTAAACCAAGAGGGTTTTGTGGAGACAGGAATAATAGGAATAACTGTATTTCATGACTAGGAACACAAGGTTAGTCCATTCCCTTAGGCCTGTGCTTCAACCTCTAGGTATTAGACTTAACATTACATGTGCCCCAAAATCAGTAAAAACCACGAATTGTATCAGTGCTTTAGAGACCTGACTGTGGACTGCTGCTTATGGCTGGAGATCTCAGCTGTACCAGCCAGTCTCCCCAAATCTGATTTCCAGTCTGCAACCTGGCTTACAAATGAGTTAAGATGCATCCTGTGACAGACCGATAAGCTCATTAGTTCACTCTGCCATAATGCAGTTCACACATTTTCTGTGCCAGAAAGTACTGTACATACATCCCCATAACATTTCCTAAGAAGGTCTGCAATATCAGTTGTGTCCTGTGACTCAAAAAGCACTTGTCAATGCAATTTACTTATATGCTAAAGGTAGACATCTGTTCCTCCTTTGCAGCTAATAAAATTACAAGTCTTTAAGCAGCTAGTTGCTTAAGTAATCAGTGCTCCAGGAGCAGTTTACCAAGAGTTGGCTGTTATTTCATCTCTTTTTAACAAATGCCCCGGTCTACTCAGTCACTGACTTCTTAGATCTGCAGAGATGCATGGCACAGGCAGTCATTAGCCCTGTTCCACTGGAACTGGTCTACAAATACTTTCCTTTTGCTACCAAGTGCTTTGATGAAAAAAACCCACCCAACCCAAAACACAGCAGGCCTTGGCAAACTCGGTATTCCTTCTGGATTTAGATAATCTCTGCTTCTTGGAGAGTTTGCAGAGCACAGTAACTGTATAATTCATGTTCTTTTTCCCTCCCCCCCTGGAGCAAGTTAGAGCAAATTTAACTGTTACTTAGCACAGACACTCTACAGGTCAGTGGAGACTAGCAGGATTACTACCACTGCACTCCTGTAGCTTGCTGTGTATCTTACCACGAGAGAATTTGGTGCAGGCGTTTACTCAAAGACTGCTTATTGTCTCCACTTATGCATTCAAGTAGTCTTGAGAAAGCTTAATTACAACTACTGTATGTTTCCAATTAAAAGCTGCAGAACCAATTAGCATCTGAAGGCTTGGAGTTTCAGAGGCAGACCATGTATGTTACTCAGCACTTACTTCCTCTGGCGTGGAGACTGAGGAACCACTGGCTTCCTCACTGTTACCTCGGCTGTCCCTCACACTACCTTCAGTGCATGCAGGCTCTTGACAAGCAGCCTTAGGATCCATGAGGAAATCTCTCTGGCTACAGTACTGCAAGATGCTGTCTCTCCTTTCTTCAGAAAGCTCTTGCCAGAGGTGGGAAATAGCTGTGGAGACCTCAGGAAGAGGCACCTCCTCAGTGCAAACAATTCTATGCTCTATCAGCAGGTCCACTGTGTGCTTATAAAAATACAGGTATCTGTAAGGAAAGGAAAGGGAGCACCTCTTAAGAGCAGGCTATGAGACAGCCATCTATTGTAAATCAGCAGGAGACTGGGGAATAGCTCTGATTCATAACTACTTCACTGTCTCCCCTCTCTAAGGCTCCATACAATTACTGAAGGTTGCCCAACACTGAAGACTTTAGCAACTCTGTTCTGCCAAGATTTCATCTGCAAAAGACAGGCTCCAGCCACAGCCTCAGCGGACTGCCTCACAACAGAAGCTCCAGGCGCTGCAGGCTGTACTTGTTGCACAGGCAAACCTCATTCTGGCATTTAATAAATTTTGAGTTACTTGCCTTTGTATCCTGAGGCTTTTACACTATAAGTCACTTTTTATACCTTTACTGGCATTGCACTACACTTAAAAGCCTTGGCTGAGGTCATATCCTGACATATTAGGTACTATACATGCACATTGAAAGAGACTACCCCAGGCCTGGATGCTCTGACTTAAATAAGCATGGGAGCTCAATTTCCTCCATTTTACATATGAGGAAATGCATCCCTAAGACTTACTTCTATGCAGTCTGTAGTGAAACTGGTAACGGAACCCAAGTGTTGCAATTTGAACCTGGTGACTAAATCTCAGAACGAGCCTGCTTCTTCTATTAGCACTGTGTGGCACAGTGAACCAGGGATAAGAATGTCTACTTTGGAAAGCACCACTGAAGGTTATTTTATGTTAATTACATGCTTAGAGCGTCTCAAATGAAAATAACAAGATCAAAGGAGTACAAACCAAGAGTTCTATAAACAGCAGTCATTGTTACTAAGTTTGGGCTCAAAATGATTCCTTGGAAGATGTCCCAAATGAGCACATTTCCTGATTAACTGAACAGTATTGCATAACAAAGTAACTCAAAAGAGTTCAGCCTTTTCTTTTTGAAAAAAAAAAAAAAAGAAAAAAAGAATTACTTGTTGCAGCAAATCAATATTGAAAATCTTAAGACAATTCTGCATGCAAGGATAAATATGTTTAAACTCTAGTTTCCATACTCTGGAGTATTTTCCACCATTGCTGGAGACAAAATACCGGAAGGGGAATAAGTGTTCTCATGTAAGGTATTGCGCTCACTAAGGATTCTGGATGTCCAGCTCCAAACAAAGGATCTGGAGTTTCTCAAACAGAAGAATATGAATCACCACTAGATTGCTTTGCTAAAGAAACTAAGCTTGAACCATGACTTCACTATTTCCTTCCCAGCTGCAAGGAGACAACCACATTTTGTTCTGGACAGAGTACTGTGTAGTCCTACCAGTGTAGCTCCTGCTGCTGGACATGGAAAAAAAACCTAGTCCGTTGAAGCTCAAAGCATTTCTGATGCTGCCCAAATAATGTGATTGGACAATCACCAAAAGCCTGTTATTTTCTTTGCTGAAGAGTCTCTATTGTTTTATGCCTGTTATAAAAGATCAATTTTTGAGAATTAGCTACGAACCAGCTGCCGTCTGCCATAAGACTGTAGGATAAGTGCCAGAGGCCACACAGTACAGGCCCTGCTCTACCTTGTCAGTGAAGAAGGAGAAAGTCAGGTGTTTACAGCTCTGTTGTGCAGTCGTTGATGAATAGAGCTTACTTCCCCCAGAAAATCTTGATTCAGCACTTTTCAAGGTCTTGTAAATGATACCTTACCACAGCCGCCTCTGATTCTCACAAGAGCAAAAGTAGAACAGTAGTGGGAGGCTGGTGCCATCTGCTGGCACAGCTGCAGTCTCAGTTTGATGAAAAAATCAATAATCCAAGGGAATTTTATAAATAAGCACCAGTTCAAAGCAAAAGAGAAGAAAAAACTGTGGAAGTTTTTGTTTATGGTGGTGACGCTGTGGAAGAGGATGCCAGCTGCAGCTGTGGATTCTCCTGCACTGCATATTCTTAACTCTGGAACAGTTAGGGTGAAATTGACTCTGCTTGATGGTACAGGATAGATTAGACATCCATCTGTTTCTCAAATCTTTATGATGAAATGATAATTTATCCTTTAGGAAAAGCATCCATGACCTCTAAGTACCTCCTAGTGCTGTCTGACAGCAAGGGGAAGAATATGATGAATAATGTACTCAGTCTTAAGATATCAATAACTTTGAAAAAACCCAGTAATTTTACCATTACAACCCCAGACTAAAATACATGGACCACTGACATGAGAACAGTGGTCTTTTTAGGTCCTGAATCAGGCACTTAGGAGCTGATCCTAAGGGGGGTTACAGTCTCACACCCCCTAGCTATAAATGTAACACACATGTAAGTGTTTAGGTTCCCCTCCACCTTCCCGTGTTGCATTTTGAGGAGTGCTTTCTGGTATCTTCCAGACCACCATTATTCTGCAGCCTGCAGGCTGAGGACTACATGATCTTCTGTGGTCCCATCCAGCCTTATCCTGCTCCGATCCAACAAAAAAGGTACTCCAAGCTGCCAGGAGCTATGGGTCTACTTCTGGAAGGAGCAAGTGTGTTCATAACAATGCTCCTCATAACAATGCCATTAGAGGCAGGATGAACATCACTGTGGGGGAAAAGTATCTGCCTACATCTGGTTCCTGCACCTCCCCAGAACACACATAGCTAGACCTGGTGCAGCAATTCCTACGTTCCTAAAACCTAGCCCCATTGCAGGGATACAGCTTGATAGTGGTACTGATACCACAAACACACAGGGACAGGCACCTGCATAAATCATTCTGGATGAATAACCTCCTATTCCATCTGAGTTTGCCTGTTAAACCACTACTGTTAGCAGGTATGTTGCATCTTACTCTGCAAGCCCTATGGAGAGTGGTAAAACATGGCCACACAGGGACTGACACACTTGAAAGAAATTTTTTTGTCTTTCCTCAGGGATTTTCCAAGGCCTGGAGAACTGGGGGCTGCTACGACACTGGGAGTCCATTCACATGCAAGTCACAGGTAAGGAACTTGGGAGGTGCTCAGCTTCACCACCAACAGGGCCAAAGCTGCTGGCACAAGGCTTCTGCAAAGCAGATGCAGGCTCCAGCAGGGCTGCATGAATGGCAGTGACTGGATGCACAGTGTTAATGCCAACAAATTAAAAAATGAAGGCAACGTGGGGTGCACGTACCGTTCAAATTCCACCAGATCTGGGGATGAAGTCTCTGAAGACTGGATCAATTCTGGCTTCCCATCCTCTTCCAGTGTTTGTTTTTCACATTCTCCAATCAGATGCCAGACGGTAGAGTCACTCTCACTCACAGCTTCCAAGGCTGATGCAGTGCTGGAAAAAACACACAGGAAAAAAAGCCACTTGAGCAACTTCTTAACTGGATTAATAAGGCCCTTGTCATGGTCACTCCCAAGTCCAGGGCCATTCTTCCTGAGCCAGCTCTCTCCTCCTCCTTTCGCTTTGCCAGCAAATGAGAAGTCCTTGGTGGAGATCAGCTACATAGAAGCGAAAGGAAATATAAGCACTGACTGGAAATGAGACCAACAATACGCGTCAAGTGTTTGTGCACTGTACAGGATTACAGGGGTCCAGGTGAAATCTCTTAATCTCTTCCTCACGATGAAAGGCCTCTGCTTGAAAATTCAGTAACAATGACAAAGAGGTTCAGAGATGCTGGGAGGGAAGCAAATGCAAAGTATTACCATCTTTCCTTGATTGGCATAAGCCCTTACCTGTGATTGCTGAAGTGCCTCTTGACATATTCCTCCCTGACTTCCTCCAAGCTGGACGGGTTCCCATCCTCCAGACTGAAGGACTCTGTTGTGAGTAGAAAGGTACTGTCACATCAGTGGCACTTTTGGCTTCCCTCTCTCTCAGCCCCAATCAAACAGAATAATTTCAGCAACTGGTTCTTCACGAGCCAGAGCTTTTTGTCAGGCAAAAATGATGTGAAAGGAGAAACTTCTGCCCCTCCTACAATGTAACTAGCATTATTGGGAGTTTATGATCATTGAGGAACTTAGAATCAATGCCTTCTTCCTAACGTTGGTCTGACAGAACTGATGGTGAAAACAACCAGCAAATCAAAGTACAGGCAAGCACTGGACAACACAGTATTTTGTGATTGCCACATAATGAGGAAATTGCACGTAAAAACCTCTGACAACCAACCCATGATTCACAAGCAGTATGAATTGTACATATATGCAAGTGAATACAAGGGGAAGTTACCCCTTCAATTTTGCTCTGTCAAACTATTCCTTCTACCTATGACTGACTTTTATGGGTTATCCAAGGATGTGGGTTCAGAGGAGACTGCTTATTTTAAGCACTGGAACTTTTAGTTGATGAAAATTATTGGAGATGCAAGTTGCATGAATAGCAGTGTTTTTTTTCTAGCTGATGATAATTTGGACACTTGAAGGGACACAAAAGTATGTCCAAAGTCTCTACCCCATCAGCCCCCTGGCCTACTTGCTGTCCCTGGAGGCAGTGGCCAGCATCAGTAAACAGAAGGCACGCTGGCGAGGGCGTGAAGCCCTGCAGCAGGAGCTGCCTCAACTGTGGAGAGCACATGCTAGACCAGCGTGACGCATGGTGTCACAGGTGGTAACAGAGGAGCACATGGAGACGACCCGCCAAGCTGCAGTATCTCTCTTACCCATTTCTATCAGAGTAAATTCTTAAATAGAGGCTTCCCTTTCCTATACTAGGAAATCCTCAACAGCTTCTCTGTCCTTTTTTACCTCACACCAGAGCATGCCAAAATTTAAGCTCTGGCTGTGCTTGACTTGCAACGCTGGGTGCTCGGGACGGCTGTGACTCGCACTGCGTCCATGTCGCTGCGGCTGGGAGGAGCACACACGCTCCTGCAGCCTCTCAGTGGGAGCCCAAGCATGCAGCCTGGGGACCCATGCCAGCCCCACACCTGCTGGGGGTGAATCGGCAGCAGGGTGACAAGGGCACTCTGCCTGAACTGCCTGCTGCCATGGGATAGCAGGAGTTACTTGTTTCCTTCCTTCACCTAGGCTGGGGAGGGGGTAGGAATGGCTGAGAGTCAGAGGGGGATTTCTGAGGTGCAGCACTTAGTGGGTCGACAGACTTTTCACTATCCCTTGCTTATTGCTACAACTAAAGCCTCAGTTAGCTCTAATGCTTTAATGGGCTCAGCTGCGTACCTATCTGTCTCTATTTAAGAAATAAATAAAAAACAAGTCCAGGCACTCTAAGGCAAATATTTGCATACAGTTACCTTTCATCTTCAGAAAAGAACCCAAGGTTTGCTCCAGCTTCTGGATAGATTTCTTAGCCTTACGCAAAACCTGATACTAAACATAAGAAGAAATCAGAACTGATTGCTCTCTGCTCTGACTAGATTCGTGTTTTAACAAGCCTTGGTTGTTTTCTTCACTCTTCCTTCATTTTGACCTTCAGTTATCTTGATGTCTCTGTGAAAACAACTGTATTGTTTCACCAGCTACCCTTATCCATATGAAAAGGGGAAAGAACTAATACCAGAGCAAACTTAAATATATATAATAAGAATATTGGGGTATATATTATGCATTACATACACAGAACACCCAGT
Organism: Astur gentilis; assembly: GCF_929443795.1. Taxonomy (NCBI): domain Eukaryota; kingdom Metazoa; phylum Chordata; class Aves; order Accipitriformes; family Accipitridae; genus Astur; species Astur gentilis. The sequence continues at coordinate 16,073,459 of NC_064913.1, forward strand.
CACATAAACATTTGCTACTTAACTCTGATCTTCTTTCATCAGCAAATGGTCTTGTCTGGATCGTTCTCTTCTTGAAGTATGTCCAGAAATACCAAGCTGTGAAGTCTTCTTGGATGTCTACCAACTTTAGGCATCAGACTTTACTAATCATTTCCCATGAGAATTTAGCTAGGAGAAGCCTTTGCCATGTTCTACTCTCGGCTACACCGATGTTAACTGGAGTAACTTCAGTGCTGCACATCATTCCTTCATCATTTATAGCAAGCATAACTGAGAACATATGGGCAACGCATTTAAGCATACACATCTCAAAAAAATTTCAAGACTTATGTGATTGGTGAGACCAACCACAATAACCTTAGACAGGATGTCTACCCCGCAGAGCTTTCACGCTGGATATTTTAGCCAGCACTAAGCACTAGAATTACAAGTGAACTTCTGTATTTAGGCTCTTGAAGATACTGAACTTCCTTGGCCCCCAAAAGTCGCACAAGGGGCACATGATACTATGAAAAAGCAATTTTAAGAATTGGTATGTGGAGATAGCCTCTTTAGACTAGACAGAACAAGTATGTGTTTAGTCTTGTCTTCAGAGATCACAGTGACTTCAGCTTAACTTGCATCTTGTTCAGAACATGGCAGACTGAACTCTCACCTCGACCTGCATGAGAGGCAAGAGCTCAGCAGTCACAAGCCCTAGATAGCAGTATTTCGCATGTTCAGAGCCTCAAAAGCCCTTTACAAGGACAATTCCTGTCCTAAACAGTTATGACCCTCTCCATTTTACACACTGGAAAACTGAAAGTACCCACTCTAACTAAATGAACTGGTGGCAGAGTTGAGGATAAAAGGGACTCCTGATGTTTATTCCTCTGCCTTTAACATGGCAATATCCATCTTTTCAGCAGCATTTTGGGTCAATTAAATAGTTTCTTAGTTTAGTAGAGACCAATAAGCAGTACTAGTGTTTTTTTCCTGACTTACTTTTCCAGAATGTCTTGAAGACAGAGTGCACTTCATAAGGCTGAATGAATTACTTCCTCCCCTACAACTTCTTCTGTTCCTACATTCACTATTCTGCTTCATCATGTGATCCCTTGGTTTGTTTCCAGAACGCTATAAAGAAGCCACAAAGCTATAAAGAAGCTGCAAAACCCCTGTAATAAAAGTGCAGATAAGGCACATGATAAACCCATGACCCAGAGACTACAAAGTGAACAATTTGCTTACGCTGAGCTGGCAGCTTTAAAGTAAAAGAGATCCAGGAAAGCTGCACACAGTGAAATTACACACACACTGGCACCCGTGAAGATACAGTGGTCATCCTAATAAACCTGTTTAAATTTAAACACACCCATGTATAGTAGCTATGCATAGAGAAATGGTCACTGCTCCGCACCTTTAAGGCTGAGTTGTCTGACTGGGATAAAACAGCTTCCCGCAATCCGCTGAAGAGTCCTGCCAGCGTAGCCCGGTGGCGTGCCTGTGCCAAGCGCCGCTTTGCCACACGGGGTTCCACCTCCTGCAGGTGTGTCAGGGGATTAGGATTCACTCTGGCACGTGTCTTCCTACAGTCTCCAGCTGTCTCCATCAAAAGCTGCAATGCAACATTTACTTCTACTGAATAAATATGTTAAGTGAAGAAAAAGAAATCTTACAGCCTGCGTAGAGGACAGACAAAAAAAGGAAAGCTCAGGGTGACTAACGAGAGCACTCCAGCTCATTTTTCCGTAGGAAATAATGGGGTTTGAAATCTTCTCTTTGCCTGGAGGATGCCATCTGTAAGTACTGACTAAAACCTCATCTACCACCGATAAACTGAGCAGCACGAAACACAGCTGAGACAAACCTCCCACCTCCTGCACCCTTCCCCGCAATGCTCTGACGCTCCATTTCCATGGGATATCCAGGGCTCGGCTTCACAAAGCGCTGAGACTCCTCTGCTCCCACCGACGGTACTAAAAGACAGACTTCTTCACAGCATCGCCTTTTTTTTCCCCCAATTAACTGTGGCATCAGAGCAGGCAACGATAACCAGACATCTACATGCGTGACACGGCCAGATCCAGGCCCAGCCGGGCCCGCTGCAGCCACCCCGCCGGCCTGACAAGAGCCCCAGGGCGCCCGCCTCGGAAGCCCTTTCCTGGCAACCGGACCGATGCCCCCTGCCCTGTTACCGACCGCAAGTACGGCCTAGAGGTAAGAACGCCTGCCCCTCCTGTTTCTTCCCGGGGAAACCCGTGAGGGCCCCACGCCAGACGCCTCCGGAGGATCGATCGATCGATCGACCGACCGACCACACCACGCCACGCCCGGCCCGGCCCGGCCCCCTTCCCCTGGCCGCCTCCGCGCCTCTGCCCGCCCGCGCCCAGCAACACGAGCCGCACGTGGCGGCGGGCCAATCGGCACGCAGCCGGCGTCCGGCGGCGGCCAATAAGGAAGCGGGAAAAACGCGGGCTGTAGGCGTAGTGTGTGTGTGTGTGTGTGTGGGGGGGGGGTGAGCGCAAGGAAGAGGCGGGAAAAGGCGGGCGGGCTGTGCGCATGTGCAACGGCGGGGACTACAAGTCCCGTCGTGCCTTGCGCTGGGCGGGCGCGGCAAGGCACGCCGGGAGCTGTAGTCCTCCCGGCGCTAGGCCGGGCCGTTCCGTTCGGGGCCGGGCTCTCCCGCCCGTGGGCGGGCGGAGCCGGCGGCTCCCCCATGGCGGCGGCGGCGGAGCGGACGGACGAGCTGGTGCGGGAGTATCTGCTCTTCCGCGGCTTCACCGCCGCCCTGAAGCAGCTGGACGCGGAGATCAAGGCGGACCGGGAGAAGGGTTTCCGGGTGAGCGGCGGGCGCCTGTCCCGTGTCCCGTGCCCCCCCCCCCCCCCTCCTTTTCCCGGCGGGGCGCGGGTACCCCCGCGGGCAGGACGCAGGTCCCCGGGCAGGCCGCGGGCCGCCCTCCGCGCCTCAGCTGTGGGGACTCCGGTGAGGAGAAGCGGGACCGGGCGGCGGCCCTGAGCCGGGTTGGGCGGCGGGGCCCGGCGGCGCCGCCCCGCCGGCGGGACCCCCCTGCGTGGCGGTGGCCGGGGGCCGCCGCCCGGGCCGGGCGCCGTTCTGTCTGCTCAGCCTCCCGGCGGGGAACGGGGGGGAGAAGACGGGGACGGGGACGCGGGGACGGACAAGGCCTCCATCTCCTCGTCTGGCTTCCCAGCCGGGGGCCGCAGTTGCCCGCTCGCTCGCCCACCGGGAGGCGGTCTGCTCGGCCCGTCCGCGGACCCCACGTCCCAGCTGGAAATCACCAGAGGATTCTTCGGTCCGTGGGGAGGGTGAACGGAGGAGACGCGCGTAGGAGAAGGCAGCGGCGGCTCTTTGCCCGGATCTTCTCTCAGGCGTGACATTCGTATCCAGCGGCTTTGCAGCTCCGCTCCCTCCTTGGGATGGCTTCAGCACCAGCTCGCTTGCGAGATGTGTGGAAGTCGGCGGAGACTTTGCCAGCCTCGAAAATACGGTTTCAGTCCTGTCTGCGAGCTCCGTGTTCCTGTAGCAGCAGTTCTGGGCAGTGAATGTAGTGTTTTGAACGGTTTTGAACAATTTTTCTTCAGCCGGCAGTACAACCACTGCCTTTATCGTTCAAAAAGCGTGTTGCTTTTATTTTTCAAACACCAGCTCTTTGCTAATCCTTAGAAGTCAGCAAATGCTTGATTTAATTGGAATTATATTGCCCAAGGAGGGACTGCTGGGGGTCACAGGCTTAAGTTTCCTTTATCTGTAGGAAGCCACAGAGGTAGAGGCTGGATGATGTCCTAAGACATTCACAGAGGTAGAGGCTGGATGTTGTCCTAAGACATTAACTGATGACAGGGGAGCAAACCACATATTAAACAACTTTGATAGTAGGATTTTGTATAGGGTGCAGATTTTTTTCTTCTTTTTTTCCTAGTGCCTGTCTCGGCCATCAGAAATCACTGGATGAAAAATATATTCCCACGTCACCATTCTGCCTTATTCATATTGCAGAAATGATTTTCAAAGAGACATAATGACAAAAAAAATTTCTGTTGCAAACTTTTATGCCTGCCTTGTTAGTAGATGATATTATTAAAGATAAAGGTACTTCAAAGATTGCAGTATGCTGGATCTTTCTTCCTCTTTCTGATGGCTAAATACAGGGTTTTTTCCTTTTAGTCTAAAAATAATACTATTTTCCAGGTGCTGCACTTGAGTTCTCAATATTTAATCACATTATTCCTGTTTCTTCATTATCAACTGGCTTTTAAAAGAAGCTGAAAGTTTTGCTTACTTGCAAAAAACCTCACCAACTGTGCTTAACAAAACGTAATCTTTTTGTCAAAATCTGTTTGGCTATGTTCTTTCATGTTTCTTTCTTGTTTTTATTTGAAGGGTGCTGCAGAGTGGAAGAATGCTAATACAAAATGCAGAGTGTTTCCAGGATTAAGAAAATAGCTAATGCATTAAGTGCTGGATTGTAATATTATTTGTGCAGTTAAAGCTTCTCAGCATTAAGTTACAGAAAGTCTCTTGTGCCGGAAGAGCCCTCATGTGACTGCAGTCTTCCCCGTTTTGCCCTCTTTAGGTAGATAAGATAGTGGACCAGCTGCAGCAGTTTGTTCAGAGCTATGATCTGGCAGCCCTTCGGGATTACTGGAGTTATCTTGACCGACGCCTTTTCAGCCGTTTGGAAGATGTGTACCGGCCAACAGTGAACAAGCTGAAAACCAGCTTATTCCGATACTACCTTGTCCATACTGTTCAGGTAGTGTTTGATTTTTAGGCTTCTGTTTTAAAAAGATCCTGGTCTCTGAAACCAGAGCAATAAAATACTCTTGTGAGCCTCTGACAGGCCTGGCATGTAAGAGACAAGCAATTTATGTGTCATGTATCAGGAGTGTAGCAAGGAGTTTGATGCAGACTCACATGACAAGCTTGTAAAGAGGATAGAGAAGCTCGGGCGAGAGGGAAATACAGTTAGCTGGGAGCAAGATACTTGTACTCAGTCATGAAGGCACATCCCGCTCAGACAGGATGGCTGTACTGCTAGTTCAGTCCTGCTCAGCTTCTGTTAATAACTTGCATACTGGGAGAGATCACAAGGTTTGTAAACACCTCCTTGTGGGGCATTGCCATGGGAACAGAGGAGGACAAGAACAGTGTTCAAAGCAATCTTCATAAGTTGAAGAAACAGACAGAAAAAAAGCCCCAAGCACCTGTGTGTAGGCAGGAGTCATCGATGCTCCAGTGCAGAATAAAGAACGATTGAGCAGGCAGCAGCAGTGCTGGGAAGGGCCTTACTGCATGCAGCACTGGGGATCAACGGGCAGGATTGTCTGTATTCCTTCTACTCAGCCAATCCTTCCTGGCACCCCAGTTCTTAAAGCATCAAGGGAGTTGGAGGGCCCAGAAGGAAAAAAGGTGACTTGAAGTTGGTGGAGTTGAGTTTTAGTTTATAAGAAAGGGGAGAAGTGGGCTTCAAATCTGTACAAGGTAATGTGGAAGAGAAAATGAGTGAACGTTTTTTGTTTGCTTTGAATAGAACAGAAAATAATGACCTTAAAATGGAGCAGAGATTATCTTGTTGAAACCCTAGGAAAGTCAATGGAATATATTACGCAGGGTGGGCTTTGGCAAACGGAATAGACAAATACCTGTCAGGAATTCGTGTTCCATTTCTTACGACTTAGAAGCATGTTTCCTCCTTGATTCTATTTCCTGACTGAAAATCTTTAATGACAGGTGTTGGTGGAGAAGTCGAAATCTAATGCATGTTTCTGGAAGTGTGTTTTTTCATGTTTTGTTTTGCCCTGTACTTACCCTGAGGCATGTCTGTCCTTCTCTGAATAATGTATCAGATGGAAACCTTTTCAGCCTACATCTGCTGTAGACTTGGGTAATTTGAAGTACACTTTGGTCCTATATATGAATGTTCAGGTCTTGTGTCAGTGCACAAACTGCACTGGTTTAGCTGAAAATCAGTGTAAGTGATTAGTTTGATTTGCCTCAGCCTTTTCAACAAGACTGTGGTGAGTAGAAAGAAGGTCAGATCAAGTGCATTTGTGAGCGTCTCTTAGCGTATTTGAGAGTCTTTTGTTGCCCGATGAATCTGTTAACTAACCGCTTGCTCTGTTGGGTGGCGAAAGTAGTTGTTACTGTGTTCATAACACAGAGCAAATATTCCTAGAACCCATGTGGTGGCATTAATGGAAGCATGAGCCCTGTTCTTCTTGCTGTGTTTCAGACCGGCCGCAATGACAAGGCGCAGGAGTTTTTCCTCAAGCAGGCCTCTGAGCTCCAGAACCAGGCGGAGTGGAAGGATTGGTTTGTCCTGCCCTTCCTCCCTGCCCCAGACTCCAACCCCACCTTCTCCACCTATTTCTCACGCCAATGGGCAGATACGTTTATTGTGTCTCTGCACAACTTCCTGAGTGTGTTGTTTCAGTGCATGCATATCCTTTTTTGCAACTAATAGTTAAATCTCCCTTGCCCTGGTGTTATGCTTACTATTAACAGTGGTGCCAAGAATATAGCATTACAGAATTACAGCAGTATTGCTGCTTTCAGGTGATTGTTTAGAGCCAAGACTTTGTAGGAAGTTGGTGTTTACCAGAGGGTGTTGGAATAGTTATTGTTCAATTATCTGATGATATGTTATATTCCCTGGGTACAAGCAATTGTGGTTGTTGCTAATGCTGTGCTCATCACTATGCTAGTGACTAGAAATCTTGTCCATATCTTGTTCTGAAACGCTTTTCCTTTTTGCTTGGCCTGGTACAAAACAGGCATGCAACCTTGGGTCATAGTCCATAACTGAACTAGCATCTCCTGTTAGACCCTTCTCTGGGTACATATGTTGACAACATTGTCTAGTGACAGCTCACTGTAATAGGGTAATTCAATGTTAGCAGAAATAACAGCTTTTGTCCCACACTATGGAGTTCTGACCTTGTCTGTTTGCTGATGGGCAGATTTACACTGTAGCTGGAATACAGCTCCTCTTGAACTGTTTCTTCACTGTACACTAATGCAGTAACATAATCTGTCTTGTCCTCCACATCTGACATGTAAAAGGAAGACTCTAAAAATCCTTGCAAAGCCTATATGAAATAGTTTGTGCAACAGTAAAGTACAAAGAAAGTACAAAGTTGGCTTGGGTAACTAAGCTGTTACTAGTCTTCTGGCTTTGCACATATTTCTTGCTTTGCTGTTTTACAGTCCAATGGCTAGTATGGAGTACGGGCTTTTAGAATTAAGCCAGGTGCACACAAGTTCTTGCCTTGTTTTCTTTAACGTTCCTCACCAGTTCCAGTCATTTTGAACTTTGAAGCTGAATGTCTCAGGAGCAGTCTCATACAAGAAGAAAATGAATTGTTGCGGCATAAGGTCAGAACTGAAGTCACTCTTTAGTTGCTGACTGTGTGAGGCTGTTAGTTTTGTAAAATTGGTTCCATCCATTCAAGAAGGTTGTAGCTGTTCAGTTCAGTGCAATTATTCCAAGGCAGATTCTTCTGTAAGTCCTTTGTTATTTTGCTTTATCTTTTCAACTGTTTCCAGCAAACTTAGGGTTGTGATCATATCATGAAATGTCTGTTTAGGGTATTAACTGTCCCTCTGCTGGAGGTGACTGTCTCTCTCCCTGTGCTATCTGACAGGTGGCTGCATACTGTGCAAACTGCTTTCCTGCTACACTGCAAAGTCAAGACAAGCTGAAACTAGTGGTGGGTTAAGGGCATATATGGCTGACTTTGCATGGAAACTCCTGAATAGTATTCAGTCACTTCCAAGTTTTAGCTGATGGAGCAACAGAAAAGGGCAATAACTTCCGGCAAGGAGGCAGAAACTATTACTTCTGAAATGGCTGCTTCACCATGGTTGAAGTGCACTTAAAACAATCTAGATCAACTAATGGAAATGTTGTGAATGTCTGTTTTCCAATTCTGGACCTTAGAGTAACCCATAAGAAGGGCTGACCGGTTCAGACAAAATGTTGCCCAGCTCCATGTCTTGTTTTTGACGGTATCGTCAGCAGATGCTTGGAGAGAGGGTGTAAGAGTATGTAGCACAGGTCAGTCCTTTCCCAGTATAATTTCTTGTTAGGAGAGATTTCGGAAATCTACAGTTTAAGAACTTTCTAAACTACAGATCACATGTGGATGATCACATACAAGTGGGAAGCCTTATTCATGTAAGCAGGACTTTAGTTTCACTTCCTCAAACATATCAAGTAAAAGTTCATTCTGTATGAATACTTCAGTAAAGTGAGTTTTGTGCTTTGCCTCTTTTATTACAAAACATTATCTTGTATGTTGTGCTTCCTGTTTCAGCTGTTTTGGTAGCTGATCAACACTGTTCGTTTGTCCTAAGAATGTTGAAGTAAAATATAATAATTGATTTCAAAAAGGAGGCTTTTTTGCGAAAGAAAAGCGAGGTTTGTCACTGTGTACTGTATGGAGTCACTGGATCAGGCAAACTTTGACAAGAGGGTTCTGCAAAGATGGTCAGTGAATAGGGACAGCAGGATAAGGTATGTTTTGAAGTAGAGCTCTTTTATTTCCTTCAATTTTGTGTTCTGTACTTCTAGTCAAATTAAACCTGTTTTTTGTTTGTGGTATGTTGATTGATATTACTTACAGACTGGGTAAGCATTCTCTGGCAAATAGGCAGAGGTAAAACTATAGACTTTCCTTTTTGGAGAACTGCTCAGGTCAGAAAAGGAAGCAGCCACCTATAGAATACAGGTTTAAATAAAAAATGGTGTGAATAAATGTTGAATTTGATGCTAGTTGAAATTAAGTAGTGATTCTGATTTCACTGTTGAAACAATGCATATATGTGAACAGCAAGCTGGATTTCTAAAGCTCCTTTTTCTTCTTGTAATTTCTTTCCTTAAATACTATGGTAAAAGGAAAAAGAAGAATTATATCTGAAAAACAAATGTACAGAAGCAGAAAAGCCTGAGGAACTCTTCATGTGCAGAGGAGTCACAGGCATAAACCACATCTGTCACAGAAAGCTGCATCCTGAGGTTCCTCTCTGCTAAGGGGGGAAAAGAAAAATTTCTTTCTCCATGATGTGGAGATAAATCTCCCTGTCATGCTTGGGAGGGAGCTGGGCAGGGTGTGGAGCTGGATTTCAGGGTGACCTGATGGCGTTGGCCTCGGTGCACCCTGACAGCTCACCAAACCCTTGGCTGTGGGAAGAAGATTACCTTCTAGGCTCAGTGCCCATACATCACTACTGCCAGTCACATGCATCGCCCTGGCCTTGAACTGCCTGCATGGAGTGCCTGATCAGCTCTGCCCTGGCTGGCTCTAGTTTCCCAGCACCATTAACGTTCCTACAGCAACAGCCCAAGGAGAGGTGTGAAGGGTTTTAAGTAGGCTCCAGTTTCATGTGTGTAAAGTGCTGATTGTTTTGACTGCTTGGACTAATGTGATGCTCAGCCAGTCAGAGCAACTTTCTTCCTTCCCCACCCTTCTAGGGCTGTTGAAATAAAAGGAGTAAACAACTACAGCAAGTGGGAAGGAGGTGAATCTCTGTGACCCTCTGTTTACTTGGCTGTCTTCTCTTGTTGTAGCTGTTTGCTTTGCAGGCTGAATCCTCCCGCATGAAGAAAGAGGAACTGGAGGTGGAACAAGAAGTTGTGCATCACAAGTTGCCTGCATACGTGGCCAACATGGATCGACTGGGGGACTCTGAGCTGTGAGTGCCTGCAGGGGAGGAGCTGGGGACAGACTCTGCTGCTTTTATTGGGTCAGGGAGGCTGCTGAAGAGTCATTTCCTTGTTCCCTGCCCTGGGAATCGATGCAGAAAGACATCCCGGCAGAAATTCTGGTGACCAAAGTGGGTTTAATGGCAGAATTCATGACAGGCTTCTCCCCTGCTATTTGGGAGAGAGGTTTTTGCCAATCAGTGAGAGCCCAAGCACACATGGAGGTGACTCTGCTCTGCTCTCAGCATTGCGCCAAGGTGTGCTGGGCAACCAGGGCACTGGTAGCAGTACAATACCTTGCAGTATTGCTCAACTGAAGTGGATTGTCTCTTGACTCCTATTTACTTTAGTGCCTGCGGTGCAGTAGGTGAATGCCCTGTGTTGTTTTGTAGACACTGTTACTGTATGACCCAAAGGGGTCATTGTTATGCAGAGATGCTTTCTTGCTCTTGCAAAGTCAAGGGAAAAGGAGTTTCTCTTCTGCAAGGCTCAGTTACACACAGAATTCACCCTAAAATTGCTGCAGTTAGTGTGTTTTATGGCTACATCTATTGTATTCTACATCTATTGTATTCTTATCTGTGGAAATTAGGCAGCATACACAGTGATACAGCTTGTTTAATTGTTATTTAAACTCTTACTTTTCCCCCAGTACACAGTCATGCAAAGCAAGTCTGTGTGTTTGAATTTATTGTGTTATTGAGATTTTGGGTCTTTTTTCTTGTTTTAAAAGGATCTGAAAGCAAAAGTAGCTTAGCCACAGGGTATTAATAACACTTCTGGGCCTTTGACTTTCTCATGTGCTTTTTTCACGTCTATTCAGACAGGAGGGGGATTGATCAAATTATCCTGCTGACAATGACAAATAGAAGTTGTAGCAGAGACCACACACAAAGTCTTTGTTATAGTCTAAAAGTTGTCTGATTAAATAGACTTCAGTGTCTGGTGACCTATCTTGAGAACTGCTCTGCAATCTCTGCATGGGACAGGCTACAGAGTTTAATATGAGGGTTTTGTTTGTTTTGTTTTGTTTTGTTTTTTGACTACTCTGTGTGGGAAGCCCTGATGTTCACCTGCACACGGCGGGGAGAGTGACATGAGGGATGGGATAATTTGTTCCCATAGTAAATTTTGTCCATTTGTATTAGAAGAACTTGCCTTAGAAGTGGCATTTCTTATGTGTGCAACTTGTCTCTTAGTCTGGGGGCCAGTTCTGGTTGCTTTTTCCATGTCTCTGCTCAACGCAAAGCCCAACTTTGATAGAACAGTTCCTTCCTAGAAGAGAGGGATAGGCACAGTGCAGATGATTGTATTCCCCTTCCCCTGGGTGCTGCTCTGCTCTGAGGAAGCTGTAGCAGAGTGAGGTCAGACAGTTATGTTCTGGGAAGCAGCTGCTGCTCTTGACATTGTGGGGTGAGAAGGGAGGCGTGCGTAATCATAGAAATGGACCTAAACTTTCTTATTTTCTTCGGATCTGGTTTTTGAGATATCGAGGGCCTGTGCTTTAAAATTGCTGAACATGACTTGCTGAGTAACTAAGGGTGTTCAGTAAAAACTCTGGATACTCAATGCCTCTTGAAGTAGGTCTGTTTTATGCCTTGAATTGGGAATCCCAGCTGAATAGGTTCTTTGGAAATCTGGATTCCCCTGCCTTTCCCTTAGGGTCTTTCTAAACTAACCAGATGGAGTGGAAGGAGTTGGAGGTGGCCCTACAGGGGATTCAGCAACAGTTGAGCCCACTGTCTCAGTGGCATCACTGAGAAGTGAGCTTTGGTTACAGTAATTATAATGATCTTCCCCAGGCACTAACAGGATGTTTTAAAACATTTTTTTTTAATGCACAGTGGTCCATCAGCTTGGAAAGGAACATGTGTCCTCCAGTGGTTCAAACAGCCAGCACTTCGCTTGTTGGGTGGTCTTTGATCAGGTTGTCTGGCTACACTTTCATGTTCTGTTTGGTGGTGTTTTTTGTTTTTGTTTTTTTTTTAATTAGTGATATGACCTGCAGCCAGAGGAGTACTACGCATTCTCTTCAGACCCGGGGAGGCTTTCTGTCCTCTTTTCTTTCTCAAAGTAAAAAGGGCCCTTCCAGACCACCCCATCCAAGTGGGGCGTCTCCAACGCAGACTGGCAGTATGCTGCTAGGGAAGAAAGAACCAACAAATCACCAGGTAATTCTCAACTGTGTTAGTTGAAAGGTGCTCAGTATCCAAGGAATTAACTTGCAGCACAGCACTGCTCTAAGCTTTTGCTTCCACCTGTAAAAAAGATGTCCTTTCCTTCCTTGCAAGTGTATGCTGGGTGTGAATGCAGCGCAAGAACAGCTGCTGTTGTCTGGGGTCTTGTGAAGCCCTTGCAGGTGCTTGGTTTCTTTGCCTCCTCTTTTGCTCTTTGTTCTGCAGCCTAGCACAAGTGTAACTTTGCCAAATCACTCCTCTGCCTTCCAGAGTGCCAAAGGAAAAGAAGGAACAGTGAGCTGTAAGGACGGGAAGAGCCACTTCAGTGGGTTAGTAGCAGGCGAGTCAAGTTCCCTGCAGCAGCGGCAGAAGCGCTTGCAAGAGCATGGGAAGGAAAGGAAGGAACTGCTGTCAAAAGGGACCTTTCAGGTACCAGGCAACACTGCAAGGCTGCAAAGCGGAGGGCTGGTGTTTCTGTAGTTTGTTGTGCTAGGTGGTAAAACAAGTGCAAGTGTTCATGTTAAGCTTCTGAATTACTACTCAGCTCTTAACTGTATCAAAGGTTAATCTCTGTAGTTAATCAACTCCTTCCACACTCGGTTTATTTCTGTGTCCCTGGAAGGGAATCAGTATTGACATATCAAATGGAAGAAGAGTTGTCTTTTGTCATGATCTTTTCAACAGCCTGGTCTTGGGGAGGGTATGTTTCCTCCACCTTAATGGTTATATTCAAAATACCTTGTTATAAACCCCATTCCTTAGTGACAATGGGCTTCGCTCACCCATCCTGCCCAAGTGAGTTCTCTCCTGTGGGTTCTTACGCTGGTTTGTACAGGCTCTGTGTGGGACAGATAAAAATTGATAGAAAGTTCCTGGGTAGGAGTGGAAATATCCTTTGTAGCAATCTTAGCTTTTTGGAGATTTTTGCACTGTATGTTGCAGTTTTGCCTGGGGGCGTGCCCTGCTTTCTAGTCTAATGAAATGATAAAACTGTATTCTGGATTTTAACTGCTGAAGGTCAGCAGACTACTTCTGTTCACCTGTGTGTTGTCTGGCTTTCAGCAGCCATGTGGTCAAAGGATACAGAGCGCAAGAAGAATGATGGGAGCATCTTAGCTGTGTTTATTTTGGCTGTATGAGACACTCTGCCTCGGGGGAGAGACAGTGCTGAGGGACTGTTGCGTATTGGCCTGTATTTGTGGCTGTTCTGTGTTGGGGAGCGCTGCTTTAGGGAGGAGATGTTATTCCATGACTGAGCATTCAAGGCTACGAGAGAACTTTTTTTTTCTCAATGCATGTGAGCAAAAAGGAAACTGAAAGGCAGCACTGTTTCTTTCACACGAGTGTCATTCATTGGTTGTTATCTCCCCACACTAACTAACACAGAGAGAGGCATTCTTGGATTTATCTCCCAATCTTTTCCAGCTTTGTGATTTCAGATTATTTGATTATGGCGTGCTTGACCCATTGCTTAAGATGTGAAGCTACTGTAAATAAGGCAAGGGTGTGTTAGGGAACAGGGATTCAAAACCATCAATACCAATACCATTGTGGGGCATTTCATCTTCAGAGGATGGTTTAGCAAGGGAATGCTTGCAGATGTTTTACTGGCTTATGTGCTGTATCTGCTTCTTGTTCAGTTTCTGGTGGCAAGGGAAGACTAAGCTGCTTTCAAACACTTCTGCATGCTGCAGTGCAGATCTTGTCTCATTCAGATACCTTGACCTCCTAGAACTCTTATTTGTTCTGTCTGCCTTGTCAAATTGGGTTTTAAGCTTTTGGGCTCATGTCGACTTTACCACTGTCATCAGTCAGTTGGCTGCCATGGTTGCCCCATTGCGCACAGATTAAATCTCTGGCAGACAAAGATAATCCGTCCACTGGGGCTCACCATCCAACAAGAGATTTTGTCCAGGTTTACTGAACTGCATATTACACAGACTTAACTTAAATTGCTGAATGCAAGAATTCCTTGAAATATGTTGATTTGCTTCTGACACTGTGCTCTAATGGCATCAAAATGGGCCTCTGATATTGGCTGGAGTACGCCAAACAGATGTTGTGGTTCCTTTAATACAGGAAAGCGTATGGCTGGGCACATGGAAGGGGGATATAAGGGACTCTACAACGAAGGAGGCTATATTAAATGGTGCAATTGTGCAACACACTATCCTTGTTCTCAGAAAGGTCTCTGGTAGGAGGGGTGTTGAACTGACAATGCTTCTTTTTCAGTGCAGCTTCTTGGGGTTTTTTTCTCCCAGCCAGCTGGGGTGGCTGAAGAGCTTGATCTGGAGCTTGTGCTTCCTTGTATTTCACATAGGATTTCTTCCTTCAGGGCCAAAGTGCTGAGAAGAAAACAGATATTAGCACAGCTGAGACAGAGCTGTGCTCAGAGCTGCATGCTGAGCAAACAGAGACTTCAACCAAAATGCCTGTCAGCAGTGCAGAGGCTGTGGGGGTCCGGCAGGAGCAGCCTTTCATCGTCCTGAGCCAAGAGGAGTATGGGGAGCACCATTCATCCATCATGTACTGCAGGTAGTGGACTGGTAGAAGAGGGCTTTCCTGTACAAGCTGTTGTAGAGGACCAGCAGTGTCTGGCATCTTTCTCCCAGCCTCTGTTCTGTCCAGCACATTGTGCAAGTACTCTCAGTTGTAGGGCAGTTGAGTTGGTGTGACTGAAAATAGCCTGTAGCTTATGCAGTGAGAATGGATGGTGATTTTTGTGATTGGGAGAAGCCAGCCAGGAAGAAACTCTCTGGGAAAACAGGATGATATTGCTTAAGGGCGCTGTGCTTTGCATGTGGAGCTTGGTGCGCTTCATTGTGCCAGTTATTGTGGACTGAACAGGAAGTGGTGCAAGGAAGTTCTGATTCCTGCAGAAGGAATTGGTGTGTGGCCAGGACGGGAAGGATTACTGAGTTATCTACTGGCATCTGAGAACTTTAGGGAGAAAAATATCTAATCAGTTTCCTTCTGCATATAGGGTTGATTGTTCTGGACGGAGGGTGGCCAGCTTGGATGTGGACGGGGTCATCAAAGTCTGGTCTTTTAACCCCATAATGCAAACTACAGCTTCATCCATTTCCAAATCTCCGTTGCTGTCTCTGGAATGGGCGACCAAGCGTGATCGGCTGGTGAGTAGTCTGCGTGTGGAGGCTCAAGGGTCACAGCAGATGATTTGGGACAGTGTTGCTATGTGTTGCACGTTAAATTGTAGACAGATGCATTGTGGATAAGATCAGGGCAAAAGTTAGTTTCTACTTCAGTGGCACATGGGGACCTGAAGCCTGTAGGGTCTAAATAAAACTAGAGTGGGGATTGTGCTCTGTGTATTGAGCAAGGAATTCCACCTTACAGTAGGTGAACCACCACTGGTTGCCCTGAGAGAGAGGTTCCCAGGCTACAGTGTGGGTACAGCTGCAGGATAGAAGTAGCCCCTTTGAGAAGTGCCTGTTTTCAGGCAGAGCAGGCAGCCACTTGTAAAGGCAGGCAGAGGCAACCAGGTACAACAGCCCATGGGAACCCTGCAACAGGGAGCTGTGGAGCTTTACTCGCACGCTGAGCCAGAAGCAGAGAAGGAAGAGCAGGGATGTGGTGTTGGCATTCTACTTGCACAGGTGTGAAAAGGGCTCCATGGCCAGTTTTATACTGGTGCCTTATGACTTGGGGGGTGGTGTGTGCGTAAGGGGCTCGGGGCTTGTTTAAATACCATGGCAGTTTAAGTGTTTCCTATAGCACTTTTCCTCTAGTTCTGTTACTAGAGAGGAGCCTTAAATTATATGCATTCTTCTGAGTCCTAGAACTGTTGCTAGTGTTTCATGGCCTCCCTTGGTGAACAGAGTGGGCTGTGTGAGAAGGCAGGCCTGCAACTGGGAATATTCCTTACATTCTGGTACTGACAATGTGTTGCTGCTAACCCCAAAATGCCTCCTGTGAAGAGCTGGTGCTACAGCTTCTCTTTCTTTTCTTTTGCTCTTAGAAAGGAGGCTGTCCATGTAGTTGTTCTGATGTTTCTTCTGTTTTGTGGAGTTTATTTCCTGCTTGCTGAAATAAATATTCTTCTTTCTGAAATATATGGGGATTCAGCAGCAAATCAGGCTCTGAAGAGAGAAGGATCTGGCTTGCTTAATTTTCTTGGATAATGCATCCCTCCATGGTTTTACTTTAGATCTAAATTGTAGCGCCACTGGTAAAGCATGTGTGAGCCCTTCTGAATTTCATTCTCCCCAAGGCTTCTACTTGGTTTTCTCTTAAACTTAGATGGTTAATTCTGTTACTCTTTCCTTGCTCCCCTAGATAATGAGACTGCACATAGGTTTTGCATCCTATAATGTTAAGCCATACTCTAGAAAGTGGCTTTTACTCCATCTTGGTGCCTATCAGATCTTCTTCTCACTGGAAAGCAGTGCTTTTACTCTGACTTCTGTGGCTCTGGGGTAGTCCTTCTCAGCATGATATGTAGAGAAAGACAGGATGTACCCTAATGGAGCGACATTTAATCCAAATGCATAAATAGAAAAAAATTTACTCTGTGTCTTGATTGTTGGACAGAATCATTGTACTCCTCACTCACACTTCTTCCATCTCCTCCTTGCTGGTTTCAAGCTATTGCTTGGCAGTGGGGTTGGGACGGTTCGTCTTTATGACACAGAAGCGAAGAAGAATCTCTGTGAAATCAGCATTGATGAAGACATGCCCAGGTAACTCTGGAATAGTGATTTTTATATGTAAATATAAATGTTGTTGGTTCTGACTGTGAAAAGGTAGGTGAAGTCTCAACGTTCCTGCTGCTTTCCTGAAACTGCAGGACTATCTAGCCTTCGTCCAGAGGGCAGTCCCTGCCTGAGCAGTGTAAAACTGCTCAGTTAAATGGGAGACACTCAAAATCTGTCTAAGCATGTGAATCCTACCCTCCTTTACAGTGCACCCTGTCTTGCAGGGTCTTAATGGTAGAGATCGTAGGCAAGTACTGTGTTTGAGGCAGCTGCTGGAGAAAGGCAATTCAGGATCATGTTCGCTCTGTTTCAGGATCCTCTCGCTTGCCTGCAGCCCAAGTGGTGCCTCCTTTGTCTGTTCTGCGGCAGCCCAAAGCCCCATCTCCCACATGGGCTTCTCAGCAGTCAGCTCTGGGGGCAAAAGCATGAACCAAGTTCCTGGGAAGCTGCTGCTGTGGGACACTAAAACAATGAAGCAGCAGGTATTTGCTGAGTTTCTTTTCTTTCTCAGTCTGCTTGCTGAGAATGAGTGTCTTCTCTTTCAGTGTGTAGGAGCTCTCTTTCTAAATTATGCTGACTTTCTTTTTCCCCCCTTCCTCCTTTCCCCTCTATCACATGCAGGATAAAAATGAATAATGTAAGTAGCTGCTGGGTTTGGATGGGGTTTTTTTGTTTTGTTGGTGTGTTGGTTTTTTTGAGGGATTCCTCAAAATAGTCCATAGCCTTGTTTCTATCCTGCCTGCACAGTTTGTGACTGGAAATGTCCCAAGAGGACTGAATGACGCTTTGCTCAGGCTTTCTCTGGTTGAGCTATACTGAAGGGTTTTCTTTGCTATTTCCCCTGCCTTCCCTGTTTTTTAAGTGAAGTGCTTCCTTCAGAGGTTTCATCTCATGTCATCTTCTCCATTGTTTTGATTTAGATGGGTCAGACTCTGACAGGGAATCTCATCCCATCCTTCACCTTTGCCCTTAAGAAATGCTGTCCCTGACATGTAGGAGAAAGCAACATACTCAAGCTAATGCCTGCCAGAAGCTGGTTTTGCAGCCTTGAGGCCATGGCCAAGAAAGCTGTGGCTTGGCTGAGGTGAATTGTTGGGTTAGTGTCGTAGTAAAATGCAGCTGCCAACCTTGAAGTCTGTAGTCACAAGAGGTGTAGGGCTCCAAACTGGAGGAGTTCTTGCTACTAAATACCGTCTTCCCTCCCTCCCCTGGAGATCAGCTTCTTGGCACCCCCAGCTCCGTTTCTCAGCATTAATGCAGACTTTCCCTTCCAGCTGCAGTTCTCCCTGGAGCCTGAGCCCATTGCTATTAACTGCACAGCCTTCAACCACAACGGCAACCTGCTGGTCACTGGGGCTGCAGACGGGATTGTTCGTCTCTTTGGTACGGTGGAAAAGGACCTGCGGGTGTTGGTCGACAGCTGGTTGAATATGAGCCAGCAGCGTGCCCAGGTGGCCAACAAGGCCAATAGTGTTCTGGCTTATATCAGAAATAGTGTGGCTGGCAGGACAAGGGACGTGATTGTGTGTTTGGACTTGGCACTGCTGGGGCCGCATCTCCAATACTGTGGTCAGTTTTGGGCCCCTCACTCACTACAAGGCCAACCTTGAGGTGCTGGAGCGCATTCAGAGAAGAGCAACGAAGCTGCTGAAGTGTCTAGAGAACAGGCCCTGTGAGGAGCAGCTGAGGGAACTGGGGCTGTTTAGCCTGGAGGAAAGGAGGCTTTTGGGAGGAGACCTTATCGCTCTCTGCAACTGCCTGAAAGGAGGTTGTAGCAGTGGGGGTGCCGGACTCTTTTCCCAAGTAGCAAGCGACAGGACAAGGGGAAAGGGCCTGAAGTTGCACCAGGGGAGGTTTAGATTGGGTATTAGGAGAAATGTCTTCACTGGAAGGGTTATGAAGCCCTGGAACAGGCTGCCCAGGGAAGTGGTTGAGTCACCATCCCTGGAGGTATTTCGAAGACGTGTAGACGTGGCGCTCGGGGACACGGTTTAGGGGTGGGCTTGGCCGTGTTGGGTTTACAGTTGGATGTGGTGATCTTTTCCAACCTAAACAATTCTATGATTCTATGAAATTGGGCAGTGAGGTGGCCCCTCAGTGTCCCCAGGTGGCTACTCCTAGCACCTTTCTTCTGCCAGCAGTGAGGCAGCAGTGAGGCATGCCTGAACACCAAGGTGAAAGCTATTATCTCTCCTCCACAATAGCTGTCAGGAGTCAACTGACATAAACTTTCTCTGGGGGACATTGGCTGGAGACCCTGGTAGTGCTGCTGGATTTGTTGTTTCCTTCTTGCTGAGGAGCAGAGTTAACTTGTCTTTGAGCCATGTGGTCTTGGCTGTGCCATAGAGCAGTACTACTGCCAGAGGCTGAGTCTTGAGGAGAGGAATTAATGTGTGACCTTCCAGTTGAAGGCAAGGGCTTCACTTCAGTCCTCCTTCCCTAAGCAATTTCTGTTTCTCAGGTTTTGTCCTCTTCAGCCTGTCCTTGTGATAAAGGCAGTTTGGGCCTCCTTCTTCTGTGAATGAGGGATCTGCTTCTGGTCGGGTGCTGAGCTGGAGGTTGCAGTCCCACATCTGTGGGAGGGTAGAACCAGCAGCAGCTGTCCAGGTGGACAGGATAGCAAGGGGAAGAGAAGAAGAAAGGTCGCAGTGGGGCTTGGATGCCAAATGCCTGCAGTTGACAGTGAGCATGTGAGCAGCCCTATAAAGCTGGAGGAAGAGGTGACTAGTTAGAGGCGATGATTTTTGTGGCCAGTGTAAAAGCCACATGTTGGAGAATAAGCACAGGGTGCTGGCATTGGATTGAGCTGCCCCAGGCTGATTTAGAGGGCTGGGACAGAGACCTTATGAACGTAAAGGGCCTCTCTGTCTTTACCTCAGTTCTGTGCATCTATGAGGAGTGTTCAGTACTGGTTCTTCCTTCAGATATGCAGCAGCACGAGTGCGCCATGAGCTGGAAGGCACACGATGGGGAAGTCTACTCCGTTGAGTTCAGCTATGATGAGAACACAGTCTACACCATAGGAGAGGATGGCAAGGTAGGCTCTGGGTGACCTTCTACTGGTCAGCTGGCAGTGAGATCCCTTCAGGAGTCTTCTCCATATGGTGGGGATGGCAGTAAAAATACCCTCAGGATCTGGAGGATCTGTGGGCTGCTAACTGTAATTTTAGCTGTGCAGCACCACCCTGCTGCATACAGTCTGCAGAGAGACTGGCTGGAAAGCATATTAACAGCTGGAGCGGTCTTAGACCTTGTCTGCAAATCCTGCTGTTGGCGACATCCCCTTCCTATGGAATCCTATGGAATGTGAAGATGACCTTTCCATGCCCCTGAGATCACCACATTTGAGGTCTGGGATTCACCAGGGACCAGACCCTTGACCACTTTGCATAAATTTCCTTGTCAGCAGCTCCCTGTTGCTTATAACAAAGGCTTCAATTTCTGTGGTTCCAGTCTTCAGCAGTAGAGGTGTGGCTCTGGGAGGGAGACTGCCTAAAGGTGCGGGTCCTTGGCTGGTGCCAGTTAAGTGAATTCCCACCAGGATCCTGCATGCGATGTGGAAGGACACACAGGCAGCAGTGCTTGTGGAAGGGAGAGCCTCTGTGTTTGCCTGGATAGTAGGCACTCTTACAGCTTTTGCAGGCTGTGTTTTGTAAAGATACCCACTTAGATATGCACGTCCAAATGCCGTCCTCTGTTCGTGAGGAATAGCCACTTTGCTTAAAAACCACAAATGGCCTGTCTACTTTCATCCCAGTCCATTAAACTATGCGCTTTTGTCATCTCTTTTTGTCATTCTAGTTTATTCAGTGGAATATTCACAAAAGTGGCTTGAAGGTGTCTGAGTACGATCTTCCCAGCGAAGCTACAGGTCCTTTTGTTCTGTCCGGGTACAGTGGCTACAAGCAAGTCCAATTCCCGCGAGGAAGGCTTTTTGCTTTTGACTCTGAGGGCAACTATATGTTGACGTGTTCTTCTACTGGGGGAGTCATTTTTAAGGTAAGTCTGAGAAGTGACAGGGAGTGCTCTTGCACATCCATACAAGCTCTTGTTGTTACAAGGCTGCAAGAGCAGCGGCTGAAGTTCTCGAGCAGCACCTACCCATCCGTGCTCTGTGCAAGTTGCCGCTCGGTTTCATGCAGCGTGCGTTTTAGCAGTGTGTGGTGCTTGGCAAGTGTTTGAACCCTCTGTAAGCGTTTGGCCCTCTAGAGTATGTAACTAGAGTATGTGTGCTCTGTGTTCTTAAAGCTTAGCTGCAGGAGTTTTCCTTAGTACCCAAGTGCCTAGGACAAAATTTTAAATTTATTTTTTTTTACTATATTGATGCATGCCAGTTCAATGCAGAATGTGTGATTGTTGACTGATGCTCATGTTTAACCTGCCTTGTGTGCTTGCTGATGCTATGTTAGTCCCAGCCTGATTCTCTCCTCTTACTGTGTACTGGAAATGAAATGAAGGGTAAGGCCGAATGGTTCCAAGTACCCAAATTTCTGTGCCGCAGTAACAAGCGGTTACTGATCGCATGCCCCTTGCCTGCCTCCTCTTGAGTCAATACCCATCGGTATATATACCCATCAGTATAAGCCACTGCAAGGCAGGTTAGATGGAATTTTTACTTTGCATCTGGGGCGTTCAGAGCACCCGCACTAACATGAGCTATAGCTTAGGCTTACGTGTTCTTCATCAGCGTGTGCTTTTAGCCTGCCCTGTTCAATTGCTGCAGCTCAGCTGATAGCAGAAGCTGAGCTGCTTGAGACTGCGTGCTTCTGTTGTGAGACTGGAAATTTGCTTCCTCGTGCGTGCTACGTACATCTCGACATCTCTCTGATTTTTCCACTTAATTATGTACGCTGATGGGGATATGGAGTCTGTGGCAGGCTTTGGCTTCTCCTGTGGGTGCGCTGCCCCCACTGCAGAAACTTGCCTCATTAAAAACTTGTGCTTTCCTTCTTTTAGTTGAATGGTGAGGAAAAGGTTCTGGAGAGCTGCCTTTCCCTGGGAGGACACAGAGCTCCCGTTGTCACAGTGGATTGGAGCACGGCCATGGACTGCGGGACCTGCCTCACTGCCTCTATGGATGGGAAGATTAAATTAACAACCTTACTGGCGCAAAAGTCTTAACCCGGACAGTGCCGAAGGGAAAGAGCAAAAGACTTGACCAAAACAGCGCTAACTCCCCAGGAACAAACTGCATGGGAGAGAAGGCAAACCACAGTCCCTCTTCTCATTGTAGCTTTTGCCTCTTGACAAAAGTTAAATGCATTTGCCAAACCCCTGTGCAGTAGAATGCTGGTATGGGACTGGATCAGTGGCAGCACTGAAAAATAAGTCTTCACTGATCCATAGTGGCAGCTGGACCCACTCTGTTAGGGAGTCTTGAGTAGCATGTGGCTAGAAGGCTGCTGGGATCACGTCAAGGCTTCTGCAGAAGAAGGTGAGGTTGGAGGAGGCATGCATGAGGCAGCACAGTGCACGGTGATAAGATGACTCAAACTGGAAAGGCCAGTGCAAAACCAGAGTATTCTTTCAGTATAGCATTTGTTGTTGTGCTTTTATTATTTTTTTTTTTGTTTGTGTGTTTCTTCAGGTCCTGTCCCCATCCCCGTGTGTCGTCGTCCCCCCCCCCCCCCCCAAAAAAAACGAAAGTACTCCCTTGCACTTGATTCCTGTGCTCTGTTCAGTTGTTGCTGCAAAACATGGGGAGGGTGGCTGGGGCAGGGATGTGCTCAGCAAGTCTCCTGCACGGAGAAAAGACCCTTGGGCTTTCAGCGGGTGCTTCCAGCACTGACACCCACACACTGAGGGGAACCAGTGCAAGACATCCAGGAACAACAATAATTGCGTTTGTTTGGATGTATTGTGTTCCCTTGGGGTAGATGCCTGCTACCAACCAGAGGAGAGATCCCTAGTCAGACTTCTTGAAATGCTTGTGTTGGAGTTCAGCAGCTCCATAAATGCCTGGCAGCTACCTGATGGGGGATAGGAGGAGGGGGGGCCAGAACGAGTCTGGTCATGTACAGTGCTCTCTGTCACTGGAGCCGTCTGTCCCCCTGCAGCCCCCCAAGGTCAGGGGAAGTGCTGTGCTTGGGTGTTGCATAGTCTTTGAATGGACTGCTAAGCAGCCAGCTCTCATCTGCTTGCACATTGCCGTTGAGCTCGCTGGCCCGACTTCTTCGTTCGCCCTCGGCACCGCTGCCTCCCCACGCGCTCGTTCGTCCCTCCAGGCTCTCGGCTGCCTTCCCCGGGGACGGCCCCGCTCCCCTTGCTCGTGCGGGCCGAGGCTGGGTCTGCCCCGCTGGCTGCGGGGACCCCCTTCGGCTCCCCGTCCCTGAGGGAGCAGCGTGCCTGCGCCGCTCCCTGCCAGCGGTCCCTGGCCGCCCTCGCAGGAGGAAGGGTTTTTCCTCGGGTCGAGGGGGGTTTCTCCCTGCTGCGGCTCATGCCCGCTTCTTCCCACTTTTCCCCTTGGCAGGCTGCAGGTCCGTCAGGTCCCTGTGGGATCTGCAGAGCTCACCCAGACTCGCGGGAGGGTTGCTCTAGAAAGGAGTCTGGCAACCGGTTATTAGCAGTCGCTCAGCACTGGTCCCTGACCTGAGCACCGTCACAGTTCCAGCCTCTGCAGAGGGAAGGGACACGGATGCGTGCTCCCTGCTGGCGACGTCTGCAGGACTGGTTTTCATTGGGAGCGAGGGCAGAGAGCGATGTGCTGACTGCCTGCATAGGAAGGGAGCCTGAGCGAGCCTTCAGAAACAGAGGATGCTCCTCATCCGGACAGGCTAGGTCCGAAGAGCTCCAGTTGTGCAGCAAAACTGAGACCCGTACTACGTGACAGAGTTTATTAAATACCAAACTGCAACAGAACACTTGGAATTACATGTGGGGTGGGGGGTGCACAGGGTGGAAGGCAAAGGTTTCTAGGCTTCAGGCATCAGCCCTGGGAGCACTCTTTTCTGGCATTGGTACTTCCTCTGCTCCAGCATCTTCTCATTGTTAACCGTGTTGGAGGTTCAGCTGTGATGGGGCAAGGGAGGGAGGGAAAAGAAAAGGCTGTGCGTTAGTTTTACGGCAGGCTGGGCCAAAGGCAGCACTGCAAAGTGGATCCTGGAAGTACAGCACTAACGTGCAGATCCAGGTACCGAAAAAAGTATAGGAAAAGAATCAACACAGGTTCTAGCAGAAAAAAATAATCGCCTCAAATCCACCAAACAAACCAGAGCTCACTTTTCTTCTTAGTTTACCAATTTAGCTAGTCAATTCGGAACAACTGTCTTCATCTCTCCCCGGAAGCTGAGCTGGGACATTCTCCTTCTCGCTGCAGATGCAGTCAGGGTTGTCGGAGACATCTGCAGAAGCATCTTCAACCTGCACAGCAAATTAGTAAGGAAAGCGTGAAGCAAAGCAGCAGTCGGCCTTTTTCACATACTCTTCTGTAAGCAGCACAGCCATGGATGGCTTGCTTCCTCTCTAATGTGCTTGACAAGCCAGGAGTTACTGGGAACAGCCAGCTCCCCAGCACCACCCAACACTTGGAGGGCCCCAAATTTATCTGAACAGAAGAAGAAAAGACTTCCTTCCCAGCCAGGAGAAGTGCAGGCAGCCTGCATTTGCGAGGCCTTTTGCAGCTTTTTCAAACCATAGGCTCATGCACAGAAGCACCTTGCAAGATCGAATGCGAGGCTTGAATTTGCTCACAAATGCTTATCTACATGCTTTTACACTAGGGTTCAGTAAAGCTTGACTTCTCCTCAATGTCTATTTCTTTAAAGCACTAAAAAGCCTTGCCTGGTCTGTTCTTCCTCCAGTGCGGCGCTTCTTTTCGACACTTCATCCGGAAGCGCTTCTGATCGGCATTTCGTCTTGCCCAGCATCTTTACTTCCTTGCTTTCACTCCCACGCTTTCAAAACAGAAAAGATACATCACACACAGGGAACAGGAACAGGATCCACATGCAGAATGTGCCGACAGCATTCCCCACAAAGAAGAAAATGTGCATCTCCCAAGTCCAGTCTCCTCTCGCAGCTCTCACCCACAGATGTCTCTCCTGTCCACAGCACACAGCCTACCCATCAAAGGAATCGTGCTGATGAACGCAAGGGCCCGCATATTGGCTACCGAGCAGATGCAAAACACAGTAGCACCAGGGGAATGAGGAAACGTATAGACTTTTCCCCTGAGGGGGTCCTGCCCAAAAACCTGGGGCATTCCCCACAGCCCACCTGACCTTTTCATAAATTACCTGCCCACAAGAAATTCAAAGACTAAACCCAGTCATTCCCAGAAGCTGTTCATGTACCTGCCAACGTTGGTGTTCCTTTGCAGTCCGTGCTGTCTGAAAGCCAGTTACCGAGTCCTCCAGGCCATTATGAGACTACAGCAGCATTAGAAGAAGAAAAAAGAAGTCACGCTAGGACTTCCCTGACTGAAGGTCATACCTCATGGCAGCGCCAACCAAGCATACAAAATATGGCCTGTGGAGGTGTCATTCCCTTATTAGTTGCAGACTTTCATCTTTGGAGGTCTTCTTGTGGCATTACAGAGCTACACCTTCTGGCCAAGGAATCCATAGTCACTAAAACGGGAAGGTGCCCAGAGTACAGGCCACGGAATAATTCCTGTCACAGTTTGATGATGCCAGTCAGGCCTGCGGGACTACGTGCTCACCACCACCAGAGCCCCAGGAGTGTCCGCAACCGAAGGCACCAAATCCCTCTGCGGCAGGACTGTCTGAAGTGCTGCCTGAGGTCTCAACCTCACGACGGGTCTAAAGCAGAAAATACTTAAGCCAGTGCATTGCTGTCAAGCCCTTAACAAAGATGGCATTAAGAAGGACTTGCTATAGTCTCACGGAACAACTCTCAAAGCCAGAAAGCTGGGGGAACGGGCCAGCAGGACTTTCAGAGCAGCCTGTAGTCAGTAGAACAGAGAAGCTGATCTCTCCTAGGCTCTCCAGGAAAACCTCATCTTAAAACTTCCCACACAAATACAGAACTAGGCTCTGTAGCTCATGAAAAGGGAAGGCTGTGACTAGCTTACTGAGGCACGGGCTTGCATGTTTTTCCGAAGGGCTTCAATGGTCTTTGCTTGTTGCCGGACTGTGGCTTCCAGCCTGGCCTTTTCACCTTGGAGCCTGGAAAAGAAGTACAGGCCTTACCACAGAAATCCACAAGAGCACAAATCCCCAAAGAAGAATGTGAAAGAACCTCATCTAAACCAAAAGCGTCTTTGAAAATCGTGTATTGTTATCTTGCTGGGATGCAAGAAGACAGTCCTGTTGTTTTCACACAATCGCAGAAAGCGAAGCCTTGCTCCACTGTGTTACTTCCTTACCGTTGTATGGGGTCTTCCAGCTCTGGGCTAGCCGCAGTTGCAGAAGATGTGGTCAGAAGGTCCTGCAGGTTCCTGGAAGTTTTTAGTTCCCTCTCGTTCCTCTTGATGGCGTTCTTCAGGTACTCGGCATAACACTCAGTCAGGATATGCCGTTCTTTTAATTCCTGCAGCTGTCAAACCACAAGAAGAACCGCCGGTAGTCAGCTTACGTTTGATAAAAAGGAGTGCGCTGCTTTGACTCTCGAGTCTCAAAACCCCTGTTACTTCTACATCTTTTACACTGGCCCCTCTCCTATGTCTAAAATGATTTCCTAAAGCGTTTCCTAAACGCTGCCACAACACTCCTCCTCCTCCTCCTCCTCCTCCTCCTCCTCCTCCTCCTCCTCCTCCTCTCTCAAGGACTCCAAACACTCTTTGTAGCCACTTGTTGGCTACTCCAACATGGTTAGGAGCTCCTCCTGCTCCTAAAGTGACTTTGCAACTCCATAACGATGATGATGTGATGAGGAAATGCAAAAAAGCATGAGCACGACGCTCCAGTATGCCTACTCTTTCTCTGTCAGCACACACTCTGCTTTGGCAAGCCAAAGAGAAGAAGCAAATACACGTGATCCGTGGACCTTGAGAAGCAGCTGTTTGAAAGGAATACACCCCCCCTTCTCCAGTCAAGGACACAGTGACGTCACGGTTAGTGACCTTCCTGATTGTAGGCGCCAGGCCTATAAAACAAGGCGAGTCAATTACATGTCACTCGGTCCACTCCTGTTGCAAAGTTGTCTAGTGTACTAAGAGCACCTTAGTGCAGCCCTCCGCTGTTACTTCAAGTGGTGCAAACAGGCAGGCACCAAAGGCAGCAGTGCTGTTCCCTCCCATCCCACTCATCACAGCGAACTGCACACTGAACCACCCTGGGTTAGGCAAAACCCCCAAGACAGGATCAGGTCCCCGCTCTGGTTTGCTACAGAAAGGCCTGTGCCCTGCCAGGAGACAAGAGACCGGCTTTCTCCATACCTCAGCTTTAGAACGGTACAGTTTCTTCTGCAACTGAAGTTTCTGCGCCTGCAGGTACATGCTGTACAACTTCACAGCTTCAGGCTGGGCTTCTGTGAGGGAGCTCCTTTGGAGAGGGTTTGCAAGCTCCTGCCACGGCTGCTTGACCCGTGTCTAAAGAAATGGTGTTCCATGAGCATGGAGAAATCAGTGAGAAGATGACAACATGAGAGCTGCTTTTACTCATGGGATTATATCATTAGATGGGTCTTCAGGGTGGCCAGCAGGTCGAGGGAGGGGATTCTCCCCTTCTGCTCTGCTCTCATGAGACCCCACGTGGAGTAATGCATCCAGCTCTGGGGTCCCCAGCACAAGGTCCAGAGGAGTGCCACAAAAATGATCAGAGGGCTGGAACACCTCTCCCGTGAAGAAAGGCTGAGAGAGTCGGGGTTGTTCAGCCTGGGGAAAAGCAAGCTCTGGGGAGAACTTACTGCAGCCTTTCAAAATAGAAAGACAGAGACTTTTTACTAAGGCCTGTAGTGACAGGACAAGGGGCAACTGTTTTAAACTGGAAGAGGGTAGATTTAGATGGGACGTAAGGAAGACATTTTTTGCAATGAGGGTGGTGGGACACCAGACCAGGTTGCCCAGAAAAATTGTGGCTGCCCCAACTCCGGAAGCGTTCAGGCTGGATGGGGCTTTGAGCAACCTGGCCTAGTGGAAGGTGGCCCTGTGCATGGCAGGGGGGGTTGCACTAGAAGATCTTTAAAAGACTCTTCCAACTCAAACCATTCTATGCTTCTATGACTCAGTGAATTCAAAGTTAAGAGATTTTGGCTGCCACCAGCAGGCATCTGCAGGCAACTTTCTCAGCTGAGCATATCTAAAGGATCACCAGTTCCTCATGAGGCTTTCTCTTTCCTAATACAGAGAAAAAGCTAAATATTCTTCTCCTTGGAATAGAGGATGAGAGTCTGTGCATGTGCTTTTGCCCAACCCACTGTTTTCCCTCTTAATGCAGCCCTTCTGCTTCATGAAGGGAACAAAATGAGGTGCGAAATACACCTCAGGTCCAGATTCAGTCACCACCTCTCAGCAGCATTCCAAAATGAACCCAGTAGCAAGAACAGATCTCTGTACACTGACTGGTTCTATTTATGGATATCTGCATCAGCCTCTACTAGAGTCACCTGTTTGTCGCCTTGAGAGTCAGTTTGACATGAAGCATCCTTCTTTAGTGGAAGCTCTTCACTCTCTGGGGCAGAAACCTGAGCAAGTGAGAACACAGACAGACAGACCATGGGGAAAGGAATCTCCAGCAAGACTGCAGCATCGCACTGCATTTCAGCACTGGGGATACAGGAGCGTGACTTCTGCATTACCTCCAGAAAAGAAAGTACCTTGTTCTCAGAAGAGTCAAAACCTCCCTCTTACCTGTGCTCCTGCTGCTGGGAAGACACCTACAAAGGAGGCAAGAAGCGAGACGCTGCTCTGAGTGCTTATTTCACTCTGCTTTTCCCCATCTGCTTCACTGCAGAGAACCTTACAAAGGTAACCATTTAGCGCCTCAGGAAATTACCGTTGCCGCTCTCCTCTGCAACAGGCTGCACCCATGCTTCACGTTTGTAGACAAGTGGAAGCAGCACGTCGGCCGACGCTTTCGTTGGAGCTTCACAATCCGACTGTGTAATTTAAAAGACGTGCGTGAGAACTGGCACAGATTCCTTCTCAACCCGTTTCCACGCACAAAGCTCCCGCTTCAGCCAACACGCATAAGGTGGTATCAGATGACGGAAAGGGCAAACACAACCAGCGTGTTAGGCATCTCTGTTGAGCAGGGCTTTCAAAAGGGGCCGATGTACACCTGCCCCAGGCAGAGGGGACCTAGGCAGAAGCAGCTAAGCGTCTAGAGGGTAGGCCCTAGGGGCAACCATTTGACGCTGACTGGATCGGGAGCAGAGAGCTGTGTGGTGGAAAACAAGCAATCCTCACAGCAGCAGCCTTCTAGGATTTCGGAGGACTGTAACTGGCAGGAAGCTTTACTGCTTCAAGGCTATACGAGCAATCCAGCTGAAAGGCCAGCTGCTGGGAGACCCGGGCCATTAGCTTGGCCTCAGTTGCTCCCAGTCCTAAGTGAAGAGCTTCCCTGCGGCACCGGCATGTCAAGGTCCCATTGACGAGTGTGTGGTGGAAGCAGCAGCAGAGGGAAAGGGGCTCAGAAGCAAGCGAGCCCCGTGGGGCCCCATTGCCCCCTTCAGAGAAGGGCAAGAGTGGCTGGAAAGCTGCCTGGCGGAGAAGGACCTGCGGGTGTTGGTCAACAGCCGGTTGAATGTGACCAGCAGCGTGCCCAGGTGGCCAAGGCGGCCAACGGCATCCTGGCCTCTATCGGAAATGGCGTGGCCGTCAGGACAAGGGACGTGATGGTGCGTTTGGACTTGGCACTGCTGGGGCCGCACCTCCGCTACTGTGGTCAGTTTTGGGGCCCTCACTCACTACAAGGCCAACCTTGAGGTGCTGGAGCGCATTCAAAGAAGAGCAACGAAGCTGCTGAAGGGTGTAGAGAACAGGCCCTGTGAGGAGCGGCTGAGGGAACTGGGGCTGTTTAGCCTGGAGGAAAGGAGGCTTTTGGGAGGAGACCTTATCGCTCTCTGCAACTGCCTGAAAGGAGGCTGTAGCAGGGGGGGTGTCGGACTCTCTTCCCAAGTAGCAAGCGACAGGACAAGGGGAGAGGGCCCGAAGTTGCACCAGGGGAGGTTTAGATTGGGTATTAGGAGAAATGTCTTCACTGGAAGGGTTATGAAGCCCTGGAACAGGCTGCCCAGGGAAGTGGTTGAGTCACCATCCCTGGAGGTATTTCGAAGACGTGTAGACGTGGCGCTCGGGGACACGGTTTAGGGGTGGGCTTGGCCGTGTTGGGTTTACGGTTGGACTCGATGATCTTAAGGGTCTTTTCCAACCTCAACGACTCTATGATTCTACGCATCTACCTCAGAATCAAAAGTGGAGTCATCATCTTGCTCCTGTGCTCCTGCTGCTGGGAAGACACCTACAAAGGAGGCAAGAAGCGAGACGCTGCTCTGAGTGCTTATTTCACTCTGCTTTTCCCCATCTGCTTCACTGCAGAGAACCTTACAAAGGTAACCATTTAGTGCGTCAGGAAATTACCGTTGCCGCTCTTCTCTGCAAAGGCCTTTGCCCATGCTCCAAGTTTGTATGCAGGTGGCATCCATACGCCGGCCGACGCTTTCGTTGGAGCTTCACAGTCCGACTGTGTAATTTAAAAGACGTGCGTGAGAACTGGCACAGACTCCTTCTCAACCCGTTTCCACGCACAAAGCTCCCGCTTCAGCCAACACGCGTAAGGTGGTATCAGATGACGGAAAGGGCAAACACAACCAGCGTGTTAGGCATCTCTGTTGAGCAGGGCTTTCAAAAGGGGCCGATGTACACCTGCCCCAGGCAGAGGGGGCCTAGGCAGAAGCAGCTAAGCGTCTAGAGGGTAGGCCCTAGGGGCAACCATTTGACGCTGACTGGATCGGGAGCAGAGAGCTGTGTGGTGGAAAACAAGCAATCCTCACAGCAGCAGCCTTCTAGGATTTCGGAGGACTGTAACTGGCAGGAAGCTTTACTGCTTCAAGGCTATACGAGCAATCCAGCTGAAAGGCCAGCTGCTGGGAGACCCGGGCCATTAGCTTGGCCTCAGTTGCTCCCAGTCCTAAGTGAAGAGCTTCCCTGCGGCACCGGCATGTCAAGGTCCCATTGACGAGTGTGTGGTGGAAGCAGCAGCAGAGGGAAAGGGGCTCAGAAGCAAGCGAGCCCCGTGGGGCCCCATTGCCTCCTTCAGAGAAGGGCAAGAGTGGCTGGAAAGCTGCCTGGCGGAGAAGGACCTGCGGGTGTTGGTCAACAGCCGGTTGAATGTGACCAGCAGCGTGCCCAGGTGGCCAAGGCGGCCAACGGCATCCTGGCCTCTATCGGAAATGGCGTGGCCGTCAGGACAAGGGACGTGATGGTGCGTTTGGACTTGGCACTGCTGGGGCCGCACCTCCGCTACTGTGGTCAGTTTTGGGGCCCTCACTCACTACAAGGCCAACCTTGAGGTGCTGGAGCGCATTCAAAGAAGAGCAACGAAGCTGCTGAAGGGTGTAGAGAACAGGCCCTGTGAGGAGCGGCTGAGGGAACTGGGGCTGTTTAGCCTGGAGGAAAGGAGGCTTTTGGGAGGAGACCTTATCGCTCTCTGCAACTGCCTGAAAGGAGGTTGTAGCAGGGGGGGTGTCGGACTCTCTTCCCAAGTAGCAAGCGACAGGACAAGGGGAGAGGGCCCGAAGTTGCACCAGGGGAGGTTTAGATTGGGTATTAGGAGAAATGTCTTCACTGGAAGGGTTATGAAGCCCTGGAACAGGCTGCCCAGGGAAGTGGTTGAGTCACCATCCCTGGAGGTATTTCGAAGACGTGTAGACGTGGCGCTCGGGGACACGGTTTAGGGGTGGGCTTGGCCGTGTTGGGTTTACGGTTGGACTCGATGATCTTAAGGGTCTTTTCCAACCTCAACGACTCTATGATTCTACGCATCTACCTCAGAATCAAAAGTGGAGTCATCATCTTGCTCCTGTGCTCCTGCTGCTGGGAAGACACCTACAAAGGAGGCAAGAAGCGAGACGCTGCTCTGAGTGCTTATTTCACTCTGCTTTTCCCCATCTGCTTCACTGCAGAGAACCTTACAAAGGTAACCATTAAGCGCCTCAGGAAATTACCGTTGCCGCCCTCCTCTGCAACGGGCTGCGCGCAAGCTCCCTTTCCATCTGCAGCAGGAGGCAGCTCGTCGGCCGACGCTTTCGTTGGAGCTTCACAGTCCGACTGTGTAATTTAAAAGACGTGCGTGAGAACTGGCACAGACTCCTTCTCAACCCGTTTCCACGCACAAAGCTCCCGCTTCAGCCAACACGCACAAGGTGGTATCAGATGACGGAAAGGGCAAACACAACCAGCGTGTTAGGCATCTCTGTTGAGCAGGGCTTTCAAAAGGGGCCGATGTACACCTGCCCCAGGCAGAGGGGGCCTAGGCAGAAGCAGCTAAGCGTCTAGAGGGTAGGCCCTAGGGGCAACCATTTGACGCTGACTGGATCGGGAGCAGAGAGCTGTGTGGTGGAAAACAAGCAATCCTCACAGCAGCAGCCTTCTAGGATTTCGGAGGACTGTAACTGGCAGGAAGCTTTACTGCTTCAAGGCTATACGAGCAATCCAGCTGAAAGGCCAGCTGCTGGGAGACCCGGGCCATTAGCTTGGCCTCAGTTGCTCCCAGTCCTAAGTGAAGAGCTTCCCTGCGGCACCGGCATGTCAAGGTCCCATTGACGAGTGTGTGGTGGAAGCAGCAGCAGAGGGAAAGGGGCTCAGAAGCAAGCGAGCCCCGTGGGGCCCCATTGCCCCCTTCAGAGAAGGGCAAGAGTGGCTGGAAAGCTGCCTGGCGGAGAAGGACCTGCGGGTGTTGGTCAACAGCCGGTTGAATGTGACCAGCAGCGTGCCCAGGTGGCCAAGGCGGCCAACGGCATCCTGGCCTCTATCGGAAATGGCGTGGCCATCAGGACAAGGGACGTGATGGTGCGTTTGGACTTGGCACTGCTGGGGCCGCACCTCCGCTACTGTGGTCAGTTTTGGGGCCCTCACTCACTACAAGGCCAACCTTGAGGTGCTGGAGCGCATTCAAAGAAGAGCAACGAAGCTGCTGAAGGGTGTAGAGAACAGGCCCTGTGAGGAGCGGCTGAGGGAACTGGGGCTGTTTAGCCTGGAGGAAAGGAGGCTTTTGGGAGGAGACCTTATCGCTCTCTGCAACTGCCTGAAAGGAGGCTGTAGCAGGGGGGGTGTCGGACTCTCTTCCCAAGTAGCAAGCGACAGGACAAGGGGAGAGGGCCCGAAGTTGCACCAGGGGAGGTTTAGATTGGGTATTAGGAGAAATGTCTTCACTGGAAGGGTTATGAAGCCCTGGAACAGGCTGCCCAGGGAAGTGGTTGAGTCACCATCCCTGGAGGTATTTCGAAGACGTGTAGACGTGGCGCTCGGGGACACGGTTTAGGGGTGGGCTTGGCCGTGTTGGGTTTACGGTTGGACTCGATGATCTTAAGGGTCTTTTCCAACCTCAACGACTCTATGATTCTACGCATCTACCTCAGAATCAAAAGTGGAGTCATCATCTTGCTCCTGTGCTCCTGCTGCTGGGAAGACACCTACAAAGGAGACAAGAAGCGAGACGCTGCTCTGAGTGCTTATTTCACTCTGCTTTTCCCCATCTGCTTCACTGCAGAGAACCTTACAAAGGTAACCATTTAGTGCGTCAGGAAATTACCGTTGCCGCTCTTCTCTGCAAAGGCCTTTGCCCATGCTCCAAGTTTGTATGCAGGTGGCATCCATACGCCGGCCGACGCTTTCGTTGGAGCTTCACAGTCCGACTGTGTAATTTAAAAGACGTGCGTGAGAACTGGCACAGACTCCTTCTCAACCCGTTTCCACGCACAAAGCTCCCGCTTCAGCCAACACGCACAAGGTGGTATCAGATGACGGAAAGGGCAAACACAACCAGCGTGTTAGGCATCTCTGTTGAGCAGGGCTTTCAAAAGGGGCCGATGTACACCTGCCCCAGGCAGAGGGGGCCTAGGCAGAAGCAGCTAAGCGTCTAGAGGGTAGGCCCTAGGGGCAACCATTTGACGCTGACTGGATCGGGAGCAGAGAGCTGTGTGGTGGAAAACAAGCAATCCTCACAGCAGCAGCCTTCTAGGATTTCGGAGGACTGTAACTGGCAGGAAGCTTTACTGCTTCAAGGCTATACGAGCAATCCAGCTGAAAGGCCAGCTGCTGGGAGACCCGGGCCATTAGCTTGGCCTCAGTTGCTCCCAGTCCTAAGTGAAGAGCTTCCCTGCGGCACCGGCATGTCAAGGTCCCATTGACGAGTGTGTGGTGGAAGCAGCAGCAGAGGGAAAGGGGCTCAGAAGCAAGCGAGCCCCGTGGGGCCCCATTGCCTCCTTCAGAGAAGGGCAAGAGTGGCTGGAAAGCTGCCTGGCGGAGAAGGACCTGCGGGTGTTGGTCAACAGCCGGTTGAATGTGACCAGCAGCGTGCCCAGGTGGCCAAGGCGGCCAACGGCATCCTGGCCTCTATCGGAAATGGCGTGGCCGTCAGGACAAGGGACGTGATGGTGCGTTTGGACTTGGCACTGCTGGGGCCGCACCTCCGCTACTGTGGTCAGTTTTGGGGCCCTCACTCACTACAAGGCCAACCTTGAGGTGCTGGAGCGCATTCAAAGAAGAGCAACGAAGCTGCTGAAGGGTGTAGAGAACAGGCCCTGTGAGGAGCGGCTGAGGGAACTGGGGCTGTTTAGCCTGGAGGAAAGGAGGCTTTTGGGAGGAGACCTTATCGCTCTCTGCAACTGCCTGAAAGGAGGTTGTAGCAGGGGGGGTGTCGGACTCTCTTCCCAAGTAGCAAGCGACAGGACAAGGGGAGAGGGCCCGAAGTTGCACCAGGGGAGGTTTAGATTGGGTATTAGGAGAAATGTCTTCACTGGAAGGGTTATGAAGCCCTGGAACAGGCTGCCCAGGGAAGTGGTTGAGTCACCATCCCTGGAGGTATTTCGAAGACGTGTAGACGTGGCGCTCGGGGACACGGTTTAGGGGTGGGCTTGGCCGTGTTGGGTTTACGGTTGGACTCGATGATCTTAAGGGTCTTTTCCAACCTCAACGACTCTATGATTCTACGCATCTACCTCAGAATCAAAAGTGGAGTCATCATCTTGCTCCTGTGCTCCTGCTGCTGGGAAGACACCTACAAAGGAGGCAAGAAGTGAGACGCTGCTCTGAGTGCTTATTTCACTCTGCTTTTCCCCATCTGCTTCACTGCAGAGAACCTTACAAAGGTAACCATTTAGCGCCTCAGGAAATTACCGTTGCCGCCCTCCTCTGCAACGGGCTGCGCGCAAGCTCCCTTTCCATCTGCAGCAGGAGGCAGCTCGTCGGCCGACGCTTTCGTTGGAGCTTCACAGTCCGACTGTGTAATTTAAAAGACGTGCGTGAGAACTGGCACAGACTCCTTCTCAACCCGTTTCCACGCACAAAGCTCCCGCTTCAGCCAACACGCACAAGGTGGTATCAGATGACGGAAAGGGCAAACACAACCAGCGTGTTAGGCATCTCTGTTGAGCAGGGCTTTCAAAAGGGGCCGATGTACACCTGCCCCAGGCAGAGGGGGCCTAGGCAGAAGCAGCTAAGCGTCTAGAGGGTAGGCCCTAGGGGCAACCATTTGACGCTGACTGGATCGGGAGCAGAGAGCTGTGTGGTGGAAAACAAGCAATCCTCACAGCAGCAGCCTTCTAGGATTTCGGAGGACTGTAACTGGCAGGAAGCTTTACTGCTTCAAGGCTATACGAGCAATCCAGCTGAAAGGCCAGCTGCTGGGAGACCCGGGCCATTAGCTTGGCCTCAGTTGCTCCCAGTCCTAAGTGAAGAGCTTCCCTGCGGCACCGGCATGTCAAGGTCCCATTGACGAGTGTGTGGTGGAAGCAGCAGCAGAGGGAAAGGGGCTCAGAAGCAAGCGAGCCCCGTGGGGCCCCATTGCCTCCTTCAGAGAAGGGCAAGAGTGGCTGGAAAGCTGCCTGGCGGAGAAGGACCTGCGGGTGTTGGTCAACAGCCGGTTGAATGTGACCAGCAGCGTGCCCAGGTGGCCAAGGCGGCCAACGGCATCCTGGCCTCTATCGGAAATGGCGTGGCCGTCAGGACAAGGGACGTGATGGTGCGTTTGGACTTGGCACTGCTGGGGCCGCACCTCCGCTACTGTGGTCAGTTTTGGGGCCCTCACTCACTACAAGGCCAACCTTGAGGTGCTGGAGCGCATTCAAAGAAGAGCAACGAAGCTGCTGAAGGGTGTAGAGAACAGGCCCTGTGAGGAGCGGCTGAGGGAACTGGGGCTGTTTAGCCTGGAGGAAAGGAGGCTTTTGGGAGGAGACCTTATCGCTCTCTACAACTGCCTGAAAGGAGGTTGTAGCAGGGGGGGTGTCGGACTCTCTTCCCAAGTAGCAAGCGACAGGACAAGGGGAGAGGGCCCGAAGTTGCACCAGGGGAGGTTTAGATTGGGTATTAGGAGAAATGTCTTCACTGGAAGGGTTATGAAGCCCTGGAACAGGCTGCCCAGGGAAGTGGTTGAGTCACCATCCCTGGAGGTATTTCGAAGACGTGTAGACGTGGCGCTCGGGGACACGGTTTAGGGGTGGGCTTGGCCGTGTTGGGTTTACGGTTGGACTCGATGATCTTAAGGGTCTTTTCCAACCTCAACGACTCTATGATTCTACGCATCTACCTCAGAATCAAAAGTGGAGTCATCATCTTGCTCCTGTTCTCCTGCTGCTGGGAAGACACCTACAAAGGAGACAAGAAGCGAGACGCTGCTCTGAGTGCTTATTTCACTCTGCTTTTCCCCATCTGCTTCACTGCAGAGAACCTTACAAAGGTAACCATTTAGTGCGTCAGGAAATTACCGTTGCCGCTCTTCTCTGCAAAGGCCTTTGCCCATGCTCCAAGTTTGTATGCAGGTGGCATCCATACGCCGGCCGACACTTTCATTGAAGCTTCACAGTCCGACTGTGTAATTTAAAAGACGTGCGTGAGAACTGGCACAGACTCCTTCTCAACCCGTTTCCACGCACAAAGCTCCCGCTTCAGCCAACACGCGTAAGGTGGTATCAGATGACGGAAAGGGCAAACACAACCAGCGTGTTAGGCATCTCTGTTGAGCAGGGCTTTCAAAAGGGGCCGATGTACACCTGCCCCAGGCAGAGGGGACCTAGGCAGAAGCAGCTAAGCGTCTAGAGGGTAGGCCCTAGCGGCAACCATTTGACGCTGACTGGATCGGGAGCAGAGAGCTGTGTGGTGGAAAACAAGCAATCCTCACAGCAGCAGCCTTCTAGGATTTCGGAGGACTGTAACTGGCAGGAAGCTTTACTGCTTCAAGGCTATACGAGCAATCCAGCTGAAAGGCCAGCTGCTGGGAGACCCGGGCCATTAGCTTGGCCTCAGTTGCTCCCAGTCCTAAGTGAAGAGCTTCCCTGCGGCACCGGCATGTCAAGGTCCCATTGACGAGTGTGTGGTGGAAGCAGCAGCAGAGGGAAAGGGGCTCAGAAGCAAGCGAGCCCCGTGGGGCCCCATTGCCTCCTTCAGAGAAGGGCAAGAGTGGCTGGAAAGCTGCCTGGCGGAGAAGGACCTGCGGGTGTTGGTCAACAGCCGGTTGAATGTGACCAGCAGCGTGCCCAGGTGGCCAAGGCGGCCAACGGCATCCTGGCCTCTATCGGAAATGGCGTGGCCGTCAGGACAAGGGATGTGATGGTGCGTTTGGACTTGGCACTGCTGGGGCCGCACCTCCGCTACTGTGGTCAGTTTTGGGGCCCTCACTCACTACAAGGCCAACCTTGAGGTGCTGGAGCACATTCAAAGAAGAGCAACGAAGCTGCTGAAGGGTGTAGAGAACAGGCCCTGTGAGGAGCGGCTGAGGGAACTGGGGCTGTTTAGCCTGGAGGAAAGGAGGCTTTTGGGAGGAGACCTTATCGCTCTCTGCAACTGCCTGAAAGGAGGTTGTAGCAGGGGGGGTGCCGGACTCTCTTCCCAAGTAGCAAGCGACAGGACAAGGGGAGAGGGCCCGAAGTTGCACCAGGGCAGGTTTAGATTGGGTATTAGGAGAAATGTCTTCACTGGAAGGGTTATGAAGCCCTGGAACAGGCTGCCCAGGGAAGTGGTTGAGTCACCATCCCTGGAGGTATTTCGAAGACGTGTAGACGTGGCGCTCGGGGACACGGTTTAGGGGTGGGCTTGGCCGTGTTGGGTTTACGGTTGGACTCGATGATCTTAAGGGTCTTTTCCAACCTCAACGACTCTATGATTCTACGCATCTACCTCAGAATCAAAAGTGGAGTCATCATCTTGCTCCTGTGCTCCTGCTGCTGGGAAGACACCTACAAAGGAGGCAAGAAGCGAGACGCTGCTCTGAGTGCTTATTTCACTCTGCTTTTCCCCATCTGCTTCACTGCAGAGAACCTTACAAAGGTAACCATTTAGCGCCTCAGGAAATTACCGTTGCCGCTCTCCTCTGCAACGGGCTGCGCGCAAGCTCCCTTTCCATCTGCAGCAGGAGGCAGCTCGTCGGCTGACGCTTTCGTTGGAGCTTCACAATCCGACTGTGTAATTTAAAAGACGTGCGTGAGAACTGGCACAGACTCCTTCTCAACCCGTTTCCACGCACAAAGCTCCCGCTTCAGCCAACACGCATAAGGTGGTATCAGATGACGGAAAGGGCAAACACAACCAGCGTGTTAGGCATCTCTGTTGAGCAGGGCTTTCAAAAGGGGCCGATGTACACCTGCCCCAGGCAGAGGGGACCTAGGCAGAAGCAGCTAAGCGTCTAGAGGGTAGGCCCTAGCGGCAACCATTTGACGCTGACTGGATCGGGAGCAGAGAGCTGTGTGGTGGAAAACAAGCAATCCTCACAGCAGCAGCCTTCTAGGATTTCGGAGGACTGTAACTGGCAGGAAGCTTTACTGCTTCAAGGCTATACGAGCAATCCAGCTGAAAGGCCAGCTGCTGGGAGACCCGGGCCATTAGCTTGGCCTCAGTTGCTCCCAGTCCTAAGTGAAGAGCTTCCCTGCGGCACCGGCATGTCAAGGTCCCATTGACGAGTGTGTGGTGGAAGCAGCAGCAGAGGGAAAGGGGCTCAGAAGCAAGCGAGCCCCGTGGGGCCCCATTGCCTCCTTCAGAGAAGGGCAAGAGTGGCTGGAAAGCTGCCTGGCGGAGAAGGACCTGCGGGTGTTGGTCAACAGCCGGTTGAATGTGACCAGCAGCGTGCCCAGGTGGCCAAGGCGGCCAACGGCATCCTGGCCTCTATCGGAAATGGCGTGGCCGTCAGGACAAGGGACGTGATGGTGCGTTTGGACTTGGCACTGCTGGGGCCGCACCTCCGCTACTGTGGTCAGTTTTGGGGCCCTCACTCACTACAAGGCCAACCTTGAGGTGCTGGAGCGCATTCAAAGAAGAGCAACGAAGCTGCTGAAGGGTGTAGAGAACAGGCCCTGTGAGGAGCGGCTGAGGGAACTGGGGCTGTTTAGCCCGGAGGAAAGGAGGCTTTTGGGAGGAGACCTTATCGCTCTCTGCAACTGCCTGAAAGGAGGTTGTAGCAGGGGGGGTGTCGGACTCTCTTCCCAAGTAGCAAGCGACAGGACAAGGGGAGGGGGCCCGAAGTTGCACCAGGGGAGGTTTAGATTGGGTATTAGGAGAAATGTCTTCACTGGAAGGGTTATGAAGCCCTGGAACAGGCTGCCCAGGGAAGTGGTTGAGTCACCATCCCTGGAGGTATTTCGAAGACGTGTAGACGTGGCGCTCGGGGACACGGTTTAGGGGTGGGCTTGGCCGTGTTGGGTTTACGGTTGGACTCGATGATCTTAAGGGTCTTTTCCAACCTCAACGACTCTATGATTCTACGCATCTACCTCAGAATCAAAAGTGGAGTCATCATCTTGCTCCTGTGCTCCTGCTGCTGGGAAGACACCTACAAAGGAGGCAAGAAGCGAGACGCTGCTCTGAGTGCTTATTTCACTCTGCTTTTCCCCATCTGCTTCACTGCAGAGAAGCTTACAAAGGTAACCATTTAGCGCGTCAGGAAATTACCGTTGCCGCTTCCCTCTGCAATGGGCTGCACCCGTGCTCCAGGTTTGTATACAGGTCGAAGCCATTTGCCGTTTGAAGCTTCTCTTGGAGCTTCACAATCCGACTGTGTAATTTAAAAGACGTGCGTGAGAACTGGCACAGACTCCTTCTCAACCCGTTTCCACGCACAAAGCTCCCGCTTCAGCCAACACGCGTAAGGTGGTATCAGATGACGGAAAGGGCAAACACAACCAGCGTGTTAGGCATCTCTGTTGAGCAGGGCTTTCAAAAGGGGCCGATGTACACCTGCCCCAGGCAGAGGGGGCCTAGGCAGAAGCAGCTAAGCGTCTAGAGGGTAGGCCCTAGGGGCAACCATTTGACGCTGACTGGATCGGGAGCAGAGAGCTGTGTGGTGGAAAACAAGCAATCCTCACAGCAGCAGCCTTCTAGGATTTCGGAGGACTGTAACTGGCAGGAAGCTTTACTGCTTCAAGGCTATACGAGCAATCCAGCTGAAAGGCCAGCTGCTGGGAGACCCGGGCCATTAGCTTGGCCTCAGTTGCTCCCAGTCCTAAGTGAAGAGCTTCCCTGCGGCACCGGCATGTCAAGGTCCCATTGACGAGTGTGTGGTGGAAGCAGCAGCAGAGGGAAAGAGTCTACCTTAGAATCAAAAGAGGAGTCATCATCTTTCTCTTCCTGTGCTTCTTCTGTTGGCAGGACACCTACAAAGGAGGTAATACGTGAGACGCTGTTATGAGTGCTTATTTCACTCTGCCTTTCCCCACCCCTCAAGCCCTGCATCCAATCAAGGGGTTATCATTCTCCTACAGGCCAGTGATTTGTCTTCATCACATCCTGTACGGTGAAGTATGGCACCTGCTCCAGTCAGTGTACGGGTGGCCAAGGGAGGATCAGCAGTCTTCCCAGAGCAAGAGCTATCAAGTACTGCTGGGCCTTCTGTGTCTCCTGCAGAACGTTCTCCCCTCTTTTCGCAGCCCATGTATTGCTCCAGTTGCTTTTCAATGCTATATACAGAAAGGAAGGAAATGCATTTGTTAGAAACACCCCCCCGCTTGCATACACTCTCTAGTGGAAGAGCAACAGCCATTCATGAGCCATCCGAGCCATATTCGTAGCCAGCTGGTAAAGGGTAACACCCACACCCAGCAACACCTTACTGCACTACTGCTGGCAGCTGAAATACTCACTACAGGCATGTTCATGCTGCAGGTGCTTATTCTTGTCTATGGAGTATCTCAGCCCCACTGGTTACAGTCTCATCCGAGAAACCCCCTCTCCGTTTTGAGGGCCATTGAGATTAAGACAACCCTTGGCAGACTGACATCTAACTACAAGGCTTCTACCTCAGTGGGATGCTACAGTAATGTTGCAGCTACTCTTCCTGTGAAGCTGGGGTAACGTCTCCTCAAACCCAGTCCTGACTTTGAAGGGCTTAAGAAATTCCCATGGTTAGTCAGAGGACCAGAGAGTTTAGAGAGCTCCTAACTGGGATATCAAGAGGCCAACAAAGATTGTGGTTGCATTGCAAGCACTGCAGGGGTTAACTACACTGTATAGGTGTTATCGTCTAACAACCTTGGCTGAGGGTCATGTGGGGCTCTGGTGAGAGACCACTTTCAGGTTTGCTTCATAAGCAGAACTAAAACAAACAAACAAAAAAAACAAACAAGAAAAGAAAATACTAAAAACGCGCTCCAGACCAAGGCTGCTATGCAAAGTGGTGCATTAGCACAACAGTGATACTATGCCAGAAGCCTGGAGGGAAGGAACGAACATCTTGTTTTGCTAGAGCAATCCTCAGACATGCTTTACTCCTAAAGGGGTTTTTACTCCACAGTTTACCCAGGCACCCTTCTCTCCTACTTCCCATGGATCCAGGCTGACGGAAAGGGCAGGGGGAGAAGAAATGAAGTCAAGACCCAGTGAGAAGAGCTCACAGGCAGCTGGTTTTGGCTAAAGAAGGCACACTCGTAGGAATAATGCCGTTCATTCGCCCATCACTAGGCTACC
The DNA here is from genome assembly GCF_929443795.1 of Astur gentilis. Lineage (NCBI taxonomy): Eukaryota > Metazoa > Chordata > Aves > Accipitriformes > Accipitridae > Astur > Astur gentilis. The sequence goes on from NC_064913.1 coordinate 16,115,061, forward strand.
GTCACTAGGAAAGTGGGCGCTTTCCTTCAGCCTAGCTGTTAAGCACACATAGCCACCTTAGTGAAGGGACGGCCAGGGGTGCAAAGCTACCCACGAGAGAAGGAAAACCGCTGAAGAGTTTACCTCAGGGGATATCAGTTAGATTCCTCTGAAACAAAAGGCAAGGAGTTGCTAATCAGTTGAGTGGAGTGGAGCTTGGCGGCACACAGGTGAATTCTCAGGGGGAACTGTGGGGGGAAATTTTCCTCAACTTCCATATCCAGTCTTGACACAGAAAGAGATGCATGAGAAGACATCACCGAGCCCGGCTTCAACAAAGGTCTCAATGCCTCACTAAACCCCAGTGATGTTACCAACAAGGGCCGTACATGAGCACGCACATTCTGAGAACTCGTTAGCTGCTCTAACGAGGATGTAAAACACTCACACAGCATGTTGAGACACTCTGGCATAATGTAGAACTGTGCAGCCAGACTGGTCTTCCTGAGAAAGGTCAGCACCATACTGCAGCAGAATTTGTATTATATTCATATCCCCAGCAAGAGCAGCAACCATAAGAGTGGTCCTAAAGCATCCAAGAGAAGATAGGAAATACATCAGCTTCTGCGGACATTGCATTGCCGTTACTTCAGTCCCTCTTTGCTCCCCAAAGAATTCATTTCCCTTCTCCTATAGGCAGAGTGAAAGCACAGCCAAATACGTGGAAGCGTTGGAGAATTCAGGTTGGCAGGACCTCGGGAGGTGTCCAGGCCAACCACCTGCCCAGAGCAGGCTTGGGGCATGGGTGTGTGTGTGTGTGTGCGTGCGGCACCACAGCCAACACACACTTTCTTGCAGTCCTCAGGGCAGAAATTGTCCCCTGAGGTAAGAAAGCAGCCAAGCGTGGGTCTGCTTTCACAAGTCACACAGAAGGAGCTCCTTCTGGGCAGCTCCTGGTTCTTTTTCAAAGCTCATTCCTATGCCTCCCCCCAGCCCAACTTGAAGAATGCTAAAGGAGTCCCGCGCGCGCTTTTGACAAACCCTTCACCTTTTATTCTTGTCTTGAGCATGCACGTCAGCTCCTTTTTGAAGAAGGAACTCCACCAACTCCTCAGAGCGCTTGGCGATGGCAACAGCAAGCGGAGTGTATCCCAACTGAAAGGGGAAATCATCTCCCTTAGAATAACACAGAAAAGTCAAGCAAGTTTTGGGAAGAGGAACCTTACCCAAAGTCCAAGCTAACCTCATTCTGAGCTTCAATATCGGCATTGTGCTCAAGTAACAGCTCGACTAGGGGTTTGCTGGTGGTGATGGCAGCCAGGTGAAGCGCAGTGTTGCCGCTCACATCTCGGAGGTTAGGGTCGGCACCATGCTCCAGCAGAATGGCCACACAGTCTTTGTGCTGGTGCTCGACTGCCTGGAAATAAGACACAAAGGAGGAATACCTTCCAACATCTACCTTTCTCCCTGTCAGAACTCCCGCATCTTCCCAACACCGGGAAGCACAGGCGTCTTCAGAGATGAGGCAACACATGCCCCTTCCCCGCTGACTACAACACCCCTGTTTCTACGCCGGCCTACGTAAAGAATCACGCAAGGTACGCGTCGTTCAGCGCGTAACCGGTCACCCCGATGCTCAACAGCATAACGTGCTCCACGTACCTTCATCAGCGGCGATTTCTGAAACCCGTCACGAGGGTTTAGCTGGCATTTCTTTCTTGCCAGGAATCGGACGACATCTGACTGGCCCTTCGCGCAAGCCAGATGCAGAGGCGTCCTAGAAACGAAACATGCTCAGTCAACGCGGGCGGCTGAAGACACCGTTTCAGGCTGCGGTGCCCGCCGCGCAGGCCCACGCGCCTCAACCGGCAAAACCCGAGCTGAAAGCGCTGGCGGCAGCCGTGGCGCACCCAAAGCCTGGGGCTGGCCAGGAAAAATCCCCAGCGCGTCCCTGGAGTCGGGAGGCGTTTCCTCAGCCGTGGCAAGGAACCTGCACGGACAGACTCCTGTGCCCAGGCGCCGGTCCCTGCCTCCAGCAGGACCGCCCGGCCACCCAGCCCGGCGAAGGAGACGGCGTCTCGGCAGCCCGGAGGCTGCGGAAGCCCGGGGCTCCCCCCCCACCCCCGACCAGTCCCACGCCCGGCGTGTCCCAGAGACAGGGGGACGGGGCTTCTAACGGCGGCCCCCGGGAAGGCCGTGGCTCCTCAGGGCGCCTGCCGCCGGGCTGGGCGCCGGCGGGGTGGCCGGCCGGAGGCTCTCCCGCCCCTTACTGCTTCTCCGCGTCCCGCCCGTTGATGCGGAATCTCTTCCTCCACCAGTGCCGCCGCAGCCGGGCCAGGTCGCCTGCGGCGGCCGCGCCGTGCAGCCCGCCCCGGGGCTCCTCCCGGACCTCGGAGGGCTCGGCGGCGCAGGGTCCGGCACCGCCGCCGGAGGGCGGCGGCCGCCGCAGCCTCCCCAGGCAGAGCGAGAAGAGCCGCTGCATGCCGCCGCGGGGATGGCGCCCGGCGGGCTCTGCCGAGCCCCGGGCGGTCTCCCCGAGGCCAAACCGAGCGCGGAAGGGGCGAGAAGAGCCGAGCCCCGAGCGCCGCCCGGCAGCTCCGGTCGCTCCCGCTCCGCGCAGGACGCCGTCTGCGCCGGCAGGGGGCAGCCTAGCAAGGGGGCGTCACAGAGGGGGGCGGGGCCGGGAGGAGGGGGCGGGCCTCCAAGGGGCGGGGCTCCACGGGGGCGCGGTTCCAAAGGGGCGCGGCCCCGCCCCGCGCGGGAAATGGCGGCGGGCGGCCGGCGGCGGGTGCTGCCGGCCTGGATGGAGGCGGCGGGGGACGAGCGGGTGGTCGCGGCGGGCACCCCCCCGGCAAGGGCGGGCAGCGGCGGCGGGCGGCGGCTCCCAGGTAGCGCCGCTGGGGCGGGCGGGCGGGCGAGACCGGGCCCGGTTCGCCCTCGGCGTCTTCCCCGTGCGGTCGGCGGGGCGGCGGTGTACTGCATGAACGAGGCGGAGCTGGTGGATGTGGCCCTGGCGGTCCTGGCGGAGGTGAGCCCGGGCCCCCCGGGGCGGGGGGGACGCACGCCCACGGGCCTGGCGGCGGGGAGGGCTCGGGGGAGCGGGCAGGGAGCGCGGCCGCCGCCGGCGGCGGCTCCCTGGGGACTGGCCGGGGGTGTCCCGCTGGGGGCACGGCGGGCTGCTCCCTCTGCCCCTCGGGGTGCAGTTCGCGCACGGCCGGCTCTGGTGGTTTTTCCCTTTGGTTAGAGCCTGCAGCGCGACGAAGGTGCGGAGGAGGCCCGCTGCGGGAGCCGGGAGGAGCAGGAGCTCCAGGCAACGCCAGAGGAGGCTCCGGGGAGCACGGCCAGCACCGCGGGAGGCAGCGGCCGCAGCCCGGCCCCGCCGGCCCCTGCCGGTGCCGACGCGGGGAGGCCGGGCTGGGAGGACTCGGAGGACGATGCTCTGAGATACGTCAGGGAGATCTTTTTCAGCTGACGTTGCCTGCTCCGCCGCTGCCCAGGAGCCGAGGGGACAGCCGGGACGGTGGGAGGAGGAGCTGGCGCGGGCTGTGGATCTGCTGGGTGGGTAGCCTGTGGAGCTGGGAGGAGGCCCCTGAAAGCCGCGGGGGAGAGGAAGGGGGCGCCCGCTTCTCCCGGTGCGTGCTGTGTTCCGCGGGATTTGGCTCCGGGTTAGGTTGCGCTCGGTTTTGCTGGGCGTCTCGGAGCGCGGAGAGACGAAAGAGGACGTCTGGGTTCCTGTGAGTGTCGCTCTGGTGGGTCGGTGTTGGGGCTCGAGGGGAGCGGGGCGTTGCTGGCCCTGGCAGGCTTTTGCTGGCTCTGCGGGGCCGAATAGCCGCGGTTCAGCCTTGGGGCTCCCCTGTCCTTGCGGTCCCTCTGCGGCAGCTGCCGTGGGGCCTGGCAGGCTGTCCCCGTTGGGCCTGACGCCGAACGTGCCTCCAGGCCTCCCGTAGCTGGGGAGGACGTGGGTGGGAGCAGACTGGCAGGGGCAGGGACCGTTCTGAGGGGGCTGAGCCCGTGGCAGGGTGCGTGGGGGTCTAGGGAGGGAGAAGGATGGCTCAGTGGCAAGAGGCAGCCTGCGGCGGGGATGAACAAACCGCACGAAGCCAGGGCAGGCGCGAGAGCCTTTAATGGAACGCAGAATCGGTCAAACCAGCGTCACCAGCCCCAGCCCCAGCAAGACGGCAGCAGGGGAGAAAACGGACCCCGGTGGCCCGAAGGGGATGGGGGGGGAAGCAGGCGCCGCTGTGTGCGAGGTCACAGACGGGGCACGGAGCGGTGCTGTGCACCGCCACTAAGGCGGAGAGACCCCATCCGGTGCGCTGGCTGTGATGGCCCAGCTGGGGCACTGCACCCCAGCCTTCGGCAGCCCTTGCGCTGCTCCCCGAGCACACGCTTGCACGGGGCGCGCGTTGGTCTGAGCTGGCTTTGCGGTGACCTGCCCTCGCGCAGAACCCGTTCTCCTGGAGTCTCAGAGGCTGCTGGACTGCGGGGCTCAGCCCTGTAACGTAAGCGGGGACAAACCTGGGGGTCTGCGCCAAAATCCTCTGCTTCCTCGTGGAAACCCTCCTCGTTAGAGCTGGGTTCAGTGTTCAGCAAGTTGTTGGGCTGCCCCTCCAGGGGCTCTGCTGCTGCTTGGGGTTGGATGTGGGCCACTTCACCCGAACAAACTAAAGCAGAGTCACTCCAGGTGTTATTCCAGCAGGTGAGGTACAGGTGCTCCTGCCAAAGAGTATCTCCAGTGCACCTCTGGGGCTGCCACTGCTGCGATGGCAGTGTGAAGCCGCAGCTCCTCAAGTTGCTTTGAAGGCGTCCCTGGTTAGTTCGGGAGGTGGAGAAGGAGCAGAGTCTCTTTGGACAACGGCAAGAAAGGAAGCCTGTTTGCTTCTCTGCCTCCTTATACTTAGGCTAGATATGGCCAGAGGGTTGTGTCCACTGTGTGCTGGTTCTGATCCGTCCCCTTCGCTGTCCTCTGGGTCAGGGCCAGAAATGCTGTCGCTTGTGATGCTATGCCCCAGGCCGAGGGGCGTGTGGCACGCTGCTGTTCCCAGAAAGCTACCACGCCGTGCTGCGGGTGTTGGTGTCTGCTGCCTGCTTGCTGCAGGAGCACTGCACGCAGCCGTTTGCCAGAGGCTGGATCTGGGCCTTTGGACTAAGGATCAAATTCCTACCAGTGACTAAAGCTGTAGTGGGGTTACGGTGTTAAAGCATGTTATCGATAGCGCTTGCATCTTCTTCACTCTCAAATCCCAACGGGCAGGGCCCCGTCAGTAAGAGGGCTTTGACACGGATGTGTGTTGCTTGGCCCAGCTGAGGTACGTAGTGGCAGTGAGAATCTGGAGCAGTAGCAGAGCCTGAGTCCCAAGCAATGCCAGGAAGCCCCCAGTGAAATCAGAGAGGTGAATCCACTGCGAGGTTTGGAAAAGAAACGTACCCAGGCCTCCAGACAGGATTATCATCTTGATGATGAGTATGATGAGGATCGCCTTCCAGCCCTCTCTCTCTTCTCTGCACTTCACGTGTGCAACAAAAACGGGGTAGAAGATGCTGAAGACCAGGCAGGTGTACACACAAACCCTGGCTAGCACCATTCCTGGTAGGCTGATGCCCATCACCTGCAGATGCTTGTACTCCAGGCACTGCAGCTCCCCAGCTGTCACGTTCCACAGGCAGAAGTTGTAAAAGCCAATGCGTTTGTCAGGGAGGTCGACCAGGTTCCCAGCTTCCCAGAGCAGCGCGTAGAGCATTAAGGCCAAGTTTCCAGCGGCCTCAAGGAAGGTCAGTGCACACAGCAGGTGCCCGGTGCACCGCTGCTGCAGCAGACCCATCCTGGTGCCTGCGTGCTCTCTTGATACCGTGGTACAGCCTGCGCTGGGGACGTCTGCTGCAAAACACAAAGGGGGGAACCCGTTGGTGGTTGCGTCTCATGGCACCCTTCCCAAGGTGTGCTCTGAGCCTGTGGCCCTGAGGTCTCGGGACTCCCCTTGCAAGGAGAGCAGGAGCGTCTCTGACTGTGCTGTGCATGTGTTACTGGGTGGGGGGGTGTGCATTTTTGGTCACAGCAAAGGTGGCTTTAATGATGTCCTGTGTGTGGACCATCACTGGGAGGACAGTATGGCTCCCTTAGCCCCGCACGTGCCCTTTGCACCGCAGTCTCACGTTGGACTGTCCTGGTTTCAGCTGGGATAGAGTTAACTGTCTTCCTAGTAGCTGGTACAGTGCTATTTTGAGTTCAGTATAAGAAAGTTGATAACACTGATGTTTTCAGTTGTTGCTCAGTAGTGTTTAGTCTAAAGTCAAGGATTTTTCAGCTTCTCATGCCCAGCTAGAGAGAAAGCTGGAGGGGTACAAGAAGTTGGCACAGGACACAGCCAGGGCACCTGACCCAAACTGGCTGACAGGGTATTCCATACCATGGGACGTCCCATCTAGTATAGGAACTGGGGAGTGGGGGCAGGGAATCGCCCCTCAGGGACTGGCGGGGTGTCGGTCGGCGGGTGGTGAGCAATTGCCCTGCGCATCATTTGTACATTCCAATCCTGTCACTATTGCTGTTGTTATTTTATTAGTGTTATCATTAACATTTAGTTTCTTCTTTTCTGTTCTATTAAACCGTTCTTATCTCAACCCATGGGTTTTGCTTCTTTTCCCGATTTTCTATCCCATCCCACTGGATGGGGGGGAGTGAGTGAGCGGCTGTGTGGTGCTGAGTTCCTGACTGGGGTTAAACGACAACATGGACAAGAGAAGCATTTGTCAGTAAACTGCAGTGATGGGAGGGGAGCAAACCACTGTTGTCTGGTAAGGAAGGGGTTAAGAGCTATTCTGGGAAAATGCTTTTCTTTCAGTTGTGGCCAGACAAGGACATCCTTTGTGATCTTTGGACAAGTGAGTAAAATGCAGGCCCAACAAGATCTGAAGTGCGGGGCTCCCCTTGCCTCCCTGCCCCCCCCCCCCCAGCTCTGGGACACTTGATGCCATTGATGATCATTTCCAGCATCCACATGCCCCTGAGGCCCCTGCGTGCCTGCACATTTCTGGGCACAGCAGGGCTGATCGCCTGCAGCCCTGCTCCCCGCTGAGGCTGGCAGACACGGTGCTCCTCTGTGCCGGTTGCCTGAGGACCGATGCCCCACGCAGACGGGCAGTCGTCCACCGCAAAGAGACACCCCGGACCCACCTGCAGCCACTTGCCCTCCTTTGAGGCTACGGAGACAGACCTGCGATTGCCATCCTCCTCGCTCCTCTCTGAGTCCCTGCTCCTGTCCTGGAAACGTGGACTGTCCTCAGTGCCCTCTTGCAGGCTTCTGCTTTGCACTGAAAAGCAGGGAAATGGCATGAGGAGGGGGTACCGCTGGCTGCAGAGCCACGCAGCATCGCAGCGCTGCCCACCCGAGTCTGTACAGAGGCACAAACACAGGGCAAGGAGCTCAGACCTCGGCTTCAAGCTCAGCCTCCGGCTTGAGGCTCTGCAAATAACCCCTTTCCTGCCTATGCCAAGCACTATCTCCTGTGATTTACCACCTTCCCTCAAGAAGTTCACAACATCGGTCCTGCTGCCTCCCCTCCACTGCCTGTTGCCCACTGGTATATCATCCCAATGTCCCAGGCCATCACCCCACAGCTGCTTGTGGATTTAGTACAGCCTCTGAGTTTTTAGAGTGCCAGGAGAGACCCCACTCAATCTGTACTCGGTGCCTGGCTGCAGTGCTGGTGAGTAGAGACCCTTCAGCATCCCCCCCACACTCCCTGTCTCCCTGGATACTTGGCAGTGGGGCACCGATGTTTAATGTGCACAGGGATAAAGCTTCTCCATCCCAAACTTCTCGTCCTCCACAGTCATAGCCAGGAGGAGCACACACACCGTGGAAGGGGGTCACAGCATCCAGACACTGACCTGTCCCCTTCCCCTGCTCACTACTTCACTACTTCTTGTAGCTTCCCTTGGAGGTCTTCACGACAGGCTTCTGGAGAGACTGGACGGTCACACGGAGGGTGCCCATGGTTCTGAATCTACAGCGGAGACACAAACAACCAGGAAAAGATCTGTGCCTGGCCCCAGAGCGTGCTGCAGAATGAGACCTATTGCACATGTAATTGCACCAGGGTTTGTCACGCCCCTGGTGTTGCCTCTTGGGTTTTTCTGGCTTTACACATGCTCTCCGGCAGCCAGGCATTGCTGCTTTTCCTCTCCGTGTCCCACAACGGCTTACACCTGCCCGCCGTTCTCCCTGCCACCCTGCCTCGCAGCCCTCGGAGGGAGAACAAGCTGTGCTTGGAGGGGGCTCTTGGTTAGCTGACCAGATCCCCAGGGATTTGTGTTGGAGCTCAGAGCTGGGCCCAGTACAGCCCAGCTGGCCCCTGGCCCTGCTCACCCACTAACCCTTGCTGTCGTGTTTCTTTAGACCAGTTTCCTAAGGCAGGCAGGCCTGTAGAAATAGGGGCTTTTCATTCAATCATCTCGTGTTACTTTTTATTAACCCTCCCCCACCTCCACAAAATATAAAAGTAATTAAAAATTGCACGTTTACTAGAGAGGGGACAGAGAGTTAAATCCCTAGCAGGTTTGTGGAGATACATGGCAGGGCTGAAGAAGAGCCACCTCAGAGACCCTGTGCTGTTAACGTGATCTCTGTGGATGAGGGCCCCGGGGAAATCCAATGGTATTTCTGCCTTCTCCTCTGCTTTGAGGCTCATGTCTATCAAGACCTGTTTTTTTCCCAGTGATGCCCCTCTGTTCACTCTGCCAAACTGGGGGCAGATTTCCCCCTCAGCCTCCCGCTGTGTCCCCAGCCCAGCAGGTAAAATCCCTGTCCCCAAGCGCGACAGGGACAGAAACCGAAACCTGTCCGATGTGGGTGCCCGGTGCCAGCTGGGGCAGAGAGTGCATGGCTGGCCTGGAGGCAACGGATGGTTTGGTAACGAAAACTTGAGACCTGGTGTCCAAGACTTGGCATTCCTGAGTTCTGCGGCTCGGCCCCAAGGCCGGTTTGGAGGCAGCCCGGCCGAGACGCAGCGGATAAACAGGAAAGAGCTGTCAGCCCGTGTCCAGCTGGGGCTTTTCCCAAACATCTGCAGCCCCTCCGGCTCTAAGGAGGTGCCTGTGCCCTTGGACGGGACAGTCTGCAGCTCTCCATCAAGGATGCGAGAAAGAGGAACCCCAGCACGGCACAGGGACCCCCGGCCTGGCTTCAGCCCCCTTGTTTCTGGGCTGGCATTGCTGGAAGCACCGGACTGCACCACGGGAGAGCTCTGTGTCTGTCTCCCGGGCAGAGAAAGGCTGCGTGTGGGAGGCTCGGGGGCTCCCTGGGGTCTCTGTGTGCGAGACGGGGCTTGTAGGGACCCTCCGTGCTGCCGGGACTGCGGGGCCCTTCCTTCTGCTGACTCACGGGCAGGTGAGCGGCTTGCGAGGCTGGGGCTGTGCGTCCCCCCCAGTGAGCTGCTGGCCGAGTGCCTTGGCTTTCCCGCATCCCCCCCTCCCCGGCTGCTGGGGCGAGTAATGCCGTGCAAGAGTGGTAGGAAAGGAAGGCAGCTTTGGACTTGGAACCTTTCCTTTAAGCCACCTGCTCCTCCCCAGGATCCCTCTTTCCCCCTCGGGCAGGATCAGCTGCAGGGAAACCACAGGGGAAGAAAGGCCGCTGACAAGTTAGGGATTGCTGGCAAACAGAAACCAGCTGGCGGTACACGGACCGGGCTGCGGAGGAATTGTCCCAAAAGCGTGCCACAGCTGGGGAAGGACCTGCTCCCTCCCAGACATTTGCGTCCTGCAGCACCACTTCTTCTCCTGGCAGCTCCCCGCGATGCCAGCGGCATTAAAAAGGTGGGGGACCCAGTGGAGGATACTTACGGGCTGCCCATCTGGCTGGGTGCGGAGCTGAAACTCGCTGGAGAGGGCCGAGGTGTCACCCAGGCGAGCTGAGCCCCGTCTGTGGCTGCTGCCAGGTCCCGTGGCGTCTGGGCTCTGACACCGCAGCCCCTGGTGTGTCACAAACAGCTGCCTCTGGTTTCTCTTTCAGTTTTGAAGGTCGTGGGAGCCTAACGCAATGCTCCTCCCTGATGCTGCGTCATCTAATAAATACGAGCAAGAAAACAGGCCGAGCGCTGCCGCCGCCATCCAAAGCGGTGGCGGGTTTGCACTTTCTTCTCCCAGCTGTGCTGACCGACGTGAATAACTGACCGGGCTAAGCTCACCCGGGAAAGTTGTGCTGCTAGAGCGGCTTGGGTGTCCGTGGGGGCCGAGACGAGTTTGTTCTGTTTGGACACTTCTGTAGAGGTGACCGACCATCCCAGTGCCAACCCCACCGCTGTCAGCGTTCACCAACCACTTTGCCCTTCTCGCAGGTTGAACGCTGCTCCCCTCCCTCCGCTTCCCAGAGCCAGCTTTGCCCTGACTCCCCCTCGCCTGCAGACGCGGCGCCTGCGCAGGCACAGCGCGGAAGCGGCAAGCTGCCTGCCGCGACAGGAAACCTGTGAAACCTCGAGTGATGTAAGGGGTAAAATTCTCCTTCCTTTAGTCCTCCTGGCCAGGTCCAGTCCTGTCCTGTCCTGTCCTGTCCTGTAAGCAGCCTTGGTGGTGGGTCCGGTAGAGAGGTGTGTGTTGGGGGGGGGGGGGGGGGAGTACGTGTGGGACACCTAGCCACGAAGCTGTTCATGGAGTCCCACCTAGTCATTCCACATCTAGGCACGGTCTGGAACCCCCCGGGTGGTACAGAGGTTGCAAGCCTGTAATATTGGCACTCGCATCCAAGAGCACAAGGGAGGCGAAGGGAAATATGGGAGGAAGAAGAGAAGCTCGATGGATAGAGCCATTGGGCAGGTAGCGGTGGGGAGGTGCCTTCCTACCCAGCCTGTGTACGTGGAATAATTTTAGCCCTGAGAAGGACAAGGGTCTGGATCGAGGTGGTTTGGATCACAGATAGCTTGGGCTGGGGTTACGGTGGGAGAAACCAGGGGTGGGGGTGGAAGGTTTGCAGCCAGTAAAGCCTAGCAGGCCGTAGCTGCTGAGCTGGACGTGGTGAATGGCGGGGACGCAGAAGGAAGCCTTGGGGCTGAGTATGGCCGGTGACTAGCACTGGGGCTGCTGGCTGCGAAATTGGGGTGCGAGCAGAGAGCACCGAGGTGGGACCTCTGTTCCAGTGAGGAAACACGCATTGGCAGGAGGCACGTTTGTGCTCTCACGAGGGGCGGTCACGCGGTTTCGCCTCACACCACTCGCTTTTCTGTCATTCAGGAAGGAAAAGGGTGTTACGATTTGGGTCTGGTGATCAGCCGACGACTCTGCTGACCTCAGCACCGTGGGGGAGTTTGCCGTTTTGCTGCCACAAGCAGCTCCATCACACGCATCCTCACGTCGCATTGGGGTCCTGTTTGCTGGGGCAATTGGGATGACTGCCGCAATGGGTCTGCTCCATCATGCCGCGGCACTTCTCCTAGGGAGGCGTCTGATCCCCTTCCCATCTCCTACGCCTCAGCCTTCGTGAGCCTGGCAGATGGCCACGCGTCCCGGCTTTAGCCCTCGCATACACCTCCATCTCTCTGGCCTTCTCTGCACAGCTCAGAGCCCTAAACACACCATTTGGGAATGTTACTTTTGGAGTGCGGCCCCTTCCTGGCCAGAGCCGGTCGCCTGATTGTGCACCTCTGGTGGAAGCGCTCCTCCGTGTTTCCCGTGTCTCCTCCTCTGCAGGGTCTCGCTCTCTGCTGCTTCTAATGCCTCCGGGGATGCGCAGGCTGCCGGCGGGGAGAGGCGCAGTCAGCCTCTGGCTCAAGACCTGCCCTTGGTACCACCGACCTTATTCGGGAGGCCGCCTTCCACATCTTTGGCTGCCTCTCTGGCAGGCTGTTCCCCCGCCTTCTCCTTCCAGGCGTTTGGGCAGGGAAGATTGCGCCTGAAGGCTGGGCAGGATGCGATATGCCCCGCTCTTCTCCCTAGGGACGTTTTACAGGTGTCCCCTGGCTGCTCCTTTGGCTTCAGATGCTCAAAGTCTGTCTGACGATGGAGCAGCTGGGGTGGTGGGTGTGGGGTGAGGTAAGCAGGGGGATGGTGGTCAACATGTCTGATGGAGAAAGAAGAAGGGAGAGGAGGAAGAGAGCGGGGCTTCTACATGTGTGCCTGGACGTGGGACAGATCGGGTGAGTCTTTGGGCTGCTGGGGCCTGGTGTCTGTGGGTGGGAAAGGAGAGCTCTTCCCAGGAGCCAGCTTCCACTAAATCCCCATGCAATTGTTTCTTCCTGGAATTGCTTCCTGAAATAGAAGCATTAAGATGTTCACATGGCTTTACAGTGGAAGGAACTGCTCTGCAGTTCCTTGTGGTGCCGTTAAAGCACACACAGCAACGCTGTCAGCAGTTCTAGTAATATTAGCAATGACAGGTAAAGCATGAGATGAGCTGGGACTTTCAAAAGTGTTTTGCTTATTTTAGTCTGCTGTTTTAAAAGTAAGCTACTAGACTTGCTTCCCAGAAGTTGGTCATGACCCTGGTCCTCATTCCTGAAGGAATCTCCACAGCAGAACTCTGCTCCCTCTAGTTACTCAAAACCCCTCTCAGCTATAGCCAGTACTGCCCCATTGTACAACACTTGAGGGATTCCTGCGGGAATCCTTATGCTGGTGAGAAGAGAGGTTGGAGCTCACTTCATGTTATTCTACTTTGTTTAGAAATAATTTTTATTCAGAAGAAATCATAAAATGACTATTTTTTTTCTCATCTGTAATCTGCTGACAACTAACAATAAATAAATCTCAGTGAAACGAAACCAACATTATGCTTTTCTTCCTATAGCTGTCATAAGGACATTGCTGGCAACCCAAGAACCGGAGTCCAAAGCAGTGCAAAGCTAAATGGCTTTGTGCTGTCTGCACGTGTGCTGCATTTAGGATTCCGTGAGACTGAACCCTAATCCCACAGGGTATCAGATATGAGGCTCCCAGAACTCAATCCCCAGGACTTTGGTCTTTATTACTCCATTTGTCTTGCTGCAATACGGTATGATTTGTCTTCTTGTTTCTTATACAGTGCACAACAGAGGGGCTGTATGGGGTATTTCCTTCCAGCAATACATTTTAAGTATTTGGCCAATTCTTTCTTCTTGCAGATAGAGTGCAGTTAAAGAAGCGCAGCTCGGTCTGGGGGTCCAGTGTTAGTTGCTCTGCAGTTTGAACCCTAGGTTTCCTGAAGCAATATAATTTAGGTTTTATTTGTTATTGGCAATTCTAGTGCAGCCCTTCTCAAATGCTCAGAAGTTAATGGCCCTAATTTTGCAGCAATAGGTTCCAATGTACAGACTAAAATGGAGCATGCTGTAGAGAGAGGAAGACCACTGACTTGCTTACTGGGCAATCCTAAGTGCTAGGAAATTTAAAGGAAACAAAACTCAGTACCTGTCTTAGTGTATTTTTCATCTTGTCTCCCACATGTCTGTACAATGCTACATGCATTAAGAAAAATGCAAACTATGCAGGTATATGACTGTTATGAATAAAATATTACCCAATTATGTAAGCACACATGAATGGCCACACTGCTTTAGGGCAAGGGGCCATCTATCACAGTACCCCACCTCCAAGGTGACCATGAGTGGATGCCCAGGGGAGAGCAGGAAGAAAACATATCCAATGCTTTTCCCAAGCACTCGTCTAGATTCTCACTCTTTTCAGCTGAGGAGATTTCCCAAGCCATATATGTCTATCCAAAAACTCCCAGTGGCCTATCTATAAGGTACATATCCAGCTGAAACCATGTACATTTTTTGCATCCATGACATCCTTTAGCAAAGAGTTCCACAGATGGACTATTTGTGTACAGATTTTGTGTCAAATGTTTTTGAGTGTAACATGTATTTGGTTTGTTGGTGAAAGGGGGAGAATGATTGTTGTGGCTTAGTTTCTCTACTATGATCAAGGAATGGTGGCTTCAGCTGCTTGGTGAATAATCACTTTCCTTGAGAACCTTAAGGAAACTTCCAAACAGAATGAAGAAGGAAAAGAAAAAAAAAAAAAAAAGGAAAAAAAAGAAGGGGGGGGGGTTGTCTTCCTCACAAAACCAGTATATATTGTTTAAGACAAATGATACTTCATATTCAGGAGAGACTTGCTACTAAACTGGTTTAGAATTTAGGATACTTCTTCATGTGGTGAGAGAAACTTCATGTCTACATTAGCCAATGTGTGTGAACTATTTTTCAGAAAAAAAAAGAGCATGAAGAATTTTGATATCTGCGGGTATCTACTCCCTTGTTGGTAGAGTCATAATCCATAACCAAAGTCTTGGGAACTGTTTAAGCAAATCAGCTACATGACACTTTCATATGCCTTCACTGGCTGAAGAACTGGGGCTCCAAAATATACCCCGATATTTTGCAGCATGTTGTCTATTCTTTGCTTCAGGCAGTAATGGCAGGGAGAACTACAGTGTGTCTTGTGGCTGGCAGGATTTACTCTTCCCAAAATTTGCATTCTGGCTTGCTGTCCTGGTTTTCTTGGGCCTTGTGCTTTCTGAGGGGAGCCTCTCCTTCATTTTCCTTTCTTCCTTTTTTGAATTGCTCTTTGCAGTACGATCACAACCTGACCCAAAAAGGAGGAAAAAACAAATCCATATCAACTACTACAGACTTACTACTTACTGAAAAAGTACATGGCTTTGGTTTCCTTCACAAGAAACTGTGGTATTACGGCAGAAACATTTCCTTTACTAAAGCAGAGCCACAGCATGATTCAAAATCTAGTGCTAAAATGTGGAAACTTCAGCCATAGGCACAGGACCTGGTTTTACTGCTCCAGCAATATGATATTCTATTGACCTCCCCTGGAAAGGCTAATCCCAACATTTCACAGCATCAGACCATACGTCCCTTTATGGAATGCTGATACATATGAAAAGCAATGCACCGACGGCTAGAGCCTCTCCACCAGTAACTGCAGAAGGATAGTGCAGGGTCAGAGGCATTATCCTTTGCCATTAGGTTGAGATTTTCCAAGCTCTTTTCCCTGGGCTGTTCACAAAGAGGTTAATGAGCTTCTGGACCTCCAGTGTTTCAGCCGGGAAGCTCCATGACACCAGTTCTGGTATCTGCCACAGTGCTATCAGCTGCTGCTGAACACCTAGGAGTTTTCCAGCACTGCTGATGTACTGCTACCATCTGTCTTATGTCTTTCAGAACCTTGAGATAGCTAGACCAAGAAACCCAACAAACAGAACTAAATCCTATTCTCTGGTGTATTTCAAATAGAACAATAACTGAGAAACCTTTTAAATATTGAAATGTCTTCTCTGCAGACTTGGAGACACTTTTGCCATTGTGTTTCTTCATCTTCTGGGAGACCAGATTAAAGCTGGGTGAATGGAAGTTGTCTCTTGTGGATAGGATCGTATCATGGCACACACTTTTTCCTGCTTCCTGTGGCACAGATGGCTTTTCATGACTGCCTTTAGCATCCTGGGTGAGACTCTCAGAGCTAAAACACACAGATGTCAGGCCAGACAATATTTTATCTCCACACAATTTCATGACAAGATACACATAAAGATGACCATGCAGAATAGAAAATCTTTACAGGTAAAATTCCTGCTACTTTAGTCTGAAGCATTTCACAAGAATCACATGGGGCAGGGGGGGGGACCAAAAAGAAAATAATTTACTGTATTTCAAACTACAAAGAACCACAATGCCACGATACTATCTTAAGTACACTATTGCCAGTATCATGTAGCCATTATCCCACTATCCTTTCTGCGTCAGCCAGAAGTACCCATCATAGAAACAGCAGAGGGTTACCTTATCATCACAGAAGTAAAGACAGACACCAAAGACATTTCTTTCCTCTTTTATCAGGGGAGAGACTACAATTTTCAAGTTTGTGTAGCAAAGTCTGAGCTGCAAGGTGCAAAGCTAGAGTCCTTGAAATCAGTTAGTGTGAACAAATTAATATGTATTATTTCATAAAGTGTTTGTGGCAGGATTCACTGCAATCTAACTAGCTAGCTAACTTCACTTTGCTCCATTACCCAACAACAGCCACATGTATGCTTGGCAAGACACAGAACTTTTTATGCTATCAGTAGGAAAGTAGTCAACACTGATTGTCAGTGTTACTGCCACAGGGCCTTGCACACCCCTAAGAGTGTACAACCGTCATTGTTCATCACCAACGCATGAGAATCCAGAAGTGAAGGGAGTGCACTAGCAATAAGCTATGCACTAGCACCATGACAATATTGTGATTATAGGATATCCAACCATTCTAAATAAGTAAATGTCTGTTTTGGACTGTCTGTGCCACCTAGCCTGGCTTGGCCTTTATTTTCTCACCTCTGCCCTGTTTCTTAGTAGCTGCATGGCCCTATTTTCTCTCTCCCTCCCAAGGCAGCAGCAATCACCCCTTCCTCCAGAAAAGCACCAGATCAGTGCCTGTGAGCCACTGAGTCCAGCAAAGATGGGGAAAGGAGCTTCAGCTATGTGCTGAAAGAGGGGGGCTGGTGCTCCAGATAAGATGGAGGAAAGAGGATTCTCTGCTTCTCTAATATCACCTTCCACTGCAGTCTCAACCACAGCGTGAAGTGGCCAAGGACAGCTGTCTAGTTTATGAATGAAAAACAATGAAGCAGTGTCAGAGGAGCATAAAAAGGAGGAGAGTGGCTTTGTAGAGGAATCAGGCTGGGATCATTCTCTCACTCCCGCTTTGTGAAAAATGCTAGAAACTTGTAAAATATAATAGTATCCTACCTGAAATCCTCTCCTACTTGTTTGGCAGAGGCTGCAATTGGCAATTTTACTGTAAAAAGTAGAAAAAAGAAAAACACTGAAAGCACGTATCAGATCTCTTAAAAAAAAAACATCAACACAACGAAACAGCCAAATTTTGTCTTGGCCAGTTCAGACTCAATAACTGGCTGAGTCTGATACAGTTACTTACTGTAACTCTACTTATGGTAACTCTACTTACTGTAACAGTAAGCAGACATTGCTGGACATCAAGCCATTTACTCAGATGACTAGTTGTGGGGATTAAGATTTTCTTCATATTGAGCAGATTCCAACTCACATGCCCACCTCCCCTTCTTCATATATTGCCTAATAAATGCTGTTTGGGAAAAAGATACTCTAGGTATCTAGGCAGATACTCTGAAACTGTTCCACTATGCATAGAACTGTAAATCAGGAAGTGAAGGTGCCAAAGGCAACATGATTATTTTGTTTTGGTAAGCATGCAGCTCTGTTGAAGAACATGTTCTCACTCCTAGCATCTGCTCCAAGGAAAGCAAGTGTTTGACATCCAAATGACACTGCATGAGGGTCCTAACAGACATCTCCAGAGCACGAGTACTATGTCGAGCACCACTGGTCAAGCAACATGGGTGGGAGTGGGAGAGAAGAAGAGCTGGTGCCACCTGACTGATCTTGACAGGCGGTAGGTGTTCATGGACTGCTGGCTGTGTAAGAACAAGGTGCCGCAGGGCCTGAGCAGTGCCAGCACCCAGGGAAGCCAGAAGTTAAGTAGTGCAGAAGCCTCCAGCATGGTGGTGCCACTGCATTCAGGCAGCAGCTGAACAGGGGTCCAGTGCAGGTGAGATAAAAGTACCTGAGTGACAGCAACCTTTGGGCTAGAAATTGTTTCCTCTCAGGGACATATATAGCACCTGCCTTCACTACACACCCTGCTGATAAGACATCTCCGGAAGAGCAGTAGGAGGCAGAAAAAGGGGATATAAAGTGTTTTACAGGCTGTGGGACAGTATTCCAGTCCAGATGTAAAAAACCACAGCAACAAAGTATTAAGAGCCAGGATTTGGTGTTTGGGTTTTGTTTGTTGTTTTTGTTTGGGTTTTGTTTGTTTGTTTGTTTGTTTCCCTTCCTCTAAGCAACATCAATTCCAGGAAAGCTTAGAAGAATGTGATCTCTTAAATTTTTACCCTTGGGTATGGTACACAATAGCTAGGAATGAACAGCTGCAGCTGGGGAAGAAAGTTATTTTAAGTCAGCCAAGATTGCAAAAACATTTAAGAATGCATTCTTTATTAATCCCCTCTTTGGCAGGCAAGCCCTTATCAGTCATAATACTTAAATGTACTCAACTGTACCATACTTAAACTGTACTTAACTGGACTGCCTGTCCCATAGAAGCCAATTACAGCTGTAATGATTTGTGCCCAGACTTAGAGGCTGGCAGAGGGGAAGTCACTTTTAACTTCACCTCTCCCTCCATACTGCAGGTGGCTCAGCCATCTTCCTTCTCAAGACATGGAACTCCAGCACATTGGCTGGTGTGACAGGCATGGCCCTGGTGAGGCAGGAAACTACTGAGTAAGGTCCATGGGCGAGATGAACCAGGTCTGACAGTGTATGCGCAGGCATGTCCCTTAGACACAACATTTACAACATTTTGAACCTCCCTTTATTCTAAGTGAAGAGGTGCTTTATACAGTTGATACTGAATTTCATTAATAATATTTAACCCACCTGGCCAAAATAAAGTAGGGAGGGCAAAACACAGGGAAACCTTCCAGTTATATTTACATAGGTTTAAAAAATACATTAAGAACACAGGATCTCCTCAATCAATGAATCCTGTCCTATTTTCACATATGGAAGAACTGTATTTGTCCTCGTGGCACAGTATGAAGATAACTCATACTGAGCTACTTGTTCACTTTGACACCTAAATCTTTCCTAGATTTCCTAGTGCTTGCAATGACACAAGTCCTCCAGTTCTGTTTCCTTAGCCTCCATATTTGCTTCTTTCATTTTGTCTGTATTAAAACCAAAAAGTTCTGGTTGATCCTAATTTTCCATAGGATTTGGCCTGCCTTGTTTGACTTCAATGAATGTTTTCTCCTCTAGTTTCTCTGGACCAAATGAGCACATTATTACAAATGCATGTATCCTACTGCCAATAGGAGCAAGTATTTTTTCACCTCTCTGGAATTTGCCTCAGGTTGTTTTTCTCCAGTGAGACTGTTCCCAATCAGTAAAGCAGAGTGTAATAATGTGATGAGGACAGTTTAAACTAAAGGAAAATGAGCTCTTCCAAATGCTGAGACTGAGTGAAATCCCAGCCAAGAAACTCTGTACTTATCTTTCTTGAAGATACTCCCTACTGAGGCTTGTGATTCTAGAAAAAAAATGGCTTATTCGGATTTTAAGAATTAAACAAACATATAATGTTTACCTTTTTTTGCTGGTTCAAGTACCTGAAATATCTTATGCTGAGTTTCAATGCCTTGAGTCTGTGAAACAGAATAGAAACACAAATGAATTATTAGTATTATTAAGTTCCAAAAGACTGACAGAAAGGTATTATCAGTCAGCCACTTTATGGCATGTTCAAGGAGTGTACACTAGGTTAGGACAGGGGAAGCTTGGTAAGGGTTCAATAACTAGTGGGAAAAGAGTTAACATGTAAAGGCTGGGTTTTTTCTTTTTGTTCTTCTCCCCCCCCCGCCTCCCCCCCAAGCAGAAGGCAAGCTAGGCATTCAGTATTTGGCCTGATTTTCAAAAGCTCAGAAAACTCAGCAACTTGTGTTCACATTGCAAGCTGTTGGGTGTTCAGCATTGTAAAAAATATTTAAGTTAAATTTCTTTTCATGAAAGTGGGAACATAACATTAGACTACACTATTTTCATCTATGATTTTTAAGTGTTTGTCAACTACAGCAAGGCTCATAAACAGTCATGTAGGACGCCAAACAGCAATAATAGATGGAGAAGGGATGTTTTAAAAAAATTAGATCTTATACCAACTATTCTGACAATGACCCTTTAGTAAACTTAATACCACGGTAGTTGCTAGGCCGGCTAATGTCGAGTACCAAGTCACACACTCTGAATGGTAGGGAGGGGCACGGTGCAGCTTTAGGAATATTGCCAGCACAAGTATTTCAGGGCTGGGCTGATCCCAAAGTTAATTAAAAAATGTATTGCCTGTTTCTCTAGAATGTCCTTCTCTTCTTTTCACAACACTCTACTGGACTGGAAAACACAACAGAAAATGTTTTAATGGACTTGGCAAAAATCGGGTTCAATGAAACTGGAAGTGAAACAGGTCCAGCTGAGGGGGTGAGATGTTAGCAGTTTTGGAGACTGAACAAGAACTGGTATAATCTCCAGCTCCAAGGCATATTCCTTGACAGAAAGATCTAAATGTATCAAATAATATATTCTTAAGACATAATTTTACTATTTTTTCCTGCCCCAGACTTGTTGGTGTTGATACTTCTTCATTCACAGATGAAATAGACAATAAAGAGCAATGGGCATTCTAGGTCAGCAGCTTTTGGTGACAAAATTGTTTGTCTAAGGTTACAGTGGTTAAGTTAAGTTGTCATGTATCAGACTCTGGTCAGAAAAAGAGCACAAGATGTTTCTACCGGGATGAAAAATACTCACATTTTTGCTTTCATGATTTCTGTCCTCAGCAATGCTGTGAAAATGTTCTCCTGATGTTTTGTTTTTTTTCTGCACAGTATATAGTATGTAACCATTTTGATTCATGAGGGAATATTACACTTACAAACAAAAAACCCCAACAGTTGCAAATAAACATGATAATCACAATGCCAGAAGGAACACATGTAAGCAAGCTGCTCAAGACTGAATTCTTTATGCTGTTCTGTTCAGGAAATACTTATGAACCTGGACACAAACATACCACACTGACTAGGGACCTCACTTCCTACTCAACATGGCTTGTTTATTTTTAGTCTGGGAACCTGGACAGCCATGCTTTCTCAGTAGTATTAATTGCCACTGCTCTGTTTTTCTGACGTTGGGGCTTCTGAAAAGAAAGATTGGCATAAAATGCAAAAAACTTGGGAAGTGTTGGTCAACCTATTGAACCAATGAAAGCATTAATAAAGCAGCCAGCATTACAATGTTTATGTACATAACAAGAATATTACCCATCAAAATATTAACGTGACTTCTTCTTTCCAAACAACAGTTTGCTTTCTCTAGGCACTAATAACAGTGCTCCTGTTTTACATCTGAGGGCTATATGTGTTTCTAGACTGAACATCAACAAAGTGCCACTGAGGGCTACGTACAGCTCCAGCATGAATTTTTGTCAAAAACTCTACTGTACATGTGATATTCCTTGCTATTCACCTTTTTCAAATGCCTTTAAGAACTCCCATCAAGAACAACAATGGAAATTTTGGTAGGTCTTTTGATCTAATAACTTTAGTCACTGAAGTAGATCCACATGGAAAAATGCACATAATCATGAAAAGAACAAAAGAAAGAGACTTCTTGAAGGAATTGTGATGTACTGTTCTTTCAAACTCCTTTGATAAAACTGTTGTTGCTTTCTTTACATAGTAACAGTATCACTCTGATGTGTTTTGCTCCTAGTATGCATCCAGCAAAAGCGCTTTAATTCACTGCATGAGAGATGCATGAATGCAATTCCTACAATTTCATTGCATGAAAGATGTCTTTGCCTGTGTTTCAGCACAGAAATTACAGAACGGACCTAGTGAAGCTCCATTTTACTAGTAGTTTTGCGATATATACTTATGTTTGCAATACACAGTTATGAATGAGTTATGTGGCAGCCTGCTCAATCTACAGCTTAGTCACAGATGTCAGGCAAACCCACCTGCCTTGCTTGTATGTACCATTTACAGACCATGAGGAAATGGTGCTTACGGACATCAGAAAAAAAAAAGAATCAATCCCACTGCCTGGCATGGTGAGTGTTTCGACCCAAACAAGGCTATTTTTAGCAAATGAAGTGGAAAGGCTCAGAGTTTTAGGCAATGTTTTCTCAAGTTGCCAGTCCTGAGAGCTGCCAGCCCCATGTCACACCCCCATGCACAGGCACACTGCCGGCCAGATGAGAGGAGGCGGGCCAAGAAAGCATGAAGGGCTGAGAAGTACTAAAAGGCCCAGAATGCTTGGTGTTAACCAGAAAATGCTGCTAACTGAGTCCCTTTACCATTTTCATTCTAAGGTTTCCATGATTTTTTTTTTTTTTTTTTTAAATCCAGCATCAGGAAATGTGCCTGTGTGGATTTATCATTCACATATGAATAAACTCAATCCCAAAGGAAGCGTTACAAGAACAAACAAGACAGAGGGCACATTAAGGAAAAAACATCTCAGTACTCATCCCTCCCCTGTGTACTTTCACAAACCCTCTGCTACCAGTCCTTGTACCATGCAAAAGAGACTTTTCATCCAACCCATTACAGTTGACCTTCTGTAACTAATATAGTCCTGGAAATACCATGGCATCAGTGGTGGAAACTCCTGCTTGGTTCTTCAGCACTGAACAGAATAGGGGAAGAAATTTCAAGCTGTGGATAAACATTAAAAGTTGACACCACCCTCACAGTCCTTCCATCAGAAATTACTACCCCCCAGGTGGGTTGGGCGAGTGGAAAGTCTGTCTAGACTTCACCTTCCTGAAACACAAAACCCAGTAGCTTTGCTTAAGCTCTGGATGGCAGTGGGACTAAGTGGAACTGTTGGACTTTGCACAAACATGGGTTCTCCATATAATTCCTCCAGGGACAAGCACCTCCAGGGAGGGGCAGAGCACATAAAGGGATCTGTGGCAGCTTCCCTCACCACAAGTGCACTCACCAGAGCTTATCTGACTACATCATGTGTCAAACTATCATCTCTGAAACTAGATCTAAAACTCCAAATCATGCAATTTGTCAACCAGCCCAGTCATCTGATATGCCTATCTGCATGTTTTGCGAAGTGTTACAGGGGTCACTTCAGTTCTACACACTCTTAGTACACAGTCCCAGAACTAGCGTCCCCTTTTACTGTTGTTTATTTACTGTATTTATGTCACAAACAGGAAGCAACAATTTACAGGAACTATTATTGTTGGCTAAAATTCATCCACAAGCCTTCTGAAAGTAATACACTCAACAAAGTTTGTTTTGCTTATCTACAGGAAACATCTTGAGTAATATTATGGTAATCACAGGCACCAAAGAAATAACCACCAAGTAAACAAGGACAAAAACCATGTTTCAACCTATTCTTTTCAGCAAAACAAGTAAATACAGGTTTCAGGAAAATAAAATGTTCTCATTGCCCTCCAGTGAAAGCATTTTGTTAAATCTGGGGCTACATTTGCCTGTGAGCTTAGAAGCAGGCAATGGGATAGTCTTATGCTAACTGCACTTAGCACCAGCGTGATGACTTGCCTGCACACGAGAAAGGAGAACACAGCTCCTGAACACTCTGAACTGGGTATCTGCAAAGTATGGCTGACACCAGTGTACTGGTGTCACAATACTTTTTGTGCTTATAGCTGGTGCCCTCCTCATCCTGACCCTGTGTCTGCTTACTCAGCTGTACTGTAGAACCTGACAGGTAGAAAGGCACCTTCTTTTGGAACAAATGCACCACCTTCTGGACAATCCGAGTTAAGCTATAGGGAAAATTAATACTGCTCTGCACTGTTCATTTGGACTGTATCTCTATAGACCATTGATTTGTTAATTACTATTCTGACTGATTTAATCCTAAGGTTCTTCAAAATAGAGCCTGTTAAACTCTAGTGGTTCTTTCCCAGTGGCATCCAGGACAGAGATGTAAACAGACAAGAAAAAGTCATAGCATACCTTAGTACCTAGTTTTAGCTGGTGTTCAACAAGATCACAGGAGTCTGGGCTGTCAGAAGTTTGGCTGCTGTGGAAGATGAGCATTGTTTTGTTTAATTTCTGAATTTGGTGACTGCAAACAGTATTTTGCACCACTCATTTCAACCGTTAGCAGGTGTCTTCTGTAGCAGCCCTAGTTGTAGAGATGTAAATGTATTTTCCACATGCCTGTCTTCTAGATCCACATTTTAATTTTACAGACCTAGAGCTAACCTGCAAAAAGTGGGCATTATCATCTTACAAAAAGCTTGGTTATTGAAAGAGATGTGATCTATCCAGATGGCATCTCCTACCTAGGTTTCTTTTAGTTCTGCTTCACACACCTTCCCCCTGCCCTCCTAAATCCTCTCACAGAACATCATCCTCTTTGTTCCCAATGAGTCTTCTCCTAGTTCTCTGATGATGCATTAAAGATCCTGTGTCTCTTTCTATTTCCTTGCAGTTCAGCACCAGTCGTGAAGCTCAGCTCTTGATTTCTATATTCTGGGCACCTAAAGTTTGATAAGATAGATCCAACCTATTAATGTTTCCCCAAAAAAGAAATGTACATAAGTTTTATTCCTTAATAAATGACCACAGGGCCACAGCTGTTTATAAAACACAAATGCCCACCTCTCACAACTGATCTTGCAGTCACTCCCAGTCCACACTGGCATAGGAGGAGCTGATCATGTTTCATAGGTATATCCTTTGGTTGGGTACAGATTCTTGCACTGCCATCAATTACCCCGAACTTAAACCCTTTGGCTAAATGGAATCAGATTAGCATCTTCCATGGTTAATGAAATTAGGTTTACACAAACCCAAAACAATATACCTTATATTTTGGCTAGACTGCTCTGCAAAATGTAAAGCTGAAAAAAAGCATATTGATTTAAGTGATGCAATACAGCAAGTTGTGTACCAATGCAGTTTCATTTCTCCTCAGGAAGGCCACCTGGGGTAGATACAGAGCTCTACTTCCAGTGAACTGGCTATTAAGGTTTGGATTTAAGATCTGTGTGTAGTCTTTTAAGGAGTGTTAAATTAAGGAGTGTGACAATTAAAAGTCCAATTTTAGTAATATTTCTAACATTTACTCTGGCACTCCTTATGAGGTGCAAAGAACATATAATAAATTGTGGCATATCTGAATAGTTCTAAGTTACCTCGAATCCCAGTCTAACACATCAGAATTCAGGACCTTGGAGTTCACCCTGGCTTGCTGTTTCACTATTTTCTTGTGTTCCTTCAGGCACAGATAATAATAAGAAACACCACAAATTTAGTTCACTGCTTAAAGAAAGCCATTATCAAATTTATTATTGATATAACCCTATAAAGTATTATTTTTTGTCACAGGAGGATGAACTGAGGCAGGAGAAAAGGCCTAGGGGAGCTTTCCTTACCTCCTTGTAATGAACACAGTAGTTCAAGAGAGCATTACAGAAATGCTGTCCCATTGACTCCAAGTCTTTCGTATCAAAATGGGTGCTTCGTCTGCGGCCTGCAGCATCAATAGGAGCAAGACAGAAATGAAAATGTCAGTTATCCTGCTGACTGCTAGGTATCTATGGTATTTCAGGATGGTGGCTGACCGCAAACTCACACATCTTTCACTCACGGATGCTAGAGAAGTCTATGACTGCCAGAGTTTTATACAGATATTACAGATTATTATCCTTCTTATATGAATAAATCTAACCACTCGAAGGGGGTTAACTATATTGCATAGTTAACTGATTTCCCATTACAAAATTTCCTACAAATATAACTGGCTTTAGTTACTGCTTTGAATTTGCCATCCACTAATGTTGTTGTTTCATGATAGTTATGCAATAATGCTAGCGGTGGCCTGAAAGGTTGCTAGGTGAATGCCCTAGTTTTAGTGTATTTTCCAACTCTTATCTTAAATCATCATTCATTTCTACTCAATAAGAGAGAACACCCAAGGGAATGGTAGCTCCAGCTACCATTTTCCATGAAAAACCAAAAGTAAAGGTCTTGTTTGATGATTCCTACTAAATAGGTACAGGGAATTGTCTCACCCAACTTAGAGCCGCAGATAGAGGCTTCCAAAGTGTAGCTGTTGTTGATGCCCATCTTCCACATTACCACTCGACCCGTGCCTTCTTTGCTCTTTTGTACTCTGAAATGGCAGTCTGGGAATGAGAACTTAAAAGACAAGTACAGCATTAGCCTTTGAAGTAAATAGGAGGATGCAATAATTATATTTTAACACTCCATGGTCTTTAAACCTTATCTACCAGGTAAACAATTTTGAGTTTTCACTCTACTTGAATATTGCACAACATAGGTCAGAGCATACTGTTATTACTGGTATAACGGAGATGTAGGTGAAATAACAGCTCTTTGATTAAAAGTTTATTTTACTTTACGGATTTCTGAGACATCTGCAAGTAATTTTTTATGTGGCTGTACTTACTGTTTCTAAATGATTCTCTATTGACAGCTGACCAGCTGAGATACCACAAATTCTGTTACATACCAACATGCATATTTACTAAAAAGTCGGAATAGCTCTTCTCTCGTGAGTTAACAGACCAACAGTTTAATGCAACCGATCTGGAGGCCACAACCACCTCATTATTGATATCTGAGGAAAACAGCATTAGCTGCAAGTATGCAATGACATCTAGTAGGTTAGTTTGTGTGTTGTTTTATTCCAAAGCCTTTGCAACCTTTCTGGTTCAAAAAAAGCTTACTGCAGTCAGATTTTGCTTGAAAATGATGTATTTTGAAAGCTGTCATTTCCCACTAAACTTTTTTTTTCCTAATTAATAATTAATTCCTACCATTTCTAGTTTTAGCCAATTGAAGATTATTTTACTGGGTGAAGTGCAGTCTTTTAGTAAATGTGATACCTCAACAAAAAATGAAGGATCCCAGACAGTGCTTGAATTATTAAGTAAGTTTCTAGCCAGACATTTTCTTACCTTATCTGGGCAGCTCTTGCTCAGCAGGAGTGGGAACACACGTGGATGCATGTATGGTGCTTTTGCTTGCTGCTTTCTCTCACAACCATACATGAAGACATTTTGTTTCCTATTGTGACCATGGATGTCACAATATAGAAAAACACCATGTTCCCCCATCACTCTGTAATACGGGATGACATAGAGTACTTCATTAAAAGTGTCTTTTTTTTCTCCACCTCAGAAACTAGTCTAAGCTAATACATTACACTGAAGCTCACGTGTAACCTAAAGAGCAAGAAATACAAGTTTCATATTCTGAGCTCTAAGTTAAACCTTTGGCATGCTAGATTAGAGCCAAACTGCTCATTTCCCTCCAGAATAAAACACTTGTCACTGCACAGAGATAAGATCTAAGTATATGCATCATCAGCCTTTGTCCATGTGTTTGTTCTAAATCTGAGGGTCAGTTACATACATCCAGCTCTGTAGATGTGTACACGAGCATGTTGTACAGCTGAAATAGCTATTCTTATCTGCTGCTCTTTCACTATTGTAGATGTGTTGAATAATACATGCTGTACAATTATGAGACTGAAGCATAAATGGCAGTGAATATTCTTTCCTTTATCAAACTGGAGACATCAATTTTTATGATGTGCCAAGATTCTGCAATGTATTATTGCTTAACTAACTTTTAAAAGAAAATTTGCAGGCAGACACATTGGGGTTTAGCAACCCACACCCCCAAAGCCCAATTCATGTTGAAACAGAACTCTACAGGGAAGATGTGATGGCACCACAGCTTGTCACTTTGGGCTTTACTCTGGGCAGGAGTTGGAAATCCATGGTGGAACTAAGAAGGAAGCAGTAATAAACACATCTGTCTCAGCTGACAGTAGCTGAATAGAAGGCTGAAGGTCAGCAACACTTCAGCAGACATAATTAATATTAATTACAGGGCACTCACAAATGCAGGCTCTCTCCATATTTTAAGACACAGAGAGAAATTCTCACGGATAAGGAGAGGTGCAGTGCTCATCCCCTGTAAGCTAGGGATCTACACGCCAAAACATTCATTTGAAAGAACACAGATCTTATTTAAAACAGGCTGTAACTAGATGAAAAACATTACTGATTACCAGATGAAAAACTTGTACTGATTCTGACACTGGCTTTCTGCACAAGAGTCTTGTTTGTATTAATTTGTTACAGAAGTTAAACCAGATGGATTTAATTTACGAGCTGACGGTTTAGTTTAATATCCAAAGGTTTAGTTTTATATCCAGAGGATCAATGTCTCTGTGACTGGAAGTCTGCGTAAGAAATCAAACATCTTTGTAGCAAAACATACAGCAAACTTGGCAATCTTTGCTGTCAAATGGACATCTGGGATCTATTCTGAACCTAACTTCATTCTGGGACATGGCTGTATGCCAGAAAAGAAGAAAATGAAAGAAACAAGGAATTTGATAAGTAGATTTTGGTAAAGGATAGTGGGGAGAAATATGCTAAAAATGTTTTGACAAAAACTCTTTTACTTTGGAGACACAACTTTTTACCAGGAATGGAGAAAGTATATTAAAGGAAAACCTGCACAATACCGAAGAAAAAAATAACCCACTCTGAAATGCAACTGAATGTAAACAAAACAGAAAGGCTTAGGTACAGGGCAAAAATGTAAACAATACCAAAACAATAAGGGACATAGAGAAGTCACACTAACAAAGAGACAGTGGAAAGGCAAATCATCTATTCTAAAGGGAAAGAAAATGAGGTTACCTTTTGATCATGTTTCGGGTATACCAAATGGAAGGATAAAATTTCTTCACGGTAGATCTGTATTTGCGGTTCAAGTCCTGACCTCTTAAAGAGCAACGGTGATTTCCCACAATCACACCATCTGGATTCAGCATGGGTACCACTTTGAAGACAAAACTGTCCCGCAGGAGTTGAGCTTTGCCTGAATTGCCAAGAATGTAATCCAGAAAGCCCTTCACTACCCAGGAACTGTTAGTTTCTCCTGGATGCACCCTCGCGGTTAGTATCACCGCCTTCCTGTTGGTGCCCTTGCCACTTTTTGGGGGGTTGGTGATAGTTAAAACATACACTGAGTTTCCTGCCAGTGAATGGCACAAGATGTGAATCTTGCAGAATTTGGACTTCACTGGGTCTTTAGAGATGGCCACCAGGTACTCCTGCAGGTTGGAGTAGGTGTAAGGATAGCAGTGGGCGAAGTAGCAGGTGTCTCGGTCATGAGGGAACTGGAACGTCCAAGTGAGTGAGAAATATTGATGTCCATCTTGGCCCGCATTGTTTTTGTAATACTTGATTTCATTTCCAGTCCTTCGCCAGCCAACCTTGTGTTTCTTAGCATCAGCTTCTGAGTACAACAGTGGGCGCAAGCCATGTTTGTATAGGCTGTTACGCTTGGTAAAGTTGACAATAGTGAAGCGATACGGCATCCCTGCCTGTGTGTTGCTTACTTGGAAGTAGTACCACTGTGTGTGTCTGCTTGTGTAGAGGTCGGTCCGCAGGGTCAGCTGGTACTTAAATTCATTGCTGGTAGCAAAAAGAAGACAAACAGTTGTGATCCTGGCTAGTACTGTAGTATGATGCAGTGTCAAATAATGCAGATTGCAATGAAAAAGCACCCTGCAGTGAATGAGGTGCAAAGCCAATTTACACTGTCATAAATCAAAGTCTACGCAGCTGCCAGGAAAAGATGCTTAATCACACCAAACGTGTCAATAATGCAACTGCTGTCTTCGTTAGGACTTTTAATGATAACTAGGACTTCTAAAAATGTGCTTCACACTATGCTTTAAAAGGAGGTGCTTAAGAAAGGGTGTTGAGTTTGTGTGGGTGATTATCACCTGCAGCAATCATCCAGTGCTATGGAATGGCTATCAGACCATTTCAAGTGAAGGCTACCTGAAACTACTTTTGAAGCTTGTTCAACTAATGTAAAACAAGTTACAAACGCAGAATAACACATCCTGCTCAGAAACTGATAGCAGGCTGCTGATAATAACAACTCCGATAATAACTCCATCTTAATAAAAGAAAAAAAGATTAGAAACTTACACTTTGACCACCTTCTGCAAATTCCCACTCTCAAACCGTGCTTCGAAGATCAGTGTGTTGTCCTCTTTCTGATGGAGGATCTGCTTCAGGGGGCAGACACCTCTTTCTTGGGAATACATAAAGCAGGAGTTCTTGTTAGCTAGGGGAAGGAGCAGAACAGATGTCTTTCATTTCTGTCTGAGTCATTTTAGGGAATACCTGCATCCTTCTGAAAATTCCTTCTAGAAACAGACAATTGCATGGAGCTGAATTTCAAAGCATATCTCAGGTAAGTGTAGAAGAAATTATACAAAGGTTTTGTTGCCCATTCCCACTTAACCTTATGGATTTCAGCCAGCCTAAGATCTGATTCTGTCTTGGAGGCACCTGTGTCTCTCTGCACAAGCAAAGCGTAATTCATACTCTGCGCTTAGGCAAAGCAACTGAGTTAGGTGGAAAGACTCTAGGACTCAGCTCCCCCAGGTCTTTTCACCAGTCAAATGGGCAACCTCTCTGCTCAGAAATCATATGTAGCTGACAACCATTGCCATCAGTTTGTTTTTAAATCTCTGTATTCAGTTATTCTAGTGTGGAAGTAAAAAAGGTGACACCCAGACCCAGCAGCACAGTTCACTGTTCCTCAGATGAGATGCTCACAGAGGCATAACTGAACTTTTTACTCCAATCTTCATTACCGTAGTTCATTAAAAACCAGAACTTCTAGATTTGCCATCAGCAAGAATTTACTTTTCTGGTGGGGCAGTTCTTTAGATACCAGAAGGCTTTTGCCACCAAGGTGTGGAAAACCAGGGTAATCAAAACTTCCTGTCATCTCCAAACTGTACCCACAAAATAGAGAGGATGCACTTCTTCTGCTGAAAGCTGGGAGCCCAGAGGTCCTGCTGCAGAGTCAGTGTAGCCATGCTGGCGACTCTGGCCGACCCCAGCAGCACGAGCTGCACTCTGCTTGGGTTAAGACCAGCTCAGGGAAAAGGAGAACAGGTGAAAACTGTGGGTATTCCAGGCTGGAACTACATACTGTGAGACTGTGGGTTTCACACTGCCAATATCGAACTGGCTGTCTTACCTGCCTGAAGTGAAATTCCCTGCTACATAACTTTCTAACTGGCAAAATGAAGGATTTGTACTGGTGGCTGGACACTGATCACCAAGCTGTTGTATTCTCAACTCCTGTATTCTTGCTTCTCTCTGTCTCCCTACTGCTGGATCCCCTGAGGAGAAACAGCCACCTTACCATGCTGTCAGATAAGGGGGACTGACCCTGTACTATACAGCAGAGTTAAAGCTGCACAGCTGCCCCCATTCAGATCAGAGTTGTGTCTGCCCTCGCTTGACTGGGGCTGTGCTAGAGATTTATCCTGCAGCAGTCCGTCTGTCTTATTCTCTCCTGTAGTGTTATTAAAGCTCTGACAGTACTACTCAGGAAAGTTGTGTAAAGGCAAGATTCCTAGAAGTAATTTTTTCATTTCTTAAATCACTGTTGCCATACACAAAAGATGCCATATTCAGTGTACTGTTCTTCATGATTGAAGTTACTACAGACCCACAGGGGTTTTCATTATAG
The DNA here is from genome assembly GCF_929443795.1 of Astur gentilis. NCBI lineage: Eukaryota > Metazoa > Chordata > Aves > Accipitriformes > Accipitridae > Astur > Astur gentilis. Next base: position 16,146,221 of record NC_064913.1, read on the forward strand.
AGAAGGACTGTTAGCTTTGCTGGCTGGGATACCCACTCAAATAATTACTTTCTATTTAGCTGAAATTTCATTCACAGTTTCTCTACCCTTCCCTTCCTCTTCATGCTCTTCCTTAACATTAAGTAAGAAAAAGGATTCAGTAGTTAGTCCAGTGAAACTGTTTCTGGAAACATCTGTATCAGTCAAATGCTAGAGAATGAAATGCATGCATAAAATCTGAGATCTCTATCATGATATTTTAATTTTTCTGCATGGGGGTCACCATTGGATTGTATTTTTCCTTCTCAAATCAGATTTTAGGAGGGCCTGTAGGAACTCAGCAGCAGGTAGTTCCCAGACAGGCAGTAACTCCCAGCTCCTGCTGAATTCAAATTCTAACTGAGTGGGAATCAGGAGAGTGCTGCTGCTGTCTCCCACAGGATGCGATAGCTCATTACATGCCAGTCTGAGGCACTCAGGTCATAAATCTGCATAATGCAGATGCCTGTCTTACCCTATAGAGCTTCTCTGTGATGTGGATTTTAGGGTTTTAAAAAATTCTATTTATTGCTATATAACTTGGATGGCAAAGCTGGCAAGCTGGAGGTTTGTGTCCCAGGAACAGAAAGAAGATGAATTCCATGGGGCTCCAAAGCTCACCTCCTCCTCCTACATGCTCCTGTCCTCCAGCTGGCCGCAGCGCCCATCAGCCCAGTTTGCCCAAGCAGTCTACTCTCCCTGGTGCAAGCAGGGAAGGGGGAGTAAAGGCTGCAGGGCTCTGAAGTTCTCCGTGGGTCCTGCTAACAGCCAAACCAAAGGCTAGGGGGCAAAGTGGCACACCAAAGGCAGTGAACATACAATTACAGTCACTTAAAACCTCAACCTGTAGTCAACAAATATTATTACTATCCATACGTTTAGATACAGAGTCTCCACAGTGGTAGCAAGCACTCGTATTCTGCTGCAGCTTGATGTCTGTTAGCCTAGGAACTGCTAGCTGTCTGCCTGTAACTGCCTGCACAACGTCATTCCTCAGGAGCAGGACGTTCTTAAAGGCAGCAGTTTTCACCTCCTTCGTTGGAAAGTTTCATTAACAAAGCCTGAGAACCATGATACCAAAATCCACACTTTGCTGGAGAGTTGTACAGGCTGAAATAAGAACCACTTCCAGTTGCCTGCGCATGATGTTCAAGTCAGTAATAAAGGACATGGAAACTTGCATTTTTAAAGAACAGCAACTAAAGGACCATATCAGAAATCACTGTCCTTGTTTTCAAAAAGGTGAGGAGCTGGGATTCAGGTTGTTCCTCCACATCTTATCCCTTGCAATAAATCAGCAGGTCCAGTTGCAGACGACAGAGGTTCCTTCCTAGTCATACAGCCATTACCAGTTTTCTTGGCCACCAGATGTAACAACCTACTAGTGACAGGTAATACAACCATACTTCAGAAGTAGCTAATTTCTAAATAAACATGAAGCCAGAGAGTACCAGTGCTTTTCAGTGTATTGCAAGCTTTTATCATCTGTGTTGACCTCAAGAAGGATTACAGCTCCCTTTCATTTCTGTGCTTCTCAAAATTTTGTGGCCACATCTAGTTATCCTAGGATTGCAAAACTATTATCATCCTTTCTCATCTCCATAAAGGTAGCCCAGGACCAAAATCAAAAACTGCCAGAAGTTCCAAGTTCATCCAAGGAAATGGAATCAACTTAGCAAACACACGAAAGAATAAATAACTCTGTTAATTAACTGGTGATGGTGGAATAAGGCAACTAACTCCCTTCAATTCTGTCCAATGAATCCTTGCCAGACTTAGGAGCCTGTAATCAAGCACTGATCCAATCTGACCAGATTTTGTTTATAAGTCTTGGCAAAACCACTACAGCAACCAGGACAACAAAATGTTCTCCCAACACAGACTTTAGTATTGATCTTGCAGTTACACAGCTCTCATCTTTTTCACTTTCTCTTTTGGCTGTTAAGTTACCTTTCTCCACTCACATTTTCAGAACAAACTCGTTTTAGACTGGTTCATACTGTTATTCACTCAGAACAATGGCTTCAGCTGAGCTGGACTTTTGATATAATTAACAGTACAAGCAGGACTTATTGATGATGAGACAGCTGTGTAACTATGTAACTAATTTCCTTCCCTATCTATAGGAAAATAATTTCTTCCCAAGTGCTTTAAAATAACAATAGAAAAATCACATTGATTTCATCAGGCTTTGAATTAGGTTCATAAAGGAGATCAAAGCATGTGCTTCATCTACCTACAGCTGACAGCAAGATTTCTCAGGGTGTTCCCACCTTCTTCTCCTAGATAAATCACAGTGCCTTTGTCAGGAGTTTGGTATGGCGGCATCATCTCCAAACCTGTTGTAGTGTACAATGGCTCAGGGGTAGTGGGTATCCAATCTGAAAAAGAAAGAGACACACGGAAGGAGTACAAGCACGAAAACTGTATTGGAGTCTGTATAATATGAAGGACATATTGAAAAATGGTTCATCCTATTTATACCAGTTGCGCATAAATGAATAGAGAAGCCCCCTTTTGAACCTCATTTTTTGGATCAGTGAACAAATCTTCACTATAACTCTAAATAAAAATACGTATCAATCTGTGCATAGACTAACTTTTGCTCTGCAAACTTACCTCTGTTCCCTGTACAGCTTGCTTACCATCAGCGAGGATGACAATGGTGAACATTAGACAGCACTGGTACCACTAGGAAAACAGATGCTCCAACTACAGAGTGAAATCATTGATTGCTGACCACACAGATGCTGCATGCATATAATGCAGTATCTCCATGTAACTCACATGACATCTGCCTGGCATATCAAAGATCTGTTGAACACTGATTCGTTCTGACAGTAGGCCTTTCCTTACTGTAATACTCACAGCAGTCCTATCCCACTCCATTCAAGATACTGGGAACTATTTTCAAAGGTAACAGAATAAGGGCATAGATGTCTCAATCCCACTTCTGTGCATTTCCAATTTCTACTGATTACTTCCAAAATGCAATTGGTTGTAGCTATAAAGCACAGGGACTGCTTGAATCTTCGCTATCTCGAAATAAGTTTGCAGTATGACTTTTGTATAGACTGCATAAAAGCAGTTATTAGCTGACATTCCTATTTAACCGTATAGCCCTGAAATACAGTACTGACACGGCTAGTAACAGATGAGATTTGTAATGATGTAAGACTTCAGGACTAAGGCTTGTCAGGTTTGCTCTGTCTAAACTTTTCTTTATCTGCCTGCAGCTTTGTTTCACTTAATTTAGCTGTGATAGCAACTTCTCTAATTGACCAGACGTGTATGGCTAATTTGGTTTATTTTTGTTTATCTTTGTGTGGTACAACCATAGGCTTATACAGAGAGCAGTAACAAGGAGTTGTTCTGTGCAGAAATGCAGACCTAGAGCAGGACAAAACTCATTTTAGGGGTAAAAAAGAGAACAATGAAATAATATCTAACCTATGTAAAGAACACCATATATGGTAAATTCAGATGCAACATGGAGCTGCACACCAATGAAGAAAGAGAAAGGTGTAAGACTGAGCTAGCAAACATGTGAAAATGACCCAGGTTACTTGGATCCTAGAGTGAGGAAGAAGAATCATCAATACAAACATCGTATTTCTCCCAGCAAAAGACTCTAGAGGCTGACAAGTCGCAACAAACAGCCCCTCCCCTCCTCCAGAACGACACCTCTACAATGAAACTTCTGACCTTAGGACCTAGAGGAGCAGTGGAAGGGAAGCCAGGAGAAGGGTGTGGGAGAAGCATATGTATAATAATTGTAACTGCATTATTGTTTGGGTTTTTTTTTCTGTAGCAATTCAATCTGGACTAATAATGATTTGTCTCTTAAGATTTCACTTCTACTAACTACAAATTCTTGGCTTTATTTATATAAAAGGTGTGCTTCCTCTTTGCCCATACACAAGATTTTAAGCATAACACAATAACTTACCAATGTGCTCAACTCTGTCCCTGATGACTGTACAGTGGTGTGGCCAGTACACCAGGGAAAACTGACGGGCTGGTGATGAGTCATCCAGATTCTGAGGCTCCTGAGGATAGGGTGCCACTGCCTCTGAGTCAGATGATAACAGAATCTGTTTTGTCTTTGGAAGAAGATGAGCACAAATGGAATCTATAAGAAAGTGAAAAAACCCTCGCATCAGTCTCTCTTGCTCTTCCAAGTGGAAACAGGCTGCAGAGATTATCTACGTAAAAATAACATAACTAAGCATGGCACAGTAAAATTACATCCCACTGAAATATAAATTTAATGCTCCATCCTATAAGTCACACTGAATTTAAAAGTAGTGTTGATTGAACCGTTAATTCATTAAACCACAAAGCACATCAAGCATTCAACTGCAGCAGCGAATAGCTTAACTATAGTTATAGTTAATTACTTAACTATAGTTCCTATAGAAAATGTTGGCACCCTTTACTATTACTGGTTTTATTACTAGTGTGTTACAGTGAGGCCTACAATCTTGATACCCGAGTCAAAATCTGTACTGTGCAATATTACACAAATAACAAACAAAGCGTATTCCTAGAAAACTTATCACACAGCATGTATGCAACAACGAGATAGTACTGGCTAGCACGACAGGAGAGGTAAAAATCTGATGCTGTCAAGAATTTTGTAAAGCAACGGAGACATTTGGAGGAGGTAGGGGGTTGCTTGTCAGCAAGGAATTCTGTGAGAAGCCACTTGAATGAAAACATGACAGGCAGAGAAAAGGCTTTGAAAAAAATCTAGTAATTGGATGACTGGCACTGCTGGTAATGTGCACTGACCACAACACTGCCCAGAGTTAACTACTTACCTTTTGCCATAGATATGAAAAGATCTCCTTTCAAATTATTCCCCATCCTTCCTACTATCTGTTTACAGCTGGCCAAAAGATAGGAGTTTGGTTTAATGGGAAATTTTTTGTATTTGCTTTGGGTCTGAATCAGATACCAGCACCCGTGAGACTTATTTTACCAGAAAAAAATTCTCATCAGCTTTAGACCTGGTTGCCAGATCTAATTCTCCTCACAACAAACAAAAGAACATACTAAGCAGAAGAGCTTCACCTGAAGGATCTGGTTTCAAGTGTAGATGACATCATATGTGAAAAGTAAATGAATTAAAAATAAAAATGCTGAACCCATTTTTAAACTGTAGTGGATACCTAACTCTAATGGATACCTGGCTACTATAACACCAAATCAGTAACTGGTGACCAAGGCCGTGCTCCAAGATGGGACTGAGATAACTACTCATCTAGGTCAAGAACCATAAAGTATGACTAGACCAACCTCCAATTTTGTTTAGACCTTGACAGTTATGTGAGCACTAATATCTTCCCCTTTCCCCTTTCTTCCACCTTGTGGTCTCATAGGGAAAATGTAGGGGAATAACTGAAAGGGTCTTAACCTGTAAGAACAGCACACTGCTGCCTGTCTTCTGTCACAAATGAGTTAGAGGCGCCTTCAACCTAAAAAAAAAAAAAAATCATTAAAAGACTAAAATAAAATCGAAAGTCCACAGTAGGACAGCTTGCTTTTTTTTTTACTTTCAGAGAGAAGAGATGCCTCTGTTTTGGTTTACTTCACGGCCTGAGTAAGAATTAGGCCAGATCTGCATGGTCGTGTACTCTGTCATTCCCGTCTGCTGCTCAAAGCTGACACGCTTCCACTTGTCCTCTTTTGCTTCCCCAGTGCCTCTCTTGTGCAGTACTAGTATTCCTACTGCTGTGTGAAAAGCTAGAGAAGAAAGCTGATAAAAGAAAAAAATGTTTGGTTTTCAGCTGCATTAATTAGCCCTCTGATCCCACTCATCAAGCAAGGCAAGCCTCCTGATCTACGAGCAGGAGAGACAACGGAAACCAAGAGCTAGGACGGCCCTTCTGGTGGCGATATATGCCACAATTATCCCAAAGCAATAACGACTGGGACAGGGAGGAGAGGAACTTGATACAGGGGAATTGAGGCGTAACACTTTGCAGCCAAAGTGCATGTGGGCCATGAAAAGCAATCAGCTACCCTGGGTTAAATTTGGAGCACACTGGCAAGGCAGCACTGAGACAACAGTGCTTGTCCCCTTCCCTGTGCTTAACTTGGAACATTTATTTCCCGGGATTTCGATCTAGTCCCCTTCCATTAACATCCCATTCAATTAAAACCCGAATTTCCTTCCCGAGATAGGAATAAATGCCGGTAGTGCATTTCGCGGCTGGTAAGAACACTCTCAAGCTTTATTCACTGCTCCCATTGACATTCACCACACTCGCAAACGTAACGCAGGGTTTCCGAAAACCTGCTTCTTGGTCCAGCAGCTGATCGGGCGCTCGGTTTCTACAGGCCAAGCCCTGCAGACGGTTCGGGGACCAAAGCACGGGCAGGATGGCCGTGTGGAGGAGATGGAGGAGATGGAGGACTTCATTTTGCCCACCCTGCCCTCCCTCACAGCGGGTTCGGGCTCTCGGGGCGGGGGTAGCCCCGCACTCGGCGAGCTCCCCACACGCAGCTGACAGACGCGATGCACTTCGGCTGCCTGTAGGAGCTACGGGAGGCGGCGGGGGGGGGGGGGGGGGCTGCTTACCGATTTTCTCATGAGAATAAGATGCTTCTAACGGCTTACGGCTGATTTCCCCCTCACCGGGGACCGCCTCAGAGCGGGAGCAGGCGCTGGCGGCGCGGACTGAGCTGCCTTCCTCCCTGACGGCCGGGCTCTCCCCGGCCCCCTCCCGGTGTCCCCGGCCCCTGAGGGGCGGCAGCGGCAAAGGCCCGTCCCGCCCGAGCGGGAAAACCGGCGGGCTGCGGGCGGCTCTCGCGAGAGTTCGGTGAGGGGCTCGGTGTGAGAGGCTGAGGGAGTTGGGGTCTCAAACGTTGTCGGGGGGCGAATTCTGCCTAAAGGCAAACCCTGCACAGCGAGGAGCCAGGGTGGAAAGCCCGTCAGCTCAGGCGTCAGCAACAGGAGGGGAGGGCTGGAGGGTGCGCGGGTCCCTGGTCTGATACAAAACCCAAACGATGGCCGTGTCTGCAGGGAAGGAGAAGTTACCCCACAAACGGCCCCCAGGCCCAAAGGCTCACAAACCGCTCATTAGCCTGAGGAGTTTGGGTGCCCGCCCGAAGATGGATGATAAAAGGACACAGACTGAAGCCCCGGGTGCACAAGCCCACCGGGACTGGACCCCTTGGCTGACTGAATCAACTCTGGACCCAGGACCAGTGAAGTCTTTCTCTTGTCCTCTTTCTCTCTCTGTCTTCTCTCTTTCCTTTTCCACAATCCCTACACCTCATCCGTTTCAAGATATAAACCGTTGACCAAGTCCCTGGAAAGCCAGGGGGTCTGCTCGGAACCTCCTGACCCAGCGGGAGGGATCTCCTTATTCCCTGAATCGATGTAGATGGATACACGGTTTACAGAAGTAGTCTTATGCCAATTCCTGTTGTGAGAAACCCTGCCACCTACTACCACGCCTCCCCAGTTCAGTTTGCTTCTGTCATGAAAAAAATCTTTAACTGATAGTTTGGTGTCGTTTCACCTTAATTTACCCAGAGGGAATTTCGAATTAAGCACAACTTCCTGGTCTGTCCAGTCTCGGTCGTGACACTGGTAGGGGGGGAGTGGAGGTTTTCCCGCTGTCCCCTGTAAAGCCTTGGAGCTTTCAGTGGGGGAAGGCAAGCAGCACAAAGCGCCGCAGTAAAGTAAATGCTGCGTCGACGAACGCCGTGGGTTTCCATCAACCAGGCAACCCCTTCTTCTGTGGAGGAAGGGTGGTCTTCGGCTCTCCGAGGAGGCTCTGGTGGGCTGTACCTGGGCCATCGCCCTGCAGACACACGGGGGACTGGGCGCTTGGTGCCGGGGAGACTGGAGGAGACATTTCCCAGTTCTTACTGGGCGGTATCGTAGCTGCCTTCTGTAGGGTTTTTGCGGGCCCTTTCGTGGACAGAAGATGTTCTGCTCAATCATCCCTCATCCAGTTTCTTATTACATTCTGGCCATTACCTGTCCTGGTTTTGGCTGGGATAGAGTTAATTTTCTCCCTAGTAGCTGGTACAGTGTTATGTCTTAGATTCAGTATGAGAAGAATGTTGATAACACACTGATGTTTTCATCAGCGTTCCAGTGTTTAGAACAAGTCAAGGATTTTTCAGCTTCTCATGCTCAGCCAGTGAGACGGCTGGAGGGGCACAAGGAGTTGGGAGGGGACACAGCCAGGACAGCTGACCCAAACTGGCCAAAGGGGTATTCCATACCATGTGGTGTCATGCCCAGCATATAAACTGGAGGGAGCTGGCCTGGGGCTTCCTTGTCATAGTTCTTCACCCTTTCTAGTGCCTGGATGGCTGACTCCCAAACGAGCTAGCTTCCAGAGCAACGCCTCTGCATAAGGCCCAGAGAAGTGCCCAGAGTCCAGAGCCTGGGCAGAGACCGCCCAGGGAAGGGTTAACCTCTTTGCTGACCAGTGCCAAATTAATTTTGGAGTCCTGAAGCTCGCCTCCTGGTGCCAGCCCCAGCTCCTGATGACCAGCCTGGCAACGGTGCCAGTGGTTCAACATCCCTGGCTGAGGGGATCAGAAAGTAAAGGAAGGCAGAGTGAAGAAAAGCAGACCTATGCGTTGCTTTCCTAGGAGAAGATCAGTGGCTGAAGAGAGGAATGAAGACCCAACAGAAAGAGGGACATAGACAGGAGTTCAGAAATAGTTGTGATGTTGGAAGTTGCAGTCACCTAAGCAAACTAGCGGGACTCCCTCAGCTTCCTCTGTTGTCCCCGGAGGTAGGTTCTCCCAAAGAACAATCCAGAGCACTAAATTTTGGTTCTGCTTGGGTTTGCTCTCTGGAAGACCTGCTTTTCTTCCATCGGTTACAGAGGGACCGGTGGAGAGTTCCTTGGCTAAAATAGGAGTCCAAGTTGGTTGAGTGTGAATACCTATGCCCAGGATTTCTGTGAATTACGGGCAGGCATGACTGCCCAGTGCCCTGAACCTTGCCCAAAGCAAGTCACAGAGGTGACAGGTAGTCACAAAAGGACTGTGGGTGGTAAGCATACTCTTCTACTGAGCAGCAGGGAGAGTATTTGAACCTGCCTCTTACAGTAGTGACGTGCTACTGTGCATTTTTGACTTGTATCATCACAGAACACCTAATAGCTCCACAAATAGTCTCCAGGACTAAACACTTATGGGAGTTTTGCTGTTTGCTGCCATAAGACAAATGCTGTGACCTCTATGTCAGCAATATGTGCTACGGTTGTATCAATTTGTGCATGAAATGGGGGATCGCTGCTTCTTGACCCATGCAGGAAAGTTAGTTCCTCCCTGCAATAATCTCATTCCACATATGATTATACAACCCCTTCGACAGGCAGACCCTGCCACTTCAGCACTGGAAAGCAATGCATACGTTTCTCTCTATAGTGAAGATGGTCCTGAGATGCATGCAGGTATGGAACGTCTGTCCCATGCTATTAAAATGTTTGAAAGAAATTAAGTCTCTGAGAAAAGAGATTTGAACCATAGTGTTTCCTTATTTATGATGAGTGAAAACTGAGCATTTAATGTAACCATATTTAGAGTACTACTGTGTGTCGCAAGAAAACCTTTGGGAAAAAAATTATTCAGTTTTGTAGGCTGAAAAGTAATGTTAAAGTATTCTGGTATTTCCAGAATTGCTTTTCTGGCTTCCTCAAATGCCAGTTGAACAATCAGATTTGCTCCCCTTGTATAAACAATAATCTCTGTAATCTAATCACAAAACAAATAAAATCAATCATATGCTCTTATTTCAATTATTCACTCGGATTTCTACCATCACGGTACTTAAAAATCATCATCTTAATTAGATTCTTTTTGCCTTAGGTGCCGTGTTTTGCTAGGAGTCCACCCTTCCTTTAGAGAGGTGAACAGGAGAGGCAGGGAGGGCAGGGACAGAAGGCAGGAGTGACTTTGCCCACAGGATGGAGTGGCAGAACTGCGAGTGGAAAACTGTCATAAATCCATCAAAGTGAGCTGCTGAGCTGGCAGGGGGAAGTTCACAGCCTAAACTTCAGTCTGGGGTCTCCAGGAACCTGTGGGTACCTCTGGTGAGAAATTGCTATATTCTTTCTTGGGAAAAAGCTTCTGTGTTGGTAGCAGCTTGATTTAAAATGTTTTATTTAAGCTTTATATTACAAACTGTTCTCTGTTTCAGTCTTAGTTTGTTCCTGAATGAATCAAGGATGGCAGGATTTCAGGATGAGTGCTTTGTTTGATATTAGAGAAATCGTTTCTTCACAAATTATTCATTTGTTTTTAAAGCATCTGTGCTATCTTTCCTTAAAAGAATTTCATTTGCATTTGCAAAGCGGAGCGATAGGTGCTACATTGCTATCCTTGTGCAAACTTGACGAAAAAGGTTTTTGACATGTTTTTCTTCAGCCTTACTTTTTCTACAGTGACACAGTTCTCCCACAGTGCTTTGGGTTTGCTACTTCTTTCCCTAAAAATCATTTATCTCCACTGGAACAGCTAACGGGGGAGAACAGAATTAACTTTTAAAGGATTCGGGGGCTGTTGTCAACGTAGGGAAGAGAATGGCCACGAGGTGGTAGCAGTCTGTAGGGGAGGACCTACAGACAAAGCTCTGAGCTTTGCTTCTTGAGCCAGGGAGGCCAATACTGCCTGTGTGCCTTAGGCCATACAGTGAAGCATTTGCAGTATTCAAGCAGAGTTATTTTAGATCTATTTCCTTGAGTTATTTCACTGGGAGGTAATCTCGTGTGAGGTAGAGCAATGGGGGATAACACCAAAGCATCTCTCTTGTTGGCCCCGTAGGCTGGCGGCGCGTGACTTGGCCAAGGATGCCCAAGTGCAAATCTATTTTCAAATTGCCAGCGTAAGCTAGCATCTGGGCTTGTGTGCTGCCGTGAGGCCTTGGCTGGCTCATGCAGTCCATCTGCTTTTTGGGCTCTCCTAGAGGCATCCAGAACGGCGCGGCCCCAGGTTGCAGAGTGCTGACCTCCTACGTACTCCTTCTGCCAGCTCGGATCGGTTCGGAGTAATGTAGCGGGTTAACTTCATACTGCCTGGCTTTGTGAGAGATCAGGCGTCATCCACCCTTCCCGGGCTGCTGTAAAGTTCGTGTTAATAGAAAAAGAGAGTGAAAACTCCATCATATGCTCTCTCTGATTTGACAGAAATGCAGTCATATGCCCACACGTGATCAAGATTAAATTTGTGCTGCTGAGCAATCTGGCAGCGTGCAAAGCCCTATTAATGCGCATGAAGCCACAGTTCTGGGCAAAAAAATATGCTCTTACATCTGCTGCTCCTGCTATGAGAGAAAGGGGAGCCTCTGACAGACTACTGGGGCAGACAGGGGTCATATTGGTCTGGGTTACAATTACCAGAAAAGATACAGGAGGTTGTTCTGTAAACTGTTTCACTTTGAATTCTGGGAGAATTTGATGCATGGGAATTATGGAAAGGTGTGTGAGGACTGGCAGCACTAACCTATTTCTACCTTCTGTCGGCTCTACATCATACTTGAGTGAAGTTTTTGTGTGTCAGCAGGACTTAATATAAAGGCAATATTCAATTTACAACATTATAAGGTTAATTTAACTCTGCCATGAAGATAAGCCTTGCATTTCTCGCTGCATTTCTATGTATAAATGCTAGTTGTGCTGTGAATAGCAGCAGGTTCATTTGGGCGCGGAGCTCAGATGAGAATGCTCAGACACTTTGCAGCATGCAGTTTAAACCTTTTAAAGCAAAAAAAAAAAAAAGGATGTCAGTACTAGTACGGACTCAACATTCATTGCCATTTGCTTACTGAGAGCCATAACCAGCAGTCTGAACTGCTGTTTCCTCCACGGAGTCCGTCTTTACTCTTGTGCAAGTTTTTCTCCTCAGTGCTAATGATTTAAACACCTCTTCACTGCTCAGCAAGAGTCCGTCCCTGGAGGCAAGGAAGGAGTGAAAAACTGTCACTTAATGTTGCACAGAATGAACTCGTGGTTTATATTAGGTCCCTTTCACCCAGGGCTGCGAACATGCACACATGCTTTAAATTTTTCTCCATTTCTATAGGACTATTCTTAGTGGTAAAGTGAAATGTGCTTATGTTAAACATGCTACAGAGGAGTTTCAAAATAAATCATGTCCTGACTTGACCTGATTCCCTTCATTGTTGTTTTCCTTTGGCTGTAATATAGCTTATGGGGTGATAAAATGCAGCACTGAAGGTAATGGTCTCGTTTGTTTCTCTCTGATACAATCATTGATACATTTTTCTATTTCTGGCTTAATTTCCATGTTTTCCTTTGATTTCACAATTCTCAAAGGTGCATCCTCCATTTTACAGAAAGCAAACTGTTTAAGAATATATATTCCAGCTACTTTTAGCTAAATACAAATAATATACTCTCTGCATACTTATACAAGTGGCTCACTTGAGGGATTTAGTAAATCTCTATGAGTTTTTACAGGTATTTGAGAAGCTCTTAGTCAAGAAAACTCCTTTAAATCCAGTTATTTCCGCTTTGTTCTTTTCTCTTCTTTGCAGATATTTTCTTCTCTCAGGCCATCTCATAAGCATCACATCCCTAGCTGCCAATACTGATTCTTGTGTCCATGCTTGGGTTTCTTTTTTTTTTTTTTCCCTTTTCCCAGCTCCAACTTTAATAAGCCTCCTGGGCTTTCTTTGAAGATTTCATGTGCAACTGCAAATAAACCCTTGTGTACTCTGACGTTTCTATTTGGATTAAAAAGCCAAATGACCTTGTTTTAAAGACTGAACAAAGAGCTCTTGAAGATATATGGAGATGGATACTCGACACACACCTGAACTCAAACCTGGAGTACATAAAAAGTAAACACATTTTTTAAATTTTTTTCTGCCTTCATTAACAAATTGCTCTGACCCTGCTGTAATGTTTAAGTTCCTTCATGTGTTTACTGAGTGAAAAAGGAGTTCTGTAAATTTTTTCATTAGACGGGGTATGTTTGTTTCCCATTTTTCCCCAAACGCTCTGGTTCTTATATATATATAAAAAAGTTCTCCCACATACTTGGGGAATACTTCTAATATTTTTCTTTGTTACCTCATTCTGTTTTAAAGCCTTAGCTGAAGCTCTTGAGACATGTTGAAACAACCTGAGATCACCCAAAAGGAAACCTGAAATGTCATGCTACAAACTTGGCCTTGCAGTGTCAGAAAGTTTGCAAGCAACAATATATGCCCTGCTCTGAGGCAAACTTGTTTTAGCACAAGTGCTTCCCAAAATCATGTTACTGCATTCCGGCACAACCCCTTGAGAGAAATGGGAAATGGTAAGGCCCTCCTGGAAATGGCTCAAAAGCTTTCTAAATCAGAGACATGGTCTTTGAATCTAAATACATGAACTTTCACAAACAAGGTGGGGATGTGGCAGTTAGTCTGAGGTTGACATGTCTAACCCCTCCTCTACCCTCCTCGCTCTTGACTGGGCATCGCTGGCTGTGCGGCCGTTTTGTAAACGTGGGGTTTATTTACAGGAACCAACTCAACTACTTTTTCTCATTTTTTAAAATAAAGCAATAATTAATTTTTCCTTAGCTATAAACTCCAGAGAGACTGGCTATAGTAAGAGAGCGGAGAAGCAGTTAAAGAAAGCATTGCCATCGGGGTTGCTAATGGCCTTGTGGGAAACCAGTAGTAGCAGGGCTGATGCATCTCAGTGTCAGTACAGAGCCAGTGAGTTTGTGACTTGCACTACAGATTGCCTCTGATTTAACACTCAGTCCAGGACGTGGACCTGCTGGGATAACCAGGATCTGAAGAGCCTTGTGACTTAGGAAGACCTCTGTAAGATGCAGTCCAGCCAGAAGTTCTTTAGCTCAGAGGATACATCCCCAAATTGTAAAGTACAGGCTGATCATAAGCAACAATGTGACAGCAGTGCTGGGAGGAACAGTGACCAACTTTCCAAAATGGCACAGAAATAGGGGAGACAGTGAGAAAAGCTGATGGGGAAGATGGTCTGGGGAGGGAAAAGTTGAGAGACCTGTTTTACAAAAGGGAAGGTGGGCAGACAGTATATACTTGCTGATGGCAAGCTCCAACCCTACAGCATCGCATCAAGAGAACATCTATCCTGATTGAGTACCCTGTTAAGGAGCATGAACTTGAATTTACATTTCCACAGCATCAGTGACAGCCTAAAGCCAAACCCCTCTGAAGTTAACCCAGTGGTTTGCTTTCCTGCCTAACTCAAACTGGGAATGACACCAAGTGGTTCCCTGGTGGAATGGCAAATAGATTATTTTGCTATGGCTTTTTGTACCTGGTACATTTCTAATGTACCACCCTTAACCTGCACTGTTTTATGCTGCTGCACAAGAGCATGGAAAATATTTTGTTATTTGCTGATTTATATCTTTATGTAAACATGCTGTCTAAAGGTGTTGTGCTCTGTGTGAAATACTCAGCATCCCTTCAGTGATTTTTGGACTAGCACATAGGTGGCATGGCTGTACTTCAGAGCTCAGATGTCCTGGCGCTAGCTCCAGTTAGAGCGGGAATAGCTGAGCAGTGCTGTGCTGAGATAGCAGTCTGGATCTAGAGAACAGTACAGCAGTTTCACTAGTGACTCCATTTCTCTGCAGGGAAAATTAGCTGGCCAGGCGGCTGTGCTGAGGTGTTAGGCTGTTTCCCAATTCGGAGCTATTTTTGTGGGCATTAACTCTGCAACCTTTGCATCAGGCTCTGTTGTACAATGCAGGTATGCTCTGTTGCCTGTTTCGGCACCAAATAGACCCATGATATAACAGACAACATGACAAATGTTAACCCAGCAGAGGTTATTTTTGTCTGACTAGGATAACATGGAGTAGATCTGGTGATGCTTAACGAGTCAAGAAGATCTGTGACTGGCTGGGTAAATCAGCAAAGCAGATCTATAATGCAGAAAACAAACAGTTCAATAATGTTCCTACTTTTAAGATGAAAGCAGAGCCTCTTGACAGTGAAATAACAACAGCTCAGATAAAGTAGCACTAGAAAGGTGATGAAACCACTGCACTAGCTTTAAGCTATCTGGCATGGATGCTGCTGAGGAAATTGGTGCAGCAGCAAGAATTCTGCATGGGCTGCAAAATGCTGCTGAGAAGCTATATAATATCACCATAGTTTCATGCTTCAACTAGTTGAAACACTTATAATCCAGAAAGTGGTATGTATGAAGCAGGTTCCTGCTCTTTAGGTGGGTTCATGGACTCTTCTAGACAGCCTCCCATTTTGGATGATGTCTTTTATCTTTTTCCAATATGTTTCAATTTTTTTTCTAATGGAGTGTGAGTTCCTGCTTGCCTTGGTTGTTTTTCCTGGCCCCTTTAGAAATAGTTCATGGAGTCCCTGGGGTCTGTAGACCACAGGCTGAAAATCACTTAATAATTCTCTTTCCTGGTACCTTGCAGACTCCTGGACACAGCATCTCTTTCAGCAGAAGAACCAGAGTGATATAGCCACAAATGCATTCATAGCTTATTTGAGACACAAACCATGTTTTTTAGGTCAGGACAGTGGGGTATGCATGGCAAAAAGAACCTGACAGAGAATCAAAGGGCTAAGTGACATTTAGTGCATGACAACAAATTATTAATTTCTTTTGCATTTGAAACTTTTCTCTGGGAGGTGAGCTGAGAGGTAGGTGAGTTTGTAGGGTAGAAAGTACTGGTTAGACTTACTCTGCTGTGGCTAGGGTTTTTTTTATGTTGACTTGGGGTTAGGAATAGTCTGTGGCTGTTTCTTCTTCAGTTGTATTTTTAACTTTTGGCAAGGTCTCACAGTCTTGAAGATGCTTATTTTTATAGATTACAAAAAACAAAATAAATAAAACCAGGCTATTTGTATCTCTGTGCTTGTGTCATTCAAAGTCATAGCTATGACTTTCACTGGTCAAAACAGGACCCCACAGCTGGTTTTCTACAGCTGTGGAGAGCTCAGATAATACTTCATAGTGCTAAAGGGACACTATATTTTCCCCAAAGCCCCCTGTCTTTGCTTCCAGTAAGAGAAAGTTCTTATTTATGGGACAGCTGCCAAAAGATGAAACTCATGTTATAAGATCACTTTTTTTCCAAGTCTGTACCAGCAGCTGGCATTTCCTAGAGTAGAAATCACTGCTTCCACGTAGGGGGAATTTATCCTGAGATACACACCATCATTGTGGATGAGTATCCCGGACCCCTCTGCACTGCTCCCGGCCCCAAACACTCCGGTATTGCTCCCCTCCCGCATGGTGGGGTGGGTCGTGGGAGGCAGCAGGGCTTCCCATGCTCTGGATTCACGTGTTGGGTATTACTAATCCCACGGTTTCTCTTCTGAAAACTCTCTAAATGTTTCTATGGTTGAGGAACTTCCCTGTGTTTCAGTGCCAGTAATGGCAAGCTCTGTTTGAGGATGTAGCGTGCTGCCACATACCAGCTGTGGCTTTGCAAGCCAACCGTTGTGCTTTTGGGCGGTTCTGGCAGCGCGCTTTGGAAGGCAAAAGCTACTCTGGCTCTCCTTTCCCCACTTTCAGCTGGACTTACAGGGCAACAAGAAAGTGGATAAAGGCTGGAAGATGGCAAAGGGCAGCAGGATGGGACAGTGATGCTGTGTCAGGAGGGTCTTCACTTGGTAAAGCCTCACTCAGAATGATTTTGCACCAAAGCCTGAGAAGCATGGGCTGGTAGGGCAGAGATTTTAGGGCTCTGTTTTTACAGCCTCTTAAAGAATGCCATTGTCATAAAAGGAGCTTTATGGTATTTCTGGATTTTAAAAGTCCAATAAAAATTTAAGTGAGAAAACATACCAAAGCCACCCTTATTTTCTGTATTTATAGCTCCAGTTCTCACGATATACCACGGACATTGCTGTCTAACCATACAAAGCCGTGTCCTCAATAAGGACATCTCTGTGTTAAGGAAATCCCCCTTGGGTTTGGCATGGTGAGGAGCTGAGCCCCCAGAACTGTGTGCAGAGGGGCAGCAGGGCACAGTGACCCTTGGATGAACAGCAGGCAGAACCAGTACAAGCATGTGGGGATCCCCAAGAGAGCAGGACATACTTGCCAGCCACCGTCATCATCCTCCAAAGGAGCTTAAAGGAGGCAGTTGCATATAGGGGGTGGGGAGCAGGAGTTGGAAAGGGTCCCCACTCACACGCCTGCAGCCTCGCTGCCTCCAGGAACAAAACTGGAACAAAAGCAATGCCAGGTCAGTCCCAGTCTGTGCTTACTGGTACTGACAGCAAATCCGAGGGGTGGCCTTGCTTCTTCTGCAGCTGGACTTTGCTCTGAGGGAACAGGGGTGTCCTGGCTACCTTCTTGTTAATTAAACCTTATTTGCTACAAATAAATTATTAGCATCTCTCTGTTTTGATCCCCACAGGAATCTGCAGTTCTCCCTCTGATTCTGCTGTGTCAGGTGTGGACCCTGCCTGCTGGACACACTTCCCCCATCCCAACGTTACTCACCCAGTTTCTGTCCTAGGTGTGTCTTGCCACAGCCTTTCTGAGGCAGTAATTCTCCACCATAGCCTTGCTTTGCGTAACCCATGAAATGTAATATCCTAGGGTAAAATATTAGTGAGCACGAGGCAGTGCCTTCTGGTTTGCCACAGCTGGCTAAAATGTTAAAGCAACAAACTACCTGGTCTTCTCTAAAATGTTCCTCCTGGCTAGTTACTTCATGAAGCCTAAGAACTTTACATCTCTTTTCACAGTCAAGCCCTCAGCCCCGTTGTTTCAATGAGCTTAGCTGGATTTTACTGCTGGGATCAGCTGCCAACCCTTGGAGGAGCCCAAGGTTGATATTGTGAATGGTGGTGCCTCAAAAACCAAATGTGGAAAAAGACTGTTTGCTGGAAGAAAACACAGTTCCTTGAAAAAGGGCACACAAGAGCACCTGAGCTTCTCCTAAGGACCTGGAAAGCTGGTCTTGTGACCAGTTGCAGTAAGTGTATGGTGACTTATGGGAGCAAGGTCAATTTTCAGCAGCAGAGGTTCTGACCCTGTCTGTTAGGGGAAGGCTGTGAAGTGTATTTTTTAATCTTGAAACTACTGGGAGAATGCCGTAATTGTAGAGGTTATTTTATCTGCCCACAGGAACTTTACTAATCCAACTTCCAGTAACTTCTACTAATCTCCACCATGTCCTATCTGAATTCTTGAAATGCTGCTCTTAAGTAACACTGACTTAAAAGAAAAACCAAGCTCCCACTGTCACTTATTACACTGTTTTGTAACTATATTTAAAGGCAGAAAGTTTCCTGACCTCTCTAGGTGAGGAATAATGTAAAGCTTGTAATATTTTTCAAGCAATAATGTTCTAACCTGGAACTCAGCATTTGTAGTTGATTACGATTGGCCAAAAAATGAGTGACCACAGCATCCTCTGCTTTGGAGCACCAAGAGAAGGAGGAAAGCTTTGTTTTTGTCAGTATAGTGCTAGTGTCTCTTCCAAGGCAAGTGTTGAGGAAACTTGCAGGTGACAGCAAGCAAAATGAGGTGGGTTTTTTCTGTATTCTGAGATAAGCAAAAGGTCACACTTCTATTTATTTCTTTATTAGGTATGAAAGGGTTTGTTGTGTGATCTCCTTGCCTAAGGGTACTGTGGATAGTAAAGGTTTCTATGGGTTCAGAAAGTGTCTCCACTGCATCACGAAGAAAATATTTACCAAGTGCTATGAAACACAGAGACATCAACTCTTGCTCAGGATGTCCTTGAGTGCAAATCACTGGAAGCCACTAGATTACATAGTGACATATATATTGCTACCTTCTTTTATCTTCTCATTTGCATTCAAATGCAAATGCCACAGCTCTGGCCACAGCTGGAGACAGAGTATTGGGTTTGAGGGACCGTTTGTCTGGTTTGGTAGAGATGCTTCTGCCTTCTTAAGCTTTTCTGAATGTTTCTGATTTAAATTAGCTGTGCAGAAGACAGCAATGAAGCCCTGTTTTGTCTGTCCCATAGCAACAGGCTAGAAATTTTACAGTGCCTGTGTCAGACTCGGTGACATTGGTTTAACGTGCATGCCAATCTCCGTTTTTCCAAATACTTACGTATGAGTATGAAGGCGATCATATTTAAACACAGCTCTTGCTCATGGGCTCCCACCTGTGCACCAGTGGGTAAGCATGGGTGACAGATTGTCAAAACCAGCTGGGATCACCCTAGTGACATCCTGTATATCTCTGGCTTGAAAACTTCTCCAGTGGTCCTGCACAAGAGCTCTGAACTGCCTGAGCCACAGATGTTAGCCACAGCATATCTGTCCTCCATCCTGTCACACAGTCTTGGTTTGAAGACCTAGAAGGCACAGATCACGTGGAAAGCTGTTTCTGAGGTTCATTATTTCCTCTGTCAGAACTGAGCAATGTGGTTCTTATCTGAATTTGTCAAACACTAGTTTCCAGCCACCAGATCTGATTTTACTTTTGCTGTTTGGAAGATAGACTCATCTCCTATCAGAAATGCATTCCCATGAAGACATTGCTGGGTCTGATCAAATGGTCCTTTGACCGTCTCTTTAGGAAACCAAACTGGGGTTATGGATGGAAAGTAATGAAGCCATTTAGGGTTTCTGAGTAGTGCTCAGCAGCTGAGCTGCAGCAATGAGTTGTTGCTTGTGCTCTGAGCTTGCTACAAGCAGAAGGGATACATGCAAGCATAAGCCACCGTGACCTGTATTTTATTTGACAACTGGAGCAGCCAAAGAGGTCACCTTCTCCAACCCAGTCAATGAGCAGTAACTTTTAAAGCTGTGGCAACCCGCCTGCTGTGGATGTGTGTTTGAGCCCTGAGCTAATTTGCCCCCTCTGTGCACATTCAGTGCCTCATCGCAAAGCTCGAGGGACTGAAGGGGCCATGGAGACAGATTTCTTTTCTTGTTTTTAAGTAGTGTCAAAGTGAAGATGCAGGAAGGGCACTGAATGGTTTTTGCACTGTTGTGTAGCTCCTGGCCACAATTCCAATTTGAAAGCAAGCCAGAAGATTTGTACTATTGGGATCACTTGGGACTTTTATCTGGGGCTCAGAGAGAAATTCCAGGTGGTCCCCACAGTATGACTTTTCTCAGTCCTTCAAAAGAGGTGATTTAAAATTTGCTCTGTAATTAAATTATTATAACTAGCAGCAATTTCCTCCTGCTTGCAATTTAGATCATATTAAATTTATCTGTATCACTTTTGTCTTCGTTAACTTGGGAATCTTGTTTTTAATTGACTAATTTAGATAGATCAAGAGATAAGGTTCTTCTGTGAGTAGGCACCCGAAGGCTCCAAACTTCTCATGCTGAATCACCATATCAGCCCAGGGCCAACGTAGTGAGGGTAAGGAAATATTCCTTTCTGCAGAGTTTATCAAGAGCATCTTGGGATGAGGGTAGCTAATTATTCAGGTTAAAAAACACTGCTTGACGTTCTTGTGAATGCAGATTTCATATACCTAGAAAAGCTGTGTGTTAAAAGGATATAAAACCACAGCGCTTTTTCAGTCAGGCAGTTCACCGGTTTCCAGTGGGTTGGGGTGTTTTTTTGAGTCTGACCTGATCCTAGGCCTGTGGAAGTCAGTGGAAAAACTCCAAAGACACTCCTGGCTTTAAGTCAAGGAATTAAGTTGTATGCCTCAGTGGCATAGGATATTATTGCACTAAAGAGCTTATTAAGATTAAAAATGGGATTAGGCATTACCATGAATGAACGCAAAGAGGTTACATGGCTGGGATAAAGCTGCAAATCTTTATTCTGCCTTTCAGGGAAATGGTCCCAGACTGGAGCCAAGAAAAAAACCTACATATCATAGCATTAGGCACAATGAGGTGCATCTTGTATCTTCCGAAGTGGAGAAATCTGGCACTAAAGGTAGGAAGTGGAACTAAAATCTCACTTTTTTTTTCCAAGAAGCAGTTCTTGCTGATCAGTGAAATGAAAATATCTCATGTACTTCCATGCTCTTTCTTTTGAGCCTTCAATTTTTGCTGGTTTTTTATATTTATTTTTCCAAATGACCTTTCGGTTGCAGTTGCTCCCTTAGCACCTAGAGACTCAGCAAAGGACCCCCGGTGCTGCAGGAAAGATGTCTGGAGAGGAGAGGAGAAGGGATGCAAGGAGACCTGGGCCAGCTGCTGCCAGTGGGAGCGGATGGAGGAGGGAAAAGGCTTTCCTGAAGCACGTTGTCTGGCAGAAAAGCAAAGCGAAGCGCACAGGGATGGGAGGAGAGAGGGGCAGGGAGGATGAAGCAGAGGGGGAGCAGACAGGGTAGTGCCAGGGACCACGGAGGGGGCACGCGGATGAGGCGGGGGTCAGCTGGAGGAGGGGTTGCTGAGGACTGCCCTCACTGCGTCCGCGTCCGCACCACGCCGTCGTAGTGCCCGGCGAGGCCGTGGCTGCTGACCTTGCCCTCTGATGGGGAAACCGTCCTGCGGCGGCAGGAGGTCGCTGGGACGGTCCGGCGCTTGCTGAGGGCGAAGGGCAGGTACGGACACCTTTCCAGAGGGCTTGCTGGGTGCTAATGGGGGTGTGGGTCTGAGCCAATGGTCCCTACGCTGCTTTTTTTTTGGGGGGGGAGTCCCACAGAGAAATAATAACTCCTGACAGGTAACAGGGAGCTGGGGTGCAAGCTCAGCTCAGACGTTTTTCTTCCATCATGTTAATGTGTTTCTATTTCTTCACTGGTTTGTTTGTGTCTTGTTCTCAGAAGTTTACAGATGGCTGCTAAACAGAGCTTCCTGTGTATTTAACTTTGATACTGTAATGACTGAGCATAAATTAAATATGAAAAACAAACTTGCTTTCTATACATCATTACTGTATATCTTGAGAGAAAGCACCGATGGCGATGGCCCAGTGTGACTGCCCTGCCTCCTGCAGGAACTGCGCCTGATCCATACCAGATGTGCTCTGCAGGGGATTCTTGGATGCTTTCTACAGCCCACAAACGTCCTAAGTAACAGAGCCTTCCCACTTCCCATGGGACAAGAGGCCAGCTTTCCCAAGGAAGACATTTGCTAGGACTCCTCAGTAACATCTACTTAAAATTTTGATGTCTTGTCATGTTCAGGTAGATTTTCCTTGTTTCATCCTAGCTAACAGTTGTCCTCCTTTGTTATCTATGCCCTGCAACTACTTCCAGACGGTAATCGCTACTCCACCTGGCTGTTTCAGGGGGCTGTGCGTGCTGGAGCAAATTTTCTGCTGACTGTGGAGTCCTTACTCCTCCTTTCTTCATTTTTCTATCCGTATGTTTCTTTCCTCTCCCTCCCACTTCTACATTAGCTTGAAATGCTTAACAGTTTGTCAGCCTCTGTCCTCAAAACACCTAGAACTGAACGCAGCTTTCTGGTTGGGGATGCAACAGTGTTAAGTTCCTCTCAGGTTTCTCATAATATAGCTCCTTGTGGTACTATTTGTGTATAGGCACCTGCAGTCCAAAATGTGCCGATCGTGTTTCATTCCAGTTTCATTGCTGACCTGCTTTCCCCTTGCTCTTGTCTGGGACTGGTGCTTACCAGATCTTCTCCTAGCTTAAGATCTGTGTTTGAAAGGACTGTTCCCTGATGCCTCCATCTGTGTGTTCCTCATCCCAACTGTCTGCGTGTGACCTGGCCAGGTACTGACATTTTCAAGACTGTGTTGCATCTCCACTGTCCCCTCTCCCTTGTTAGTGAAGTTCAGTATCCACAGGCTGGAGTAACAAACTGGCTTGGAGATCAGGATTATTACTAATTCACTAGTTCCCAGTGATGTACTTACACAGTGCCTAGCATGGAAAGACCTTGATCCGAGTGAGGGTTTCTGGGAACGCTGCAGTTGCTAAAGGCAGATCTAACACTACTTGTGGTTTCCCTGCTGTTATTTTTCTTCTTTTACTTTCAGACCTGCAGCCAGCTCCCCTGGTGCAGACAGATGCAAGCTTGCTATGCCCGTGCCAGCAGCTACCTGGATGAGAAGGTGGCTGTCTGCTGTACAGGTTTGAGCTGACCTGCATCCAGCTAGCTTGTAAGATGAGCAAATGAGCTTGCCTTCTCCTTGCGCCTAGAGAAACCAATGTGGGCTTTTGATGAAGCAACGTGGGGTCACCTGTGGGGCAGAAGCCTCTGTATGGCTGAGGAACCGGTCCTTTCTCCCATCTGTCTATAACCCGCTGTGCCCCTCATCACCCTCTGTGAGCCTGCAGAGATGACACTTCCAAGGGATGTGTTCTAGCAGCCTACATCGGAGGGATTCTTAACAGTCCTGGGTTTTCCACCTTTTGCTCCTCCTGGTGTCCTAACCAGAGGTGAGGGGAAACCTCTCACGGTGCCAGAAGTCTTCTTCACAGGGTGATGAAGTTCATCTATTTGTGTCGTACTCCTGGTCTGCCCAGCCATCGGGACAGCCTGGTGTATGTTGCATATGTGCTGGCGATTGCTGTGTTCAGCCACTTTGTTTACAGCCTCAGGAATGTGAGAGGCCCTCAGAAAAATGCCAGAGACAAGAAAGTGTTTGAAAATGCCTGAAGGCAATGAGCCTTCATAGTGACGGTACCTCCTTCACCCAGCAGGAGCAGCAAGGGCCAAAAATCTCACCGCAGTTATGCTAAACTTCACAAGGGCAACCACATAAAAAATGAGAGCACTTGTTAAAGATAAGCTAAAAGTTGAAACTGATAGAATTAAATCCTTATGCGCTCCCAGCACAGAGGCTTCGGCCATCCCACTCCCTACAGGTGGATTACAGCGGGTGTGGGGAAGCATGGGAGCCGTAAGCGCTCCCTGCTTTGGGCAGTCAGGACAACCTCCAGAGGTGCTGGTGCCCGACATCGGGGTACCAAGCTGAGCCCGGCTTTAACGACCCTGGCAGCACTATGAGGACTGGAAGTAAGATTTCAGAGTTAAGCAGTCCAGTATGGGGAAATTCCAGTGTTGAGCACATTTATAAGCATGTGATACAATCTTTAATTTGAATTGCATGATCTTCTGTTCTTTTTTTTTTTCAAAAGAAAAAAGATTTGCATCACAGTGGTGTGGAGATACTGAAACAGACTGTTGGCTGGAATAACCTGCCCACCCTTGAGTGATGCTCGAGCCATTCCTGTGAGGCATTACATAAGTGCTCTCAAAATACATACTCATTGTTCCTTGGATCTCCAGGCTGAGGCCCTGGATCTTACTGTCTGAGTGAGATCAGACTCAGAGAGAGTGAGAGTCACTAATGAGTACTCATAGCTGCAACCACAACCAATGACATCTGTATTTCAAACACCAAGACATAATGTCAAGTACTCTGGAAAATCAGGCACTGGAGACCTAAAGGTGATGGACACTCTTGACATTATTTTTTCTAACTCTCAAAATCCTGTTTATAAATAGAAAAATGCCCCACAACACACACAGTGATATTGTCAGAGTACCTTTGTTAGGCCATACCATATTGATCAATACCACAGGAAAATGCGACAGTGGCTTGATACTGAGGTGCTGATTTGCAAACTGTTGGAAGATGGGAATCTTGCACTCAGCATCTTTGGATCTCCTGAAGAATCCAACTTACGCTGAAGATTTATTTTTTTTTTAAATTGAGATTCCTGATGTGATTTAGATATATTAGGGGAGGAAAAGCAAGACAAGTGCTTCTCCCTTTTCCCAAGGTTCATTCTTCTTTTCTTTCAGGGGTTTAGGTTTATTTAAGCTTCTTGCTACAGCCAGAAACTGAGGTCAGTGAGGATGGGACTCATCTTTGAGGGCACTCTTGGTGTGCTACAGAATTTTCTAGGTAACAACTAAACCAGGAGGCAATTGAACCTGACCGACTTGAAACCCCTATAAACACTTAGAAAGTTCAGCAACAACAAGAAGTAAAAGGAGATGAGCATTTGCAGCTCTATCTTGCAGTCATAGCCATGAGAATGAAAATAAGTAGCATTCACATCTCAGCCATTTTTGTTGCTATAGGGTAGAAACATGCTGGCACGCAGTTGCATGAACTGTCCCAGAAGACATAACTGGCCAAAAGATTTCAGCCCTAAGAAAATCACGTGCACCGTGCACGGTGCCTGGGAGAATACACCATCACTCAGGGAAAAACTGCTTCTCAGATGATATCACAGTTAGTCTTTATTGCCTATTGTTTGGAGATAAATAGCTGGTTTTCTCTTGTGAGGAGTGGTGAGTGGCTTTCAGAGCTTTCCTGAGGAAACGATTTTAGAATGAAAAGCTAAGTTATCTGCCTTTCTCTGGATATATTTTGAAAACAAGACAGACTACATTCCTAGGATTTTTAAAACATTTTTTATTCATTTTTATTGCTTTTGACTTGTTTTTATAGTAAAAGAGCAAAGAATAGCATATTACAATGTATATAGACTCAAGTCCTTCAATAAGCTACTTTAACACATTTGCTTTCTTGCACCATAGCCATCTCTCACTGTTTGAAAAATGGAAGTTTCTGGGGTTGTAGCTCATTAGAAAAAGCTCAGAACCTCAGACAAAACAACTGTGAGGATGTTTTAAGACTCCTTCCAAGTCTCAAAATTCCTTACAAGTAAAGGAACGAATGTAGTTCCTGTTAATGAATAGAAATTATTTTTAAAATAACTAACAAACTATGTTGACTCAAAACATCTTCTGATACAGCTCATCAGCCAGGCATGAGACCTGGGGTATGTGTGCATTCCTGCTGGATGCCTCTAGGAAGGAGAGTGGAGTAGGTCTCTGATGGGAGCTGGGACTATGGCAATCAGATGTGGAACTACACCAGGACCCTCCCATTTGCTGAAATGTTTCAGTCCCTGGACTAAGGAGAACTTTGCTTTTACCCCAGTATTTTCTGACAGAGGATCTCACTATCTTTGGACTGCTTTCCCAAGGCCTGGGATGAAAAGGAGCAAAGGGCTAATTCAAAGGCTCTCCTCTTGTTGTTCTCCCGCTTAAAAAAGGGGAAAGTCAATGATAATAGAGGCAGCTATCTTGCAGGATCCAAAACTGGATGCAGTGGGTCTTCTCCCAGATAGAAGAGGACAGACTCAGGAGGTGGAATAAGGATCACATGCTACGGGATGGTGTAATATGAGGGAAAGCACAAGAGCATTGACATAGGAACATTCACATTTAACCACAGAAGGAGAGAGCTAGCACGTGAGCTTGGAGAAAAATGAAATCAGTCCCCTACAGTAAAAGCTAAATAAAACATCGTTTACGTAAAGAACACTTAGGGAAAGAAGGAAAACCTTAAAAGGTGAGAAAGGTGGGAGAAATTGGGAGCAAGTGGAAAGGACAGACTGCCTCTGCCCAAGGAAATAGCTGTGGGCTGCAATTAGCTAAATGGTACATGACTCCTGCGCTGTGATTGTGCTGCGGTTCTGAACTGCTCCTCGGTTTACTGCTGTTTCTAACGGCAGGAGTGCTGAATAATAAAAGCTGTACTCTGGACTGCCAACAGGAATTTCCTTTAGCTTTTGGTGCTGAAGCTGTATTGTAAATGAAACCTGCTAGCTCTTACTTCTGGAATAACAGTAGCGGATAACTATAGCACAGCCATGGATTTATAGCAATGCTTTATGCGTGGGGATTGATCTTTCAGGCAGGATTTGCTCTCCTCTCCATAACCACTCCATGCTCCCATGAACATGTTCAGCATAGGAAAGATAAGCTGGGGGGAGGCAGTTCTTATGCAATGAGGCTCATCAAGCTGAAGGCAATGATTAAAAATACCACCTCTTCTTATGAACGTTAGGTAGCTACAACAAAGCTCCCTCCTTGCCTCCAAACAAAATAAAAGCTCTTCCTTAATGCCAGGGCAGCAGGGAATCTCGGTGCCTTCCCCAAGCATTTAAGTGATTATGAGTGCCTCACCACTCACCAGCACTCAGGCTGCCAGAGACCAGGAGACACAAATCGATAGGGTTAAGTGGATTCGCTCTGGGCTTGCCTGCCTATACTCATCCTACCCTCCCCCTGCCTCCCACCAGCTCTGTGTTATCTCTCTCGGGGGAACCACCATTTGCCTGCTTGTCCGGTCAAGCTCCAGAGCTTGAAGTTGCTGGGGGTGAAGAGAAAAGCCTTCCTGCGGATGGGGCAGGGTGTGAAGGGAGACTTGCCCCATGCTAAATACAGAGAAGAGGGAGCAATTAATGCGATACCATCTTCTGCTAGATGAGGCGGGACTACTGGCACTGTCTGGTGACAGATCGTAACATCCTCTGTCGTCTTACCTGGCGGCAAACGTGCTGGGGAGCAAACGCCTCGTGTAGGGGTGTGTGGGCATGGGGACAGTGCAAGTGTCACACGGGGTGCCCATCGAAGGAGAGGAACAGTGTCATTTGGAGTGCTGCTTCCTTGGAATTGCAGACACAAAGGAATGAATAGTCAGATTAATTCACTTAGCGACTGATCTCAGACACACATATTTTCATTTAACATTGTTGGAACAGCCAGAGTCTCATGGCTCATAGCCTGTGGGCAGTACAGCAGAGACGACGTTTGCAACCCCTTTTCCCCATTTGCTGGTCAGGTAAATCTTAGCAGCAGCTTCCTTAGGGTGAACGCCTGGGGAAGGGTCTCCTACAGAAAAATAGCCTAACATCTGGACTGGTGACTCTAATGCTGTTCTCTACAGATATACTCTCAGCAAACAGTTGGTGGCCTGGCTAACTTGGGGACATATCTGTGGAAATCCTATACAGAAAGCTGGCAGGGAGGGAAGAAAACAGAATGGGCTTGATATAATTAGGTCTGGACATACATGCACACCCATGCACACAGTATCTCAGCTAACCAGGGGAAAAGTTAACCAGGGGAAAAGTTCAAATACAGCCTCCCTCTATCTCCGTAAACCTGAAGAGCAACGACAGTGGGACAAGACAGAATATGGTTCAGGGAGGCATTAAGACATTTTTCAGTAGTTTCACCACATGGAGCATGAGGTCTGTTCAGGGTCCCAACTAACTTCTTTGCCAAATTAATCTGCAAAGGACTTTCTCATAACTAGCTCTTACAAAACCACCCTGCCCGTGAGCAGGTGGATGTAAGGGCCAAAAATAAGTGTCAAAGGTGATGAAGACCATGCTGGGATCTGTGGAGTCACCAGGTGACACCAGTAGAGATGCTGGCACCTTAGATGATCCCAAATTGGGCCAGCTCGTGCAGTTCCAGATGGCTGAAAGCTTCCCATGGGCAAATCACTGTGATATCTGCAAAAGAGAGAGAATGAGAAATGGGTTCTGGTCACTGCGCTTCTTGGATTTCTTTCGTATTAATAGAAAGGCTGATTTACTCAGGAAACATTAAGACAAATGAGATTCCACTTGAAGATTAAATGAGCAGATCAGCTCTTCAAATCTGGCACTACCTACCAGACCAAACCAGATCAGTGTATTTTCTCCTGTGCCATCTTTCTCTGCGAGCAAAAGCAAACCAGCATTTCCTCTAGTCTCTTCAGTGACTGTGTAGACTGGTGTAAAAATTCATTCCAGTAACGAGGTTTCTTCTGTTCTTATAAACTACCTGTAGCCAAACTGTGATCTTGAAGATAAGTGCAATCTTAAATCAGATGCTGAATAATTTGGTCTACAGCATTCAGGATCTGTAACTCTTTGATAGGTGCAGGTGTTTTTGGTACCTAAGAAGTTCCGATTGGCTACAGCTCATCCAGCGTGTGTTTCTCAGTCCCAGACGGGTGCATAACATTCTTAAAATTAGGATTCTCGTGATAACAGAAATACTTAACCAGCTGGGATTTAGTTCCTGTGATTTTTGGTATTAATAGCTTAGCATTTGGCAATTCTTTGAGAACCTCATTCTGCTGAAATTCTTAGGCAGAGCATTAGCAGAAAACAAACAAGCGCATTTGCAGCCAAGCGAAAGTATTCAGAAATTGAAGCGTGCCTAAATAGCCTTTCTGTCTCGTAGTGCGTGTAAGCACAAGCACGACCGCGGCAGCTCGCGGAGGGAGTACGAGCCTTCTGTGGTGACCCTGAGAGCTGCAGAGATGCCAGGGGGACAGAGAGGCCACCCCAGAGCCCTCTCCCATGCTGAAGCGTGACTGCACTTGCGTTAAGGCAGGGCATGACAGCAACATCCCACGGGGCTTACCTGTGCCCAGTCCCTCCATGCCTGGGATGTCATCTCCAAACCTAGGGGAGAAAAGAGCAGGTGAGGGTGAATTTGGACCAGCAGCTGCCCTGCACCCCCAGCCAGGGAAGAGCTGCGGGAGGGCAGCAGCCGGAGAGAAGCAGCTCCAGGCAGGAGAGCTGAAGGCGGCGGCGCAGGGTGAAGCCTCCTGGGTCCTTGCCCAAGGGAAGACGGTGCCGCAGAAGCCCAGCTAATACAGTGGGGAGCCACCGGACCGGCACGGTTTCTTTTCTTTCCAAAACACCCTTACCCTTTTACTCCTTTTTTAGGGGGCTTGCTCTTGAACTGCCTTGTCTGTCTTT
Source organism: Astur gentilis (assembly GCF_929443795.1). Classification (NCBI taxonomy): domain Eukaryota; kingdom Metazoa; phylum Chordata; class Aves; order Accipitriformes; family Accipitridae; genus Astur; species Astur gentilis. The sequence continues at coordinate 16,175,645 of NC_064913.1, forward strand.
GCTTGAACTTGGGAGGCCCCTTGCGTGGTGTGGTGGGACCAGCTGGAGCATCTCCAGCGTTGAGGTTGGCGGGTGGGTTCTCACTCATCCCTGGGCTGCGGTGTGCGGCAGGCGAGCGCTTCTCTCAGATCCCTCTGTCTGCAAGATAACAGCAAGGACTGACGACGCTCTGCTTATCACTTCTAGGTATCAGTAGTCAGATGACAGAATTACGGAAAATATAATTGTGACAGGATTAAAGACAAGGACAGTAAACATAAAGAAAGGTTGTAATGCATACAAAGTAAGCAGATAGCATGGTCTTTCATCTGGCATGCTAGAATTAGGAGGCCAAACAAAGGACACTTGAGCTAACTTAACCCCATAGTGCAACGACTTGCAGAGTCACGGAGAGTCACACCTTTTTTTTTCTCAGACATAGCTGGACTCTTGGAGACAGGTTGCTGCAGCTGATTGCCCCGCAGTTTGGGTAAAATAGGAAGGTTAATGCCAATGTTGTTTGGTTTCTAGTTAGCCTTGGAACAGCAGTGCTGATGTTTTTACTTACTGGTTCACAACATGCCTACTAGGACCCACAAAGACACACTTACAGCTTCGAGAAATATCCTATCCTTGGGAATCATTATGATGTACTTCACCTATTCTTATACTTTTGCCTAAGCGTTACCTTTTGGACATTGTTGGAGATGGGATGCTGAGCTACATAGCCCCTTAGTCTGGCTGGAGCTGCAATTTGGGCCTCCTGTTTATCAATACCGAACTTATAGCACAGAATCTTTGAAAGATTGTAAAGAAGGCTAAGGCAAAGCATTGGAGAGTGTCTTTTAGGCAGAAGTTAATTTCTCAGGATTTAGGAGAGTAAAGCCTGTAACTTTCCCCAGGATACGTCCATGTTGGTGTCTGTGAGCATTATATGACATGCACTGTCCTCTTCTGCCCCACACCGCACATGAGCCAAACTCCACTTCACAGGGGCTAAATAGTTATTAGGGAGTAATTCTTGTGTGGGAGACATCTCTCTTGCCTCAGAGGGCAGAACTGCTGCATTCAGAGCCCTTTGCTTCCTTCCCAGAGAGGACAGCAATAACTCTCACCAGTGCCCAAGGGGGACCTTCCAGTCCTTCATCTAATTTTGTGCTAATTAGTATGCTAGAACGGTCTGAGCAAGTGCATTTATGGACAAAAATAAATGCCATTTTTCACTCCCCTCCTTGAGGTCACATTCTTCGCCATGACCATTATATAACTCCCATCTCCAGGTGTTCATCCCTGTGCAGCCAGGCTGCGATGGAATCGCTGATGGAATTAACTTCAGGATTTGGAACTAAAAGCTAATCTCATTAGGTCACCATAGTGCTCTAGCCTAATCTCCAACATCACCTGCAGTGACACTCTAGACTTTTAATCTCAGAACTATAAATGCCATCAAAAATGTTTGGGTTTGTTTTTTTTTTTCTTAGTCGGAAGACAGTTCATGTCTTTGACAGTCCTGAAATAGCCAAAGTGCCGGAAATCAAAGCCTAAGATGCAAGGAGAAGGACCATCCAAGCACTCCTCCCATGTCACTTCCACATCAGTGCAAGGCGAATGCGTTCTGTATCTGTGGCAGTCTGGGAATACTTCACCCCTGACATCTTTCCATCTGTGCTGACAGTAGGATGGATCCTAATGATAGCACCTAGAGGCATGCTAGTTCTCCTGTCGCTTGTGGTTGGGCTCCTGTCTCAGCTGTAATATCCCGAGCAGGAGACTGGACAGGTTCCAGCAGCCCCAAATGGAGCAGCAGATGGTTGTGTCTGCAGCTGAAGTATGCACAGATGCTATTTCCCCGCCTGTAACACAACGCTTCCGAAGCACACACTGTGCCCACAAACACAGGGATCAGCTCAAATCGTGGAAGTTACTTATTTGGCTGCCATCTCCGCAGCACCTAAATAATCACCCAGTATTTACAGCTTTATCCTCACAGCACGGTGGCAGGACAGGCAAACACTGTCACCTTCATCTTTTACAGAATAGGAATGGAGGTGCAGTGATCGGTATGACCTGGACTGCACTGCTGGGAGGATTGACAAAATCTTTTGACTCACAGTTTTTTAGGGCCAAACTGAGACCTGGAGGTAGTTTGGCTCCAAACCAAAGAGAGAATTTGGTGCCTCACTGTTACTCAGGACCAGTGAGGAATTCAGATGGTACTGCCCTACAACAAAATGCTTTGCATCAGAAAACTGCTGCATGGCATGTCTGCTAATGCCCCGAAATGTAGTATTATGCCTCTGCCCCAGGTGCAGTTCTCATCAGTAGGGTGTCTGTCTCAGCGCTAGACACCCCTCCTGAACTACGAGAGGTACACATCCACTTCTAAGCACCATGTTCATCTGACACGCCAAGGTACTTGGCACCCCCCTCAAGGGCTACTCCCGAACGTACAGCAGAAGAAACAAACCAGCTAACAGATTTCCAACCCTTTGGACTGGCATCCAGAACTTGTAGGATGCATTTGAGCTCCATCTCCAAGTGAGTTCCTGCTCTGCTTCACCAAGACCTGCTGTGTGCCAGCGTGGTACCTTAACCACAAAAACGTCTTGGAGGGTCGACTCCTCTTAGTTCCCTGAATCCATGCCTTGCCCCTGGCCTTCGCTCAGCAGAGAAATAGATAATGGGAAGACTCAGTCCTTGGAGTTTCCTTTTCCCCCAATCTGAAGTGGTTGCATCCACCTACTAGCTACTCAATAACCCAAGATTTGGTAGGAAGAAGGAGCTGCCTAAATCACACTTCGTCCCCTCTCTGACCTGCATGAATTCAAGAAAGAGCACTCAATGAAACTAAAAGGGACGAACCTTTCTTCCTTACCAACCTCCTCTACCTATTCTCTCCATGCATCACCAAAAGAAATGGCAGAGGACAGAAAGCAGCCTTAATGACACACAACAGCCTCCACCCTGCAGCAGGAATCGAGCTGCCCTCCCACCACTGAGCTGGTGGGACTCGCTTGCCATCACAGGCAGGCAAAGGTGTCCCCGTTCCTGCTGGAGAGGGCCCTGCCCCGCGGCACCGGCGCTGCCCCGGTTCCCACACCTCGGGCACCAGCCGCCTCTGCAGGCAGCCAGGCATGGGCCGGCAGGCACCCCGCCATCACAGACGCAAAAGAAGCTCCCACGGCAGCTTCCCAGGGGATTTTCCCAGCCTTTCGCCTCCCCGTACCTGCGTACTTGGATAGTCCTTGGTACCGCGCCGAGCAGATGGCTTGAGAAACGTCGAGGAGACCGAGTCTCCTTCTCTAGATCTCTGCAAGATGCTGCCTCCTCCCAGCGCCCCTGGGCTGCCAGAGCTCTTCTGCTGCCGCTGGCACTGGGAGGCAGCTCCCGGGAGAGAGCTGATGGCTGTGGGTGCAAAGGCTGTTGGAGAACAAGATGTTCTTCCACGCACTTCCTCTGCCCCCTCCTCTGACGAGGTGTTAACTAATCACCCCTGACAGCATTTCTGCTCACTCCAGGGTTTAATCCTCTGGGTAAGAGCTTTGCTTGCGTCGAATGCTAATTATACCTAATAGATGGTAATGGGCTTATCTCAGTTGCGTCAGATATCCCACCTCTGGGTTGCTGGCCAGGTTAATCATCCTTCTTTTAGTTTTCTTTGAACTTAAAGGGACTTGAATACTACCGACAAATGCTGACTCTTTAATCTGCCCTCTCCTTAATCTCTGATTCTCTGTGGAAAATTTCCCTGACAGATAATGCAGATGCCTTGCCTGACCTTCTTCAGACAAATTCAGTGTAGGAACTCATCTTCCCCTGTCTGAAACCTTAAAAAATACAGACTCCTCCGTGTGCGCTTGTCTTCGTGGTGCCTCAGGGATGTCAGACCCAGAACCCCCATGAGCCGTGGCCTGCCATGCAGGGATACACTGGGAATAGACAGCAGGCAGGAGGAAATATCCTTGTTTTCACTTTCCTTTTGATGGGGTTCTTGCATGCTCAGCTCTTGACCTCACGAGAGCCACTAGCATCATTCTTGCAGCCAGGCTTTCGTCAGGGAATATTGTATCCAGTGTAAGATGCCTGTGAGGAGCTTCACAGCTCCAGTCTCAGTTGTTGAGCTGGCTAATCACGGTGATGAAGAAATCCACGCAGGTTCTGCCCTTTCTGTTCCTGTGTTTTACACAGGATCTGAGACCCTCCGTTCTAGCAGCAGTTTTAAGACCAAGAACCGATGAAAGAGGATGCACTCTACAAGCCAGAACTCATCTCAAGTAGAACTACGTTCCCACAACTGCTTCCCGGGTGGGGATCATTGGAATGACTATCCCAGCTGAAAGAAGGGATTCAGTACTGCCGGAGGTACAGCATCACACGGTACAGACTCCCCACCGATGTGCCCCGCGTCTACGGCTGGGCGCCGGAGCACGAAACACCGGCTGCCTGTCCCCACCGTTCCTCAGGACCCCCCCGGCACCGCTCACCCTCCGGCCCAGCCAGCCAAGGACACGAGCCACGGGGGTGCTGGGGACCCCCGACCGAGGGGTGCTGGGCACGAGGAACCGAGCGGCCCCACGGAGGGCAGAGCAACCCGCACAGCCAGGGAGCTTTGAGGCAAGGCACTGCTCCAGCACTTGCCCTAATAGCGGGAGGAAACAGAAAACGACCACGCGAGAACCGCAACCCCCTCTCTTAGCTGCTGGGTCTGTTCACACTCTCCAAGCACAAACATCCGAATTTTCCTGCCCTGGGGTTTTATGAGGACTTTTCTCTCCTCTGGGTTTTGCGGCCGGTTCCCCTTTCATCTCCCTGCCACCCTCATTATTGCTTGGAGCTGCTGGGAAATACTTACAGTGCCGAGGGCTCCTCCTGCAAATCATCCAACTCCCAGCCTGCGTCGAAAGGGTCTCGAGGTGTCCTTTCTGCTCTAGATATACCCTGCTACCAGGTGACGTCAGGGTGCCGACCGTGGGCAGGCCCCCGCACGGTGCAGGGGGGGGACGTGCGGGGAGCGCCGTGACCTCGGGGCTCTGCAGGCACAGCTCCGACGGGGTCTGGGGGAGCAGCGGAGCTGCGACCCCCTCCCGAGGGGTGACGTGCCCCTTTCTGCAAGAAGAGGTTGTGGCTTCTTCGGTGCTCCTTGAGGGGGAGATCTCTGGAGAAGCAAAGAGGAATAAGGAAATCACCCGCCCTTTGAGCGATGCCGCTGCTCGTGAGCGTGCACGCACGCCTGCACGTGCAGGGAAGGGAGGAATTGGTCCTAATCACCCCAGGTCCCTCCCCGGTGCTGGTGAATGCGTGGAGAGGCTTCCAGCAAACTCCTCAGCGGTGCCGCAGGGGACGAGACGCACCTCAGAGAGCGGTGCACGCAGTCAGCCCGGTGCCGAGAGGGCTGAGTCTGTTCAAGGGAGTCATAAGAAATGCTGCTGGGGTGCTGCACAGGGCCCTGGCGAATACTGAAGCGCATCCAGCAGATGGGATGGCAGGGGAAGAAGGGAGAACCTTTGTGTTGCACGTGTGCGGCCAGCCAGCGGGGTGGCCTGTCGCTTCTGGGACCCGCGGCGCTGGGCTGAGGGTAAGAGCTAGGTCAGGTCTGGGTACCGGTAGCATCGCTACTGTAGGGGCTGTCTGAGAAAGGGAAGAGCTGGTGCCTCAGCCCAAACTCCAAGCCAACAAAACTCCGTGGACGGTAATGCGCACTGTTTTATCAGGCGCTTTGTACCTCTGATGTGTTACAATAGCCTGTTGTGCCTGCCTGGGAGATGGGTGTCAGAGATGTGGAAGAAGTGAGCGGAGTCTCAGGATGAAAAGAGAAGGTCCAGGGCCCTGCTAGAAGGTGCTGGAAGATCGTCCTCATCCTCAGCTGCAGCAGCACCTCAGTCACGGGCTGTAGCTGTCTGGCTTGAGGCATAACCACCGGGTTAACAATCCCGTGGGGTCTGGTGAAGCACCGCTCACTTACCCATTTGAGCAACCAGAGCACGACATGAGATCAGGGCTGGCAGGGCCAAAAATGGTCCCAGAGAAGAGAGCGTCAGAGCCAGGAGCATCAGACGGGGGCAGAAGGAAACCAAGGTGTGGGATTGTGCAGTGATGGACGGGCTTCGTCTTTGGGTGAGGCTGGAGGAGGGGGTTTTGGGGCAGCCGTGGCAGCCCGTGTGACTGCACTTGGCCAAGAAAGGACCGGCTCTTTCTGACATGACAGACCCTGGCAGCGGGCACCAGTCCAGCACCGCGCTGGTGCTGAGCAAGGGCCCCAGAGCCGAGGCCTCTGGCCTTTCAGATGGCTGAAGTTAGATGAGATAAACCCTTCAGCTTCTATTTAAAAAATCGATAAGGTCCTAGACCTTGAGTGGGCACAGAGAAGCGGGGAAGTAAATCCTAGATGCAGCCAAGGAGCTTTCAATCTAGCAGAGAGGGAGCAAACGCACTTCGCGCTCCCACGTGATTGAGGACGATCACACAGCTTTCGGAGGCTTGTGCGATAATTTCTGGGCACAGGAAAGAGGACGGGGGCAGCACCGTGTTGGCATCGTCTCTTCCCTGGGACGACTAGAGCTTGTGTACAAATGCGTGGAGATTGATTGCGCTCAGCAGCTCCTGACAGCAGAAGTGATTACCGTGGGCAGGGACCTGCTTGTGTGGATATAAAGAGGTGCAGCCTGCTGGCAGCAGACTCCACTCCCGTCCCCGCTGCTCATTCCCATGCCTCCATCTGCTGCAGACAGGTTTCCGGGGGCTCCCCCTCCCCTTCTGCCTTCTCCTATGTAGGTAGAGTTGCCGGGGAGATCAGCTCTACAACCCCCTGCTCCTCTTTCCTGAACCTTAAAAATTTACATATTTTCAGGCTGTTTGTTTTCAAAACACCCCTTTTGTTTTCCTGTTTTCCCAATGAAATCTGGCTCATTTCTGTTTAACAAAAGTGGACGTGTGGGAGAAAAATTTCCATGGTGTCACGTGAAGCTGTTTTTTGGCCACTGTCAAAACGCAGCAGAAACTCCCTAAAGGGCCCTGCTTATCATGTTCTTTCCTATCTCCTGTGCTTATCGGGCCATTCCCCCCTCTCCTTCTCTCTCTCCGTCCATCCTCCCTCTCTCCCTTCCCCTCACAAAGCGGGTGACATTTGCTTCGCAGGGATGCGGGTGCGCAGCTCCTCTGCAGAGCAACAGGCGCCAGCTTTGTGTCGGTTGCCACCCCAGCGGGATGAGGAATTCTGCCCAGGGACCAAGTACCTCATCCCTGTCCCTCCCTGCCCCTGCCCAGGCTCTTCGTCCCCTGGCCCCGGGAAAGCCAGCACCGGCCTTTTGGGCCACATCGGCTGCCACCCGATCCAGACCAGAGCTGCACCAGAAGCCAGGGGGTCCAGGCGGGAGCAGGGGTGCAGCCCCTGTGGCCCCAAAGGAAAATCCATGAGCTTCGTTACCTCTGGCCGGTTTATTCCCTATCGCAAGGAATCACTTAAAAACATCTCCAAGGTTTCTGACCCTGTTTATGAGCTGGTGTAGCCATGGTAACTGTAGTTATACCAGAAATAGCAGTTCCCCTGAATGACAAAGAAAACACAAGTTTACAAGACAGTGACTTTTCCAGGGGCTGGCGGATCTCATGGGACTGTGGGAGGAAATCCCAGCTGGGGCGCCGACTCGGGGATGCAGCAGATGAGGGCTGTGGCTGACACGGGCCACAATAACTCGTTTGAAATCTATCTGTACAAGCTTGTGCCAGGTGCTTGGGAGACTTTGTGCCTTATTGATAGAGCTTTATCGCTTGCCACACAGACATACTTGACTGGAAAAGAGCAGGGAGTTTCCCAGGCATCTGCAGTTAAACCTCGGTTTCCCTCCTGCAGACAGGCAGCCTACCACGTGCCTCTGAATCCCTGGCGAGAGAAGGACAGCGGTGGGACCTGGATTTGGAATGAGATTGTCTACTGGGCTTGTGGAAGGTCAGTGAGGTTGTCAAGTCAACAGCATTTTGGTGAGAAACTCAGCGTACCAAGGTGCCCGCAAGCGAAGATTTGCATGCTGTAACCCTCCTTCCCCAACGGCCGTCCTGTTCCTAAGCTGTCTGTCATTTGTGCTAGTGAAAAAAGAGAAACAGATATAGAGGGTTGGGCTTTGCCTGGCACAGATACTGAGCTGTTTGTATACATGCAAATTAGTCCATCAAAGATGCAGAGAAGAAGGCATCCTCCTGGAGAGTTTTATCGCTCTTCCTTCAGGAAATCATGCACCACTATTCTGGTGTCAGGATCAAGCATCTATAACAACCTGCAATAAACCGGGTGTGCTGACTTTGGGAATCTGTGCCTGCTGCCGGGTACAACAGCTATGTTGAGCGTCTCCGAGCTCAGCTTGCAAAAGAGCCTGGTCTCGTTTCTCATTTCCACTCATGCCCTGGAGGCTGCTCTGCCAATGGGGCAGAGATTAAAGAGGCTGAGGTCTGTTTTTCCACTGCCAGGGCTCTAGGGAGAGATTTCCAAGGTCAGTCTGGAGAAAAGGGTCCTTTGAGGAAACATAAATAAAGCTGTAAGGTTTAGCTGAACTATCAGCAATGGCCCCGTCTGTGTCAGAAACGAGGCGGTGCTGGGGACACGACTAAGTCCGCAAGCCAAACGGCCATTGCCAAGGCTTCTTCAGGAAAACCGAAGTCCCTGCGTTTCTCATTCAGTCAAGGGTGCTCAATCTGTGCATGTCAGAACGTCTTTAGAGGCCCCAGGCTTTCAGGCACCAATGCTTTAGGACACACTGGGGCTTTTTATAGCAGATGATATAAAAACCGCATAGCCTGTCATATACTTCATTAGTTACCAGAGAGTTACGTTTTCTTCTGAGTAGTGAGTCTGGCCTTTCTTGGAACAGATAACCAAGCCTTACCATCTAATACTCACAAGACTGCTACACTGGTACGATACTCTTCATTTACATGAACTTCTCCCTGGTGGGCATAAATAAACGGAGAAGCAGAATGAATCCTCTCTTTTTTTAGGTAGCACTTTTCACCCACAGATCTCAAAACACGGAGCTAAATTTTCATCATCCCTATTTGTAGATATGGAAGCTGATGGACAGAAAGTTCATAGACCTGCAGATGAGACCCAGCCATCCAGCCATCTGCTGTGGGGGCTGATGTGCTTGGCCCCGCGGCACAAAAAGCTCAGTGCTTTATAACTGCTTTGTGATTCATTGTTTAAGAGCATCCCCCTGCTCACTGCAGAGTTGTCCCATGAGAAAGCAGTAACATTAGTGAGTGTCCTCTCCCTGCACTAACTTTGCTTAATGTCTGCATCCAGGCTGTTGTAGTGCTGCAATGGGATTGAGTTGGTTAGATCATTTTAAAAAGCTTCCTCTCTTTCCTGTTTTCATACTGCCCACAGTTAAAATATCTGGGTTTTTTTCTTTTATAAGATTATTTTTCTCCTGAATGCCATTTACAGTACATGCTTGACATTAATATAGTGAACCATGACCTGACATTTTTCCCCTTTTTTGATCAAACCCAGGTAGTTAATCTTGTTACCTATCTGACTGCCGACGGCCAGAAAGCAGAGCATGCGGTTGCTCTTAAAAATGTACGTGAATAACACAGTTTTCGCAGTATTGTCTCAAGAGTCTGTCTTAGATTTTTTTTCCCCATAATTGATTCCCTCTCTATGAATTACATGCCATATACCTGTGAACAGTGACTAAATGATGCACTAGCACTCATTAAAATGATCATGCATTGAACTAAAGAGAGAAGTAATGCTGCCTTGTTTAAAACAAATAAAACCAACGACAAAAAAAGAGGCTGCAAGAGGGTGTTTTTATTTAAATGGAAATCAGATAATTCCAGAGCTTTATTCAGTTTAGAACAGTGAAGCAAATGATTCAGTGTCACTGGGCTAAGAAGAAGAAACTGTACACAAGTCAGCTCCAGATGTCTTCTTTCCTGACAGCTCCTTTTCTCATCTTTTTTCCGAACGATCAATTCTTTCTCCTTGGCAACCAGCAGCCCAATAAAGAAAGGCTCTTCTAAAACATTTTGGTAAAATGTTTCTTTCTTCTTCTTAAGGGGACACATCTCTTCCTATGGCTTTCACACCATGCTACAGACATACTCTTCTTTCCTCCTCGTACCAGATAAAAGCACCACTGTGCAATCTCATTCAGTTCAGCTCTTTGCCACCATTATTATGATTTTTTTCATGTAACAGCTGAGGCTTTCAAACAGAAATGATTGCTTCTGGGGAGCATCTCGCACTCTCCTTGGGAACATTCAACTAATGGGCAGAGGAGGCAGCTCTTCCTGCTCCATTATCTTGTCTCTTGGGTGGCTGCTCACCTCCCAGACATGGGGATGCTAAATGCTCTAGCTGCCATGTGATAGCAGATCCCTGGTGGAAATAACTCTGAAAGGTGAAAAGCCAGGGGATGAAAATGTGAATCCATTTTTTTTTCTCCTGATTTTCTCCTTCTGTTGCTCAGGTGTATTGCCAGGTACTAAGCCTTCTGTTCTCCCCTCAGGATCTTGCAAATGCCTAGGGTTTAATGTTTTAATGCGGTTTTTTTAATAGCTTTTCACTGGCAGATCCCGACCTTTCTTTTAATTTAAAGTCTCTACACTCTTGCTTTCCCGTGGAGGTACACACCTCTATAAAGTGAATTAGAGCCTCTTAATGGGAGGCTGTAAGGATATTTCTGTGCTAAGAACGTGACACTGCAGCCTACTTCTGGGGTCCAGTCAAGCATCATAAACACATCACGTAGCGAGTGAACTGTTTAGTAGCCATCATTGCATGCTGGGCGAACACATGTTGCACAAAGGATGTTCTGACAGTTTCATATACACAAAGATTTATTTGTGGGGCCCATAGCTGATGGCGTACTTCGGCTGTAATGGTGAAAGTTATTTCTAGAGAAAAACGAAAATAAAGGAAAAGGAGAGAGAGAGAGAAAAAAAAAAAGGGGAAACTTTCCCCAGTGGCCAGCTGGGAAGGGCAATGAGGGGGTCCCGTAGGAGCATCCTCCTCAGAGGGCTCTCTCCAGTGCAGCAGGTGATGACAGTGGAAATGACGAGGAGGATGATTTCTTGCCATGCTTTGCCTTAGCATTACACACTTTTCATCAGGACCCACTTAAACTCCCTATTGGTTATTCCCAGTTGTGATTCTGTTAGATCTGGGAGGAGAACGCTCCACGCGTGCGAATGTTGCACATTCATTGCTTGTTAAGCTTCTGTGAATAGATATTATTGGATAATACTTACTGAGAATTTAAATAGCTGTTACCTGCTTTGTGAGCACCACACTCGTTTTTCTCTTTTCTATACTAAAGTCTACAAAACAAGAGATAAAGAAGGAGAGGGAGGAGGGGCAGTTCTCACACCAGTGCTTTCCATGAGAATCCACCGCAATAACGCTGTGGGGGTTTGCAGAGGCAGGGCTGGGAGAGCAATAATATGGGAACAGCACCAGTGCAATAAAGGAAAAACGTTGCCACAGAGACGCTGGTAATTGCTGCCTCCAGGCTTCAGGGAGAGGTTATGTAGCTGCAAGCAGCATGCGCTGAGCACCGCTAAGGCTAAAGCACCGAGGTGCGTCAGGCACCTAAGAGCTAGTGGGAGCCTGGACACAGCCTGACATGGAGCCATGAATTCCAGTATAAAATCAAGGTCTCTCTTGAGAGGAGTGTTTAGTGCAGGCAATGCAGGGTGCAGCTGGCGAGAGAGATTTTCTAAGGCCAGCAGAGGAGGAGAGGATGCCACAGCTTTCCTAATTTAGTCCCAGCTTTGGCTCTGGCTGTTTTGGAGGAAAGTCACAACGCAAGGAGGAGCGCTTGGATAAATACCTCCTAACACCCTGTCTGGTGATCAGCTTAGGGCTGAGATTTGATTACACTTGCTGAGATTTGACCTTACATAACCACCTGTTTTCTGAGAGGTCCTAAAATAATCCAGTCCTCTTTCAAATCCAGCTCCGGTGGGTGACTTCTGTAACACCCCGCTCCCTGCAAGACAGCGGCTCCCACCACGACATCCACTGAGGGATGGAGAGCAAAAGCTGCTTTCCTCCATGCTGGCCTCTGGAGTGCAGGGGGGGCAGCGAAGACACCCCGGCTCCCCGGGGGCAGGGACCTTCTTCCCCCACCCAGCCCCGTCCTCCCACTCTCCCGTAGCTCTCCCTCTCCCTTACTGGGCTGCTCTGTCCACCCTCAGCCTTTTTCGGGCTAGCCCCTGGAGGACACTGGCTCTGCTTTGCCCCCACTCTCTCATCCCCAACCAAATCCTTTTCCTTTCTCCCTCTTGCCGTTCCCCTTGCTCCCCCAGGGGAGCCGAGTCCTCCAGAAGTGACATGTGAAGACTTTGCGCACCTTCAGGCTGGAGATGGGGGTTATGGGATTAGCACGTTAACCGGCCTGAAAGCTGCTTAGACAAGCATTAAATCTCCAATCTTCTCTCCGTCTCTCAGGGAGAGCTCTTCTGGAGGAGCTGGAGAGGCGGCGCACCCAGTCACGTTTTCTGGGGTCAGCTCCTCAACCCAGCTGAGAGCCCTCAAGTCCTGTGGCCGGGTGGTTTGAAGGGATTGCCATGGGATCGGGGGGGTGGGAAACGCAGCTGAGCCCTCACCGGGGGCTCCGTGGCTGCAGCCCAAAGTGCCTTCTTCCTCCTTGCTCTCCATGCTGAATATTGGCTCCCTTGCCCGGCACCGTGCCTAGCCCCCATCCCTTTCCTCCCTTCCCACCCCACTCCTTTGCAGCGCTTTAGGAGGGGTGAGTGGGACCGAGTAGGAAGAAGATGGGCTCCATGTGGGCTAAGCACAGCAGGATCAACCTTGGGATTGCCTTTTAAAGCAAATCCTGGGTTGTTTTTTTTAATGCGGAATGAATTCATGCTTCATTGGCTGCATCTCCCTGTTTATCCCGCTTAACTGGGAGGCGGAGGAGGCAGCGCTGGGTTTACCAAGGAGTTGGGTGGCGCCTCGTGATGCAGCGAATGCCTCCTCCTACGGCAAGGAAAGGCCTCGTGTCTGAGCTCCCCGACCCGTCACCTTCCCCCATGCTCATCACCTCGTGACGGCCGCAGGCCCGGATTACCTCCTCCCACCCCCGGAGGAGAAAGGGTCTCCGCACGGAGTGAGGGACACCCACCCGGGGACACCCACCCGGGACACCCGTGGCCAAAACTGGCGCTTACCTCGCAGCAGCTCTTGACGTGAGTTTGCTGCACCGTGGGGTCGTCTTCCCCACGTACCACCTGCGGTCTGCCTGGAGACTGCAAAAAGCTTGAGGGGGAGGTAAAGGTCATCACAGTGACAGGATTCGGCACCATTATTCATTAGAGAGAAATCTAAGTTAGTAACGCTATGTGCCGAGTTCAGTGCAAATGCAAATGAGGAGCTCCAAACCAAACCGCTTTACAAGAGAAGTACTAAAAAATATTACACTGTCGGGCCTCTTAAAATTACAAAAATGGGTTCCCTGACTGGACTGAAATCTCTTGTTATTTTTCCCCTCAGAGCTTCCAGCCTGGGAAATTTCAGCTCCAAATTAGACAGTTTTGGAAATTAAGAGTAGGTGAAAGTAAAGGATTCTAACAGGTGAGGGTTTCCGAATGAGTCACTTCTAAAGGCTGTAAAATCGTTCCTTGCCTCAAACGCAGCCACCTCTTCTGCAGAAGATGGAGAAGACATTTAGCAGCACGCAGCAGCAATGTTACCACCAATCTAAAAAATTGAAATCCAGAACTGCTGGGCAGCTTATGGCAGCAATCCAAACTCAAATAGAAAAAAAAATGCCGTGCCTCCTTTTTTTTTTAATCTTACAACCTTTAAGAAATCTCAAGATTTGTTGGGTCCAACAAGGTGCTGCAGAAGGTATATGACTGTTGAGAGGAAAGGCTGTGTAGTTGAAGGATATACATTTAAAAATTTGCATGAACTTTTAGCTATTTACTTGAAATAAGTTCAGACACTAGCGACTGATCACACATTTTAATGTGATCAACTAATTGTACCACCAACCAACTGTGATCAGTGAGGTCAAAGTAAATGAGACCTAATCATAATATTTTAAGCAGAAAATATTATTTTCCAACTAAGAACACATTTGAAATACTAGGGTTTCTTTTGCAATAAAGCAGGTACTCTCTAGCTGTTGTCCTTGCCTCCTTCTGTCACAGGCATAAGAATTGGCTGGGGTTGGGCAACGTCTGCCAAGAGATGATCTTCGTTGCATGGCATCAGTTTGTCGGAGATTAAATACCCGGTGGTAGGGATTTGCTTTCAGTGTTGTTCTGCTCCAACGCGGTTCAAAACCTGCCTTTCTTCCAGCAGATCAGTGACGTGGTTCCCCAGCAGGATGTTGGATATGCTGACCCAAAGGATGATGCCTGGCTTCCAAGCTCCCATCTGCTCGGCATGCTGCACATCCAACGTCTGCAGCTCACTCGCACCCCTCTTACCAACAGGAAGATGAAGCACAGAGCAATGACATGATTTACCCGTGATTACATACTGGCTAATTTCTAATCTAGGAGTAAAATCTGTTTTGCCTGCGTGCTAGGCAGGCGTGCCAATATAGGCTGAGCATACATACCCATGGTGGCACACAGCTATACACCCCTATACCTCTGTGCACATTTTTGGATATACTGGTCTTGACATATGCTGACACACATTTAGAAATAATGTGCAAATAGCTACACAAAGACGCAGGCAGTCTGGTATTTATCTCCAACTAAAAAAAAAACCACGAGGTAAAGCTGAACCCTACCATCCTCCAGCAAAAGTGATCATCATAACGCTAGAGTTATGATTGCATTGGTGTGTCTGTACACAGCCGCCAAAACCAAGGAAATCTCAAGCCAAGCCATGAGCAAACTGTAACCTCAACCCACACACCCTCCCAGCCAAAAGGGTGTTCTGGTCTCCCAGTACAAACTGGGGAGTCTCCTGAAATCAGAGAGTTAGTCCAGACAGCACAGGAGCCAAGACAAGGAGTTGATGTACAAGACGCAGAGGCTGCTTCACAAGACCATTTCCTCAAAGCTCCCCAGGATTAACACATCCAACTCTTCACACCTTTCCCGGGCCAGGACTGTTCACATGAAAAGTTTGAGCCACCATAGCATGGCACTGTCACTGAAAGAATTTGCTCTGTCCTTTCCCCATCCCTATCCCACACGGCTCCTTCCCTTGTGCTGGCACAAGGGTTGAGCCGCATTTGGCCATCATGAACAAGGATCGGGAAACCTATCTGGGTTTAAAACTCAGTGGTATATACTTATGGCTTTGCTTACATATATTTGTCAGGTACGTTTTTAAGCTCAGCTCAGTGCTGTATTCAGCTCAGTGCTTTTGTGCTGGCCCATGGGGAGTGTTAGCGTAGGAATGAAAAAGAGCAGCAGAGAATAAAATAATTTCTCTTGGTGGTGAAGCTATTTCATGGAGGCTTAAAATGTTTCTGAGGCTACAGCCCCTGCTAAGTGGAAATCCACTGCCAGCCAGACATATGCTCTGTTTGTCCCTTGAAATGCATGAGGTCAGGATTAAAGTGCCACCCGCATCCTAAACGAAAGCTATGGTAGGCTGCGAAAATCGGTGCCCCTCGTCCGAGATCTGTCCATCCCTGAAGGAGAGCCCTCTTAAGCAGTTGTTTGCAACCTTTAAAAATTTGTGTACGGTAAATGTTTCCTAATGGACGTGTGGATGTGGGGCAGTGAATTTAAGCCCATTGACAATAGATTCGCTTTGCTTATTTTGCTTCTGCAAGTGCATTAAGAGCAGTCTATCCGTCATTGCAGATCCAGATTTGCTGGTTGCAAACCAATGATCTAATTTGTTCTTAAATTGTGCGCCGAGGATTGTGTGTGTGAAGGATTTATGTGACTGAAGAACTAAGTGGGCACTCCGTGAGTGGAAAAGAAAGAGAAAATATGCTGATATTTCAGAAAGGAAGTGCTGTAAAATCTTTCCGATCATTTAAGCATCCCTGGGAAATGAGAGCCTGTTCTTCCTGAGGTGGCTGATCTTTGAAGCTGCTTGCGTGAAAATGGCTGGGAGTTGGGAACAATTAGCTGATGAAGTACAGCAGGTAGCATGTGTTAACCAGGAAAAATGAGGTTCATCAGCAATAACCCCCGTTCGCCCCCCCCCCCACCCCCCCCCGTATGCAGAGATACACCCCACCTGATTCTCCGCTTATTTTAATCGGTATAAATCAGGGCCAGCTTTTGAAACGGACCCTAATTACACCGGCAAAACAAAATAGAAACCAAAGCCCCCCCGCCGGCGGGCCCAGCAGCACGCCCCGAGAGCCCGCAGCCCCGCACGGAGAAGCCCACCCCCCCCCGCCCCCCCGGGCTCAGCGTCGGCAGACGAAGCCCCGCGCACCCCCCGCGCAAAAAGAGCGCAGCGCCGGGCGGGCGCGCAAACACCGCGGGGCAGCGCCGCCGGCGGGGGGGGGGGGGGGCGGCATGCGGGACCGCGCAGGGCTCCTCTGCGAGGGGGCTGGGGGGGCGGCGGCTGCTTTGCTTTTTTTTTCATTTTGCCTGTGAGTGTGGTGGTTGTTTTTTTTTTTTTTTTTGGTGATTTTTTTTTTTTTTTTTTTTTTTTTTTTTTCTGCTCTCTCTTCACCAACTTCCTTCCTGCTCCAACTGCCAAAGCTCAAAGCTGAGCGCTCGGCGCGGAGGACCCCGGACCGCTCAGCCGGTGAGTGCGAGGGGGGGTGCGGGGGGAGCCTGGCGGGGGTTGGGGGGGGGGGGGGCAGAGGAACCGGTTCCCCCCCCGGCTCCTTCTCGCCTGACGCCGCGCAACTTTGCGCCTTTGTTCCAGCCTTGCCCGGAGGGACGGGCAGGGCCCTGCCTGCAGCCCGGGGGGGGGGGTCCGGGCTCCGCGCTGGGATGGACGGGAGGGGGGGCAGCCCCCGGGGCCCGAGGGGGGGGGGGGGGGGGGACGACACAGACCCGGCGGTCCCCGCGGGGTGGCTGGGCGGTAAGGGCCGCTTTTTGCCTTCGCACCCCAGGGGGGTGGGATGGGGAGGTCGGGGCCAGGGGTGCTGGGGGGGTCGGGGGGGGGGGTTACTCCCCCCACGGAGGAAAATTGCTTCCTCCCCGCGGAACCCGCTTCCTGGAGATAAGCCTCCATCGGGGCGGGGGGGTGGGGGGGGGGGTGTGCTTTGGGGAGCGATGCACAGAGCGAGCGCAAATAAAATGCTGCTCCTGTGACACCCCAATTTGTGCCCTGTGGTGGCATGGGGGGGGGGGGGCGAGGAGATGGCCACCATCCAGCCTGACCGCTGCCCCCCCTTCCCCTCCTGCTGCAGGTGGGAGGCAGCCCCCCACCCCCGGCACGGGCCGCTCGCCCCCCTCAGCAGGGCATGAGGCCTCCTTCACCTCCTGCAGCCGGGTTTTTTTCTGGGGGGGGGGGGGGTCCCAGCGCTGCCCCTGCCCCTCTCTTTGCTGCTTGGTGGGTGCTGCCAGGCCTCAGGGCACGGGTGACGCGCAGCGGCGGGTCGGGAGAAACGTGGCGGGGTGTCACCCAGATTTCTCCTTGGATAGAGAATGTATGGGTTAATTTTCTCATTTTTCATGAGGCTGGCAGCCTCGTAGGGGGTCTCCGTCTTAGCCCAGCCCTTGGCCTGGGCAGTGACACGGGAGCCCAGGGACCCCCACGGCTGGGCACCAGCGCGCTCGCTGCGGGGAAGTGCCGGTGCCCCGTAGCACGTCTGAGCTCGCAGAAGGGACCAGTCGCAGAGCTGGAGCCAGCGGCGGCAGGGACAGCGGAGATGGGAGCTTTCCTCTTGGTCACCTGCTGCCTGGGAATGTGGGTCAGGCCCACAACCTGGGGAGAAGTGGCCAGGACGGGGTCTGATCGGTGCCGTCCCGAGACACGTGGGAGCCAGGGCTTGTTCAGCCCAGGCAGCCCCCCTGGTCCCGTTCCCCTCCGGCTCTTGGTGTTGGCACTGCAGGCTGCCTGTCCACCCCTGTGGGAGGTTTTCGGAGCCTAAAAGCATCCTCCCTCAAGCGAGCCACCCCCACAGGCTGGCAGGGAAAGCCTCTGCGGCATGCGTGATGCAAAGGGAAGGTCTGAGGGATGGTCCAGCCCTGACTCTCTGCCTTTTCTCCACGTGTGGCCAGAGATCTCTCTCTCCATCGCCTGGGTCTCTCCCTCTCCTGTGATACACCAGAAAACCCCCGTGGAGGATGGGGGCAGGCAGGCAGCTCTGCCCTGTGGTTGTGGTGGCAGATGCAACCCAGTATCACGAGAGAATTTGGGAGAGTGGAAATGACTCCGGTCTGCAGCTGGAGCCCAAGGGGAAGGCGAGACCTGGCGGTGGCTGCCATGGCTCATCACGTCCTCCTCGTGTGCCGAGCGTGGGACGGCGCTGGGGATCGCGAGGCTTTGTAGGGTGACCGCGCCGGGGATGCAGAGCAGTGGGGCCTGAGCAATCCTCGCTTTCCTGAGGGAGCTTCTGGCTTCCTTCCTCATGAGGACAAGCTCAAGGGCCTTTCCCAAGGTGCGCAAGTCCATAGCACTCCTAGGGCTGAGCGTGAGCTCAGCCAAGGTTATTCAGCTGCTGGGACATGCTTCCTTTCCCGTTCTATGCGAGTTGGGATTGCCTTTTATTTCCCAGCTGCCCGCTCTGCGCTAGTTCCTGACTCACCCCAAAATGCCATCGCAAAGTGGTCTTGCATCAGAGCCGTTGTCCATTACCGCGCCCGACTGAGTCGTCTTGTTCCTGTGCTGCTCCGTCCTTCTCTGTCCCTCTGTCCCGCGCCAATATACCCCTCCTAGAATTTTTTCCGTGGGTCTCACCCGTGCTGCGATTGCACTGGGAGGTCTGCGTATTATGCATTGCTGCCTGATGACACTTGCTGATTCACCCTGAACTGTTGCATATACTTTTTTTTTTTTTTGTATTTCCTTTCTGTTTTAATGAATGAGAAAACTATCCTGGTAGCTCCCAATTTAACTTTTGGGAGCAGGGGCAAATGTTAAGGCCACAGCTGCAGAGAGGGCTAAAGGGCTTGCTGGGGAAATTGCAAATAAGCAGGCAAAAGGGGAATTTTCAGCAGGGACAGCCTCTGAGAAGAAGCTAATGTGAGGATAAGCCGAAGTGAACTGAATGATCCGGGTAGCTCGACGAAATGTCCTTGCTGCCAAACGGCAAGACGGCTTGGCCATTTACGGCAGCCATCGCGGCACCGGGGCACGGCTCCCTTTGCCAGCCGTTCTCTGAAGAGCGGGACGGTGGCTAGGAGCACGCGGCTGACGAAGGGGGACCTGGCACAGCTCTGCTCACCTCTCCTGCCTTTGTCTCCTGTTCCCCATTCCCTGCCCTCTGCCTGGCTGCCCATCAGCTGGTCTCTCCCCGCTCTGGCTCCCATTTGGGATGCCACCCAAGGAGCTTCTCCTGCGTTCAGCGGCGCGTGTACCGGCCGTGCCGGCTGTGGGTTCCAGCCATCCTGCCTCTCCTTTCCGAGAAGCCCCACCGATGCAGTGCAGGTACGCGGGGCTGCTCCGCAGCCAGGCTGGATGGATGCGGTCACCATCATCACCATTCCTTCCCCAGCGGGAAGGAGACCCGATGGGTGTGCGAAGTGAGCTGTTCCTGGGAGCAAGCACCGGGAACGCCAGCAGATAGACTGTAGCGGGTGCGTTTCCTTGGGAGCTTCAATTAATTTGCTGATACAAGGGAGTTGCTGTCAGGTATTCGATCTTTGTATGAAACGCTGCCTGACCGTGGCTTCTAACCTGTTACGAGAGGGTGAATGAAACCTCTGGCCTGGGCTTTATTCCTGTCTGTGTGTGGCAGTGGCTCTTTGTGCAAGAGAGCTGGCAAGCGCTGAAACCTCGTACGGTGGCTTGTAATTGCAGGGTTGCCGGCCAGCAACCGTGCTGCAGAGTGGCTGTAAATCACTCCGGTCTCAGCCTCCGCTCCCGCACCTCCTCCCCGGGAGGGAAGAATGGTGTAGGTCTGCGTGTGCGCGTGGTGCCTGCAGGGAGAGGAGCGGGGGCAGAGGGGGATTGCGTTCGAGCCAGAATATCAGCACGGCAGCGTCGGGATCGCAGCCGATCGCCGTCGCCATTTGCCTGTAACGATCCCGCTGCGTTCAGCGCTGGGCGGGTGCCTGCCTGCCCACGGGGACCGAGCCACGCCGTGGCCAGAGCGAGCCCCCCCAGGGACGCGACCCCCCTCCAGAGCAGTCCCATTGACTACCCCCTCTGCTGTAACCCAGACCAAGCGACCATGACTGAGAAGACCCAAGAACCTCACGTGGAGGAAGATGACGATGAGCTGGATGGGAAACTCAACTACAAACCTCCTCCCCAGAAAACACTGCAGGAGCTGCAAGAGTTGGACAAGGACGATGAAAGCCTCGCTAAGTACAAGAAGTCCCTGCTGGGAGATGGACCCGTGGTAGTAGGTAGGCTGGGGCACGCTGGTAGGGACTGGGGGGATGGGGCAAGGTGGCCTCAAAGGAGGGGGAGATTTTTTTCACCAGGCACATGCACTGCTTCTGCTGGAGGACTGGGGATGGGCAGGCGGAGAGGCGCACGTAAAGGAGGCGGGGAGGATGCTCTAAGCATTAGATGTGAGGTTACGAGGGGGTGCTGGCATCGGAAGGGGACTGGTGGTGGGACGTGTGTGGGCCTTGCAGGACTCCTGAGGGGTTAGAAACATGAGGGGAGCGGCCTATGCTGAAAGGGGGTCTTGCTGCTGCGAGTGATCTTGAGAGGGGAGTCTCCTGTAGCGGAAAGACCTCCTCTAGGTGTTGGGGTGGAGGCTGGAGGGATCCGTGCTGAAGGACTAGGGTAGACGCATGGTCCTGTTGTGCCAAGAGAAGCTGGGTGTTCCGTGAAGCGCAGTTTCTGTGTGGGAAAGCGAGTCCATTTCTTCAGTGTCGTTCCCCTCCCCCTGCATTTAATTTTGCAAGCTGACAGCTTCCCCCTGACTTTCCTACCTGCAGACCCAACAGCTCCCAATGTGGTGGTCACCCGACTCACCCTGGTGTGTGACTCTGCTCCGGGACCGATCACTATGGACCTTACAGGTAGGCACGGACTCTGTCCTTGAGCATGAAGGGGAACAAGCAAAGGCCCTGGCACGCTTCCAGTTGGAAGGGAGTTTGTCCTTGGGATGCTACAGTGGGTTTTAGAGGAACTCTGAGGGCATCTTAGCCTTGTTTCTTATTTTAAGGTATACACGTGCCAAAAAGAAAAGGAGATGTAAGAGAGGAAAATGTCAAGGGTCTCTTTCATCTAGACTGCTCTAGGAGCTCCTGGGTTTCTCCTGCCTTCTCTTCTTGTTTCCTTTCAATGAGACTTCATGAGCACAAGTGATGTGCATGTGCTCGGGTAATGGGCTGTTTTGAAACTTCAGAATCAAGCAATACTGCAGTTCCGGCTCTGGGGACATGGGGAGAGAACCAGGCTTCACCTTATATGGGCTTTTCTGCAGAGAGGGGAAGCTGGGCCCAGAGGAGCGGCGAGGCTTCCTGTTCAACCGAAACACGCAGAGCCCGGGCAGGGGCTGTGCAACGCCTCCCACCCCACGCCAGGGCTGGCCGTGGGTCGAAGCGTGCCCACGCTCCTGCGGGAGATGCCTAACGGCGAGTCCGTGCCTAAATAGCTTGGTGTATATGTGCCCAGACCCGCGTTTGTTTAGGCGTTATCTTCACAGATGCGAACACGGACGCGTACGTACGCCCAGGTGTTTCTGTGTGCGTGCTCTCGGTGCGATTGCTTATACGTACCCGTTTCGCAGGTGTGCCGTCCGTCCAAGGGATGCTCACCTCCGACACCAACCCCAGCCCCCTGTGCGTGGTCTCTTCTCGCTGTGACACTCTAATGGCTTGATCCTCTCCTTACAGGTGACCTTGAAGCACTCAAGAAAGAGACCTTCGTATTAAAGGAAGGAGTGGAATACAGAGTTAAGATCCACTTCAGAGTGAGTTGGTTTCCTTCCCATTACTTCTTATCAGTCGCTGAGGCCAGTCAGCGGCAGTCTGTCAGATAACGGGAGTCAGGCGGCATGCTGGCCCGAAAGCCGGGCCCTTGTAAAGGTGCCCTAGGTTCAGGTGACATTCTACCTAACAAGGGACTGGGTATTTCCAGGGAATTGCTTCTGCTTGCTCGCCCCTTGGAAGAAGTTGCTTTCTGTCCACTCATGATGGTGAACAACTGGTGGTTTGGAAGCCAGATGGGTAGTTTTGGCTGAGTTTGACTTGGCTTTTTAGCCACCAGTGTGCTGGAGGGATGACTCTAGTCACCCATGTCTGGTTTGCAATGTGGGAATCATTAGCTGGGAACTACCTGCTTCACTTTTCTTTGCCCCGTCAGCCCGTCTTGCGGAGCTGACTGATGTGCTCCAGTCGGCTTCAAAGTCAGGGAGAGGATGGGGGAGTGCAGGAGATGCACGGAGGATGCTGTAGGTCTCCCGGTGCCTATGGAGAAGTCATGTTGGGACCCCCCACAATGTGTGCTGTGCTGAGCCTTCGAGAGCAGTGGTGTAGGGAGTCAAGATGGGTATATCTCTAAGGAGACAGAAACCCAGCAGATACAGAACCCAATCCCTTCCCTTGAAACTTGCGTCTGGTCGCTTCTTGCAGGTAAACAGGGACATTGTGTCGGGACTGAAATATGTGCAGCACACTTACCGGACAGGGGTGAAGGGTGAGTAAGAGCCCCTCGTGCCCTGCACACCAGTGCTCCTAGCCCTGTGTTCCCTCTGCTCGGAGAAGTGTTCCGGCAGCTCTGGGCTGGCACAGGTCCCCCGCGCCGTGCCGCCACGTAGGAGGTGAGACTTCTCGGCAGGGCGCGTTAGCCTGCGCTCCGCAGCACCCAGGCCAAGAGTTTCCTGTTCCTGTGCGAGCTCGGTACGAGCCAGCTCTGCTGTCTGTACGCTACACCACGTCTGCAGCACCAGAGTCCCCAGAGACACTGCTTAGACGGTGCTTGCCACAGATTTCCTCTCCGTACAGAGCTCTTCACCTCCCCTCCAGCCCCTGCGGAGTGGCTCAGCCTGTGTGGAGCCTCCCACCCCTGAAAGCTCTGCCAGATGCACTTGGTAAAATTCAGAGCTGCTCTCCGAAGCTCCCTGCTGCGTGCAGAGCCCTGCGTTTGCCCGTGGCCCCCCCTGTTTGTGCAGCGCTGCCCTGCCTGGGCAAGGCAGAGGAAACCCCCCTTTTGTGTGCACGCGCGTCCCACGTGCATTTTTGCTGCAAGCACCTCTAAGGCTCCAGCGTTCTGTTCGGCACACGTAAGTAGTGTCTTCTCACCAGAAAAAAGAAGTAGCAGGGATCAGGAGAGATCTTCAGCCCTGTGCTGGGTTCCGCTCCCTTCCAGCAGCACATACATGTGAGAGGGTACAGGCTGAGTTGCCGCTCCATCTGCCCGTCCATCCATCCGTTTATCCTTCCAGCTGTCCTTGTGCTTCACTAACCCACTTTTTCCACTGATTCTTGTTCCCCTTGCTGACAGGGACCATCCCTTTCTCTCCCCACTATCTCCTTTCTGTCTGTGATCTGCGCTCATGCTCGTGGCTGCTTGTCTCCTTGATCGTTCCCCACCTGAGGGGCTCATCCCTTGTGGATTGTTTTCTCTTAGTGGACAAAGCCACGTTCATGGTTGGCAGCTACGGGCCACGGCCAGAGGAGTACGAGTTCCTGACGCCTATTGAGGAGGCTCCTAAGGGCATGCTGGCTCGAGGCACCTATCACAACAAGTCCTTCTTCACGGATGATGACAAGCACGACCATCTCACCTGGGAGTGGAACCTGTCCATCAAGAAGGAATGGACGGAATGAGTTCACCCAGTTTGCCTTCCCCCTTCCCGTCCCTTTGCCTCCTGCACCAGTCTCCAGGTGGGCCATGCCCACCACGCTGCTCCCTCCCGCCACCGCAGCCGGCCACGGCCCTGGCAGCCCTTCCCGCGGGCGCCGGGGCTCTGTGCCAGCCTCGGTCCATGCACAGGCCTGCTGGCAGCCTTTGCTGCTGCTTCTGATACACTGAAAATCACCCGCCCGTCCTCACCACTGCCCCAGCGTGACACATAGTGGGTTAAATTGGGAAGCATCTCCCTCCCTCTCTCCCAGTACTTCCTCCTGCGGCCTCCGTCTCTCCTGTACCAACTCCGGTCCCAGAAGTGCCTTTTCTAGGAAACAAGATCACCTGGCAGGGCGGACTGGTCCCTGGAAAATCCCTATCCGAGTTACACTTGCCATGTGCTCTGACTCATTGTAAATGGTTACTTACCTCCCGTGATGGTCTCCTGGTCTGTATCTGGTGCCCTACCCCGTTAAAATCCATCCTTGTGCAGGCAAAACCAGTCAGGGGGAATGCAGCTAGATGCTGTAACAAGACTTCAGTGTTTCAAGAATAAAATCACTTTCTTCTTTTCCGCCTGAGTGTCACGTTCTTTTCTAGAGTATGTTTTTCAGTGACATGTATGTGGAGAAGGCTCAAGGGCATGTTTCAGCAGGGAAATAGCCCTCCTCCGTCAAAACATCAGCCTCGCTCTATAGGCAAATTATTTTAGAGCTGCTTCCTTCAGGGGTTTCATGAGTCCTTCCTTGAATCCCAAAGTCTGGCCCACGATGGGGGTAAACTCTAGGGGGAGACAGCCCCCACCTCTCATCCCGGGTGGCAACTGAACGAGCCCGGGGAGCTATAACATGGCCCTCTCATGTTCGACGCTTACCACGGCAGCTCTTCCCCGCAGCCAGAGCTAACGTCGACAGCTGCGTGTCCCAGCGGCTGCCCGGCTGGGGGGTCAGCCTCTGGGGACGCAGCGCTTGGAGAAGTGCAGGGGCTCCTCCTGCGTGGAGGGATGTTCTTACCCAGCCGGGGTGCTGGGTCACGCAGGCGCAGGGTAGCCGTGATGTCCAGCGCTGTGGGTGAGGACGCACTGGGCACCAGTGTCAGTGAGGGTCTGCGGGGCTGGTGCCCGCACAGCAGAGAGGGGTCCTCTCCCACCCGCCCGGTTCTCCCGGGAGCTGAAGGCTTCGCCCTGGGCCAGCTGCTCCCTTCCCACCGCCCCAGGAGCGGCCGTGGGTCCCCGCCAAGGCTGACGTGTCTCTTGCCGCGGAGAGGACCGGAGCAGGGTGGCATGGAGAGGAGAGGGCAAGCCGGTACCGTGGGCGCCTCCGTCTTCCCGTGCCTCTTCGCTATCCTGCTGGCCGGGGGGTCCCCAGCAGGTTGTGCCGGAGACGGCGGCTCCGCGTCCCACGGTAAGCGAGCGTTCCTCCTGGCTCGGGGAAAGGCTGGCTCTGCCGAAGGGAGTCCTCCTGAGCCAGGGTGTGCTGCGCAGGTTGTGTCGAGCTTGCGGGGGACGCGTGTGGGTGAGCTTGTCGGGGGTGGGACGCTCGCGTGCTCTTTGAGCTGCTCTTTGTGCACCCTCTGCCCAACCCTGACCTCTCCTCTCCAGGCGCAGCCGGCACCGCAGGGAAACCTACCCTATTGAACGACATCGTGGACGCCGAAGCCTTCGTCGGCGGTGCAGAGGTGGCGGTCATTGGGTTCTTCCAGGTGTGTTGGCAGAACCTCCCCTCCGCCAGCTGTGGGCCCTGTCCCACCCTGACGAGAGCGTGGGGCTGGAAGTGGTGTAAACACCTTCCAAGGGCAGCTCCTGTCCCCAGAGGTGCAGGGGCTGTGACGGACCACAGAGAGAACACGGGGAATTTGGTCCGTGTGTGGAAAGGGAGATGGAGGAAGGTGAAGGAGGTTGTAGGAGCCCTGGAGCAGGAGAAAGGGAAAAGCTGCAGGGGAAGCAAAACAGGAATGTGGGTGGCAGAGAAACAGCGTTGGTGGGGGATGAGTGGGAATGTGAGGGGTGAGTGGGAACGTCGGTTGTTTGCTTTAGTCAGCAAAGGCAGAGCAAGGCACTGCCTGCGTGACGGGGCCGAGGAAGCCGTGTCTCAGGGAGCGGTGCTGGTATCGGTCCTCTGAAGTCCGTCCAAGGGGGTTTGGGCTCAGGCTGCAGCCTCCTCCCGGGGGGGTGTAGGCATGGTCTCTCTGTCTCGCTGCTTTGTCCCCCAGAGTTGATACCCTTGAGCTCTCTGCCTCTCCGTGTCTAAATTCAGTTGAATCCAAAGGTGAGTGATGGGTATGTGCCCCTTGCCCCCCAAATGGCATGACGATTTTTCCTTAGGAAACAAGATAAAAATATTTATTGAGTAGGAGCACCGTAAAACAGAGGGCTCTTTGACAGGATCCTCATTACTTTTAAGGCCCCCGAGTTACACCTTTTTCCCCCTCTTCTTTGAGCTCTCCCCTGGGCTCCTGCTGCCCACACACTGCCTCGTGGCTTCTGCCAGAGAAGACTTCAGCCTTTGAAAAACAACTCCTTTCTGCAAGCTCCTTCCTCTTTCTGCCCGATGCCTGGGGCCGGAGGGCAGCCTAGGGAGGTCCTCATGCCCTTGGTGTAGGGCAAGGGCAGCTCGCAGCGACGGCGGGGCAGCAGGAGCTGCGTGAGCGCTGGAGGCTGGTGCCCCGGGAGCCGTGCTGAGCCCCCATCCCAGACCACCAGCTGCTCCGCCTGCGTTCGGAGCTCCCGGAGGGTTGTTTTTGCAGAGCTACAGTCCTGCACGCCAGCGAGGCAATCTGCACACGCAGAACGAAAGTGTTGAGACACCTCCTTCCCCCCCCGGAGCAGCCGCCTGGGCTTGTGGCAGCGCCGTACCGGGGGGCACAGAACCTCCCCACCAGCTACGGCGGGGACCGCGGCGCGGGGGGGACGGACACACACGACCGCCGGTGTCTTGGGCCACCGCGGCCTTCCTCCCGCTGCAGGGTTTCATTCGCCGGCGTCGGGCGGAGGATGCTGCCATGCGGCCGCGGCTGCCAGGAGCACGAGGCGGCAGCCAGGGTCGTGTCCGGTGTTCGATGCCTGAAGCACGACAGGGCTGCGTTTAAACGGTAGATAAAGACGTAGGTGTGCCATGAGGGCTTGTCGTGGCCCCTCTGCCCGAGAGTATGTTTGTCCAAATAATGTCCATGTTCTCTGTTCGCCCTAAATTATGCCTCTGCCGCAGCCTTCCAATTCACCGCGGTACGCGGCTCGGCAAGTTCCCGGTATAATGAGCGCGGCCTCCCTGGCTGGGAGCAGCGTGTGCCGTGATGGAAAACCAGCACGCTGCTCCAGAAACCCTGCGTGTCTGCAAGAAAGGGTCACGCTTGGCCTGATTAAACCCCAGTTTTCCCAGGAATGCTCCAAAACTCAGTGAGGTTATTCCCACCCCAGGCTTTAGCACTCTCTCCAGAGCCATGTGGATGCGCTGGCATTTCCAAAACAGGTCACAAAGAGTTGTTTTTCTTTTGAATGAAGAAAGAATTTTGTTTTCCATTCTCTCTGGGCTCGCAAACAGCTGAGCTGAAGGTTGAAACTAGAAAGAAAAACAAACCAATTTCCAAGCGGAGACTGTGTCTCGAGAATTTAAATCCAAAAAGTAGAAGTATCAAAAATACATCACTCAAAAGAAAAGTCAGGAATGGGACTAGCAAGGGAGGCTTTAATATGGGCTAAGGCTGTAGCTAATGCTCTCGCTGCAAGAAGGAGAATGGACCTCAAGTCACGGAGAAATTGCACGTTTCTGTCCTTCCACGTGTCTGCATTGGCTACTTTTTAGAGGATATGTCCAAGGCACCTTTTTAAAAGGCACCAGGGCACTGCGAATGCAAGGTGTTCAACAATCAGAACCCCCTGCCTCTAGAATCACCGTTACCTTAAAGCCTGTATTTTTTGATGTATTTATTTTACACAGACACACGTGTGTGTGTATTTGGGTGTGCTCCATCCAAGTTCTGGGGGTGTTCCCCCCCCTTTCTTGCATCACCCCGGTGCTCCCCGTGGGAAAAGCTGTCCGGGCAGGGGCCAGCTTCCCCTGCCACAGCCACCTGCTCGCCGCGGCTTTGACACCGCCGCCTGCTCTCTTACCCTATATATATATTTTTTAATTTTTTTTTTTTTTTTTTGGGGGGGGGGCGGGGTTAGGAGGGGGATCTCTGCAGCATCCCATCCCCGCAGGCAAGATGACAACGGGAGAAAAAGACGTTTCCCCCGCCACCCCGCCGTCCTGTCCCGTTTTTCGGCTTGTCCCGGTCCCGGTCCCGGTCCCGGTCCGTCCCTCTCCCCCCTCCCCAATTGCGGGGGGGGGGGGGGGGGGGCGCGGAGCGGTGCCGCCACCGGCCGCTAGGGGTCGCCGTCGCGCCGCGGCCGGGCGGGGCCTGCGCGCGCGCTCCCCTCACAGCCGCCCTTCCTCCCCCTCCTCCTCCTCCTCTCTCTCTCTCTCTCCACAGGACCCGCGGAGCCCCGCAGCGTCCCAGTTTGAGCGGGCGGCCGGTCGCATCGCGGAGGTTCCCTTCGGCCTCAGCACCAGCCCCGCCGTCCTGTCCCGCTACGGCGTGTCGGCGAACACCCTCACGCTCTTCCGTAGGGTGCGTGGGCCCGGCGGGGTGGGCTACCGTGGGCGGAGGAGCAGGTCCTTCCCGGGGAAAACGGCTGCCGCGCAGGGAGGTGGATCTACCAGAGGAAGGCTGTGGGTGCAGGAGTTGGCCTGCCCGCTGGTTTGGGTGGAAGAGGCTCTAGGGCGAGGGCCTGAAAACTGCCCGCGGTCACCGGGCCGGAGAAGTGACATCTCCGGGTGGTGGTGATGAAGAGGAAGGTTAAAGCTGGGCGCTTCACCTGAGAGCGAGCCAAAAAAAACCCCAACACACAGGCTGGTTGTTGAGAGTCACTCCGCCTGCCCACCTAAAAGCACATTTGTAGAGCTTCCTGCCCCAAAGAGGTCTTTTTCGCTTGCCCATCACTGAGACGTGCAACGTTTATTACACCTGATGAGATTCTCCATTTTAAGTGTTTGCCCTACGGATCTGGTCCAGCACCCAGAGCTTTGCACAGAACAGCGTCTGTGTCTCTGAGTGACCTGCCTGGAGCTCAGTGTTACTTGGATGGGGTTTCTGTGGTTTTGGAAAGGCTCCCGAGACGCACAAAAAGCACCGAGAGGCTGTGTTACAACGGATCAACGCAGCAGGCTAGATATCAAATCCTGCCAGGTGTCACTTCAGGCAGGCAAGGCCATCTTCCTGGGCGCACAACTTTTCCATCGTGACCAAAAGCAGATCCAGACTGGGTCTCTGCAGTTACAGGTGCTCCGCCACCAAAAGAAATCCCAAACGCTCTCTTCTGTCTCCTACACTGTGGTTTGCAGAGCTATCCCCTAAATACGCTTTGGGCATGGGCCCATTAAGAATGTTACTTTGCAGTTTCTTAGGGATGGGTGCTGTGCAAAGTCAAATCTTTGTTGACTCCAGCTGTAAGTGCTGGTGCCTCACTGAATTTGAAGCTATGTTTGCTGAAATTTAAGGAGACAATACTGCAAAGGGCCGTGTACTTGCTTCAAGAGTACCAACAAAAGCTAAGAGCAAGTATGCTACTAGTTATATCCATTTCCTTGTGTTGCCCCTTCTCACACAAGTGTGGCACTTGAAAACTGGAGAGTGAGGTATATCTGAGGAGGAGAGGGCCCCTAGGTAGCACAAGGTGTCCTAAAAGCCTGCGAAGTGTTGTGTCACCACAGCTCTAAGCACATGGGGGTGTGGGGGTGGACAGGACACAGGGACACACTACGTGTACTAGGGAAACTAAATCTGACAGCTTGCCCAAGGTCTAGACCCAGGTTGTATAAAGATTGGACAAAGCCAGTTTGTTCCCCTTTCTTTCTCATAGTTTCCTGCATGGTGTTTACCACTGGCATAATCCAAATAATTCAAAGAGAATGATCTAAGAGTGAGCAATAGGTAGGCAGGTCCTTTTATTTAACCTTTTATTTGCACCACATGTTGCAATTTGAAGCAACACCCATCTCAGTTTTGGTTCTTAGTCATGGTGGTTTTCTTCCAAAAATACTGAAATTTTCCTTTGTTTTTGAGCTGTTGCAGATAGCAAGGATGACTGCATTGGGAGGGTATTTGATAAAGTGTCTAGATTGTTGGAATTTGGATTGTATTGAATGTTCTTTGTTCACAGTCCAGTTTTTGCAGCTGAACTCTTGTTTAATAGGAAAAAAAAACAACCAAGAAAGTAATATGCTAGTCAGGTTCAAATGTGGTTGACAATTTGCTCATCTAATTGTCAGTGTTTCTTAAGTTATTCAGACACATTATTTTTCCTTTTATTCCGTGCTGAATACTGTGTAGGAGTAAGGGGTCAGAGATAAAAAGGAAAAGAAAAAAGAAAAGAGGCAAGAACTTGGAATCAAATATTCATTTGAAGAATATGAAGATGCGTGACCAGGATAGCAGTGAATCAGAGGCATAAACTCATTTTTTCTTTGCTTTTGCAGAGTATGAAACACTTTCAGTGCTTAGAAGTTTAAACCATAATTACAGTAGTAGGAGGGGCTGCTGTCAGCTGGTGACTTCTTTGCATATAGTGGAGGAAAACTGATTTATTCTAGTGAGGAATCTGGCCTGATAGACCTAAAAAGAACATAATTAACAGATGCTAACAAGCTAATTATATGAAGTGATAAAGACATTTTGACTAGAGCTTCAACTGTTAGATGCAGGCTATTTTCCAGCGTTATTTTCTTAAAATCATAAGTGTTGAATGCAGATTCAAGATGTTATTATCCCAAAAGGGAAATCAGGTGTTTCCAGAAGCCCATGAAAGCCAAGAGAAGACTATCTTGGAGTCCAGGGTGCTTTAGATTGGTTCCCAAGGTCTGTCTGATCTCTGGTGTTGCACTGGCCTGATCTCATTTACTTGAGTACAGCTGCCCTTTCATTTTATGCAGGAGCAAATCTGTGAGAGGAATTGGGCCACACAGTCTGAAAAGCGCCAGTTTGGGTTGCCAGACAGGGCACTGTGCCCCGCTACCAGATCAAAGACCTTGCCAATGACCACAGAACAGCAAAAGGGGCTTTAGATGTCTGCACACCACTGGAAAAAACTAACACAAGCACTTTCAGAGGTTGTACAGATGCAGAGAATAAAATCTGGGGCGTGCACGTGGACCTTTCCTCAGCCCCAAGAACCTCATTCAACATGGGTATCAAAGGCCTTCAGATCCCAAACTTTGATCCTATTGCGTGTCAGAGCCCAGCTTCCCCATGGCTCAACTCAGTCACGTCCTGCGGTGCTACTGCACAGCAACTCTTCAGGTGGTTTAGCTGTCGTTCAGTGATTGCCTGCTTTTTTTTTCTGTTTACCAGGTCATGAAAACCTCAATAAAATCACATTGTTTGCATGAGGCAGTGAAGTGTGGGGAGATGTGTAGCAGGATGAATTTTCCTCTAAAGCTAAAATGTGCTGTTCTCAGTATTATTTTTTTTTTCTGCTGTACTGGAAAAAAAATAATCTTCTTTTTATTGGAGAGATTTCCTACTTGCACAATGTTTCCAGGAAATCCATATGAGCCCATGCCAAAGTTTATTACTTGTAGAAGTAAAAGAATAAGCAGATGAAGATTTTAAAAGGGGATATAAAGCCAAAATCGATGTGAGGAGTTAGGCTATTTAATGATCTCTCCCCACAAGGCCTAGAATTATCAGCTAATCCTCCCTTTCTCCAGTGCATCAGGAGCTGATACCGTAGGGATGTCTGGAGTCCTCAGTGATTTCTGTTACGCCATGAGTGTGCTGTGTCACTGGGAGACTGAAGGAGGGTGGAAGATGGTTGTCGCAAAGTGCAGGCTGGTCTCTGTAGCTTCTGGACCTCCAGAAGTGGGGATTACGTGGTGGGGGGAGAGAGGATGGTGGTGTCCCAGGGGATGGGTGTCTGTGAGGGAGTGCCATCAGTGCCCCTGGAACGGGTGCTGAGAGGAGAGGACAGCTGTGACTGTAGGTTTCTTTGCATGTCTTCAGGTAGACAATGACCGGAGGGATCTGGATATGAACAGCGAAGATGTTGATGCCGAGAAGATGACTCGTTTCATTCGGATGAACGAGCTCCGTCTGGTGACAGAGTACAACCCTGTGGTAATTATCAGCTCCCCACAGCCCTTACCCTGGCACTTGGCCTCCTCATGGGCATCCTCTGGCCCAAGAGTTGGCATACCCAGATGTGTGCGGGGGTTGTGGCAACAGCGTGGATGGGGTTGGGGAAGCCACGCAGCTCTGCGCTGCTAATCCATATGGGGACTGGAAGCAGATGCTGTGCTGGCACGTGCAAGTGGGGTGGGGGGAGTAAGGGGAGCATGGCGATTCCTTTAGCTTTCCAGTAAATTTGGGGTGTTGGTGGGCAGAGAGCTCCATTTCTTACCACTCCTGCTGGCTGTGCTGCCTCGTCCCGTGGGCATTTGCCATGTTGTGCCATGCCTGCAGACCCTCCTCCCCTAGGATCCCCTCTCTTTGGCTGAGAAGCCTTGAGAAACATGGAGACTTGAGTGACCTACTCCCAGAAGGCAGGCTTTTCTTCATCACCCAGCACATAGGGCTTGACATAAGCCTGTCTGTTTGAAAGCATATTCAAGAGCTGGCTGGAAACCTCCCAAGCAAATTTTTTCCCTTCCCCTCTATCCCTTACTCCAGAATTCATCATTTCAACAAAAAACCCCCCAGACATAGGATGCTTCCATGTTGGCCACCTTCATTAGTTCACCCCTCTGACTGGCAGTGGCAGGGTCCCAGTGCTCCTCCCTGCTATAGAGAGTGACCAAGGATTTAGGCTGCTCTGAAATCTCAGCAGTTCACTGGGCTTATTGCTGTGGAGTCAATAGGTCTTAGAAGCCCCAACGGCCGCAAGGCTGAGACTTTGTCATTGCCGCTGGGGTCTTTTGTGGACTTCTGGATAGCTACAACAGTGCTGACCAGGCTCGATTTAATCAAAGGAGAATGGCCCAACCTGTTTCAAAGCTATACATTTTCAAGCTGATGCCAAGTATCAGCTAAGAGGGCTGACACATTTCCCAGTTCAGGTGCAGGCCACCAGTAAAGAGAGCATTTTGTGTTGGAAATGTAACATTTTGTTTCCAGAATGACATACAGTATAAGTTCTGTGGTTTTTTGGTTAAAAAAAAAAAGGGGGAAAAAAGTGGATTTGTTTTTCAACTTGATAAGGGATGTGAAAAATGCATTTCAAAATCACAGAATATTTCTGGCGACAGAAAAGCTATATCCTTCCCCACTGTCCTCACAGCCCTTTGAGATCACCAAAGTCACATCACCGGGGATGTTCTTCTTATCTTCATAATCATCCAGGCCTTCTGAACTCTTGGAGCCTCCACTGCATCTTTTGGCAATTGATTAGGTCATGGCTTGTTCTTCATGCAATCATGGCTCTTTCTTCATGTGTTTCTGCTGATGCTTTGGGCTCTCGCTCCTGTTTGGCACCCAGGCTGTCTCCCTGACCAAGAAGTCCTGAGCTGTTCAGCAGGTCCCCTCCACCCTGACTGGCAGTTACACACGTTGTTCCACTTTTTTTCCAGACACTGGAGTCCTATCAAGTGCTGCAGTTAACAGTGCCTCCTGCAGTCTCCGGCCCAAAGCCCTCCCAGCTCCACTGATGTAGCTTGGTTTTTCATAAATATTTATTCCCAGCGCATATGCTGTTTACATCTATGCTGCTGGTCAGCAGAGGCTGGGGTCATGCAGATCACACCAAGTGCTGCCAAGAGTTTCTTTCCCCATCCTGGGGCCCTTACTGTTTCTCCCACATACTTCAGGCATTTTTAGGCAATGATTACCTTGTGGGCTTTCCAGGAGAGTCAGATGTGACCCAGCCATGCTGATGAGCTCAGCTGATCGCTCTTGCACAAGGTTGCATGGACAGGCATGCCTTTGTGTGGAGCTGCTGGAGGAACTGCTTCCAGCCCTGCCTGCTGTCAGCCCAGCCTTCTCATGGCCCTTGGTGCTGGCTGGCTTCACCCTCGCCTTCAGCCCTGTCCTCTCACATGAGGTCTTCTAATGCTCTCCAGCCTTGGTTTGCATCCCCTCTACTCTCCCCTGCCCCATCCGGGCAGAACCAGAGAAGCGAAGGGATACAAAATGTCTGATAAACATTAGGCTAATGGCAGAGTCCTGGCTGCCAAAAACTAGATGCTTTGCAGTGCATGGCCCTTGCTGGCGTGCACTCCCCGACCCCTTCCTTATTACTCCTGGAGCATGTGGAAACTTTCTTCTCCGGCTGGCAGGGAGCTGCACGGTCTGTGTCTCCGTGGTTTTGGTGGTACAGGGGAGGCAGCAGGTCTGGCCCAGCTGCTGTTTAGTTTGAGGGAGAGGCTGCAGGAAGCGGGTGGAAGGAGAACCGAGATGACGAGTGAGTGAGTGAGTGAGTGCCTGGAGATGGTGCAGCGGCTTCTTGGGCAGCGCCAGACCTGTCTCCTCACAGAGGGCCAGTGTGTGCTGCCTGCTTGGCCCTTGCCCAGGGGATGACGGACAGCCGGCTCCAGGTCTTCTCCCAATGTGGGAGTGCAATTTTAACCCTCAGGACTCTGGAATGCCCAGGCCCGGGGGTTGCTGAAACACTGGACTCATCCCCATCCTGTGCACAGCTTAACCCTAAAGAAAGGAAATAAGGGGAGACACCAACCCTGACACCACAAATCCTTCCCACTTTCTTGCTCCCATTTCAGCCAAGTGCTGGACCTCAGTGATTCAGGGCACCCTGATGTTCAGTGTTCGCTGGACTTTCCTCTTCACTTCCTTGCCCCTCTAGACTTCAGCTTGCTGTATCCGGGCAGTCCTCACTGACTATCCTGAGGCCGGGGATGAACCCTTGCGGTCTTCAGACCCTCATGTCAGGAATAAGCAAAGCCAGGAGGTTAAGCGCTTCCACAAAGAGCCCAGATTGGATCTCTCCTCCTTTAAAGAAAGCTGTCCCGCTTGCAAGGCTGATTTGCAAAGAAATCTTAGCTGAGACTTGAGGATTGATTCCCTCTGGCAGTGCATCCAATGCAGATTGAATGTTCTCAATCTCCTTGTCTGTGTGTGTTTTGCAGACAGCAATAGGTGTGATGCAGAGTTCACTCCAGCTTCACCTCCTCCTGATCACAGACAAGATGTCCCCAAGGCACCCCGAGCGAATGCGTAGATATCGGGCGGCAGCGGAGCTCTTCAAGGGTAAGGTAAGTCCAAACAGAGAGGAAAGGGAGCCGTTAGGGAGAAAAAAGGGAGAACAGTGATTGCTTCTGTGGATGGGGAGGGCATAATCTCCTTCTCTGTGCATTAGGGGAGCAAAGGCCAAGTGGCAGGAAAAGAGGATTAGCTGGGTAATTAAGTGGAGGGGTTGGATCTGTTCACCTTTTGCCATTTTGCATCTTTGTGGGGAAAATATCCTCTGTATCCTACTCCTGTACTCCCTCAGTGGGACGTTATGTACTTCCTTGCCTCTGGTCCACTTTTGTTCCCTTGCACTGGGAGAAGACAAACAGCTGGTGATGGTTGCATTCCACTGGTGTGAGAGGTGATGTTGTATGTACAGCCTGCAAGATGCCAAGGAGCATTATATAAGTGACTAGACAGCAATTAATGTTGCCGTGCTTCTTAACCCTTAGCCTTCTGGTTGGATCCTGGGGAAATAGCGATTTTAAAGGAGTTGCAAATGGGTTTGTCGCATTTCCCACACTAACGTGATGGGATAGATGGGGTCTTTCAGAGAAATTCCGCCTGGTTCCCACCCCTCTGTGGGCAGAGCTCCCCAGACAGTAAATCTTCTAATGGCTGATTCTCTGCCAGCAGCTGGATTACAGGGGAATGTGTGTCCAGGGAACAGAGGAAGGAACTGGCAAGCAGAGGAGGATTGGGAGCAACAGGAAGGCATTTGGGGCAAGGGAGAACAGCAGATGGGAGGGAGCAGAGGATCACAGCGGCAGAGAAGGCTAAGCTGAGAGGCAGTGGAAGAGATCTTCCTGGGAGAAGAGTGGAGCTGGAAGGAGTTGGGATTTAAGAACATGAACATCGGCATGCATCTGTTTGTGGTACTGACGGGTCAGATTAAATTAATCAAGTATATCCTCATCTTCAAATGGAGGGGCCGTCTCAGAACTGTGCACCCTCAGAAGTCCTGATGTTTGTTAATGGCAGGACTACTTTGGACCTTGCCATCTGTCCCACCCATCGGCAAGACACCAGGCAGAAACCAGCCATCAAAGTCAAAAGGTCTCTCCAGAAGTGTTTTGCTTCAATGAATACATAGTGATAAAAGAGAACTTATTTACCTGAAAAATTCCCACCGTCTCATGTGAGGTGTGTGCTGTAACGACACCATTATCCCTGTTGTTCATAAGCAGCAGAGTCTGATACCAGTCTCTCTCCAGGCAGCTAATTCTTCTAACACAGTGCATTGCTGTTTAGCATCACTATCCTTTGCTGATGTGACTGCAGGCAGTTTTCTCTTCATGTGACATGCCCAGATCTGAGCAAATGTGAATGATTTTCCTAGGAATACTTCACAAAACATTGGGTAAAATGTTGTACTGAAGTCCAGATAACTTATGAATTGCCAGCAAGCCAAATCTAATTTTTTTTTTTTAATTCATACAGGCAAGTTTCTCACCCAATCAGTCTAGAAGAAGTTTGCCAGAATAAAATACAGAGATTAAAGATGTGGGGATTTGACTAATTATTTCCACCTGACTGCAGTGGTACTGCAGGACATGTTGATGAAGGGTCTTAGAGTCTAATAAGTTGTTTTTCCCAAAGGAGTGGCACTTGGAGGAGTAAATTGTGGTTTGAATTGCCCTCTTGCAATGAAATAAGAGAGAGCTAGGATCCTGCTGTTTGGGTCTTAGATCTGGATACTAAGGAGTAAGCAGAGCAGTATGCCCACTTAGGTTTGTCTCCATTGCTCTGTCATGTAGAAAGACATGAATTAGTTTCAGTATCAGAAGCAGCTACTGCACAATACCATGGAAATCTCTGCTGGCTAATTTCCCTAAGTAGAATTACCTGTTGTCAGGACTACCAAGTTAACTCAGGTTTACTTCAAAACAAGTAAAGTATTGAGTAGATTTTGCCTTTTCGCGGTTTGCAGATTGTCTGTGAATAAATGCAAGATTCTTGACTTGAATTTTATTCAGGATTACCAGCGAATAATTCATAGCCTGTGGCTGGTGGTGAAAGGCTTGTTTGTGCTGTGGGATTAGTGCTGTCACTGGTTTGAGCAAGGAATCATTGCTGTGCAGTGGAGAGGTGTTCAGGCTCCCTGTGAACATGTACCACAGCATCCAGCAGCACTGTACAGTGATTGCAGAGTGCCAGAACAGAGTGGGGAGATGTGGCGTGTGTTGCAACTTCTCTACAAGCTAGTGCAGAAGACAAACAGAGCCTCGAGAGGGTTCCCAAGCAGGAGAAGGGGTACCGATCCTTTCACCCATCTCTGCTGCGCTCTGAGGGAAGGAGGAGTCCTTGTCATTGTCATTGCCAGCTGAAGGGAGAAGAGAAACTTGTTGCTTGGATTGATGGAGTGATGAAGAGGAACTGCTGCTGCTGAGTGGCTGACCCCAAAGAATGAAGACAATCGTAGAATCATAGAATCACTGAGGTTGGAAGAGACCCTTAAGATCATTGAGTTCAACCATTAATGGATCATGAGGAAGTGATTCACCTGCCAGCTCCTGGGTTATGGTCTCTTCATCTCTGGTTTATGATCTTTTCATTTTTGCCTTAGAGGAAGCTGAGAGTTTCAGCTGGAGGATCCCTGAGGCTGTATGGTGAGGACTGTTATTTGAAAACAGCCGGAACTGCACCCTGAGCAGCAGTGAGTGTCTGAAGGCAGTCTAGATTCCTCTAGACTTTGTCGTGGAAGCTGGGGGCTATAAAATGCTGGAAAGGAAAGTGCAAATGTTAGGTGATGCTAAGCCAGCAAGAGCTGACAAGAATAAGAAGAAATATGGTACTTTTGTAGCAGACTTTGAGAAACAATTGTGGGTGGGTGACAGTGAACAGGCAGAGCTCAGAGCACTGCAGCTGCAGGACCGAATCCACCAGCCTTCTTGGAAGGATCCCACTGCAATCAAATATGTGCTTATTTGAGAAAGTACTGCCAAGAGTCCAGGCTTTCTACTGAAAATGAAATGTCAGGATTTGCATTGCTGAGCCAAACTAGCATAAGCATCTTCAGTTTTCTTTCCACGGTGTCAGAATATAACATGACAGTTACAGCTGGTGTACAACATGGGTGTTTGCAAAAGTTTCAATAAGGTGATGTTGGGAATAACAAAAGCAGCTTTTGCTGCAACTGATATAACTGGTTTACAATGTCAGAATTATCTGGGTAGAGATGTTTGCAAAGTCCCTTTTACTTTATATGTATGCCCATTCAGAATTGGGTTCTCAGAAACTCCTGAGAGTCCTTCAGGTGTTCTTCCATGGAAACGAAAGGACAGTGCCCTTTCTCTTGCAGAGAGTCATTCATAGACTTTTTATTTTTCTTGTCAGGCATTGATGGCTCCAGAACTGAGAGAGATAATCTTTAGAGATGCCTCTTTTAGCCATAAATAGGGGAAGCTGTAAATATGGATTGTCTATGTCACTTAACAGACATCTGCAGTAAGGTTGCTTTTATAGCTTGCTTTTTTTTAATTCATGATTGATGTTTTCATTTTGCTTTGATGTACTATGTAAGCTATGTATGAAATTACTCAAACTTCAGAATTTGATCTTTTTGCTTCTAAAATCTCCTCCAAGAATGAAAGTTGCAGCTCCGTGAAGTTCAAAGTCAAACACTGGATATGAGGCTTGATCATCCTTCCTGTTTGTCTTTGTTAGAGGAAAAACTAAGCAACATCAAATTGTTTTCTACTGTTGCAGTACTATTTTCAGTTAACTTTAATTCCTTGGGCAGTAACATCATTCCATATCTTAGTATTTACCAGGAACTCAATGTTCTAAAAGCACTGGGCTAGGAATCAAGTTGTCAAGACACCAAGACAGCACCAGTGTACAAAGTTTTCTGAAAGAGACCTTATTGCAGGTGGCAATGCACAGATAATACCAAGTGTGGAGGGGAGAATTTGTGTCAGGAGTTCCTCATCCATACAGGAGATCCTTCACTGCCTGTAGCAGCAGACCTCTGAACCCAGGCAAGAAGATGGCTACAAAATGAAACAATTTCATGGAAGTGGTTTCAGAAAGAAAAAAACAGCTATTGTACAGGATAGTATGAAATAGAAAACGAACTTTCTGTTTGGGATGGAACTACTTGGTTTCTAGCAGTGATGTGAGAGTTGGCATCATAAGTGGGATTTGTTTTGGTGAATTATAGCTTTGGTAAGTTATCTGAGCAAAGGCTTTAGGCTCTTTTCAGCACTGGTGGAGAAGGACAGGCATGTCCTTCCTTCCCTTCTAAAATAGGTGGGATGAAGTTCCTGTCACTGTTTATTGTAGAGGTTACCTAGACAGCTGGCCGAGACAAGACTAAGATCTAGATGGCAGAAGTTAAGCAAGGTGAATCTTGTCTCATGGTCAGTATAATTTACCATGGTCACTGCTTTCATTCTTTATGATTAGGTCTGGCTGGGAATCTTTGAACAAAATAAATTCCTCATTTTGGAGGAATGCCATTTCCACCAGGCGGCATCTTTCGTGGAAGTGTCCCCATTGAGAAACCTGCTTGGTTTCCAGCTGCTGAGGGGAGCAGGCTTCCAGTGCTTGTGGCCTCGGTACCAACAGACCTTACAGACTGCCTTGCAGGTGTGACTTTGAGGCCACACGGGCCTTGGCAGGACTCCTGGAGCATGTCCAGTGTAGGGTGCGTGGCCTGTCCTTTTGCTGAAGGAGGATTCATCCCACATCACAGCACCTACCAGGGATGTGTCATTCTAAAATGCATATGATAGGCATTAAGGTGTCTTCTTTCGAGCAATAGTGGACAAACACAATTGCTGTCTCTCCTGTATTTTTTGGAATATAAGAGGGAAAGGAAACTTTTGCTGTGCTTTGGCACCCTATAACTCTGTGAGCCAAATGTGAGTCATTAGAGAGATCCAAGTCAGGAACTGTGAATAATGATATCTCAGCCTTTCTAGCTGAGGGGCCAGTTGTTTGTGTGTTTTTGCTCTCTTCAGTAAGGAAAAAGGTGTTTGGAGTTCTATACCCCAACCTTTCTATTCTTATGTACAGCTTTTTAGTTTTGGGATTTTTAACAGAGGCTGGAAGCTTGATAAAGTGAAGAATGTTGACTAACATTTATTTATATTACCATTTTAAAATGCTATTCATCTGTTTTAAAGGTGGAGGAGATTTTGTATAGAAAGTGACAGCATTTAACAACCTAGATATTCTAAATTTTTTTTTTATTAACTTCTTGTTTAACATTTGATTAAAATATTGTTGTTGTCTAGTGGATTTTTCACAGAGAAAAACAAAAGCTGGTGAATGAACTGGTGAAAATGTGATACTATTTCCTGTACCAACCCTCTGAAAGTGCTTCCCTCCAACACCAGCCTCTGTTTCCAGCTTGCCAGTTGGAAGGAGAGCCCTAAAACATAAGTATTGCTGCTACAGCTGAAAGCCTGTTAGATCAGGTCCTTAGACCTCTGACCCTTAGATTTGTAACCCTTCTCTAGCTTCGTGTTTTATCCTGCGAAAGGATGAATTTAGCACTCTGGGAGAAGTTCCCCGCAACCTGTGTGCTCACTAGCTTGTTGCCCTTGATACAGAGTTGACTTTTGGAAGAGATTGCAAGTGGTAAATATCACATATCCATTGAAAACGTCGTTCCTGCTTCTGTATTGCAGTTAAACCTTACACTAACCTAACTATCCCTCCTTCTCATACGCTGTTGCCTAGGAAAATTTCCAGATGTATTTGGTTTTTTATAGAACATAAATTTAATAAAGTAAAGAATGTGAGATTTACCAAGTTTATTTTTAGAGAAGAAAAAAGTTGAGTGTTCCTGATTGAAAAGAAAGAAAAACATGAGTCACAGCCTGGGAACTGGGCACATCATCTTCACATTGCATTATTTTTCTTTTTTAAATTCTCTTTTTTCCTTGTGTAAGTTAAGCCATATCCATGTCTATAGGTACCTTGAATATGCTAGGCCCAGTAGACTGCACAGGATAAAGAGAAGACAAAATGACGCATGTTAGCTGGATGTTTGTTTCATTGTCTTGGATGTCATCTGCCAAGAGATTGCATTTAATCAGTTGCTGTATTTACTTTCTTTTATAAAATTTATACGTAATGTTTGTGTTTAGTATTAACAGATAATTTAACAAAGATTTTTGAGCTGTATATTTTATTGATATTCTTTCAGATTCCAAAATTTTAAATTTGTACCAATTCCTACTGCACCTGTAAGATCTCAGTTGAACTTTACTCTTAAAATCATGGAGTTGGTCACCAATTCTGATAAATCCATACTATTGAATCATCCCAGCAGAATCCTAATCCATATCTTGATCTTGCTCTTTAAGACTATTTGGGAGCCCAGAAAACTGTAGGTCATTCTCATCCTGGGTTATTCATTGTTGGGCTTCTCTCCCCAGGTCTGAACAACCCTCCGCTGAGCTGGGCTGTATGGACATGAGTGTCTTGCCAACGACTCCCGTTTCTGAAATGATTGCATCTTCATTTCTATTCACTACAGCTCACTTAAATATGTCCTTTGTGTTTGGTATTCTCATGTTCTTATCCTTGCAGGCTCCCTCTGCCCTATACTTCACTCCCACATTCTTGCAGTTGAGTTTGATTCTCCACACAGCAAAACACCTTTTTACTCTGCCACTCTGGGTCTTGCATGGATGTAAGCATCTTATCCAAATAACATGCAAATAGAGAAGTCAGCTTCTTTTACATGTGCCGCTAAGATAAAAGACATCTTATTTCCTCATCTATTAAGAGAGTAGAAATGGAGACTGCTTTCCTGCCATACTGGAGATATATTGTTAAAGAAGGTGAAAGAAAACATTTTGTTTGGTAGTCTAAGTCTGGACTTGATAAAATACAGAAAAATGCACTGCATGAGGAGTTAGTAGCAGAGGAAATTGTTGTTCTAAGAGAGTCTACCTCTTTATAAAAATATCACTGTTAATCTTCCTATGATCACTGTCCGGGGATCTGTTCTTTCTCTCAGTCTCTGTTTTGCTCACGTTTCCTTTCCTATTTCCATCACAGATTCTTTTTATCCTGGTAGACAGCAATTTGAAGAGCAATGAACAAACAGTGTCATTCTTCAAACTGAAGAAGTCCCAGCTGCCAGCTCTGGCTATATTCAACACACCAGATGAGAAGCAGGATGTGTTGACTCTGGATGAAGTCTCTGTTGAGCGTGTACAGGACTTCTGTAATCGTTTCTTACAAAGAATGCAGAAGGTAAAGGGAGTCTCCTGTACAGTCTACAGGAAGCTGGGATCTTGTAGGATGATGCTGTTGCTCACAAGGCTCTTGAAAGAAACGACTTCAGTTCCTTGAACAACCCCCCACTCCTGCCACCTCCTCTTTTATTTTCATGTGCACCTGAATATCAGAAAAGCATTAGATCTAGAGCAGAGCAGAGATCTTTGCAAAGCCTGTTTCTTCATTGACCTCTACCTTCTAGTCTATAGCAAGAAGACTTCACTGGCCTCTGCAACTGTATGAAGGTCTCAGCAAAGCGTCTGTGTTCTGGAAACAGCAGCTGGGGAGACAGAGTGAAGGGTGCTTTTGGACACTGAGAATGGGGGTGGTGGCTGGCGGCCCTTAGGATAGGATCAGAGAGACAGTGGCATGGATAGGCAGGAAATCTATCAAGAAGGCCACAGAACAGAGTATACAGACTAATATACAGTCAGGACTCTACCAGAGGTCTCTGCTGGGAGAAGGACAATTTAACCTCCCTGTTCATTCAGTGTTAAGAGTACTCTCTTTGTCAAAGCTCATCTTCCTATAGCACAGAGGCTTTGTGTGTCAGGAGCCTGTGTTGTGCAATTGAAATGGGATTGGCAGAGCAGTGGCACAGACAGCAGAGGGAGGCATTTAAGTTGGTTTGTTTCCTTTTATCACTATGCTAAGAAACCGAGCAACATCAAAACTGATTTCATGCCTCTAATGTGTTTTAGAAAGAAGATGAACCTGAAGAGAAGACCCTCAATGAGGAGCTCTGATTCTTTGTCAGACGACAGGATGACTCTGCCCAGAGTCATCTGTTTCTGGTGTATGAAGAGTTCACTGAGCCCCGCAGCTCAGGAATTCCTGGGATAGTAAGATTAAGGGGCCAAGTCAGTCACCGATTCCCATCTCCATGCTTTGTATGTATATGCTGTCTGTCCTCTCTAGGAATCTCTTCTCCCTTCTCATTTGCTGGCTCTCTTTTTTCAGTACTCCAGGAGCTCTGGTATTGCCCTACACTGTGTCCTTCCATGCTGCCTCTGTTGGAGCAAAGGGTGATATAGCAAAATGGCAATATTAGAGGTAAAGCTTGTAGTTCCCAGAGATCTGTTTCCTTCATTCTCTTTGCTTTTGGTGCCATGCTGGGATCCACTGTCAGCCTCTCCTGACACTATGAACAGATTGGTTGCTTGACGTCACATGAACTTTTCCATTTATTTTACTAAATAAAGCAGAAAGTGAATAGCCTGAATTTTTATGCAAATATGTGATTTCCCACTACTCATGTCTTTCACTTAAGGACAAAGCGTGTATATTTCTGAGTAAGCAAGCTCAAAAATCTCCTTTCTCTGAATTTAACCAGGCTTGCAATGCCTAACCAGTCAGATTGGTTGCTAAGGATCATTCCCCTTGGAACTGGACCCATCATCAAGACATATTTCCACCAGGTTGAGAGATTTCTATGAAGGTTTGGGGTCACAATAGCACTGGGTACAGCAGGTCTGAGCTGGTGCAGCAAAAACAAATGAGCCTAAGATGCAGATTGAGGCTAAGAGGAATGGGAGCTGTGGCAGAAGGGCAGTAGAAAGTTGCATTGCGAGATAGCGGATATCTCCACATTGCATTAGAGGAAAAGGCTAATGTCTGTGTATTGACCT
This sequence comes from Astur gentilis, assembly GCF_929443795.1. Classification (NCBI taxonomy): domain Eukaryota; kingdom Metazoa; phylum Chordata; class Aves; order Accipitriformes; family Accipitridae; genus Astur; species Astur gentilis. Next base: position 16,219,511 of record NC_064913.1, read on the forward strand.
CAGACATCCCTCAGAGGTCCCAGTGCTGGCATATGGGGGAGGGAGACTTTGCAGGCAAGGTGTATGAGCCATCCCCGTTCTGCTGTACTACATGCATGCAATAGGCTTGCCTCATACTTGGCTCAGCATCCTTTGGCATGAAGTATGGATGCTTCTGTCAAACAGTGACTTCATTGCCTCTCAGGGCTTGAGAGACTTGGCTTGGGAGAGGGAGCCTATGAGGTGCAGAGCTGAGAGACCTCAGCCCTTTCTCAGAGATTAGCCCAAGGTGAAGAACTGGAAGTAAAAAGAAGTTGTTCTTGCGAATGAGGCAAACGCAGATCCCCACCACGGAGGGAGAAGTCAGGAACTGGAAGGGATGCAAAGTAACTGCCAGCCACCATGATGAGGGCCACGGCAGGGGGGTTCTCAGTACAATAGAGAGGCAGGTACCAACCCTGCATTAGCTCTTGCCTTTTCCATGTGGATCAAGCTGATGTCTTTCCTCTCTCTAACGCTCTGTCTGCCATGCAGCTGGACTTACCTCCTTTAGTGCTCTACCCTTCCTTCTCCTCTGCTTACCTAAAGCAAGCCCAATGCTGTAACAGTCGGTATGGGGCATCGAAATTGCTGCACATTTCCAAGGAAGAGTGGTATGACCAAAACAGTATTCAGGATTGTGCCTTGTGTTGGCAAGGCTGGGAAACTGTCTCTGTGCACAGGGACCTCTCCCCTAAGAGGCAGGGTGGTAGGCAATAGAGGGTCTCAGAAGCTCCATGGTCAATGCAATAGCCAAGAATTGTTTCCTAAATGAGGAGTTCAGAAAAGAGCAGGAAAAGAGAGAGAGGAAAGAGAGGCAGTTCTCCCCTTGTCACAGCTGAGTGCTCCCTAACTTCTGGTTTGTATATGGCCTTATGAGAACCTGTAGTATTGCTTCTGGATGCAGCTAGATAATAACACTGAAGATGTCAAGGGAGAGGTGGGTTTGGGGCATTACATGCTGCATGTTTCTTTCTTGAGGCTGGTAAAAGTGGAGGCACCTGCCCTTAGCCCATAAAACTGTTGTACTCAGGTGTCCTGTCTTCTGAGCAGCCGTTTCACAGTGACATTCTGCCACTAGCATGTAGTCCCAGAAGTGGAGATATTGCCATCATCAGCTGGAGCCTACAAAGCCATATGGTTTGGCCCATGGGTGCAGTGTTCACATAACAGCTGGAGTGAGCTACCACTGCAGATCTCTTAAGTGTCTTTTTCTCTGAAGCATGAGACTGTTCAGAGTGGGTCGCATACCTGCCACTGTGTTTGGTGCATTGGATTTACATGCTAGTCCTGGAGCTGCAAGTGAAGACTGCTTCTTGGTGGCACTCCTTGGCATGGGGGACCTTTCCTGCTAGCATCACGTGGCTGCGCGGCAGCGTCTCTCCTGCTTGGTGAGCTCACCCAGGAGATGGTGGTGGTGGGCAGAGCAACGCATGCCCTCACCATTGGTAGGGCCAGGGAAGAGAACTGTCTGCACCAGATGACCTTGTGGATGAGCGTGTGTCTAGTGGCAGTATATATGCCTGAATCCTGCTGGATACTCTTGTGGCTTTTGTGCATTGAAGAAGGGCTGTAGAAGTACAGGAAAGATGCTGGGAGCGGGAGGCTGAGCCCCAATGAGGGAGGAAGGGTCTAAGGTATCAGAGTGTCTCACTGCTTTTGGCTGCTGGCTCAGCCCCTGGGTGTGGGCAGAGGTTGCAGTGCTGGACTGGAAGAGCGGGAATGAAGCCTCGTCTTTGGTGTTGGAGTTCCATGTGCAATGCACGAGGCTTGCCAGGCCTGTGTGTGCCCTGTGCGAGGGGCATGGTGGTGGGAGGATCAGTTGTCTCTGACCCTATGCCTGTGTGAAGGTGTGAGCACAGGGCTCAGCCCCTCATCCCAGACTCTGTCACACACTACAGCTTTGAGGATCAGAGATGGCTTGCCTCACACTTGACACAGAACCCCAGCAGAGCAAACTCACACCTGCTTTCCAACATCCCCATGTCAGCAGTGTGTAATGGTTTTGAACTCCTGGTTTTATACCAGTCCTGGAACATGCAGGGCTGTATCTCCTAGCAAGAGCCCCACTTGCTTTCCCTCAGTGGGAAAATTGCTGCTTTTTATGGCTATAGCTCATTCCTCCCTAGGAAGGGTTGTACTGCTTTCTCTGCAGTAAGGTAAAGTGGGAAGACCTGTGAGGAGCCTTGGCGTCGTAGACGTTTCCAGTGTCACACACCTCTGTGGTCCAGACAAAACAGTGTGGGGGGAACTGGCCTGCTGCATGGGTGTCTGAGGTTTGTGCCTTGGCCCTGTGCGGACACAACAGCTGCAGGAATTGGGCACAGCGACGTGACTCTTCCTCAGTGCTGGAGGGAAACAAAACAGGACATGAATGAAGCTCTGGTTCTGCAAACAAGCCTGGGAGCAAAAGCAATGTTCCCCAGTGGCTGTGTTCGCTGTGTACACAGCTAATTATAGGGACAGCTTTTCAGGAGCTTCATTATGTACACTGGGGAGTTTAATTCCCTCTGCACCTTCTAGAACTCTGCACCTAACCAACAACCTTGGGAGCCGCAATGCAGCCACAGGAAAAGCCTCCTCCTCCTCCAGCTGCTCTGCAGTTCTCTCCAGGGCTTGCACAGCATGGCCAGCCCCAGAGTGCTGCACTGAGGATGCCCTGGGCACAGGCAGCGCTGGCTGTGGAACCAGGGAACCAGGGGATCTGCCTTAATTAATCCCTGTGCTCAAAGGCTTCTGCAATGCAGCTTTGGTGGGCTTAGTCACTGCGATGGAGCATCCGAGGTAGGAATCACAGGCAGAATCTCATGGAGAGGCGATCTTGTCCATTGCTTTAGTTTGGGTTTTGTCCCCCGTTGTGTTATCTCTGACTTGAATTTGTGATGTATTTGGCCCAAACATTTGGAGCTGGCCAGGGAGGCTGGACTTGTTTTTGAGGGGAGGAGGTGCTGGATGCGAGCTGGCAGAAGGCAGGATGAGGGGGTTCCCTTTCCTCTCAGTACTGTGGAGATAGATACTGTGGTGTGAGAGCCCCTGCTCTGCAGCAGTGCCTGAACTCAAGGGACATTCAAAATAGCTAAGATAGCAGCTGAGCCTGCCTGACAGCAAAGCGAGGCTGCAGAGGCGTGCGAGAGCTGCTGTCCTTTACCCCAGGGAACAGGGAATTGGGTTGCACTGTGGAAGATGCATTCATCCTTGGAGAGAAAGGATTTGAACGCCTCCAGAAGCAGAATATTACAAAGACCTGGAGGTTCAACAAGGGGACTAACATTTTTGTGTTCCCCCCTCAACCGCTATGTGTGGCATAAAATAAGTAAATGTTCCTCAGAGGTGAGGGCTGGGGCCCAGGAGTGCTCCCCGCATACCCTACTGGGGCAGAAACCAACTGCCAGGTCCTAATGGCACCATTCAGCTCTCTTGGGCACTTCTCTTTGGTACTTGCAAGTGCCCTGGGGATGCAGAGTTTTATGTTACAGCAGCATTTCCTACTGGTTGGCAGGGTGTTTCCTCATGCAGTGTTCAGCTTTCATCAGCACCTCTTCTGGGTACACACATCCCTCAGGAGTCTGACTGTGGGATAGGAATGCCACCGGGCAGCAAGAGACCCGAGGGATGAGTTGGTGCTGAGAGTTGCTGCTCTTCTGTCCTGAGGTCTACAGGGCAAGGCTCAGCTCTCTGCTGCTTTTATTCCCTCTTTTCTAGCAGCTGATGCAGTGCCACTTTTGTGTAAATTATACTGAATATCAGATTGGGCAAGGCTGTTTGGGGAAGGGGGAGTTCAACATGGTATGTGTGGTGTATGAACTGTTGCGGTTGCCATCTCTGCTCACTTCTGTCCTTGAGCACAGAATTTGTTTCTTCGCTTTTGTGTAGTGTGGACCCAAACCAAAGTCTGAATGCAAGGATGGAATGGATGCAAGGGAATTAGACCTCAGAACTAGCCCTTATCTGCTGCAGGTTGAACCGAGACTTTCAGTACGGACATCTCTGTGCCTCAGCTTTGTTGCTTCAGTCCCCTGCACACAGAGCGCTGGGTCTGGCCAAGCCACAGGGAGTCTGCCCAGCAGGAGAAGGACCAGAACGGCATTCGCACTGGAGAAGAGGAGCCGGCCCCTGGCCTCTGCATGTGAGTCTGTCTGGTCAGGATTGTTCCTGCTCGCAGGGGTACCTGGGAGATGCTGAGAGGCCTCTGGCTGCCAGCACGAAGGGAAGAGAACGCCTCCCAGGGCTTGAAGCCCTGGTGCCTTATGTGTGCAGAGGAGCAGGACAGCCACCAGTGCAGCGAGGCTGCCTGGCTTGTTCTCCGGCTGAAGTCCTGACTGAACCTCCTGCCTTTCTTCTAGGGACTATGCTAGGCACCAGGGCCCTGCCAACTTTGAATAAAAATTTAAAAATTCTCTCTGGTATATACCAGAATAGCTGTCACAGGGTGAACTTTATGGTGCTCGGGTCAGATCCCATCCCACACACAGAAGTCCAGCACTGAGCTGCGCTGGAGTTCCCAGGAGGGGGAGGGCTAGTGAAGATTTAGCATAAGACATAGTAGGAACTGATGTCCTCCTTATAATAAAAGGACGAAGAGCACGGCTGTCTGACACCTCTGTTCATCTGGAAGGAAGAGGAATCAATAAATCTGGGCAGCAATAGTAGAAGCAAACCCTCTCTTGCAGGTAGACAGACTCAGGGCTGAGTGACTCTGCACCTCTGCACAGGATGGCTTCCCCTCAGTACCACTAACGGCAGCCCACAGGCTGGTGAAGGGGTGGGCAGTTGACACAGGAGGGGAAATATTGTCTGAAGGATGTGACCGGGGAAGTGGTTTGCAGGACCGTGAAAGAGAGGGGCAGGGAAGAGCCAGAGGCTGGTCTGGGAGGAGGAAAGGACTTGCCCAGGGGGTGATGTGGCCAGGGACAGGCAAGGGTCAGTGAGGGAAGGTTCTGGGTGGGTACCGCAGGGAACTGATAATGATGGAGAGGAGAACATAGTAGTGTTTTTTCTGGGGCTGTGAATCAAGTACCTCTTTGATCCATTTTGGCTCAGTTACTAAGGAAACTTCAGAGGAGTATTCTCAGTGGAAAAACCTGCAAAGCCACAAGATGCACACTGAAGAAGAAAGTACTTGTTCTCCCCTTTGAACTTCTCACTCCTCTGCTAATATACCTACAAATGCAGGCAGCCAGGCTAGTCCCGTGAGCTGCAAAGCAGCACATTTCTCCAGGTTAGAGGAAAGGCCCATAGATAACTGTCTCCCTGCCTGCCCCAGGCCTCCACATATGGCAGCCGTGCAGTTGCCTTCTGTATCACGGCTGCAACCAGCACTGTGTCCTCCTCCCCATGTGCTCACCAGGGCTCAAGCCTTTGAATCCCCTGTGCCTCACAGCAGCCCCTGGAGCCGCCCCCATCCTGTCCATGTGCAGGGTGAAAAGCCAGACCCATCCACTTTCCAGCCTAAACTCATGGGCTGTGTGTGCACTCCAGGTTTCTCCCTATCCCTGTGTTCTGGGTATTATATACCCTTCATGTCACCCACCTCCCTCTCTTCTTAGCCAGAGGTGACATTTCATCACCTTGTTTGGGGCTTTGTGCAAATCTATGCCACCCATGTCACCTAGTTTGTGTAATGCCTATATCACCAGCATTATTTCTTGCCTTTTATCTAGCAGCTGAGGTGTTGATAGTATTGCAATCTGTAACTTTCTTGGACAGGACTGAGAGAGCACATCATTACTTCCATAGGTACCAGAAGACATGGTTAGCATTGGTGCAGTCCACTTCTGGTTCCTTGATCTGTGTGGGCAACTGCAGAGAAATGCCAAGTTCCTGGGTCTGCTAATCAGCTATCAGGAGAGCAGGATGGGATCTTGCAGTTCACCTGTTTTTTCATTTGTTACTATTAATCACTGGAATCAATAGAAAAAACACCTCAAGAAAAACTGTTCATCTGTTTTCTTATCCACTGAATAATACAAGGCTGTATGCCCATGTCGTGGTTTAACCCCAGCCAGTAACAGCACCATGCAGCCACTCGCTTACTTCCCCCCACCCAGTGGGATGGGGGAGAGAATCAGGGGAAAAAAGTAAAACTCGTGGGTTGAGATAAAAGCAGCTTAATAGAACAGAGAGGAAGAAACTAATAGCGATAATAATAACAACAATAAAGTGACAATAATAATAAAAGCATTGGAATATACAAAACAAGTGATGCACAATGCAATTGCTCATCACTTGCCAACCGATGCCCAGTTAGTCCCTGAGCAGCGATCCACCCCCCCAGGCCAACTCCCCCCAGTTTATATACTGGGCATGACACCACATGGTATGGAATACCCCTTTGGCCACTTTGGGGCAGCTGTCCTGGCTGTGTCCCCTCCCAAATTCTTGTGCCCCTCCGGCCTTCTTGCTGGCTGGGCAGGAGAAGCTGAAAAATCCTTGACTTAGTCTAAACACTACTTAGCAACAACTGAAAACATCAGTGTGTTATCAACATTCTTCTCAGACTGAACCCAAAGCATAGCACTATGTCAGCTACTAGAAAGTAAATTAACTCTACCACAGCTGAAACCAGGACAGCCCAAAAGATTGTGTTTTAGAATACAACTGGTATTTAACTGGTATTTATTTTACAACTGGTACTGTAGTACTTTCAGTATAAATCTGATGTACTCTGAGTATTCTTTGGCATTTTAGAATTCAATGTGGGTGTTGACCCTAGGCTATTTCATGACTTCCCATTGTAAACAAGACTTTATTTTCCTTGGCCAATTATTTCTGTTCTTTGTCTGAGAAACAGAAGAGACAGACAGTAACTTACCCCAGATTGTTGAGGAAGCCGGTGAGCAGACCTGGAGAGAAAACCCAGATCTCCTGCATCCAGATCTCTTGAGCCTTAGCCACGTGGCCATGCTTTCTCTTCATCCTCCATCTCCCTGTGAGTCCCAAGGGCTATTTTCTTAAGTCAAAATGGCAGTCTTTTGCCATGAATGAAAGGCGGCCTTGTTTGTTGTTCTAGTTTGGCACAGCTGAAGCTGAACAGGTCTGGATCACTGTTTTCTCTCCATTTCTGACTCCTTGCCAGTGAGAGCTTTCCTCCTGGAGCAACTGCCTTTTACTTGTGCGGGGCAATGGGGAATGTGCTCCCTTGCCACGTGGCTTTCCCAATGCAGTTGCAGTGCTCTCTCGGATCACTGGGCATCCTGGATTTCAGACCCCATCTTGTAGCAGTGTTTTCAGGCTTTCTCCCCTGTTGAGGTTCTGGCAGTAAAGAAAATACTTTGTTAAGAAGATATTAAGAAGATGCCTTTGCATATTAAAAAAATACCTATGGCAGGTGAGAGGAAAATGTGAATGAGCCCCTGCTTGGTTCATTTTAGTCTTGGCAAGACAGTGGCAGAAAGGAAGGGATTGTTCAAGTGAAAGGCTGTTTCTGATGCTGTAACTGAGGTGGCAATGCTTATATCAAAGGGGTCATCAGTCTTGTTTCCACAGATCCATTCTGTCATCCAGGAGGCTGGATGCTGCCACAGTTAATGGGTCTTCCAACTACTTCTGTCTTGCAGTTCCCTAGCATGGAAACAGCATGTCTTTGGTGTCTCTCCTGTGACCTGATAACTCACCGCCACTGCACAGAGATGCAAACCACTCTGGAAAGATGCAATCCACCCACAGAGAAGCAGGCAGGAGTAGGGTGACCTAAGAATTGTCCCACTAGGGTTGTCGTCAGTATCCCAAACCTGGGTCTCTTCTTTCTGCCTTTCTGTCTGTCCAGCAGCGTGGAGAGCTTCAAGGGTACAAACAACCCCACATGGCCCCTCTCAGACTCCAGGATAGGGCTGCACCCTCCTCCTCCCCTCTGGCTCCCTGTCTCTGTGTGAATGACAGGCCCTCTGACCCTTGCTGTGATTTTATTTTTTTTGCCCACACCATGCTCTGGAGGCAGCTCTGTCCCAAGCATAACCCTGCTGCTCCCAAGGGAAGGTGCCTGCCACATTGCACGTGCCCCAGGCACTCCCTTTTAAAAAGAACAAATATCCTCGCAAAGGGAGAACAGAGAGAACACACGAGGCACCCTCCACCAGAGTGGTGATGAAGCAAGACTTTAGCAACACAAGGGAATGGATTAGCTGCCTTGCCCTGGCGGCCCTGTTCATCTGAAGGTTTCTGTTTGGTCTCTGAGTCTGGCAACTGCTATTTCAGTGGAGTCCTTCTTGGCAGGTCTGGCTCTGTGACCTAGGACAATAAAACCTTTCTTTTAATAATAACGATAGCTGTATCCAGGATATTTAGAACTTGAGAAACTGCTTTACCAGCATTTCACATGATAGGACAGGATTATTTCTGTGGCTTTTCTTATGGAAATGAGGTGGTTTGTGTGTCTGCTTGTCCTGTCTCCCCTTCCGAATCCTCAGACACACCTGACAGGGCAGTGGTCTCTAAGGTATTATGGTGCTATTGGTTTTGTAAGACTACGTGTTGTGCAGAGGAAGCAAGTCCCAAGAGCTACATCATTAGCTTTGTTATGCCAGGGGTACTGTGATCCTGCTCATAACATGCCCTCATGTCCTTGCTGGGACCCTCAACTCCCCAAGATGAGCTTCTTGGGAGCTGCTCCTTGTTCCTTGCCCATTGCCTTGAATGGCACCGATGTTCTCCAACTCACCTCTGTGCTGTCTTCTTGAAAGCCCAGGCAGGAGTGTTTACTTTGATTTGGGCTGGGGTTAGCTGAACATCTGTCCTTGTGCTGGGAATCCATCAAGCATGCAAACCCAAAGCCCCTGAAGTGGTTGGCTTCTATTTCTAGCTGTGATGAGCAGCCAAAGGCTTGGCGCTGGTTTGTTTATGTTTAATGTATTAAACCGGTCTCTGCAAATTTCTCTGTGACAAACAGACGTGCCATGGGTGGGTGGCGTGTGTGGGAGGGGGCTCCGTTTCCAGACAAGCACCCTCCTCCTCTGCTTCTCCCGAGCCTCACCACCACTTAGCAAATTCCCGGGGAGGCCTCTTCCCCAAGGTCACTGACAAAAGCAGCAAAGGCTCCCACTAACAGCAAGGAGGGGGCTGAGAGGATTGGCAAGGTCATCTGTCCCAAAACACTCCCAAATGGGAAGTGGAGACAGCAGGGTATCAAGACCTCAGTTTGCTTCTGTATTGGGTTTGCATGGCAGTTTGTTTCTGGATTGGGTTTTGGTAGCAGGGGGGGCCACAGGGGTGGCTTCTGTGAGAAGCTGCTAGAAGCTTCCCCTACATCCAACAGAGCCAGTGCCAGCTGGCTCCAAGACGGACCCGCCACTGGCCAAGGCTGAGACCATCAGCAACGGTGGTAGTGCCTCTGGGATAACATAGTTAAGAAGGGGAAAAAGTTGCTGTGGAACAGAAACTGGAGCCAGAGGGATGAGTGAGAACATGTGAGAGAACCAACCTGTAGACACCTGTTGGGAAGTGACTTGCTGAAAAAGGACATGGGCCTGTGGAAAAGTTGTGCGAGCAGAGTTCTGTGTGAAAGAATGTCAGTTTGAGCAACAAGACTAGGCCTTGGCTGAAAATAGCTGGCTTTACTGATATTGGGAGAAAAACAACAGCTGGTCTCGCTGTTATCAGGAGAAAGACAGGGACGGTGTGACCTTGGCATAACTTCACAAGTAACTTTCGAAGAAGTTCTCGTGAGAAAGTTACTGAACACGCATAGCTGCCAACCACAAGTGGGTGTGTTTTAGTAATGAATAAACATTAGCAATGTACCAATCGTATTAGGACTAGTAGGCATAATTATCGCAAACTGTATAAATATGAGCTATCTGTGCAAATAAAGTTGAATCACTTCTATCACTCATATTGGGTCGACTTATGTGCATTCCTCCGCCGCTCCAACAGACCCCCAGGTCGGTGAAGAAGGAGGGGAGGAGGTTCTCCAGGTGCCGGAACAGAGATTCCCCTGCAGTCCATGAGGAAGAGCATGGTGAAGCAGGCTGTCCTGCCTCTCCTGGAGGGAAGGAGATAAAGAAAACAGGGACTGGAGTTGAGCTGGGAAGGAGGGAGGGGTGGGGGGGAAGGGGTTTTAAGATCTGGTTTTATTTCTCACTATCCTACTCTGAATTGATTGGTAATAAGTTAATTTTCCCCAAGTCGAGTCTGTTTTGCCCATGATGGTAATTGGTGAGTGATCTCCCCCTGTCCTTATTTTGACCCACAAGCCTTTCGTGATAATTTCTCTCCCCTGTCCAGCCAAGGAGGGGAGTGATAGAGCAGCTTTGGTGGGTACCTGGGGCATCCAGGCAGGGTCCACCCACCACAGCTTCCTTGTTGGTTATGCAGCTGCTATTGGCAACTGCTTTGCTCTGTCATTTGGGTTTGGTTGCGTGTGCTCCCCCTTCCCCTCTCCCCAGCAGCTGGAGCCCCTCTCCATGACTCTCCCCTGGCCGTGGCACCCTCCTGCAGGCTCTTCCCCAGGGCCAAGCAGGGCTTGGAGCGGGTGGGAGATGGCAGTGCCATATCTGTGGTGGAGGGGACGGACAGCCTGGAGAAGCAGATGGGGCTGGTGCCATAGTGTGTCCCACTGGCCAAGTGGGGCAAGAATGGAGAGGAGAGGCTTAGTGCCTGCAATAGTTGCTGGGGGTCAGCAAGAGAGTATCATTAGAGCGATAGTGCAGAGGAGGCCAGAGATATCAGATAATGCAGAAGAGCTCCAGGGGCTGAAAGAGAGGGTGAACTTGATGTCTGAGCCTTTGGGTTGCCTGTGTATCATCTGTCATCACCAAGCCCCAGGCTTGGGAACGACAGGCGATGATAAGGGGGTCCTTGGCTGAGGAAGGTGCTCCTGCCAGACAGGCCTCTTCTCCTGTGGAGGGGTGAGGACAGACACGTACCCAGAGGTCTCTCCCTTCTGGGGTTTGTACAGCACTTGGAGCTTACACCTAATGAGGTCTCTGGGGGACAGTAGTGAAAGGACTGTCCTGACTGCAGTCCTTACTGGAGTTAGATGTTCATTTCAGGTGTACACTCAAAATAGTCTCAAAACGGTCTCAAAATAGACAAGGGTCTTTCTGGGAGCTGGTGAGTATGTTTTATTTATTGGGTAGCATTGGTATTTTATTTATTAGGTTCTCCAGCAGGTTCACTGGTGAAATGACAGTCAAGACAGACACCTATGTCAGAGAGCTGAAATGACAGGCAGGTGGTTGGCCAAGTAACATGGGGGAAGGCTTCTTCTACAGATGTCTACAGGTGTTTGGTCAATAATATATGCACAGCAGAAATTCTCATACAATGTCTGCTTTAGGAAAATGTATTAAACAATGTCCTCATTAATCTTAAGCTTAGCCAGCCAGCAGAGTTATAAATGCTTGTGTACCCAATATGTGACTCATGCAGTATATTTTGCTGATAAATGTACAGCAACATTTTCCAGTGCAGGCATGGCTGTAGGTGGGAGACAGTGAGAAGAGAAATCCCAAATAATACAGCCCAGTTGGTGCCAGGAATTATTGTAAGCAGATCCTGTTAGTAGAACAGAGGGGAAAAAACATCAGTTAAAGCCCAGGAAGGACAAAAGTGTCTGTGTTGGCAAGAGTCTTTAAAGAAAGTTCCTGCTATGGAAAAAGCTGTATGCAACTTCTAGGACTGATATATGCTATAAGTCATAAGTGTGATTTTATGTGATTTTTGGCACCTGTATTGAGTCTTAAACCACCATCCTTTATCAGGTATGGAGAGAAAAAAGGGCAGATAGTTTCAGCACAGCAGACCCCAACCAACATTGACCAAGCCAAGTGAGGGAGGATGTTGAATCCAAGAATGTCACTTCATTGCCTACAGCACTGGTGCCTTGCTCTTTCTCTTGTGCATCTGTCCAGGGTTTCCTCCCGGTGTCTGGCTAAAAGGAGCATGAGCCAAAGTGGAAAGAGCTCTGAAAGAAGCTTCTTACCACACAGGCCAATGCCAAAGCTGCTGAATGATGTGAAATGGGTTTGGATGAAGGCTTTTCCATACTGAGGGCTTCATAAAAAGTCTTCATGTTACCTTTTGATACTTCATTTTGTAGTAAACACTTGCAATATTGCAGTAACAGAGGTGAATATGAGACACTATAGAAAGGGAGGTTACTTTATTTGAAGCCACACTGATTTCACTCACTCAGACTGAGACTGTCATAACCACATATTCACAAGCACCAAGATGCAGTTGTTCATACTATTTGGTTTTCTTGCAATCACATAGAAGATTCAAGGCATGGGCTCTGGAGGCCTCATCGTGTCTGCTGGGTCTCTCTTAGTTTGACCTCCATATACTAATTTTAGATGCATCTTTCACATCCTGGAGCTGGCAGTGACTGTCGTCTTTTGTCTCTCCACCTTTTCCCACCTCTGAGTATCATTAGGTCTCATCGTGTTTTGTCTCCTCATCTAGGTATCTTATGGCTCAATCCTGTTCTTTATCTTAGCACCATCAACTCTAGTGTTTTGAATTTTTCCTTTTATTAAGTCTTAGGTGTACTCTGTCCCTTGTTTCAGGACATATCTTGTTTTAAACTGTGCTTTGTTTTTCGCAGTCTGGGTGTCCAGAGGATCCATGTGTCAATATGCTGACATCTTAATGATCTGCTAATCTAGGTGCCATCAATATATGCACTTCTTGTAGCCCTTCTTATGCCTTTCTTCCCAGTGCTTCCACACCCAGACCTCTACTTTGTTCTCCATTTATACTATTCTTATTGTTTCTTTTATAATTTAAAGGAAATTATGACCACTAATGACAAAGACATTAGTCCCTGGTAAAGTGGGGACTTCTGGAGTCCAGTGCCATTTTAGGAAGAAGGAAAAGCTAATTGAAAAACAATAAAAATTATTCTAATTTATCTTTCCTTCTCCTTTTAAAATTCTTTCCTGCTTTATGAGAACACAAAATTTCTTGATAAAAATAATCACTTTTCAAATTTAATACAAATAAACAATAAATATGTATCCAAAGAGCATATAATTAGTGTGTGAAATCGATTATGAAGGAAGGTCATCGTGCCAAATGACTTGGCTAGCATGTGATGTTAGGAACATTAATATGATTTGTAGTTATGCACAGGAAGATAAGAATAATCAGATTTTGTGCTTCAAGGAATAAGAATGTCTTTCTTCTTGCCATAAAACAGCATTTCACCATTAGCTGGCTATCGTGCATTTCCCCCCAACCCTTAGGCTTCCTTTGAACTCTATCAGATATTGACAAGAGAGGCCAAGACCAGGGGCTTAGTGTGCCACAGAAAAAGTTATTTACTTACTAAAGACAAAATTTATGATACTATAGATGCTGAACTCGCGATAGAACAAAGGAACGTATGTAACACTACAGGGATGCTTGTAAATATTTCAGTGGCCTCCTGCATTCAAGACAGAACAGAAATGTTTCAGTCCAATCTTGGCTTCACAAGGACCTGCAGATTTTGGATATCAGATGCTATCTAAGTTTGTTGTTGAAAAAAGAGGCACTATTGTTATTTTTTATTTACCAGATGGATGAGAAGAGTGAAACCACAGCTGCCTTCTTATCACTCTGCATGTCTGGACAGGAAATAAGGCGGGTAAGTCTCATCTGATCCCAAAGAATGAATCAGGCAGGACATTTTTGTGCTCATGTGGTGAAGCAAGGGCAGTGGGGGTGGAAAAGGAAGAGAGATTTCTGCTCCCCTTTCCCACAAGAGTATAACCCAGAAGCACACTCTGGTTTTATAGTCAGAGTTCAAACTTTTTGCTTGCTCAGTTTTTCATAGGATACTTGAAGTACAAGCAATTCTACTTACTTGTATGGATTATTTAATCCCTACACAGGAGCCTCTGCCAGTTTTTTCAACATCCAAATAATATTAACATTATCCTCTCTCTTCCTTCCTTTCCAGATAGCAGTAGAAATAGGCTGATTAGTGTATGTGGACATGTGTGGGTGGGTGGGGGTGAAGCCAAAGGAAGCGACAGAGTTAGCCCTTAGCCCTGAATGCTTTGGTTGCTTTATTCAGTGAATTAAATAAACTTGGTCTGGCTTCTGTGAAATTTTAGTCTTCTGTGCTCAAGAACTTCCCGTTACCAGTAATCTTTTTTCATTGTTTCAGCGAAACACAGCTGTTCTGGGAAGTCCTGGCCAAACAGAGAGAGTCAGTCTTTAAAGTAACTCAGTGATATCCCATGGAGACTGCTAAGTATTGGAGTCGAAGGCTTGAGCCAGGCTCACTTTTTGCAGCAAGCAGAAATGGAGAGCAATGAGTTCCCATTTAGCTGTACTGCTGACCCCAAATGCTCCTGTATTTATACCCAGACTGTGATTTTTCCAGGACACTGGGCTTCATTTTGAAGTCTGATGGATTACAAGGAATAATTTCGAAGATCACAACTCCATAGACCATAGCTGTGAGGTTGTGTCTGGCCACTAATCTCTGAATTTCAATAGGTTAAACATTTGCCTCTACCAACAGAATACAGTGGCTAAAACCCCCCCTAATTTACCAACCAATCAGTCAGCCAACCAGCCAACCAAATCCCACAGCTCACCAGCTGGAAACCTTTCCTTATGGTCATGGCTAATGTGGAGGCAGGCCCAAATTCTGTAGGACGCTGCAGGTGGAAGAAGAATTATCCTCTCACTCTCTGGCTTTGGTCAGGGAAGAAGGATCTGGGCATTTTCATGGTGTTTCATTTCAGTCCTGCTCCTTGGCACTGGGATACTGAGCAACCAGTTGTCCCGGAGTCCAGTGACACCGCTCAGGTTGAATGTGCAGGTGTGCTCTGCATCTGTGGGCAGGAGAAAGTCACTGGAAGTCATTGCACAGGATGGAAAGAGGAGTTTCTAAAATGCACCCTGGCCCAAAACGCTGGAGGAAGCATGAAAGAAAATAGCTGTAAGCTGGCATGGGAACCTTCCTCCACCACAGGAGACTGACATTATCTGTAAGCTTCAGACGGTGGTTTCTACAACACTCCTAAGACTACACATAGATTCACTTTGTTAGAAGAAGTTTCAGTTAGAACCAATACATATTTTTGCACTAGAAACTTTTACTTTTGCACAAAGCTGTAATGCTGGGGGCAAAATTCTTCTCAGGGGAATTGTGGAAACAGATTTCAAAGATATGTGTTTAAGTATTATGGGGGAAAAACCCCTCACTTATTTATTATGAAATTACTCTTTTCTTCCCACCCCACCACTGAAATGGAAATGAATAATTTCAATTATTTTGAAAAAAAAATTGTTTGATGGCTATGAAACTAGATTTCTCCTATTTATGTGCTCCCCCTTTCTTTTAATCTTTGGAACTTTTAAAATCTAGTTTTGAAGTGTTTAAATCTGTTTTTCCCAGGTTGAACTAGCTTTTGAACTAGTTTTAGGGTTAATTTCGGGTAGCTGAGTGAGTTTGCTGCCAGAGCTAACACACATTCAGATATGTATATCAAGACCTTTAAATGTCTGAAATGTGTTCTGTTTATTTTTATTCATAGTCTTTTGACTAGCTCCTGTGTTTAAAAAACATCTCCCTTTCTAAAGCTTAGTGTCAGTATGCTAGTTTTCAGCACGATTTATTCCATGAGGTTGTTGACTTTAATTATATTGTGGATACTCAGACACTGTTACTTAGTGGCTCAATTATACTTGTTTCTTGGATCAGTTCCTAGGTATTACTTAGGACTAAATGAAAAAGTAAAAATAAACTCTTGTTTTCTCATGTGCTGTAGAACTAGTTGTTCCAAAAAGCACTTGTTTATCAAGTTGAGAAATTGCTTCCTAAGCCATAGTCCACGTGGTGATTGACTAACTTGCATCCTGAAACACAGGAGCAAGCTTGGAAAGGGCTGTCCAGATCGGTGAGTCCAGTTACTTGATACTCTGGGCAACCTGGGTTTGGAAACCCTGCTCTGGCGCAGAGCTGATAGTGTTTATTCCCTTGCTGTGGTGCTCAGAGACTCTGCTGAAGCCTTCCTGGCATGAGTTGGGCACTTGGTGAGGGATACATGGATATGGATTATGGCCCTAAAGACACAGAGGCTGGAAATGGGACTTCTCCTAAACAGGAGAGCTGTGGGTTCTGAAACAGGCCCTGGAAGAGTACCAGAAACAAAATCTAATTGCTAGTCCGTTGTCCTGCTGGAAGAGCCTTGTGGACAACACAGGGAAGGAGAGGCTTGGTGAATCCCAGAGGCTATGGTGAAAAGGTCTGTCATTTTGGGGGTAACTGCAGATCACCTCGCCTTGTTAGTCCTCATCTACACCACTTCCTACAGGAATTCTTCTTCCATGAACATGGGTGACCTGGGCCATAAAGAGGACTCTTGCTGAGATCTCACTGATATCTTATCCAGTGGCACTAACAGGTGCCCATCTCTGCCGGCACATTCTCAGTAGACGTCTCAGAATCAGTATTCTGTGGTGACCTTTATGATTATTGGTTCATAGTTGTTCCTTTTGTTCCCCATTTACTTCCAGTTTATGAACTCTTAATTTACAGCAGGATTCTTACTGCTAATCCTCATGGAAGCCCTTGTCTTTGCACTTTTGCATATTACCCTGTTTCCGTTACTCCAGCTTTCAAGGTCATCCTCTTCCTCCCATATGAACTCTCAGGCCTCCTTTCCACTGATGTTGGTTTCTTGCTTTCTGTTATCGACAAACTTCCTCAACAAGTATTCCCTTTTTAAGCCAGTCATTAATGGAAGTATTCAGTAAAACTAGTCCCACAGGAAATTCAATTAGTAATTTCTCCACATTTCTCCTTTCCATTGCTCAAGTGTCTGCCCCATTTTTCTGGTTCCTTACCATCTCACAGTTATGGCTTTAATGCCCATTTTCTCCAACCTAACTGAAAACTTGCCAGGTGGCACTGAGGCCAAAGCTTTTCCAATATCTAGGTAGATGAGGATGACTAGATCTGGGTCCTGATTTCTTTCAGGGTTCAGCATGTCACAGGGCTCAATATTCAGCTGTCCCTGAAGGGTGGTAGAAAAGGGCAAGAAATGTCCTCCTGTTTGCCCTGCTTTTCAAAGGTGGCTCATGACTATGCGCCCTATACCTTGAGGTCAGCTCAAGGTTGCTGTTCTCAGGCTCTCAGGGCCAAGAGCTCCTTGTACAAGGACACACGTAACATGGTACCTTGTTGCCACAGGTAGGTCTGAACTTTCCCCAGATTTGTTGAGCACTGTAGGAGCTAAAGATCCCACCCTTGGACAGGAGCCCCTCACTCTTCTTTGGGAACCAGGCAAAAGTACATAGGTCAAAAATGCTGTAAGGTGACAAGGTGTCCTATAAAAGTGCAGCAAATCCCACCTCTGCCCCAATCATTTGGTCGTTCTTTAACTCCACGGTTATGCTGTTATTTTCATTTTGCAACCAAGGCTGTAAGTCAGGCCACACTTGATCTTTTTCTGGACCAGACAAGCCATACTCACCAGCTCTTTTGTTAGTGAATAGATGTGATGGGTTTTCTGTCTTAACCTCCTGAGCCACTGATTCTGCAGCTGCTCATCCTCTCCATCTCACCTCTGCTGAGCTCAGTCCCTCAGGCTGTGCCTACCCTTACTTAAGGACTGGACCTGCCAGCACCCACGCTGAGCATGCAACAGGCGTGGATCTCTGCTGAGCGAGGAAGCGCTGCTGTGGGTTGCTGCTCACACGGGTTCAGCATCCCAGCGTGGTGCACGTGTGCTGTTAGATCGGATGCAGGCAGGGCCAGAAGCCCAGTAGCCCAGTCCAGCACGCACACGTCCGGGGTTGTCCGATGTGTTGTCCAGCACTGTTGTGGGTCTGGTGTGAGCAGTGAGGGGACACCTCGGGAGCCTGGGTTTGTGCAAACCAGCTCTTTGCCTCATAGGGTTTGTCACTTTTGGAGGTTTCAGAACTGCCTCCAAAAGCAGACACCTTTGTTATGTGAGTTTTCAATCTGACATTAGCCTGCCATTAAGCAGGGGATCAGAGAGTTGCAAAAGCAGCACGAAAGGAGATGGGAGAAGGGGCCTGTCCTCCTCCTCCCCATGGCAGAACAGGTGCCCTGGCCAGCAGCACGGCTCTAGTTAGAACAGGGCCAGGGAAGGAGGGGGTGGAAGAGGGGGGGGGTCTCGCTGCAAGGAGGGAGACTGGAGCTTGTCCTCAGACCTCTGCCCACTCACTGCTCCTGGGCACAGAAAAGCAGCCTGGCTGTGGCTGTGCCCCCACCAGCCCCTGGTGTCCGCTCTGGCTCCCTCCTCTCCCTCTTGGCTCCCTCCGTTCCTTGAGGCTGTTCGTTTCCCGGCTGTGGGCAGAAGGTGTTTTTGACGAGAAGGTGGTGGCCTGGGGGTGGATCGAGGGTGGGAGACAGAAGATGGGAGGAGTCACTGATCAATGCTAATAAATAAAAGGCCCATCTTCTTCAGTCCTGGGTCCAGGACACTGTGAGAGCTGCCCCCTCAGACAAGAGCTGCAGGCTGACAGGGAAGCAACGTCTTAGTGAGTATGCAGGGACTACCTTGCTTTTCCTGGACAGCTGCTCATTATTAATGCCTTGCTGGTGCTTCACAGCTGCAAAGTGTTAGGAGTGGTTGCTATGGCGTGCATAACATTGTGATTCTCCTCTCCAGCAGGAGACAGGTCAGAGGACTGCTCTTCTGATCTCCCCTTTATTTGGGGGACTGCGGAGATTTCCCTGGCATTTGCAGGCAATTCATCGTAGCTCCTCTTTCTGTATTTCTAACTAGTGGATGCTGCTAGAAAGCAGGGGTATTGGGTTCACTGTGCTGTGTGGTGTGTTACCTCTGGGGCAGCCCACTGATGCTGGGGAGGGGAGAGGAGAGGTGTGCTGGAGAAGTATGGAGTGCAGGGGGAGTAGAAAGGAGATGTACTTTTGCAAGGAAAAGTGTTCCCCGAAGGAGTTTTGTTGGTATAGGGCTGTGCAGCTGGTATGTTCATTCATCCCTTGAAAAATGCATTGCCTCTGTGGTGAAAAAATGAAACACTGGGGTTAAAGTGGTGTTTGTGGCTCTTCTCCTGTGGTTGGTGGCAAGGGATGCTCCAGGCATTCTGGGATGAGAGCCCTCTGAAATGGGAGCAGAGTCTTCCAGGGAGCAGAGTGCTCTGCACTGACTGAAGACAGATAAATAAAGAGGGTTTGGCTGGAAAGTGTGTTGGAGTTTCCCACTGCGCAGTCTCACCTTCCTTCCAAAGTACTCCCAGCATCTTCCTCTCTGTGCCCCAGTGCTTTCCTGCTGTGCTTTCTCCTCCAGCCTCTCCCTCAAGCTTCCCTTTCTTGGCAGCTCCCATGGGCTCCCAGAGTGTACATGACATTCAGGAAACCTATAAAATCCACATTCAACACTAACTCCAAAACCGTGGGCTTGAAGGAATGCAAACAATCCCAGAGCAGAGAAATCCTTTAAAGAGACCGGAGTGGCAGGCCACGGAGGGAAGGCAGAAAAGTCTCAGTTCTCCTCTGACCTTGGGTCTATAGCATACTTCTGGCTTTTGCCCCAGCGCAACCTAGTTTTCCTCCTCATCTCAGGCTGAGTGCTGAACAGGCAGGAGGTGGATGGTCTGGGGGGCATTGATGGTGCAGGACTCAGCTGCTCTCCGCATGGCTGGGCTAATGGGGAAGAAAAGCAATTCTTTCTCTTTGGTCTGAAGTTGAAGGCCCTGTTCAGTTTCTCTCCCAGAGACCACAAGTTTCAGGCAAGGCCCATGAATTTTGCATTGGAAGGGTAAGTTGTAAAGCCCAGAGTAATCTTGTTCCACTGAAGTTTTACTCCCCGTTGGGGAAGTGTTAGGCTCTGGCTAGCTGTCCCTGTCGTTCTTGGCTGTGTCACCTGCAGCGTGGTTCCCCAGTCCAGCCTCTGCAGGTGACAGCAGTGACACCACCACAGTGGCTTGGGGGCAATGATCTGCACCCAGAGTGCACTCAGACAGCATCCGGTGAGTGAGAAATCCTGACGCCTGCATGTACATACGGACAAAACAGGCGGTCACCACAGCTTGGATCAGACATAACAGTGGTTGCTGTTCCCTAGGCTCATCCCCAGGCAGTGTGCATGGTCCCAGCCCCAGCACTGCCATGGGGGATGGCTGGTAGGCAATGGGTACCCACCTTCCCCACTGTCTTGCCTCTAGCAAACTACTCCCCTTTGCTTTTCACTGAGCAGGGATGGCCATCTCTGTAACTCCTTTCTTCTTTTTCTCCCTCCTACTGTACCGCAGAGCTGAAGAGGGGAACACCCCATCTTTTGTCCATTGCTGCTGTCTGTGACATCGGTCCCAAGCAAGCCCTTTGGGTGCTAGAAGGTGAGGTAATGCCCCCAGAGACTACTGGCCTGGGAGATTCATCCCACCTGAAAAGCCTTCCGTTAACACCTGACTTTGGTGCAAGGACTACTAGTGCTAGACCAGAGAGGCAGCAGTCCTGGGAGATATGGTTACCTCTGCCTTCCTCAAGATGTTGTTGCTTGGGCTGGAAGAGGAATGTAGGGGTAGGACCACAGTGAGGACCTGCTGAGATAGAGTTCTGGGTGCTGCTGTAATCTCAATGCAAAAATCATGATCCCTCCAGCAGAAGGGATTCTTCTAGGTTGCTGCTTGTCACTCCTGGAGCGGTAAAATAGGAGAGGGGAAGGGACAGTAGGGTTGGATTCCTCCTCTGATGACTGGCAGGCTGGGACTGAAGCGGGGGCCAGCTGGAGGGAGGGGGGTCGAGTGGGGAGGGAGTGTTTGAAGCCTCATTCTCCATGTCTCTGTCGGCAAAGTTGACAGAACAGTCTGGGCTGGGTGTATCCAGACAGAGGATGGCGAGGGCAAAGAGGGCAGATCAGAGGAAAAATTAGAAAGGCAAACATTTACATTTGGGATCAGCATGCACCTCTCCCTCTGGGCCCCCGGCAGCCCCTGAAATTCCTTCCACTTGCGCAGGCCAGCTTTTCTGAGCATGGAGTGCTAGCGACATGCTTGCCTGTGAATTATGGCCCCCAGCCCTGAACTGGGAGAGGAAGGGGGCATGCCCCCTCTTTCCGGAAACCTGATTCAATCTGCTAATAGAGGATGTTTTGTAACGGCTCTGTAAAAAGTGTGTACCAGCCAGCTGTTTTGCCTTCCCCAGGCTCTTTCATGGGCCCCCTCCTGGCTCTGTTTTCATGATAAACATTCCACTGCTGATTTTGCAGGCGGCCCAGGATCTCCAGCTGCCCTCAGTGGGAAGAAAGTGAGACACAGCAAGAGAGACAGAGTGAGAGATTCCTCCCTGCACTGGCACAATGCGCACTCTCATCATCCTTATGCTCCTGGCTGTCTTCATGATGGCTGCTACTTGCTATGGTAGGTGACCTTTTTTACTGGGTAGAGAGATACCTCCAAACCTGCAGATGTTTTGGGGTCTGTTCAGATGGTTTTTATTCGGCTTTGTGGCTTCTTTCCCCTTAACTCGATCTCTTGCCTGCTTTTCTGCCCTTGCATCAGACCCTCCTAGTCCTGCTCCAGAGCTGGCAGCTTCAGTCATTGTGATTTGTGGTCCAAGATGCTTCAGCCCCTTCCTCTCTGTTCCAGCTCACCTCTCAGGCTGCTCCTCTTTCTGGACTGTTGTCTGGACTACAATAAGAGTTCTTATTCTTAACTCTTACTTGTTAATGGGGAAGTTTTCCTTTCTCCTTTTGTAATATCAGCTCCCTTTTCTTGTCAGGCACGCAGTTCCATACTGTGGGAATTAAGATGCTGTATGAAACAGCAAGAGACAAACACATCTCACTGTGCTAATCCATTCCCTTAGCACACATGCAGGCTTTGAAGGTACGAGGTATCATATCCACTGTAGTGTCAGGAACATTAAGGTGAGGAATTGTGCTTGAGAATCACACACTGGAAGACCAAGCACAAGCCTTGAAGTCCTGGCTAAGATACCAGGTTGCTTCATTCTAAACTCCTGAACACCCCAAACTCCTCATACAAATGCTAGGTCATGCCACTGATACCTTTCTCTTCCTTTTAAACAGGTGCCTTAAAACCTGGCTTCTCTGCTTTCTGTGTGCATTTTCTATTGATCTGTGGTGTGTGAAAGTCTGTGAATCCCATCAATACAGTGTCTTATCACATCTTTTACTCTTTCTTTCCCCAGAGTCCCATGAGAGCATCGAATCCCATGAGTATTTCAGTAAGAGACTGCTTTACTATTTTCTTGAATTTGAAGTGTGCTACAGACATCTCCAAGACCATTTCCTTGTACTTGACTGTGGAGAGCGAATAGGCAGAACCACTCAGACCAGGGAAATTTAATTTAGTGGGTGATGGAGTTGCAGGATGAATAGGAAGAGAGTTTAAAAAAAAAACCAAACAACTTCACATGTTCGGGCACAAGTGCATACCAATTTGTTTTGCAATGAGTATAATGGGAATTGGAAAACAAAGAATCATGAACTTAGATCCCTGCTGCATCCACCTAAGACAGTTTAAGTGGCACTAAAAAAGACATTGCTCAAAAAGCTCTGTGAGCACAGAAAGAGGTACTGCAGAAGCCAGTGACATGATTTGTACTTTCCCAAGGACAGGGAGAGCCTTACTTCTAGCATCTTGGAAGAAGCAGGTGGGATGTGCGGGCAGGAGGGATCCTTGGTCTGGAAGAGAGAGTTAGTGTCACAGAAGAAGCAGGAAAGTGTGGAGGGTCTCACCATGGAAGCAATAACCTGGAGAGGTTAGAGAACAGGTGGTTTGAAACTAAAAAGAAATTAGACCATTAGGGAGAAGGAATTCACAAGCAGCTAGTCAGAAGCACAAAGGCACATGTGCGAGCCAATGCCAAAGACATCCACAGACTCCTGAACTCTGCAATAGGACTGTGGTGTTTCTCAAAAAGGACAGAAGGGACCTTCAGGCACCTCAGTCCAAAACTGCCACACAGACTGCTCAGTGATTGCCTGACCTTGGAGGCAGGTCGACTTATTGAGGCCCTCCCTGGTTTTACCTATATTTTCAGTATTCTGCTAATTCTGCTGAGCATGCCCAGACCTCCTGTGGTCTGCGCAGCTTGGCATCTACCTCTTGGCCAAGCTCCACTCATGCAGAGGGGCTGCGGCAGCAAAATCACGGTAGCTTTACCCCAGGTGGTTTGAATAACAGCAAAGCTAGAGCAGCATGTACACTTCGTACAGGCTGTGCAAGCCTGAGGGAGAGCCTGTGCATGAACCAGCGGGGTGGACAGCAGGGAGTGTTAAAAGGTCCTGGTTTTCACTGTGTGTGGGAGGGCAGACGGGGAGGCTGTTATAAATGCGGAAGCTAGCTTTTGTTGAAACTTGGCCTTGAAAAAGTGTCTTATCTAATCTGAACAACCTCTTGCCTTCTCAGATCCCTTCATCAGCAGGCGCAGAGCTAATGACTTCATGCAGCCTGATGCAAGGCTAAGAGCCATCTTTCAGGAGAGGTATGTTATGGCCTCAGGACGCCTAGGGTGGGAGTGGGAGAGGTCCCTCCTTGCCACGCACAGGCTGGTACCAGGGGTGGCAGCCATGGTGACTTCTGAGAAGTCTCAGTCCCTCTCTCAATGTGAGGTGCCCGTGAAGTCCCCAACCCTGGGAGAAACCAGAACTGGGACAGCACAGAGTGAGTCCTTGCGTTTGAGGACATGGCACATGCTGGGAGGGCTCTGCTTAATTTGTCTGAAGGAAATGCCAACAGAAGGAGAGGGCATCAGTGTGGGATGGCCAGAAAGGAAGCTCGGTTTGAGATCTTGTTCTAGTCCTCAGACTTGAGGACGCAAAATGTTCCTGCTGTAGTCACTTTGCTCCCCGGGGTGTGGTGAACACAGAAGTTGATGTGCCAAGATCTTTGTAGCTGGATGATGGAATCTGGTGATGAACCCCTAATCCTGGTGGGGAGTTGTGGGGCAGGAAGGGGCTGTAGACAGATATTTAAGATGACAGCACTTACCCATCATCTCTCCTACTTTTGCAGGATCAGGGAGCGTCATAAGGCGGCCCGGGAACGTCAGAGGGAGAACTGTGAGGACTACTACCCCTGCAAACTGTACAATTTGCAACATGGCTATGCTGCTGCTTATAGGGACGATATGGGGAGGAGGAGGACGACTAAGTAAAGCATGACCTGTCCCTGCCCTGGGGGCTGGAGCCCAGGGTATCCTCCCCAAAAATGCAATGGCTCTGAAACATATTCAGTTGCTTGTGTCCTTGTATGTTATCCTGCCTGCTGCTTCTCTCCCATGTAGCCATGGATTCCTACAGTGTGTTAATTAGCGCTGAGCTGATATAGTAGAGATAAGAGAGAGTTCAGGATGTGGGTGTTTACTACACAATAAATTGCTGATTTGATACTATCTTCTCAGTTACAGTATTTTGTGTGTGTGTGTGTAATTTTCCATGAAGAAGCTGAGTTTATCATAGAATCTGATGTGGATTATGGAAAAAAGTCACTACCTTGCAATCACATGAGTTTGAAAGGATCTACAGTGTTTTTGTTACAGGCTGTACAAGTGGCTTCTTTTAGAGGTCACTGACAAATTTCAGTTCCCAGTGTTAAGACATCTTAAAATGGTATGGTGTTCAGAAGGCAGGGCGAGATGCACTTTTTGAAAATTAAATTTATAATCTTTCCTCAGCTGGGGAAGCAAAATTCAGAAGGTGCTGTTTAATCTTAAAAACAAAGTTAGGGCAAGTTAGTGACAGAAAAAGCCTGTGAATTGCATCTTGTGTATCCAGCTACCCTCAGGCCTTGATGCAGGGTGCTCCTGTAGAAAGGAGTGTGTGGTATAGACTTTACTCACATTCCCTTTTGGAATCCCCTTTCATGCCCTTAATTCCACCTGGAATGATTCTGGTTAGTGCTAGAAAGCTGCAGAAACCAAAGGTGAAGAGGGGCTCCAGGTGGCACATAAACAAATCAAAGAAACCCAGTGCTTGGGGTCAAGCCCAACTTTGTTCACCTAGAACAATTTCGGTTTACTGTTCATAACTCCTTTGAAACCAGGACGTGGCCCGACCCCGTGCACAGGTTGCTGACCGTTGTCACCAGCCCCAGGGCACCTCGCAGAGCCTGTCCCCAGGTCAAGAGGCAGCAGAGAATTCAGTGCTGCTCTGGGCTGGTCGGCAGCCACAGCAGCTCGGACACTCCTTGGTGTGGAGTGTGTAGGAGACGTAACATCACCTATCTCGGCTCAGCATGGCTGGTTTCAATATTCGCATCTCCAGGCCTCCACAGGCACCTGCGAATTATAGAAGTGGGAAAGATGCATGGCACGCTATCAAAGGCTATGAGGTATAAAGTATCGAATTGTTGACTCATCTGTGAAATTAAGCCTAGAGCCAAATCTACCTGTCACATTATAAACAAGCATCTTCCTCCAAAATATGCTTCAAGGCTTTGCCAGCTTGGAAGTTGAACTTTTGGAAAGAAATATGATTTATTTATTGAAAACAATTCTGATAGGAAACTCGACCTTGACAGTCGCTGAAGTTTTGTCCAAAGGAAAAAGTCAGAGATAAATGGGTTTAAGGGAAAACAGCCATACGGATTAAGTATATTTGCACCCACGCTTGTTCTGCATGTTCCCAAGTAGGTGGATCTTATGATCACCAACCACAGCAAAACTTTCATACCCTAAAGTCAACAAGTCTGCAGTGTCTGGGTTTGACTTGACACTGTGACATTACCAAAACAGAAGGCACAGGGCTAGTGTTGTCTGGGTCTGTGTCCAGAAATATCTCGCAATGCCAACCTCCAGTTTACCAGTATAAATAATAAATAATACCAGAGATTTGTGTGGGATTTTGTTAGTGTAAGCAATGACCAAACGTGTTTAAGAGACTACGTGCTGGTTAGAAAGCTTGAGAAAAGTTAGGAAGAGAAGTAAAGCTGTTTGGATTACTAGAATTGTGTATTTATATTCTTTCAAGTATTCTTTTGGAAGCATAACTTTCCTAGAATACCTATTATTTTTAGATATTTATTTATTTTTAAACTGTTGCTCTTTAAGATACTTTTGCTGGAAGTTGTTAGTATGTATATTCAGTCTTTCCTGGACTGTAGAAAAATTGAACTTCCCTCCCCCCCCCCCCCCCCCCCCCCAAATGCTGAAATTTCTCTAAGCTAAAAGACAGTGTTTCTAAGGATTGGCAAAATCCCTAATGACTCTGACTGCCCTTTTAAGCTTAAATTTGTAACCCTTGGACACGTCCGCTGCGTGTGGAGCTGATGAGCACTGGATGTGAGGTGGAGGAAGATGTGACCCATATGCTGTTTGTGGAACACGGCTTTGGGAACTTGGATGGTGGGTTTGGGGACTGTGGGGTTGTTGGTCGATAGGCTGTAGAAGAGTCCACGCAGGCCTCTTGACATACCAAGTATGCCACCCAAGTCCTGAAGAATAAAACAGTTTTGGAGTCCAAAGGTTTATTTGATTTTTTGACAGTAGAAGCCAAACTAAAGCTCCCAAACTAGGAATATTTCCAGGAAGAAAGAAGAAAGACCCTCCCTCAAACTAACTACCAAAGTTCCCAACAGTATAAAAATCTCAGCTCTCCGAAGTGGTTTGGTGAGCCTGCCTGAAGCAAAAATCTACCATGTGTTTGCCCTAGGCAAATTGTTTTATAGGTTTCTTTACCTTCAGGGGAATGTGTTAGGTTGGGGTGGGGGGGGAAGGGTCACCACTAGGTTCTGTCTCATTTGCTTTTCCTCACGAGAGAGCTGCCCCATCACACGAAAAGAGCTGCTCTGCTTCAGGGTGTGCTAGTCTCTCCCCTGGCTTTCTGGCACGAAGCTGAATTACTTTCATGTTCATAAGAAAACCGATTTTTTAATCCAGTTGTTTTTCTTCACCACTCCCATTCAAAACCTCATGTAAAATCTGGAAATGCCACAACTCCTGAGATGGATGTGAAAATGCCTGCCAGGACCCAACATCTCCTGTCCCAAAGGACGGGCTTTGTTTTGGAGCTCAGACACAGGAACACAAGCCAGAGCCCCGATCTCTCCAGGCGATCGCAGGATATAAACCACTGCCCAAAAGCAAGCTCTGGAGAGCTTCAGTAACCTCCAGGAAAGCTCTGATTTTAGGGAGACCGGGGCAGCCAAAGAAAACATGAGGAGTCTGCTGGCCCCGCTGATGGTGACTCTGGCCCTGGCAGCTCTCTGCTCTTGCGAGAAAGGTAAGGGGACGTCTTCCCGGGACGGCTCGCGGGAGCGGTGCTCAGCCCTGCAGCTTCAGTCTGGGAGAGACGCAGAGATTCGGGAGGAGGAGGAACACCGACGGTCACTTTACCGTGGGGATAAACTGCCTCGTGCCTTGCTGGGCACTTGCTTGCTCTGGCCAACCCCCCCCCCCGCTCCCAATTGCACCACTGAATTGCAGCAGAGAATTCAAATATTTTAATATGTTTAAGTATTAAACCGGTTTAGCATTTAGGTGAACTGGCAAAGGTATGCTGGGCGCTCACTTTTGAGTAAGAGGGTTGAGCTGCAGGCAGATTTGTGTCGACCACAGGGAGAGGGATTTTGTGCCTGCCAGCCCTGGAGGGCTGTAGGGTCCCAGAGACAGGCACCCCGTCCAGCCTTCACCTGCAGGGAAGTGTGGGATGTGGAGAACTTCTGGAGGAAGAAAAGCCTTCTATTGGTGGTTAAAAAAAAGGGAGTTGTCCCACCGAAATAAGAGCACATCACATTTGAAGGCGATTTAGCGATGGTGACTTCATGATGAAGAGCTTGTGTAGTGGCAGCTCCATCACTGATGAGAGAGGGAATTGGGGAAGATCAGCAAAACAAGTGTTTTCCCTTTACAGCAGCAAAAGAGAAGCTAAGCAGGAGAGACCTCTGTCTTTTCCTGTATTATCTCATTCAGAGTTAAATTTCGTTCAGTCCTTGGCATCAGGTATGTCATGATTCAATACTGTCAAATATGTTTTGCTTAATCAGTGTTTTCCTTCTGTCAGTCTTTCTCTTATTTTTTCACTCTTGAGTATGTATCTGCTTTTTTTTGGAGTCATTATTATGTTTCAGAATGCTTAATGGCCTTGGAGTAACTTCTAATTCCCACTCCCTTTTTTTTTTAATCCAAGGAATGTATACATTGCTTAAAAATAGAACTACACACAACCCTTTTCACACAAAGTTTTGTTTAAGCACGGTTGCTATTTTTTTGGTCTCTGGAGTCCTCTTTCTGCCCATAAATACACTTATACCAAATACCTGGTGACTTGGGTGGAACTGACACTGTTGAAAAAAGTATTGTGAAAGAGTGGAAGAAAAAAAGTGTGAAATAGGGCAGTGTGGGAGAGCCAAGACTAGGAGGCCTTCCACTTCTCTTAGAGGACGCTTTCCTTGGGTGTGTGCAGGGAGCATTAAGGATTAAGAAATACACACAGAAATACAGTGTGTCAATTCCTCTTGGGAGGGCTGGTGAGCCAGGTACCTCAACCCTGAGCCAGAAAGCTGAGAGGACAGAGCAGTTCCTAATTTTTGGCCCTATTTCTCTTCCCTATCAACGGGTTGTGATTTCTCCCCAGAGCTAAGGAAACCTCACTTTCCAAAGACAGAGGAGATGCTCAGCTATCTTCAGGTTCTCTCCGAATTTGGGGTTTTGCTCAAATGGCCCCATAGCTCTAGCTGTCCCTGCTCTTAGCAAGGGTGGGGAGGGAGAAGGAGGAAGGTCTTCCTCCAGCTTCCACAGTGGTTCTATGTTTATTGTCTTATCTAGTCTGGCTCAGAAGAAGTTGAAATGAAACAAGCCCAGGCGTAACGGGCGAATGCTGCTGTGGTGGTGAAGTCTATCTCGAAATGGTGGGTGTTAATAAAACCCTTTTTGGGATAAACAGACTTTCTGGGAAAATGTGGGGA
Source organism: Astur gentilis (assembly GCF_929443795.1). Taxonomy (NCBI): domain Eukaryota; kingdom Metazoa; phylum Chordata; class Aves; order Accipitriformes; family Accipitridae; genus Astur; species Astur gentilis. Next base: position 16,248,329 of record NC_064913.1, read on the forward strand.
GCTGGACGCAGGCAGCAGGCAGAGGGATTCCGTTACAGAGTGGAGCAGAGGAGGAGGACTCAACCCAACTCCTTTCTGTCTGTCTGTCTTCCAGATCCCAAAGACCCCTCAGGATCCCCCAGCGCTGCCAGTGAGTATATCGCAGCGACTTGACGCTCAGCTCCATTCTCCCCCATCTGCCTCCTTTCTCCCCTTTGCCACGTTCGAGGGGTGAACGAGAACCACGCTGCTGCCTTTTTGCTCCCGAGGTGCTGCAGTCCCCGAGGTGCAGGAGCAGCGAAGAGAGGGGCTGCTTTCCACAGCCACGGGGGTCGGAGGCACCGGGGAGGGCAGCGTCCCCGCGCCCGCAGCCTCGCATCGCTGCGGGCACAGCCTGCACCTCCGCAACCCTCCAGCAGCCTCCAGGCAGGACGTGAGCCCTGCGGGTTTTTGGCAGCTGGACGCATCTGCCCCTCTGTGAAACTGGGTAGTTTGTGTGGAGCAACACGGCCGGTCTCCTCGCTCCTCTGAGCTGGGCTCGGAGAGATAGCCAAAGCGACTGCTGCGTCCCCAGACTGTTCAGGGAGCAGAATGTGGCCCAGGGCCTCCAGGCACGGGGCTTTTGTGCCTGCTGAGCAGTGATCCTGATGTGCGGCGTCACGGAGCAGAAAGGTTTTGGTGCCGCACGGCAACAGGACGCGACACCCCTGCCAAATCCCACAACCTGGAGAGCCTGAAAGCAAGCGCCTGCCTTGGCGGCTCCTGAGGGCTGCAGTCCCTCCTGTCAGGTCGCCTGGGACATGGGGATTTGTACACGCTTTGGGATGTCCACAGCTTTTGCAGGAAGCTGATCCTGGCAGAAATCTGTATGGAAAATCCCTTTCGTTCCCCCCTGTCTCTGCTTCTCACACCTTAAAGGATAACATTGCTGCTGAGGAGCATGAAAGCTGGTATTTCTCCAGTGAGCCAATACAAACACAGATTGGGAAAGAGGAAAAAAAAAAAAAGAGCGTTCAGGGAAAGGTGCTGATTTCTGACAGCTCATTAACTGGCAGTTTCTGTGTAGCCGGTATTTTGATCCAGACTAAACCCCAGCTTGCTAGAGAGGGGGCACCTCTCACCTGCCAAACACAAACACAGCCAGACACCCCGCGATGACAAGGGAAGGGCACAACCCCACTGTCTCCCCACAGGCAGCAGCCTTAGAAACTTCTTTTCGCCCAGCGCCAGTTAGCCAGTTTCCCTGCCGAAACACGTATTGGTGTGCCGCTGCCCGTGTCACTGGTGTGCCGGCATCGGTGCACACCTCGGCTGCTGCGGGTCCGTCCCACGGAGCGAGCCGGTGCCAAACCGTGGCCGTGGCCGGGGAGCGAAGTGGCTCTGCCTGCTGTTTGTGGGGTGCTCCGCAGCACCCCAGCGTGTGCACAACCACAGATCCAAGGGAGCAATTAAGCAACTGCGCTGACACGGTGTGTTAGGGGAGAGCAGGGGCCGATGCTGTCATGGCAGAAGGACCTCTCATGTTCTCCAAGTCCTGAACACCAGGATCTTCGCACCTCCTGGGTGTGTTTCTCCCTGGGAGATGTTTACTGGCGTTATTTTATACCCTTCACCTTTCATGGAACTCTGCACATGTGAGCATCAGTATTTTCGTGTACCGCCTGTTGCTTATGGTTCATTAGAGGCAATTTTAAGGCCTGGTGGCTGGTATCCCACATCACCCTCCATCTAAGTCAAAATATAGAAAGGAAGCCAAGAGTCTGAAGTTAAGCAGGCTGGGGAGAGAGGGTGCCATTCCCTTCATTTTCTCCTTATTCATATTTTATGCTGTCAAGACTTTGCCTTCTGCACATTTGCTGTGGACTCATCATGCCGTGTGAAAAGGGAATGGAGCTTACGACTGAAGAGCCCTTGCTCCACGTAGATGTGCAGGTTGGAGTGAGGAGGGAGCCCAGCTGCCGGGCTTGAGTGGACGGTGGGGTGGGGAGAGATGGATGGGCAGTTGGGATGGTTCGTGGCAGCCATCTGCTAGTAGAGAGAGTAGACTCTCCATTTTCAGAGGCTAGACTGGTCTCTGTTTTTCACAGACCATGGCCCTGCAGCTCTAACCCGCTGTGTCCTCTCTTGGTAGGCATCAAGATTACAAAAGAAGTTGCCAATGCCTTTGTGAAGAGGCAGAAGAGATCCAGCCTGTATGCATGGTAACAACTCACGAGTCAGGCTGAGGGCTGGGCTCTGGACCTGTTCCGAAGAGGGGGTGGGAAGGCAAGAGGGCATGGCAAGGCATTAATTTGCTGCACATCTATGTTATTACCCTCACCTGTTGAAGCAAAAGGGCTGTAGGAGACACTTATTGATAGACAAATAGTTCTTTTTTCATAAATATCCTTTCGAGAGCTCATAGCTGGACTCTGATATTCCTCCCAGGCAGGAAGACAGTACTAGCTGCCTGGGCTAGCCATGGGGAGCCCAGGAATCAAGTTAGAAGCCACCCTAACCTGTAGGGTCATCAGAGCCAGTTTCCAGGATAATGAGCATCACAGAGCCTTGGTCGTTGCCTCTGGCTCCCTAGAAAGGAAGCAGAGCTCTGGTGCAGGGATGAGGATCGGTCAGAATGGCTGTTCTTTCTGAAGCTGTAGATCCTACATCCATTTGTGCAGAAATCCTAGGCACAAAGATTTGGAGAAATCCCAGCTATAAGCATTTGGAGAAATTTGAGGTCATCCAAGAATGTTCTTCATATATTTCCTGGAAGAGGTTGTTAAGCCACTGTCTCACGTAGGCCTGTGCAAAAAGAATTTTTCCTCAATCCACCTTTGGGCTGGAAGGGTAATATTGTTTTTTAGATAATAGAAGATTGGGACGCCCTATCTCTGGAAGAGAGGATCAGAATATTGTAGCAGAGGAACTGGGTGATGTTGAAACCTGCAGTGATTAAAACCAAGATGAAAGTCAGTAGTAGCAACTCTACTGGCTGTACTGACTACCCCCTTACAGGTGAGGCATCATAAAAGTAGCTTCTGCTATAAGCATTAATCAGGAAGGACTGAGGTAGGCAGACAGCTCAGGGTATTATTTGATTGTGGGGTAAGGTTAGTCTGGAAATATGGATGCAACAAATGGAATTAAGGGTGCTGCAGGGTATATACCATACAGAAATAAAATAACAGTATTCATGAGATACCAGTGGGACTTCTGTAGCATTGCGTACAATCATCAGGGAAGATTAACCAAACCTGGGACAGGAGCTGAGGAGGGCATCCAGAGCGTATAGCTGGGACTAAAAGATTTGGGCTTGCTTAGCCTGGCAAAAGAATTGGCTCTTGGCTGAGTGGGGACAGTGTTGTGGTCAACAACAAAAGTGAAGATGATTAGAGGAAACTCCTTAAGCTAAAGCAAAGTAGTGGCTAGCAAGAGAGTGAGCAGAAACTGGGAGCAAATAAAGGTAAACAGGTAATAAATAAATAAATAAATAATAAATGACAACAACAACAACAGAGATTATTGGGTAGTTGGGGAATGAGATTGGGGACAAAACCCCCAGCACTAACTGCTTCTGTGGTCTCCTTTGATGATAAAACCTCAAGAGCAATTGTTTTAAGGTGGGTTCAGTTCCACCTTTTCCCAGCATTAATCAAGCAGTCTATTCCCACATAAGTAGATGTTTAACTTACCATGAGAAGTCCCCTGTTGGGGCATCCTGGGGAATCACTCTTCTCATGTTAGTGTCGCGGGTGTGAAACCTCTCCAGCTGCATCAACTGCATCTGCAGAACGGCATCTCTCTCTCTGTCTCCTCCAGGTACTCTGAGCATTACAAAAATCCCATGGAGCAGATGCGTGAGCATTGTGAAAACTACCCGCCCTGTGACTATCTCTCTGACCAAATAGGATTTTTCATGGCCTACAACCATTTCTTTAGGAGATACTGAACATGGGACGGTCACTTGGTTCATTTTGCTTGGGACCACTCTGAACCCCCCAAGAGAAAGAAGGTTGTGGGTGGGAAGGAGGGAAGAAAACCATCTAGACTGGGTCCTCCTTCCGTTGTCTCCCTAGCCAGCTGGAACACCAAGGCGATAATTATCCCACTTACTGAGCTTGCATTAGCTTTCTTCCTTTCATCAAAAATGTTTCTCTTCAGTCATCTTTTGTGGTATTTTGAGTTTCACTAGAAATGGTTGAGAAGAATCTGTCTTACCTCCTTCCATTTGAATCCCCATGATGCAGTAGGCGAAAAGACTGTGATTCCTCTCAAGAAAATCAACGCATGCCTTAGAAACATAACAGGACCTTGTGTCCTCTTGTACAAAATGCAGCAGTATCATAGAAGGAGAATATCACAACGTGCGTGAAAGTGATGGATCTGATCCCGGGATGCTCACCGGGAAGAAGGCAGAACGGCTGCCTCCTGGTACAGTGACTGGGAAAGTTCAGTATTTTCAGGCAGTATAATTACCCTAAATCTGTGCCAGTGTAGGATCATTTTGTAAAGACGGAATTGTGGAAATACTATTACATAGCCAGAAATCAGGTTCTGCTACACTCTGCTGATTATTCTGTCACAAAATTCGCCTGTATAGCAACAACAGATAAATCCCCAAAGGTGTGTTTAAGGAGTCCTTTTAGATGAGCGCTTCCAGTTGTATGCTGCACTCAGTGAGTGTCTGTAAAAAGTAACTTGGAAATGTCTTGTTGTTTTTATTACAATTGGTTTCTGGTGAAACTGAATATACCCAAGCAGAACAAAAAAATAACCTGTTCCTCTCTGACGCTTTAGCACTGATACTTGAAAGTAAAAGTGTCTAAACAGCTCCAAAAAAAGCAAAGAAAAAAAGCAAGAAACTTCATGAAATAAACAAAACCAAAATCGGCTCAAGGATGGACTGAAGTTGGATTAGCATTTGGTTTATTCAAGGCAACTTGTATCTCTTTCATGCTTATATATATATATATATAAAAGTGTGTGTATTATGTGCATATCCTCTTCCCTCTGCACTACTTCGTTCTGTCCTCGGCTATGAATATTATACCTTAGCAACTTTCTGCAGCGCCTCCCTTGATGTGCTCTGTCAGCTTTTCTTCCGAGAGGTAGATGGCAGATCCCGTCTCCAAGGGCAGGGACTGCTGACCTTCAGGAGACTGAGAAAGACGGGATGAATCTCTCGGGTTGCATGTAAGCTGGTGCAGCCATCCCCAGCTGCTGACTGCAATAAATACGGCTTCTGAAAAGCAGGTTGGTGTGCTGCTTCTCTCTGCTCCTCTGTACAACCTCTGTCTGCGGTTAGGGATGCCTAGAAGATAAAGCCTGCTTTTATGAGCCTTGAAGAGCAGGATCCAGGTGCGTGAGGCTTCCGTCTCCGCTCCTGTGCCCCAGCGTGAATCCGAAGTGACTGCGCTGAAACTCAGGTCGCGGTCCCCGTACACGGTGAGGGTGAGGGAGAGGAGGACGAGGCTCTGCCCGACTCAGCACCTGCTGAGCTCAGCACCGCTCTGCAGGACCTTGCCCTCAAGTGAGGACACGGGTCAAGCCCAGAGACGCCAGTGTGAGCGTGAGCATCTCTCGCCCGGCAAGCTGCTGTGACTTTCACTGGCTCTGCTGACCTTGGCCAAGGAGAAGACAGTTAATAAGTACGTCTGCTTGTCTTGGTCAAACACCTGGGACCGGTTCTCCTATTGGCATAACCCGATGGGGCTTCACTGCTCCCAGCAAAATTGTCTCTGAACGCCATCTAACAAAAATGAACAAAGGGCTCATTGAAAGCAGTGAAAATTTTGCTGGGAAAAATACTAGAGAGATTAGTGAAATCCTAATATCTGCCATATACTAACAAGTCAGGGGGGTTGTTGTCGTTCTTGCATAGAATTGTTGGTACAAAAAGAAAATGAAGCTTCCTGTCTATCTTTGCACCTTTCTGTTAGTTTTATATTTTTTCTCTCCCTTCCAGTAAATATTTTTTTTCAGGGAAGTTGCACACGAAGACCTCAATCATGTCGTCTGCTCTGTGCTACCAGATCTCTATATGGGCTGAAGTCAGTACGACCTCTGGGGATCTGAGCGCACAAAACCCGTTACAGATTGAATGCGGGAATGGAGGGACTCGATTTTCGCCCGGTTAATGCGGGTTCAAGTACCACTACAAATCCTCTGCTGCCATCTTATGGCCATTGCATTTATTGTATTTAATAATACACTGCGTTGCTTTTCAAGCATTTGAAAATGCAAATGCAAGCGAGTGGGCTTTCTTCCTCATTCACGTCATCCTACAACATACACTAAGAGGCCAGAAGGGAAAAATAGGGACATAATCTGCAACTGGATTATCTGCAGCTGAATCGACATTTTAGTGGGGCTGGTCATTCCGATTGTCAAGTTCCCACTGGAGCCTGTCACAGTTCAGCTCCTTTTTATCTCTACACAAACAGGAGAGGAGATGCCTTTGAATAAAGTCACAAGCCCTTCTGTGGACTCACTTCTAGAGGCTGAAGAGCCACTTTCTGAAGTACAGCCCGAGATGATAGAGCAGTTCCAAGAAGAAGTAGATAGGCTGCATTCACCACTTTGCATCAGCCTTCATGCCATCATCTCGTATCACCAGTGGCTGCACATACTGTCAGCAGCAGTAGCTGGTGCAGTGCAATAGATCACTTTGAAAGCAACCCCGTACGAGACCTTTATGTCATCTCTCACTCTGTTTCAGCAATACGTGGCAAATGCTCTCTGTCCACAGAATCCAAGCAGCTGCACAAACCTCTCTTTTCTCAGGGAATCGCACCGTGCCTGCAGGTGCCCCCCACTCACCCAGCCTACCCCTGGCAGGCAATGGAAAATGGATTTCACTTCTCTGTAGTCAGAACCAGGCCCTGACACCTCGTCTTGGCTCTTTTTCCATGCAGAAGAGTTATCAGAGGCCATGGGGCTTTGCAGGTGAGTCACTCACTGCCGTTATTTGGAAGGGTGACCAGAAAGCAGCTACTAGAGAGGGGTTAGTCTCAGTATAGAATCTGTATTTACACACTCATTCTGGGTATACCCAATGTAAACCGCTCAACAACGGTGCCACTCTGCAGTGGTGGAAGGGTAGGATTGGCAGCAGATTATTAGAAACCAGAGGGAGGTCAGGAGGAGGACAGTTACGTTATCTCTGCTTCCAGATGGGATCCCAACCTACTCTGCGTTTCTGTGTTGGCTTTATCAGAGCTCTGCACTTCTTTAAAAGGGCTTTTTAAGCTCTTGACCAGGGAGTGCTCTCCACCTCATCCTGACACATCACTCAGGAGAGAACCGCCTTAGACTTCTCCAAGCCAGGGTTTTCTTCCCTTTGGAAGAAGAACACCAGATACCTTGGAATTAACCAGCACATCTAACCAGTGGGAGTTGGTGCAATCAGGCCCTTCCTTATGGACCGTGGGCACGCTTCTACCAGTAAACTGTCTGTTTGGTTTGATAAACAACCTCTGAATTGCTGTAAGAATCTGGTGAATGATGTTTGGTTGAAGAATTGTCAGCAAAACCTGAGTGCAAATTACAAACAGCAGAATTTTCCAGTTCAAGAAAAAAGGGAAAGAAACAGATGTAAATGACCTCTACGTGAGCTCAATGTTCTTTACAGTGCCTTGGGTGGACTCTAAGATGCCAGCGCTGCTGGCCAGCCTTCTGTTGCTGATCTCCATGCAAAGGCTGGTAAGAGGGGGTAAACATTGTTCTTTATGTGAAATTGCTCATCCTACTGAGAAAAATTTTGGTTTTTTTCATTTGAAACAAATTCTTTAAGGAGTTCTGCGTTCAGCTTAAACTCTTCTGCTTTCAGTTGCTCTGTTCAATTTCTTACCTGTCCTAATTCCTTTTAACTACTTGGTTGGAAATTTCCTCTTGTTTGTAGCCAGGTAGTTTCCCAGGGTGTGTTTGTGAGTATGTCTCATGGAATTGTTCCTCTCCTTTTCCAGCCAGTCTCAGTCGAGGCTCTGACAAAAGCAGTGTGTTGTTGGATAGGACAGTGACAATATTGCTCTATTATTTGTGGCTGCCTTTTAGCTTTGTCTCAAAGAAATTATGGTATCAAGGAGAAATAAACTGCATCTCTGTAGAGTTTATGGGCCAATATAACTTGAGGGGTTAATAAAGGTATCAATTTGGTTACGCATCTAGGTCGAATATTTGAGATGATGTGAATATCTACATGTAGAATTCAACTATCAACTGACTACAGTACTTGACTAGTCTACTAAGAGATCAAAAAGCAAAAAGAACAATATCATAACTCAGAGCAGTTCTTAGGTCTTATTACACAAGGTTTTTATTAATTAGAAATGCTAGAAACAGATAATTAGTGTGTGTCATGGTTTAACCCCAGCCAGCAACTAAGCCCCACACAGCCTCTCACTCGCTCTCCCCCACGGTGGGATGGGGGAGTGAATCAGAAGGGTAAAATTGAGAAAACTCATGGGTTGAGATAAAGACAGTTTAATAGGTAAAGCAAAACTCACACACACAAGCAAAGCAAACCAAGGAATTCATTCCCCACGTCCCATGGGCAGGCAGGTGTTCAGCCATCCCCAGGAAAGCCGGCCTCCATCATGCGAAACGGTGACTTGGGAAGAAAAATGCTGTAACTCCGAACGTCCCCCCTTCCTTCTTCTTCCCCCTGGTCTATATGCTGAGCATGACGTCCTGGTCTATATGCTGAGCATGACGTCCTATGGTCTGGAATAGCCCTTGGGTCAGTTGGGGTCAGCTGTCCCGGCTGTGTGTCGTCCCCCCCCCCCCCAACTCCTTGTGCCCCCCCAGCCTGCTCACTGCTGGGGTGGGGGGAGAAGCAGAAAAGGCCTTGGCTCTGTGCAAGCACTGCTCAGCCATTGAAGAAAACATCCCTGAGTTACCAACACTGTTTCCAGCACAAATCCAAAACATAGCTTCATACTAGCTACTGTGAAGAAAATTAACTTTATCCCAGACAAAACCAACGCAGTGTGCCATTTCATAGATAGGGTATATTAGAGGTTATTTTCCTGTTATAGCACCCATTTGTGTAAATCCCTACTCATGTGTTTAATGTTTATTTACATGACAAGCCCAGCTGGCCTCAGTAAGACAAACTGGGTGAACGAAAGTTTTGGCACAGTGCTACTGTATTGTAGTACTGAACAGCATTCTGTGGATCCGAAAAATGTCCAAGAGGTATGACGAGACAGGAGGAAGAAATTCACCCCTGAGATGTGTTCAGGCTGCACTGCCTCGCGCACATCGTTTTGCTTATTCTTTCTCTCTTCAAGACCACTTACTAATCATGAGCACAATATTGAAATAAATGGACCACGGGTCTGTCCTGCAGACTTTATACCCCCACCCTCTGAAGAGCAAACTCTGCTGAAGATTTTAAAGCTACTAACCCACATAAAAGAAGAACTCTGGTATCCTAGCTGGCATATGCCTGAGGCAGGGCTTGGACAATAACCTGAGGTTGCTCAGGAAGGGCTTGTCAAAGATGCCTACCTGCTGTGCTTGCTCTGCCAGTAATGACAAAAAAGCAAGAAGAGGGTAGGGAAAAACCTGGTTTGCATCCATAGAGGTACAAAAAACGTTCACACTTCTGATGCTAATCTTCCTTTGCTTTTATGTTGCAGGCTGTGTCCCACCTCATGATGGATATGGCTCTGCATTCCTTTGATGACCAGTACCTGGGATGCAGAGAGCAGGTGATGGAAGAACTGGAGCGAGGAGACTACTTCCAAAAGGAAATAGCTGCTAACAAGGACTACTTGAGTCTCTGGAAGAAGGCTCAGGAAGCTTTGTTAAAAAGCCCTGTAGGTCTCCTGAGGGAGATGCATGAGAGCCATGCCATAGTCCTCATGGCTTACACCATGAACTCTTCCCTGCACTCTCGGCTGAACTGGGCCACTTCTACGGCAGGAAGCTCTCCAGAGTACTACAGACACAACTTCAGTTTCAAATATTTTCACTTTTACCTGACGACTGCTATCCAGATAATGAAGCAATGGCAGAGCAGCAAGGAGAGCATGGGGAAACGTAAGTGCTACCGGGTGCACAGGGGTGTGAAAGACTTGTATATCGAGGCCATAGTAGGTAGCAGGGTGCGATTTGGCCGTTTCACTTCCACCTCCCACCTCTGGAACGAAGCTCAGAAGTTTGGGAATGAAACCTTGTTCACGGTGACAACTTGCCTGGGAGCAGCTGTGCAAGGCTTTTCTTACTACACGTCCGAGAAGGAAGTCCTCATTCCCCCTTACGAGATATTCCTCGTCAAAAGCTTCTTTCGGACACAGCACGGTAACCGGCTGCATCTGCATTCCGTGGGGAACTACAGCAAGTACCAGTGCCAGCTGGTGGCAGGTATCGTACACAGCCCTGCATGCGGGGGGCGCAGAACAGCCCGGTCCCAAGCACCCCACGCAGCCCTCACCAGCTGCGCCTACACGGGGCAACACTCAAGGCCAAATCTGTCGCTTCCCCGCCGTGTTTGCCTGCAAGAGGCACACGAACCAGTTTTCATCCGTTTGTCGTGAAACCTGGGAGCACCCCACAGCTGACTAAAGACGAATCCCCCTGGTACATAGCAGGTCTCAGGGTTCTTCGCGGCTTCCATTTATCCCATCTGCCATTGCAAGGAGCTCACAGGACACAGGCATGGGGGTCCCCAGCATTCCTACGGCAAGGGCAGATGAGATCTGAAGGCAGCTTGAATTCAGATATTTATTCTGGTGGCTTGCAAGGCTGCCACACTTCAAGCCTCAGGACAAAACCATTGCTGCTTTAGTTGTGTGTTCTCTCCTGTGGCAGAAGGGATGAAAGGTATCCTCTGGCAAAGCGCACACTGTAGTGTCCTGGCTCCATAGATAACTGTCGTACTGAAGACCTCACTGAGCCTGCTCCACAGCCCTGTCCTTCTGTGAGTCCACCACCAGTACAGGACTCTTGCTTTCGTCCCTCTGAGCAATAGCGTGTCAATGCAACCTTTAAGCACAAAATAATCATTCAGGAGTGAGAGTTTGTGCCTTGACCTGAGCCAAAGTAGTAGGTAGATTTGAGGAAATGGCTCTTCTGGGCAAAGGCTGTGTTAGCAAGTGCAGGAAGTTTTAGGCAGCCAAAAGGGGTCTAAATGATTGCTCTCTTGACTTTCTTTCAGCTTCAAGAAGCAAGAACAGCGGTTCCACTGCCTTCGCGTCTGCTGTTCTTCCTAGTGTAGTTGGAGTTTTCCTGTGCTTGGCCCACAACAACTGATTCTCTGGCTGCATCTAGATATATACACTGGAACAGCGGGCAAGAAGAATTCACGGGAAATGAGTCTCTGGAGTTCCTGTTGCTACAGAAGCTTCAATCCTCCCTTTGCTTCCAGCTGCAGCTCTCCAGCTGGGATTGGAACGTTCAGCCTCATTTATCAAAACAGGCATTCCCTGGAGCCATTCAGGTAGGAGGGCAGTTATCCACGGCCTTTCTGAAGAGCAGAGCAGTGACACCCTTCACTGCAGGCAGCTTTTCCCTTAGGCATTCAGGAAAGACACACATGGACTTCGGACTCTCTACAGATCTCTTAGTAGCTTTATTTTTAGTGAGAAAGAGTCTGTCTGTGGGATGCAAAAGGCACCATGGTGGTAAAGTTGAGCGGGTAAGTGTGCAGCCTTGCATATCTCCCTTGGGTGCAGGGTCCCAGGGGACGGTAAAGTCAGAGGCTGCTGCACGCCGGTCTTTCCCTGCTGCATGACCTCCTGCGCCAAAGCCACAGCTCTCATCTCAAGCTGACTGTCAGCATCTCGCACATGGGGGACAGAAGCATGAAGCTGCCTTGAGACATGAACTTAGCAGCAGAGGATCACAACACTTGTCAGGCCTGTCTTCAGCTTTCATGGCTGACTTCAGCATTTTTTCTGAAAAAGTCAGACAGATCCTGTGTTCATAACAGGACTCTAGTGGCTGATGAATACATGCTGGTCATTTCACACCGAAACGAAGGAGAGCCTGTGGAGCCCACTGCTGTCTTCTTGGGTGTTGGATGTGACTGAAATTCATTTACCTGCCTTTCTACTTCGCTGGTCCTCGATGGCTAATGCCGGAGGTTGAATGAACATCACAAATTGGAACTGGAACTTCTGATTTAGCTATAGACTCCTTTCACTTTATGAGTTCATTTAGCAGTTCTGGAGCCTTAGACACTCAAGCCAGAACAGCTATGAAGTTCTCCCATCTCCAAAAAGTAAGTGCGGAAATGATAAGAAACATTTTCTGCCTGCAATTCCCCTTTCCAACATGCCTGGCTTGCTTCTCCACCCCCCATCCCTCACCCCCACTGACAGCAGCCCTGGGCTGAGGCTACAGTCAGTTATCTCACTGGTCCGAGGAGACCGGTCATGGCGATTTAACTTTGCAGTGGCGTCACCAAATCATTGAACCGAAACTCACTGACACATTTCACAAATGACCCCAGCTTTCAGCCACTGCTGCTCTTGGCAGGAAGCCGGAGTTCTGTACTCACCATCCCCTGTGCAAAACAGTAAGCTACAAGTAAGCTATCCGAACAAGATGTGAACATGAGGACTGCACAAGTTGCCCATCAGCTGGTTAGTCAAAAGGAAGGACAGCCAAAAGCACCTGTGTGAACTGCTCGACTCTCGGAGCAACTCTACATAAGCTTGGTGCTGCCATTGCTTTGGAAATCCTGTGGCAAGGAATGCAGAATTTAGGCACACGAGAAATACTAACATTAGAAAGGTAGGCATTTCAGGAATTTGGATGTCTTCAGGTTTCAGCAGATTAAATGGAGGATTTTGAGCCTCGGCGTCTTGTGTGTCAGATTTAGGCATCTGTAATGGCAGAGGCCATCCTCTAATCATCTAAAACCTAGTAACATGTTCTGTGAAACTGAACTACTGTCCCTGAAATCCTGAGACATGCTTGCCCAGGCAGCTAAATCAGATTTAATACAGAGCTATTTTACTATTAGCTTGTTTTCTATCTATAATTCATGTTACTTTCTTGTTGCTCTTGGTTTACTAGTGATTTCAAATAAGAAGTTGTCAGAACTTGATTTTGCCCCCTAAATGCTCAACGTACTAAGCCCAGATTTCAAAAAAGATGAAAAGACCAGAAGCAGCTGCTGCAGATACCCTTGTACGTGTGTTCAAACATGCTTAAACTCTTTCCTATGTAAGAATTACAGGAATCAAGATGGATTTCTGACACATCAGCACATTTATGTCTCTTGCTGCTTATCTCTTGTCACTGGAATGCAGGCTTCAACCATTTTAACAAAGATTTGGAATGCTTCACAAGGTGGCTTCAGCACCCTGAAAGCCTCCTCTAAGTAGTCAGCTGCTATTTGCAGGCTTTTGTTTGTGGATCTGTGTCCTCCAAGGATAGCCTGTAGGAAAGCAAGAAGTGAAGAGGAGGAGGGTAGGGAGGGAAGCCCGAGATGTTGTGATGTTCCACTCGAGGAGGGGCTGCTTTCTGTGGTACTCGGTGTCTCATTTTGTTGCAGCGTCTTCACAATATCAGTATAGTCCATGAGAAGTTCTGATACTTGGAGGGATAAGGCAGGCGAACTCAATAACTGATGAACAGCAGACTCTACTGTGTCAGGGAAATTGTCATGTTTCAACATCACTGCAATGAGTACACCCATGATACGTTCTACAACTCCCTTATAACTCTCATGAAGTTCCTTTACTGCAGTGATCTTGTCCTGCAGGGAGGTGATGGGACCAGCAAACTTAGCATGCAAACTGTGGCCGATGATTTCCTGTACGTCTTTGTCTTTTGCTTCCACGGTGGCTTGCATCTCCTTCAAAGCACTGACCAGGAGCTGCAGATTCTCTTTAATGCTGAAGTTTTCTTTTACTGACATTATGGAGAAGTTGGTGCCAAGATGAGCATTGAGGAGTCGGAATATTGTGTTGATTGAAGAGACGTAGATGTACACTAAGTCATGCAGATTCTGGCACGCCCTGACCAGCCTTTCTTTATCACTCTTAAAACCAAGGAGGGCTAACATTTCCGGAGTGGGGTCCGACTCTGAAACAGAGGAAAACCAGAAGACACAGGGGAATAAAACTGGATATATGTTCAGCTAGAATGTTACATTTCCGAAACTAATATCACAAATTATCAACCCACCTGACCCACCCTCCCTGAGCCATTAGTTAGAAGAAAACACAGAAAAAGCTCTTTTTCAGCCTTTGCAGGGGTCTTACCAAGCACGCCAGCAAAATATGGTGTAAACAGCTGCAAGTATCTTTACTGCAGGCAGTATGACTCTGACCTTCAGCATGCGATCTGAGAAGCAGTGGAAGTGGTGTAAGTGAATCATTCTTGCCTTTTGGTGTTTACTGGTAAATTTATGGGAGTCCTAGCAAACAATCTACTTTATCCTTAGAAATATAATCCTTCAGTTTGTATATACTGGTGGGTCTACACAGAATTAAACTCATATTCTGGAGAGGGGGGAATAGACACAGCAAAGTCAGATGCATCGAACATCTACATTCAAGAGGCAAAGCAACTGAAGACTGCGTAATGCAATGTTTTGTCAGGCTACAGTTTCCCGTGAAGTGACCCATATCTGTCAGTTCATACAGTGGCTAGATGTTGCAAGCATCCCTTGATAGGTGGAAGCACAAAACATTCTCCTTGCTTGGGCTCCCGTCTTGCTACTGTTTTGACTGCTAAGGAAGTCATGTCCTTCTGCTTGCACCTAAGAGTTCTCCCAAGGCCAACTGCAGGTACAGTCCTGGGACAGCACGTGGCTGAGGGGCTGCTCCTGATGTTGCATTTGCTTATGCCAGAGCCCTGGAAAGCCAGACTGGTTGCAGTAGAGAAGTCTCATCAGCTATTACTGTGGTTAGATGTGCAGTTAGATGTGTCCAAGCAGTTGCACCTTCCCATCCCACTTCATGCTTTTCAAGACTTTTCTCTCAGTGCTCAGCTCAACACTCTGGCTCTTCCTCCTTTCCCTTCCCATGGCAAAAGTGGTCTGAAATTGTGTGAAATGGCAAAATTGATTTTAGCCTCCACTGCTGTTCAGCCAGAGCTGCCTCTGGGGCTCCACACCACTCCTTCCACTCATGGGATCAGAGGAGAGGACCTGGCAAATGGCAGCACAGAAGGATGACAGGCACTCTGGATGAAGTCCTTCCCTCAAACTTAATAGGTCTGAAACATCAGCTGTTAGTCTTCCCTAAAGACCCGGAGTAAAGTAGGAACAAAACTGCTTGTGTATTGTTTAAATGATCTTCTGTCATGTTCCAAATGATAGAGAGTCTAGAAGGGAAGAATTTGCATACACTGCCAACCTTGAAGACCTGAAATCAGTTTCCAGCCTACAGAATGTGACACGGAGGCAGCTGCCAGCCTGATCAATTCAATTCAGTCCAATATTGGAAGAAGTATTTCAGGACTACATGGTATTCTCAGTTAAGAACAGGAGTCACAACTAATTGATGACTGAAGAAATGTAATAGTTAAATCATTAGTGTTCTCTCTCAGCTCATCTCATGCCTACAGCTCTGAAAACAAGGAGAGTTTGGTACTCTGGCTCAAATACAATAGGTCAGCTTTCAGGGGAAAACAAGCTAGCAATTGCAGAGTACTCATTTGTCCTGGTTTCAGCCCAGTCGGCAACAAAGCACCACAAAGCCACTCGCTTACTCCTCCCCCTCGGGATGGACAGGAGAAAATTTAAAGAAATGCTCATGGGTCGAGACCAGGACAGGGAGGGATCACTCACCGACGATGGTCACGGGCAAAAGACGGACTCAACTTGGGGAGGAAACGAAATCAATTTAATTTACTACCAATCAAATAAAAATAAAGATATTGGGAAGTAAAACCAACCCTTAGAACACCTTCCCCCCACCCCTCCCTCCTCCCAGGCTCAACTCCACTCCCAGTTCTCTCCACCTCCTCCCCACCAGCAGCACAGGGGGACGGGGAATGGGGCTGGGGTCAGTTCATCCCACCTTGTCTCTGCCGCTCCTTCCTCCTCAGGGGGAGGAGGACTCCGCACTCGTCCCCTGCTCCACCGAGGGGTCCCTCCCACAAGAGACAGCCCTTCCCAAGCTGCTCCAGCGTGGGTCCCTTCCACGGGCTGCAGTCCTTCAGGCACAGCCTGCTCCAGCGCGGGCTTCCCCAGGGAGCGGCGGCCATCTTGTGGGGCATCCACCCCCTGCTCCAGCATGGGCTCCTCTCTCCCCCGGCTGCGGGGGCATCCCCTCCTGCTCCCCTCCTTCCTCGCTGACCTCGGTATCTGCAGAGGGGTTCCTCTCACATTCCAACCTCCTCCCCCACTGCAGGTTCCCCTTCTTAAATCTGTTCTCCCAGAGATGTTACCACCATCACTGATGGGCTCGGCCTTGGCCAGCGGCAGGTCTGACTTGGAGCTGGGGAAGCTTCGAGCAGCTTCTCGCAGGAGCCACCCTGGCAGCCCCTCCCCTGCCATCAAAACCCTGCCACACAAAGCAAAACATCATCTTATTCTTGATCTTTTACTTTCACCTGAGAACTCATCCATTTTCTACTGGGGAGGCAGCATTCATGACCAGAGCCTGGTGGGCAGCAGGTCCATCTTTCTGAGGATCAGAGCATGAAAGTTGTCTAGCTTGGATGAAAGCAGAAGTACAAGCTTGTCTTGCTGGGACAGACAAAGCCTGTCTTCACTGTCTGGTATTTGTTTTTCTATTTGTGCAGGACTGTTCAACTTTTCTTTCATAATTCACAGATGTACAAAACCAGTCATGGCAACAATTCATTATTTCAAGGAATAGCTGCAAGCATTGGTGTTCATTGTTTATACTTATAAACAATAGAAATTTATAAATCCCAGTACAAACCCTAATCCTGTACCGGTATGAATGAACAGTGCTGTCCAACACGTTTTAAGTTCTGAGAATGGCAAGTAATACCATTCCCTTTCAGCCATGGCTGTAGGTACCTGTGATGGTATCTTTGATGTAGGCAGGAGGATTCGTGCTGTACCTCTTACCTCCAGGAACAGAAGGCCTTTGGAGGATCTAACCATTGGGAACTAGCACTAAACAAACAGAAATCTGTTAGAATTGGAAGGAAGGCAAAAGGAGGAAGAAAATAAGATGAATTTGGGTAAACATCACACAGTAGAATTAATGATGAGCAGGCAGGCAACAGGACCCAGCTGAAGGCCAGCCTCTGGATCCCCAACTCATCACATGCTGCTGGAAAACACCAGAGGAACACAAGGAAAAGAGGATGAAATCACTGTCCCATACACATTTCAGCTGATTGCAGAAGCACTCGGACAAAATCAGGTAGGCAGTCTAAATGTTTCATTAGAAAAGCTTCTGGAGAAAGTCTCCCTGGAGCTGGAGAAATAGTCAGAAATATGGAAATATATGTGGCCTGCCTAACTCTAGAAAGCAAATGTGAAAACTAGCAAAAGTGTTAATGTGAAGAGTAAAAGATAATTTTAGCATTAAGAGACATAAAATCTAGAGCAGTTCTAGGAAGCTGAAATACTCATGCATAGTGAAGAGATGCTAAAAGTCTCCTGCACACCTGTCTAGTACATAAAATGTTTGTTGAAGTGCTATTCCTCTTAGAACATTTTCTCTTCTCAGTTTCTACAAATAAGGAAAACCAAACGACCTTTCAACAAAACATCACTGGGGTAGATATGATCTAATATCACACTGACTCAGAGAGCAAGCCAGCAACATCCCTGAGGCAGGACTGATATGAAATCATACCTTGCATTGACATGGCTTTATGTTTCCTGAAAATCACAAACCTTTACTGTGTATGTACTTTGCTCCCTCCAGCTTGAAGAAAAAGAAAGATGTGTTAAAGAGTTTATTCTCTTGACAGAGCTACAAGGTAAGTGGCTGAAAGAATTGTACAGTACTGTGCAAAATACTGTGGGGACAATTCTCTTCAGACTGGCTTGTATTTCAACAGTGAGACTAAAAGTTGGCTAGGGGACTGTTGAAATCATTCTGGTTTTCTACAGGGATCTTGTGGGGAGGGTGTTTTTAGTAAAATACAGCTGGGTCAGTGTCAGATGGTTTACAATTAGCAGATAATACAAGAACTACAAAGGACCAAAATGACACGTTATCTTTTTAAGAAGGAAAATCTAGCTAGTCCCCTACACATAACTATTAGTAGCTATAACTCTGATATGTAGCCACCAACAGCAAGAAGAGGTTTATCTTGGAAAAATGCAAAGCACTGCATAAAAGTGGCCCAGATTTGCAATAAGAGGGCCAAGAACGCATAAGTACCAACAAAGAAACTAGTCATCCTACTCATTCATAGTTTGCCCCTGTTGCAAAGAAAGACATATGCATTTAAGTCAAAATCGTGCTAAAGCATTTTTACTGTGCAGCTGGTGATGTGTTAAAGGGAAGTGGCACAGAGTTGGTTACAGAAGCTTAGCGATAAGGAGTAACTCCATGAACACTGGTAATTCAGTTACTTTGGACTCTGTATGTTGACATGCAGGTAATGAAGAAAAATCTATTAAATATGCCCTTTTGCTGGCAAACCCGTGACAGCTCAGAGAAGAACGGTGACCATAAGGATTAGACACAAGTGTTTGGGTTGGAGGAATCACGGAACTTAAATTTCATGCTCTGGTCTGTACAGTGGTAAGGGAAGGCCAGATTGTGTTCAGTCGTGTCCTAGGAGCTTGGTGAGCACCTCCCGATATTACCTCCACGCAGGACAGCCTGGCTGTGGAGGGAGTGGGGTTCCAAGCTGGTGCGTGCTGCTCCAAGGCAGGCAGTCTGCCATCACAGACACCCTGCTGCCCCTCGCGGTGCTTACACGGGATGCTGAACATCACGGGGCTGTGGGCAGCTGCTTGATGTTTGCGAGTGAAAAAAACAATGGGGAATCGATTACGGTGTTAGGGAGGTGAATAAACAATGAGGGAACGGGGGCTAAACATCAGGGAAGGAAACACAGTGGGAGGTAAGGTGAGATAGGTTAGGATGGGTTTGTTATAGATAATTTTACTATTCTCTGTGAATTCCCAAGGGTGAGTTTATTAGTATAAGCACAGAGTGCCAATATTAGTAACATTTTCTCTCGAATGTGAGGAGAAATAAGCTACACTGGTATGAAACACCCTTATGGAATTACAGACTGTGGCCACTCCACCAGTCATCTTAGCTGTTGAAAAATTACATGTCACTAACTGAAAAAAATAGGCTGATACAAAAGTGTGTCTAGAATAGGCCTTTCATTTCCACAGCTTATTTTAGATTTTGCTGATTAGATAAGATTGTTCCAATGTTTAGTGAACTAGTTCAGCTTCTACAATCTTCAGTTTCCCAGATGAAGAATGATCCCTGTTCATTTTACCAATCTGCTGATTGTGTATTTGTTAGCTGTTTTTGTTGCTCTGAGTATGTCCCATGTCTCATAAGGTCCTTTTCCAATGATTTGGCTAAAGATTGAAAACAAGAATTGAGATTTCTACATTTACAAGCTATGCCCTGGGATTTGACTTGCTGAGTGTAAAAAGAACCAGTGAGGCAGAGACAAAGGACAATTCACTGCTCTTTAAGGGCTAGGGTTATGGGTGTTGAGCTGAGTAAGAGATTTCTTTTCTCTCTTGAAGTAGCCTATTTCTGAAGAATGGCGCTGAGTGACCTCCTTTACCCAGATAACCCCAAGAGAAGGCAAGAACTGATCCATCTGCACCAGGAATTGCTTGATTGCATGTCCACAAATTTCCGTGCGACAAATGAGCTGGCTGGCGTGCTGAATGAACACCTGGGCTGTACCATTACCCACATTCAGATGAGAGAGCGCAGCACTGTCAAGGAAAACTGTGACATTATCATTCAAGCGATGAGTGAGATCCAGCATCAGGTACAGAAGATTGATAGTGACATGAAGGAAAAGCTGGAGCCTGTGCTGTACCAGAAGCTGTATGACATCAAAGAGCCCGAGTTGGAGAAAATTGCAATAGCTCATAAAGTTTTTTCCATCGTTCTTGGAGAAGCGACTTCAACAGCTGGGATGGTAGCTATCAAACTTCTTGGCTCCAATCTTATAACTCTCACTGTGAGCAAGCTCGTCAGTCTTCTTGCGCAGATCGGGGCATCTGTTCTCGGAGGAATCAGTATCACCATTCTCGGGCTTGGCATTGAAATGATCCTCCACGCCATCCTGGGAGCCGTGGAGAGGAACCAGCTTCTGGCAGCTGTGAGAAGCTACGAGAAGCACCTGGCTGAGTTTAAAGCAGCCTCAGAAAAGTACCAGCATGCCATACGAGAAGTGACTTCTTTGGTGAGACAGCAGGTTCAGTGAACGAAGTCGGAGTTCTCCCTCCTGCTGTGACAGTGGCTGCAGCAGCTACACCTGCGGAATCCTTCTTGATTTATTATGCTAAATGAACTACTGATGGATTTTTTTCTTATTAGTGGCAGCAGAGCAAGAGACGTGACAGGTCAGGGAATTGGCACTGAAATATATTAATAGCTAACAGGCTTATAGGTGCTTCTGGGAGGCAACGCTTCAAATACTTCACACCTTTCCTTCAGTTATTTGCCGGAATGCATTGTAGATAACCTTGAACTGTAATTCATACTAGTGACAATAATATTCATTCCTGGAGCTGTAGTGGTGAGAGGGTGTGATTTTTCTCTTACTGTGTTTCTACATCAAAGATGGCAGCACGATGCGAGGAAACAATGTCATCATTGAGCGCTCACCAGGACAGCTGTGGATGCGAAACTCTTAGTGTGGATTAGTGCTAAATCTGGTAGGCTGAATTCCCTGTTCATTGAACTGCTTACAAGGTCTGGCTGAAGCATATTTAACTGATATTTCCTGTCCCACCCCAGCCTAAGGAGCCAGCCGGAGATCTTCTTTAAATAAACTCTAATCCCAATAGATTAGCAGTTAAGAGAAGCATGGGCCTACAGGCAAACACACGTAACCTTGCCCCCAAACTGAGAGAAACCAGTGTTCCAGGCATGCCTGGCTGTGAATAACCTCTTATGCTCAGTAACGCCCTGCTCCTGTCAACCCACAGGTAAATATTTCTGTGCAGAGTTGCTGCTCTGTTGATTGAAATGGGATTATACACACGTACAAGTGTCTGTAGCATTACAGCCCTATCAATGCACTAAATTCATTTTCACGTGCTTTACCCAGTCCCACCAATGTGGGACTGCCAAGAGCCTGCTCAGATTCTGCACTTCACAATCTGTTGCCAAATGTCCTTATTTCTGAGATTTTAAGAACAAAGCTGGAGGCAAGAACATGATTTGCAGTCTCTTGCTCTGATTTGCTGTGGTTTGCTTTTTTCGCTTTGATATTTGAAAAAAAAAAAAATAAATTAAGAATTAATAAAAAAGTACCTGAATATTGTAAGACCTCTCTTTCCTGTACTTGGTTTGCTTTTTTTTTTTGTTCTGTCTGAAAAACCAATCTTAAACCAAATAATGAAAAAAGATTAAAATCTTCATTACAGATGCAATTTATAAATCCTTTTTTATCTTCATGATAGACTAATCTAGTAGGATTGTGTATAGGTTCCTTTTTTAGTACTAGCTTTCCCCATATTAAAAGCATACTCAAAGTCATACTTGTTTATTAATATTCAATATTAGCAATATTAGATGATTATATTAACTAGGTCATGCCTGTGAAAGTAAAAAGATGGGTGAGATTACAACGGGGAAGCTCCCCGTTGGCTTCATAACCCTTCCATTCTGGGTTTTGGTTTGTTTTGGTTTTTTTCCCCTGCTGTTCCCACCTTTAATCATCTTTCCCGACTCCTCTTTGCTTTTGTGCTCAAAAGCCATTAGATGGCAACGAAGCTGCTAGCGCCCAAGCAGTTCTGCCAGCCATCGAGGAGAAAGCCCAGGCTTCGGGAGCATGGATGGGTGCCAGGGACTGACAAACTCGCACCAGCACAAGCCGTAGACTGGGCGATGTGGGTCAGGAGAGGCAATTCAGAGGAAGCAAAAAGCACTGCCTTCCCTCACACAAGGTATTGTGGTGGGCGACATGGTGACCTGAGACACCATTTCTCTAAGACGTGACATCTCCCGTCTCCTGACACGAGCGGCGCTCAGTTTAGAGGTACTTGGCTAGAGGCAAGAGACTGTCAATCAGCAGAACAGCAATATTTGAGTGCTGGAGAGGCAGGAGTCCCTGGCTCCTGCTGGCTTTCTACGTGCAAATGTACATTCTAATTTAGGAAGAAAAAACACCAGCTTGGTACGTATCTTTGCGAGATTGCCAATCGCTGCTGTATGACAATAGCGGAGACAAATAAAAACTAATCTCCTGCACTTTTCAGGCAGTTTCCCCACATTTTCTCAAAAGCAAATTCGAAGCAATGTTAGGGGAAGTGGGATACGCAACGAGGAACATAAAGATATACAATTTCTAGTCACCTCTTGATAGATCCTTGTTCCTGGTGGGCTTACAGGAAAGCTGGCTTGCCCGCGGCAGGGGGTCCTCGTGCCCATGAGACGTTGGAAGCTGTTGGAGGTGTTGGAGGCTGGCGGGCGGCAGCCCGTCCCTCTGCTTGTTATGAGGTTGTGAGGTCACCGGGTCCGGGCCAGCATCCCCAGCCAGCTCGGAGAGCAACCGTGACCTCACAGAGGGGTATGGCAACATCTAGCCATAACAAGGTGGTTTGGAGGTGGAAACCTGACCATCAGCTTGGGACCTTCCCAAACTCTTTGCCCCCAACTCTAGCGATAAGAAAATCAATAGGATTTACCTGCATTACCGACAGTTGTATACTTGAACTGACCAGCTAGATGCGAGGGAGAGCACCCGGTGGAGCAGAAAGAGCTTAGCTCTGTTCCCGCTTGGTAACTGAAACTCTGTCCCACCAAATAAGAAAGAATTCCTGCTCTCTCTAGCCCTCTGACCAGTCTTACACTTGGTCGTCCAGAGATGCCATAACCGGTTGGGGTTAACCAGCCGTGCTGATGCTGCTCCTCTGGACTCCCCGGCGCTGACCCTTGGCGTGACAAGCGAAAAATGAAGCGCCAAGTGAAAAATGTGAGAGGTCCATTGTCCCGCACGCCAGCTCCCAGTCAGCAGACGTCGCTGGGAGGAAGCCGCTCGGGCTGCGGCCGTACCGCTCTCCCCACCGAGCCCGGTATTGTCACGGCAGAAGACCCCATGTCCCGCGGAGGAGCGGCCAACCCGCACAGCCTGGGCTGTCCCCCTCGCCGGTGACACGGCACACGGCGGGGACGCGCGTGGCCACGGCGTCTCCATCGCACCCCCTCCAGCATTCTCCCTCTGCGCAGGCGGTTGTTCTGGACAAAGGATTAAGGATTAAAACTGTAGAATATGGGTGTTCCCAACAAGAACAGCCCCAAAGGAGAAAAGAAACTCTAACGGCCTAAGCTGCTTTCAAACCTGGGGTAGAAACACTGGATGGCTGCAACCAAAATCTGCCCTGCAGCACGTTCTTTCTGGTAACAAAAACAATAAAAAAAGAGCAGGTCAAAGCGCGGAGGACTCGGCTGTGTCCATGGTTTGCAAGACTCCCTCGGGCGCCGGGAGATCCCGAAGCCCTGGCTCCGAGGACGCTCCCGGGCTGGCCGTCTGCTAACTTGGATTTTGTGCAGTTAATGCAATGCGTGACTTACAGCCGTGCTTTTACCCACCCTGCCGTGATCCTTCATAAAGTTCCCCGTTTGTCAGCTAAATCTCCATTATTTGAAAGAAAGGGAATGAGACCCTGTTGCATGGCATGTTCGCCCCGGGCAGGGGCTCTACAAATCCTGCTCAGAGATCGGACCACCTCTGCTCCCAGGTGGGAGAAAAACATCCGTAGAAAAGTAGGCATACTACAGAAAAGTATGTCAACTTTTCAGAAGAGAGAAATAATTGTGGATCCCTGGGGTTCTTGGTATTTAAAAAAAAAATTTCTACTCTCTGAGGATAAGCTAATCATTCCACTCACTAGGTATATTGGGTCCCCACAAACCTGCCTCCTGAAACTAATGTTATTTTGAGAGTAATGCTTTAAAGAGACACAGTATCCGATGCTGGTGACACATTCTCCATGCAGAAGAAATGAGAACTTTTTCAGGGTCTTTAATACTTGGAAAGTGCAAACACCTAAGGAAAAAAGCACATTTGTCAGAATGAGGAAATACGTTCAGCTAGAAGTAATGAGCAGAGAGATTGGGCTGGTTCCTTCTCTAGTATATGTCAGATATATTTATCAACTTGCAGTATATTCTGTCTGAGATTCAAGCTTAAAAAGGAAAATTTTAGCAAACAAGAAAAGTTTATCACAAAAAGATCTGTTAAGCTTTGGATAGCATTTTTGTTTGCCAGTCAATAACTGCACTGATTTTAACAACACAACTTTTGTAAAAGATCAATTTTGCTTTAGCAAATAGAGGGGCAGGTTCTGTAACGTTAGGGACTGACTTTGAACCCATCACACAGGCTGTAACCTGCCACTGCTCCCCTGCAGCGTCGTTAGAAATTTGCGCAGAAGGAAGCTGGCGTACGGTGAATTTGTCATTTGAGCGCAGAAAAACGTCTCTCCCGCATCTCCCCTCGCCCGGCAATTCTTTAGGCCTGCACCCACGCTCTGTGGCCTGCCCTCACAGGTATCCAAGGGGATGCTCCATCTGTCTTTATCCTGGTTCTTCATCTGCCTGGGGAATGTTGCACAGAGGCAGACCAGTTCCTACTGACCATAGAGGGGGAGCCTCCGAGCGGGAAAGAAAAGAGCAGAGGAATCATAGAGTCGGAGCGGGCTGCGCTGAAGCGCCCGCTTCCGGAGCGCGGTTCCGCGCGGCGCGGCGGTCGCGCTTTACGGCGGCGCGCCACTCGGTCCCGGCTCAAGATGGCGGCGGGGCCGCCGCGGCGAGGAGCGCCGGGGTTATAGAGGCCGCTGCGGCGGGAGGGAGCCGGGCCGCCCCGGCCGGGCGGAGGGGTGAGAGGAGCGGGACGGTGCTGGCCTGGGAGGAGGGGGAGGAGGGGGGGGGAGGGGGAGGGGGAGGGGGAGGGGGAGGAAGGCGGTTTTGCGCTCCCGCCTTCTCTTCCTCCGTCGGGGGAGGAGGGGAGGCTTTCGTGTGCCTCATGGGAGGCTTTCTGCCTCGTTCCCCAGCGGCCAAAATATCGTGAATTTAACGGTTGGGTTTTTTCCTCCTTCGGCTGTTAACTTGTTGCGTTGAAGCGCTTTGCGTTGTGTCCTGAGAGGATTTGGGATCGAGGTTTCAGAAGTTTCTTCTCTTTCCCTTTACCCTTTAAATGCTAGAAATGTGGGAAATACGGGATGGAAATGCAACTCCTACCTCTGTTTGGTGAGCTTCCCACCTACAGAAATGATAGTGTCTTGCAAAAAAAAAAATTGGTGTAATCTTGTAAGTAGGAGGTATGTTATTGGCGATCACAAATCATGGGGTGCTCTTGCAAACAGCAGGCCGGCTGTGAGCATAACCTGGTAATGTGAGTCATGAGCAGGGCTCTGTAGATTTTTACTAGTCAGTGCATTGAATATGGTCAGTGCTTGGAGCTTGGTAGGAACACCTTAGTCGTTTAAAAGTGGCATTTTCTGTAATTAGGGAACAAGGATGCACATGGCGACTACAGCGAGGCTGCAGAGAACTTCGGACTGAACTTGTGAATACTTTCACTTTGGTCATGATCTCCGTGGATGCAGCACGATGACTAGAAAGCTGCATCCCATCCCCTCCCAAATTTCAGAGGGTGTTTTAGATTTTGGGGTGGAATCTGTTGTGTGCTGTGTTTTTTGGTTTTGGGTTGGTTTTTCTGGTGGTGTTTTGGCAGGGAAGTAGGGGTGGAGGTGGGGGGAGATTAAAGCTGTGAGAGGCACCATCCCTGGCTGTAGTTTGGACACTTATGTAGTTGTCTGTAAATGGAAGAGATGTTTAAAGATGGGAAATAATCCTTTCCAGAGTAACCTTTTCTTCTCCGGTCGTTGTAACACAGCTTGCAATAATACTGGTGGAGGTAGAGAGCATAAGGGCAGTGGTCTATGGGGAGGAGAAGAAGACATGGATCTGTGCAGAACAGTTGCTGATGGATACAGTGGGTGCTGGGGAGAGAAATCAAGGGCAGCTTAAAAGGCTGAAGAACAGAGGAAATTTGTGGGAAACATTTGAAACAGGAACGGAAAGGTAAAAATTGGAGAGCTCTTATGAGAGTAAATGAAAAGGTAGAATGGCTCTGATACGCTCTTAAAAAAATCAAATGCGTATTTCTCCCTATCCTGTGCCCCTCCATAGTGTAAGCAAGAAGCTTCTTGGTTTGTCTTGGAGTCAATAATAACGAACTAGTTGATTAGTTTAAAACAGGTACTTAGTAAAGTAGTAGTAAGTAGGTATTTAGTTAAATAGTAGTACTTAGTTAAGGAAGGGTGATTTTTGATGTGAATGCCTGAGCCTGTAGTAGGGTTGGAGGACCTTACAAGTATTTGAGGTTTTTGAGGGAGGAACCTGCTGATACAGAGAAGAGAAATAAGCATACTCGAGCTACTCCACTGGTGTGTGGGACCTGAAACCATGTCATCTTTTCCAGGTCTCTCCCTCTTTTTTTAAAGATTTTTTCTGAGGCAGAAGAAAAAGGTCAAAATGGGGCGGAGATCCACATCATCCACCAAGAGTGGGAAGTTTATGAATCCCACGGATCAGGCCCGTAAGTATCTGTAAAAGCTAAGCAGATGGGAATGGGGGGGGGCCGCGATCCTAAGGAAGCAGATAAAAAGCTTTCTCTGAGGATAAGATCTTCACTTGTGAATTGGAACTGAGTTTCCCTAACTTGAAAAATATTATCTCAGTTTTGGCTGCTATAAAAACTTCTGAGGAGTCTGCTTGCTTTCATGCCGTTGCTTCTCTTTGAATATTTCACTCTTAGTTTTTACTGTAATTATCCGTGTTCAGAGGTATTTGTACTTAGCTGTTGGCTAAACTGCAAGCTGCTTCTTGGGACGTAGTTCATCTGTCCGAGGCTAGAATTTGAGGAACGTATCAAATTTTGCGGATGCTCTGGTTAGATGAGGGAGTTGTCTAACTGTTTTTCCCTTTTGGTAGCATGCCGAATGTTACCGATGCTAAGCAGATAAAGAAAATCCAGACTTCTATGGTGAATATGCTTTATTTCAGATGCATACTCAAAGCCTACATATTTTTAAAGTGTGTTGTCTGTTGTTGACTCCATTTCAGCTTCTGGGCAGCAATCCTTTCATGACCGCACTTACCACTATGACTTTTGCTGCCTGTTGTTCTTTTTGTATAGAAACACCCCTGCTTCTCAAAGACTGCTATAGCTCCTTTTCTTTCTGTATAACACACATGAAATAGCAATCTATTTCATGCTGTATTTCTCTCTCACTGCAGAGATGAGTTAAGCAGTTACAGTATGTCGTGGTTTAACCCCAGCTAGCAACTAAGCACCACACAGCCGCTCACTTACTTACCCCCCACCCAGTGGGATGGGGGAGAGAATCAGAAGGAAAAAGCTAAAACTCATGGGTTGAGATAATAGTTTAATAGAACAGAAAGGAAGAAACTAATAATGATAATAACAACAATAACAAAGTAATAATAATAAAAGGATTGGAATATACAAAACAAGTGATGCACAATGCAATTGCTCACCACTTGCCGACCGATGCCCAGTTAGTTCCTGAGCAGCGATCCACCCCCCAGGCCAACTCCCCCAGTTTATGTACTGGGCTTGATGACATATGATATGGAATACCCCTTTGGCCAGTTTGGGTCAGCTGCCCTGGCTGTGTCCCTTCCCAACTTCTTGTGCCTCTCCAGCCTTCTTGCTGGCTGGGCGTGAGAAGCTGAAAAATCCTTGACTTGGTATAAACACTACTTAGCAGCAACTGAAAACATCAGTGTGTTATCAACATTCTTCTCATACTGAATCCAAAGCATAACACTCTACCAGCTGCTAGGAGGAAAATTAACTCTATCCCAGCTGAAACCAAGACACAGTCTTTGTAAAATGATTGAACTGTTGAGAAACAGTGCTAGTCTTGATGAAGGAAAGGTTCCTCATAGATTTGATTGTCTCTTTCAAGTTGTTATTTTCTCTTTTCCCCTCCTCTCTAGGGAAGGAAGCTCGGAAAAGGGAACTAAAGAAGGTAAATAAAGAGATTGGGAATGTTTACTTGACATTTCCTGTACTGTGTATCGTGTCTGTGATTGTAATGTATTTGGTTGATATCCTAAGATTGACTTTGGAAAATAACAGTCCAAACAAGTAGTTTAAGCAAACATAGAAATCTTGTTTTGAGTAACTATATCTCATCATCTGCTATTTTTTAACTTGTGAAGATTACAGCTTTTTGAAACATTATTGTAAGTACTTGGGAATGAAAAAAAAACCAACCCCAATAAATAAAACAAACCACCCAAGATTCACATACACTAAAATACACTAAAAAGTATACCTTTTGTCAGTTGGTTACCTTATTGATTGTATTTGTCTTAATTGGAGTGAATGACTTACAGAAGCATTTGTAAATATCAAGATAGTGGAATTAAAATTCCCAGAAGTTTTAATTACCTTTGCTGCTGATTTGTGCCATGGTTAATATTTACAGGGCATTTTGAGGCATATTTTTTTCTGCAGACTGGGAATATTGAGAGGGGTATTTGTATTTGGTACAAATGTTCTATCTCTTTCTCCTGTGACACTTCTCTGATCTGCTTCATCTCTGATCTTAGAACAAAAAGCAACGAATGATGGTACGGGCAGCTGTACTGAAGATGAAAGATCCAAAGCAGATTATCCGGGACATGGAAAAACTGGATGAGATGGGTGAGTGAGAGGTACCAGGTGTTGGACTTAGGCAGTGGTTTATATAGACGCATAACATAGTTTTAAGGGACAACTGTGAGCCTAAAATAGAGTAACCTTTTTCCTTTCCTGTTAGAAGGGGAGATTCTATGACTAATTGGGGATTGATTATGATTTGAGATGATGTGGTGCCATCAAAGATGACTTTTTTTTTTTTCCAAGAAGTTGGCTGATAAAAAGAATGAGTAGTGTGTCTGGTAGTAACTTAGAGTTGAAGGAGGGGATTGTCATAAGGCTGAGGACTTCCTGAAAATAGGGATTGGAAGTTGTTTGCTTTGAAGTTGTTTCATTCATCACAGTTATGCAGTAGAGTAACTTACACATTTTTGAGTTGTTTTTTTTCTGTCTTGGCTTAGAGTTTAACCCAGTACAGCAGCCACAACTTAATGAGAAAGTGCTAAAAGATAAACGCAAAAAACTCCGTGAGACTTTTGAGCGTATTTTGCGGCTCTACGAGAAGGAGAATCCTGACATCTATAAAGAACTGCGCAAGTTGGAAGTGGAGTATGAGCAGAAGAGATCACAACTCAGCCAGTATTTTGATGCTGTCAAGGTAATGTTTATTATTTCAGGCTTGTAACTGTGATAGTGTATACTCTGTCTGCTCATTAGGTGTGACTGTTACGAAGGAACTTTATAAGAGACCAGTGTATATGTTATGTGGCCCGTGTTAAGTACTTATATTAATTTGCATAGTATCTCCAGTTACAGCATTTCAGCAAGGACAGCATGGGGGTTGTCAAGTCTGTATTTGTCTCTGATAAACTGATTTCATGCAACGTGAAATTAGAGGGGAAGGGGAAATTTGTTGCAAATCACAATATCAGAATTTATTTTCTTTATTAAAGAGAGAGTGAGCCTGTGGGTGTGCAGTTGACATTTCTGTGAATTTCTGCTAAATCTGTTGCTGGAAATAATGAGAATCTTTTGGCAGTCCTTTAAAGAGTTTTCTTTGACGTTCTTCCTTACCATATTGGAGAACATAATGTTGCCCAAGTGCAAGTATCTCTAAGATTTATTTTTTTTTTCCTTTGGAATATGCAGCAGCCTGTGTTTTGTGCCTTCTGGATACTTAAAAAATACAGGCATATTTGTCTGCAGCCTATTTCGCTTTGGAGACTGAACGTCTAAAGGGAGGTGGAAACCTGACTGGGTTTTGACTGAAATACTAATGCCTTTAATGGGTGTGCTGCATGTGCTTTGTTTTGCGTTGAAAGCTTTTACTGTTGACGGTTTCCCAGATGTTTCATGGACTGCTGCAAGATAACATGCCCTAAGAACAGACACCTTTGGCAAGTGATGGCAAGTCCCATGTGTTGTGTACTCTGAAAGGTAATGAGGTTGTGCAGTAGCTTCTGTGGGAGTAACCCATTCTCTCTTTTTCTTTTTTTCCCCCAGAATGCTCAGCATGTGGAAGTGGAAAGTATCCCCTTGCCAGATATGCCGCATGCTCCCTCCAACATCCTCATACAGGACATTCCCCTTCCAGGGGCCCAACCACCTTCTATCCTCAAGAAGACATCAGCCTATGGGTAAGCAGAAAAAGAAACTTGTAGGGGGAGTAAAAAAGGAGCACTCTTATTACTGGCGAGGAGCTAGGAGTAGAAGCAGAGGTAATATTGACCAGCAGAAATCAGGAATTCTGTGTGAGTGAATTGTACTTTCTTTTAACCAAAGCCCTTTTTAATCTTTCCCTACTATTGCAGGTTGTTGCTTAAATTGCTTTGAGTAATACACTATGTCTTCTAGCATTTGTCTTTCTGCATATCAGTAAAACTTAAAGCCCTGCCACTCTGAACATAAATACCCCTTAAACTGCCATATATGGTTTTTTTTTTGTCTTGCTAGTATATTCAGTTTAAGCTTCTAGTTTATTTGTTTATCAGGTTTCTCATTCTAGTGCTAGTTCTTTCTATTTCTTTCTGAATAGCCTTCTGTTTTCACCAACTTTGTGATTACTTCATTCTGCTTCTGTGGTGGGATTCAATCCTTGTTGGTTTGGTTTTTGTTTGGTTTTTTTTTTTTCCAGTCTTCTCTTCAGCTGCCTTCTGAGAAGCTTGCTTTTCTCTCATCTTCAGCAATCATGTCTTTCTATGAGGTTGTAAACTCCTTGGGACAAATCTATACTTTATAAATGTTCATGTTTCTTTTTGGAAGGCTGCTGTCTAAGCAATGATGAGAGAAGGCTAAAGAATTCTATTAAGTGCATGTTTGCTTTCATTTGTTTGTGTTCCTACATTTCTCATTTCCTTTATTATTTCCAGACCACCGGTTCGGTCAATTTCTGTACTTCCTCCTCCTGGGCTTGGTGTTCCACGTTTACCTCCAGGCAGGAAGCCCCCTGGACCTCCTCCAGGGCCACCCCCACCTCAGGTCCTACAGATGTATGGCCGTAAAGTGGGTTTCACCTTGGAGATGGCTCCTCGAAGGCGAGAAGAGGAGATTTCTTACAGTTCTGAAGCAGGTAAGGACTTGCCTGTTACTGTCTGGGGTTTTCCTTGACCTCTCTGTTTTGCTATGGATAGTACTGCCGTGAACTTAGTGTGCCCTACACAGGGTATTCTCTGGGCAATATTGGTGTTAATACTACTTGAAGGACTCTTCTTAAGTGATTGATTGCACTTCTGAGGTGATTCTGGTGTATTTCATAGTATCTGCAATTTTGTTATCAGCTATATTTTTAAATATTGAAACTTCCAATTGCAACTTTCAGATTTTTCTTTTGTTAGGTTGCACAGGTTGGATATTTTCCCCATGTATTCTTAACGGTGCTGACACTTTGTACATAATATCCCTTAAAAAACCCCAACCATTTTCAGAGAAGTCTTCCTTTTAAAAAAACAAACCCAAACCACAACAAAAAAACCCCAACAAAAAACCCCTCCACCCCAAACCAAAACCACAACAACAAAAACCCCAGCCAACCCTGGGTATGCATTTGCTAGGAAAACTTAGGTCCTCCTTTTCACACAGGTACTTTATCATCCCTAGAAACTTTTGTGAATTGGTATATCAGCTTCATTGCGTACCAGAAAGCATCAAAGTATTTAAATGGTGAGCGATTGCTGAATAGAAGTGAACTAACGAGTTGAAGATGGGAGTTGCCTTCACTTGTTTGCTGTGCAAATTAACCAGCTGGTTAATAGAAAATCTTATAAATAGACTCTCCAAAATACTCTTTAAGAGTATATGCTAAACAGTAAAGGGTTGACAATATGCCCATGCTGTTGCTAGGGGGATTTTTCTAACTGTAGACATACAAAATATTCTGTCTTTCACACCAGTGTATTTGGAGTTTATGCATTTCCTAATACTTTGCTTCCTGCAGGACAGCGAGGGCATGATGATGATATGTCCAGTACTAGTGAAGATGAAGGTTATCCTGAGGATATGGATCAAGACAAGCATGATGAGAGTAGCGATGATAGTGACAGCGATAGGTCAGATGCAGACAGCGAAGGCGAGGACTTCCTGCATCGTGATAATGACAAGGAGAGGGAAGGTGGTGAAGAAAAGAAATCAGGTATGATGGGAAGTTACAGACTGGGGTTTGATTTTTTCAAAAGAGAAACACTACTTAACAGAGTTTGTGTCTTTTCCTGACTGTGAGGAAAGTAATTTGTTTAGCCAGCTAGCTCTGTTCTAACACCTAAATTCCAGCTGATGAATTTTTATTAGTGAACAGATCAGAAGGAAACTAGAAGTGAAGCGTCTTTCAGATGAACCTGTTCTCTTAAGTTAACTTGGCAAGGTCACTAGCCATTTTTCACCTGAAGCATTGATTGGCAGGGTACCCTACAAAAATTAAGCCTCAGTGTAAAATATACTCAATCTTTAGTGACTTGAACAACTAAGACAAGTAAATTTCATACTACTAACGCCTTTGGATAATATTTTTTTCTTCATTCCTTGGGGGAGACCAATTGATAGAGAATACTAGGTTAGCAAAACTTCAAATAATCAGGAACACCAATGTTAACTCCTATGTAAGGAGCATCCTTATGTAAGAATGACACATTATCCATACCACGTAGAAGACTTAAATCTATCTGATTTTTATTATTTTCTTCCCACCTCCCACCACCCTTGTCCATGCTTTGCTTTCCCCAGGTCATAGCGTACGGTTTGCAGACATGCCTGGGAAGTCACGGAAAAAGAAAAAGAACATGAAAGAACTGACTCCACTGCAGGCCATGATGTTACGAATGGCAGGTGAGTGAGATGGATGTAAGTGGAGATATGCCATTAGGCTTCCAGTTAAGCTTTCTCTGGTAGGTTTACTTGGTTGGCACAGTTTTTATTTTATAGAGTAAATGTTTTACTCTACAATGTAAGCTCTGCTATGAGTATAAGCTGTAGTTAGGCATTTGTTGGGTTTTTTAGTCTAGTAGTGTGTGTTTTGCATAGCAGAGTTGAAGTTGTAGTAGCAACTTAAGGGTTTTTTTTTTTGATGTACTGGGATTTTTTTCTTCTTAATTTTATCTTGCTTTTAAACAATTGCTCAAACGAAATATGAACCTCTTGGTGAAAAAGGAAGTGTGAGATTGTCTATGGGCTCAGCCTGTAACCTGTAAGGATTTGTACTCCCTAAAAGTATCCTTTTGCAGAAATAAGTTAACCATAGAGTGAAAATTTTGTTTGTTTTTTTTTTTGTAGAAAGGGAGCCCAGTATCTTTCAAAGACACTGGAGTTCCTTGGACATGGGGATTGTGTTTATTTTGAGGTCATGTTCCCATTTCCATTCTCTCCCCTCCCTGCAAAGTCCCACAAACCATAGATCAAATAGCTGCAGTTCAGGCTGGTATAGAAGTTTCACCTCCCACAAGAACACATAGCTCTTGGTGGCAGAGCTCTATCTAGAACGGTGATTTTTTTTTTTTTTCTTAAATTTTTAATTTTCATTTTCTGTTTAACAGTAAGATGTGATCAATCTTCTTCCCTTTGAAGTAAGGTTTAGCTTTCTTTTTCTTTTGTTTTGCATGCTCAGGTTTCTCTGAGGTTCACAAAGATCCTACCTGTGGACTGATTTTATAAGTATGTCTCCATTTCCAGGTCAGGAGATTCCAGAAGAAGGGAGAGAAGTGGAAGAATATTCAGAAGAGGAGGAGGAGGAGGAAGAGGACTCAGAGTCTGAAGAGACATCACAACAACAGCAGCAGCAACAACTTAGTGAGGAAGCTCTTGCAGAGACGGGGTCATCTACTGCAACTTCCCAGACACAACAGCAGCAACCGCCTCCGCAGCCTGTTCCTCCAACTCAGATACAGGCACCTCCTATGCCTGGGCCACCTCCGCTAGGACCACCGCCAGCCCCTCCGCTGAGGCCCCCAGGCCCACCCACCGGCCTTCCTCCTGGCCCTCCACCAGGTGAATACTTGACTTATTTTGGTTTGAAGTGTGCAGGCTCTCAGCTCTCAATTAAATGCCAGAGTGAAAAATTCTTTCACTTTTAGCTGTTTAAATTCTAACAATCTCACCTCAGTAGCTGTTCTCTGCTATTGTTTCATGACATGGGGAAGAGCCCTTTTTACAGGTGCGAGAAGATACTTGACTACTATGAAGAAACTTTCCTCTTCAGTCTAAAAAGTACTGGCTCTTTCTTGATTTTTTTTTTTTCTTTTGTTTTGAAGATCTGTTTAATCTGGCAGCTGGCTAGCATTAGAGCAGCTTTCAAGTTCCTGCTGAGGATCTTCAGTATTAGCCAATAGGATAGTTTGGGGTTTTCTTAATCATGAGCTAAATTTCTCTTCACTTGTGTGCATGCTTTCAGGAGCTCCTCCGTTCCTGAGACCTCCTGGCTTACCAGGACTGCGTGGGCCTTTACCTCGACTTCTACCACCGGGCCCGCCGCCTGGGCGACCACCTGGCCCTCCCCCAGGGCCCCCCCCAGGTCTGCCCCCAGGTCCTCCTCCTCGTGGGCCTCCTCCTCGCCTGCCCCCTCCTGCCCCGCCAGGTAAACTGTTCTGTTTGCTTCAGCGCCAAATCTCTCCCTGCTTTATTTTCCCAGTTTTTGCTGTGGTGACCAAGCCAGGAAGAACAAGGGATTACTAGTTTGCCTTTGTTCCTGTCTCTGTGGCTGCATTGTGCTGTATCTTTTTCTATGTAATAACAAGTAATTCCATACTGCTCTGTGTAGTTTGGTAGCAAGAAATCTGTCCTCAGAAAGGGAATTTCAGAGTTTAAATCTCTGCTGAACCGTTCTGAGCAACCCAGGGGTGCTATAATGGTGCTCTGCTTAAGTTGGAGATAGGGATATTTTTTTTTCTGCATGGTCATACATTTCTGATGACTCTGAAATTCCTGTGGGATGGATCATCAAGAAACTTTATTTTCAGACTATAACTTCAAAATTTGAAAGGGAGCAATAGGCAGGCTCCTGTAGCTTTCAAGTCTGAGGAGCAGCAGCATTTTCAACCTGGTTGTTTGTGCAGGGTTGAAAACTTTTTTCTTTTTTTTTTTTTTTTTTTTTAAGTCAGTGCTACTGCATCTTGTTGGGTGTTTTTGTTTTGTTTTTCCTCCTTGGCTTTCTGAGCCTGTGCACTTTTTTGACCAAAGATTTTAAGGCTCCCAGGTGTGGAGTCAGCTCATGCTTTCTTTTCTTCTTACAGGTATCCCTCCTCCTCGCCCAGGCATGTTACGGCCACCTCTGGTGCCTCCATTAGGACCTGCCCCACCTGGGCTCTTCCCACCAGCTCCCATTCCAAATCCTGGGGTACTGAGTGCCCCACCCAGCTTGATTCAGCGCCCCAAGGCGGATGACACCAGTGCAGCCACCATTGAGAAGAAAGCCACGGCCACTATCAGTGCCAAGCCACAGATCACTAACCCCAAGGCAGAGATCACTCGCTTTGTGCCCACTGCTTTGCGAGTGCGCAGGGAGAATAAAGGGGCTTCGGCTGCCTCCCAGAGAAAACAGGATGATGAGCCTGCTCTCCCATTAACCAAAGCTGCCCCTAAGGCTGGATCATCTGCCCCTATCTCTGTACAGACAAAGGATGATGTGTATGAAGCCTTCATGAAGGAAATGGAAGGTCTCCTGTGACCTGTCCTAGTCCTAGTCAGCTTTCCTGCCCCTCTGAACACAGATCAGACCACCGCGGAGGGAGGAGAAGGAAAGGTCCTCCTGCAAGCAACGAAAGGGCTCGCATGCTCTGAATAGAGACCGCTGCAGATGAGGTGTGGCTAGGGACCTCCTTTCAGAGCTAGCATGTCCACTTGGTGGAAGGAAATTAAAGAAGGTCATGCTGCTTCCCCTCAGGTCCTCCCCCTTCCTTGGAGGGAGTTAATGGTACTCTGGGGAGGGGGGCGTGGGAGCGGGGGGTGACTATGCTCTGCCTGAATCCCTGCACATCCTGAATGCTCTGGTGAGGGTAGCGGAACAGGTTTTTAAGGAGCCAGAAAAGTGTTAGCAGCATTTCATACGCATATGGTTGTCCAGTTTTTATTTTCTGTACTGTTCTTTTCTGTAAATATTTTATAATCCTGTTTTTTAGTTGCAGTGAGATTGATCAATCATCTTTCTTCCAGGGCAGTCAGGGAGGTAATTTGTTGCATATACTGTACACTGGAATTTTGCACCCTATCCCCTTTACGGTCATCCTGATGGCTTTTCATCAGCCGGGGAAACTTCATTTTGTCTTGTGAAAGACAATAAATGTTCAGTGTATCAAAATACCAGTTTCCGTGTGATTTGTCTGAAGCTAGTATGTAGGTGGAAGGGGGGGAGGTTCTTTGCTGGGCTTGGGGGAAGATAGAGGCATTCTGAACCTCAGAAAAGAAAAGCAATAGCTAGGTTATAAATAATATATGCTTTTTTTAGACCGAAATTCTGCTATATTCTTGTTTTTAAGTTCCTAAATATGCCTAAAGATGCATTTTTCTCTTTATTCTTTCTTTATTCTTCAATAACCGAAATGTGTGAATGGTGATTTTTGGGGGAAGGGGCGCCATTGTGGTACCTCTGACCCTTGGTTTAATAATAGTATTGGCTTTCCCTCCCAGGAAGCAGCCTGAGGAGAAGAGGAACTGTGTTACGGGATAAGGACCTTTCGTACAAGGGAGAAAAGAACACCATACAAAGCTTGTGGCATTGTAGGGTTTAGGGATTAATCCGTGCGGGGCCCAGAGGACGGAACACCGATGTGATGATTAAAGTTGTCCGTTTATTGAGCTTAGCTGATCATTTTTATACAATTCTCTAAGTTGTTCAGAAACTTTGATTGGCTACTACATGCAAGCACTTGGTGTCCACACGCACAAGCGTAAGCGGTGATTGGTTACATCGGTACTGTCCACGTGCACAAACACAAGACATAATTGGTTGTGTTAATTAAAACATACGAGACTTGTCTTAGTCCAATCGGTCGAGATAAGCCCCTGAATTGAGGTTGTTTGTGCCAAGTTCCCTTTATCGTGGAATGTGCACCTGTGTTTTTCTAATTGGGATCTTTCTTCTTCTATCTTCTTATTTATTCTGTTCAAGGCCTTCTAAAGGCGCCTGGAACGGTCTTGTGACCATGAGCTATTTTCAGGCCCAATAACTAAGTTCCATATAACTGAACCCTACGTGGCATATTCAGCCTGTGGAAACAATTATGTATTTACCTTATGATGGCACTGGTCATGGACACAATCCTGTAATGGCATCTTCTCTACAACTCCAGAACAGATGTTCTCAGCTCTGGACAACTGGTAGCATTAACCCAGGCCAATTTGTTTTTAGTTTTGTATTGTGGTCATACAGAGTTTTAGGATTCCTCTCAGTAATACCACCTCCATCCTGTGGTCACATTTTTCGTCTGTGGCTCTGAGTAGCGTTCACAGAAGAAAAAAAATGATCGTGGGGAGGAAAAAGGCTGGGAAGGTTCTGAGCCACAGAGAAATGATGTGACTTGCCCAGTGCATTGTTGAAGATTAGTGCTGCATAAAAATGGAAATAGAAAATTACTCCTGAGACTAGTTAATTTGGTATAATCCACTGAATCACACCACTAAGGAAAGATGCTTCCTAAATATTACTGAACCCTCAGAACAGGGACTTGGTCTTAGTTACCCAGAAATAAACAAGTTGTGACAGTACTTTGTGTATGCTGTGAAGTTCTCTTTATTTTGCCTTGTTTGTAATCCTCCTGTGGTGACTGGCATATAGCTTAGATCAGAATTTCTGTTATTATACCATTCTGGAAAGAAGGATGTAGTTCTCTTGATTTCCAAGTTGCAGAGCACAGATGAAATGTTGTCTTGTTTGTTTGTTTGTGGTTTTTTGTTTGTTTGGTTTTTTTTCTCATAGGCTATCATGGGTGGCCTGGTGGGAGTCATGTCCTTGTCTTTCCCTGAACTATGACAATGCTAATATCCGCAGTAAGCAGCAAAGTCTGGCGCACGCACTACTCCCTTCACTGTAGTTTTATGACATCCATATCATAGGAT
The DNA here is from genome assembly GCF_929443795.1 of Astur gentilis. Taxonomy (NCBI): domain Eukaryota; kingdom Metazoa; phylum Chordata; class Aves; order Accipitriformes; family Accipitridae; genus Astur; species Astur gentilis. The sequence continues at coordinate 16,286,561 of NC_064913.1, forward strand.
CGGGGGGCATTGCAAAGGAGAACCACACGTTAGAGTACAAAAGCATCGAGGAATGAAGATTGGAACAAAAAGTCATGCAGAACTGGAATTTCGGGAAACGAGAGCAGAATCCTACGCTGGGGGGGAAGTGGAGGAAGAGCCTGCTGTGCAACGCTGGGGTAGCAGAAGGATGTGGTTAAGTCCAGGGTACAGGCTCCTTCAGTGCCTCGGACAAGGGTAGTGTCTGCTCTTGCTCAAAATGTATGGAAGAATGAGAAAAAGATGTCAGGGAATAAAGAGAAACCATGGGTAATTAGAGCAAAGGAGGAAAAACGAACAGGGATCTCTCTAAGACAGGGCCAGGCTGTCCAAACATCCTGAACCGTGAAGACGTCGCTTCAGCTTATTGGTGCAGTGAGATGTTCTCCAGCTTGAGTAAAAGCGTGACAGCCTGACGTCTAATGCTCTGCTGAACAGCCTTGCAAATAGTACCGTATTCGTTTGATTACAGCAATATCCGAGTAATTTGTCTCCAGAGTCAGCCAAATTTCCCCTGTTACGTGTTCCTGCCCAGTTTCTGCACCTACCAGTAGTGCTGGGTTGTGAACGTTCCTGCGGAGAGGAACGTTTCTCCTTTGTAACAACAATAATTTTTTTTAAAAAAGGCATTTCTGAGGTCCTAACCACAGGATGATTTCTAAAACGACAGGGACGGTGTCCACGGAGGTTCCCCCCCCCCCCCCGCCCGCCCGCCCCGTTCCCGGGCGGCTCCGCTCTCCCGAGGCAGGCGAGGGACACGCTTCCCGAGAAGCTGGCCTTCTGGAGGGCCTCTTGGGCTCAGCGGCGGCCGCTTCGCCCGGGGGACCGGAGCCGAGGCGGGTCTGACCCGCCGCTGCGCCGGGACGGCCCGGCCCGTTCCTCCCCGCCGGCCTCGGCGGGCGGGCGGGGGCAGCTGGGCGGGGAGGGCCAGCGTCCTGCTCGCCCATTGGCTGGATTTGGATCCGCGGCGCCATTGGTCGGAGCGAGGGAGAGCGTGCGACAACCAATCGGCAAGGAGGCCGGGGTGCGCGGGGAAGCTATAAAAGGGGGGGCGGGGGTCGGGGGTCGGCGCAGCGACGCGCGTCTCACGTCAGGGCGAAGCGTCAGGGCGAGCGATGTCCGGCCGCGGGAAGCAGGGCGGGAAGGCGCGGGCCAAGGCCAAGTCGCGCTCGTCGCGGGCCGGGCTGCAGTTCCCCGTGGGCCGCGTGCACCGGCTGCTGCGCAAGGGCAACTACGCGGAGCGGGTGGGCGCCGGCGCCCCGGTGTACCTGGCGGCCGTGCTGGAGTACCTGACGGCCGAGATCCTGGAGCTGGCGGGCAACGCGGCCCGCGACAACAAGAAGACGCGCATCATCCCCCGGCACCTGCAGCTGGCCATCCGCAACGACGAGGAGCTCAACAAGCTGCTGGGCAAGGTGACCATCGCGCAGGGCGGGGTGCTGCCCAACATCCAGGCCGTGCTGCTGCCCAAGAAGACCGACAGCCACAAGGCCAAGAGCAAGTGAAACGGACCTGAGGAGCGTTCCCACCTCAAAAGTAACCCAAAGGCTCTTTTTAGAGCCACCCACTTCCTCAAAAAAGGAGCTGCAGATCCTAACAACAAAAAAAAAAAAGTCCAACCCCCAACGCTTTTTATTATCTTAGCGTTTGAAAACGTTTGTCTGTTTTTTTCAAAACATTACAAAGTAACATGGCAGTTGCTGGTAAATAGGTCCTAAAACTAAGCAGGTGTGTTCCCCATGAAAAGAATCATTTTGCTCTGGCAAAGGTGAGAGAGACACAAAGTTGATGATTTATTGCAGGAAGGAACCCACAGCCACCCCCCGGGCCTCTCCTGTGTCAGCTTGGCCCTCTGGGAAGTTGAGGTCACTCACGTCCTTAAAAAAAAAACTTCCCCCCTCTAAACAACCTTCTGACCTACAGACCTCATCTTTTCTTTGTCACAACAGGTATTCTGAATTCTTAATTTTTAATACAATTTTCTCATGGCTTTGAGCTGCTGTGCCTGTTTCCTGCCTGAAATCTGAATGGGTTTGAGAATAATTGGTAATCAGTGGCGATGCAATTTGAGATGAAAAGGACTGTTGACGGTTTTGATCCTACCTTATAAATAGTGCTGAACGTTACCATAAAGGTGTTGAAATAGAAACAGAAAATCAGTGGTTGTGGGTCAGTAAACAGGTTTTAATAATTACCCATTTGAAAACATGAAGTATGTGAATCATAACACCACACAAAATTTTAGTACCACTGACAGTTACAGTAACAGGACGTAACAAGCAGTTTGCAAGCCTCTGGCAAAACAAAGGGTTGTAGGCAATAATGAATATATGAGAGAATACCTCTTTTAATTCTCTGTACCCTGGAAAATAAAATGCATTTATTTTTAATTTATTTAAGCATGTTCTTGGTAAAGTGCAGATGAAGATTTTCCCCCTTTTGCTAGCAGCCGGTTGTTTTACTATAGCAGATACATCAGTTGGATAAACCCTTTCTAATATTACTTCCGATGCAGGAATCGGTCACGGGACAGTAAAAAATGGAATGTTTTGCTGTCTGCTGTGAAAGGGGAGTCCCAGCTGATAACTCGAGCAAGTTTTATTGTGTAGAAGCATGGAAAAATCAGCGGCAGCCGTGTCTCCTTAGATAACGATGACTCAGATTTTCACCAATCAAGCTGTATCAAAATAAAAACTCCGCTGAATTACAAAGCTATAGGGCACTGATTATAATGATTAACAAAAACTGGCCTTGTTAAGTTCTTATGTCACCCGATTTACTAAGAAAATAAATATTTCTATAGCAGAGCACGAGGGAACCATGCCTGTATTGTGCCCACTGAGCAACCCAGTACAAGCTGCTGTGCTGTAAAAAGTCATCTCCTTCTGGGGCACAAACAGCCCTTCACGGCACTTTAATCTGCTTCTTGCCTTGTTGCATAATGCACTAGTTTAATTTGTTTTAATTATTTTGAAAGGGGTAAAGGATTTTGGACAAAGAAGCTAATTTCTAATCCATATTCAGTGCTCGAGATGAGCCTGTGTTACTTCCTCCTCTTTGAAATCAATTTGCCGTTAAAATACCGGCTCGAACCCCCCATTTTCAGTTCGGATCGGGAGAAGACCCTTTGAAGAATAATAATCAGTTACTCTGGAGATTCGGTTGCCCACGTCGCGGATTTTATTTAGAAGGAAAAACAAAAGTTTCTGTCTCCCGAGGTCTCTCCAGGTCCAGGACTCGGGGTTTATCGCCTCTTTTTTAACTCACCCTTTGCCTCTTCGAAGGGAAACTCGGCCGAGGGCAACAACAGTCTTCCTCCTCCACGCCGCTGCGAACCGGGGGGGGGTCGGGGGCAGAAATGCTGCTAAAAACCGGCTTTTTTGCCTCCTAAGAAACACAAACCGAGCGGGGCGAAGGGCCCTTTCTGCCGGGCGGCGGGGCGGGCTCTGCAGCGCACCAATCACCGCGCGGCTCCGCTCTATAAATACGAGGCCGCCGACTTGCTCCAGGCCCAGTGGTTCCCCCGAGCCGTGGACGAGGCCGCCGCGATGTCGGAGACCGCGCCCGTCGCCGCTCCCGCCGTCTCTGCCCCCGGCGCCAAGGCCGCCGCCAAGAAGCCCAAGAAGGCGGCGGGGGGCGGCTCCAAAGCCCGCAAGCCGGCGGGCCCCAGCGTCACCGAGCTGATCACCAAGGCCGTGTCCGCCTCCAAGGAGCGCAAGGGGCTCTCGCTCGCCGCGCTCAAGAAGGCGCTGGCCGCCGGCGGCTACGACGTGGAGAAGAACAACAGCCGCATCAAGCTGGGGCTCAAGAGCCTGGTTAGCAAGGGCACGCTGGTGCAGACCAAGGGCACCGGCGCCTCCGGCTCTTTCAAGCTGAACAAGAAGCCGGGTGAGACGAAAGAGAAGGCGACCAAGAAAAAGCCGGCGGCCAAACCCAAGAAGCCGGCGGCCAAGAAGCCCGCCAGCGCCGCCAAGAAGCCCAAGAAGGCGGCGGCGGTGAAGAAGAGCCCCAAGAAAGCCAAGAAGCCGGCGGCCGCCGCGGCCAAGAAAGCGGCCAAGAGCCCCAAGAAGGCCACCAAGGCAGGCCGCCCCAAGAAAGCCGCGAAGAGCCCGGCCAAGGCGAAGGCGGTGAAGCCCAAAGCAGCCAAGCCCAAGGCGGCCAAGCCCAAGGCGGCCAAAGCGAAGAAGGCGGCGCCCAAAAAGAAGTAAAACGCCTGAGAAGGAATTAGAGTCTACTCATTTAAATAAACCCAAAGGCTCTTTTAAGAGCCACCCACTCAGTCTCGAAAAAGAGCTGGAACGCTGCGGTGACGGCAGCAAGCAAAAGCAAATCTTTACACGGTTTTAGTAACAATTCGTGCAGAAAGAAGGAAGTTACCATTTTTCGAAACGTGCGCTTTCGGTACAGGCTGTGCGGGAGCCCGGGGCTTCCTTAAAGCGGAAATGTTTCCCTACGTGCAATCTTGGGAGACCCGCGATATCGCCGGCGCTTGCTCCGCCTCCCTCCCTCCATTGCCCGGCGCGGCCGGTCCCGGCGGAGCAGCGATCGCCGCGGCGCCCGGGGGAGTTTAAAAGTCCCGCGCTGGGCCGGGATTGGCGCCTTCTATCCCACCCAGCCCCGCCCCTCCTTCCCGCCAGGCCCCGCCCACTCGGGCGGTGACGCCCCCATCCCGGGGAGCGATCGCCGCTCGCTCCGGGACGTGCGGCACCGCGTCGGGGGGGGGGGGGGATCGGGGGACCGGGAACGCGGGGGCCGTGTCCCGGCTCTGCCTTTGCCCCGCGGACGGAGGGAGGCCGGCCGGCAGCACGGCTGCTGTGGCGGGGTGGGAGAGCCGGGGGCCCGCGCTCCAACACTCCCAGCCCCGGGTGCCTCGCCACCCCCCAGCTTTTTTTTTTTTTTTTTTTAATAAAAAAGGGAGAGAACCAACTCCTGCGTTTTAAACCGGGAAACCCCTCGGAAATAAAAATCTTTCCCTGTTGCCTAATCCGAGTACAGACAGGTACTTTTTCCACTTAAAAAAGCCACGGTGTTGGGGGCGCGCACTGGAACGTATGGACAAAAAAAAAAAAAAAAAAAAGAGAAGCTACAACTACGACTGGAAGACTTGCTTCAGAAACTGCTTTTAAAATATTTATTAGTCCCTGAAAGGGACAGAAATATGATTTATTTCATAGGCATAGTGTACAGAAAGCTAGTTCTTAACAGCATCAAGGATTTTCTACCGGATCTATCCGGCAAGAGAAATTAAAACCCTTAGAAAGTAAAAGGACACCTACCTTCCCCCGCGGACTCCCGAGTTCTGAATAGCGAGAGTTCCTAAACCACTAGAACAAAGTTGCTGCTGCTGTTTAGCCACATTCAAGACCAGACACAATAGCATGTACTCATTTCTTAGCTTTAAAAAAACAAGTCCAACTCTGCATGCCGAGCATAGGCGTTTACCGAGAGCCCTCCCCTTGAAAATTAACATTTCGGCTATCTACAAAACCGAGTACTTAACTCTCCAGCGATGTGCAAACGAGCAGACTATTCACGTACCTCCCGAAAAAAATAAGCAATCCAGCCCTTCTACTTGAAAAACTTGGTGGCTCTTAAAAGAGCCTTTGGGTTAGAACCGAGGATCCGGGAGACGCTCTACTTGGAGCTGGTGTACTTGGTGACGGCCTTGGTGCCCTCGGAGACGGCGTGCTTGGCCAGCTCGCCGGGCAGCAGGAGCCGCACGGCCGTCTGGATCTCCCGTGAGGTGATGGTGGAGCGCTTGTTGTAGTGCGCCAGGCGCGAGGCCTCGCCGGCGATGCGCTCGAAGATGTCGTTGACGAAGGAGTTCATGATGCCCATGGCCTTGGACGAGATGCCCGTGTCGGGGTGCACCTGCTTCAGCACCTTGTACACGTAGATCGAGTAGCTCTCCTTGCGGCTCTTCTTGCGCTTCTTGTCGCCCTTCTTCTGCGTCTTGGTGACGGCTTTCTTGGAGCCCTTCTTGGGCGCGGGGGCGGACTTGGCCGGCTCGGGCATGGCGACAAACCTCAGGTTGCTCTGGAGCACCGGAGTGCCCGATAATGCGATTACTCCCGTATTTATAGGGGCCTTATGCAAATCTCTGGCCTCAGCTATCAGCGCTTCTATTGGATAAGGGCGCCAGTGACATCACTCCCCGTACGAACGGCTTTGTCATTGGTCCTTTTTAAATTCCACGCTACTATTGGTTAAACCTTCCAATCCTATCAGCCAATCACAACAAGCTCTTTCAATCGCCCACTTCGGTGGTGAAGCTCGTCCTCTTCGGTCTGGCCTGGCCCCGCCCCCGGGGTCACCCCGGAGCATCCGGGCTCGGTGTCTCCGGCAGCTGCGTCCTCGGGCGGGTCTGTAGGTACAAAGTGTGGTTATCCGTAATTTCTCCACAAAAACTAACCAAACAAAACAAAAGAAAAACCCAACACCTAGAGAAAATTGCAAGGGATTTTGATGCTCTTTTTTTTTTTTCTTCGAGGAGAAGTATACCTGCATACTTCACGTAATAGCCTGCATTTGTAACAGCCACAAGTTAAATAGAAAAGGGAAAAATGACAACCAGAAAAGATACAGAGGCTCTGGAGTACTAAGCTTTGTTAAATGTGTTTGGAATTAATTCTTCTGGCCCACAGAACATGGCTTGTTTTTCAGGACTATAAATGAGATGGAAGTTCTGACTTAATTTGTAAGTTGAAAGAATGTAGACTTCTTTTGGGATGTATTAAAGATTAGATTAATTTGATTAAGTTAAACCCAAGATATTCCTAGTAATAAAAATAAATCATGGTTTTAAAATTGAATTTTGAATTTATCATGAATCAGAAATTCTGGCTGTTTTCTTGTTAAGTTGACTTAATCGTGCAAGAAGAAAATACAATTGTTTAAACAGACTAAAATGATTTTATGGTATTTGGAACTCTGATGCGCTATTTTTTTTATATAATAGAGAAAGTCTTGTTTCGTATAGTATTAGCCTGTATGTTTAGAAAAAGGGTAATTTTTTTTTAATTATTATTAAAATGCTGCATGGCAACATTATAAATTATAGTTATAAATTCATTCATCAGTAAATTAGAACACTCTAGCCCACTTTTAAAGGGATCAATTTAATTTGTGTTTGAATGAAGCTAGGACTGGACAGTTTGCTATCGCATAGCCAGTGCTATAATGAAGCTGTTTCCTTTTGGAACCCTTAAGCGCCAAAGTCTAGACTTTCTTGGTAGCAGAGGAGACGGATGGCACAGGCACATACAAGAAACCTATCTAGCATAGGTAAATGTAATTTAAGTGAGTGAGACTGCTAAGATCACAACAAACCAATTGTTCAGGGAGATTTGTAAGGATAGGGAGAGAGATTCTGGACACTGGTAGAAGAAAGAAAAAGATCTGTCACCTTAGCAGGCTCATGTTGCTTCTTGTTTTTTCTTCCTTTTACCTTGCTGGGCAGAGTTCTGGATGCACAACTATTTCCAGCCTACATCCAAAACAGTACTGCCTGAAAGGGAGCCAGGCGAGGAAAGCGTGGGACCTTTCTCCTTCCCAGTGAGTAACGCTCGCTGGCATGTGCTTCTGCTGTGCTTAACACCTAAACCGGGGAGAGAAAAGCAGCCACGGGTGTTGAGGAGAACAGCCTGGTGCTGCCTCCGTGATGCTCTCTGGTTCCGTGTCCACCCCCCCAGCCCGGCTCCCCCTCCTCAGGGGCAGAGGTGGGCTGCGTGCTCACCCATCCCCTTTGCTCTGCCTCCCTTGCAGCTGCCAGTAGCAACTCGCTCAGCTTGGAGAAAATCTGGTAAGACAGGAGGGCATTGTATCTGCCTTTTCAAGTGAAGAAAAGTAGTCTTCTCTCTCAGCAAAGCAAGAAGAGGAGCCAGTGTGGCCCACCTCTAAACATCTAGCTCCCCACATATGCTGTCAGCCTGATGAGTTTATTTGGGGATAAACACTACCTGGAAAAGCAGTTCACTGGGAACACCTCTGCCTGGTAACAGGACTTCTCTCACGAACGTCTGAGAAAGTCCACAACCTGACATGCAGCTCCTGGGCGATGTGGTGTAGGATCTCTGGTTTTGTCTCCACAGTAGCAGACAAAGGCTGTTGCTTTTGTTACACTGCTCTGGAGGAGAAAATGTAGAATAACACAGGGCAATCTCAGCAATGTGAGGTCCATAGATCAGAAAGCAGGGGCATTTAAAAAAAAAAAACAAAAAAAAAACACCACCAAAACCCCCAAACACAAAAACCCGCTCCTGCACCGCCCCCCCCCCCCCTTGTTAACCCTTTTAAGTCTATTGATCAGTTCCAGACAAAAGTGACAGTTGATCCAGGTCTTAGAGATTCTTAGTTCTAGCAAGTTTTGTAAAAATTGGCTATGGAGTAAAAAGACATCCTCCATGAAGGAAAGGTGGCTTCTATGAACTGAATAGCTACTGCTTGTTTTCAGCCTTCCAGCTGAAAAATGTTTTAAAAACCCTACAAAACCAAACCCTAGCCCCTAGAAATAAACAAGCAAGCAAAAAAAAAAAGAAAAAAAAAAAAAGGCACCAGCTGAATAATAAGTGAAGGCCAGTCAGTTCTGGTGTGCATACTGCCCCTTCAGAAAGAGGTACAGCCGGAGAATGCTAAAGGCAAAATAATCGGGGAGAGCAGTAGGGAGAGGTTTAGAAGTTGTTTATAAATGGAATTCAAGTTGTTGGAAAGAACTGGTTGTGGAAACCTTATCAATCATGGCAGAAGAGCTGAGTTTATTGCATTGTTTAGACTGTCAGGATGTATGGAAAAAGAATCCAGACATTCACATTTCTCTCGACAGTCTAAAATAACCATGTTCACTAAAGGAAATGGATGGAAACTTCATCCATCCCACTTCAACAACAGTGGAGTTTCCAGTGACTGACCAAGGCTTTGGAGCATCCAAAAGAAATAATCCTTCAGCAGCAGGAAACCCAAGTGTGATGGGAGGGAACAGAGAGAACCCTTCAAGCACAGCTCCAGAACAACTCGAGGATGTCAGAGCTTGAAGGAGCCACCAGCCTATTGTGTATTGTCAAACACTATAAACTGTGGGACTCTGTCTTTTCGCCCTGGTTGCTGTACCTCCTCCAGGTGAACAGGTTGTGTTACATGCTGACAGCTTTCTCCTGCTCAGGTAACTGCTCCAGCTAGAAGTTTCTAGGAGGCAATGGGAAGACATAAAAGCAAAGCTGCGGCTAGTGTTTTGCCACTACAGCTGCTGGGTGAGCTCTGCATAGATTTTCCTGAAAAATACTCTTTCTTATTCTGAAATCTCCAGTTAGAAACATGTAGTTTTTTTCCTGTCTGTGCTTGTTGCCTAAAAAAAAAAAAAAAAAAAAAGAAGGAATTTATGAGTAGTATCTCGGCTCTAATTATCCCTCATTCTGCAGCATCTTCAGTCAGAAATGCTGGAGGACCGCTTATCTGGTAAGAGAATGTCAGTCACCTGTGTATTATCTTTGGCTTACAGAGTACAACTTGCCAATGCCAAAAGCTCCTGAAAAACAAACCAACAACAACAACAAAAATTAACCAAAGCAAACAAGCAGAGACAAAAAGACAGACTTTTAAGAGTGGTAGTGTAAGAGTTAGAGATTTAGACTGGTTTCTGAACATCACTTCTTTTTAGTCTCACATATTTCTCTGTGTGGAATACAGAGAAAGGAACTGAGCAGAAGTACCAGGGAAAGTTATAAAACAACTAGACCATTACAGAAGATACTCAGCACATAGCATTTGGGGTTATTGGAAACATATTGATGATAAGGCACAGCGGCCTAGCAGTTGTGATAATTTTGGAAAATTTCTAAAGTGCATGATTTACCTTACAATCACATTTGAGAAGTCTGGTTTTAAGGTTATAGGTAGCCACTGTAGACATTTCATGTGTTGACACTGAAATATGAAACATAATTGTATTATATGCTGCATACATTGAATCTACTGCTGCGAGTTTTCTAGCTTTGTAAATTGCTGAGTGTCACTGTCATCTGAAGACCTTATCACTACTTAGAGAAACAGTAAATGTACAAGTCATGTTTCTACAGCATAAACTAACTGTACTGAAAAAGCCACAAGCTGAAAGGGAAGGATAAAGGGGGGAGAGAAAGTTGCCATGCATTTTTTGAAATAAATGGCATTTGGAAATTTGAGATTTCTAAAGACGATTAAGCTGAAGTAACTCGTTACAATGATGTTTTCTTCCCTCTGACTGCAGATGTAGATGATAGTTGGTAAAACACATGGTTTGGGTCCAAAGCTATGTGAAGGGAAAAACCAGCAAAAGAAATACATTGAGATGCTATGTGTCACAAAAGAGCAAGACCATGAAAAATGAACACACACATGCCACATGTTAAAGGCACCAGAAACAATCTAGTTTTATTTTTTCATGGGCATATTAACAAGATACACAAATCAGTTCCTTCAACAGCACCTCGGTACCGTAAACAAAAAAACGCCGCGCGATCACGCAGTTAAGGGACCTGGGGGACACTGGCTTAACCCCCTACAACAACCCCAACATCTCGCCCACGCGGAAAAACAATTTACAATTGCAATGACAACTTTACTCAGCATTCGTTTTAAACCAGCGGATTTAAGTGGGCACAGAGACCATCACGCCCGCTCGAGTCCCCCCCGCCCGGCGGGGCTCTTTGTGGGAGCGCCGCGAAATGGCGGCGGCGCGGGCGGGGCGGGGCGGGGCGGGCGGGAAGCGGCGGCCCCGCCCACGCCGCCCCCATTGGCTGGATTTTGCTGCAGACCCGCGGCCGGCGGGGCCCGGCTCCCCCACCGGCACCGAGCGCCGCCGCGGCGGGCAGGGGCCGGGAAGCCGGGCCGTGCGCGGCGGGAAGGAGGGGGCGCCCGGCCCCGCTCCCGCCGACGCCGGCGGCCGCCGAGGAAGCCGGGGCCGGCGCCGCGCCGCGCCGCCCGCCCCCGTCGGTGCCCGCAGGGGGAAGGGCGCGGGGAAGAGCCCGCCCTTGCCCTGCCCCGCCGCAGTCCTCAACCAGGTCGGGCCGCCGGCAATATAGAGAGGCGCTGGCGCCCATTCCCGCCACACGCTGCCTGGGTGGAGCAGGGCGACAGCATGTCCGGCAGAGGCAAGGGCGGGAAGGGGCTCGGCAAGGGGGGCGCCAAGCGGCACCGCAAGGTGCTGCGCGACAACATCCAGGGCATCACCAAGCCGGCCATCCGGCGCCTGGCTCGGCGCGGCGGCGTCAAGCGCATCTCGGGGCTCATCTACGAGGAGACGCGCGGCGTGCTGAAGGTCTTCCTGGAGAACGTGATCCGCGACGCCGTCACCTACACCGAGCACGCCAAGAGGAAGACGGTCACGGCCATGGACGTGGTCTACGCCCTCAAGCGCCAGGGACGCACCCTCTACGGCTTCGGCGGCTGAACTCGGCTCCTGGGATAGGTTACGCTTCTAGAACACAAAGGCTCTTTTCAGAGCCGCCCAAACTTTCAAAAGAAGAGCTGTTTATTGCTGTTGGCGCGTGTGTCGTTTTCTCGTAGCTGCCGGGAGGTTCGGGGGGGGGCAGAGGCTAGGCTCTCGTCGCAGTCTCCACCCGTAGCCTGCGGGTCCTTCCCCAGGCCTCCCAAGGCTCAAACTGGAGGCCTGCGAGGGGAAAAGGGGAACGAACGTCCCGGTCGTCCTCCGGGAAGAACACGAGAGGAGCGCGTGGGGCTCCCTGGGTTCGGGGAAAACATTCAGGCTCTGAAAGACGGGTGCGTCCTTTACCCCCGCCTGCTTCCCCGTTCTTCGAAACGGGAACGGGAGGGGCGGGCAGGCAGGCGAGAAACACCGGGGGCCGACGGCTCCCCCGCCACCGGCTTCAGCGCGGCAGCCTGAAACGCGAAGCTCGCGAAATGGCGGCACTGTCCTCCCTGCCACTCGGGGGGGCGGGACAGAAGAGCAGGAAGGCGGGGGGGGGGGGGAAGAAACGGCCAAGAGCACTCGCAGCGCCCCGGGGGCTGCGCTGCAGAGGAAAGAGGCCGCAGGCCCCGCGCGAAAACGCCTTCCCTTACTGCCCTGCTGCTGCTGAAGGGCTGCCCGCTCCCTACAGCAGACACCGCTCTCGACTCCCCCTCCTCCCACCCCACGCCGACACCTTGAAGCGGGGAACCTCAGAACCACCGACACACGCGGGTCACGGGCGGGGGAGCTGTGGTGTCCCACGCTACCTGCTACTGGCAGCCCGAACCTCCCGCAGTTATCCCCGACTCGGCGCGGCCGTGAGCACGCGCAAGAGCGCCCGGCACAGGCTGAGCCTGCGCCCACCCCCAAAAAAGCAGAGACACAGCTCTCTTGAGTGGCCATGTGGTGGCTCTTAAAAGAGCCTTTGGGTTTGGTGGTGGCAAGGCAGGAGCCTCAGGCGCGCTCGCCGCGGATGCGGCGGGCCAGCTGGATGTCCTTGGGCATGATGGTGACGCGCTTGGCGTGGATGGCGCAGAGGTTGGTGTCCTCGAAGAGCCCCACCAGGTAGGCCTCGCTCGCCTCCTGCAGCGCCATCACGGCCGAGCTCTGGAAGCGCAGGTCGGTCTTGAAGTCCTGCGCGATCTCCCGCACCAGGCGCTGGAAGGGCAGCTTGCGGATCAGCAGCTCCGTCGACTTCTGGTAGCGCCGGATCTCGCGCAGCGCCACCGTGCCGGGCCGGTAGCGGTGCGGCTTCTTCACGCCGCCCGTGGCCGGCGCGCTCTTGCGGGCCGCCTTGGTGGCCAGCTGCTTGCGGGGCGCCTTCCCGCCCGTCGACTTACGCGCCGTCTGCTTCGTACGCGCCATTCCCTGCCCTGATTTCGGTTATTCAGTGAAAGAACCCCCAGGTTTATGCGGGTCTTATTTATAGCGGATGGAAGCCCCGCCTCCTCCGCTCTGATTGGCCGGAAAAGCGAAGAATTTAATTGGGTAATTCGAAACAACCTGTAAGCACAGCGATACCGCCCCGAGCCCCAGCCCTTTGAAAAAAGAAACAGTGGTGTTTTTTCTTTTTCTTTCTTTCAGGGAAGCTTGAAGGGCTTTTAAAGTTTTATTTCTTTTGTATTTACTACTTCTGCTTTTTTTTCGTGCGTTGCTTGAGACTCTAAATCGTACTTACCAGGTCTATGTATATGATAAAAATAACATATGTGATTAGCCACTAAAAAGCCAAAGTAGTATTGGAGTTTCAGTTTTGAAATGCAAGTAAAGGATTCAATTCTTCTGGAAATACTTCACCAATTAACTTCTAACGGTTAAAAAAAAGTGACAGCCCTTTTACATACCTAGGTTTTATTACATTAACCTAAAAAAAAAAGAAAAAAAGTTTGTCTGAAAATTGTGGATAGTACATATGTTTTATTTCCATATACCTTTCGTAGAAGACTACTTTTGCAAACTCTATGAGAAGAACTAAGTTAATGAAGGGCAAAATTAATAAGGACAAGTTGTTAACAAGAAGATAAATCGTTTTCGAACAAAGGCAAAATGAAAACATCAGGCCTATGCTATAAGTATTGAAGAGCACTGTTCAGCACAGAGAGGGCTAACGCGGGGTTTTCAAATCGGTCCAATGAGATCGGCCCGTTCCATCAGCCAATGAAGAAGCAGCGCCCGTCTATAAAAGGCACTCCGGGTGAGTCGCGTTCAGCAGTGTGCTGTGCTCAGTCCTGCGCGCCTCGGAGCTAAAAAGGAGCGGTAATGGCGCGTACGAAGCAGACAGCGCGTAAGTCGACGGGCGGGAAGGCGCCCCGCAAGCAGCTGGCCACCAAGGCGGCCCGCAAGAGCGCGCCGGCCACGGGCGGCGTGAAGAAGCCGCACCGCTACCGGCCCGGCACGGTGGCGCTGCGCGAGATCCGGCGCTACCAGAAGTCGACGGAGCTGCTGATCCGCAAGCTGCCCTTCCAGCGCCTGGTGCGGGAGATCGCGCAGGACTTCAAGACCGACCTGCGCTTCCAGAGCTCGGCCGTGATGGCGCTGCAGGAGGCGAGCGAGGCCTACCTGGTGGGGCTCTTCGAGGACACCAACCTCTGCGCCATCCACGCCAAGCGCGTCACCATCATGCCCAAGGACATCCAGCTGGCCCGCCGCATCCGCGGCGAGCGCGCCTGAGGCTCCTGCCTTGCCACCACCAAACCCAAAGGCTCTTTTAAGAGCCACCACATGGCCACTCAAGAGAGCTGTGTCTCTGCTTTTTTGGGGGTGGGCGCAGGCTCAGCCTGTGCCGGGCGCTCTTGCGCGTGCTCACGGCCGCGCCGAGTCGGGGATAACTGCGGGAGGTTCGGGCTGCCAGTAGCAGGTAGCGTGGGACACCACAGCTCCCCCGCCCGTGACCCGCGTGTGTCGGTGGTTCTGAGGTTCCCCGCTTCAAGGTGTCGGCGTGGGGTGGGAGGAGGGGGAGTCGAGAGCGGTGTCTGCTGTAGGGAGCGGGCAGCCCTTCAGCAGCAGCAGGGCAGTAAGGGAAGGCGTTTTCGCGCGGGGCCTGCGGCCTCTTTCCTCTGCAGCGCAGCCCCCGGGGCGCTGCGAGTGCTCTTGGCCGTTTCTTCCCCCCCCCCCCCCCCGCCTTCCTGCTCTTCTGTCCCGCCCCCCCGAGTGGCAGGGAGGACAGTGCCGCCATTTCGCGAGCTTCGCGTTTCAGGCTGCCGCGCTGAAGCCGGTGGCGGGGGAGCCGTCGGCCCCCGGTGTTTCTCGCCTGCCTGCCCGCCCCTCCCGTTCCCGTTTCGAAGAACGGGGAAGCAGGCGGGGGTAAAGGACGCACCCGTCTTTCAGAGCCTGAATGTTTTCCCCGAACCCAGGGAGCCCCACGCGCTCCTCTCGTGTTCTTCCCGGAGGACGACCGGGACGTTCGTTCCCCTTTTCCCCTCGCAAGCCTCCAGTTTGAGCCTTGGGAGGCCTGGGGAAGGACCCGCAGGCTACGGGTGGAGACTGCGACGAGAGCCTAGCCTCTGCCCCCCCCGAACCTCCCGGCAGCTACGAGAAAACGACACACGCGCCAACAGCAATAAACAGCTCTTCTTTTGAAAGTTTGGGCGGCTCTGAAAAGAGCCTTTGTGTTCTACAAGCGTAACCTATCCCAGGAGCCGAGTTCAGCCGCCGAAGCCGTAGAGGGTGCGTCCCTGGCGCTTGAGGGCGTAGACCACGTCCATGGCCGTGACCGTCTTCCTCTTGGCGTGCTCGGTGTAGGTGACGGCGTCGCGGATCACGTTCTCCAGGAAGACCTTCAGCACGCCGCGCGTCTCCTCGTAGATGAGCCCCGAGATGCGCTTGACGCCGCCGCGCCGAGCCAGGCGCCGGATGGCCGGCTTGGTGATGCCCTGGATGTTGTCGCGCAGCACCTTGCGGTGCCGCTTGGCGCCCCCCTTGCCGAGCCCCTTCCCGCCCTTGCCTCTGCCGGACATGCTCTCGCTCCGCTCCTCCCTGGCAGCGTGTGGCGGGAACGGGCGCCAGCGCCTCTCTATATTGCCGGCGGCCCGACCTGGTTGAGGACTGCGGCGGGGCAGGGCAAGGGCGGGCTCTTCCCCGCGCCCTTCCCCCTGCGGGCACCGACGGGGGCGGGCGGCGCGGCGCGGCGCCGGCCCCGGCTTCCTCGGCGGCCGCCGGCGTCGGCGGGAGCGGGGCCGGGCGCCCCCTCCTTCCCGCCGCGCACGGCCCGGCTTCCCGGCCCCTGCCCGCCGCGGCGGCGCTCGGTGCCGGTGGGGGAGCCGGGCCCCGCCGGCCGCGGGTCTGCAGCAAAATCCAGCCAATGGGGGCGGCGGGGGCGGGGCCGCCGCTTCCCGCCCCGCCCCGCCCCGCCCGCGCCGCCGCCATTTCGCGGCGCTCCCACAAAGAGCCCCCGCTCGGCGGACCCTGCGGTCGGGTCAGTCGGTGTTGGCCACTTGGGAGAGGTCACTGTGGGTTGACGTTCCCCGGGGCGCAGCCTTTCCTTTTAGGAATGGGTTTGGAGCCGTGAGCGGTTCCGGCAGGCCGAGTTGGCAGCTTTATCGTTTCGGGAGAGGTCGGGTTTGGTGGGGGTTTGTCGGCATCACGAGTCCGAGGTGCGGGGCCTGCTGCCGTGTCTCCCGGGGACACGACCCGTGGGGAAACCCCTCAAGCCCGCGTGGGCACACACGCTGTTTAATTTCTTCGTATGACTTATTTCACGGTAAATTTAAATACTATATTTGAGGGTATTGATACTTTGTGCTTGAAAGATCGTAAAATAAATGCTATTCCCAACATTCCCTGTTCGGCATCTCTTTCTGCTCAGGCGGTTTTCCCTGGTTAATTATATCTGTATGAAATACAGAGGTTTTATTTTTCCTGTTTGGTTGGTCAGATATCTCATTTTGTTTGACCCCCCCCCCCCTCCATCTTTTCCCTGCTTCCTAATGGGTCCTCACTCCTATAATGCTTCCTGATGATGAAAAGTTTTTGCTTGGTAATTTCACAGCCATTTCCCTTTGAGCTGGCACATTTTTGTTTCATTGTTTGTCCCTTTTCATCCATTTTTCTTGAAATAATTTTCTTGCTTTGGAGGGGGGGTTTTGTTTTTGGTTTTTGTTTTTTTTTTCCCTCTCTGCAGTCTACAGACTTCTAGTATGTATGTTATTCAGCTCATATTTGGCCACTACTTTGATAAGTCTATTTTCATGTGTAGATAGCCAGCTTTGTAGTGTTTTTTTTTATCAGCCTTTATTAATATCATCCAATTTAGTTCTACAGAAATAGCAAAGGCACACTTACCTTTGCTTATCAACCTTTATGGTGCTATTGGTACAGGCGAAGCTTTTCAGTTTGTATTGGAATCACAGTGCCTTTGCACACTATTTATCAGTTCACTTACTGTTTGAGAAAGAAAAATTTATATTCAGCCCTTTTTTCTCCCCCATTTACTGGTTACAGCATGAATAGAATACAACAGAAATCTCAGTAAAGCTTCTGCATGACTACAAAGTGTACTCTTCCCTGCATATTACTTCTCTCACTCTTTAATATCATAGACACTTTCCCTGGCAGTAATTAGTGTGGTTTTCCTTCTATTTGTCTAGATTCAAAGGAGCTCTTTTGTGCTCTTCGGGACTGCTGAAAGAATTATTCTCCCCTTCTCATCTGGCACATTTGGTTTTAATAACGTAATTTTTTTGCATATCTTTTCTATAGCTTTGCCTTCATTTCACCTCATGACTTCAAATGCTTTAGGTGTTAATATTGTTGTAGATTATCCACTTAAACGATTTCATTCTTGTCATGTGGTTTAGTGGGAATAAGTATTTTGCCTTGCAAGCTGCCCTATTCGCCTCCTGTGCCTAGTGGGGTTGAATGTTGATTGGTACTTTGTCAAAAGGCTGCAATCTCTTTTAGCATCCGCTTCTCGTTTCTTTTTACTTCACGAGATCTATTTTTGTGGCATTTATTGTGTGGTTAATATTTTTCCCATGAAATGTAACCTTTGCTTATTATTGCATCGTACTTTCTTAATCCTTTTAATATTAGACTTCCTTAAATAAACAACTTTTCACCCTTATCCAAAGTCCATTACTTAAGAGTGACAACCCAGCTGAAGGACCAAAACAGCTAACAATGTAATTTGTTCCTGACCTAAGCAATATCTTAACTTCAAAAGGGAGAAAAACCACAGATGGTCTAAAGCCTGAATTTTAACTGTGACTGATTTTACACAGAATCTTTACAGATATGATAGCAACATGCAGGCACATAAATTGCTGTATTACAGTATGCTTGGGTTATTTGAGGAAATAGTATTCTATACTTCATGATTGTTAAAAGTCAAGTTATGCTTACCCCATTTTGTCTTTACCAAACAAAAGGACAGAAAGATGAATTTTCATGTTTTTATTTTAGCATAATGTATGTGCGTGGTATCTTTCTAAACCTTTCACTGGCAGCTGTAGGTATAAAATAACTGTGTGTATATTACTGAAGTGTTGGGGCACTCCTGAAAATAGTCAAAATTTAACTAAAAGGAGGGGCGTACATCTTGTTTACAGGAGCTCAAACCTTTCAATGTTCTGGAAAAGAAGGAAGGAGCTCTGAGCGATCTGCACTGATTGAACTCTGGAGTAACAATTTCCTAATATGACATCTTGGTCTTGTATTTATGGCTAGTGTTCATCCTTCACTCCTACGTGGATGTTGTTACTAAAAACCAACAAGTGAGTATGTGAACTACCCATTAATTATTGGTTTTTTTTCTTTTTTACAATTCAGCTTTTTCCATTAATCAAGACAGTATGTGGAAGGTGAAAAATTCTTCTTGCCTCTTCCTGACCAGGGAGCCTTGAGCTTGTTTCCCATGACGTGGGAAGGGCTCCAGGGCACGCTGGAGCGAAGGAGCAGGTTGGGTGCAGGTGGGAAAGAGCAAGAAAATGACTCGACTCCTCTTCCCACTCTAGGTTTGGCATAGCAGATCGTAGCGCTGCTCTTCCCTTCTGCATCACCTTTCAATCTCTCATCCTGCCATCCCTGCTAATACTCCTGGCCTTCCCAAGAAACAAGCATCCCCTTGAGGAGGCTCTTGAATAACATGAATTTCAAAATTTGTTTTCAGTGATCTACTCTTTTTTGGGGTTTTGAGGAGAACAGTTTAGTTATCTGAAGGAGCTGCTGATCTCTCAGTAGATCTGCCAGCACATGTATTTTCAGTTCAATAGGAGAATTAATATCAACTTAGAAAGTCTCTGTGGTGTATTTTTTAAACCAGCTAAAAGTATTGGGACAGAAATATTGCAATTTGGAGATACAGATTTGCTTCTCCTCCTAAAGCAGAAGCTTGTGGCAAACGTGCTATTTTACTTAGGCAAAAAAAATTGTGAAGGAAAGGAATAAAACTGTATCATCTTCCTAGGGAAACATAAGTGTTCTTGGAGCATAATCATGTGCAGTGGAGAAGTCCAGCTAATCACGGAGATGGATTTTTGCCTAGAGTGACAATCAACATGATGAAAACATTACAGAAGTTATCTAATTCCGTGAACAAAAAAAAAAAAAAGAAATTGTTTTGAGTTGCATCACAAGTTTAATTACAGCACAAGCAAAATTAATGCTCTGTGCATCCTACTCCATATATAGAGACTCCAAGCTGTCAATCTCTGCCCGGGCCATCTGCCAGGAGACAGAAGACAGCCCCACCGCCATGACTTGTGGTTATCCCCTTAGCAGAAACGCCACGTTTCACACCTGACAGCTCAATATGCCCCTAAATTACTGCTGGACCGTCTGAGTTTTGGTCAGTTCAGCCCTCGTTTCCATTCGCATTCAGGTGGAGTAACCCGAGGCGCCTGCCCCTGCCCTGACTGCTCCCAGGGCACGGCGGGGTTGCGTTCGCCGCCGGGCTCTGCTCCAGCGGGGTGCTGACGGCTCCGGCTGGTGCATTCGGAGTCGCTGTCCTCGGGGTGGAAGCTGGAAATGAGCATGGATCGTGGCAGCTCCTACCCCAGGAACAGCGGGGTCTCTCTCTGACAGAGCTCCATAAACCTCACTACAATCACAGATGTACTTGCTAACTGCTGACTCTTAAAAGCGTTACCTTTTCATGCAATGAAGTGTTCGTGCAGCAACCCTCGCTGGTCATCCCCAAACTCGCAGAGATGGACGAGGGATAGCTTGGGCTGAAAGCAAAAATAAAAAGCACAGAGGAGAAAGTTACAAAGTCCTTTACAAGGTAATGACCTATTTTTTCCCCATTTTTCAATGTAGAGTAATTAAATATTAATCTTATTAGTATTATCTTGATAATGATTATCCTATGCTGCTGTTCTCTGTGATACTGTCCTTTTACACCTCCAGCATATGTGCACACATACACACAAACACATGCACACATCTAATATGAAATTTTCTGTCGAAATCCCCCCCCGGTAAAAAAGGAAGCTGCCCTGACGCAGCTCCAAGGTCCTTCAGCAGTTAACACTGCGCACACACGGCGAGCGCACAGGACTAGCAACTAAGGGGAACCTCACCACCTAGAGAGGCACGTGCACCTGGACTTCTGGCTCGTAATGGGCGGTGGCAAATCCAGCCACCCTTTTGGTGATAAACAAGATCTCCATTTGCCTGACCTGCAACAGTGCTCTTGCCATGACCTTTATGACACACGCATCTTGGGCTCTCCAAGCTTTAAGTGTTTTGGATGTCACTAAATGAAAATAAACTTCAGCCGCCTCATTTTTTCACTTTCTTTTGACCATAGTTCTCAGTTTCACTGCCTGTCCTCCTGCCCCTGGTCCCTGACTCAGTCTTCAGAACTGTCTCGTCACCATCCTCCACCTTTACTGCACCCTCCAGGTTGATCCTAATTAAAAACTCCTCCTGCACCTGAAAATAATAAATAAATAAACAAATCATTTGTTCAGTGCTCAGAAGCACTAAAAGGAAAATAATGTGAATGTCAAGAATCACCAGAAGAGGAACAGAGAACAAAGCAGAGGATATTCTATCTTTGTACTGTTGTAGCATTTTCTGGAATAGCCGCACCTTGAGTGCTGTGCACACTTCTGCCTCTAAATCAAAGAAAAGATGTAGTGCAACTGGAAAAGAAAGTTCGGAGAGAAGTGATAGAGATGATTTAAGGTCTAAAATGGCTTTCCTACTAAGGGTACTAGGACACTTTGAGGACAGAGACAACTATTGGGTAGAGAAGTTTGTACTTATCTTTAATATCTGCAAGGTCAGTGGCTAAATCTATCAAGTTCAGTGAGGTCCAGTCTAACTATAGTTACTAACCAAAACATTACTGGCACCAGAAAAGCTGCCTAAATATTGTAAATGTAAATAAGTAAATGGACTCCTTATCTCTACAGACTTTTTTCGGATGAAAGAGACGAGCTGAAGGTGATGAGCCATCTCTCTATAGAAGTCAATTCTGGAGAACACAGCTGCTTGCAGAACCGTGAGCACTTTCTAACATTGGTGTTAAATAGTTCCCACCTCTTAAAAGACTTCTACACTGATCCCTGGCGGTATTAGCTGCCATTCAATTACCTGCACTTGCTGAGGATCAGTTTTGTTTTCCCCACAAGGTCAAAAAAACCCCTCCAACAACCAACCAACCAATCTCCACCCCCCCCCCCCCCCCAGCTCATATTCATGTCACTATTTTTTCAGGGATTCCAGGTTATTTAGCACCCTGGTTTGTACAGCCCAGGAACCGCCTGTTTGTGGTTCTCTCACAAACTACTTGTGGAGGCAATAAAGGAGGTTCCACGGCAGGAAGAAGCTGCAGCGTCTGTAGAAAGAGGGAAGGACTTGGTATCTATTTTAAATCCCTCCCCACACGTCAAGAGCAATCGTGTTTGTGTGGAGAGACCTGAAAGAATTGATTTCTTGAAGAAGCGATATATAGAAATGCCATCTGGAGAGGCAAAAGGTTTGTCTGCATCAGTTCAGTTAGTACAGTAGGGTTGTTTCTGTACCGTGCAGTCACACATGAAGTTTTCTGGGACAGAATGACCAAGGGTAAGAACGCTGGAGCGATCACAGGCTCCTTGCAGAAGTAGTTCACCATTCGGGATGGCCCGTTGCTCTCTTAGCTGTGAAGTCTGCAGAACCAAAATAACATTTTCTAACAGAGCAAGCTGGACCCCCGACTGTTCCTGGCTTGATTTTTTTTCTTCCCCCCCCCCCCCCCCCCCCCCCCCACTAACCGTGGGCAGCAGCCACAGTATAAAAAAAGCACAGTTAAAATGAAACCAACAGCCGATGGAAGAAACAGCGGGGGTCTTCCATGGGGGGGCCGGTTTTAACAGCGGCCAGGGCGGGGCGGTCCCCGGTGTCCCCCACCGGAGCGCCCGTGGGATAACGGGATGGGAACGGGGAGGGGGGAGGAGGAAGAGGAGGAGGAGGAGGAGGAGGAAGGAGGAAGGAGGGAGGGAGGGCAGCTGCCTCCCGGGCAGGATTGGTCAGAAATTGCTGCAGCGGAGCCGGGCGGTGCCTGAGACACACGAGTCTCTTTCACGTTTACCAAGGTCTAAGTTGATCCTGTACTGTGTATCTGAGGGCAACAAACAATAATATCCAATTTTTAAACCTCATTTGCTGTCTAAGCAAGCCTGGTTTTAAGGGAATATGAAAAGTTAATTACTGATGATATTATTCAAAACGTTTCTATACATTACACCAGATTTGTACGATAGTCCTACTTGATCGTATTATCGTTTGCTATGTATAGCTGCAGAAAGGTACTAAAGGAACTAAATTCTGAAGTGCAAGCATTTGGGAGTAATCTATGAATAGACCTGTAAGTGTGTTTAACCCTTTGTATAGACTGTGTGACAGCAATGTTCAAATAATTTTTACAAAGAACAGCACACAGTTGGAGATACCCTCAGTAGTAGGCAAATGATTCTATTCATTTTTGTAGGCAAATGTTCCAACGTGCCTACACTTTTTGTAAATACAGTAGCCTAAAGCAACTTCTCTTCCTGAGGTGGGGGGGGGGGGTGGGTGGGGGGGCGGTAAAAAATTTCACACCTTCCTCTAAGACTGAGGAAGACTGCTAAGTACCAAGGGAGTTTGGACAAGGACTTTATGCTGTCCACAATCAGGTCATTCCAGAGCAAGTCAAGCATAGTCTGTTTCAAGAAAAACATGAATAAGACTTTTTGAAGGCAAAGAACATTTAGGGACTTTTCCAATACACTGTTGTCACTATGATAAAGTTAATGAAACGTGAATGTTCTTTTATGACTTCATTCTGTTCTACTTGTTTGCCTGCAAACTTGGGAAATTTCTACAGCTGAGCATGGGGTTTGTTTGTTTGTCTTTACTACCTTGCTTATTATCTTCTAGTGTTTTATGGAGAAACAGAAAGCTATGAAGTAACTACAGGTTGAATAACATGCTTTGGGAGAAGACTGAGAGATTGCACTATCTGTGCTATAACTAGTACTTTAAAGCATAAGGATATACTTTGTGTGGACTTAAAGGTCAAAAGTAAAAGTCATCTATGACACTAAATGTTTTTTCATGACCACCATCAACTGTGATGCACTGTGCTTAAATCTAAAGCCTTCCTCCTTTAAGTAGAAATCTGAGAGGTTAGGCTGTCTGAATAGTTGGAAAGAAATCTGAGGAAGGATCCAGATTAATTAGAAATTCAGCATCTGAACTGAAATAAAATATTGTTATTAAAGGATACTTTTTTAAGTCTCATCTGTCACATAAGTAAATAGGTGTTATACTCCAATTCTCTCTTCTATTTTAATATATATAGGACTTTTATTTAACTATGGTATGCAGACAAGATAAGTTCATTTATAACAAGCATAGTGACATGAGGTGGAAGAATATATTGCCTCTTATGTTAAATGTGGGTGGCTGGTCAGGAGAAACAAGGAAGAGGAACTATACACAGTAACTGCAGGAAAATGTTCCAGTCATATTTTAGCTAAAGAAAAAGAGGATTTGGTATACAGAACTCATCAGTTTGCCTGTACAAATAAAAACATGCTAAAAACCATCAGGAAAACACTGTTGGTGGCATAGAAAACAGAACATCAGTCAAACTGCTATGAAAGGAAACCGAGCTCTTTATGTGCACCATTTCAAGGGGGAAACATGGCTAAAAAGGCAGAGAACAAAATGGTAAGTCTTGTGATTCATCATTACTGAGCGTAACTAGTTTCTAGTGAGGAATAGAAAAGATAATACTTTAGACAAATTTCCAGCTGTCCATATCTCATTTGAAAATAAAATGTTAAAATACCTGTGGTTTTGAGTGATTTTTTCAAACATCAGTGGTGAAAAAACCCCTCTTTCCCTAATTTCCAAGAGAAGCAAAACAGACACCCTTCCTTCTCAGGCACTTCAGTGTGAGCATTGGTCCTGAAAAGAGACAAATGCTCCTGCCTCACCCTGTGTTTCCGAGGGCAAAAATGAAACCTGTGAGGCCTCTGTTGCAAAAGATGGGATTTTCAAATGGCCCAGTCAGGACCTTCTGCAAAGCAGTGCTCTGCTTCAGACCCAGGTAATCCCCCCCCCTACTAAATATCCACCGATAGAAAGTTGTTTTCTTAATATACTACATTAAATAAACTGAGATTGTTAAACAAAAAGTAATCCTTAAGTGTTTTAAACCTAGTTCTAAGCCTCAAATTTCAGCATGGCTACTAATAAAGTTCATCTCTGAATAGTAGGTGATCAGTACTTAATACTACTTCTTTGAACAAGACAGGGCTGATAAAAAGGGGAAAAAAGTCCTCTGCCCGTTTCGGGGAAAAAAATAAGAAAACCACCAACCTTCCCCCCCCCCCCCAAAAAAAAAACCCACACCAAAACCCACAACCCCAAAACCCGAAACCAAACCAACACACCTTGAAAACTGTGTAAGAAGCAAGTACGGTTTCAAACAAGCCCCGCGATTCTCATCTGGTTTCCCAGCAGCACTTCAGCCAGGCACTCCAGTGTTACCTCTCCCTGCTTGAAACACATCTCCGATTAACGCCTGGCCACAGTGACTCACTCCTCCGCCTCCCGAGGGAGGACACCGCCGAAAGCAGCAGTGTTCCTCGCCCCAGGTCTCCAGGGGCGCTTTTAAAGAACAAAGAAAACACACACACACCCCCCGCCCCAGTCCCGGCCGTGCATTCCTGCCTCCCCTCCCGCTGGTTGTGTTTTCGTCCGCATACACCACCACCGAAAGAAAAAGAAATAAGATCCTGGTTTACCCCTATCTGCCTAACAGAGGCAGGAATGCAGTGTCCCTTCCAGTGAAAGAAAAAAAACCAAATCGGTTCCGAAGAAACAGAGGGGAGAGAACCCTTCCAGCAGGACGGAGTCCCCGAGACACCAAGGGCGGAGAGGCTCCTCCCTATAATTACCAGCCTCTCGCTGATTATCCTGATTTCTATCCCCCGATACCCCCTTCCTCTCCTTTTTTTTTTTTTTCTTTTTTTTTTTTTTTTTTAAAGCCTCTCTCTGACTGTGTCCGAGACGACTCGCCGCTTCGGCCCCCGCCTCCAAGAAGCCGAAAGCGGCGGCGGGCGGCACCAAAGCCGGCGGGCCCCAGCGGCACAGAGCTGATCACCGAGGCCGGGACCCCTCCACGGAGCGCAGGGGGCTCCCACGCTCAAGAAGGCCAAGGCAGCAGCGAAGAGCCCCAAGAAAGTGGCGGCTGCCGCGGCCAAGAAACCCAAAAAGGTGGTACCAAAGAGCGCAGCCAAGGTGAAGAAGGCAGAGCCCAGGGGGCAATACTGTAGGAGGAAAGGAAAGTTTGACAGAAAAAAACCAACAGTGCTTTTAAACGCCACCCACGCTGTCAGAATGAAAAAGAAAGAATTGCAACATCAGTTCAAGTCTACACTGGTACACGAGGATGCCCTGCCGCGCGTGTACACGACTTTCCACAGCGCTGCTATACGAAACCATGTGCTATAGGAAAATACACTTGAGCGTATTTTGGCTTAACTCCCGATCCTCCAGAACGATTTCCAGCCCCAGCAGGCAGAAGAAGAGGGCAGCCGCCGCTCAAAAGACACTCTGGCTCCTTCTACACCCGCGGAACGGGGCAGCGGCGCCTGCGCCGGGAGAAACGCGCGCCCCGTCCCGCCCCGCGTTTGAAAACCGCGCGCTACCCTCGGATTGGCCACCGGCGGCCCCGCCCCTGGCCGCGGGCGGGCAGGGAAACTCCGCCCCCTCCCCTCCCGCCACGGCCACCTCCGCGGGATTAACGCTGCTTTCCCCCACTGAAGACACGGAGCGGAGAGCAGCGAGCCCACCCCTGTCGTGTGCTCACCCCCCCTCCCCACACCGCGCTGCAGTGACTGACCCCAGTCTAAACCGCTGCCTTTTATTGTTCTTTTCAGAAAACGGAAGCTGAGGAACGCTTACGTAAGTACGTTAACTTCTTAAAGAAAAATGCAGGGACCTGCACCGATTAGCACAATATTATAAAGTTGAAGGAATATATAGGAAGTTTACGCATCAGAAACCTTCCCTCGACCTCTGTATAGTTTCCAGAGAAGCGAGTATTTGTAGGCTCGGGTGTTCCTGCTCTTTCAGGGAAGATGTGGGTGGCTCTGAAAAGAGCCTTTGGGTTGTCTGTTGGAAGAGTTTTACTTGGCTTTAGCCTTGTGGCTGTCGGTCTTCTTGGGCAGCAGCACGGCCTGGATGTTGGGCAGCACCCCGCCCTGCGCGATGGTCACCTTGCCCAGCAGCTTGTTGAGCTCCTCGTCGTTGCGGATGGCCAGCTGCAGGTGCCGGGGGATGATGCGCGTCTTCTTGTTGTCGCGGGCCGCGTTGCCCGCCAGCTCCAGGATCTCGGCCGTCAGGTACTCCAGCACGGCCGCCAGGTACACCGGGGCGCCGGCGCCCACCCGCTCCGCGTAGTTGCCCTTGCGCAGCAGCCGGTGCACGCGGCCCACGGGGAACTGCAGCCCGGCCCGCGACGAGCGCGACTTGGCCTTGGCCCGCGCCTTCCCGCCCTGCTTCCCGCGGCCGGACATGTCTCAAGAATTAAAAAAAAAAAAACAACAAACAAACAGCAAACCTGCGTAAAAGAGTAAAAAAAACAACCTGCGGGAGCAGAAGAAATGCGGTAAGAGCTGCCACCCTGCCTTTTTATCCCTTCCTTCTGGGCTTCGGTGGGACTTCTGATTGGCGGAGGCTGCGATTGTGAAGTTAACCAATGGGAAGAGAGATGAAGTGGCGACCAATCGGAGGAGCCAGGTGGTTTGACATCACGATCACGGATTGTCCAATAGATAAGAACAGCCTTGAGTCATCTCATTTGCATACCGTCCCTATAAATACAGGGGTCGCCGCTATTGTATTTACGTCGTTCCTGCGGTAGACAGGTAGCGACAGGCTTGTAAAATGCCGGAACCAGCTAAATCCGCTCCTGCTCCGAAGAAGGGCTCCAAGAAAGCCGTCACCAAGACGCAGAAGAAGGGTGACAAGAAACGTAGAAAGACTAGGAAGGAGAGCTACTCGATCTACGTGTACAAGGTGCTGAAGCAGGTGCACCCCGACACGGGCATCTCGTCCAAGGCCATGGGCATCATGAACTCCTTCGTCAACGACATCTTCGAGCGCATCGCCGGCGAGGCCTCGCGCCTGGCGCACTACAACAAGCGCTCCACCATCACCTCGCGGGAGATCCAGACGGCCGTGCGGCTCCTGCTGCCCGGCGAGCTGGCCAAGCACGCCGTCTCCGAGGGCACCAAGGCCGTCACCAAGTACACCAGCTCCAAGTAAATCTCTGGAAGATCGTCTAACCCAAAGGCTCTTTTAAGAGCCACCCACATTTTCAGTAAAAGAGTCGTTCACACTGATTCGATTTGGTGAGTGGTACTTGTATTTAGTGCTGTTTTCGTTCCCAGACTAGGACATTTTAATAGTAGAGAAAATGCTTGTCGTGTTAAAAGTACCGGGAATGATTGGGGTGGGTTTGTGTGTGCCCTACCCGGAGTGTTCATTGGGCAGGTGTATCAAAAGGCCGTTAAGCACCTAATCGAGTTCTAAAACTACTGAAGTTTTCTTTCCTCAATTTAGAACAATTAGCTGCACTAAGTACAGAGAAATATGCACGGTAACGTTCAGTTTGGTTTTTTTCCCTCTTCTGTTCTGGCATGAAATAAAGATTTTATTTTTTTTATTATTTTTAACAGCTTTGTTCTAATGTAGTTTATACCTTTCCTAATAAAATGTTGTCCCTTTTAAACATCAGCTGTCATTCTCAACCGACTTGGCCAAAAGCCAGAGCAGCTTGTTTACTCAGAGCTCCATAAGGATTAGCCTGTGAACGTGTGATATTTGGGAGACAACATTTCATAAAATTTATCGTGCCACACGCAGCAGAAGTGAAATGCTATAGGGAACAATGTAATTTCATTAGTCCCAGAGATTTGATATGGATGTGACGTAGTTTTTTTTGTCGTCTCTGATACAGAATAAGTGCCGCAGAATAAAGTGGTTCCTCATAGGTCCTAAGTGACAACGTAATAGGAAAATACAAGTCAAAAATAAGGGATGCTTAAAACCAAAAAGTGAACCAGAGTGCTTTATCGAACTTCAGGTGGTGCAGGATGTGTGCAGGGAAGGCTTGTTTTTAGAAAAAGCCTTTCGCAAGGGGGCTGAAATCCCGGCTGCCCGGGAGAGGCGGCGATGAAAGCCTCTGCTGCGGGGGGGGGCCAGGGTAAAAACTCCGCGTCCGCCGGCGGGGTACCGCTGTGGCGGAGCGCCCGGCCGCCGCCGGCCCTGCTCGGTGGGGCAGAGCCGAGGAGACGGGAACCGAGACAGCGCGGGAGGGGACTGCGGCGCGGGAAGCGACCGCGTCCCGCCCCCCGCCCCGCGCCGGACGGCGGGCTTTTCAAATCCTTCCCATTGTCCAATGGAATGTGTGCCTTCCCGCTAGCCAATCACAGGGCGGTGATGGCTATAAATAGCGGGCCCGGCGGCCGTTCTTCTCACAGGTTTGTGTTGCTCCGTGCTCCGCTGCGGCTCCGGGGAAGATGGCGCGTACGAAGCAGACGGCGCGTAAGTCGACGGGCGGGAAGGCGCCCCGCAAGCAGCTGGCCACCAAGGCGGCCCGCAAGAGCGCGCCGGCCACGGGCGGCGTGAAGAAGCCGCACCGCTACCGGCCCGGCACGGTGGCGCTGCGCGAGATCCGGCGCTACCAGAAGTCGACGGAGCTGCTGATCCGCAAGCTGCCCTTCCAGCGCCTGGTGCGGGAGATCGCGCAGGACTTCAAGACCGACCTGCGCTTCCAGAGCTCGGCCGTGATGGCGCTGCAGGAGGCGAGCGAGGCCTACCTGGTGGGGCTCTTCGAGGACACCAACCTCTGCGCCATCCACGCCAAGCGCGTCACCATCATGCCCAAGGACATCCAGCTGGCCCGCCGCATCCGCGGCGAGCGCGCTTAAGCTTCTCGCTAACGGATCTCAGACTACCGAAAACCCAAAGGCTCTTTTAAGAGCCACCACATGGCCACTAAAGAGAGCTGTAAACTCTTAGTTCTGTGTGGGCAGCGATGTGTTTTCATGTGCTTTTTGAGCAGCCTTACAGTGACCCAAGAGCCCGTATCCTGCCGTGTAAGTACCGAACAAAAACGCGTGCAGCACTTTTCAGAGGGGTTGAAAATTATTCTGGCCGTAGTGAAACGGCATGGTGAGGTTAACAGCTGAGGTGATTGTGTTAGGGCAAGACTCCGTTTAGGGTCAAAATTCCTTTCTACACGTTCTGTGACTTCCTTTTTAACTGGTAAGGAAAAAGTTTTAACCGTGGGCTTTCCTTTTCTGAAGAAGATACCCAGCTCTAAAAGATTTGTTTGCCTGTATGTTTTGAAAGTAATCACGCACACCTTTAATTTGTAAAGGCGAGACTTTACAGAACTCTGCTGCATGCTCGATTAGAGATGTGTTCAGAGTTAACGCTATTGTAAATTGTCTTCTGTTATGCTGCGTTTACTTCATGTTCTTATGGTAACAACATTACGGTTTATTGTCCCAACAGAAATATTTTCCTTTCTAACCCCCCCCCCCTTTTTTTTTTTTTTTTTTGTGTGGGTGTATGTGTTGTTTTCTTTCTAAAGGCGCAAGGAGTCCGTTCCCACCCGCTCGGCAGTTTTCTCAGTGCTTTATCACTTGGGGTCTGTCCCTGTCGTGAGCGATGTCCCCTCGGGCATCTTCAGCCCTTCTCAAGCACTTTTATTTTATTCCTGTGGTTGTGTTTCCAGAGAGAGCTGGGGGTAGGGCAGTGGCAGGGGTAACTCCCGTGAGTCCCGTTTCTAAAAGAGGTGTGCTTCTTGCTGGTGTTTTCTTGGGGACACACCCGTGGCATCCTTCATGGTTCTGCGTATATTCTGGGTATATCTGGTGTGAATGATTAGAGACGCCTATTTGGATCAATTTTCTCTATCTGTTTTTAGGCTCCCCAAAATATTTGCTGAACTAAGTACGGAGGAGGCGTTTTCCAAGGAGTATTAGTGATTAAAAACTTGACATTGAGTCCAGAATTATGCTTAAATGGAGGCTTTTCCCTATCCATCATATATGGTGATTTTTGTGAACCTACCTGGAAAACGGGGGTTCTCCCTGTCTGTAAGTTCAGCTGCACAACCCCTTGCTCTCCTACTCAATAAATCTGCAATAGGTGCCTGAAAAATTTAGATTTCCAAAGTTATCTCTAACTTTCCGTAGCCTTTCAATTATTAATTTTTTTTATACTGCAGGCCGTTTTATGTAATCTGGGGAGCTTGCTGTTCCACTGCAGTATTGGAAAGAATGTCTTTTTGGTTTTTCAGTGCTACAAGTGAGCAACTGTGCCTTTAAGAAGTGGTCAGCCTGAGCTGCCTGCATCCTTCATTTAAACTCAGAAACAAGGAGCCACGGAGAACTGCAGAGATAAAATATTTCTTTTGGAAAGCCTAAATCTGCAAGACTCTTGGTTTTCTGCTAGCTGCTGAGACGCTTCATCTTAGCAGATCTTCCCGTCTCTGTGTCAGGGACTGGGACTCTGCAGCAAAATCTGACCAATCAAGAGCCTCGACACCATTTTCTTTCCCTTGTTTTTCTCACTTTCAGCCATTTTCTGTTACTTAACCTCGGAGGGATTGGGGGGGGGGGGGGGGGGGAGGCATCGAGAATAGTACTTTGGGAATTAAGATTAGTCTATATGATTCTCCCCCCCCATTTGTTCATTGACATAGGATTCGTGTTTTTCAGAACAGATTTGTTTTTTTATGTAATAGTTGATTACCATTGAGATTGCAGAAATGAGTCTTAGTAAAAGCAAACTCATTTCCTGGTACTGCCTGGGATAGTGAGAGATCTATTTATCCAAGCCTGTTTACACATGTTTATGATAAAATTATTTATAATTAAATCCAATAAAATAGCTATTTTTCATATTTTGTATAGTGGATATTTAGTATCTTGTATAATCCAATGGTCAGGATTCTTAAATTCCAGCAGAAGTTTAGGTAAACAATAATGGTTTTTTTGCATGTTCAAGAAATAAATGATTTTTGAGGAGTGAGACAGGGAAACAGGTTTTTATTTGCCTTAATCTCTATCATTTTTCCTCTAGTCTTTTGAAGGCTGTGGACTGTTTGAATAAATACAGTATTATTTGGACTCATTCTGAGACTTGAATGCTTAAATTGTGAAAAACACTAACACTCTATCAGCTGAGAAGGAAACAGATGTGCAACGATCTTTGCAGGAAAGGTGAGCTCCCGTAAACTCTGAATTATAATGCCTGAGTCTGAAGCAGTTTTGGGGTGTTATATGTTATGAAAGACACTAATAATAACTTACCGTAGCTTGTCCCAGTGGACCAGCTGTGCAATTAGGAAGAATTTACTGTGTGGATTTTGAAGCCTGTAACAGCTGCAGATGGTTGCAGTAGTGATATGGGGAACAGTGGTTGACTGTAGCTTATAGAGGGGGCTTTGCTCTTCCCTCCTTACGCAAGTGATAAATCCTATCTGGAGTGCCATCAGTTTGCATATGGTGTTGGATCACTTCAGTATAAAAGAGCAACAATAGAAATCCCAAATCAGATGTTGGTTGGGGGGGGGGGAAATCCTTTCATAAGGTATGAACAAGAACTGATATCATGAAAGTTGGGTTTCTTGAGTGAAGATAAACTACTTAAAGACTTGAAAGACATCTTGCACTTGCAATAAAATTCAGAGGAAAAAATTATCAGTTAAGACTGATACAGAATAGATCCTGGAAGGTGTTTGCTAAACCAAAACCCAATCATATCATGATTTAGAAATAAAACTGAATTTGCCATACACAGTTTATTTGATGTAACAGTTCTTCAGTCTAAGACACACAGAAGTGACTTAGTGCAAGATCTCCTGACTCAAAGTGAGAGTAAAAGTGGAGGCTCCTCTGGTACCAGCAAAGTCCAGGAGCATTTCTGTTCTTTTTTGCAGTAGAGCCTGAGCTAATGAATACTGCCAGGTAGAAGCTGGCTCTGAGCAAGACCAGTGTGCTGACTAGCTGAGGACTGGTTTGCAAACTGCTGGTGCTTTGCCCTTCCTTGTGCCTGTTGGTGATCATATAAGGTGCTTTCGCATGTGATTTTAGATGCTCAGTAAGATAATTGGCTAAGACTGTTCCTGGCTGTTTAGCTATCCTCTGTGAGTGATCTAGCACTGTGTTGGTATGATCTGGCTCAAATCACTGCTTGGAAGAATGTACTGCCTATCTGTCCCATGGGTAAGATAGAGCATAACCACTGATATCCTTGTGAAATAATTCCTTTTCATCAGAAATATATAAAAGAAGGTCTGATGAAAGCATATTTCTAGAACAATAATATTTGCATCAGCCCTACTTGACACTTACTAGTTTCTGAAAAAACCTGAATAGATGTATCCATATGAAAAAGAGGTGAGGTTTTCATTTGAATTAACTATTGTAATGTAAAAACTTTGTAAAGGTGGTATGGTGGCTTCTATGCAAGCCAGTATCTAAAGATAAATCCTAAACATCCTATCACATTCTTTTCATTTGCAATTCCTCTTCAGGGCTGCTTCATAAATGAATCGCCTGTTGGTTACAGTCTTCAGTAATCACAAACAGTGAAGCCTGAGCTCAGCCAGCCTGGGCAGTTCTGCCTTGCTGCCCCTCTTTTCTCTCTTCTCTCCCACTTTTAAGTCATGTTGTAACTTCAGCTGAGAATAAGCATCTCTCAGACTGTAGCTGTACAAACGTCGTTATCACAACAGTATGAACATTTGCTAAGTTTTCATATTATAGATAGGTGAGCTTTAGGAAGTACTGTTTGCCAGCTACTATTTTTATGGATTTGTCTGCTGGCCACCATAACTTGGTCTGACCCCAGGATGCTGCTGATTAACGTAAGGTACAAGTGTAAAGGTTTCCAATTGCTCTTTCAGTTCTCAGGTTACAGCTCGAGCTGGCTGCCTCCAAAGAGGGACCTCTACAGTATATCACACCCCTCACGTATACCCGTACCACCCAGCACTTGATCCCTGAGTACAATCACTTAATTTTGGTCAGTGGTCTTGATTTCTTATTGGTTTTCACTGTTGCTGGGCTGGCCTCCTGAAGTTACCTCATTCTCTCAGTATTGTTTCCTTGGTCCTTCTCTTATTCATTCCACTCCTATCTGAGAGATTCAGCTAGTTCTGTGTTAACAGTATTAGTATTATCAAAAAGTTTACTCTTGGTCAGCTCTTGTGGCCTAAGGCTTCAACTACTTTAGCTACTAATGCTAAATGAGACTATTCAGAGAGAAGAATAGTTAATCAAATTTCTTCTATAACAGTATGCAGCAATAGTCAAATGGGAAGCACTGTTCTCAGCAAAGCTGTTACTGAAGTAAAAATGACTAGTAATAAAAAGGCAATCTACACATAGAACATAATATATAAACCAATGCAAACCAAATTTGATTAAAAGCAGGTAGTGGATGAAAACCGTAAGCTCAATTTGATACCTTGGCTTTGAGAGACAAACTCTTCTAACTATAAGGTGGTGGTGTTATAGTGCTCTGTATGTTATAAAAGATGCATTGCCCTAGTTCTAAACTTGGGTCCAACAAGCATTTCAATGCCTTTTAGAAAGTTAGGAAAATATACTACAGCATAGACCACAAGAACTGTAGCAGGTACTACTTGCCAGCACATAAAGTTCTTTGTAAAGTTAGAATCCAGGAGAGGAGACCTTTTTAGCCCCTTTAATCTCCTTTATCCAGGAACAGTTATTGCTTATAGGACAGCACTGTGGCAAATTCCCTAAGTATCCAGGTTGCAGTCTGTGTGAAAACTCTCACACTCTGTAGGAGTGTCTTAATTTCCTAGGTGACAGCACAGAGCAGCAGTGTTACAAGAGACGCCCTCCTGACTTCTGGTGAACACTTCACTATTCTGTAACTGCCAAACTCTGAAGCCTTAAACTCTTTCAGGAAAGACTGGTGACCTTTACAACTCTGAGTACTCGTACAGCATTAGTAACTGAAATAGCGAGATGGGGAAAAAATTCACATTTGTGCAAAAAAAAAGGGAAAACCCGCACATTCCCAGAACTCTGGAAATAGGCAGGATGTGCAAGCACCAGAGAGAAGAGCAGAAGAATAGCTGTAGGTATGGGGGGGGGGGGTCAATTGCACCTGGGTATTAGGTAATCACGATCTCAAAATATCTACCTGCAGCTCATCTGGGACACCCAGGCTGTGAAAACAACGTGGAGCACAAAGCAAGGGACAGTATAAACTAAAGCAATTGAGGGAAGAGCAGAGGAAGAGAATGATCAGTCCTGGACCAACAAGGCATTCGGCTATGGAGACAGCAGTTGGTGAGTAAATCCTGACGGTGACAGAAGTGTTAGAAGTTGGAGAGAGAGAGGAATAGAATTGCTGTTAACTTCTAAACTGCACAAGAGGCCATGTGAAGATGAGCAGATTTTAGCTAACACCTCCCTTGCCCTGGAGACCTGCTGAGGGCTCACAGCAAGTATTCCTTGTCCTGCCTGTCCCTGCAGGCAACACTGGCCTGCCCACGTGCAAACTTGGTCTTCTAAGTGTGTGTTAGGATGTGTGAGTCAAATAACTTTTGCTTTAAAATAAAAATGCCTTCCCTTCCTTGTAAGTTCTTGCACCGTGCTTTGCTGCAGGACATCAATGTTTAGATGTTGTGGGGTTTTTTTGGTGGTGTTTTTTTTTCTTCTTAACATCAGTTAATAGTTAATCATAGAGGGAGAACTATTTGTTACCCAGTTTCCAGGCAGCGGTAGTGTATGGCTTCAGTTCCAGAACGGATTCTGCCTTGCAGGCTGTTTTACCCTCAAGCACTGTGACAAGTTGTTAGTACAGGGCTGGGAAGAAAATGTGTTACTGGGCTTGATCATCGCATCTTTACACATCAGCAAAGACTGTACTATGCTGTGCTGTGTCATCTGTTCTGATGTATGCCTAGAGATTAAATGTAGTCAAGATATTAAAAAAGCTGCTCAAATCTCCCATGTATCTTTTTTGCTGCTCTCTTGTCCATTTATCTTGACCCACCACTACACGTTTCCTAAGACCTTCCAACATACCCTTGCATGCCTGCCCCATATCATAAATATTTGAGATAGTTATGAGCATCCCCTTTCTCTCTGCACCTGTGTTTTTGTATGTTATCCCAAGCACAACACTGATCCATTAGGATGGACCAGTGAAGCAATACAAAATGCTGGCCTGTAAAAGCTTCAATCTGTGAGGCCATTAATAAGGGAGAAATTGTTCCAGAGGGCACATAAGATAATTTTTGAGAAATGTTCAGTATGCTCCTGTGGATTTTAGCACAGTATGCCGATGTTGTAATGTACATGTGGATGCAGAGCTTAATGTATGGAGTAAGAAGCATGACAGAAAAGGGAAGAAGGTTTCTGGGATACAGCCTTTCAGGAACAGCCAAAAATAAAATGTAAAACTTTCAGATGCCAATTCAATGAGCTGAGCTCTGAACGTTTTCAGAATTAAATCAAACTGGTAGTCCATGAAAAGCAGTTAAGATCCCCACTCCACCAATGCAATGATAAGTAACATTTGAGAATTTCTGTATGCTTTTCTGCAGTCAACCAGCTCATTGACAAAATCACTATCGCACTAAGATTAAAGGACCTCCAAGCAGAGAATCATGCTAGCTACATTATAAGTTAGTTATATAGTGAAATACAAATGTTAATAAAGCTTTTTTCTTCTTTTTTTTTTCCTTTTTTTTTCTTTTTGTCCCTTTCTCCTAAATGCATTGTGGTGCTAGTTGTTGAAACTGAATGTTATTTTCCTTAGTTGTGCCAGTTTTGATCTTCCCATTACTTCTCCCAAACAGGGTAACCTGACAGATTTTGTTGTTGTTGTTGTTGTTCTGTTTTATTTTTAGGGAAAAGGAACATATCCAGGGAAAAAAAAAGAAGCTCCTTTACATGGATATGGACTAGTCCTCTTCCAGGAGAGATGATTTTAAAAGTCTGAGAGGTAACTACACAGACACCAAAGAAAACGCAAGGGTTGCCAATGTTTGGTGCTCCCAGGCTACTTTGCTAATCTCAGTCTAGGCCAATATCACACAAGTTTCACCAGACCGAACATGTCACCCCGCCTCTGCACCCAATGCCTGAAAACTGTGACAGAGGCAGCAGCACTCCAGGGCAGTTCTTGCTGTGTCACTGCTGGTTTGGTAAGTGTGTGCGGAGTCCGAGTTCACCGTGCAGCAGCACAAGTGCAGTCTACATAGAAATAAAACGAACAGCCCGTCTGAGGTGAAGTAGTCAATACTGATACGTGCTACAAGGACTGAACAGCAATTGTATGTGTATGTGTGTCTGTGTGCGTGTCTATATGCAGTTACACATTTTCAGATATCTGTAACTTCTAGGATCTTTAGGCTTAGGAAGTTCTTAACTTATCCCTATAAAACTTATCCCGTTTGAGGGCCCTGGAATGAATGCCTCTAAGATCACATTACAGGTATTTTGAAATGTGTTGTATTTAATGAACTCTTGTTTACATTGTATTTTAAGAGCATTTCCAAATACTGATACCTTGTATCCTCAAGAGTTTTTAGGGGTCTTGGTTTAATTTTTTTAGTTTTGTTTTGTTTTGTGGTGGGTTCTTTTGTTTGGTTGGTTTTTTTTAACATATTAGAAATAACATTTTGGAGTTCCTATTTATCAGCTGTTTAACTAAAAGTACAGCTTAAAGTTCCTGCTAATTCACCACACTGTCCCAGTATAGATGCAGAGCTCCACTGCTATACTATATAGCACAGCCACCCTCACCCACGTCCCCCCGAAATGCAGACCCCGGAACTTCCCTCGGACCCTCCATGAGGCTCCTCCAGCTCTTTGCTGTTGCAAAAGGGATAGTATTGTACCCTTTCTCCTCCTTGAGGTATCTTTCCATAACTGTTCCATATCAGTCCTATGGATGTCTTTACTTAACACTCTGATTTGGGGTTTGGAGTTGCTAATTGCTTTTGCTTTGTGAATAGAAGAGGCTGATCTGACTGGAGGCTGACACACACTTGCTAATGAATCTAACACTTAATTGTACAAGACTCTAGTTTAAATGTAGGAATCCGAGCTGACTGCTGGTGTTTATAAGAAGATGACTAAGGAGAAAAGCCAGGAGGGCCTCATATCAAGGATTAAAAACCCCAACCAAACAACAACAAAACCCAAAACAAATGGGCTAAGACACTTCCTTAAATGCTGTGCTCACAATTCCAAAACAGTTGGTTGCCTGAATTATAAACAGATTCTATCAATAGATTTATACAATTTTGTAAAAGAAGGCTGAAGAGTTTTGAACAAGGTTGTCTGGTGAGGAGGGAAATGGAAAAACTTAAAAGATAACAACAGATATTTGAAGGAAAAAGCCCTGCTGCCTTATGTTTCTCTGTTTGGAAAAAGTAATATATATAAAGGTACATATATACATTCTGTAAAAGGATAGCAATTTCCTTTTTGCACATGTATCTAGTACACTTTCTTGGGCATGAGGGAGGGTTGGGAAAGGTAAAGAACTAGATAAATTACCCTAAAAATGTGTGAGCCATTATGATTAATAAATAAGAAAGGTGCAGGGGGGTGGGAGGTTTGAAACTGAAACACATTTTTTTTTTCCTGTTTGCCAAAGAACTTGCATAAAATTATGCCAGTGAAGTTCTTTCATAAAGCTATGAGTTCTCAGGATGTGAAGACTAAATGTAAATTAAAACAGAAGCCACACCAAAAGAAAATCCCTGAAAAGTTCTTCAGGAAATTCTAATTGTTACATTTCTTGAAGACTTATTTATGTTTATTTCAATACTGGTCTGTTAAATGGGAAATTGATATATTATTGGCAAAATAACTAGAAATTTGTAAAACTCTGTGCTGTTAAAAATAAGAAAGGAAAAACCCTAAGTAGCCCAAACAATTTTTTTTATTTTTATTTTTCACTATGAAATTGTGTTTAATCTCAGTATAAATTAGTTTAATATTATCTGTGTCAGGAAGTAAAGTTTCACCAAGTCTGCCTTAAGCCAGTAAACTTAGTAATATTAGAACACTGATTTGTATTTTGCTGTTAACCATTAACAATAGGAGTAGAATTCCTATTTTAAGAGGCATGTGTTTAGTAAGGAGATAACCCAGGCATTAGTGTGAGAGTATTGTAATAGTTTTTTGTTTCCATTGAGGTGCTGAGCAGAATGGGTCTCTTGCTTCCCCAGTAGGGAGCATTCCCAAACATAACATTGCAACTTGTGCTGCTTCTGTTCTCTTAGGAGAATTCCTTAGGGTTTCAGCTTTTCTCACAAGGTTAAAAAAATATGCTTGATAGGAAAAGGCATGACGGACATATGTACGCGTTTGTGTGTATGCATGTGCGCATGTGCTGCGAGGGAAAAAAACCCAATAAAGTGACCACGTTTTAATCCGTAAGAAGGAAATAGTATGTTATGTTCAATAAAGGAAGAAAACCCTCTTTTTCACGAGATCGAGTGCCTCCTTCCCCTCCTCTTTCAAGCAACACGTAGAAAGACTTAGTAACAGAAAGAAGCTGGAGGTCGAAGAGAACGCGGCTGGCAGAGATTACTTAAATACGGCTGGGGAAGGCCACTACGTAGGCAAATACTAATAAATAAAAAATTAAAAAGCCACACACGAAGCGTCCAAAGCGGGGCGGGGCGGCCGCTCCGAGCGCGGCCCCGGATTGGTCGGATTTTGCCGCAGACCCGCGGGCAGCGGGGAGGAACCGGGCCGGGGCCGGGGCCGGGCCGGCACCCCCGCTCCTGCCACGGGCGGGGGCCCAGAGCTGCCTCGGAACCGTCACCCGCGCAGGGCCGGGCCGGGCCGGGCCGGGGAAGAAGCAAAGAGGCGCGCAGGGCCGGGCCGAGTGCGGGAAGCGCGGGGCGGCAGCCCGGCCCCGCTCGCCGCCCGCAGAGCCGGCGGACGCGCCCCGGGGGCCGGCGCCGGGGAAAGCGGCTCGGCCGCCGCCTCGCGGGGAGCCGGCGCCGAGGCGCGCGGGGGCCGCCCGGGGGCGGCGAGCGGGGGAAAGGGCGGAGACTGCGGCCGAGCCCCCGCCTCCCCGCCGCCCGCCTGCCGCCGCAGTCCTCAACCAGGTCGGCTCCCGGGGAATATACCGCGGCTCCGCGGCGCCGGCGGCGTGCAGTGCGAGGCTGCGGGGAGCGCCGCCATGTCCGGCAGAGGCAAGGGCGGGAAGGGGCTCGGCAAGGGGGGCGCCAAGCGGCACCGCAAGGTGCTGCGCGACAACATCCAGGGCATCACCAAGCCGGCCATCCGGCGCCTGGCTCGGCGCGGCGGCGTCAAGCGCATCTCGGGGCTCATCTACGAGGAGACGCGCGGCGTGCTGAAGGTCTTCCTGGAGAACGTGATCCGCGACGCCGTCACCTACACCGAGCACGCCAAGAGGAAGACGGTCACGGCCATGGACGTGGTCTACGCCCTCAAGCGCCAGGGGCGCACCCTCTACGGCTTCGGCGGCTGAACGCGCATCTCGGACCTTAACGCTGTCAAAACACCAAGGCTCTTTTCAGAGCCACCCACACGTCTCACAACGAGAGCTGTTTATTGCTGAATCTCGGTTTCAAAAGTGTTCAAAGCATTTTGGGTTCTTTTATAGTTGTTAGAGCTCCTACAAAGTGGTGTCTTTCCCTAAACGTCCTAAAAAAACCAAGGTCCCGAGCACTGCAAAAATACCCATACACAAAAATTTAGAGGTTTTAAATTCCGTTAGTGAGTGTAAACTTAGTGCAGCTTTTATGAGGTATTCAGATTTAATTTTTCTCACTAGTGGAGGCAGTACCACCATGACGGTGACTGCAAATGACAACAATTGTGTACGTACAGCGCCCAAGCTGTGACGGTTGCAGGGCGGAAGTGCCTGTAATTACGTTAGTATTTTTTACTCCAATAGGAATGGAACAATTACAATCCTCTAATTTGCATAACACCCTTATAAATAGGGGGGGCAGGCGCCATTTTCGGTGTTGTTGAGGTATAGTGAAGACCTTGCAAAGAAACTTTTAAGGATGCCTGAGCCGGCGAAATCCGCTCCAGCACCGAAAAAAGGCTCCAAGAAAGCGGTCACCAAGACGCAGAAGAAAGGTGACAAGAAGCGAAAGAGAACAAGAAAGGAGAGCTACTCGATCTACGTGTACAAGGTGCTGAAGCAGGTGCACCCCGACACGGGCATCTCCTCCAAAGCCATGAGCATCATGAACTCCTTCGTCAACGACATCTTCGAGCGCATCGCCGGCGAGGCCTCGCGCCTGGCGCACTACAACAAGCGCTCCACCATCACCTCGCGGGAGATCCAGACGGCCGTGCGGCTCCTGCTGCCCGGCGAGCTGGCCAAGCACGCCGTCTCCGAGGGCACCAAGGCCGTCACCAAGTACACCAGCTCCAAGTAAAATGGTTTTGCACTATAAACCAAACGGCTCTTTTAAGAGCCCCCACGCTTTCCTAAAAAGAGCTGTAATTGCAACTTGAAGTTTTGCTCCCAGATTTGTTAATTAAATTGCGTACATTATGTTTTAGTTGGGAGTTTTAAGAACTCTTTTCGCAAAAGTGTTTTTGTAGTAATAAACAGCTCTCGTTGTGAGACGTGTGGGTGGCTCTGAAAAGAGCCTTGGTGTTTTGACAGCGTTAAGGTCTGAGATGCGCGTTCAGCCGCCGAAGCCGTAGAGGGTGCGCCCCTGGCGCTTGAGGGCGTAGACCACGTCCATGGCCGTGACCGTCTTCCTCTTGGCGTGCTCGGTGTAGGTGACGGCGTCGCGGATCACGTTCTCCAGGAAGACCTTCAGCACGCCGCGCGTCTCCTCGTAGATGAGCCCCGAGATGCGCTTGACGCCGCCGCGCCGAGCCAGGCGCCGGATGGCCGGCTTGGTGATGCCCTGGATGTTGTCGCGCAGCACCTTGCGGTGCCGCTTGGCGCCCCCCTTGCCGAGCCCCTTCCCGCCCTTGCCTCTGCCGGACATGGCGGCGCTCCCCGCAGCCTCGCACTGCACGCCGCCGGCGCCGCGGAGCCGCGGTATATTCCCCGGGAGCCGACCTGGTTGAGGACTGCGGCGGCAGGCGGGCGGCGGGGAGGCGGGGGCTCGGCCGCAGTCTCCGCCCTTTCCCCCGCTCGCCGCCCCCGGGCGGCCCCCGCGCGCCTCGGCGCCGGCTCCCCGCGAGGCGGCGGCCGAGCCGCTTTCCCCGGCGCCGGCCCCCGGGGCGCGTCCGCCGGCTCTGCGGGCGGCGAGCGGGGCCGGGCTGCCGCCC
Source organism: Astur gentilis (assembly GCF_929443795.1). Lineage (NCBI taxonomy): Eukaryota > Metazoa > Chordata > Aves > Accipitriformes > Accipitridae > Astur > Astur gentilis. Next base: position 16,327,802 of record NC_064913.1, read on the forward strand.
CGCGCTTCCCGCACTCGGCCCGGCCCTGCGCGCCTCTTTGCTTCTTCCCCGGCCCGGCCCGGCCCGGCCCTGCGCGGGTGACGGTTCCGAGGCAGCTCTGGGCCCCCGCCCGTGGCAGGAGCGGGGGTGCCGGCCCGGCCCCGGCCCCGGCCCGGTTCCTCCCCGCTGCCCGCGGGTCTGCGGCAAAATCCGACCAATCCGGGGCCGCGCTCGGCGCGGCCGCCCCGCCCCGCCCCGCCGCCGCTCCCGCCTCGGTTCGGCGGGAGCCCCGGGGGGCGCCTGCCGGGCCGCGCTCTCTTTGTTTTCCTCGGCCGGGGCGGCTCCGTGCTTGCTTTGCGTACCCGGACGCTGCCGTCCCGAGGGCTGCCCTCTCCTCCGTGCAGCCCTGGGGGCTGCGCCCCGAGCGTTCAGCGCTTTCGCGGCCGCACGGAGCGGCCTGCGGGTCGGTGCGAGAGGGAGCAGGGAGCGAGCCCCTAAGCGGCCGGGAAAGTCGGCAGAGAGGGGCCCCGGTGGGAAAACTCCTAGCCCCGAAGCTCCTGTGAAAGGAGCTCGGAGCGGCTGCTTGGGAGCGCAGAAGGAACCGCCCGCCCTTCCCCTCTTGGGGCAGCCCCAGCCCCGCAGCGCGGTCCCATGGGCGGCCCCAGCCGCGGGGCGCCGGGCTCGCTCCGGCCCCTGCAGTGGGGCAGCGCTCCTTAACGTGCAGCTGGACGCAACGAGCGAAAGGCAGCGTGAGACATGACCAACCGTGTCTGTATGACGTCTCAGAAATGACAAATAAACGACAAAAAGTTTCTTCAAATGAGCAACGCAGAAATTCTGCGGTGTATGTCGCGCTTTTGGTACCAAACCTCGCACGCGTGCTGCTTACAGTATGTTGGACTGCATTTGTAAAGTGAACAAATAACGGCTGAAAGAGTTAATGGGACTATATCTTTAAATTTAATGTGTTAAGATTTAAAATGTTACTTACACAGTCAGAATAGAAGTGATATAGCTATGGTACTTGCCAATTGTTATATTATTAGGATTTTGTGCACTTCAGACAGGTCTAACTTTTAAAAAATATTGATACAGCTTTGAAATTTCTACAGCTGTTTATGTAATGTCATTCTGGAACAAAATTCACAGAATTTAGGCAACTTCTCTGAAATATTTCCTGGCAGAATATATTCCCTAAATTCAAGGGAAAAATGTGGTTGAGATATTCATGTATTAAGTTAAAGGTGTTCAAAAAAGTACAAGTCTTTGTTATGTTTATAACTATCACTGTGAATTCCATTTTCATTCAGTTATTTTAAATAAGTTAAGGAATCGCCACTCAACTATATGCAACATGAACAGGCAAAACCAGCTATAATTTAGATTGTGTTCACTTTTTGACAGAACAGAATGAACTAAAACTGTTTATAGAGTAACCAAAAGGGGTTTTTTGCTAGTGGATCTGCCAGGCTGGTGCCTAACACTATCTTTTGGCTCCACAAAGTTTGCTTTGCTCTTTATACCTGAAAATCTGTGTCTAGATATGTTTCCTGAGGCAGTTATAAACAACCTTCTGAATACAAAAGGAAGCCTACATTTAGAATTAGACAAAATCTTTCAGTCTGTCAAAATCATAATTTTTCATAACTCTTCCTAAGTGCAGGCTCAGCATCCTAGTATAACTTTTCCCTCTAGCAGTATAACCACTGGAAGATTTGGAAAATAATCTTCCAAAGTGTCCTGGCAGAAGTGAAGGATGCAGAGCCTGAGACCAGTAGATTACAGATTACTTAGCTGCAAACCCCTTTCCCCAAAGTGTGGAGCACATTTGATGTAATTTAAAATCACGCTTTCTGGGAGGCTGCCTTGCCTCTAGGTTGCTGCAAGTGACCACAGACATGTTTCCTAAGTGTTTCTTTTACTGACATAGTCAGTTCTGTCATGGACCAGAGGGTTTTCTTAGACAAAAATAAGTAGAGCGGAAAGAAAATTTTGCTGCTGAGTATAATCCCTAATGAAGTTGCTTTTACTGTTGATTAGAGACCAATTATTATTCGGATCATTTAGGATCCAGTCTCCAGGTTATAGGTACTACATTTTCCTCATGAATTTGGACACATATTGCTGGGAGCTAAATTAGAAAGGAAACCTATGCAAGCCTCTGCTCCATTCAAAAAAAAAGCTGTAGCTTTTCAAGTGTGCTTTAATTAGGACAGTCACCCTAGTTCCTCATTAAACTGTAATGAGGAAGTTGCATTTGCTTGTTGCAGTAAGGCAACGTCTCACCATGACTGCACAAAAAAGTACATAATTAGTAAAAAACCCATCACATCAGTGTATTATATCCAACAGCAAAGTAGCTTCTAATTTTCTTGAGAGCTTACATGGCAATCAAAATCCATATCGGTATTTGCTACACCTGTAATAATAGTAATAATATTATGCAAACTAAAGTCATGTAAGATCTTTTTAATAGAGTACATTATTTCTAACATTGCAAACAAAGTAAAGGTAAAAAAGGATAGAAAAGCCTTTCATCTTACTTTTTAGCTATGAAATTCTAAGACTTTTGATGTATGGACTGACATCATTGAGTTATCCCTATATATAACTGTGATCTGTAACATTTGGGGGAGCTTGGTTGGAAGTATTTTTGCATTACAAGTTCTTTAGAATGTGAAGGTGTATTGGAATCCAGTGATACAGCTGAGGCACCATATGGATTTCTTCTTTACTACTGTTTGTTGTATAGGCAACTGAAAGGAAGCTCATTTATTTAAACTCGCTTTGCTACATTCCTTCATCCAGCAGAATTTGCTTGAATGCCATGAGTCTTTAATACCAGGAGATTTGCCAGCACTCTTATCATATAATCCATCTGACTTACAGGACATTTCCATTTCCATTTGAGGCCTCATCAGTGTGGTGGCAGCACGGGGTTCACAGCTGGTGAAACCACCAGTGGCCAAGAACAAAAATAGGGAATGTGAAGAAGTGGATCTAAGTGTCACAGAGGGTGAAAATCCAGTTACTGAGGTGAGCAGAGTAGTGAGCGAAGAGGTGTTTGGACTGAGGTTCTAAAGAAAATAATGAATTTCTGGTCAGATGTCAAGAAGAATTTGGAGAAATGTGCTGGACTTACCTCCACGCTCAGAGAAGGCCAAGGCCCTCTCCCGTGGTACCGACTGATTTCCACCTACAGGAGTTTGCTCACAGAGAAATCCCATTCCTGGAGACGGGTACCCTCACCCCCACGGGCTTTCTCTGGTATTCCAGTGCTTTGACCCAGAGATGTGCACTTGTGGCCCACAAAGCCCCCCATATCCTGGGCTGCATAAAAAGCTGCATGGCCAGCAGGTCGAGGGAGGGGATTCTCCCCTTCTGCTCTGCTCTCATGAGACCCCACGTGGAGTAATGCATCCAGCTCTGGGGTCCCCAGCACAAGGTCCAGAGGAGTGCCACAAAAATGATCAGAGGGCTGGAACACCTCTCCCGTGAAGAAAGGCTGAGAGAGTCGGGGTTGTTCAGCCTGGGGAAAAGCAAGCTCTGGGGAGAACTTACTGCAGCCTTTCAAAATAGAAAGACAGAGACTTTTTACTAAGGCCTGTAGTGACAGGACAAGGGGCAACTGTTTTAAACTGGAAGAGGGTAGATTTAGATGGGACGTAAGGAAGACATTTTTTGCAATGAGGGTGGTGGGACACCAGACCAGGTTGCCCAGAAAAATTGTGGCTGCCCCAACTCCGGAAGCGTTCAGGCTGGATGGGGCTTTGAGCAACCTGGCCTAGTGGAAGGTGGCCCTGCGCATGGCAGGGGGTTGGACAAGATGATCTTCGATGGTCTCTTCCAACCCAAACTGGTCATGATTGCGACCTTCTGAAACACATATATGCAGGGAATTGCTCTGGAAACTATAGAAAACTTGTGATGTTAAACACAGTTTTTATATCGCTGCAGTTCAAGAGAGGTGTAATTGCTGGAGATATGTAGCTGCAGCTAATGATCAATAAAACAGCGTAAGGAAGATATTACAGGTCTAAATGTATCCGCTCACAAACAAAACCCTTAGGCACAGATGCTGTTACCATATCAGAAGAGTCTGGTGCTGCAGACAGCTCTCTTCCTCTATGTTTCTCTCCACAAACCATCCCTGATGTCCCACTTTGGTTGTGATACAGTCCTACTTAAACGCCTCTCTGCTTGCGGGGTGGGGAGGAAAGGCGCAGGGGGTAGTTTCTTGCCATAGGTGATAATTTCCTTCCTCTAAGACCAGAGCATTCCTCCTTCTCCCCAGGGTATGGGGAGGGCAGAGGTGCTGCCCAGGTGGGAGCTGTGGCCTCAATGCAGTGTGCTGCGGGCCGGCAGGTGCAGCTTCTGGGAACCTCTGAGCAAGAGGAATCAGCTAGACAGTCTCTCATAATTTATAACTGTGAATCTAAAGAGCTTTAACATTGTGCTCTTGGGTGATATTTGTGCCAACAATGTAGATTAATTCAAATATTGCTCACTGATGTAACAAGAGGAATAGCTACGCACAGTGAGGAAATTTAAGAGGGGCAAGTTTGAAGATCACACTTAAAACAGGAATATACCAGCACTGCAAGGAATTTCCTCTGAATGGAAAGATTCTTGCTTACAGTGCAGGTCTGACTAGTTAAGGATCTAGACCAAAATGAGACAATTCCCCTAAAGCATTTCTCATGGTATTTCTGAGTTAAATTAAGTCACAGGGAACCTTTACATCTTTTAAAGAACAAAGGCCTATAAAGGAAGACTTCCTTCATTCTTAGGTGTAGTTATATGGGTTTGGGATGCTCTCCTATTTAATTTCATGCTGCATAGATTTTTCCACTTCCCCCCCAGCCTTCTAGTCACACCACCCCCCCATATTTCATACCATAAGTAGTCTGTAGAGTGATGAAAGATGAGCAGATTCAACATTAAGAACGAGCATTTTACCAATCCTGTTACAAGAAAAACACAAGAGAATCAATAAAATCACTACAAATGCAATTAGTGTTCTTTCATTTAAAATGGATCAGGACCTAGAAAAATCTATCACCCTTCTCCTGTAAGAGCCAGAACTTTTAAGAAATTGTTACAGAACATGGTTTTAACTTTTTAACAAAATCAGCATATTAACCCACAGCACCCAAACACTTTTGTAAACAAAGCAACGCAACTCTTTTCTGACTACGTGGGTGGCTCTGAAAAGAGCCTTTGGGTTATAATGTTATATTGTGAAAATCCTGAGCAGCTTTGCTCGCTGAACTTATTTGCTTTTAGCCTTATGGCTCTCGGTCTTCTTGGGCAGCAGCACGGCCTGGATGTTGGGCAGCACCCCGCCCTGCGCGATGGTCACCTTGCCCAGCAGCTTGTTGAGCTCCTCGTCGTTGCGGATGGCCAGCTGCAGGTGCCGGGGGATGATGCGCGTCTTCTTGTTGTCGCGGGCCGCGTTGCCCGCCAGCTCCAGGATCTCGGCCGTCAGGTACTCCAGCACGGCCGCCATGTAGACGGGCGCTCCAGCCCCCACCCGCTCCGCGTAGTTGCCTTTCCGAAGGAGCCGGTGCACTCGGCCGACGGGGAACTGCAGCCCAGCCCGCGACGAGCGCGACTTGGCCTTAGCTCTTACTTTCCCTCCCTGCTTCCCGCGGCCTGACATGCTTTAGGCGCTTGAAAAACTACAACCAGACACTGCGCGACAACAACGGGGCGAGCATACTGACGCAACGTCTGCTCCCTTTTATCCCTTCCCTGGGCGGGATTAGCGCTTGGTGATTGGCTGGAAACGGTCGTCACCTATGCAACCAATGAGAAGACGGATCCTATAGTAACCAATCAGCGACAAAGATACACCCCCGTGAGGGAAAGTCCAATCGAATTGTACGAGTTAGAGGTCTGGTATTTGCATAACAGCCCTATAAATAGAGGGCGCTGCGGCCATTTTAGCTACTGGTTTCGCTGTGAAAGAGGGGGAGAACGTACTCGCCATGCCCGAGCCGGCCAAGTCCGCCCCCGCGCCCAAGAAGGGCTCCAAGAAAGCCGTCACCAAGACGCAGAAGAAGGGCGACAAGAAGCGCAAGAAGAGCCGCAAGGAGAGCTACTCGATCTACGTGTACAAGGTGCTGAAGCAGGTGCACCCCGACACGGGCATCTCGTCCAAGGCCATGGGCATCATGAACTCCTTCGTCAACGACATCTTCGAGCGCATCGCTGGCGAGGCCTCGCGCCTGGCGCACTACAACAAGCGCTCCACCATCACCTCGCGGGAGATCCAGACGGCCGTGCGGCTCCTGCTGCCCGGCGAGCTGGCCAAGCACGCCGTCTCCGAGGGCACCAAGGCCGTCACCAAGTACACCAGCTCCAAGTAGAGCGTCTCCCGGATCCTTGCTTCTAACCCAAAGGCTCTTTTAAGAGCCACCCACATATTCCTTGGAAGAGCTTTAACACAGTAATATTTTGGGTCTTAACGCATGATATTGTACTTAAGAAATGCTAAATAGAATTTGAAGTCTGTTAAATCACATTTATGGTAGCTTGCAAGCATTAACTGTTTCTGAAATCCTTCCTGAATATTTTACAGCTTCGAGTGAATTCAAATGTGACTATTACTTAATGACTTAATATTCAAATACTCTTCCAATAAATGTAAGCAGTAATGTTCAGCTTTTTTTCAGCAGAGATGTAAGACAGTGCATTATACTACATGTTCCATCACAAATATTTTTCAATAAATGCCAGCAATATTGTTCGGCTTTTCTCAGCAGAGATCTGAGGTGTGGTACATCATACTACATGTTCCATCACAAATAAATACACATAGCTTCCACTAACTACGTTAAGACACGCCCCGAAAAATGAAGATGAGGGAAAAATAAAAGACCCCAGTCCCCTTTTTTGCATAGTTTTCCCGGGATAGTCTGAGCTTAAAAAAATTTCCCATCTGTATGAGAAGACAGGAAGCAGCCTGGTAGAACGGAAGGCAAGGACGAGAAGACCAGGAGAAGCGAGACCACCTCTGAGCCGGGGTAGATGTTTTGGGAGGACGAGCTCTCCGGGGACGCGTGGAGACGGTGTCACCGGTAAACGCGGCGCGGGCAGCGCTCGGTCCGCCGGCAGCAGCGCGGGTTTTTCGAAATTTTCTAATCGCCCAATAAGCGGCTGCGGCTTCTCCCACCAGCCAATCACAACCGGCCCCAGGGTGAGTTTTCCGAGCCCCCGCTGCCGCGGGGAGCTCCGCGCCGCTCTCGCTGCCTGCGCTTCAACCGGCCGCAGGAGCCCCCGGTGCTAGAGCGCCGTGTCCGCAGCGGCTCCCGCCGACCGCCCGGCAGGGCTCCCGCCGCTCCGGCTGCACCGCTACCTGGCCGGCAGGGTGCGGAAGAGGACCGCTGGGAGCTCTACCCGCCTCCCGCCCCGGCAATCTCCTCCTCAAAAAAGCAGGTCGGTAAAGTCACGCCGAGATTAAAGACCTGCCCACGACTGCGCTGCCAAGCGGCAAGGCCACCGCCAAGGGAGCGGAGCAGCCGCGCTGACAGTTCCCGGCTACGGTCACTAAGAGGTGTGGCGATCGCGCCCGGGCTGTTAGGGACCGCGGCGGTTAAAGCACCGAAAGAAACCTCCGCGCCCCGGAGCGATACCCGCCCTAAGCAGTCCCTTTAACACATCCACCCGCTTGCGCTGCTCAAAAAAAGTCAGCCTTCAGAAAGCGTTATCGCAGGGAATGTAAACTTTATTTTTCCAAGTCTTAGCGTAATCACGGCCGGAAGTTTAGCGTCCCATCCACTCCACAGACGAACGTCCCACGCCGAGAGTGGCGTGTGAGTAGCTCTGCTGCAGGCACGGAGCTCGATGACGGAGTGTATCAGCCCTTTTGGGGACAGTAGTGGGTGGCTCTTAAAAGAGCCGTTGGGTTTAAGCATTTCCACTTGAACACTTCACTTCTTGGGCGCCGCCTTCTTCGCCTTGGCCGCTTTGGGCTTGGCCGCCTTCGGCTTCGCCGCTTTCGGCTTCACCGCCTTCGCCTTGGCCGGGCTCTTCGCCGCTGCCGCCGCTTTTTTGGGCTTGGCAGCCTTGGTCGCCTTCTTGGGGCTCTTGGCCGCTTTCTTGGCCGCGGCGGCCGCCGGCTTCTTCGCTTTCTTGGGGCTCTTCTTCACCGCCGCCGCCTTCTTGGGCTTCTTGGCGGCGCCGGCGGGCTTCTTGGCCGCCGGCTTCTTGGGCTTGGCGGCGGCTGCCCGCTTCTTGGGGGCTTTTTCCTTCACCTCGCCGGGCTTCTTGCTGAGACGGAAGGAGCCGGAGGCGCCGGTGCCCTTGGTCTGCACCAGCGTGCCCTTGCTGACCAGGCTCTTGAGCCCCAGCTTGATGCGGCTGTTGTTCTTCTCCACGTCGTAGCCGCCGGCGGCCAGCGCCTTCTTGAGCGCGGCGAGCGAGAGCCCCTTGCGCTCCTTGGAGGCGGACACGGCCTTGGTGATCAGCTCGGTGACGCTGGGGCCCGCCGGCTTGCGGGCTCGGGAGCCGCCCGCCGCCTTCTTGGGCTTCTTGGCGGCGGCCTTGGCGGCGGGGGCCGCGACGGCGGGCGCGGCGGCGGGAGCGGTCTCCGACATCGCTGCAGAGGCTCCTTCCTAATCAAAAGAAAGTAATTGGGCTACAGTAACCCCGATGCCTGAATTTATAGCGAAGCGGTGATCTGTGATTGGTGCTTTGCAGAGCCCGCCTAACTGTGAGCCAGGAAGAGCTTTTCGTCCTCCGAGTCTGTGTTTCTTCGGAGTTATAAATTCATATTTTTTGTAAAATGCGTGCCACGAAATCACCCCAGGTTCTTCGGGGAGCGAAGAGAAGACGGTGGACTTTCGTTCGGGGGAGTTTCTTGCTGTCGGGACCCCAGATGAGAGAGAAAAGATGTGTTTAACGCCGCGTTGTGAAGGCAGGGAGACCCCGGCAACGGCAAACTTTTGTTTTTCCTTCTAAATTAAAATAAAACCCGTAGATGAAAAGTCTCCCCCGTAACGCAGGCTTATTCTTTAGGGGCTTTTCTCCAGATTGGGATAGAAACCGAGGGGGCAGCTTCGGTACTTTTGTCGTAAATTGATTTCAAAGAGAAGGAAGTAACACAATTTCATGGCTGAGCTTTGAATATGGATAAAGAATCGGCTCCCTTAACCATATCTTTAACTATTAAGGATACAGTATTTCTACAGAATTTCGAGTTTCAGGAAAATAAGAGACCTTCAGAGGAATATATATACTGTTGAAAAGTGTCTGGAACTTCTCAGGGCTCTGCATTTTTTGCGGAGTTCTCTAAGTGAACAGCAAGATTTTGATATTTTTACAAATAGTCTCTGTTTACAAAATGAAGCTGTCAGTGCCTAGTTAATGCATATAAATTCCGGATAAACTGCTAGGTTAACGCTTTCTCGGTTACAGTAGTGTATACTATTATTCTTTAGGACATACAGAAGTCAGGAGCATACTTACAGGGTAAAAATGTCAATCACCTATAGATACACTAATATGCACCGTATGCTACTTAAACATTAATGCAGCCAGCTGAAGCCTCGATTCTCTCAAATAAATGAAATAATGTGGAAATTTGGCCTGCGTGAACAGAATGCTTCAGCTTCAATTTTACCTATAAATATTTGGACACAAGTTGTTGGGGTTTTTTTTTTTGCCTCCCCCTCCCCCCCCCCCCCCAGGTTTCATAAAACCTGCCATTCTGTTCTTTAAAGGAAAACACTAGCCAATTTAGGTTTTCATCCAAACCCTCAGATATTTACTGAAATAATTTGCAGACAATCCTCATAAATCAGAATCATCTTTAATTATTATGATCCCACTTAATTATTAAGCCTCACAAAGTGACAACAGCAATTAATTGATTTTTTTAAGGACTGCTAGGAATAGTTTGGGATAATTTTTGATTAAATTAGAAGACAAAAGCCTGGACTGGCTTCTAATTAAAAAGCAGCCAGATTTTTTTTCCTTGATTGAAAAGAACGAATTAAGCCCAAACCTAATATTTTTCCCCATTGTACTTTGTAAAAACTTGTCATGCAAAACGTCAGTGGACTGTGTCAGCAAAGGAGCATCTCTTCTAGTACACATGAATTTGAGATTCTAGAAGACAAGTAGTATGTTGCAAAAGGCCCTGGCATTTATTTTCATACATTAAATGGTGAAGACACAATTAATTTATACTTAATAATAAGTAGTTTTAGGTGAAATGAGATAGATGAAAATGGCAAGGATAAATGAAATACATTAGAATAACAAAAGTGAAAACAATGAACTGTCAATTTTTCATATTCTGTTTTAGTTCTATTTTTATTTTGTTGTGTCTGCATGCAGGCCAGCTAACAAATACTTTGAAGGAGAGGAAAGGAAAAGCAGAGAAAGGGAAAAATTGGGCTTTTCAGTACCCCACAGTAAAAACCAGAGTGAAAGGCATACAGACAGAAGTGGGCTGGGGAATCTGCCACGCTTCTTGTGAACGTGACATCGGTCCCACATAAGCAACTAGACCAAATCCACGGTGGCCATAGATTTTGACCGCTCAGGCTGGTAACCCAAATGAATAGGAGGAATATGTTCCTGACAGGTAAAAAGCTAGTTCCTTGTGGCAAGAAAAGGGCATTATGCTTATTTTCCCGGTTAGGTGAACGGAGATGGGCATAAAGCAGGATGAGACCGTAAGTGATACAAAAGCCAGAGCCGGGAAGGGTTGTCAGCTCTCTGTAACGCACCTTCTGCTGGGAATAAGGTCTGAAAGAAGTTTAATGTGCCTTGATCTCTGTAGCTTTGACGATTTGGTGTTAGAGCTCTACGACTCTGGCTTGTTACACTCCAAACTGGTCAGGAAGCTGGGAGCAGCTGGGAGCAGCTGGGAGCAGTTGGGAGCATCTGGGAGCAACTGGGAGCAACTGGGAGTGGACGGTACCCACTGGTGCAGGAGCGCGGTTGTAGGCCCGGGGGGGGGATCCTCTTCACCAGCTCCATCCCTCTCGCCCACACATCTGCGCAAGTTTCCCTTCAAGTTTGCTCTTGGTAAACCTGTTCTCAGCCCACCGGGGGAGGAGGGATTTCCTTCCCGTCCCCCCTCAACCGCCGCAGATCCGAGATGCAGAGGGGAGGCAGGAGGAGAGGGGCGAGGAGCCCCCGAGCTCGCTCCCTACGCAGCAGCAGCCGCTTGACCTCCATCCAGAGCACGCAGGGGCTGCTGTCCCTGCGCTGTGAGACGTTGTACAGGGACAAGGTGGTCTCTGTTTCAATAAGGGAAGCAGGTGAAGAAGGTGGTTATCTGAGGATTTCGAAGAGCAGCATTTAGGACTTCTCCCACATTTAGTTCTGGAGGCGTCCGTGTAAATCTGCCTGTCTTTTAAACAGTTCCCTGCTCCCTATTCTGAGCTGCACTTCTGAAGCTCTTTGCTTTTCCCCAGTGGTCTGAGACACTGGAAGACTTGGCAGCTGGCCTCCGGCATTTTGTGTCAGCATCCTTTATTGTATCTATTCCTCAGCCATCACACTGGCTCTGTTCTGCACAGGGAATTATCCCTGGCCTACTTCTGAGCAGTGACAATTTTCCTGGTCTTACCAACCATTTCTACAAAAGGCGATCTTTTTTTAAAGAGAAAGGCTTTGGAGCTAGGAGGCGGTGTGAAAAGGGAAGGCTTTGCTAGGGTTATTCTGCTCCCTCCGGCCCCAGCAATGACATTTTCTAATTAACTGGATGAAATAAACTTGTCAGAAGCTTTGAACAATTTTCAGATTTGCATTGCTGGAAATAGCTGTTAAATGCAACACTGGATCAAATAACAATTCTCAGTTTTGAGAGACATCAATCACTATCTACCTTACAAATAGCATTGGTGTTGCCCGGGGTGTTTTACAGATAAGAGAAAAAGACAAAGCAAAGCGAGCATCTCGCCACATAACTTAGCAAAGCAGTGGTAGAATATGGAACAGTTTTGCAACCTGACGGAGAACTTTTCGTCCTACCAAACAACATTACTTGAAAAAAAATTTTGAGAGTGAGCTGATAATAAAAATTGTTTGCGGTTTCCATGTGAAGAGACAAATATTATGATTCTTTTTATATTAAATTTCAATCAAACAGCAAAGATTGACAGTTCTCCCAGTTTTCCTTTCCAAGCACCCTGCCCAAATGCAGGCTCTGTTTATCTCCTACTCAGGACCTCAAACCAATTTCTTATCCCTCCTTAAAATGCATATCTTACTTCCCCAAAGCAGAACCTTCCTTCCATGCATCATCTCACGACATGCCCCAGCTTCCTTCCTTGCCTAGCAATATAGGTGCTACTGCAGATTACAGAAGATCCTGCAAATTGCCAGTGTATTTTCCAATGCAAGGATCTTCAAAACAAAAATAACTCACAGATAACACAAGAACTCACTTCTAAAGCTGTATAGCAGAGAAAACACTTGACTTTCTTCTTATCAAGACAGAAGCTCCACGTGGAGGAGAAACAGATAGATATTAGTCAACTAGAGGCAAATTAGACATTCAGACTGCAGGAAACAATCCAAATAAGATGATTAGCCAAATCTAGCTGAAAGCCTACACTCATTTAATTATAATTACTATTGGTAGCCTGGTGAAGACCCAGAGAAATTACAAACTTTTAATTGAAGCATGATATCTTCTTGACAAAGAATGATTTTGCAGACATGCAGGTGATCACTCTAAATATTAATAATAAAAACACAATACCAAGGTCAAAAGACATTAGTCAAGTCTCTGGCATGCTGCAACTATATTGACAGCTGATTCTGCAGTTGTAAAGTTTACATAGTAGGGAAGAGTTAAGGAGTCAAAGGGCAGTCAGTAGTAAAGAAGCCTGTATCCTTTTAGATACATACTTCAACTAAGCTAACAAAAATATACTGACAAGTATTTCAGTGTTAGGGCAATCGGACCTCCTAAAAAAAAAGTATCTCACTAACACCTAATGCAGTAGGTCCTACCCCCATGCTCAAAGAAGGGTCAGCTAGAGCATGGAGACACTACACCTTCTCTGGCCAGCCTGTTCCAAAAAATTCTTCCTTATGTTTAAGCAGAATTTCCTGTGTTTCAATTTGTGCCCATTGCCTCCTATCCTGGGCGCTACTGAGAAGACTCGGGTTCTGTCTCCTTTACTCCCCCCATCAGGCATCTGAACACGTAGATAAGGCTCCTCTGAGCCTTTTCCTCTGGCTGAACAGTCTCAGTTCTTTCAGCCTCTCCTCATCTGAGAGATGCTCCAGTCCCTTAATCATTTCTGTGGCCCTTTGCTGGTCACACTCCATTTATGTCCATGTCTCTGTTGCGCTGGGGAGCCCAGGACTGGACCCAGCACTCCCGATGGGTCTCACCAGTGCTAACTGGAGGGAAACTATCATTTCCCTCAGTACTCTTTTGCAAATACTACCTCTTCAGGTTAATTTGTGAAACCTATGTGATTAACCCTGAGTGGCACTCCTGCTGTTTTTTAAATTTTGGTAATTAAATAAAGCTAGCTTCAAAAAAACATTAACTCTCACACAGCCCTTAGTTTCAAGGATCGTCAAGACCAGTTTAGGCTGCCCTGACTTGGCTCAGTGATCATGTTGTCCATGACTGTAGGACTTATTAAGGCTAGTCGGAGTCTCAGCAAAACTGACACGCTAAAAAAAAAATTATATCTACATTCACGTTGATTAAAAGGTAGGGAGAGGTGACTCTCCTGCCTGACATACCTGGTAAGTATTTGCCAACCAGCAAAAAAGAAAGGCTGTGCATTTTAATGAATCAGCCTCAAAATCTCCTTGTCTGTCCAGAAAATGACAGCTTAAAGCATCAAAATATTCCTTCCAGCTTCTGAAAGCCTTCGGATCAGAGATCCTCTTTTAATCAAACTTTACATCTCTCCATGCACCCCTGGGACTGAGAATTATCATTAGTAGTAATAGTAGTACTACACATAGGAATCCCAGTTATAAGCAGGATTCTGTTCTACTGTGTTATGTAGACCAATTGACTTGGTATTATTTTCAGTTGAAGAAAAAGAGGAAGTGGGTAAATGCAGAAAGACAAAGAAATATAGGCACCTGCAAGCAAAAGCGAGGAAATGTAACCCTACCCGTAACTCTCACTGAGTGCCTGGAAAAAATTGAAATGTGATATCCGAACCTATTTTACATGCTGTCTATTCTCCCAGGTGCACAACAGTCAAATCACAATTCTTTTTTTGTGAGTCAGATTGCAAATACTGATTCAGTCAGAGATAGAAATTGAAACTAGGCCATCAGTATAGAAAATCTACGTCCTACCCCTTCAGTGTCACTCAGGATGTACGTGTTAGTAGATGCCATTTCCTAAGCTATCAAAGGTACTTCTAGCCCTTCATGCTGCGTGAAGGGAAGTGGGATGCTGGAAGCTTACCTGTGGGAATGTGCAGCAGACCCAGCTGTGCCCCCAGCCTGCGCAGGCACACCGTTACTCTCGAGGTATCTGAAGATTATGGGCAAGAACTAAGCGCATAATAAGGCATTCTGGGTTACAGATTTATGCATTGCTCAGGTTTACAGACTCAGCACACCCTGGGGAAGGAATAGCTCATTGATATCAAGTTGTACTAATTACCAGTTCAGCCAAATTCAAGGAAGATATGAATAAACCCAAGAATGTTTAGCACTCAAACCACACATCGCTTTGTAAGACATAAGGGAAGAAATTAAAACCGTGTTTAACTGGCTTGCTCCAAAATTAACTTTAGAAAGAGTCTCAGCAGAGGATGCAATGCTTCCGCAGAGCTGGCTGATACACTGCAGATTTTCTCTCTGTTCTATTTCATTTCATTTTAGAAAAATATTAGAAGTGAAACTAATAATCAGGGAAACTTGGTCTAGCACATGCACCCTCCCCCACCCCCCTGGGTAGAAAGTTATATTTAGATGTTTATGATTGTCAACTATGAAATTAAAATGCTGTGTCAAAGAGAGTTCTGCAGGGATCAATCCTAGGCCTGGTATAATTTTATTTATGATCTGAATTATCGTCTACAGGGCCTGTATAGAAGTGCTATGGGTACCAACAAGCAAAGAAATGCCAGAATGATGGAGGACAGTTTATGTATTGAAAAATGCCTAATAAATTGGAGACACTGTCTTCAAAAATGTGTAAGATACTTCACCTGGAAAGAAATATAGCAGTTTTATAAATATTGGACAGTAGCAGTTGACTAGCACCTGAGTAGATCTGGATCTTCAGGTTATAGTTATAACTTGACAATGAATCAACAACAGTCGGTTACTAGGTATTAGGAAAGGAACACAATGACAACATCTGCAAGACAGATGAACAAGATCTTCCTCTGTAGTCAGGAATGGTAGAGTCTCACTTGGAGTTTTAGGCCGAGTTTTTAGTACTGAACTTCAGGTACTGAGAAGTGAACAATAAGAGAATACATGGAAGGTGCAACAGTACTTAGCAGAGAGGTCTAGGAACCATTCCCTAGTGGAAAGGCACATACTGTTAGAGTTCCCTGACTCAGAGAGAAGGCTGAAAACCCCAAGTTTCTTCTCAAACACTTAAAGCACGAAGAGGAAGGAAGTCATCTTTCCTCAGTGTACATTCTAGGAAGTACAGGAACTAATGTTCTTTGCTGCAGCAAGTTAGCAGTAAGGGAGTAATTTCTAATATGGAGCAGAAAATTCTACTTGGGAAGATAGCAGGGTCTCCAAGAATCAGTTGAGACTAAGCAACTATCAGAAATAAAATAGGTTTTGTTGACTCTTGATGATGGGTGGAGGGCAACAAAAATTACTGATGTCTAATTACCAGTAATTATCAGAGAACTATAGATTAGAGAGTATCTGTGTAGGCAAGGGAGGAGTTCTGAATGCAATACACTTTGCATTTAGTAATATTTTTGGAACCATCTTCCATAGCATTCTCATTTGGGATCTGAGGGAGTACGGGCAGGATCAGCAGGCTGTTAGATGTTTGAAAATTGTCTGTAGCACAGGGTCAAAGGGCTGTAGTTAACAACTTAGTGTCTGGGGGCAACCAGTAAAGGCAAGAATGCCTCTGGGCCGAATACTTGATATCATTTGGTGTTTTCTGGGATGACCTGGATGATAGGAGAGAAGGTAGCCGTAGCATGTGTGGATGATACTAAATTAAAAGGGTCGACAGAGTCAAAAGTAAGACACTCAGTTAAAAGGAACTTTAATAAACCTGCGGTATGGGCCAAAAGAAATCTTGCACAATTTGTCAAGGAGAAGTGCAAAGTTCTCCATCTGAAGCAGAATTGCATTGGCACAGGCTGGGAAACAACTGGTCTGACCTGGACAGGGCCTGGGCGTTGTGGTGGCTTTCTCAACTGCTGCATCCTTAAAGGCAAGCCTGCTGCTGCGTCCAGAGCCTTAGCCTAAATAAAACCCTGTACGCAGCTGGCGTTTCCAACAGAAGTATTTGGTTTTCTAACCAAGTATTACTGTAACAAAGACAAAGCACAGCAGTAGTGTCTGGAGACACCGACACAATGCACGTCACCATTTTCCAGACTTGGCTTCCTCCAGAAACACACAGCCCAAGACAAATTTCAATACATTGCTACAAGGATACCCACAGTAGGTTCATTACTTGGAAAACTATGCCCCAGAGAGACTGTTTGGACAGGGCAGTACTTCAGCTGCTCTTAAGTGCTTACAACTCTGCAAGAGCTGGCCGAGTTCAACAGCAAAACTTACTGCCCAGTGAGCTTACCGCAGGCGCCCAGGCAAGGAGAGGAGCTGATCAGTCTCAGATGTGCAAGAAAGATTGTGCTTACAATGCTTTCATGATACATCTTTCTAGCTTAATCAACGGTCAATGAATCAGGAGACCTGCACTGCTTCAAATGCCAGTTTAGAAAGCGGAGTAAGGATTTAAGAGAAGCAGGCAAGCATCAGCTGGGGTTGCCAAGTAGCTGGTTTGCTGTTTGCCATCCCTTACTCGAATGCAGGAGCAGATTTGCATGGCGTGCTATAGAGCTCCGAGCTCCATGGGCCACTCTGGTCCTGGGAAACCACCTGGAGCACTGGTTGGAGAGGACCTTTGGTGTCTTCCTGGGGGAAGCCAGAGCCAAGGGAGGAAAACAACATAGGCAAAAGGATGCCCCTGCCCCCCGTTGCAGGTTATTGACCCTGTCCCTTCTTTCCCATGTCCTAAACCAGCTTCACATGGGGAACTGGTTATCTTACCGTCTTCCCAACACCCCAGCCTGGAGTTCCTCCAGCCTTTCTTTGTAGACCTATTCAGCTGTACCAGCTCTTCAGCAAGCCTGCACGACTGCAGCTTGTGCGTGGTGTGGTGGGGGTGAGGCCCATGCAAGTCTTCTCTTTCCAAGGTAGACTGAGACACCCCACACTCACTGCTCCAAAGGCATGCTAGGCTGGCCATGAGCAGCTGTCCTGACAGCTGGCACCTTGTTGTGCGAGAGAAACACCCCAGAAAGTGTATTTTTGTGCTTCTAACAAACAGCGTTGCTTTGGAAGGAACCCTGAAACATCTGGCCTGGTAGGGAGGAGGTGTGAGCGGTGGCAGGACCATGTGAGTGCCTCGGTGTCGGTGCCTGCCAAGTACAACATTCCTTCGGAAGTGCGTGTGCAGTGTCCCTTCCTGTGATCCGCTGTTGGAGACTAATCCTGTGACATTGTTTTCCATGAGGAAACGGCATTCAGCTCCTGCTGGTTTGCAGAGTAACACAGCAGTGACTCAGACAACATGTACTTGCCCGCAGCTGGCATGGGGCAGGGGAAGCGAGATGATTTCTGGAAGATTTTACCCCTGTGTGGATCATCTTCTGATCTGTAAGAAGCGACTCTCTGTGCAAGGCAAACTGCATCCTCAAAGGTCAGCCTGGGCTGCTGACAGAGGTCTTTTCTTGATTTATCAGTCCCTGCGTAATTTCTGGACTTGGCAGCTAGAATAAGGTTGGAAACAGTCCAAACCAGGGCTGCAGCCCAACCTCTTGTATCTCTGACTGAGGGGGAGCCTTTAAATAAAAAGATGATAATGGGGCTCTCCACCTCTGACTGTCTCATCTGGCAGGGAAGGGGGAGGGGAGAGATGAAATTAGTTATCAAAGTACCAATCATTAAACTAAATTCATGACCACAGTCCCCCCAGATCTCTTGGCATACCTGTCAAATAGATGGGTATGATCCACACACTGGGAAGCTGATAGCTGTAACATTTCACTGTTTAAACATTAGGTGACATTGTTTGTTGGATCTACTGAAGCAGCATAAACCACTTCTGCAACTACGCTACTTCCAGGAGATTCCTTCCAAGTGGCAAATCCGCACATGCAAACGTTGACTTGGGCCTCAGCCTCAAGATAAAAGCTTTCTATGCTTAAAATATTTCTTACCAAAATCACATGGGCTTCTCAAGCTCAGTCAGCACAGCTTTGTAGCATGGCTTACAGGCTGAACTGAAGGTAGGGTATGTGGGCATGCGTGTACAGAGAAGGACGACCACTGGGGCAGATTTAGAAGCCTGAAGCATGCCAAAGAAGTCAGATCTTGTGCAGTTTACAGTCTTACCCACGTGTAGAGACAGGTCCCAGGTGACCACGTCTCTGTGCTGTCAGAGTTCAATACTCTCTGACCAGGTTCTTCTAGATATTACGCATGAGGAGAGTTTAATGTTTAATATCAAATATCCTTACTGAGCATATTTGGCATTACATGGGATTTTGATTTAGCGAAGTGAGAGATCGCATCACAAGCATAATATAGCATTTGCAATATACAGATGAATCACAGCGCAAACATGATTCTCTTTACTGGTCTCTATATGCTTATCGTCACAACGCTGGGCCTCCCCAGTCACTGGGAAGGAATATGCTGGTTGAAACTACCTCAAGCCCATTGCTCTCTTCAAACTTTGATTTTTTTGTTGTCCAGTTTTTATATTTTATGTTGGGCTGAGCCACATATACACTGCTCCCCTGTCACACTGGTCTGGCTTGCTCAGGAGGACGTTATTCTTTGTTAGTTGTCTGAGGGAACCTGGTGATTCACTGGTGCAGCTGTCTTACCTAAAACCATGGTAACCCTCCAGCGTCCCTGGTGTTGAGATAAGTGCAGTTTTCTTTACCGTACATTATTCCTCAAGCCCATTGCGTTTTGCCCTTCTCTTCTGAGCTCTCCTCCATTGTGGGGATGTGCTGGTCTGTCAAAACTGCCCAGGTTTTCAGTACAAGGGAACAGTTTGTTTCTCAACCTCAGATAGTTCAGATGAGATCTACTACTTCAGCATGGCAGATCACAGGAGCATGATAATAGTGCAAAGCAGGGGTCTGTGCAACGTGTCTCATTCACAAAGGACAGATTGCAATTCCATTTTTCTTTTGAAAGTGGCAGAGAATATTTTGAATAGGGAAAGAAGCACCAGCTGCCAGTGAGTGGAAAGCACAAGGAATATGAAAACCTATCCAATACTCATGCAAAATTCAAAACTACTAGTTTGAAAAATATTAATACCTTTCCAGAAATTTATTCACGTATATTCTTACACTATAGTGTCTGACAGTAATTTTTTTGCCTAATATTGATCTAAAGCTTGAAGTCTGAAGTTCTATTAGCATGTAATGAGTTATGTTTTTTAAGTCAGTATTAAATTAATAATTGCATATTCTAATTACTCACCCTGAGGTTATCAGTACAGACACGATACCCTACAGGACCCCTATCTTACTGTGCTAGACTTTAAACACGTATGAAAAACTATCAGATTAGTTACCTAGAGGATGCAAAACTGGAATATAAGCAAGGCAGCTGAAAACTTACAAATGGAAACCAAAAGCTGAGTGTAAAAATCATGAGTATAGACAGCATGTATTCTCACTACACTAGAGGCTTAGTCATTTGCCTCTATCTCACAGAATTAGATCTGGCTTGATTCCATCTTGTTGTGAATTTGTGTTTAATCTACACATGTGCTAAAAGAACAACATTTTAAGTGATCTTGCTTGAGCACTGTCACTAGTAAGTATGGGCAGGGTTTGGGGAGCAGAAAGGGAGGGGTATTGAAATCTGGTGTTCTGCCACTAGTGAGGCACTAGTAAGTGAAGAAAAGAAAGTCATAATTAAAACAAAAACAATTCTGGAATCCTTCTTTAGGCTAGTTACAGCAGAAAAGGCTTGAGTTTGTTTACTGTTTTGTGACCTGTTAGTTCTGTATAAACAAGAACTGTAGCAAGCATGATACATTTTTTAAGCGCCACTATCGTACTCGGCTCACTCGTTCACTCATCCCAGGAAGAGAAAGGAGTTATGCTTAGGACTAGACAAAATCTAAGGAGACTCCCATTACACCTATGCATTCCTCTGCACCTCTGCAGCAGGAAGCACAGTTGCTACAGCCGAGGTAAAAGCTGTGAATGTCTCTGCCAGGGGAAAAATAGTAACTGATTAGAAGAGTTCAGTGATGGTTACTTCATATTAGAAGAGGGGAAGAGCGAAGGTCATTTCTTAATGTACTCCTTTTCTGAAGTGATGCGGACTAGTTAGGGAGAAGAAAATTTTCATCTACATCATATTTGTCATCATCTTCTGAAAAAAACCCCAACTTCCCCTTTTCCCCAAAAAACTGATGCTGAAAAAGACATAGATTTCATATTGACCATGAAAACATCTAGGGACAGTATTAGAAACAATAGTAGAGATGAGAGGATAACGAGCTCCTGTTTTAAGGTTTTAATATGACCGTAGAGAGCAAAACACTCCTTTGGTTTTATGATTCAATGGAATTAAATAGATTGAGGGAAGATACTCCTTCCCAGTTTAGTAGCACAATAGAGAAAAACTACTTAGCATATGTTCTAACATGTCACAGTTTAAAAGAGTATGTAGAAATTATGTTTCCATTTGCTACATAAAAGGACAGAAGAAAATCGAATTATAACACCCCCACCTGGGTTTTTTTTTCCAGAAAAATAAAAAAGAAACCAATCTTTATGTGTTAGTTTAGTAGTTATTCCAGCTCAGGATGTTCTTATAAGGTGACATTTGTAACATCCTTAGACAAGGATTGCTCCTTACTTTCATAAATACTAATTCAGAATCTTGTCTGTATCCACTATATATTTAGACCCATAAAACAACAGCTAAAAATTGAAAAGCTTGATCTGCAGTAAAAAAGAAAGATTATTTTCTTGCTAAATACGGTAGCAGAAATTTAAATCTATAGTTATACTAAAGCATATTTTGTAGAAAAATAAGGAAAAATCCCCACAGCAGTAACTCCAATGGAGCAAAATTAGGAAATGTCACAATCTAATATAAAGGTAATAATATAAAAGAGATTCTATTCCACCTTCTGGTTAATATGTGCTTACATAAAAAATTGGTTATGTAATAATGGGAAGAGAGAATCAATGTTCCAATTTCTTAAATGGGACGTGGAAAGCAAAATACAAACCCAATATATTAGAAAGCCTGACAGCACAGATGTTGTGGAAAATTCCCTAAAGCCAGTAAGAGATTTCAAAACATTAACAATCCTGAAAGTTTACAGAACTTTGAATACAAATAAAACAAAGCCGTTAGTGAACAACAGCATGAAAATAATGAGAATTTACAGTAATTCAGAGAAAACTCGGTCATTGCAAGAATATATAATACAGACACATATGCACAGCAAATGGGTTTATACAAATCCAAGAAGGAGGAAAAAAACTTTCCAGTTGCTACGAACATGTACGACGTTGGGATTCTTTTTTTTTTGGGGGGGGGGGGGGGGGGGGGGGATGTTTTGTTTACTTCGCAGACCCTACAGCACTGTTGAACAGGTACCGGCAGGCGATGTTCCCTCCCGCTGTGACGGAGGCAGAAGGAACTGGCGGGAAGCCCGCCCCTCGTCGCTGCAGTCCCCAACCAGGTCCGCTCCCACCCCATAAAAGCCGCCGCGCCGCCGCGCTCCGGCATCACTCTTTTCTTGGGGTTGAGTAACGGCAGTATGTCCGGCAGAGGCAAGGGCGGGAAGGGGCTCGGCAAGGGAGGTGCCAAGCGGCACCGCAAGGTGCTGCGCGACAACATCCAGGGCATCACCAAGCCGGCCATCCGGCGCCTGGCTCGGCGCGGCGGCGTCAAGCGCATCTCGGGGCTCATCTACGAGGAGACGCGCGGCGTGCTGAAGGTCTTCCTGGAGAACGTGATCCGCGACGCCGTCACTTACACCGAGCACGCCAAGAGGAAGACGGTCACGGCCATGGACGTGGTCTACGCCCTCAAGCGCCAGGGGCGCACCCTCTACGGCTTCGGCGGCTGAAGGCCTCTTCGCTCCCCGACCGACCACCTCGAGAACCCAAAGGCTCTTTTAAGAGCCACCCACTTAATCTGGAAAAGAGTTGTATTGCTTCAAAGCTGGTGAACAGGAAAGCAAAGTTTCTATAATCTTTGTTCTTAATAATTTATTTTTTTGTAAATTACTACGTAGGTAGTTCTTAAAATTAAGCCTCTCATAATTAAATGTTTAAAGTTAATAAGTATATATTAAGTTAGTAAAATTCAAAGCTGTTGATTTTAATATTGCTGCAATTAGAATTAAATGGTTTCTTTTGTTTTATTCCCTGAAGAAACAAGCTTAGCAGAAAAACACTATACTGTTTTGAGCTAGTGATCTGGCCGGGCTCAGGTACACATCGCCCTGTGGGCATCTCTCCTGGTTGTGTTTTTCCACTGATGGGAGTAAACACCCGTAGATATGTATTTAAGTTATGTTATCCCTGTAATGGTGCTCTTGGCATGTGAAAATGTGTGGGAGCAGGGTGGGAGGTGTCCCAGTTGGTCACCCACTGAGCCCCTTCTCATATAACTAAATACCAGAATGATCCCAAGTCTGTCATCTGACTGCTTTTTAGGGAGCTGTTTGTTATTTGTGCATTCAGTGAGTTGAAGCTTAGGAAGCTTTTTCTTTTAATGGCTGCTGAAGCCAGAGCAGTTCTCTGTATCCAGGGTCAGCAGCAGTTTTCCCTTCACCTGACAACTCTTCCCTGCTCAGGCTCTGAGGAAAGCTCTCCTGGCTAGTAAAACAGCAGAAACGCACTGGGAAAAATGGAAATGGACTAGAAGTTTGTATTTCAGCAAGCAACAGCCTGGGAATACTACTTGGGCTGAAAGAAATTTAATCTTGTTGAAAACACTATCCCTTGAACAATTACATTTTCATGTGAATTCACCTCAATCCAAAAGCATTTATTGTACTAGCTATGGTATTAATTTCTACTATTTCCAGATTAAAGTTACTCTAGGCAAAAAAAAACACAAACAAAAACAAACCAAAAAAAACAAAAGCAGCAAACAACTCCCTGCCCCTGAAAAAAAAAAAAGCCCCCTAACCCAACAAAAAATAACCTCCCAAAACCAAACGCCAAGCCCCAAAAATACCATTATAAGGAATCCTATTGATGAAACCCTGTACAACACTTATTTTTCAAAGCTCAGGCCTCGGTGAAGTAAAACAAAATGAACATGAACCTTCTATGCGTCCAGGACAGCAAAATTTACAACTACGCATTTCCCTTTTGAACACTTTTTATTATAGGTTTTCATTTTTGGTATATACTATAAAAAATTGCTACAAGAAATATATAAAACCGAAAACAAGACCGGCGCGTGCAAGGCGGAGGGCGGGTGAGGACGGATGGCGAAAAGGCGCCCTTCCGAGGCGCGCTTTTCGAATTCGAAAGTATCCAATCATAACGACGTGTTGCTGCCAGCCAATCAGAGGGGCGAGCATGCTATAAAAGCCGACCCGGCAACGGCAGGGTTTCATTCCGTGGCGACGATTTGAAGAGGCGTTTTGGGTCTCTCGGAGCGATGGCGCGCACGAAGCAGACGGCGCGTAAGTCGACGGGCGGGAAGGCGCCCCGCAAGCAGCTGGCCACCAAGGCGGCCCGCAAGAGCGCGCCGGCCACGGGCGGCGTGAAGAAGCCGCACCGCTACCGGCCCGGCACGGTGGCGCTGCGCGAGATCCGGCGCTACCAGAAGTCGACGGAGCTGCTGATCCGCAAGCTGCCCTTCCAGCGCCTGGTGCGGGAGATCGCGCAGGACTTCAAGACCGACCTGCGCTTCCAGAGCTCGGCCGTGATGGCGCTGCAGGAGGCGAGCGAGGCCTACCTGGTGGGGCTCTTCGAGGACACCAACCTCTGCGCCATCCACGCCAAGCGCGTCACCATCATGCCCAAGGACATCCAGCTGGCCCGCCGCATCCGCGGCGAGCGCGCCTGAGCCTCCCGCTGCGGGTCCCCGTCCCCCCCCCGTCATCCTTCATCCACCCACCCTAAAGGCTCTTTTAAGAGCCACCACATTGCACAAGAGAGCTGTGACACAGTGCTTCTTGATAGTTGGATACAACACTAAATTTTGAAGTCCTTTTAAGGTAGTGTAAATTTTTTGGCTGTTATATAAGTACTAATAGTAGCATTTAGTTTGTTTCTCCCTCACCCTCCCTATTTCTGTGCTCATCTGCTTTCTCTGTACTCTGTTGTCAAGAGGCCTTTGGAATCATATAATGCTGTTCCAATGGAAACATGTTTATAAGGTTTTCTAAGCAATTGTTTCATAATGTTTGATTTTCTGAGCGGACTTACATGCTGTATAGCGAGGGGTTTGGAAATGTCTAATCGACTATATGGAAAAATAAACTACAAGTTGGAAAAAAATGCTTGGAAAAGTTAAATGAAAAATACTTCAGTGATAGTGGTAAGAGCTATAATTTTTTTTAAAAAAAGAGTAGGACAGAAAACCTATTATAATTGATCCCCTGCACCCTCCCCAGACTTGATGCTTCCTGTAAAATATTTTATTTTGCAACAGTTTTATGGAGCAGTGTGGGTTTTTACTTTTAAGCAATGTGGAAGGCATAACCTGAGCTGGCATTGGGGAAAAAAGCTTCAAGCAGCTTTTTATTAAAGAAAAAACGCTGTAAATTTACTGTTGCTCTTACTAGGTTATACTCTAAAAATCCTAACAGTGTATTTGATGTCTCAGAGCCCTACCTCTCTAAGTATGAGGTGAATAAAACTAAAGTGCTATGAAGATAAGCCTTATGCAAAGGATAAAAATGGAAAATTCAGTAAATTAATCTCATTGTCATTTATAGTTTCAATTTTATTTGCTTGCTTTATGACTTTGAGGAAAGGCTGGAGCAGAGGACAAAGGACATCTTGGTAGAAGTGAAGAGAATCTGGTGGGTGTTCCTGGGAATTCTCCCTTCCCATTTTCCAAATAAATGGAGAGCACTGGCACAGGGGAAAGTTTTGTGGCTTTTGGGGGTGACCAAAACAGCTGAGGGAAAGGAAGCAGTTGTCAGGCCTTGGAAGCTTTGTAACCAATGACAGGCCTGTAGGACATACACTTATATGGTTTTGAGACTCGAGGACAAGTATTTTGTGTTTGATGATAAAAAAGATGGTGGAGGCAGTAGAGGAATCCCCAGAAGGATCAGAAGGGCTACGTTCACTATAGTTCAGTTGATTCAATACAGTTCTATAGTCAGGTAATTACAGTTGGTCTCTAGTTCAATTTCTTGGTTGATTGTGTCAAGTCTTGCAGACTCTAGCTGTTTTAGTATTTCGGAGAAGTCACCTTTTTTTATTCATTGACAAATAAAACATTCAGATTCCTATGGTTTTTGCTTCTTTGTTGTCAAAGCATCTCTTCCTCTGTCCTTGACAATGCTACCTGGCCTGTCCAATACCCTCCTGTAAATATGACCAGCCAAGTCAGTCTGAAATAAAAATTCAGGTATTTTGAGTATGGCATCTGGGGAACCCTGCAAGAAGTTTCATAGGGTGTATTTCTGAACACTACACAGAAGGGAAAGCATGGTAGGTACAACTAATAGTCACAGCATAGCAATGTAGGTATGAATGTATAGACACACATATATATGCTTTTCCTTTACTCACAAGTTTTAATTCTGCTCAGTATCCATCCACTTGTCTTTCCCAGTCACCTCTAACCTAACAACACCTGTCTTTATACATGTGGTTTATTTTTTGAGGTTCTAAGAATATGGTTGATTTTTTTAGGGTTAAGCAGCTATTTAAGATCACCCAGAGATCTGCCCCAAGGCTGGAAAAATTATGAGTGGCAGAGTGCGTGGGGCAGTATGGGCAAATGGTCAGTGGGCATCTCCAGTGTTTTGGAACTGCACCCTTGAAGAAGTGCAGAATCCTGCAAAACTGGTGCAACATTTGTAAAAAGTATGTTGTCACCCCAATAGTTCCAGGGAGACGCAAATCACTGCAATGTGTTGGGGCCTGGCCTATGCCTATCGAGCCCCGTTCACCACTATTCAGTGCCCTCAAGGGGAAGGGACGGTCTCAGGATCTGACAACAATAACAGGCACTGCGGCCACTCCAACCCCCGCGACAGGCACTGCGGCTGAACCAGCCCGTACCAATACCACTTGCCCCCATACAGAACAAGAAACATACAAAAATAAATTCAGTTCACTTAGTGAAAGATGAAGATGAACCAGAGTATTTCTCTTCCGCTCTGCAACTGAAACCAGAACAGAAATACATAACCTTATTTCCCAAATTTTGTATTAATAATGGTAACATATCTGGACAAACCTGATTGATAGTTATTCCTCTGTATAGTACTTTTCATCATAGTTTTTTTGGCCTTCATAGGTATGCTTCTGTGTTGTGAGAAAGCAGCCTCACACATCTTGTCTTTTCAACATGATCATCCATCATTCTGAGGCCAGCCTCAAAATCAATGTTTTGGGACAGATATTCTTGCTCCTGGAATTAACGATTGTTAAAACAGACTGCCTTAGCTGCACTCAACAGTAACACAATTCCAATGAGTTGCAGGAAGTTTCTGCTCTTGCCTAGACCCAGCCAGCCTCAAGAGTTTGAGGTGCAGAGTTCCTGAGCCTGGGCCAGTCCCAGAGTGAGTGGCCTGTCCTGGCCCCCCTTCTCCCTGAAAGC
The DNA here is from genome assembly GCF_929443795.1 of Astur gentilis. NCBI lineage: Eukaryota > Metazoa > Chordata > Aves > Accipitriformes > Accipitridae > Astur > Astur gentilis. The sequence continues at coordinate 16,354,754 of NC_064913.1, forward strand.
TGTTTCACTTTATGGCAAAGTCATAGCAATGTAAAAAACTCTTATTCTGCCTGATGTTCTCTGCTCACCATCCTTTAATAAATATATTGACCTCACGCACCCCCCCTCCCTTGAATTTTTCTCCTTCCTCACCCAGTGTTCATAAAGTGCCTGTTGCTCCCCTCCCCTGTTTGCAAAGCACCCTGGTGAATTGCGTAGCTGGAAATTTAGAGCCTTGTGGGGTTTATGAAAGGCAAATATTTATACACAGGCAATATAAAAAAATATCAACTTTTAAAAAAAAGAGCTAGGGCCATAAAGTCAAATGCTACAGTCTAGAAAAAAAGCAAGAAAACATTGCTATTTTCAGAGCATGCCGATTTCAAAACAGTGTTACAGCTCCTTTAATTGTGGACGTAGTGGCTCTTAAAAGAGCCTTTGGGTCTGCGTGGGCTGCCTCGGTGCCTGCCGGAACCGGGGAGGGGCTGCGGCGGGAGGCTCAGGCGCGCTCGCCGCGGATGCGGCGGGCCAGCTGGATGTCCTTGGGCATGATGGTGACGCGCTTGGCGTGGATGGCGCAGAGGTTGGTGTCCTCGAAGAGCCCCACCAGGTAGGCCTCGCTCGCCTCCTGCAGCGCCATCACGGCCGAGCTCTGGAAGCGCAGGTCGGTCTTGAAGTCCTGCGCGATCTCCCGCACCAGGCGCTGGAAGGGCAGCTTGCGGATCAGCAGCTCCGTCGACTTCTGGTAGCGCCGGATCTCGCGCAGCGCCACCGTGCCGGGCCGGTAGCGGTGCGGCTTCTTCACGCCGCCCGTGGCCGGCGCGCTCTTGCGGGCCGCCTTGGTGGCCAGCTGCTTGCGGGGCGCCTTCCCGCCCGTCGACTTACGCGCCGTCTGCTTCGTGCGCGCCATCGGCAACCGGACAGAACTCTCACCTTGCCAGGAGCAGAAGGGAATGAAAGAAGCGGCGCAGCCCCCTTATTTATAGCGCCGTCTCGTCTCTGATTGGATGAAAGGAAGCGCGACCTCATTGGCTACAGTGGGAATCCCAGCCTGGGCCCAAGGTAGAGGAATTCGCCGCCGCCCCCACCCCCGCTCTCCCCCACCGCGTCCCCGCTCCGAGTCCCGGCTCCCTCGGGGCGAGCCCGAAGCCTGCGGGCGGGCATTGCAGGATCAGCGCTCGCGTCCCTTCTGCTTCTCTGGCTTTCCCTCTCCGCCAGGTTGCTGACATATTAAATGCTGTGTGGAGGCTCAAATTCAGGAGTTGTTCTTAAAGCGCGAGTTATTTTAATAATTTTGGTTTTTAGTGGGCTGATTACAAAAGAAGAAAAAGTTCCTTCACAGCCATACAGAGCTCCATCTTACAGTAACAGGCACATTATTCCCAAAGCCTCAAAGGAAACAGCGCTTGGTACGTCAAAACACAGATACAGACGTTTTAGAAACCCTGTAATGCAAGTTTGTATCCTTAACAAGCATGTAAGGAGGTATAACGATTGAGATGCATCTTTTAGGCTATTATTCTAATAATGTTTTCTTTTCTTGAGGGAATTCGGTACAGTATCATCAAGTAAAATTTGAGAATACTTAGACAATTAATTTTTTTGTGAAATTAAGAGTTTGAAAAGGAATATGGATTTACTCTTATTACTTAATGTGCCCCTACTCGTTAAGGCTGTGTGAAAAACAGAAGTGACAGTAAGTGGTTATTGATTGCCCTTGTTTGCGAGCAGTCAATAACTAGCAATAGTTTTACATAAACACGAAAATCTGGTTTTGCAGTTTTTTCCTCCGGTGGTGAGGGAAATAGAACAATAATACTTTGGAGGCGCGTCCCGGACAGGAGTATTCCCTTTGCGAGAGAACAAGAAAAGTCTTTGAACAAGGCTTCTTCTGACGCATTTACTTGAAACGTGCTGCCAGGGAGGCATTTTCATTCATGATCCACCCCCCCCCCCCCCCATTTACTTTGGAAATCTAATATAGATTTACTCCTGAAGTAGCTTTTAAAAAGATAAAAAACTCATTGACAAAGAACTGAAGACAGGCTATAGTAACAAAAAAAATATTTATTTCGAATTGTCAAAAAGAAAGCATTTATATCAGACCGACTTTCGTAACCTTCCCTAAGTGACAAATTGTTTTCCCTTCCTTGCAGTTGATTATCTACCCTCAGTTAAATGAAAATTCCAAAGTACGTTAAATGCTCCAGATAACTATACTTAAATCAGCAAAGATTAAAAAAAAAGAAAACATTCTGTTTTGATTACAAAGAGCACTTGAAATATTTAGTGGCGTACATATTTGCAAGGGAATTTAAAGAGTACAGAAACAGGCATCTTTTACACAGCAAAACCAACTTTGCCAGCAACAGCAAAATTAAAAATCAAATCGCATATTATCACAAGATCTTTTTGCAGTACTGTATAATCGCTATTTTTAATAAGCTTTGGAAATTGTAGAGCAGATGGTTCAATTGTCCCGTCAGAGAAAACAATGTTACAGCTCTTCTTAGAAGGAAGTGGGTGGCTCTTAAAAGAGCCTTTGGGTTCTCGAGGTGGTCGGTCGGGGAGCGAAGAGGCCTTCAGCCGCCGAAGCCGTAGAGGGTGCGCCCCTGGCGCTTGAGGGCGTAGACCACGTCCATGGCCGTGACCGTCTTCCTCTTGGCGTGCTCGGTGTAGGTGACGGCGTCGCGGATCACGTTCTCCAGGAAGACCTTCAGCACGCCGCGCGTCTCCTCGTAGATGAGCCCCGAGATGCGCTTGACGCCGCCGCGCCGAGCCAGGCGCCGGATGGCCGGCTTGGTGATGCCCTGGATGTTGTCGCGCAGCACCTTGCGGTGCCGCTTGGCACCTCCCTTGCCGAGCCCCTTCCCGCCCTTGCCTCTGCCGGACATGCTGCCGTCGCTCAATCCAAAGGAAGGAGTGATGCCGGAGCGGGGCGGCGCGGCGGCTTTTATGGGGTGGGAGCGGACCTGGTTGGGGACTGCAGCGACGAGGGGCGGGGCTTGGGGCTCGCTCCCGCCGGATCTCCCCGCTCCCTCTACCGCGCGCCCCGCTCGCAGAGAAACGGCGGGTTCCGCGCGAGTTTCCCTTCCCGCGGCACAGGCGGTTCGGTGTCGCCGCCCTTTCCCGGTCCGTTCGTTTCCTCCAGATAAGAAAGACATTGGGTCTGTGTGTATAATAGCTTATATAATTTTTAAAATCTTTGATACGTCGTAATCCTTTAGCTGTAAAACCTCAATCATAGAATGCTATCCCAGCTACTGAATCACTTAAATTACTCTTTGAATTTTTACTGTAATTATTTTAAATTACGGGCATGTGTTATGTAGTGCAATTTCACCTTCTTGCATTGATTCTCACGTGTGGCTTCAGTGTTTTAAACAGCTGCTCCTCATGGTTTTATTAATGGAGCATCTTGCAGCAAAATCTGTCCAATCGTGTTTCTGAGAAATTCTGCCCCTCCTTGAATTTCTTTTTCATCTCCATTTCCCGCCCTTTCTGAACGTTTTCTCAAGGAGAGTTTAGCAGTAAAGGTACACTGATGGAGAGTTTAACCCTTACGTTCTCCGCTTTATTTTTTTTAAGGTAAAACGGTTGGTTTGGACAAATATTTTTACAGTACTTTCCATTCTTGTGGTGGCATAGACAGCAATGTGGCTTTTTTAAAAGAGATTGAAAAAATAAATATGTAAAAAGAAGGGTGGTTTTGTCCTTCAGGGGACGGTATTCAACTCTGGGTTTTCTTGCTTTGGGACAGGAAGATCTTCTGAGGTTTTACTATTGAAAACAAGAAACATTCGGTCATTTTCGACCTGAAAATGATCAGGAAGCGTGAAAAAAGTTTCCAGTATTGAGGGTTTGCTGCCCTCTTATGGACGTTGATTCTTTTTTTCCCTTTATAAGATGGGCGGCTTTATATAATGTATCCTTTCAAAAATATACAATATAAAACACTAATCACTTTCTATCTTCCCATAAGCCACAGATACAGATGTTGTATCTGCTAGCAGAGAATTACCAAGATCTTGGGTCTGCTAATCAGCTATCAGGAGAGCAGGATGGGATCTTGCAGTTCTCCTGTTTTTCCATTTGTTGCTATTAATCACTGGAATCAATAGAAAAAACACCTCAAGAAAACCTGCTCATCTGTTTTCTTATCCACTGAATAATACAAGGCTGTATGCCCATGTCGTGGTTTAACCCCAGCCAGTAACAGCACCATGCAGCCACTCGCTTACTTCCCCCCACCCAGTGGGATGGGGGAGAGAATCAGGGGAAAAAAGTAAAACTCGTGGGTTGAGATAAAAGCAGCTTAATAGAACAGAGAGGAAGAAACTAATAGCGATAATAATAACAACAATAAAGTGACAATAATAATAAAAGCATTGGAATATACAAAGCAAGTGATGCACAATGCAATTGCTCATCACTTGCCAACCGATGCCCAGTTAGTCCCTGAGCAGCGATCCACCCCCCCAGGCCAACTCCCCCCAGTTTATATACTGGGCATGACACCACATGGTATGGAATACCCCTTTGGCCACTTTGGGGCAGCTGTCCTGGCTGTGTCCCCTCCCAAATTCTTGTGCCCCTCCGGCCTTCTTGCTGGCTGGGCAGGAGAAGCTGAAAAATCCTTGACTTAGTCTAAACACTACTCAGCAACAACTGAAAACATCAGTGTGTTATCAACATTCTTCTCAGACTGAACCCAAAGCATAGCACTATCGCAGCTACTAGAAAGAAAAATTAACTCCATCCTAGCTGAAACCAGGACAATGACAGAAATTCATCTAATAAAGTGAAGCAAGGTTGGAACCGAGTTCCCTCTCTTCTTCCCTCCCAGATGATTCTTTAATGGCTTCCCTGTCTTCCATATGTCTTGACACGGCTTCCAGGAGGATCCATTCCATGGTCTTACTAGGCCCTGAGGTGTGGCTGACTGGTCTGTAGGTCCCAGGGTCCACTTTATTATCCTTTCTAAAGTTGGCTGTGATATTCCCTTTTCTCCAACCTCTGGGACCTTCACCTGACTGCAATGACTTCTCAACGATGAAGAGTGGCTTAGCAACTGCATCTGCCAATTCCCTCAGGACCCTGGGATGCATCTCATCGGGCCCCACAGACTTGTGTATGTTCATGTTCTTCAAATGGTCTCAAAGCTGATCTTCTGTGATGGGAAGGACTGTTCCCCCAGTCCCTGCCTTGAGGTTCAGGGACTTGAGAGACGTGGGAAGAGAGATTGCCAATGAAAACTGAGTCAAAAAAAGATGTTGAGTACCTCAGCCTTTTCCACGGCCGTTGTTACTACTTCTCCTGTCATATTATTGGGGGGGAAGGGAGGGGCACATTTTCTTTAATATTCCTTTTCTGAGAAAAAAGATTTCTTTACTGCCTTTCTGTAACTTGCTGTTCATGGCCAGGTATTTATGTCACCAGGTCTGGTCCTGACAGGAGAGAGATGCTGATGATAGTAAAATGTTCTCTCTGACAGAAGGAGAAAAAATATTTCAGGAGTTAAGAACCAAGTGGCCAAGGCAGCCAACCAGGGAATGGGCACAGGGTTCTGTTACGAAGACGGTAAATCTACAGCAGAGAAAATGGAGAAGCAGGGAATAAGTGGCAAAACACTGCAGTAGCAACAGCAATGTGCATTTTTACTAGGGCAGTTCCATACAACTGAGCGTGAATATGCAGTATGCAGACCCAGTCAATATATGCAGCCTTGGTTTACAAGTGCCAGCATACACTGGTTGCTGAAAGAACAACGGGAACTCTTTTTTTATGACTGGTGCAGGTCCTGACCTATGCTTTGTTTATTTTTATTGTTTTCAGTGTTTGATGAGAACAATAACCCCATTATTATTTTTCTATATTTCATTTTTTCCACAGCTCCTGGCAGCCCAATCCTGAAATCATTGAAAAGCAAACCCTGCAGTCCTTGGGAAAACCAAGCACTGGGGTTTCACTGATGTCCCAGCAGCAGGCCTGCAGGAATGAACAAAACTTGCACGGGAATGGAAGTGCAAAGAGATCACAAAAACCAATCTGCAAAGTGAAAATCACAATAAAACACAGCTCCAAATCCAGAAGGAGTTGCCTGAAATTGAGTATGAAGAGTGAAAGGCGATCCCAGGAGTCGTCACACTGATGACTTTGTTGTGCTTTGACAACACACGTTCTGGAGAAGAGGGATCTCAAATCCCCACAGAGAAATGTGGTTGGTATTCCCCAGTGCCCAGCACCGGACTGGGTGCATTGTGGTCTAGGTCATAAAAAAAAGAAACTTGTGGCAGAAAAGCTCTATTGTGTAACCTTGCTAAGTCAAAGGTGTCTAGGCGAAACTCTGTACCCGAACCCAAGCTGGCCCAAATCTCTACTGCCATACAAGCAGCTGAGAACAGGTCTGGTGTTAATGATATTCATATCACACTTAGTTTTGGGGACTCCACACCAGCTGTCCCAACCTTCCTGTCCATACACTATAGCTGTCTCCACACGCAGGTCCTTCCTTTTGAGGACCTGTAAACTTAGTCTTAAAATGTAGATATTTACATCTCACCATTTATTCAGCCCAGGATACTATGAAGGGCTTTTTCTTTGCTTTATTCAGCTTAGGGTGCTCACTGCTACCGAGGATATGCAACAACAGCATATCCCTATTTTAAACATCTTTGAGCCTGAACTAACATCTTTCAGCCTTTTGTTGAAGACCAGCTTTCAATTTTCTGTAACAAATGCAGAAGACTTTTTTATAATAGTAGTGGAATAGCTTCACGAAATAAAACTCCAGCTTTGATGTTTTTAAGAATTGAGCCTTTAAGAGAGACCTCTTTATTGTTTTTCAAAGACATACTGAGACTATGCAGAATAAACTCTTACTCTCACATGACAACAATTACAGTAAAAGACAGACACACACAAAAAGCACAGGAGTAACAGAACCCACTACCAGAGAACAAAGAGGTAAAGAAATACATGTACAGAAATTACCTGGTTTTGTGGTAATCTGACAGGCAATCTGGCTTTGTGGTGACTAATGCCGATGAAAAATTCTGTAACCCCATTATACAAAAGTGTTCATCAGTACACAGTGATTTATTGGTCTGTGAGGGAGTAACTTCGACAGAATTCTTGCCAGCTTGCTGAGAGTCTGCTCTGCTTTATGTAGACCTTTATCTCACTCATGGATTCATTTGCCGTTATTTTCTTTCTCCATTTTTACTTCTAGTGCTGGAACATCACAGACTTTTGATATTTATTTACTTTACTAAATAAGTAAATCTGTGAAATAAAAAGTTCACCCTATGGAAGAGAAAAAAAATGAAAACAGGTCTTCCTTGTTATAATTTCCAATTCTGAACGCATTTTTTTTTACCTTCCTCCAAATTTTCAAGCAGCTTAACATTTAAAATCATAAAGTGGTTACTTGTGTATTCTGTCAAAGCATACCCGCTCACTAAACACCACCTTTTTTTTGCCTTCTGTTAAGCCACCTCCTCTTTGACCACCAGCTGCTCAGTTGTCCACCTCAAATCATTGCACAGAATTACTGTTCAGCCTGATTCCAATCCAGTTCCCAGGCCAGAACTATTCACAAAAGACAAAATGTGTTTTGTGCCTGAGGTCTTAAAGCTCTGCTTACCATATCACCTGTGTTCCAGGCAGTGGTATTCATGTTCCTTCGAGTCTGTAGGGTGGGAAAATGTCCATGGAGTGAGGGCATTGTAGAAATTTAAGAAATCTGCCGTTCATCTTAGAACATGTATTAGTCTGAGCAGTTTGCAAATATGGAACAAGCTAAGGACATGAAATAGCCTATATAAAAAGTTCAGTAAATAGAAGCTGCATGGCCATGGAGATGTCCTGGGAAAGAAATTAATGCCCAGATATCCAAAAAGGATGTCATACAACAGTGAGATATGTTCCCTTTCCACTGCCATCATAAATCACACGCTTCAACCTCAGCTCAGCAGGTTAGCTAGAAAGTTGAACCACGACAGCAGAGTAGTATCCCCCGATTTTTTCTTAGGATATCAACTTCTCTTACAACCAGAATAGGAAACTGCTCCTAGGAAGCTGGAAAGTGGCCTGTTGAAGATGATGTGGGGCCCTGAGGGACAGACAGTGATCGAACACTGTGGCAGTGACTCAGTAATTCAAGATAAGCTATTTCTGAGGGACAACCAGTGTGGAGTTGTGCATGCTCAGCTGAGATGGGCTGGCATCCACAGGGCTAGCAGTGCACAGGCTAAGGGGAGAGGAGGATGAGAAACAACGAATTAGGGGTACTGACTGATATGCCAGTGTGCAACTGGCATAGCCATGACATTACAGTTGTCCCTGAAAGCTGATTTTTCTCAGAGCACTCTTGCTCTTTGTCACTGTACTCACTTTTTCCAGTTGGGAAAAAAATTATCCAGTGGGTATCTATGCTAAGCTACCCAGCTCAGCTTTACAAGTTTAGTTGGATTTTTTGGTTTGATGTTAATTTTGTCCCTGTACTGGACAAATATCCACTGGAGCCTGTACAGATTCCGTTCAGTGCTCCTGCATACACATACACTTCTTGTTCGTGGTGTAGAACAATCTCTTACACTATTTGGCAGCTATCTCCAGCTAAGGACTATAAAGTCCATTCAGCTGAAGCCACAGCTATGTACTCTTTGCTTGTAATGGTATTTTAGACTGGTATTATTGTACATAGGGCAGTGCTCTCCATTACCACTTGTGTTCAGTAATGCACTGATTTTCTAAATCTCAGCTACTGCAGTAGCCAAGGTAGGTAACTGCTCCAACTGAATTTTCTTAAAAAACAGTTATAATAATTTGAGGTTTCCCCCTTACCTCTCAGAAAAGGGAAAGAAGCGCCCTGATGCCTTCCCCAAGCGAGCAGGGAGGGTAAGTTGCAACAGGCCAAGAATGAACTGCTGTCATTACTCCGACTCATTCCAGGGGCTGAAACGTTTATTCCAGGGCCGTTCCACCGAGGTCAATTCAATTAGCATGGGTATGTATGATCCAGTTACAGTAGCATGGGCAAAACTGTGTTTTGCCTTTTTGGGGTCAGCTGTAAAAAGATGAGTTAAGCATGAATATCACGTTTGCTACAGCAGCATACATGCTGTTTGACCATACCCAGTCAAAATCTACTCCCCTCTGACTAGTTGCAGCAGGCTGGAAAATCGCAGTTGAGCCACTCTCCTCCAGTCAGAGCACCCAGTTGGGTGAAACCCTTTGAGAATTTGTGGGTGTGACTCCCAACACCCCTTGCTGATGGTAACTCTGAGGGTCTGGCAGGCACTTCTGCATCCCAAACAGGGGCCCAGGCGCGTGAGCTCAGGAATTCGGGCTGAAGGGATATTGCCTGATAATTTCAGGGGGAAAAAAAGTGGGATATGCATGCAGGTTTGTACGTTATATAGAGGAAGAGGTCATAAACCCAAGCGAGGGGGGGACCCGACCCCGGCGGGTTCCTACCGCTCCCAGCGTCTCCGTTGCCAAAATGAGCCCCCGGACCGGCGGGCAGCACCAAGGGCTTCTCGCAAGGCTCCTCGAAATACCCGTGTCCTTTCGGACCCGGCTTGTCCCGCGACTTCCAGGGAAGGGGCGAGTTTGCAGGGGACAGGAGTGGACTGGGAGTGAAAAAGCCCACGGGAGGGGTAGCGAGCGCGTACCCAGGAAGTTCATAAACCTCTTCCGCCGAGTGGAAAAAAAAAAGCGGAGCGGCTGTTTAACCCGAAAACAGCCGTACACAAGAAAAGCCCGAGAACCGCGGCCAATCTCTGCGCAGCGCGGGCTTTTCGAAACCGGTCCGGCTCCGGGGAGCGGGCGGGCGCGCTTCCGAGCGCGGCTCTTCGCCCCCGGCTGATCGGAGAGAAGCTACGGGGAGCTGCAGCACACACACACACACAGACACCGCCCCCCCCCCCCCGTGAGCGCTGCCCGGCTTCCACGGGGACTTCGGGCTCGCACCGATTTCTTGCGGTTAAGGGGAAAGCTGCTTGCACCCCCGCCCGCCCGGCTGTGCTGAAAGGAGCCGTACAGCGGTGAACGCTGCTGCGGTGCCGCCCGGCACCTGTGGGAACAAAAGCGAGGAAGTTTGTGCTCTTATCGGAACCACCTCGATTAAGCAGAAAAGCAGTGCTGAAAAACAAAACTAAAGATTACACACACACAACGAACTTAAATAAAGCGTTTCAGCTCTTATTGGGAAAACTGGGGTGGCTCTTAAAAGAGCCGTTGGGTGTATCTGCAAGGCAGACAAGGTTTTTTCGGGAAGATTTATTTCTTCTTGGGCGCCGCCTTTTTCGCCTTGGCTGCTTTGGGCTTGGCCGCCTTCGGCTTGGCTGCTTTGGGCTTCACCGCCTTCGCCTTGGCCGGGCTCTTTGCCGCTACCGCCGCTTTTTTGGGCTTGGCAGCTTTGGTCACCTTCTTGGGGCTCTTGGTCACCTTCTTGGCCGCGGCAGGCACCGGTTTTTTGGCTTTCTTGGGGCTCTTTTTCGCCGTCACCGCTTTCTTGGGCTTCTTGGCCGCGCCGGCGGGCTTCTTCGCCGCCGGCTTCTTGGGCTTGGCGGCGGCTGCCCGCTTTTTGGGGGCTTTCTCCTTCACCTCGCCGGGCTTCTTGCTGAGACGGAAGGAGCCGGAGGCGCCGGTGCCCTTGGTCTGCACCAACGTGCCCTTGCTGACCAGGCTCTTGAGCCCCAGCTTGATGCGGCTGTTGCTCTTCTCGACATCATACCCACCGGCGGCCAACGCCTTCTTGAGCGCGGCGAGCGAGAGCCCCTTGCGCTCCTTGGAGGCGGACACGGCCTTGGTGATCAGCTCGGTGACGCTGGGGCCCGCCGGCTTGCGGGCTTTGGAGCCGCCCGCCGCCTTCTTGGGCTTCTTGGCGGCAGCCGAAGCCTTGGCGGGGGCCGGGGCGGCGGCAGCGGCGACGTCGGGCGCGGGAACGGGCGCGGTCTCGGCCATGACGACTCCGGCCGTGTCCGCGCGAACAATAGCGGCACCGGCGCCGCCGCCCCCTTTTATAGGAGCGCGGCGGGCGCTGATTGGTGCCGCCCGCCCCGCCCCGCCCCGCCGCCGCCCGGCGCCCGTTGTGTTTCTTCCCGGTCCCAAAAGGGCTTTTTCTTCCCGAAATTTACTGCCGATGCACCCCGTTTCTTCGCGGGCGGGGAGGGGGACGCCCGTCCGACCAGCTGGCGGAGTTTCCCCTCGGAAGGAGCAGAAATGAGGGGAAAGCGACCCCAGAAACTCCGCGGCGTGGAGCCGCAGAGACCTCGGGAGAGAGCAGCTTTCCTTTTATCTTTTAAATTAAATTTTTTCCAACGGCTGAATGGGCACAGCCGGCGTGGAATCTTGTGCTTTGGAAGGTCCGCTCCAGCACAGAGCGAAAACCAGAGTGCTTTGAACGGTTGGTCTCGGCGTAAATCGAGATTAAAGCCGTGGAAGTAACACAGCCTCGCCCCGCGGTCCCGGCGCCGCCTGCAGCGCTGCCCGCCTCGGCCGAGCCGCTCCCCTCCGAAATCCCGCAATCCCGCTCGTGTCCGTTCAGCGACCGCCGTGCCTTTAGCTGATCTTTCCGGGGAGACGGCTGTGCTTTAGCAGCGGCTGTGAAAGCCGGCGGCACCTCACGCCGGGTTCGGCCCTTCGGTGGAACAAAGCGCCGACCGGCCCCGCCGAAGGCCGGTGCGGTGTCACTGCACCGGCCGTGTCGCCTTAACGAAGCCGCTGTCGTTTGTTATAGTCAGGAGTCGGGATAGCTGCGATCGCAACGGGTCGGGTTTTAGTTCGAGAACGTGTAAAACGTCTTTGCGCGGCGGTTTGTTAAAACTGATTGGGAAGGAGAATCTGGGGTGTGATGAACTTGGAAGTGGACGGGGAGTCAAAGCTGAAAACTCGGTCCTCTGAGGGCGTCTTCGGTAATCAGGACACTTTATTAGGCAAAACTAATTTCTTTGTTCTCATGTCGTAAGTGCTTTGGTAACAGCGTGTGGTGATTCACCGCTTTTCCCCTTTCAGAAGTAAGGTAAGAATTTAAACCGTATCAAGAGGGTCCCTTCCCCGGTCATTGGCAGCTCCATATTCTAAACAATAGATGGATTCTCACTTTCTTCCTTCGTTTTCAATGGCATGTTGCTTTCTTTTTAATACGAAACAGTCAACAGTCTGCCTGCAAAAATGTTGTGTTTCAGACAGTAGGTACCAGGCTGTTACCAGCTCCTAAAAACGGGTGAGCGGATCTATTCAGGGCTAAAAGAAAGTGTAACAGAGTGCATGAAATGCTGGTACAAAAAAAAAACAGAGTTCCCGCTGCTTGGGACTGTGAGAACATACAAATACGCGGATGTGAGTCTCCGTGTGACATTCGAGAAATGTCTGATCACGCGTGTTTAACTGAAAATGCTAAAGGACTGAAATCAAAGCAAGGACTAGAGTTATTCTACTGATTTTACATACCTTCCCCCCCCCCCCCCCCCCCGCTTGGAGGTGAAATGTGGGAAGAAATGTGGGAAGAAAAGCTTGGTGAGGTCTTTCAGCGAATGCATTTCAGCTTGTAAAACTAAGGTAAGTACCTGTTTTGGGTGATCTATCTGGCTGCGGTAACGAGCGTGACAGGACTGCAGATTGTGAGACTGCAGGACTGTGCATTGTGTATTGATTAAACACAAAAATTGGAAACTAATTTCAATACCCATTTTTTTCTGATAGTTATTTCCAATAATGGGGGAGGATTAAAGTTCTCGGTGACATGACTGAACACTACCAGAACTGCTGACACTCTGAGGAAAATATTTCTTCTAAACTAGTAGCAGCGACCCCATGGTAAGAAAGAACGGAGATTTCCAGTCCTCCCAGAGGCAGTGAAGCTATCATTTTGTAACTCTCTAGTCCATTGATACCTGTATATGAGTGGTTTGTCTGTTTCAAGCTATTCACATTTAATGGAGGCTTTCTGTCAATTCTCTGGACTTGTACAACGAGGAATATTGTCATCCTTCTCAGTCTTTGAAAGATTCCTAGTAATCTTTTTATTTTTCCCAAATCCTTTAAGGCAGAAACGGACTCTGAGACTCCTGGAAATAGAGAGCTTTCACTTTTTGCTTTCATTGTCATGATTGTTTCTTGACTTACTTGGAAACTGGAAAGTGCTTAGAGATTTGATTCTGATCTCTCAAGCCCATCATTGCTCCCTGTAAGATATATTTCTGTACACCAGAGATCATCCCCGTCGACTCTGCAAGAGATTTGTGACCAAGAAAAGGCAGATTGGTAGTATCAGCCTGTGGATTCTCATATGAAAAAAAAAATAATTATGATCTTCCCTACAGCATAGGTCAAATCAAAGATGGGCATAAAGCAGAAGACAGGAAGGGCAGAGCTGAGTGTTGAAGCAACTTGCAGATCATTTGCTCCCCTCTGGCTCTTTTATCCAGCTATGTTTTGCTTTTGGATGTTCAAGCATAATATCCTAGAACTATCCAAGTATTTGGATTACAAGCTAGTAAGTGGATTTAAATTTCTCAGCCACTGTAGTCTAAAATTCAGTTTTTCAGCCACTGTAGAACATAATCCAAAACAGAGAGCATGTGCTCAACACAGGAACTTGGTGCAGTTACACAGGTACAGCAGGAAGGCTTCCCCAGGCTTTGATATTCCGTTATTTCTTCAGGCAGAAATTGTATTTGGGTATTGCCACTCCATCCACCTTTCCTTAATTTTTAGAATTAGCAAGTGTCAATAAAAATACTGAAACATTTTACTAAAATATTATTACTTTCTTTCCAGAAAATAAACGCTTTTATGAATTAGCACAGGCCTATGGAGAGTTTCTACCTGGAATTGCTTTAACAGGTTACTAGGAAATGAAATTAACCATTGACAGGAGAATGTAATTGGTTCTGATTCTGCATCAAAACCCCACACCTACTTTGAATCAATTTAACTTTATGTAGACTGCTTACTGAAAGTGGACATCTACCCTTACTCCTATTCCAAGGAAGAACGGAGTAGGTAGTAGCACATGATTGTTGCCCTGCATTTTAATGCCCTCTTTCAAAACTGATGGCAAGCACAGGTGTCCTAACATTCAGGAATTCATGATTCTCTGCTTCTTTCTGCTTAAAAGTCATAGGCTTCCACTGTTTTTTCTCTGCCTCTCCTAAAATTTATTTTCTTGAATTACTAGGCCATTAAATGTGCCCTATAATAAATGTTGATGCAGTATCTTCATTATCACCATGCACAAATGAGCAGCAGCTAATTTCTTCACCATGAATTGTGGCTTCCACAAGGATGAGGGTCTTCCTTGGTTGTAGGTCAATCTTAGTTTATTCTCCCAACAAATTTCTGGATATAGGCCATAGGTCATGGTGACATATGCACTACAAAATATTCAGAAGAGTCTGCATTCCACATCTGAAAGACATCTCAAAATCCTGTTTTTTTTCATACAACAGAACATGCCACATTGTCAGGAAATTGAATAATTTTTAAATCACAGGCATATCATTCAAATACAGATGACAATTACTTCTCCATCTTCCAGCCTTTGTCCTCTAGCACTCTTGAGAGGATGGAAACCCTGCTGCTCAGCACACAGAAGCTCCAATGGACTGGAACTTTTCATTTCTTTTTCTTATATGGAGCAAGTGCATTTTCTGACACAGCATTAACTAATGACTGGCACAACACTAATGGCTGCTGCTGGAGCTGGCTTAGTGGCATAAAGGTGCGAATGATGAGAAGGAACAATTTATGCTTAGTCCACAGCGTAGATCGAAACATGGGCTAGAAAGAATAATTTTCCAGGTTGCAGATTCCCAAAACTGATTGAAGAATGAGGTGACCCAGAGTGTTTTTCTAAAAATCTTGTTAGAGCTCCTTCCAGAATTTCAGGGTTAGGATGTGAATGCGACCTTCTTGCCCACAAGCAATTGGCACTTACTGCCCTTTGAAAACTCCAAAGATGGCACAAGTAGATAAAGTTTTGGTATAGCAGTGAGGGAAGGCAAGGAAGTTTGTGAAACTCCTTATGCACTTGGATTTTTTTTTTTTCTTTTCCTCCATGATGCAAAAGCTGTACATGGAGTTCCCCAACTCCATTGATAGCAGTTAGCCTAATTCCTATTGCTGTGTAACAGCCCAAGCTCTGAGGGTTACTTTAGATCCATCTCTAGTTATTTCTACACTGCAAGGAATGTATCTCTGCCGGCTTCAAAGCCTATTAAATCAATGCTGTAGTTTTAACATTAAAAAAAAATAAAAGAAAAATTTGTAACATAGGAACATAACAGGACTTTTTTTTTTCTTTCACTTTCTATTACACTAACATAAAATACTGATTGCCTCTTCTGCTAAAAGAGAGACTTCCATTCCTCCGCTAATTCTTGAAGCTCCTCTCATCCTTTAATACCACAGTGATGAATCTTTAAACTGAGCATTTACATAATACAAGAGAATGATTTACCTATAATCTAATGGCTGCAAACTAACAGTGGAACAAGGCAAAGCTCTCAAGAGAGCTTCCACCCAGTTTTTGGTGCTTGGAATTGGTGAGTAACCCCCCAAAATTCAGGTGACACTGTGTCCCAGCAGCCTAAACTCTGCCACTTTGTTATTTTGTGAAGATTTTAATCCTTGCACACATAAGGAGATTATCAGGTGAATTCTTCAGCACACACCGATGTAGAAAGAGTGGGTGAAGATAATCAGACAAGTAATAACTGACTGGAAACGTAATTCAGAAGCATGTCAAATATGACATGCACAAAATATTACGTTCTAAGGCTTCACATATTTGAAAGCGTTTAGAGGCATATACAGGAACAAAGGTCAGGGCAGACAGTTCAAAGTGATTTCTGTTGTTTGGTGCAGTTGAGAGTAATTTTGAAATTCAGTTTACAGCTGACATGCTCAAATTACACATTTTCAACAGTGGTCCTCACTGATGACATAGAAAGAGGTCAACTTCATGACTGTAGCATATAAATCAGAAATTCATCCACATATAAAAATGTTTTTCTGCTGATTTTCTAAAAAACAAACTAAAAAACCAAAACTCACAAACTGTGGTCTTGAGGGGGATGATTTATGAAGGTAAGAAGCCAAGAAGAAAACTGTAAGAAAAATTTAAATGGAGACAACATAAAAGATAGGGAACAGAATTAAGAAAAACTGTAACAAGTGCTTTCAGAATTTTCATAGGTACTTAATACCATATTTGCTATAGTTGGCCTATTGCTTTATAAATTATTAACAATTGTGCATAATCTTCTAGGCAATATATATATCTTATCATATGGAATGCTATTTAAAAGTATTCCAGGGCATACGTAGGCCCCAAACTAATATCTAAAAAAGGCAAATGGGAGAAAGGAAAATAAACTTGACATATTGTTTCTGACAGCCATATTCACTATAAACTCTACCCGGTTCAGGTAGTTTATAATGTACTGTCATGTTCATTCCCTGTATAAGTTACCTATCATCAACAGAACTAGAAATTATGATTTCAAGGATTAGTGCTATGCACAAAGGAAAACCAAACCAAAACCAAACCATGAGATCTGCGCTCATACTTGGAAATAATTAGTCCTTGCCAGTAGGGTAATTTATAAACAAATGTTGGTATGCAAAAGATGCGTATGTTGTGCTGCATGTATAGCAGTACAGTAATATTAAAAATATTCATGATAATGGTGTGAAAAATAGCAACAACAATCGAAAGTCCAACTGAGGCTTCTAACACTTATGTCATCTTGTCAAAACAGTGATGAGAAAACGTTTCAAGAAAATTAAGTGGTGCTGAGAAGATGGCAGGAGAGGAGAAGACCGGCGAAGTGATGGAAATTAACTCCCAACTCTGCCAGGCACAGATGTGCCGGGCGATCTCTTCCCGACCCTCTCCAAAGGTCAGCGGGGGCCTCAGGACCGCCGACACCGGCCGTACGGGCGCGTTGGGCCGCGACCCACCGAGGTTCTTCAGACAGGTCCCCGCCGCCGGCAGAACGCGGCGGCCGCGGGAGCACCCTCGGCCGTCAGAGAAGGAAGGAGGAAGGTCTGGCGCCGTCGCCCCGCCCGGGGGCGGCAGATGCCGGGAAACGGCGCCTCAGGGGCCCCGGGGCCGGGGAAGGCGGGCGAGGCGGAGGCGGAGGCGGGGACCGGCCGGCGGAGCCGTGCGGCGCCCCGGGGAGGGGCCCGAGAGCAGCGAGGGGCGAAGGCCCCGCCCCGCCCGCGGAGCGGCAGGCCCCGCCCCCGCCGGCCGTGCCCGCCCCTGCTCCCAATCAGGTCGGACCCCTGGCTATAAAGGCCGCGGCGCGGGCGGCTGCGGCTCACAGCTCGGAGCGGCTGGAAACTTGAGCAGCATGTCCGGCAGAGGCAAGGGCGGGAAGGGGCTCGGCAAGGGAGGTGCCAAGCGGCACCGCAAGGTGCTGCGCGACAACATCCAGGGCATCACCAAGCCGGCCATCCGGCGCCTGGCTCGGCGCGGCGGCGTCAAGCGCATCTCGGGGCTCATCTACGAGGAGACGCGCGGCGTGCTGAAGGTCTTCCTGGAGAACGTGATCCGCGACGCCGTCACCTACACCGAGCACGCCAAGAGGAAGACGGTCACGGCCATGGACGTGGTCTACGCCCTCAAGCGCCAGGGGCGCACCCTCTACGGCTT
The DNA here is from genome assembly GCF_929443795.1 of Astur gentilis. Classification (NCBI taxonomy): domain Eukaryota; kingdom Metazoa; phylum Chordata; class Aves; order Accipitriformes; family Accipitridae; genus Astur; species Astur gentilis. The sequence goes on from NC_064913.1 coordinate 16,372,401, forward strand.
CGGCGGCTGAAGGCCTCTCCGCTCCCCGACCGACCACCTCGAGAACCCAAAGGCTCTTTTAAGAGCCACCCACTTTTTCCTTTAAAAGAGCCGTGTCGCGTTGCCCCCCTTCTTTGAGTTGTTGCCACGTTTAGGTTCCTTTCCTTTCCGTGCTCTCAGTTCTCTTTATCATATCATAATCTCTGGGTTTCTCTCTAGCGCTCTGCCGCCGCATCGCTGCCCTTCCCAGCTCTTCTGCCTCCGTCTTTCTGTCCGGCAGCCGCTTTCGGAAGAGCTTGCTGGGATGCTGCGCTCTGCTACGTTGCGGCTATTCCCGAGGCATTTACCGACGCCCAGAAGTCCCTGGAAACCGAACCGGGGCTCTGCAGGGCGAGCCTTTCATCCGCGGCTGCGTGCGGGAAAAAACACGGGCCGGGGCAACAGCCCCCCTCCTGCCCCAACAAAAGAGAAATAAAATGGAGGAAAGAAGCGAAACCCAGCTCCGCCTCGCCGAGTTCTCTAGTGCAGGGGCCTCCTGCCCGAAGCGGGGAAAGGGCCGCGAACCACACCGGCTTCACCTCGGGCGGCGAAGCGAGCGAGCTCCCGCGTAGGGGGGGCACGGGGGGCTGGCGGCCTCCCACAGGAGCCGGGCCCCGCCCCGGCGGCGAGCGGGTTAAGCGCCCTGGCTCTTTTGAGGAGCCCGCGCGGGCGGCGATTGGCTCCGGGCGATTCCGCGCTCGCTCGGCAGAGCAGCGCGGTCGAGCCTCCGCCCGCTAGCCGTTGCAGGGCCCGCGAGCGACGCGCTGGCTTCCCGGCCGCGCCTGAGCTCGGCGGCTCATAACTGAGCCGGGGGGGGGTGCAGAGGGGAGGCGCTCCCCACCCCACGCCCCCTTGCAACGAGCCGACCCTCCCCTGAGGAACGCACGCACGCCGCTCCCCTGCCCACCGCGCAGCAGCATCTCCAGCTCCTTCGCGAGGCTGTGGGTGGCTCTGAAAAGAGCCTTTGGGTTTTCGCTTCTGTGCTCGGGGCGCTCCTCCCGGCCCGGTTCACTTGCTCTTGGCCTTGTGACTCTCGGTCTTCTTGGGCAGCAGCACGGCCTGGATGTTGGGCAGCACCCCGCCCTGCGCGATGGTCACCTTGCCCAGCAGCTTGTTGAGCTCCTCGTCGTTGCGGATGGCCAGCTGCAGGTGCCGGGGGATGATGCGCGTCTTCTTGTTGTCGCGGGCCGCGTTGCCCGCCAGCTCCAGGATCTCGGCCGTCAGGTACTCCAGCACGGCCGCCAGGTACACCGGGGCGCCGGCGCCCACCCGCTCCGCGTAGTTGCCCTTGCGCAGCAGCCGGTGCACGCGGCCCACGGGGAACTGCAGCCCGGCCCGCGACGAGCGCGACTTGGCCTTGGCCCGCGCCTTCCCGCCCTGCTTCCCGCGGCCGGACATCCTCGCTCCGTCGGTCGGTCACTCGCTCGCTCCGCACTAAGCTCCCGCTGCCGTCGGACAGAAGCAGGTGAGTTACCCGCGCCCTGCGGCCCGCCCTTATATCCCTTTCCTTTGCGCGGCCGGCGGCTCCTGATAGGCCGAGGCCCCGGCCGGGGAACGCGCACCCAATGGCCGAGAGAATCCCGTCCTGGCCAATAGCGAGGGGCGCAGCTCCGAAAGGCCTCCGCCCGCCTTCTCGAGGCGGCCAATGGCGAGGCGGCAGGGGCGGGATTCGGCAGCCGGCTCCGCCCGGAACGAACGGTCGCTCCCGCCGCCGCCGCCGCCCGGACCCGCGGGGGCCGCGCCGCGCCGCCCCGTATCTGCCTGTACTTTCTCTTTGCTTTGATTGTTTTAGAGCAGCCGGGTCGGCAACGTGCGCGTTGGGAGGCCGGAGCTGAGGCGGGGGGAGAGAGGAAGAGAGAGGCACGGTGGCTGTGCCAGCGAGCGGGAGTAAAGGAGGGGAAAGGGGGCCGGGGGGTTACCGGGAGAGCCGAAAGGCGGTACTCCTCCTCCCCGCGTTGTTCCACGCTGGGTCTTTTCCCCGCGGGAAGATTTCGACCCTTTCCAACACCGGGTCACCCCGACGTTTAACGCCCTTTCAAAACTGTACACGGCTTCCACGCCTCGGACAATCACCACAGCTCCCTCCCTTCTGTCCTGCCCACGCAAATGCTGGGGGGAACGCTACTGGAAACCGGTTTCCGCAGTCACTGTCCGTTTGGACCTAAAACTTCAGCCCCATCAATGTGTTCATCTAGTATAAAAAGGGAACAAAAAGGGTGAATCTTTTTTATTCTGTAATGAAATGGTTTTGTTCTAATATCTTAATTTTATTTTCCCTTCCAACCTATTCTTTTTCAACTGCCAGATCTTTTCCCTCTATTGTCTTTTTATATGCTGTTTGTTTCTGCACTGTTTTAAAGTACTTAAATAAAAGTTCTGTATCTTCCAGTGAAAATTTATCATTCTGAACTCTGCACAGAAATATGTACTTGAAAAAAAAGGAAAATTACAGTGAAATGAATGTAATCTTTCAAAAGGGAAGTATTAATTAGTAACTCACGTTATGCTAAAAAGGACTTGAAAACAATAGTACATAGTACATGAGGGGTTTCCAGAAATGGAAAAACCACACAGTGATAAAGGAACGGTCTGCTGAGGCGGCAGCGCTCCCTACCCAGAACAATGACTGAGGGGGAGGGGGCAGTACTTGCCCCTGGCGGGATTTTTAAACTTCGAATCCACCAATCAATGACATCCAGGAATTAGCCCTCCGCCTATCAGAGAAGGCACTGGCGCTATATATACTCCCCGACGAGCAGGCGGCTCTCACTGCTTCTGGTCCTTCCCTGCCGGGTTCTTGGCTCCAGAGCGATGGCGCGCACGAAGCAGACGGCGCGTAAGTCGACGGGCGGGAAGGCGCCCCGCAAGCAGCTGGCCACCAAGGCGGCCCGCAAGAGCGCGCCGGCCACGGGCGGCGTGAAGAAGCCGCACCGCTACCGGCCCGGCACGGTGGCGCTGCGCGAGATCCGGCGCTACCAGAAGTCGACGGAGCTGCTGATCCGCAAGCTGCCCTTCCAGCGCCTGGTGCGGGAGATCGCGCAGGACTTCAAGACCGACCTGCGCTTCCAGAGCTCGGCCGTGATGGCGCTGCAGGAGGCGAGCGAGGCCTACCTGGTGGGGCTCTTCGAGGACACCAACCTCTGCGCCATCCACGCCAAGCGCGTCACCATCATGCCCAAGGACATCCAGCTGGCCCGCCGCATCCGCGGCGAGCGCGCATAAGCCGGTTTGGAAATTTACGTATTTTGACAAGGTACTCTAACCAACACAAAGGCTCTTTTAAGAGCCACTCCATACACAATTAAAGAGCTGTGACACTGCTGGACAAGTTTTATTTCTCAATTATCGTATTATTTTATAAAACGTTCCTAAAATTCACATTAATTAAATTTCCACTAGCGTTCCCCCCAGCATTTGCGTGGGCAGGACAGAAGGGAGGGAGCTGTGGTGATTGTCCGAGGCGTGGAAGCCGTGTACAGTTTTGAAAGGGCGTTAAACGTCGGGGTGACCCGGTGTTGGAAAGGGTCGAAATCTTCCCGCGGGGAAAAGACCCAGCGTGGAACAACGCGGGGAGGAGGAGTACCGCCTTTCGGCTCTCCCGGTAACCCCCCGGCCCCCTTTCCCCTCCTTTACTCCCGCTCGCTGGCACAGCCACCGTGCCTCTCTCTTCCTCTCTCCCCCCGCCTCAGCTCCGGCCTCCCAACGCGCACGTTGCCGACCCGGCTGCTCTAAAACAATCAAAGCAAAGAGAAAGTACAGGCAGATACGGGGCGGCGCGGCGCGGCCCCCGCGGGTCCGGGCGGCGGCGGCGGCGGGAGCGACCGTTCGTTCCGGGCGGAGCCGGCTGCCGAATCCCGCCCCTGCCGCCTCGCCATTGGCCGCCTCGAGAAGGCGGGCGGAGGCCTTTCGGAGCTGCGCCCCTCGCTATTGGCCAGGACGGGATTCTCTCGGCCATTGGGTGCGCGTTCCCCGGCCGGGGCCTCGGCCTATCAGGAGCCGCCGGCCGCGCAAAGGAAAGGGATATAAGGGCGGGCCGCAGGGCGCGGGTAACTCACCTGCTTCTGTCCGACGGCAGCGGGAGCTTAGTGCGGAGCGAGCGAGTGACCGACCGACGGAGCGAGGATGTCCGGCCGCGGGAAGCAGGGCGGGAAGGCGCGGGCCAAGGCCAAGTCGCGCTCGTCGCGGGCCGGGCTGCAGTTCCCCGTGGGCCGCGTGCACCGGCTGCTGCGCAAGGGCAACTACGCGGAGCGGGTGGGCGCCGGCGCCCCGGTGTACCTGGCGGCCGTGCTGGAGTACCTGACGGCCGAGATCCTGGAGCTGGCGGGCAACGCGGCCCGCGACAACAAGAAGACGCGCATCATCCCCCGGCACCTGCAGCTGGCCATCCGCAACGACGAGGAGCTCAACAAGCTGCTGGGCAAGGTGACCATCGCGCAGGGCGGGGTGCTGCCCAACATCCAGGCCGTGCTGCTGCCCAAGAAGACCGAGAGTCACAAGGCCAAGAGCAAGTGAACCGGGCCGGGAGGAGCGCCCCGAGCACAGAAGCGAAAACCCAAAGGCTCTTTTCAGAGCCACCCACAGCCTCGCGAAGGAGCTGGAGATGCTGCTGCGCGGTGGGCAGGGGAGCGGCGTGCGTGCGTTCCTCAGGGGAGGGTCGGCTCGTTGCAAGGGGGCGTGGGGTGGGGAGCGCCTCCCCTCTGCACCCCCCCCCGGCTCAGTTATGAGCCGCCGAGCTCAGGCGCGGCCGGGAAGCCAGCGCGTCGCTCGCGGGCCCTGCAACGGCTAGCGGGCGGAGGCTCGACCGCGCTGCTCTGCCGAGCGAGCGCGGAATCGCCCGGAGCCAATCGCCGCCCGCGCGGGCTCCTCAAAAGAGCCAGGGCGCTTAACCCGCTCGCCGCCGGGGCGGGGCCCGGCTCCTGTGGGAGGCCGCCAGCCCCCCGTGCCCCCCCTACGCGGGAGCTCGCTCGCTTCGCCGCCCGAGGTGAAGCCGGTGTGGTTCGCGGCCCTTTCCCCGCTTCGGGCAGGAGGCCCCTGCACTAGAGAACTCGGCGAGGCGGAGCTGGGTTTCGCTTCTTTCCTCCATTTTATTTCTCTTTTGTTGGGGCAGGAGGGGGGCTGTTGCCCCGGCCCGTGTTTTTTCCCGCACGCAGCCGCGGATGAAAGGCTCGCCCTGCAGAGCCCCGGTTCGGTTTCCAGGGACTTCTGGGCGTCGGTAAATGCCTCGGGAATAGCCGCAACGTAGCAGAGCGCAGCATCCCAGCAAGCTCTTCCGAAAGCGGCTGCCGGACAGAAAGACGGAGGCAGAAGAGCTGGGAAGGGCAGCGATGCGGCGGCAGAGCGCTAGAGAGAAACCCAGAGATTATGATATGATAAAGAGAACTGAGAGCACGGAAAGGAAAGGAACCTAAACGTGGCAACACCTCAAAGAAGGGGGGCAACGCGACACGGCTCTTTTAAAGGAAAAAGTGGGTGGCTCTTAAAAGAGCCTTTGGGTTCTCGAGGTGGTCGGTCGGGGAGCGGAGAGGCCTTCAGCCGCCGAAGCCGTAGAGGGTGCGCCCCTGGCGCTTGAGGGCGTAGACCACGTCCATGGCCGTGACCGTCTTCCTCTTGGCGTGCTCGGTGTAGGTGACGGCGTCGCGGATCACGTTCTCCAGGAAGACCTTCAGCACGCCGCGCGTCTCCTCGTAGATGAGCCCCGAGATGCGCTTGACGCCGCCGCGCCGAGCCAGGCGCCGGATGGCCGGCTTGGTGATGCCCTGGATGTTGTCGCGCAGCACCTTGCGGTGCCGCTTGGCACCTCCCTTGCCGAGCCCCTTCCCGCCCTTGCCTCTGCCGGACATGCTGCTCAAGTTTCCAGCCGCTCCGAGCTGTGAGCCGCAGCCGCCCGCGCCGCGGCCTTTATAGCCAGGGGTCCGACCTGATTGGGAGCAGGGGCGGGCACGGCCGGCGGGGGCGGGGCCTGCCGCTCCGCGGGCGGGGCGGGGCCTTCGCCCCTCGCTGCTCTCGGGCCCCTCCCCGGGGCGCCGCACGGCTCCGCCGGCCGGTCCCCGCCTCCGCCTCCGCCTCGCCCGCCTTCCCCGGCCCCGGGGCCCCTGAGGCGCCGTTTCCCGGCATCTGCCGCCCCCGGGCGGGGCGACGGCGCCAGACCTTCCTCCTTCCTTCTCTGACGGCCGAGGGTGCCACTGAACAGGGAGCCGGCCGCTTTGAGGCCTCCCCGGACCGTTGTTAAGGTCATGCTGACCATGTCTCATTAGTTCTGAGGTCACATTGCAAGGACTCGACGGTAGTATTGAGAACGGGCTGTTAAATGTAAGAACTAACAGGTCCCCTCCGTGACCTTATAATGTGAAGCATCAGGAAAATCACATCTATAAACATGGGGGTTTTTTTCTAGAAGCTGGCTATGTCTGACTCTCAGATTACAGCATCACCGGTGAGTCCACAACAGGCTTTTTCCGCATGGAACTGGAGAAGACCCTTTATTTTCTATCCTGTTGTCTGGTGTGTTGCTTCATATTATGTCCTGGACATCCTGGTCACATTCAGAAAGCATTATATTTCCATTTAGATCACTGCTATTAACATGATAAAAATTAGTGATGTATGTCAACCAAAATAGCTACTTCAGCTATGTGCGTGTGTACCTCCATGTTTTCAAAGGCCTGACATCATTCTGAGTGGATAGATATTCTTTATTTCATATAACATGTTTTCTTTTCACCAGTGCATGTTGCCAGTGACAACATTTCTCTTTATTATTTTGGTATGATTCATAACTCCAAAAATCAGTCATCATGTCTGTTAAATCCGCACCTCATTTCTGCTGGCTATCCTTGCAGTCTTCCTTTCCGTAGCTCAGGGCCCACTGTGGTATGAGATTAGCATAATTCCAATATGGAGAATTTGTGCTTATCATGGCTGAATACACACGTCATTATCCACAGAGACAGCGGAGAGCCCTTCAGGCTGAAGGTCTCAGGGAGATCTTTGTGAACTCTGACAACCCTTTGTCTCGCTGACATTGGCATTTGGTTCTGCCTCAGTCACAGTGACTCCAGGAGGGAAGGTCTGTGTGAGTAATGGGATCCAAAAATCTAATGGTGAGGTAATTTTTTCCCAGGATCTTTCAGTTCAGATATTTTATATAGGAATGTCTCTGCCTGGCCCTGAAGACTCAATCAATTTCTTTTTCACTGTTCTTTCAAATGACTTGTCATTCCCTCTGCTTGAAATATATTCTTTTCACCTCTCCTCAGCTACAGGAAAAGGGGTTCAGTTCACTCTCTTTGCCACTTTGTCCCACTTCATCTACACCATAGAAAGCATATTTTCCAGCACCATTTTGTAACACACACAGACGCACTGAGGACACTTAAGTGTATATAAATGAGATTCTCCTCTATGGAAGGGATACGTTCCATGTAGTATACATGTCTGTCACCCATTTGTCCATCTACCTCTCCCACTGTACCTGTTCCTCAACCGTTTATAACTTGTCATGCTAAAGCCACATCCTAAAGCATGAAAAATGAGAGATGTTATGTCCAGAGAAAGCAATCAATAAATACACAGGAGAAAAATCCATTCAAAGCTCTCCAATTCAAAGATACCCCCTGGACCTGGTGAATCCCTGGCCTACAAATCACTAGGACCTAAGGCACCATTTTGATGAGATATCAGCTATTGTTATTACACTCCTTTTTTTACTGGCCTCTGTCACAGATGGGATATCGGCCCAGATGGAACTTTCCTGTGAATTACTCCTTTCTTCCAGTGTTATGACCATAAGTGTCCATCCAGAATGCAATTCAAAGGGCAGCACAATCTCAGAGCTGCCCCACTCATATTGCCCATTCATTTCTCCCCACTCTGGATCCATGGTGATATTCCTAACTGCAGAAACACGTTCTGCTACTACACTCTGCATTCTTCATCTGTCCTCTCCCAGACTTACGGACTGTGTGTCCCTGATACTAGCCCAGTAGAGCCAGTGTCTCCTTTAACACTGAAGAGACTATAACCAGATGACCCTGCTACCCTGGGGAGAAGAAGATGACAACACCCCCGCACAAAACCCCAGACCTAAGAACATTCACCATGCTAGAAGAATAAGCATGTTGTAAAATGAAAAAAAAAAGAAAAATGTAAATCTGAACCATTTTCAAGTGTAAGAACCTTTTATTTTCATTAGTGTCAAATGCAAATAAACATTGCTGTCCTCATCCACTGATGTGGCTGACAGCGGTAACCCTTGAAATCCTTTCCATGTACTCAAGCATGTCAAGGCCTGTTTTCTTCTAAAGAATTAACAAAACAAGCACAAATTACACCTTTGCATCCACTTAGGTTTTGGGGTTTTTTTCTTTAGTATTTTTTTTTCTTTTTTCTTCTTCTTTTTTTTTTTCCTACAGGGAAGATATTTGTACAAAGGAACATGCATTGGATCTGGACAGTTAATATCAGAATTACCCAAAACATTTAACTTATTGATCAGCAGGCCCTTTTCTCAACAGCTTTGGGTAATTTGGGCTATTAAGTTTCCTTTCTTGTAGGTGTCTCCTACTGCAGTTTGGGTAAACCCAAAACCCCAGCTGGTTTCTCTTTATTTACCACCTCCATATAGCTGGACATAGGCTGATCCTTGCTCTTAGCTGCTCAGTGCTGGCCTTGTGTGCTGATCTTGTTAACCATACAATTAAATGTAAGATGTTACAAACTACTAACCTCAAACAGCACACAAAAGTGAAACCTGTTATTCTACTTCTTATTTCATGCACGAATCAGCCAAAACTTGACTGCATTTGCAGTGTCCAAAACAGAAAAAAACTATGTCAGGAAGACCAAGATTTAGACTTAATACACTTACTACGGAAGACAATCCTTTCTGGGACCAGCCCATACAAGGCAGGTTGCAGGCAAAATAGGTGAAATACATTATTCTTGAATGTGCCCATGGTGTGTATATATATATATATATATATATATATACACACTCTCATGAGCCTGTGAAGCCAGATTCCTGACTTCCTAACTGTCTGATAGCAGGAGTGCTGAGTGACTGGCCTCATTTGTATATTGTGGGGAAATCTGGGCACCAGCCGGCCCTTCCAGTGTCCCTGGCAGTCTGGATGACATCCTAACCAGGGACAGTCCCACTCTGGCACCAGCCCACGGAATGCACAGCTGCAAACCACGTAGTGTAAAAAAACAAACGCTGCAGCACAGCACTCTTACACACTGAACAACTCTTCAAAACTTTTTTGCTCCCTTCTATGGGAAGACAGCCAACCTATATTGCTGGCACCCAACTGCTACCTTGCGGTACTCCTGCTCTAGAAAGATGGCACAAGCAGCCTTATCTGGAGCCAGTATCTGCTTCACCCCCACACCTCTGAGGAAAACCGGCAAGGCAGCATCACTTAATGAGAGCATCTTCACATGGTGTGTGACACAGTGCCTTGGCTCTCATCGATGGCAGAGGTCCAGCCTACACAGTGTCTGGGTGCCACCATCACTGCCTGTGTGGCAAAAAAAATGGGTTGCCTGCCTACCCAAATGTACCTGGAAGCTTGTCACATCAGCGCCTGGGGTGTCACCAGCCAGGGAGATGGCGGATTGCAGGCCAGCTGTGCTCGCACTACGTGCCCAAGGACACTTTGTCCCCCCATAGGTACACGGCTCTGGCTGGAGGGGGCATGTGGGTTGGTGACATTGCTCCCTCCCTTTTACCAGCATTCACAGGAGCCCTGGCACACACAGAGGACAGAGCGGAGGGCAGAAAGCACGCAGAAGTGCCAGGGCGCTGTGGGGAGGAAGAGTGGGTTGCTCAGCATTGCTCCGTGTGGGCTGCTCACCTCTCCGAGCAGCCAGGCTTCAGTGCTGATGGAGAGGCTGCTCTGAAAGGACAGTGTGGTGCCACCCTTCCTCGGCGGAATTCACTACTGAATGCAGCCAAAGGAGAGGCACTGGCAATTCAGGAGGAGACCATTTCTTTGGGGAGCCATGGCTGATGGAGCTTCTGGTAATGTTGCTTACCTCTCATGGACAGTTTGCCTCAGGGCCTGAGGTCCTCAGTCGCTGGTTGGTGACTGCATTCAATGCACGCCAGGGTGGTCCAGAAGACAGTTTCTTGAGTGCCTTAGGTTAGTTTTAGAAGACCGAAGTACTTTAGGACATAAATAATTCCGTTCTTTGATGTCTGACTGACAGCGAGGACCTTTTCTGTGCCTGTGTGTGAGAAAAGTAGAAACACGTTAACCTGGTAAACTCCCATAGAGTAGAGGACAAAGTGCATCTTATTTCCTCATTAGCTTTTCTGGGAAGCGATTTGCCCCCCTGATTTTTTGCTGGGTTTTTTTTTTGCTTTCCTAGGAAGGACATCCTTCCCAGTGCCTCCTAATTTCAGACACATCCAAGTTTTGGACTATAGGTTTTCAATTCCCAGATGACATGCCATGACAATGATGAAGAGAGGCCACAATAGGTGCCCCAACCCTTAACCAAGAGTACAGGGAGGAGTGTGCAACATTCCAGGAAGCTGAGTCTACGGGGATAGTCATCCGTTGCCCTACCCTATTTGTCTGCCCACTGGAGATGCTCAGCCCTGCACTGGATTTAAAAGGCCTTGTGTGGCCTCAGTGCGCTTAGGAGTCTTAAGAGCAGCAGCAGCAACAACATGAGCGTTATGAAGGCAGAGACTTGTTGGCTGAGCTGCAACAAGTTTGTAGTTGGGTAGGTACCACTTTAAACTAGTTTAGCTAAGGGTTAAAAGCTGTTAAACTGTGCTGGCTGGTTTGATCACAAGAGTTACTACATTTGTAACTCAAATGAAGGATGAAGTCACTGAGGGCAAGTAAGGCATGGGTGTAACACTAATGGGAGCATAATCATGGTTGTAGGGAGTATTTACACCTCTTCCCTGCGGAACATGTATGCTGGAGTACAGCACATAATGCAAAGGCCTCACCTAAATCTCTCTGGAAATTATCACTTGAAGGAGGGAGAGGGGCTGTGGTGCACAGGCATATCAGCTGCATTTCCTCCAGCTGTCCAAGAATCACCCACCACAGGACTCACCTACAGCAGGGAGAGCAGCCCATTAGCCACATTTGTGTGGCTAGCTCTCATGCTAATGCATCCTAACAAAATTTCTTCAGAAGAACGCTTACTGTGCTACCTCTCATTATTGCAAAAATATCTAAATATAACCCAGAGTTCATTTTCTTAGGAACAAGTACTGGCAGGTGCTAAACTGGAGATGGGAATGTTTGATAGCTCTCAAGTGCAGTGCCAGCCCTTGGCTGTGGTTCATTTGTCTCCTTGTTTATGCCAAGAGGTCTTAATAGATAACTGCAAAAGTTGGACAGACCCGGGTATCCGAAGGGAAGAGAGTTGCGGGGTTCAGATTGCGATCTTGTGCAGGTTTGTGATGTAGTGTGGCCTGCTGGCGTGCCCATGAGGTGAGAAGGATTGAAGTCATTCAGATGTAGGAGACATTACAGTGATGCTCTCTCCAAAAGTATCTCTGGAAATCCTGATATCACTATTCTCCTCTTCTAATGAATGATGAGGTCTGTCTCCCTCCAGTCTCATTAGAAAAGCCAAACTGCATGTCAGAGTCTATATGGCGCCTTCTTCATTAAGTCTTTCTACAACATCCTATACCAAAACCAGGATTATTTCCTTTTCTCATTTGCTCAGCTGGAGGTGAAATTGCCATTCCTGCCTTTTATATAACCCTTCACCACAGTTTTTCTTTGCCTGAGTACATCTGTCCATTCCTTCTACACTACCTGCTCTGACTGCGGAGCAAATTCTTTTTAAAATTGCCAAATGCACCTTGACTTTCCAAAATGTTCCTGCATACATTTCTTTCATGTAAAGGAGAACATGTGTCCCAATCAGCAATTCTACATCGCTGAAGGTATCTTATGTCTTTGCTGCAAAGCCATGAAAACGGAAATATCAGAGCTTCTCTCTGTGTCACAAATTTCTGAAGCTTATTTTAAGACAGTAGACTAACTGTTGGAGATCAGAAGCTGCTCCACATATTATTAGCTGTCCCTGTTGGGAACAGGGAGAGGGTAGCAACTGCTGGGAGAAAAGCCAGACAACTGGGATGGCGACCATTTTAGCCACCTCAATTCAGCCACCAATAAATGTGAATCAACACTCTGTGAAGCCACAGCTGAGGGCTGGAGTATTTAAATCTCCTCCAGTGAAGGTTACTGAAGTAAATATGTATGAGTTCAAAATAACAAGAGGAGGCAACATGAGTTTCCATTTTGCGGACATGTCACTCATGGTCTACACGTTTCCCCTGTCTGTGTGCCATGAAGTGTCTTGGTAGCTGTTAAGTGTCTTCTCCTCCCAGCACTGCTACTTTTCACTATGTAGTCAAGGCAGTGGAAAGTCTCATTCCTTGATTTACAAACACATGTAGGGCACAGGCTTAAAAAAAATGTATATATTTACTTCAGTTTTGGTAATTTCTGAAGGTATATCTTCAATACCGCATTCACTCCAATTTATTTCATTCCTGTACCCATATTTTATGCTACATAACTTTTACAAACAATACCATGAAATTCCCAGTTTGATTAGCCCTTCTCTCAATTATCTTCCTGTTGAAGCATTTCAGAGTTTTAGGTGCACTTTTCCTGCAACCTTTTTTTTTTTTCCTGATACTTTTTGCTTCAAGGGTGCAGGTTGCAATTTTTCCCTTCATTGCATTTATTCACAGTTTCGTATTCACTGAAACCCAATTTTACAGCAAACTAAAATGTTTTCGTGTTACATACACATTCAGGATTTACAAAACAGCCATTGTAAATGAGGCAATGGAGTGGAAATAGGATTACACTTACCCCAAACTACCTTTTCATACAATCTGAAATTTTGGTTGCTAATATGTACTTAAATACTGTGTTCATGTTATATGTTACATCTAGCAATATCAAATGAAATCAGAGGGGAGGGCTGAAGTGTAGCCTTTGTGATTCTTAAATAACTACAAAAGGCAATGGATAATACACTTGTTTATAATCAGGTAAAGATTAATGGAATATTACTCCAGAGCTCTGTTCTGTTCAGAATATTACATCATCTTCCACTAAATATCGACACTGATTTAATTCTTCCTGGTTCTTTAGGAACGACCTATGGCCTACCTCTCTCTCCCCCTGTTAAAACTCAGATTATCACAAAGTGCTCTACTTTTTGTCCTGAAAGCATTTCCTCACTTCAGTGATGGCTGTAAAATACATAAGGAAGAATTAGGTGGGTTTTATTTAGAGTGCGAAGAGGATTCAGAATTGGCTTTAGATAAACCTTTGTGCAGACATATTGTGTGAAACATAAACAAAAAAAAACCCAAAAAAAACCCCCAAAAACCCAAAACAAACAGTTAACATGATTTGAAATTCTACTATTATTAGAGAAAATACATAGCAAGATACTACTCTCTGGGAAGGAAGAGCATAACTACTAAACTGCTATTCTAGTCCCTGCTCATCTTAAATTACTAGAGACACAACAGATAATTTCAGTATCACCAGAAGTTTAGGAGGTTGCTTTCTTTTACAAGGCTGCAGTTTTGTAACATTAGATATCAAATGACTGTTTACCTGAAATTCAAATGCAACGTGAAAAGCAAATAGCTTGATTTACTTAATAACTGGCACAGAAATTCATATGGAAAACAAACAAAAGAAAGAAAACACCCAGCACAAGGTAGCAGGATAAGTTTGCCTCCCTTCTACCGAAATTCCAGGAAGACAAAATAAACCAACTGTGTGTTCATAAATCTCCAGATCTTAACAAATTGCTTATGGCTCTATAAAAAATGCAGTAGGAGGTTGTACGAGACACTATTTCACTAGACTTTAGCGTTTTAGGAGGTAAAACACATGGTCAAAGGAACCGGTTCTTAATCCATATTCAGAGCTGAAAGAGGAGTTTGTGTTACTTCCTCCTCTGCAAAATCAATTTAAACTGTCAAAATCGCTTTAAATGGGCCGGTTTCAACTTCGACCCCAAGAAAACCCTCTAAAGAACCAGACTGAGCCGTTGCTGCAACATTTATGTCAAAAGGAAATTTTTAATTTGCAAGGAAAAACAAAAGTTTCTCTCTTCAGAGGTCTCTCCAGCAGCAGCACACGGGATTTATCGCCTCTCCTTTAACTCAGCCCGCGCCTTTGCGGCTGGAAACTCTCCCGAACGCAAGTACCTGCTCTTCTCCTCCCTCACCGGGGAAACGGGGCGATTTGGTGGCAGAAATTCCGAGGAAAATGCACTTTTGTGAGTCCAAAGAAACACAAATCGAGCACACCGAAGGGCTCCCCGGCCGTGCAGCGGGGCGGGCTCTGCAACGCACCAATCACCGCGCGGCTCCTCTCTAAAAATACGAGCATCTGACCCGCGCCAGCCCAATTGTGTTCGCCTGCTCCGCAGAGGACGCTGCCGCCGCCGCCGCCGCCGCGATGTCCGAGACCGCTCCCGCCGCCGCCCCCGATGCGCCCGCGCCCGGCGCCAAGGCCGCCGCCAAGAAGCCCAAGAAGGCGGCGGGCGGCTCCCGAGCCCGCAAGCCGGCGGGCCCCAGCGTCACCGAGCTGATCACCAAGGCCGTGTCCGCCTCCAAGGAGCGCAAGGGGCTCTCGCTCGCCGCGCTCAAGAAGGCGCTGGCCGCCGGCGGCTACGACGTGGAGAAGAACAACAGCCGCATCAAGCTGGGGCTCAAGAGCCTGGTCAGCAAGGGCACGCTGGTGCAGACCAAGGGCACCGGCGCCTCCGGCTCCTTCCGTCTCAACAAGAAGCCCGGCGAGGTGAAGGAAAAAGCCCCCAAGAAGCGGGCGGCCGCCGCCAAGCCCAAGAAGCCGGCGGCCAAGAAGCCCGCCGGCGCCGCCAAGAAGCCCAAGAAGGCGGCGGCGGTGAAGAAGAGCCCCAAGAAAGCGAAGAAGCCGGCGGCCGCCGCGGCCAAGAAAGCGGCCAAGAGCCCCAAGAAGGCCACCAAGGCAGGCCGCCCCAAGAAAGCCGCGAAGAGCCCGGCCAAGGCGAAGGCGGTGAAGCCCAAAGCAGCCAAGCCCAAGGCGGCCAAGCCCAAAGCAGCCAAGGCGAAGAAGGCGGCGCCTAAAAAGAAGTAAATTATACTAGAAGAGTCCTGCTCTCCGTATTTTGTTATCCAACGGCTCTTTTAAGAGCCACCCACACTTTCCCTAAACGAGCTGAGGCACCGAGGTCGTCAGTAACCTGCAGCAAGGATCCAGTAATTCGTAAGTCGTCAGAGATCAATTGTGTCTTCTTTCCCCCTGCAATTACCGAAAGAAACGCTAACGAGCACGGTATAACGCGGCGGCTTTAGGGAAGTGTAAACTTTTACATTATTTTTTTTTCGCCTAGTAATTGGTTTGATTACCAGGAAGCAATGTTTTATAATGTTTTGATAAACATCGGATGTACTTTTTTTTAAGGATATATTTTGTAACAAAAGTAATGCAATTGCCGGGCACGCTACTACTGAGCCATGTCTAATCTATTGTATTATTTCTCCGAAGGTGTCTCCTTAAATGGTGGTGTGTCTGTTTGGGGGAGGAGGGGAGGGTTTCGTTACTGACTCGAAAATAGCCCTGAGCTCTCCCATTCCTTTTGTTCCCGAGGAGAAAGAGCGAGCTTTAACTATTGAAAAAGCCCGCCCTGACCAAGGATTGGCCGGGGAGAGCCCGGCCCGCTGCCCCTTCCCCCCCTTCCCCGGATTACGCCTCGAATCTCTGGTGCTGGTTCAGCCACTCTCGGAGAAGAAAAGGGCGGAAGAGGGGGGAGGGACGGGAGCTCTCGCCGAAATACAGCGTTCCCGTGTTCTCTGGCTGTAGGACTAAACGGGAAAGAGCCCATCCCAGGAAAAAACTTGCTTTGAGAGGACATTTTGGCAGGACTTTGCGGTAACAAAAACATGGAAAGCGTTGCTACTATCACCAAGCCAAAAATATTGTTAATAAACATGAAGAAAATAAGAAAAAACACGGGTCGAGTAATTCGTATGAGCCGGCGTAACTATAGTATGGATAACTGAGCTCTCTTATGATTTTGTGGGTGGCTCTGAAAAGAGCCTTTGGATTATTTTCTCCAGAAAAAAAACGTGCTGCCTTGAGCTCACTTGGCTTTAGCCTTGTGGCTGTCGGTCTTCTTGGGCAGCAGCACGGCCTGGATGTTGGGCAGCACCCCGCCCTGCGCGATGGTCACCTTGCCCAGCAGCTTGTTGAGCTCCTCGTCGTTGCGGATGGCCAGCTGCAGGTGCCGGGGGATGATGCGCGTCTTCTTGTTGTCGCGGGCCGCGTTGCCCGCCAGCTCCAGGATCTCGGCCGTCAGGTACTCCAGCACGGCCGCCAGGTACACCGGGGCGCCGGCGCCCACCCGCTCCGCGTAGTTGCCCTTGCGCAGCAGCCGGTGCACGCGGCCCACGGGGAACTGCAGCCCGGCCCGCGACGAGCGCGACTTGGCCTTGGCCCGCGCCTTCCCGCCCTGCTTCCCGCGGCCGGACATCTTCGCTTGCTTCTCTCCTTGCTTCCTCGCTCGCTTCTAAGAGCAACCAGCAACAGAACGCAGCAAAGCAGCCAGCGCTCCTCAGCTATAGCCTTGCTGTTCCCACCTCGCCCCTTCGCTGATAGGCTGAGAAGTAGGTCTCCTCTGAGCAGCCAATGAGGCGGTGAATCGAATTCCGACCAATGAAAGACGGCTCCAGGGGAGCTATGACGCGCGCTCGTGTTCTGGCCAATGAAAGTACGCAGAGGGAATGCTGCTCATTTGCATAAGGGACCTATAAATACGTGGCACTCGGCTACTTCCTCTCACTTTGCCTCTTTGCGTTCTGTGCTGCGGTTGGGGTCTGCGGGAGTTGCGCCTTCGCTGCCATGCCCGAGCCGGCCAAGTCCGCCCCCGCGCCCAAGAAGGGCTCCAAGAAAGCCGTCACCAAGACGCAGAAGAAGGGCGACAAGAAGCGCAAGAAGAGCCGCAAGGAGAGCTACTCGATCTACGTGTACAAGGTGCTGAAGCAGGTGCACCCCGACACGGGCATCTCGTCCAAGGCCATGGGCATCATGAACTCCTTCGTCAACGACATCTTCGAGCGCATCGCCGGCGAGGCCTCGCGCCTGGCGCACTACAACAAGCGCTCCACCATCACCTCGCGGGAGATCCAGACGGCCGTGCGGCTCCTGCTGCCCGGCGAGCTGGCCAAGCACGCCGTCTCCGAGGGCACCAAGGCCGTCACCAAGTACACCAGCTCCAAGTAGAGCGTCTCCCGGATCCTCGGTTCTAACCCAAAGGCTCTTTTAAGAGCCACCAAGTTTTCAATAAAAGGGCTGCACTGTCAATTCTTCAGTGTTGAGTTCTCTACGGTCAGTTTAATTCCCACTTCAAGTTAATTCTGATGAAGTAGTTGTTCTCCAATATTGTGTTGGGTAACACAGACTTTATCTGGGTAAGAAATGATCTGTTATAACTGGAATTCCTATAGCTAAAGCTTTTTTATTACTGTATTTTCTTTCGAGGTGGTAGTTCCCTTAGTTCTATTACAGTTCTTAAGATTGTGATATGTTTATTTTCTTGTGCAGTACATCGCTATTAATTCTAAGTGTGTTTATGTTATATGCGTTGTAAATTGAAGGAAAAAGCTGTAGTTTTCTAGTCGGGAAAGGATCAAAATTATTACTAATGGAAGCTGATCCACGTTCATCGTTGTAAGTGCTATAACGATGTCTACCACTTGATGATGCTCAGTCTCTTTGTAGCTGAAGGGACAGGTGTCTACAGGGTACAGTGAAATTTGTGTAGTAGCAAGTCACATTTTTCTTTAAGCTTTTACCAATAGCCCAGTGATTAATACAGCACAGAAGTCCTTTCTAAAAGTTATTTACCTTCAGTAATTTTCTTCATTCTACTGTGCATGTGATTTTTTTTATAATAGCCTGTATAGCTTCTCCCTACAACTGCTTTAGGTAGAGAATATTCCCTCTGTAACTAAAAACACAAAGTGAAGATGAATATTTTTTTATACCTATTTGACCTTTTCTCTATTTATATGTCATTAATTGCATTAAAACTACTAAAACCTAAGAAACTAGCCACTATGGGCTGGCTTCGTAAACTATCAGAGTTTATCATATAGCTACTAATCAGCCCTAAAGTCTTTCGGCCTCAATCCGCAGGCTTTCTAAATCACTCCACCTCGTTCCTGGGTAATTAGATGCTGCTGCAGATGCAGATCAAAGCCAATACTGCCTTATCTCAAACGGGATCTGAATAATCCTGCATTCTAAGCATATGCTGTGGGCTTCTGAACACACTAACTTCATACAGGGACCACAGAATCGCAAGAGTCAACCTTTCCCGTACTGACTGCATGTTTGGGAGTACAGGTACAGAGACAGGCACGAGGTGTCTCTTTAATCTCTCACCAGTTTAGCAGTTACTTTCAGCCTGAAGGCTGATGGGCACCTCTTGGATGGGATTTCATGTATCGAGTGGGAAGAGGCGTCCTCCATACTCTGTTTTTTAGCAGCTTCAAATGGAGATTAGAGATCTGCTTTCTAAGTGCCTTAGTGCAAACCGAAACATAGTTTGCACATTCTGGGCCTCTATATGTCCAATACCTAAAAAGATTAATGAACCATGGCATATTTCAGTCTCCAGGTTTTTGTGTCAGGGGATATGTGGGTCACTAGAAAGGGACTTTAGAAAATGTCATATACTAAAAGTGCTCATATTTTGACAGTGATGATGATCACCAGAAGAATTTGTCAGTGGCTATTATTCCCTATAATCAGTCACGTAAAAGTCAAATTTAATTATCTTGTCCTAAAAAACCAGACCCTAGTTCAAACTACAGCTACTGCAGGGCAGCCCTGTTGCCTGAGTTGAAGTAGGAGCCTGGTGGTGCCTTTTGGCCTCCCAGCTCAGGAATCCATAAGCATTTTTTTTGCCTTTCCTGTCTTTGTATGTTGCATGCTGCACACTTCATTAACAGAGCTTTCACAGAAATTTCAGGGGAATTTTTTAAAATTCTTTTTTTAAGGCTGTTTCAGTATGTGAAATTGTTTCTAAGGCTCCTGGAACTCTTCATGCAACAGAAAAGAAAATGTTGCTTATGATTGCTACTTCCAATCTCAGTATGAATGATAAAGCAATATTAGGGGCTATAATGTGAACATAGCATTTCTACCTGCACATGCGTGTCATCAGATCTGATTCTATCACATCCGTTATTTTTCTATCAGTGCTGAGGCCAAAGTCTCTGACATGACAAAAAGCAACTACCATGGAAAATTTTGTGTGCTTGTTCTTTTAACCGAAGGTAAAAGTAGGAGGAGTTAGGCTTAGTAAATATAACAAACATAACAATTTTATCCCACAGGAGGATGAACGTGCAAAATTAACAATGTAAATAATGTGCATATAAAATCATATGACAGCATATTCTTCCATCATTCCTGCTCTTCAATGCTCTCTCCTATTCAGTCCAAAGCAGTGTTCTTTCTATTCTTAAATCCACGCTACCCAGATGACATCACCCGACAACAGCAACCTGGCACAGCGTTCAAATACAGCATCCTGGTGCAGCAGGAATTGTGCTGCTGCCACCTACACCCCGGTAGGAATTACACGCGAGCCACCTCAACGGGGCTCGGCCCTACGCTCCTGCTCCAAGAAGACGCCTCCAATCCGCTGAGCAAATAAGTGGTTTATTTGCCCCAGGTGCAGAGCAGTTCAAGCCGGGTGCCTCCAAAGAGGGGACCCCTACCCCAGACCGTGCCCCCAGTTGTAGCTGTACCACCCGTCACCCCATCCCCAAGTCTAATCACTGAATTCTGGTCTCTGGACTATTGGTTTTGTTGTTCGCTGGACTGGCCGCCTTCTGAAGTTACCTCGTTCTCTTGGAATTGTTTCCTTGGTCCTTTTCTTCTTCATTCTGCTTGTATTTGCCCGTTTCAGCTAGTTCTGTGTTTGCAGCATTAGTTTGAACAAAATGTTTACTCTCAGCCACCTCTTGTGGACTAAGGCTTCAACTACTTTATCTTCTCGTGCTAAACCAGGCTATTAGTCCTAACAATTCTCAACACTGGGAAGTGCTAGAATACGTAATCTTTAAACAGGACCTTTGTGCTGTATTTTTATCTGCCCTCCATGTCTATCTTCAAAATACCTCTTTATTCACAGCAACTGAAATATAGGACATAGGGTATATTTATTTTTAGTTATACAAACATTTTTGTCAAAATTCTTTTTTTTTAATATCAGCAACCTTTTGTATATCAAATTAACAGTTACATTACAGTTTAGTCCTGTAGTGGATAATCAGCTGTAAAGAACAGTGAAGAAGAGTCTGAACAGTTACAAAAAAATTCCCCTATCTTATTTTTAATGGAATAATAAAGTTAGCAGCATTCTTGGAAAGACTTATATCTTCACTAGATCAGCATACCTACAGGAAAATTTATATTTATAAATCATCATGTTTAAAAAAAAAAAAAAGTGCTTTTATTTCTGCAAAAAATGAAATACACCAACTGGGTAAACAAATAACTGTATTCTCTAGTTAACTGACCGGACAGTGAATCAGAAACAAGAAATAAATGCCATACACCTGATCCAAAACCTGAACAAATCACACACCGGCTGAGCAATTTTATACTATTTCCTGCTCTTTTTTTTTAATGGAGTAAATCAATATCCGCTCCCTTACTTATGAAATTGTTTTTCCTAATGGCCAGAGATTATAATTACTCAACACATAGGGCAAATTATTGCTATGTCATTTTCCCAGAGACTTTTTTTTTCCCAGTTTTAATAGAAAAGAATATATTTCGAAATAATTAGCCTTGAGGGAGAAAGTATCAACTGCAGCTAGGGAAAAAGATTCGGTCTTACATACGCCTTGATGTAATGCTTTTGGCCAGTGATGAAAATGTTCCTGGTTCACATTGTAAAGGAAAAACTTGAGTCCTTGGGCTCCAAAACCCTGGTCCTGGGGTTGTGCTGTATCAGAGCCCAGCGCGGCTCAGGCCGTGGCACAAATCTCACTGGAGGAGAGGGCTGGAAGTAGAGGGGGAGGGAGCTGCGAACACCCCTTCCGCCTTCCCCGCTCACTTCCCCGCACGGAAAGCAGCAGCGCTCCAGTGAGCAGGGGCAGCTCTTTCCTCGGGGACTGGGCTCAGAACCAGAGGCCTGTGTAGGTGGGAAGGGTGTTTTAGGTTTTGGGTTGCATTTCTTTGGTGGCTGCAAAGAATTAAATTCTTTGACGGCCTGTCCTGATGGAGAGGTGGTTCCAAAAGCATTCCTTGTCAAAAATGATACTAAGTGTTAATCACAAAGGTTCTTACATTCATTTTTAACACAGAAAAGCTCAGGAAGCAATTCTGGACATACTTGCATTTTAAAAATAGAAAATAAGTAGTTTGTGTATGAAAGCAATATCAGGACAGCTTGGAATTTTCATCACCAGTAAAATCCACAACCTTTTTTGTACTTGCAGTCCTGCTTGCATTGCATGTAGATTTTGTGCTTGGAAGGGTCATAGGAAAATGGAAGAAATAATTCCCCAAATCGGAAGATGGCACACATGGAGAATTACCGTTGAAATTTGGACTTCAGACAGAGTATGGGATCTTGCACTACCTTTATGCAGCATCGGAGCTATGAAGAAATGCGTGCATCTCTTGTGTGCATCCCCTTTTCCTTTTGCAGCAAGTAGCAGCCACTGCAACGCGAAACAATCCGAACACTGCACGTGATAAAGTTGGGGTTTTTTGCGTTGTGCGCTTGGGACACAGCAAGGTTAGCATGTTTCATCATCCCGCTTAGAAAAGAGGAGAAGAATTGCCATAGCAATATCATAGCCCCAATCTTTCTGCACATTGAAATAATCTTTAAATAGGGCTGCCACCTCCTGCGCTCCAAGCACCAGCAGACCGGACTGACCGGATCACAGGCAAAGCCGGGGGCCTGGGCTCAACTGAGCTGGCTCAGCCCAGGCAATTTCTCTGGATTGGTTCCACTCCCTACATGCAGGAGCTTTTAAACTCTGCCTTTTGAAATCGCTGGTACAAATCCTAGGGAAGAAGGGAAATGGCCACATGGGTGTAAGGCGCATTTAGCTCCTCGAGTTTTAACGTTAATCGATACTTAAATGTCAGGCAAAACCTCATGGGACGTGTATCTGTTGTACTCCAGACTTACAGAAGCAGCCTCTAGTCGTGCATTTATTGACGGGACAAAAATCAAACAATGAGTGTTTCTGAAACGTTGATAAAGACAATCAGAGCGATTAACCCTTTTCATAACACCGTGAAGGCAGATAAGTCTTTCACACTTTTTTTCATTCTTACAGTATTTTGCACCTGAGAACATTTGCATGAAAGACGGTATTTCTCAGCAGGAAATGGCACAGGGTATAAACAGCAGGGGACATCAGGAAGCTTCAGAACAACCGGGATTTATTTACAGCATCTGTCCGAACCGAACGCTGCGGGCTCTTCCCCTTCCCCTACAGGTTTATTTCTTGACAATGACAGAGTTAAAAATGACCTCAGCTGGTGAAAAAGTGAAAAGGAAATAGCTTCTTTCCGGGTTTAGAGATCCGGGGCCCTGCTCTGGCCTCCCCGCAGGCAGCCGACCCTTCCCCTTCCCTTCTCCCCCAGTCCCCCGGAGCCCGTTGCGGGGCGGGGGGCGCCGGGTGCGGCAGAGCGGCGCAGCCTCCGACCCCCGCACGGCCCCATCCCCGCTGCGGCCGCCTCCTCGGCCCGGCCCGGCTCCCTCCCCGCTTCTCCTCCCGGAATGTGCCGTGTTACGCCGCACTCCCCCCTTCGACCTGGCCGCAACGGAGCCCGGCTCCCTCCTTCCCCGGGGAGGATCGGTCCTTGACTCCCCGGCACCGGCACCGGCGCGGGGAGCGGGAAAATCCCCGTTTGCCACGGCCGGACCGACAAAGCCGGAGCGTTTCGCCGTCGCCGCAGAAGCGAGGGGTCCCGCTGCGGCCCGTCCGCTCCGTTTTCCGCCACCCGCTGCGTTTACGCAGGGACGAGCTAATTCGGCTTCAGCCTAAACTCTCCCCCGTCAACGTACCCCGGTTAAACGCGTGGGATTAAATCACGCGGTGAGCCCAACGCTGCTTCGTAGACACGCGAAGCCCTGTGAGCGTTTCGGTTCTTTTTCTGCTTCCCTCTCTCAAGGAATAAAACTCCCAGCGAAGAAACAAACTCGTACATCATTGACTCGTTTCGCTGAGCAGCCAGCCCCTGGATCCGGGTCTCCCCGGGCGGTCCGCCGTCCGAAAGAGCCCACGTCCCCCTTCCCTGAGGCGCGGGGGAGCCGCCGGGGGCCGGGGGCCGTCCCGCCGCCGGGGTGGGGGGTGCGGAGGCGGCGCTGCCTTTTGTTTCCCCGGCCGCCCGCAGCGGCGGCTCCTCAGGGCTGCAGGGCGGTCCCGGTCAGCGGATCGCCCTTTGGCTCTGGAGCACCGGCCTTTGCACCCCCCTCCCCGCTCCGCGGCTGCAAACCCGAGCTGTCCTTAAAGAAAGAACCGGGAAATGCGCCTGTGCCGCTTAGGAGACTGCGGGTGTTCACACTCGCCTTGTTAAGAAATACATCTGTCTCCAAAACCAGTCTGCCCACTTAGCCCAGGTGTGGTGACCCACCTTCACGAACGTGTCTGGCTGTACAATACACATTTGAGGCCTCTTGGCCCTTCACGGTTTAGACCCCGCGTAGTCCTATCGGGTTTTTAAGGCTTTGTTACCCAGATGGACGACTTGAAACCGGAGCCACGTATTGCCTAAACGCGTTCTGCAACAGGGAAAGGAGAGGCACAGCTCCGAGAATGATAATGAAGAGTCTATGTTCTGTACTATCGCATTTGTACTGCTGATACCACGGCACCAATTTATAAGGGAAAGAAATCAAAAAGGTTGTCCTCTTGGAAGTTTCTACAGTCTAGAGACTAGAATTTAAACCCTCTCACACAACACTGAGGTGATTCCTACATACCCGGGGGGGGGGGGGGGGGGGGGGGGTCACAGGACTCTTCCC
Organism: Astur gentilis; assembly: GCF_929443795.1. Lineage (NCBI taxonomy): Eukaryota > Metazoa > Chordata > Aves > Accipitriformes > Accipitridae > Astur > Astur gentilis. The sequence goes on from NC_064913.1 coordinate 16,396,491, forward strand.
CATTTTTGCTACAATTCCCAGTGCTTCTGATATGCAGATGGAAGTTTCACTATGTGGAACAAAGACCCAGCGGGGAGTGGAAACTTCCCTCCCCGTAGAAGGGGGAAGTGAACTTCCTACCAACTCAACGTTAGGAAAGCTCAACTCAGTGAACACGAGGGCCACAGATACAATAGTCCACATCTCTCTTCCCTATACTGGAGGACAGGGATGGGGAAACTGGTCCTACTCAAAACCCCTCCTGTTGCTCCAGTGCCACCAAGCTGACCACCAAGGCCATGTCTGCCCCCACAGAGCGCAGAAGAGCCCCGGGAAAGTCCGGCCGCCGGTGGCCTCTGCGGCCAAGAGCCGGCACAAGACCGTGAGGCTAAAAATGGAGCAAGGAGCCCCACTAAAGCCAGAAGGAGAGCGGAAGCAAGCAGGGCAACATCAGAGAAACAACTTTAAGTCAACACCGTGCCCTGCTGGAACAGCAGCAGCTCTTCCAAGAGCCACTTGCCTGCTCCCCAAATGAGGGGGGAGCTCAAAACTCCCCACACCTCATGTGGAAGAGGGGGTGGATCCAGTCAATAGTGCCAGAAAAACGGAGTTAAATGCGATAGAGCTCTTCCAGGCATAGGGCAGCGGCCGTCAGCATGGTGGCACATCACATCAGGCAGCGAACCGAGAACACCCGTAACCCTGCCCTGCCCAAAATCCTTCCCTAGTGTTCTGCAGAGTTAATTCTCCCAAGGAAAGCCAGCAGGACTCTCACAACAGCATTAAAATGCAGTGAAAAATAGAAATCAACAAGCAGCCTGAGGGAGGGAACATCCCTCCTGTTGAGAAATAATTGGTTCAGGCTCACTGCCGGGACCGCAGAATTTCTTCAGGGTTTTATATTTTTGTGCGTTCTTTGCTTCCCTACCCTCCCCTTCTCTCCAAATTTGAAAACTGCATTGCCCAGAGTTGTGACAGCGATCAGCTACTCTCTAATAGTTTCCAACAGAACAGAAATAATCTAGACTAATATGAATACTTTGGTTTATATCATCTTCTAATAAATACTGCAAGAACCCCTACAACAAAGCCAGAATTCTCTTAATAGGCAGTGCAATGTTTACTCTAGTATTGTATAAAAACAGCTGCCACTACTGACATATTAAGAATGTCCAGGTTTTCTTAAGGCATAAAAATGATTTATTAAAAAAATAGGAAGTAATTCTAAAAAAGGAACAAACAAGTACATTGAATCCCTCAGTAGGTCAGTCCCAAGCTTTTTAAAAGTAACATTTAGTAAACAACCTTCCTAAAAAAAACTTCAGCAAGTAGAGAAAACAGTACAGTTAAGGTAAACACTTTAAGGAAAAACAGCTTACATGTTTGTGTCTGCATTCCCTAGAAGAACCGAAAGCAAAGAGTGACTCAGTCCCTTATGACCACTGTGGGTGGCTCTGAAAAGAGCCTTTTTTTTGGTCCATTTTGCTTCCTGATTAGTCTTAAATGCATTTACTTGGCTTTAGCCTTGTGGCTGTCGGTCTTCTTGGGCAGCAGCACGGCCTGGATGTTGGGCAGCACCCCGCCCTGCGCGATGGTCACCTTGCCCAGCAGCTTGTTGAGCTCCTCGTCGTTGCGGATGGCCAGCTGCAGGTGCCGGGGGATGATGCGCGTCTTCTTGTTGTCGCGGGCCGCGTTGCCCGCCAGCTCCAGGATCTCGGCCGTCAGGTACTCCAGCACGGCCGCCAGGTACACCGGGGCGCCGGCGCCCACCCGCTCCGCGTAGTTGCCCTTGCGCAGCAGCCGGTGCACGCGGCCCACGGGGAACTGCAGCCCGGCCCGCGACGAGCGCGACTTGGCCTTGGCCCGCGCCTTCCCGCCCTGCTTCCCGCGGCCGGACATCGCAGCGAATCACGCAGACAGAAACCGCAGCACCTCGCACGAACAACAACCTGCTCCCCGCCGCGCCCGCCCGCCCGCTTATATACGGCCCGGGAGGAGCGGCGGCGCCGTCGCTGATAGGCTGGGAGGGAGGCGTTGTTCCGGGAACCAATGGGAATGCGAATCGAGAGGTGTCCAATAGCGCAGCTTAGTGCGGCGTGACGACGCGAAGCAGAACTTCTAACCAATGGCGATGCGCGGCTGTTGAGCCGCCGCTTTGCCCGGCGCTGCTATAAAAGAGCTGCGGCGGGAGGCTGCGTTACCCGCTGCTTCGATACTGGTGGTAGTTGGTGAGTGAGAGCTGCACATTCGCTGCCATGCCCGAGCCAGCTAAGTCCGCCCCCGCGCCCAAGAAGGGCTCCAAGAAAGCCGTCACCAAGACGCAGAAGAAGGGCGACAAGAAGCGCAAGAAGAGCCGCAAGGAGAGCTACTCGATCTACGTGTACAAGGTGCTGAAGCAGGTGCACCCCGACACGGGCATCTCGTCCAAGGCCATGGGCATCATGAACTCCTTCGTCAACGACATCTTCGAGCGCATCGCCGGCGAGGCCTCGCGCCTGGCGCACTACAACAAGCGCTCCACCATCACCTCGCGGGAGATCCAGACGGCCGTGCGGCTCCTGCTGCCCGGCGAGCTGGCCAAGCACGCCGTCTCCGAGGGCACCAAGGCCGTCACCAAGTACACCAGCTCCAAGTAAGCTCTCTGTGCACCCAGTGCCAGAGCTGCTCGACCCAAAGGCTCTTTTAAGAGCCACCAAGTTTTCAATAAAAGAGCTTTAATTTCTGTTTTCTATCTGTTTTACTGATGCTGTGTTCTCTATCTTAATGACCAACGTTCAATCCCAGTGATCTAAAAGCCCTAGCATAGTTTAGGACAGAACCTCTAACTGTGGTCTGTACACATAACTCATGGCTTTCTATGCCCTACTGAACTGAGCCCTTCCCAGTAAGCCTTCTTTACACTGCCTCTTGTGTGTGCACTCTTATGGGCTGCTTCAATTGCCAGCTCCTTGGGCACCTTCCCTGCCACGTCTGCTTGCTGCATGCCATTGCTCAGTGAATGTTCCTGTTGTCTTCAGTTCTAGTCCATCCCTTTTCCCTGTTCTCATAACATAAACTATGTTATCAGTCATAAGTATATGCCAACATAGTTTAAAACTGTCTTTGAGGATTTAAGTAATTAATTAGCAAGGAAACCCTTTTTGGTTTTAGTGTTTTGCTTCATTGGTCTTCCCTATCTGGAAAAAAAATTCTGTTTAAAATTTATGTCTTAAAGGAATAATTAAGCTATCTCCTAGTAGTTTTTATTCTATGGTTCCTAATACAATGTTAATGATTTCAGAACAGAGTAACAATCAGGTGGGTAGGGTCTAATTGCGCCTCAACGACTGCGATTCCTTAGCCCCTGCTGCCCTCTGATGGGCGTTTCCAAAATTTCTGTCATTTTGCATTTTACAGCTACAGGTTAAGACCTCAGACTGAGACACACAGGAAAAACTGCAATAACCGATGAAAAACCCATCCCAAAATACACTATGCAAGCGAGACTTACAAGACAAAGAAACTAAATAACTGTCAGAAAACACCAGTGACAAAGCTCTTCAAACGAAAGAATCGGTGACTCTTAAAGGAACCTTTGGGTTAGAACCGAGGATCCGGGAGATGCTTTACTTGGAGCTGGTGTACTTGGTGACGGCCTTGGTGCCCTCGGAGACGGCGTGCTTGGCCAGCTCGCCGGGCAGCAGGAGCCGCACGGCCGTCTGGATCTCCCGCGAGGTGATGGTGGAGCGCTTGTTGTAGTGCGCCAGGCGCGAGGCCTCGCCGGCGATGCGCTCGAAGATGTCGTTGACGAAGGAGTTCATGATGCCCATGGCCTTGGACGAGATGCCCGTGTCGGGGTGCACCTGCTTGAGCACCTTGTACACGTAGATCGAGTAGCTCTCCTTGCGGCTCTTCTTGCGCTTCTTGTCGCCCTTCTTCTGCGTCTTGGTGACGGCTTTCTTGGAGCCCTTCTTGGGCGCGGGGGCGGACTTAGCTGGCTCGGGCATGGCAGCGAATGTGCAGCTCTCACTCACCAACTACCACCGGTATCAAAGCAGCGGGTAACACCACTGCCCATGGGAGCCCTTTTCCAGTGGGCTGCCAGTTACACGCACGGAAGGTCCCACTCCAGTGGCCCCGTGACTCATCAAGGTCAGGGAAATGGGGAGTGTGGGGAGTTTCTGTCCCGGGCAACGCGTGCTTCAGTCAGGTGCAGGACAATGCATGTTGTGGGGGTGCAGAGCGATGGGTGTTGTCGTGGGGAGAAGAGCAATGTGTTTGTCATGGCCGCAGATCCATATCCGTGGCTGGCTGTGTGTCTTGGGGAGCAGAGAGGTGGCAGGATCGTGGGTTGCAGGGTGATGGGAGTGATGTCAGATATAGCAAATCCTCTGGTAGATTAGAAAGTCCTGTTTTAAATTAAGTTAGTTAGCCAAGATCATTCTGAGCTTTTCTATTCTTCCTGATTAATGGTGCCTCACCTGGAGCACCAATTCTGATCCTTTCTATTCTTCCTTATTGATGATGTGTCCCTCCTGGCAGAAAAACGAAACATTGACTTGATATAGAGTGACTTAGCAGTCAAAGTGAGGAGGGGATAACTCCTCAAACGACCACCAAAGACCACCCGAGACCCCAGCGCATGCGGAGAAGGCGATTGATGTGTCATGGTTATGTATGTAATCCTATGCATACGCATTAGGTAGTTTGAATAGGTACTAGATAGGCGTAGTTTAATAAATTAGATGCAATTGTTACTGTATAAAAGGGACACACCTGATCAATCTGGTGTGCTTGATTTGTGGAATGTCCACCGAGCACCCTGCGCAGAATAAACCAGTATCTCTCCTGAGCGTGGGAGATTGGTCTGTCGCACAGCGGGGAACGAACCTGCTTTCAGGACAACAGGAGCGTCTTTGGGGCGAGAAGCGAGGTGCGTGTCCCTCGGCGCAGAGCCGCGCGTGTGTAGGGAAGGAGCGGAGCCTTGTGTTCCGTGTCTGTCGGGACAGAGTGGTGCGTGTGACGCTGGTCTCAGGGGGCGGTGTGTGTCGGGACATAAGGGCAATGTGCTCGGGGGGGGGCGCAGAGCGATCGCCGTGTCCTACGCCGGGCGATGTGTGTGTCCGTCGGTGCGGAGCGATGTGTGTGTAAGGGAGGAGTGGAGCGATGCGTGTGTAAGAGCGATGGGTGTGTAAGGGAGGAGTGGAGAGATGCGTGTGTAAGAGCGATGCGTGTGTAAGGGAGGAGTGGAGCGATGCGTGTGTAAGAGCGATGCGTGTGTAAGGGAGGAGTGGAGCGATGCGTGTGTAAGAGCGATGCGTGTGTAAGGGAGGAGTGGAGCGATGCGTGTGTAAGAGCGATGCGTGTGTAAGGGAGGAGTGGAGCGATGCGTGTGTAAGGGGGGAGGAGCGATGCGTGTGTAAGGGATGGCCGTGCCGCACGCAGGGCGATGTGTGTGCCGGGCGGTGCACGGCGATGTTTGCATCGGGGAGAGAAAAATCTAGTGCGCGTTTCGGGGCGCACTGTCTTTCCCGGGAGCACAGCGCGATGTGTGTGCCGGGGACACACCGTGTATGTGTGTCTGCACGTCATTTTACGGGTGCGTGCGTGCCTGTCGTTTTACGGTAAAGACGGGGAACGTTCAGGAGGCGAAGGCAGCGCACGCTGCAGCAAGCCGTGTCCTGGAACGCCCCGGCGGGCGGCTGAGAGAAGCTGCAAGAAGCGCTCCGCGTGGGGACCCCCGAGCGCTCGGAAGGGGACGCCAGGTCTTCCCTCCGCTGCCGCTCCACGCCGTGGGAGTGAGCGAGGCGCGCACGTCGCGCCGATCGTCTTTTACCAGTTTCATTTCGGGTTTCCTCGGCCCCGCAAGCCGCCGCAGCGCCGCGCCGGCGGTACCGGCTGCCCGGGGCGTTCCGCCGGCCCCTTTGCCGAGCTCGGGCCGTTCCTCTCTGGAAGCACCGCGTTAGGGGCCGAAGAGCCTCTGTTTCTTGCGCCGCTGCCGAAGCCCTCGGACGGAGCTCTCGTGCTCCTGGGTCCCGGATCAACCCTGGTCGCGCTTCAGCTGCAGGGGTGAACCAGAGGGGCTGCGCCCACTCCCAGCCGTGGCCCGGAGCAGCCCCTCTCCCCGGCCGCTGCAGCCCACCCCGCCTGCCCTGCCGCGGCGGGACGGGCGGGGGGCCGGCAGTAATCCTGCCCTGCTCCGCCTCTCGGTACTGAGGCTCCGTCTGGGCTGGGTGGTGAGGGAAAAGCCGCTGTACGTGCAAGTTTTCTAAGTGTGGGAACTGCCGAACCTCTGTGTTTTGCCCTGTATGGGAGTCTCGGACCCCTCCCCAGACTTCCCGTCCCTCCATCTGCGGGTGCCCGGGGCTGTGGCGGAGCTCGCTCATTCGGGAAACAGCCCTCTTCTCGTTGGATTTTTGCAGATGTGTGTCACCTCTCTGCTATTTATCGCCTGCCGAAGTCTTCTTCCTAATAGACAGTGGTGTGTATTGCATATTGTCTGGGAGAGAAAGCTAAGGGCCATGGAAAGAGGTGGTGAGAAACAGCTGCAATCAGCATCAGAAGGCTAAGTAAAAAAAAAAAAAAAAAAAAAAAAAAAAAAATCCCAGGCAGTACAAATCAGTTTTCCTTTGGGAGCTGATTATCAAACTTCGCCTGACAGCCACAAGCGTAGGGAAACAAAAACATACGAGCCACAAAGGTTCGTTTGATTTCTTTCTAGACACGAACTAAATTGTATGGAGAGCTGAAAACGAGTAACGAGCTGAACACATTGCTCAGGGTGGATCTACCAACCCGATATCAAAGGAAATGGGAACGTATCTAAGACAAAGAAAAACATTTGCACATCTGAAGACAGGGGTTTTAGCACCCTTTTCTTCTTGCAAAGCACTGTCTTTCCCACAGGAACAGCCCACAGAGATATTCGGCCAGCTTGTCCCTCTCCTAACTTTTTGTGTTCTTCCAGCTCTTACGCAAGAACCGGTTCCCTGAACACAGACTGACATTTGGAAGGGGAGTTCCGGGCGCCGGTTCCACGCGATGGAAAATCGGACCCTGGGCCGCCGATCCAGAGCAAAAATGCTTTAATCATCACATTAACTGTGTACAGGCAGATTTCATTGCTGTTCTACCTGTACTTCTGCATCCAACAGAACGCTGTTCCCATAAGGAAAACATACTGCTTGTTGCTAGGACCTTCTTTCCGCCTTTCCCTTTGCCAGACTTGACGGTGACTTGTTTGAGGACTTCTCAAGCTCTTGCCCTTCACCCATGGGTTTTAACCTCGTGGCTTTGGGGTTGTATTGAGGCTCAGGCTTTACCTTACACGCTGTGCCTGGGCATCTCTGACTCCACCGCCTGCACTTCCCCGGCTCGACCTTGTCCCAGCCTCGTCCCCGTGGGCTTGCCCGGTGCCCGGGGGCTGCGGCTGTCCCGGATCGCTGCCACCACCCTGCCCCACTCACCGTGGGCGGCTGCTGCGGGGCTGTGTCCTTGGTGGGGACAGCATGGCCCTGCCTGCCCCGCTGTCCCCCTCGTCTCCCGGCTCAGCTGCCCCTGTGGGGCAGCCCCCTCCTGCTGCTCCCCCCCAGACTTTGTGGAACCTGTTTGTCCACCTAGGAGTGTATTTACTGAAGTTAACTTAGATTTAATATAGAATCTCCTCCCCTTTCGAATAGCTGTCGTTGACACATCTGTCCCCATCTAGGGCGTTAGTGATGGTAGGACAGATATGAGGATTGAACTAAACATTCAGCCACTTCTCACAATTCCTGAGACATCAGCCTTCACTGTTGATCCTGCACAGATCACTTTTTCTAGCTCCACATGCCATCACCTTCTCAAATACCTGATGCTGGCATAGTATCAGGGCAGGGTCCCCTTGATTTGCATAATAATGACCTATTGCTGACTTGGAGTGACACAGTTCAATACTGCATCTGCTTCTGTGAATATTGGCTGCAAAGTATCATAGGTGTGAATAATACTGGACATCCGCCTGTTCTGTCTTCCCTTCTCCTGTCCTTCTACCCACGTCATCCATCTGAAGGTGCCTCCTGTTCCTTATCCCCTTCTTCCCAGGAAGTTGCCACGTACCAGCTCTCTCCCATCCCCACTCCTTCTCCTAGGGAAGGACCATTTCTCCCTTGCAGCATACAAGCAATGCCTGTCATTACTGAACATGTAGCATCCACCTCTTCCCTGCCTCATCAAATGTCCTCATTCCTGATTTGTGGCATTGAATTGTGGTTTTGAGCTGTAGCAACTCAGCCCAGGAATGTCCTGAATATCCCTATGGTAGGCCTAGACAGACAGGAGAAGCTTGTGGTGAGTATTCTTAAGCACCAGAGAAGACAATTTCTTTGTCCAGCTGAACAGACAATAGTTACCACCCTCACTATCTTGCTTCAGTTGTCTGTGTGCAGTCAGGCAATGAAGCAATGGACAAAGGAGAGAGCTAGTGGCAGAGGTGACATAATGATGCAAATGCACAATATCCTCAGGAGACAAAGACATCCCAAGGAATCTGTGCATCAAAGCAGAGCCACATTGACCGCCTGCCTGAGTGCCTGTATGCCCGAGGGACAGTTGGCAGCTTCCTGTAGGGAGGTGGATGCTGGTGGGGGCCCCACACTTTCCTCTGCAGTGGTCCTACTGACAGGTGGGGCAGCCAGGGAACTCATGAGATATGTTAAGAGAAGGAATCATCAAAAATTAGCGGTGTTATAGGTACATCCCATTGATTTTGCTGACCTAATTCTGTGAATGAGATTCCCTTATTCTGCAAAGACTGGGCTGCGTGCAGAGCAACCTTGTCAAGGAAGCATCCAGAATAATCTGCAAGGCCTGTAACACTTTTTTTTTGAGGAGAGGGGTGGAGGAAACAGCAGTTAGGGACTGTAGCGAACAACCACAGTTGCTCCTGGGAGCAATAAGGCCATCGTGACTTCCTGGGTATCACCTGGAAGGAGAGGAGCACAAGCTCCTTCTGAAATGCATAGGTCTTCCCAGCCCCCAAATGTCTGGGAAGGAGCGATGTACATCAGCATTCCAGTGTCTCAGCTTTCTTCTCAGTGCTCACCTGCAATGCTCTGCTGCTCATTTATCAGAGCCTGCAAGGAGGATGGGTAGCTTAGATGGCTTCCACATCCTGAAGTACTGCAGTGGATTGCACTCTTCCCATTTCGTAGTATTGCTCTCCACCATTGATCACGGGTCTTCTGAGCCAAAGCACCAGGCACCTAGGAACTGGCTCAGCCACTCAATCTCTGCCTGCACGGCCCGGGCTTGTAGGAGACCTAGAGGACAGTTCAGTTCTGCAACAAGGTATACCATTATATTTTTGTCCCTTCTTATTTCACCCGGACTAAAACCAGACCCACACTGTCGCAGAGGCCAGACAGAAGTCAAAATTAAAATATTGTTCTCACCACCTTGAAATGGAAATGAAAACTTGGCCGTGCGGCGCAGCACCTTTGCTGAGGCGGTTTGTGGAGTAGATGGCCTAAGAAAGAGCGTGCCGCCTCCTTCCCCAGAGTAACCCGCAGAGGGAAGGCGCTGGTGTTCCCCGTGCACAGGGCAGGCAGCAGCCCAGGCAGGCTGCACCCGGAGATCCCGGGCACATGCACAGAGAGCGCAGCAGCAAAGGAATGTCACATTCCTGTGGCATTGAAATGCATTCTCACCTGCTCGTGTTCCCCCCAAAAGATCTTGAACATTTGCCTGAACAGTTAGAAATATTCGAATTAGTGGTACCCAGAGTTTCCATTCTACACATCCTTCTGGCCTCCAGCTTGTGCACACATTTTCCAGACGTGCTGTATTTTGTGTACCCTCCAGCTCATTAAGGCATGGGTTAAGCAGAAAGGAAGAGTCGTGACTGGCTACTTTCTCTCTACCTACGTTCACATTACCTACTGGAAAAATTAAGCCTTTTATTAAACCATTAATATACACATATATATTCATCCAATACAGTAACATTTTCATACATATTATATTTATATCACATTGAAACATTAAATACTAAACAAGAAACTTTATAATTTGACTGATTGATTGCTCTGAAATGATTCTTGGAATTATCTCTTAACTGAGCTTGGAAGTTTTCAAAAACTAGGCGGTCTGGAATGATCAAGGAGCTATTTCTCTCTTGCTTTGAACCAGAACAAAACTTTTTTAAAAAATCTGAATATTTTTGCAAGGAGATAATTTAAAAAAAGAAAATAAGATATCTGTATCCATGGATGCCCTTGTAATAACTAAATTTTCTGCCTAATGCCTGTCATACCTCTGGTCATGGATTTCTTATTTTAAGAGATTACTGATGTATCTGGGTATTTTAAATCTGTATGAATACAAAAACCTTTTACCATGAGGAAGAGTCCTTTGCTGGAGACTTAACAGTATGCAGGCATAACCACTTCCCTATTGAGAGATGAAGTTTTCTTACTCATGTAACAATGGTTATGAATTAGAACATCATGATAAATCAGTTTTAAAATAAAATCCATCATCCACAGACAACAGATATCTCCCAAATCATCCCAAGTCTGCAATTACATCAAGGGCAGATTTGAATTGCCTTGAGTGACTCTGTGACTTCATCTATGTTTCTTATGTACCTGGAGCACCCATAAGTTGGAATGAATTTAGCTGGATCACATAAAATATGAAGCTCCGCAGCACAGGTGTCAGGAAGAGCTACTTGCTTGAGAAAATATTGAAGAAGCTGTGCAGCCTTAGGCAGGCCAAGGTGAAAAACCTGTTAATGGGGCTGTGCAGCTACAGGCTTAATGCATGATCTTGTTCACCCTGTTTGAAATAAGCATATGTATGCTGCAGTCCTGCCTCCTCAGATGCGTCTGTGAGATGGACGCCTCCATATATCTCCTGAGCAAACAGTAAAAGTCCAGCCCAGTCATAGTTCACTTGGTGGGATGAATCACAAGACTGGAGTGCTGCAATTGATGGCTATCGACTTCAGAAGGGACAGGCAAGGAAGGAGCTTGGGGGGGGGGGGGGGGGGGGGAGGGGGTTGTCCTCTATGTAAAAAAATGGATTGATGGCACAAAGTTGTCTTTGCAAAACAGCAATGAACAGTTGAGAGCTTATGGGTAAAAATTAGAGGCCAAGCCAACAAAGGAGACCTCATGGTTGGTATTTACTACAGGCTGCCTAATCAAGGGGAGGATGTTGATGAAGCTCACTTACTTCAACTACAGGAACATCACACTCACCGGCTCTGATCCTGCAGTCAACTTGACATCTGCTGGAAAAGCGGCACAGCAAGCTGTAAGCCATCCAGGAGACTCCTGGAGTGTGTTGAGGAAAATTTTTTAATCCAGGTGAAAGACAGCCCAACCAGAGGAGAAGCACTACTGGACCTGTTGCTCACCAACACAAATGAACAAATTGGGGAGGTCAAGACGGCGGCAGCCTGGGCTGCAGCCTGGGCCCAGGCCCATCAGGAACTTGAGGGATATGGGCCAGGCAAACATAAAGTCAAGACCCTGAATTTTAGCAGAGCAAACTTTCAGTTGTTAAGGAACTAGTGGATAAGACTCCCTGGGAAACTGCCCTCAGGGATAAAGGAGCAGAACAGAGCTAGCAGCTATTTAAGGACGTTTTTCTTAGAAAACAAGTGCTCTTGACTCCCATGTGTAAGAAAGCAGGTAGGAAGGCAGGAGACCAATACGGTTCAGTAAGGACCTTCTGGTTGAACTGAAGTGTGAGAAGGAGATGCACAGGCAGTGGAAGCAGGGACGTGTATCCTGGGAAGAATATAGGGATGCTGTCTGGGTGTGTAGAGATGGGATCAGGAAACCTAAGGCATATCTGCTGCTGAATTTCACAAGGGATATGAAGAACAATAAGAAGAGCTTCTGCAGTTGATCAGAAAAGGAAGACTACAGAAAATGTACCCCCCAATAAATAAGACAGGAGATCTAGTGGCAGCTGACACAGAGAAGGCTGAGGTACTCAACAATTTTTTTGTCTCAGTTTTCCTGAGGGAATTGGCAGATGTAGTTGCCAAGCCACTCTCCATAATATTTGAAAAGTCATGGCAGTCAGGTGAAATCCCCAGTGACTGGAGAAAAGGGAATGTTACACCCATTTTAAAAAATGGTGTGATATTCCTTTATAACAGGGAACAGGTAAAAAGGAGGACACTGGGAACTACTGACCAGTCAGCCTCACCTCAGTGACCTGGTAAGATCATAGAGAAGATCCTCCTGGAAGCTATGTCAGAGTATATGGGAGACAGGGAGGTGATAGACGAGAGGTATGGATTTGATAGATGGACTGCTGGATAAGGAATTGGCTGGGTGGTTGCAGCAAAGAGTTATAGTCAGTGGCTCAATATCCAAATGGAAACCAGTAATGAGTGGTGTCCCTCAAGGGACACCTCTCTTTCACAGGAAGAAAAGCTCAGAGTGTTGGGGGTTTTCAGCCTGAAGAAGAAAAGGCTGAGGCAAGACGTTATTGCAGCCTTTCACTATAGGAAGGGTGCTTATAAGAATAAGACAGAGAAAGACTTTTCACCAGGGCCTGTAATGACAGGGCAAGGGGCAATGGTTTTAAACGGAAAGAGGGTAGATTTAGAGTGGTTCTAAGGAAGACATTTTTGATGACAAAAGCGGTAGAACACACTGGAACAAGTTGCCCGGAGAAGTTCTTGATGCCCCATCCCTGGCAGTGCTCAAGGCCAGGCTGGACGGGGCTTTGAGCGACCTGGTCTAGTGGAAGGTGTCCCTGCCCACGGCAGGGGGGTTGGTCTGGGTGATCTTCAAAGGTCCCTTCAACCCAAACCATTCTATGATTCTACAGGGCACCGAGTCACGTGGGCTCAAAAGAAAGATGTTCATGAAATTATTTATCCAATACCAGAGTAGGAGAAAAATGAGTCCTTGCATTTCTGACTGAAGATCTGAAAAATTTCTGTCATGTCCAAATATCCCAGTCCACTGTGAGCAGTACCTTCTAGCTTTTGTATTTTAATAAATGTTCTGTTTGCTTGATTATTTTTTTTTCAGGGAAAAATAGGAGGCAGAAGTCTGTCTGTTTTTACTGAATACATCATCGTACAAAGCTTCATATCAGAAAAAAAAGGTTCAAATCTTTTTTTCTTCAAGATAATATTTGAAATAAGTAATTAACTTTTTTTAAATAAGGTTGCCCATTTAATTAAAGGAATTAAAGGGCACTTATAAAATTATTTCCTCCTTCCTCTCCTCCACCTGATATCATTTGCAAGATCTCTTTGCATTTCCTCCTTTGCTGAGCATACAACTAACTGTCTAGGAGTGTAAAAAAAACAAAATTAAGAAGTCCAGATATGTGGTCAAAAGTTGGAGGACCAGAAAAATGAGCTTTTAGGAAAGCATATAGACTGCTCCGGGACTGTGCTGCTACATTAGGTGTTTGGAAGAGGACAGAGGCCTAGCCTAAACCCAGGAAAATGCGTTTGCAAAGGATGAAAAGAATTGAGGTAAAGCTACTAGTAGACTGACTCTGACATGAGTGAATAGAATGGAGTAAGATACAGAATTTGAAGGAAATCTGTATGCTACTGAACTAACCCCCAGAACTTTCTCCTCGAAGGTATGTGTCCTTCCCAGCAGATTCACTTCTGTGACAATGTAGTTCACAACCCGCAATCCACAGAGGGGTCAGCAGGTGAAACAGGCATTGGCTCCAAATCCACATGATCTTCTTTTTTTTGTACTCTCGCATATGATGTTATTCGGATGTTTTGTCTTCTCTAGACAGAAGCCCCTCTGAAATGCTACCACAACTCTTGGCAGTTTCTCACACTTTAGGTGCATCCTAGTCATGCTAAATTGGCACCACTGACAAGCTCTTAAAACTGATCTCTCCCTCATCAGAACTCCACAAGATGGTGTGTGATATTACATTAGTGAAAGAAAAAGTGAAAGAAGCCAAATGAACTAGTCACCAGGGTCCCCTTTCCCACATTGTAGTACATATTTTTGAACGTGACAATCCTCTATCCAACTCATGCCAAGAAAAAATCATTTTACGTATATTCAGTTTATCTCACATCATGAAACTCATACGGATTGGAAAAAGCCATGCCCTAGTTTATCTCAGCAGTTCTGAGGACAAAATTGTTTGATTAAGCCACTTGTTTTATTTATTTTATTAAAGAAATGCCTGCAGCCTAACCTCTGTTTTTCATAAAGAAAACATGTACACCATATTTTGGGTTTTTTTTTTTTGCACAACTGCTGATTCTGGCTGACAAAATACCTGAAGTCCAGTGTAGAAGTAAGCAGAAAAATAAACTCTATCTTAAAATAAGAACATACAAATTAATGTCTCGATGTATTGTGCTTAATCAAAAGAATTATTTTGGAGAAGAAAAAGGGAATATAGTTTATTAAAATATTAATAAAAGCACGCAGAAAACTGAGGGAAACAAAGAACTTCTCAATGTTCTCATGAGATATCGAAGGTAACTGCCGCTTTAAAAGAGCTTTTTTTCACATTAACGTTTCTGGTGAAAACCGGCTTTCTTTTACTTTTTATTAGCTCCGAGTAGAGCTAAATAGGGCATTACGTCCAAAGGTTTCATTATTTTTAAGAGATGAAGCCGCGTTACGGGAAACAACCCTAACCCAGATACAGAACTGAGTGGCTACTTTGTGTTACTTGCTTCTTTTCAAAGCTAATTTACGCTAAGAAAATGTCTCCAGATTACCTCTATTTTGCACTACTGTGATGAAAAACCGTCTCGGGAACATGAATCCGCTGCCACTGTGACAGTGCTGTCAGAAGCAAAGCTTTAATTCAAAAGGAAAAATAAAAATCTCATCGTCCGGCTCCGCGTGCGATCCCCAAACTCGGGGATTATTGCCTCGCTTGAAACTCATTCTAACTCTCAGCCAAAAGAAACGCCGAAAGATAAAAATATCTTCTGTCCCCAGCAAGAATGCTAAGAAACGGGGTGCCGCGGTCGCGGTTTTTTACGGAAAACACACTTTTTTGAGAAGGAAGAAACACAAGCCGAGCGGCAGAGCGCGGGGCGGCGGGGCGGGGCGGGCTCGGCAACGCACCAATCAGCGCCCGCCGCGCTGCTATAAATGGGGGCGCCGCGGCGGCTGCTGCAGCCGCCGCGCTCCGTCCGCGCAGCAACGCCATGTCCGAGGTCGCTCCCGCCCCCGCTGCTGAGGCAGCGCCCGCCGCCGCCGCCCCGGCCCCCGCCGCCAAAGCCGCCGCCAAGAAGCCCAAGAAGGCGGCGGGCGGCTCCAAAGCCCGCAAGCCGGCGGGCCCCAGCGTCACCGAGCTGATCACCAAGGCCGTGTCCGCCTCCAAGGAGCGCAAGGGGCTCTCGCTCGCCGCGCTCAAGAAGGCGCTGGCCGCCGGCGGCTACGACGTGGAGAAGAACAACAGCCGCATCAAGCTGGGGCTCAAGAGCCTGGTCAGCAAGGGCACGCTGGTGCAAACCAAGGGCACCGGCGCCTCCGGCTCTTTCCGTCTCAGCAAGAAGCCCGGCGAGGTGAAGGAAAAAGCGCCGAAGAAGCGGGCGGCCGCCGCCAAGCCCAAGAAGCCGGCGGCCAAGAAGCCGGCCAGCGCAGCTAAGAAGCCTAAGAAAGCGGTGACAGCGAAGAAGAGCCCCAAGAAAGCGAAGAAGCCGGCGGCCGCCGCGGCCAAGAAAGCGGCCAAGAGCCCCAAGAAGGCGACCAAGGCTGCCAAGCCCAAAAAAGCGGCGGCAGCGGCGAAGAGCCCGGCCAAGGCGAAGGCGGTGAAGCCCAAAGCGGCCAAGCCGAAGGCGGCCAAGCCCAAAGCGGCCAAGGCGAAGAAGGCGGCGCCCAAGAAGAAGTAAGCCCCCGTGGAAGAAACCTCTTGCTCCGCATTTAAACCCAACGGCTCTTTTAAGAGCCACCCAAATTTTCTTAAAAAGGGCTGAAATAAGGGAGTTCATATACATACGTATATATTGGGAGTAGAGCGGACAGGGCTTCAGTTTTCGAGTCTGTGCCATAGGGCAGCAGGTGAAGCGTGCGCCGTGACTGGGAGGAACTTCTCCCCCCCCCCCCCCCCCCATTAGGAGCAGCCCTGGGTGCTGCTCTACTGGCTATCGCAGCAATGCTGGGGACGTTCGCTCCTTTGAGAACGGGCATTGCCTCAAGGCGGCATATGTACTTAGAGACTTGATTACTTTACTCCATTGTTTTTTAAACACTTTTGTAGCCGGTACTTAACGCTTTCTTTTCCGCGTCCTGTGTGCGCCTACGTGGGAGGGGAAACACAGAGGAGGGGCGGGGTTGGTTTTCGCTTGCTACCCGTCTGTTCGCCTCAGCAGGAAGCTAGGATGGGGCAGGAAAAGATTTTTCTTGCACTTGTAAATCGAACTAAATTTAGGTTTCGAAACTATTTTTTGATGCTCTATAATCTCGCCTGCATGCGCAATAAGACATACATTTAAAATCACTCTAACGCAACATTGAGAAGTCAGCATATATTCATAAAAGCTTGGCTTTTTTTTTTTCAGTAAGGAAGAATAATGCTTCCCACATGTTTCCAAGAACATTTAAAGCAATTTAGCTCTTCAATGATCTAGTGGGTGGCTCTGAAAAGAGCCTTTGGGTTTCTGTGGGAAAAGTTTCCCGGGCGGTGTTCTTCGGCGTTTACTTGGCTTTAGCCTTGTGGCTGTCGGTCTTCTTGGGCAGCAGCACGGCCTGGATGTTGGGCAGCACCCCGCCCTGCGCGATGGTCACCTTGCCCAGCAGCTTGTTGAGCTCCTCGTCGTTGCGGATGGCCAGCTGCAGGTGCCGGGGGATGATGCGCGTCTTCTTGTTGTCGCGGGCCGCGTTGCCCGCCAGCTCCAGGATCTCGGCCGTCAGGTACTCCAGCACGGCCGCCAGGTACACCGGGGCGCCGGCGCCCACCCGCTCCGCGTAGTTGCCCTTGCGCAGCAGCCGGTGCACGCGGCCCACGGGGAACTGCAGCCCGGCCCGCGACGAGCGCGACTTGGCCTTGGCCCGCGCCTTCCCGCCCTGCTTCCCGCGGCCGGACATCGCAGCGAATCACGCAGACAGAAACCGCAGCACCTCGCACGAACAACAACCTGCTCCCCGCCGCGCCCGCCCGCCCGCTTATATACGGCCCGGGAGGAGCGGCGGCGCCGTCGCTGATAGGCTGGGAGGGAGGCGTTGTTCCGGGAACCAATGGGAATGCGAATCGAGAGGTGTCCAATAGCGCAGCTTAGTGCGGCGTGACGACACGAAGCAGAACTTCTAACCAATGGCGATGCGCGGCTGTTGAGCCGCCGCTTTGCCCGGCGCTGCTATAAAAGAGCTGCGGCGGGAGGCTGCGTTACTCGCTGCTTCGATACCGGTGGTAGTTAGTGAGTGAGAGTCTGCGCATTCGCTGCCATGCCCGAGCCAGCTAAGTCCGCCCCGGCGCCCAAGAAGGGCTCCAAGAAAGCCGTCACCAAGACGCAGAAGAAGGGCGACAAGAAACGGCGCAAGAGCCGCAAGGAGAGCTACTCGATCTACGTGTACAAGGTGCTGAAGCAGGTGCACCCCGACACGGGCATCTCGTCCAAGGCCATGGGCATCATGAACTCCTTCGTCAACGACATCTTCGAGCGCATCGCCGGCGAGGCCTCGCGCCTGGCGCACTACAACAAGCGCTCCACCATCACCTCGCGGGAGATCCAGACGGCCGTGCGGCTCCTGCTGCCGGCGAGCTGGCCAAGCACGCCGTCTCCGAGGGCACCAAGGCCGTCACCAAGTACACCAGCTCCAAGTAAGCTCTCTGTGCACCCAGTGCCAGAGCTGCTCGACCCAAAGGCTCTTTTAAGAGCCACCCATCTTTTCAGTAAAAGAGCTGATGCTGTGGTGACTTGTTCTTAGCTGTCTTAGGGACGAGAGATATAACAGCGTGGAAGCACTGCCGGTTGTAAAGAACTCAGTGTATGTACCTGCTTGCCGTAATTGCGGTGTTCCGCATGTGTTTTTCGGTGGAGCAGAGAACGCTCACGAGTCCCTGAAAACACTCGAGGAGCCCCCTTGCACTTTAGCGTCCGGGTTAGGGGCGGTTGAGCAATGAAGCTAACGATGTAGGTGTTCTTTTTAAGTGCCAGAGTGAAGTGTGTTCTGGATAGGCAGTGCGTGCTACCTTTCCCACAGGAGGCACTCTAAGGGAACAGGGATACATCGAAAGCACAGACGGATCAAGATGACCGTATGCTTCCTTCCCCCCCCCCCCCCCCCCCCCCCCCCCGGTCCGCAACAACAAGGTTCAGGCTGGACCTGCGGCCCCCTCCCTCGACACACACACCGTTTAGCGTTCTCGCGGTCGACCAGGGGAAGCAAACCGGAGCGCTGCACCGCGTTCTCGCTCCCGAACGGCGCAGACCCGCCTGTGGTCCCGAGCGCGGTGTCTCCCCCCGGCGCCCTTCCCCAGCTCTCGCCCGCTTCTCCCTCCGCCGCCTTGTTCCGCCGCGCCCCGTAAATCCGGCGGCCCCGCGGGGCAGCGGGCGGGCGGAAGGACCCCGGCGTCCACGCCGCCGCCGGGCTCGGTCCGACCTGAGTGAGGACTGCAACGGCGCTGCCCAGCGGGCGGGCCCGGCGCGGCGCAGCACCCGAGACGGCGGTGATTGGTCGCGGCGGCGCTCGCCGCTCGGAGCCCGTCCTCGCTTCCCCAAGGCGCGCTCCCCCGGAGAGAGCCGGCCCTTAAGACGGGGCGGGGGAGCAGCCAGGGGACGTTCGCCTCACGCCAAACGCCGGCAGCGCCTTGCGCCTGCAGCGTTCCTGGCCGCCGCCCTGCACCGCACGCGGTTACCGAGTGGCAGGACAGGGCGAGCGCTCGGGGAAGAAGGAGGCTGCCGTGCGGAGGAGCCTTTGGCAGCGGTCCCCATGCCGGGAGAACGGGGCGGGGTGGGGGGTGCGTGAGGGGGACCGCGTCGGGAAGAGTCCGAGTCCGAGGCACGGGCGGCGGGGGCCCTGCTACACCGGTCACCTGCGGTGGTTCCTGCCACCTCCCCCCGCCTCGCAAACCGCTCGCTGCTCGTGGGGGACGGTCCGCGCATATCTCCTCAGGCAGCGGGGGGGGCCGGGAAAGAGCAAGCGGCCGGGCCGGGGCAGGCCGTGGCGAGAGAGGCAAGGGCGGGCTGGTTCGGCGGCCGCGGAGGCGGAGGGGGGGCGGGTCGGGCCGAGAAAAAGGGCGGGTTTTCCCGCCGTCGGGGGGCCGGCTTGTCGCATGCTCGCGTCGCCCAATGGCAGCCGGCCGGCTCGCGCGGACGGCCAATCGGCAGGGAGCTTCGGCTATAAATACCGCCGCCGCCGCCGCCCCGGCGCGGTGTCCGGCGGGCGAAAGCGCGTAGGGTTGAGTGCGGAGCGATGGCGCGCACGAAGCAGACGGCGCGTAAGTCGACGGGCGGGAAGGCGCCCCGCAAGCAGCTGGCCACCAAGGCGGCCCGCAAGAGCGCGCCGGCCACGGGCGGCGTGAAGAAGCCGCACCGCTACCGGCCTGGCACGGTGGCGCTGCGCGAGATCCGGCGCTACCAGAAGTCGACGGAGCTGCTGATCCGCAAGCTGCCTTTCCAGCGCCTGGTGCGGGAGATCGCGCAGGACTTCAAGACCGACTTGCGCTTCCAGAGCTCGGCCGTGATGGCGCTGCAGGAGGCGAGCGAGGCCTACCTGGTGGGGCTCTTCGAGGACACCAACCTCTGCGCCATCCACGCCAAGCGCGTCACCATCATGCCCAAGGACATCCAGCTGGCCCGCCGCATCCGCGGCGAGCGCGCCTGAGCCTCCCGCCGCAGCCCCTCCCCGGTTCCGGCAGGCACCGAGGCAGCCCACGCAGACCCAAAGGCTCTTTTAAGAGCCACTACGTCCACAATAAAAGAGCTGTTGACACTCGGTTTTTAAAAGAAAAATACTCCATGCATTTCATCATTTTCAAGGATATACTATTCTGTCTTTTTAGTAATAATGAACTAAGAATAATAGCGTAAATGAGCTTGCTTAAGAGCAATAGCATAAAGTGAAATTTCGACAGGGATTTGAATTTGAAACTTCGGTCCCGTTTTAGTAATAACATATTTACACTCAAGTTACACACAAAGCGCTAACAGCTCTTTTTATTGTGGACGTAGTGGCTCTTAAAAGAGCCTTTGGGTCTGCGTGGGCTGCCTCGGTGCCTGCCGGAACCGGGGAGGGGCTGCGGCGGGAGGCTCAGGCGCGCTCGCCGCGGATGCGGCGGGCCAGCTGGATGTCCTTGGGCATGATGGTGACGCGCTTGGCGTGGATGGCGCAGAGGTTGGTGTCCTCGAAGAGCCCCACCAGGTAGGCCTCGCTCGCCTCCTGCAGCGCCATCACGGCCGAGCTCTGGAAGCGCAAGTCGGTCTTGAAGTCCTGCGCGATCTCCCGCACCAGGCGCTGGAAGGGCAGCTTGCGGATCAGCAGCTCCGTCGACTTCTGGTAGCGCCGGATCTCGCGCAGCGCCACCGTGCCAGGCCGGTAGCGGTGCGGCTTCTTCACGCCGCCCGTGGCCGGCGCGCTCTTGCGGGCCGCCTTGGTGGCCAGCTGCTTGCGGGGCGCCTTCCCGCCCGTCGACTTACGCGCCGTCTGCTTCGTGCGCGCCATCGCTCCGCACTCAACCCTACGCGCTTTCGCCCGCCGGACACCGCGCCGGGGCGGCGGCGGCGGCGGTATTTATAGCCGAAGCTCCCTGCCGATTGGCCGTCCGCGCGAGGCCGGCTGCCATTGGGCGACGCGAGCATGCGACAAGCCGGCCCCCGACGGCGGGAAACCCGCCCTTTTCTCGGCCCGACCCGCCCCCCTCCGCCTCCGCGGCCGCCGAACCGGCCCGCCCTTGCCTCTCTCGCCACGGCCTGCCCCGGCCCGGCCGCTTGCTCTTTCCCGGCCCCCCCGCTGCCTGAGGAGATATGCGCGGACCGTCCCCACGAGCAGCGAGCGGTTTGCGAGGCGGGGAGGTGGCAGGAACCACCGCAGGTGACCGGTGTAGCAGGGCCCCCGCCGCCCGTGCCTCGGACTCGGACTCTTCCCGACGCGGTCCCCCTCACGCACCCCCACCCGCCCCGTTCTCCCGGCATGGGGACCGCTGCCAAAGGCTCCTCCGCACGGCAGCCTCCTTCTTCCCCGAGCGCTCGCCCTGTCCTGCCACTCGGTAACCGCGTGCGGTGCAGGGCGGCGGCAGGAACGCTGCAGGCGCAAGGCGCTGCCGGCGTTTGGCGTGAGGCGAACGTCCCCTGGCTGCTCCCCCGCCCCGTCTTAAGGGCCGGCTCTCTCCGGGGGAGCGCGCCTTGGGGAAGCGAGGACGGGCTCCGAGCGGCGAGCGCCGCCGCGACCAATCACCGCCGTCTCGGGTGCTGCGCCGCGCCGGGCCCGCCCGCTGGGCAGCGCCGTGCAGTCCTCACTCAGGTCGGACCGAGCCCGGCGGCGGCGTGGACGCCGGGTCCTTCCGCCCGCCCGCTGCCCCCGCGGGCCGCCGGATTTACGGGGCGCGGCGGAACAAGGCGGCGGAGGGAGAAGCGGGCGAGAGCTGGGGAAGGGCGCCGGGGGAGACACCGCGCTCGGGACCACAGGCGGGTCTGCGCCGTTCGGGAGCGAGAACGCGGTGCAGCGCTCCGGTTTGCTTCCCCTGGTCGACCGCGAGAACGCTAAACGGTGTGTGTGTCGAGGGAGGGGGCCGCAGGTCCAGCCTGAACCTTTTTGTTGCGGAACGGGGGGGGGGGGGGGGGGGGGGGGAAGGAAGCATACGGTCATCTTGATCCGTCTGTGCTTTCGATGTATCCCTGTTCCCTTAGAGTGCCTCCTGGGGAAAGGTAGCACGCACTGCCTATCCAGAACACACTTCACTCTGGCACTTAAAAAGAACACCTACATCGTTAGCTTCATTGCTCAACCGCCCCTAACCCGGACGCTAAAGTGCAAGGGGCTCCTCGAGTGTTTTCAGGGACTCGTGAGCGTTCTCTGCTCCACCGAAAAACACATGCGGAACACCGCAATTACGGCAAGCAGGTACATACACTGAGTTCTTTACAACCGGCAGTGCTTCCACGCTGTTATATCTCTCGTCCCTAAGACAGCTAAGAACAAGTCACCACAGCATCAGCTCTTTTACTGAAAAGATGGGTGGCTCTTAAAAGAGCCTTTGGGTCGAGCAGCTCTGGCACTGGGTGCACAGAGAGCTTACTTGGAGCTGGTGTACTTGGTGACGGCCTTGGTGCCCTCGGAGACGGCGTGCTTGGCCAGCTCGCCGGGCAGCAGGAGCCGCACGGCCGTCTGGATCTCCCGCGAGGTGATGGTGGAGCGCTTGTTGTAGTGCGCCAGGCGCGAGGCCTCGCCGGCGATGCGCTCGAAGATGTCGTTGACGAAGGAGTTCATGATGCCCATGGCCTTGGACGAGATGCCCGTGTCGGGGTGCACCTGCTTCAGCACCTTGTACACGTAGATCGAGTAGCTCTCCTTGCGGCTCTTGCGCCGTTTCTTGTCGCCCTTCTTCTGCGTCTTGGTGACGGCTTTCTTGGAGCCCTTCTTGGGCGCGGGAGCGGACTTGGCCGGCTCAGGCATTACAATCAATCTCTCACTACCTCTGTAGTAGAAAAAAAACCTCGATCGTGGGGTGAAAGTCAGTGTGAGCGCCCTCTTTTTATAGCAACTGTATGCAAATTACGGCTTCTTCTAGCCTTAGTTTTTATTGGGCGAGAGAGGTTATTAGTCATAGGTCTCCATACTTCATCGCCATTGGTTAGAATTCGATCCGACTTCCCATTGGCTGTTTTCGCATTGTCGCCGTCTCAGCCTATCGAAACTCGCGCTTTTCGCTGAGAGGGGATATAAGGGCGAGTCGCTGGGCTGTTTTCAGTTCCGTACGGCTTCTGGTACTGAGTCGCTGCGATGTCCGGCCGCGGGAAGCAGGGCGGGAAGGCGCGGGCCAAGGCCAAGTCGCGCTCGTCGCGGGCCGGGCTGCAGTTCCCCGTGGGCCGCGTGCACCGGCTGCTGCGCAAGGGCAACTACGCGGAGCGGGTGGGCGCCGGCGCCCCGGTGTACCTGGCGGCCGTGCTGGAGTACCTGACGGCCGAGATCCTGGAGCTGGCGGGCAACGCGGCCCGCGACAACAAGAAGACGCGCATCATCCCCCGGCACCTGCAGCTGGCCATCCGCAACGACGAGGAGCTCAACAAGCTGCTGGGCAAGGTGACCATCGCGCAGGGCGGGGTGCTGCCCAACATCCAGGCCGTGCTGCTGCCCAAGAAGACCGACAGCCACAAGGCTAAAGCCAAGTAAACGCCGAAGAACACTGCCCGGGAAACTTTTCCCACAGAAACCCAAAGGCTCTTTTCAGAGCCACCAACAAATTCAGTAAAAGAGCTTGAACTTCATTGAATTGACGAAAGAGTAGCAAAACGCCGCCCGTTTTGAAACGATCGGCTGTGGGTAAACATCCGTATTAGCTACGGGGTCCCAGGCTACACACACCCCCCCCACACACACAAACACTCCCCCTGATCCCGCACCGGTTCCCTATCCCGTCCCGGGGGCGGGGCGGTGCTGACGTAGCTCCTGAGAAGCCGCCCGGCCCTTCCGCAGCGGCAGCCAATCTCCGCGCCGTGCGGGCTTTCCGAAGCCGCCAGCGCGCAGCTCTGCTCTCCCCGGCTCAGCGGAAAGAAGCTTTGAAAGCTGCCCTGAGGTTCGCTGCTCGCTCTGCTTGTCCCTGAGGCGCCTTCACCAGCGCACTACCATTCCCCACACACCCCCTAACCGCGTGGTAAGTACAGCGTTTCAGCCCTTTTTGAGAAAATTTGGGTGGCTCTTAAAAGAGCCGTTGGGTTTAAATGCGGAGCAAGAGGTTTCTTCCACAGGGGCTTACTTCTTCTTGGGCGCCGCCTTCTTCGCCTTGGCCGCTTTGGGTTTGGCCGCCTTCGGCTTCGCCGCTTTCGGCTTCACCGTCTTCGCCTTGGCCGGGCTCTTCGCCGCTGCCGCCGCTTTTTTGGGCTTGGCAGCCTTGGTCGCCTTCTTGGGGCTCTTGGCCGCTTTCTTGGCCGCGGCGGCCGCCGGCTTCTTCGCTTTCTTGGGGCTCTTTTTCGCTGTCACTGCCTTCTTGGGCTTCTTGGCGGTGCCGGCGGGCTTCTTGGCCGCTGGCTTCTTCGGCTTGGCAGCGGCCGCCCGCTTCTTCGGAGCTTTTTCCTTCACCTCGCCAGGTTTTTTACTAAGACGAAAAGATCCCGACGCACCAATACCCTTGGTCTGCACCAGCGTGCCCTTGCTGACCAGGCTCTTGAGCCCCAGCTTGATGCGGCTGTTGTTCTTCTCCACGTCGTAGCCGCCGGCGGCCAGCGCCTTCTTGAGCGCGGCGAGCGAGAGCCCCTTGCGCTCCTTGGAGGCGGACACGGCCTTGGTGATCAGCTCGGTGACGCTGGGGCCCGCCGGCTTGCGGGCTTTGGAGCCTCCCGCCGCCTTCTTGGGCTTCTTGGCGGCGGGGGCCGGGGCGGCGGCGGCGGGCGCGGCGGCGGGCGCGGTCTCGGCCATGACAGCGGCGCGGGCAGCACTGGGCGGTGGCGGCGGCGGCGCCGCCTTTTATAGGAGCGCGGCGGGCGCTGATTGGTGCCGCCCGCCCCGCCCCGCCCCGCCGCCGCCCGGCGCCCCGCGCTCCGGCTTGTGTTTCTTCGGGGGTAATAAACGGGTTTTTTTCTATTTTATCTGTCACCAAATGGCCCCTTTCCTACATGTGGGAGGCCGTGGAAGTGCCTATTTTCGCCCGTCGGTGTCCTGTCGCGAAAAGAGTGGGGTTTGGGTAGGGAGGGGACCAGAAATCCCGAGTCCTGGAACCGAACGGAGCTTGAGAGCGCGAAAGTTTTGTTTTTCTTTGTAAATTATAAATTCTCCTTCAAAGTTAACGAGAGACAGGAAAGTCAGTGTTAATCTTCAGAAGGTCTCTGTCACATTAGCGAATAAAGTGAGCAGTTAGAGTGGCAGTCTTTAAAATGAAATGGTTTCAAAGAGAGTGAGGTAGCACAAACTCCCGCGAGCCGTGCCTCCGCTTCTCCTGCCGAGGCTTTTACCTCTGGCTACAGCGGAACCCTCAGCGAGGGATTTTTTTTGACCCGTGCTTCCAAAGCTAAAGTTTCCAGAGGCTGTGCGTGAAATAATAGACAGCGTATACTTTATTTACGTGAGAATGGGCTACTTTCTCTGCAACTCTTTGCTGCTGTTACCGTAGCAAAAGGCTCTCTAATGTTAATGCAATAAATTGGGACACGAAGACCAAAGATGAAGAGGTCTGCGTCAAATCACTGAGCTTCATGTAAGTCTCTGGCATACAGAAACAGACCACACTCTAAATAAAGCACACAGTGTTGTTTCTGTAAAATCTGTTGGTATGATTCAGTTACACGGGGAAAAAAAAAATGGCAGAGATTGAGTCTGCAAGAGATGTGAAAGCACCACTTTATTCATATTTTGCTGCCAAGCTAGGAAGAAAAATTCCAGGTTTTGCTCACTGCTCTTTTTCCAGGTTACAGACCAAGTCACAGCAGCTTCTGTACATAAAACCTTCAGCTGCAGCACAAAGTGATTTTTCTATTACATAATATGCTATTATTATTAAATAGCACAAAGCTATTTATCTACAACATGGTGACTACTCTATTAGTATGCACACCTCCTTATCAGCTAAAATGTTGTATATATTTTCGTGTCTCTGGCAGGAGCTCCTAATTCATTTACCTTGAAGTTTAATGGCCATCAGCCAGTTTAGCACCATCATATTGCTGCATTTGTACCTCATGTATACAAACTGCGCTTGCACGGTTTACGTATGACGCTGAC
Source organism: Astur gentilis (assembly GCF_929443795.1). Classification (NCBI taxonomy): domain Eukaryota; kingdom Metazoa; phylum Chordata; class Aves; order Accipitriformes; family Accipitridae; genus Astur; species Astur gentilis. The sequence continues at coordinate 16,422,278 of NC_064913.1, forward strand.
CAGATGATCAACTTCACTATTTCAACGAAACACAAGATCTGTGAGTGGAAAAATATCACTTCACTCCTCTTTCTGATTCCACTACAGGGAAGGCAAATGAACTTCTTGAAGATTTTGGGTGACCCTTAATCTTCAATTAATTCACAAAGTCCCATTCTTTAAAACTTCATATAGGCAGTTTGACCTTTTCTCGTATAATTATGGTTAAAAGGACTTTAGGAAAATAAACATATTTTTCTCTCCCACTTATGTTTCCTTTCTAACTCTTCCTCATCACTGAGGTCTCCTAGCTGAGGAGTTATCCCTGAGACAGGGAAGGTGAATAAGATGGCAAATTCAGCAAATCTGGATCTGGGCTTTCAAAGTTGTGTTGGAAGTGGGCTCGTTTATAGAGCAATGTTCACTGGGAATTCTACAAAGGCAAGAGAGCTTGACCGTAACACATTTACTTCATATAGTAATAGGGGGCATAAAGAATTGAATAGTGAAATTATTAATGTCTCCTAATGTTTCGTGAAATCAGGTGGATGACTGTATGTCTGCTCCGTCCCACCTAGGCCTGGTAAAAGCCCTGATGTCCTTTAAAAACTAAACTTGTTACAGTGTCTGTAAGCTGAATCTTTTTATACTCACCAATCCTTTTCACATTACCAATGCCAAAACTGGGGCAATGCCGATACTGGGGTTGGGACAGAAGCCTTTCTACCTCATAATAAAACAATTTCCCCCATTTTCTGCAACTCTTATTTTGCAAGAGTAATAATGCAGCACAATAGCACATTTTCCTCTAGTCTGTAATTTGATATTTTCAAGACTGTTTCCTTACACACACACAGTCGGATGGAATACAGCTGTATGTCTAAATCTTGCATAGCAGTGATAACTACAACACCAACTGTCTCCTCAGGAAAAGCCTCTCAACATGTGCCAGAGCAACACTGTAGTGCATTGTTGTAGTCCTTATCTTACTCTTCTTTTGAGGCTATCGATCTCCATCAAATGTTAAATGGCCTTGAAGCTATTTTTTGTAATTATTTTAAGTGTTTCTTCTTATTTGATTTCCCACGTATGTGTTTACTCCATTATTACCTTCCCTTATTGTTAAGAAGACAATATAGTCTCATGACCATGTCACAAGCAGTCAAGCCATGTGTATTAGGGGGAGGATGCAGAAGTACCAGCGAAAAAATCAAGGCCTAGGAGGAGAGCTGAAGAGTGTCACCTCATTCAGTAGTGAATACACAAGGACAATTTGCCCTCCTCCCCCAAATACTACTTTTCCTTGTGTGATTAGCAGCACGAAAAGCCTGAAGTTATGCCCCAGCAGTCGTTACTCTAGTCATGATCAGGCTCAATTAGGATACATAGAAGTAGTACACATTTCCCTGCAATGCAGACACAGAAAGGGAGCAGACAGGGAGGACACTTGCTGGGAGAGATTCTCCCTCCCTCTTATGCATTTGCCATCACAATTACAGCAAGTTTTGCTGCCTCACCTTAGACGAGGAGATCCGCAAGAACAACAGGACCTCAGTGGTATTCCACGTTGCCCATCTCTACATGATCTGTCAGAATGAACAGAGATATCTGGTGGAGTAACAAAGATTTGCCAGCAAATCCTACAGAACATTTTTTACTGGTGCTACCAATGTGAGCCAGCTCAGACTGCAGGGCTAGATCTGAAAGCCTCTATAGAGCACTTCGCAGCCAGCATGAAAAGTATAGATTATTATAACCAGTAACATATGCCTACTAACTTGAAAAAATACATAGTAAGCCAAACTAAACTTAATGCCTGCAAGACAACAAGCAATTTTTTGCAAGATTAAGGTAATTCTCCATTTATTGCATGTCCCTTTTGCGATACTTAACCTGTCAGTAGGTGACAAAGCATAGTGGCCACCATAGATGGCATTATGAGTCCTAGGAAAAGCACCTTACAGAGATTCAGTGTTCAGCTGTTTGTACACATACTGAGGATAATTCTTCCTGAACTGTTTGCTCCTTTTCCTCCCCTTCCTTCTGACTTTTCCACATGAGTATCTAACTGCCCCGCATTTATTCATTTCACATTGCCACACCTTTCCCAAACGCGTAAAGCCCATCCCCATTTTGGAGGTGGAAGAACTGAGAGTCACTTCTCCACATTTCTTAAAAATGCAGTTACTTGGATCCCCCAATTTTTGTCTGGTTCATGGTTTCCACCCTCCTCCTGCTGAGGCCCAGCTATATATGTTAATTCTCACCATTTCCTGTCAGCAGAAAAATGGTTCAGAGATGATTCATCTGATTCTGCAGGGGAAGAAACAGAACCTGTTCAAAGCGCAATGAGTTTGTCTGCTCGTTTTGACTTTTAATTTGTCACGAACCCCGTCTCTCTCCCGCACACACACCGGCCAGGCCAGGACGCCGGTCCGCAGGCGGGGTCAGGATCAGGCCCGGGGAGAGGCTCCGGGGTCAGACACGGCCCCAGTCCCAGCCCCGGGCACTGGGCACCTCCCCGGCGCAGTGGGGCCGCGGCCGGGCAGGGCTGAGCGGAGCTGGAGACTGGCGCTGCTGCGGCGCGGCGGCTCCGAGGGGCTGAAGGAAGGGGTGCTGGGACCCGGGCAGGGTGCGGGGAGCCCCAGGAGGTGCTGGGCAGGGACAGGCAGGGCTGGTGGTGCCCTGGTAGGAGCCCTTCTTGGTGGAGCAGGGGCTAGAAGAGGCTCTCAAAGCTGCTGCTTCAGCACCCGCTGGATCCGGACAATAAAGAGCAATTTCGGCCAAGTCGCATGCAAATGTTTGAGCACGGTCCCAGTAGACAGGCAAGGAGATTTCCGTTAAAACAAAACTCTGCTGCCGCTTGCGCTTACCGTGGACATCGGAGGTAGTCACCGGCTCGGGGTTCAAGACAGCCGAGAACAACAGTTCCTGCACCTCAGTTTAGCGATCCCCAACTCTTCTGTCATCAAACACACCAAAATGTGGGAATGGTTGGCTGACCTTGTATAGGGCCCACAGTGACCAGTCAGCTGGATCCGAACCACCCTTCCACCTTCATTTCATCGACTCTCACAGCGAAACATCTCGAGACATTTTGGACTAGCAGTAGCCAGCTTCAGTTGCCAGATAACAGCATTTCCATCCCCTCCAGCTCTGTCACAAAACCCGAAAGGGGCCAGCAGAAAAAGCTGTTTGTTCCACCTTGTAGCTGCTATCTGGAGAAAACGCTGACCCACAGTTTTGGTCTGGATGACAAGGTACACGTCTCCCTGCTAACCGTCGGTGGGAACTCCCATCCTTGCCCGTGCCACTCTGAACCATGACGCTCACGTCGCAGGGGTGCCTCGGCCAGTTTTGTTTCGTCTAAGGCAGCTGGTCTCAAACTTTTGGCTGGCGTGCAGCCCTTGGGGCTCACTTGGTCCCCGTTGGTGCCCACCCTGGGCAAGGAAAGGACGACTGCCTTTACCTACTATCAGCAGCTAAGTATATTAGCTGTTCTGTGATTAATCTAGACGCTTAAGAGCTGCCTTTTGGACCTGTTTCACTTCTTGAGTGCTGTGGCCCACGGTTTGGGAAAAGACCTGCTTGCAGAAGAGCACTCACTGCATTTCGGGTGGAAGGATCCTGCATTAATAGCTTTGTTCCTCCTTTCCTAACGGAGAGCTTTAACTCTTCTCACTTCCCTCCTTCCACCACCAGGACCCACAGTGCCCAAATACCACCTGCAGCCCCCTCACCTTCTGCAGAGAAGCCAGGGAGATGAGCTGCCCCCTCACGAAAACAAGCCCACAGTGGCTCAGCGCAGGTGGGCGACCGTCCTGGGGGGAGAAGATTGGCCCCTCTGCCCGTGTTGCGGGAGGCCAGGGACTGCAGGCGACGTTCCCTGCACTTTTCCTGGAGGACGCTGGGTTGCAGAGTCTGCAAAGGAAAGGAGCGGTTTGGCACAGATGTCCAGCAGCTGAAGCGCTGCCCTGAGCTAAGCGCAAAAATAGCTGCTGGCATTACTGCACCTGCGAAAACAGGGAAGCTACGTGGAGCTGGGCAAGCAGGCATCTTCAGAGAAGAGCTGGAGGAGGAGGAATACTTCTGGTGGGCTGTTTTGCCACCTTCTTTCTGAGCATATGTAAGGTGTGTTATGTAAAGTGCTTAGTTTTGGGACCGTGAATACACCCATGTCTCTTGTTCCTTTTCCACTAGACTCCTCTGGTAGTTTTGAACTGATGAACAGCTTCTAAGGGGTTTTTAAAAATTACCTGCATGGAGCAATGTTCTTTCCTTATTGCTGGCATGTATTCAAATGAGAATTCCTATGACAGCTGTCCCATCACTTCCATATTCAGGAAAAAAAAATGAAATTCTGTCCCAGGGGCCTTACACGGGAAAGATTCCTGTTGGCCTACTGATGTCTTGTCTTTTCCAAGAAATATAAAGAAAAGAATGCTGTGGCCTTGAAGGCTAAATTAGTATTCCTCACATCAAGCTGTCTAGAATCAGAAGTATGATATACACTTAAAATGGGGAAAGTCTCACCCTCCAGTCTTGAAGAGGCCCAGAACAGGGGAATTTAAATTCATGGCCTGATCGGTATTACAAAAGCTGTGCTAGGTCCCTGGGTAGCCTCAGGGAGCAAACGCTCATCTGAAACTGAGACCACCTACACTCGCCATTTGGTTCTGCCCGCGAGGCAATGAGCAAACCACCAGCTTCCTCCCTACCTCTGGTTCCCTGCTCATCAGGTGATAACAGACACCTCCCAAGTTTGTTGAAATTGTTGCAGAAGAGCAAGAAAGTGTGAGTTGTCTGTAGCTTCATGCTGGTAATCAGAGGTCCTGGATCCAAACTGATGTGATTTTTGAGTATACTTCAGGAAATTCGGCAGCTACTGTGTGCTTCCTGAAACATAAGAGGTGGTGAGAAGTAGGCGGCCCAATTACCAATGCCTACTTACAGTCTACTGTGCTAAGGAGGAAAAGACTCCTACTGAGGAAGAGATTTTTAGGGAAAGAGACTGCTTTTTGCTATATTCCTTCATAACCACCCACCGTGGGAAAACCTGCCTATAGAACGGTGAAAGAGGAAAATGAGTTTCATGTGCAATGCTTGGTCTGTACTAAAGCTGAAAAAAGGATGCTCATCTTCAGACACCTGTCTAAAGAGGCACAAAATAGAATAACATATTTACTTTCTGAGCCCTGATCCAGCTCCCTGACTGCACGGTGTTCAAGCAAGGGCTGACAAGGAGAGGCCGTATCCACCCCCTCTGCCCAGTTCCAGTTCTCCAAGCCTGCAGAGCTGCTTCAAGTGTGAAAACGTTTTTCTAGAGCTATACCAGTTCAGTACAAAATGTTGTCATCTGATCTGTACGGTCACTCAATCTCTGATGTGCTGCAAATATAAAATAATTCCCAGCCTAGAGGGGAGGCCTAGGATACTCCAAGAGATGTTAGTCTCGTGGATTTGGATTAAAATCTGATCTAGGTATCAAGAATGCAATTTGCCCTTAAAGGCAGAGTTCACAACCAGTTCTCCAGAGCAGGTTTGTCAAATTCAGAGTCTTGATTCAAGATGGACATAAAGGCCGTCCCAAACACCTCCTGCCAAATACTGAGTTCAGTACGGATGCGAGCAGTGGTACCTGTATGAGCAACATTTGGGAAGTATAGAAGGAAACTGCCCTCACAGTGCACAGGACCAGTCCAGGGAGGTTTGGGGTGGCTGGAGGTGGGGATGCTCCAGGCAAAAGCGTCTTTGCTTTCAGCAGCAGCAAATGGCAGACCAGTGACTGTCCTCCACACACAGCTCTGCTGCCTCTCATGTTAACCTATTGCAAAGCTTCTCAGCTTGAATGATGCCTAGGACCACTAATAACAATTAAATGGCTGCAGTTTGAGTTATGGGATTTATGGGTCAAGGTTGCAAATTATCTTTTTTAATTATCCACTCCCTCAAGCTGCAAGAGCAAACATGGATTAAGATGATACTTAGTGGACATCAACATTACATTTATGTTGATATTTACTGAAACAAACAACTGCACCAGTGCTTTGGCCAGTCATATTGTCAGCAAACCACATCATCTCACTGTTCACCCCTTCTCCTACATCATTTGGGAACTTGTTAAAGAGCAGAGACACTAGTGCAGAACCCTGCAGAACTCCCTGCTGACCTTCCTTCAGAAGCCCTATGATTTTTTCAACCTTCTGTCAGCTATCCATGCTAGATTTTCCCTTTTATCCTGCTGCTGATGACTTTTCTTTAAGGTCTTTTCAGAGAAGTTTTGCCAAAAGCCTTTGGTAATCCAGGCAGATCACATCAACCAGATCACTCTTCCCTACATACTAGTTGACCTCATCAAAAAAACCTCCAAGATGTTTGTAAGGCCGGACCTCCCTTTGCATGCTGAAACTATGCTGGCATTATTGAAAAGGCTGTATTTATCCAGGAGGCTGTTCTGACCCTCATTATAGCTCCACCAGCATTTGCCATGGCCAGTAGGTTTATAGACTAAGAGTCCTATGGGCTGACAGGCTCTCAGGCAGGATTTTTGCCGCTGCTGTGACAGATGGAGGATTTTGTACTAGTTTTGAATTTTTAACTAGCTGATCTTCTAATCCCTTTTTGGACAGCTCAGTTATATTTTTATGCTTAATCTGCTACAGTTCATGTTCTTTTCTGTGCTCTTTACTCAGATATACCTGCAGCTTTTTGAATGATGCTTTCTCACTCTCAACCCTCCCTCCTGTTATCAGCGCCAGCATCTTTCCCTTTTTCAGGCCTTTCAGGGTGGGTGGTAGCCCCACCGCTGTGTCCCCAGCATGGTCACCTCAGCCATCTCCATCAACCTGTGAGGATTTAATGCTCCCAGCTGTTCCTTTGAGCTTCATTTTAACAAGCTCAAGGTTTCCAAAGTGCCTACCATATCAGCAAAATGGGCCAGTACTCCTGTCTTTTTTCCCCAGGCTTCAAGCCCTGATGTTGAGACAATGACAGCACTGATTTTGTTCCCTGGCCTTTTCTTTGAATGCTAACCCTCTTGTTTTATGCTAACCCGTGATGGATCCTTCCCTAGAGGGTACAGAATTTACTATGTCTTATCCTTGGGAACACCATCCTGAAAAATGTCACCACTGGTTGGCTTTCCCCCACTCCTCAGTTAAAAAGTTCACTGACAACCTCCTGAATACTCATAGCCAGAAGCCCATTTTCTCTTTTGATCCAGATGAGATCCATCCCTCCTGTGCAAGTGCTCTGTAGTACAGAAGTGTTCCCAGCCCCTGCTGAAGCCTTATTCTCAGCCAGGTTGTGAAGCCGCCATCCACGTCCCTCCCCGGTCCCAAGCAGCGTACTGGGAGTTTTTCAGCACCAGGCAAGCACAGACATTCTGGTTTTCATCTTCTTCCCCAGGAGCTTACACACTGCATCCAGAGCTTTTCTCCTTCCTTTCACTATGACACAGGTACTGAAGGAGACCGTGACAATGAATGCCTCTCTGGCTTATCCTAGGGGCTACCCATGTACCCTGTGAAGTTTGTCATCTTCACGTCCTTCCCCAGAGTAGTGGAAAACTCCTCTAGCCCTCCAGCCCCAGTTCTTCCCCACCTGGGCCTCAAAACGAGGAGTTAGGCTGGAAAGCTGGATGCTGGACCCCCCGTGTGTGCACAAAGCGGGGGAGGGATGAGTGCTGAAAGGGACCTGTTAGGGATACTGCAAGGAACATGCATTGTAGAAGAGGGGTTGTATATATGGCGTGGAGCAAGCATGAGCCACAAGACCCTGTATGTACATGGGAATGGCATACTTCAGTCTGGCAGCTTACTCCAGGGGTGTCCTCTGGAGCAGTCCTCCCAAGGCACGTGGATGTCTCCTCTAATCAGGAATGGGATAGGGAGAGTGAAAGGGAGAGCTCATATAGTGAGGAGACAGGCTACAAAATAAACTGGGAAAAGCTATCGTAACAACTAAATTAAACATGTAGCCACGCGTAGCCTGTGAGGAAATAAAGAGGAGATTGCATTCCACACAGGCATCTCTTCTGCATAATACTTGTATGGACCAGGATCCTGATGTAAGCATGAGTCAAAAGAGTGGTCCTCGGTAATCTAATTCTTCCCTGGGGTACCTTAGGGTTTCCCTTTCCCCAGAGCTCCAAATGTCACAGAACTCAAAGGAAATGCTGTTGTTAAAAGGTTTTTTTTACAGAATTTTACTTGAAAATACTTTTTGGGGTGTTTCAGAGGAGAATCTCCTCATCTCACCCCAGGAATTTCCAGCTGCCAGCAGAGCATCTTCTGGCAGTGAGAAGTAATGTGTAAGGCAGAACCTGTTCTGGGTTGCCCTCAGTGACAACAGGGTTTGTCTTGGCTCCATCCAACCTGGGGAGATACAAACAGCTTTACTGTCCTCTGTGTCTAGTCCCAGGCCCAGCTCAGCTAGGCGCAAAAGCCAGGTCTCTCTTTGCTGCTTGTGTCTGGAGTGGGTTAGAAAAAAACAAAGAATAGCTGAGGAAATATCTTTTTTTCATTTTTGCTTGTTTGCTTGGTTTGTTTGATTTTAGGGTGGGCTGGGGTTTCTTATATTACTGGACTGGTAAAAAAGAGGCACTACCTGATCTTTTCAAGGGCTGCATTTGATCAGACACTACTGGAGAGGTTTTCTACCCCTCCAAGCCTTTGTACCTCCCAGAATGATGCCATTTTTAGAAAGTATTTTTTAAAACTGCATGTATTTGCAAACCACAGGGTCACTCAGCCATGCCCTGCCCTTACGGCTTCTGCTAACCGTGCAGGGCGTATCTGCAGATGCAGGGAAGCGCATTCTCTCCCAGGTTTCCTTTCCTCCCTCCCATGTCCTGATCATTTGTTCAGGAGGGTGCAGGGAGCAGGCTGAATCCATCCTGGCCAAAAGCATCTGCTGACCATCCCTGTAGGCTCGTGAAATTGCTTCAGGGACACCGGGCAGCAGAGTGCTCGGCACAGCACACAGCTGAACTAGGAGCCTGGGAGAAACCCAAGCTCCCATCCCCATCACGTCCTGGCTCTGCAGACAGCCAGCTTCCCCTCTTCTGGAATCTAAGGCTCCCAGGGCTCACAGGAGTGGTGATTTGCTCTTGCCAGATCTCCCATTAACAGAGTTGGTACTGGGCTTGAAAGATGTCCTCAGCTCCTTCATGAGACTACCACCCGCTCTTCATGAATTTCCCTTCAAACGGGTTTATACTACTGACAGCTATTCTTTCTGATCAGGTCTGGGAAGTGTGTAATAAGCAACTTCTGAGGCCCTCGCACCAGGTTATCTCTTAATGTCAATGCGAACAAAGGTACAAAAAGATCTGTCTGGCCTTTAGTGAGGAAACATTTCCCTTTCTCCCTCCCTCAAAGCACACTGGCAATAGGACAAAATGTTTCTGATTACTTTCCCAGCCCTGGGAATCACCTTGCAGCTATCATATTTTGAGAATGGAAGACCTGACCTGAAAATAAAAGTCCTGGCTTGATAAAAATAATAATGATTTGAAAGAAATGAGGGTCACAGAATGGGGCTATTGGCAGTTTTGTCAACCAGCAGCTTTTTTGCTTCCTGGGCAATCTCAGCCAGAATTTGACAAAGCAGTCAAGGTTTTAAAGACACAAACTTCTTGCAAGTTTCATGCAACTAAGTAATTTTGTAGGTGAGAAGAATCCAGACTCTTGTTTCCTTCAAGAAAAATGTTGCAAGGTGAGCTCAGCCATCAAGAAGTCCACAGGAAAAGTGCTACAAGAAACCAGGCTACCTAATTTCTACTTTTCACCAAGCTATTAGGTTTCTCTGCAGTTCTGGAAATGCGGTAACGATTCCCTGTTGTCTACAGTGCTTGAGGGTACAGGTAGCCAGACGTGCTCATTGTGGTGCTGCTGCTGCTACTGCTGAGACACTGAACAGAGAAAAGTCCTCCAGCAGCACGGGTCTGCGCAGAACCTGCACACGGCCGCACTCAGTCACGTCAGCCGTGCCACAGGCAAGGCTGGAGGCGTATGGGCTAAGTGGGGAGCTGTTTTTTCGTGCGTCAGCGAGAGCGTCTTATGCCATACAGCCTGCACGGAAACATATAATTAAAGGTGGCAAATGGCAGTATAAGCTGGTCTGTTTAAGTCCATTGCAGAAATTCGCTCTCCATCTCCAAATAAATATTTGATCTCTGCAAACACTGCTGGCAGTGTTTTGACAAGGCAATTTAGGATGGTATTTTTGTTACATGAATGCTTGCTCACAAAGCAGGAACAGGCACAGTCAATGCACTTGGCTACTATCCTACTTAACTGGAACTAACAAGAGGTGTTTCCATCCCACAGGCTGTCCTGTTCCCCCGACCCTGCCCTGCCCTTTGTAGCTGCCTCCAAACTCAGCAAGTCCCGCAAACACCAGAGACCAGAGCAGCCTGTCTTATTCTGGAATGCTTTCCAAAAATTAATTTGGACGTACCGGTAAGGTTAGTAAAAGCCAATGAAGACCTTTCTGATCTAATTTGCTTTATTTGTTTTAGTTTTGGCCTATTCAAGTTCCCACTGAACTTGAATGAATGTCTTGCTGTGAAGAGTTAAAATTTGTCATCGATTCAGCTGGCCACAATAAAAAGAAAAGGGAAAAAAAAAGACAACTTTTAGCCCCAGGATCCAGCAGTTAAGGTTGAAAGTACCAAGCCTGACAGAAATCCCCTATTAAAAAGATGATATTTGAATGTAAATTTACTCAATTTTACTCAATTATTTGAGCAAAACACTGTTAATAAAGGAAGTGTATCACTGAAACTCCAGCTTCAAATGTTACACATTTACATTCAAATTGCAGTCACTCTGAACAGCTTCAGAATAAACACTTCTGCTATATAACCCTTCTGCTGGAGAGAACAAGAGCAGAAAGACTAGTCCTTTCTGCCAAAATCCACTGGAAGGAAGAGAGCTGAGGCAATAAAACATCCTTCCTTCCCCTTCCTGGTCATCTGCTCCCACAAAGTGCCTTCAGGGCAGATTCTGCATGGGTCCGGCTTCTGCCCAGTTCAAGAGGATGTGGCTGGATGGGAAAAGGTGGAGCAGAGGGACCATTTTTGGCCAGGCTAGTTGTGAAACACCTGCTGTGCCCCTTCCACCCTCAAGCCCAAGTGCTTCACAGGCCAAGAATAAAAAGACTGCAGCAGCAGAGGGGTTGGGTGAAAACGTACACCAGTCAGGATGGAGAGGCCTCCGCTGGCTTGCAGGACTGCCCGGTGAAGGTCAGACCTACCCCACAAGTCCTGAGATCTCTGGGAGGTGAGATTCACTCCAGGCAGGCCCCTGGGACCTACTCGGTGACTCAGCAGATGTGCTCACATCTGGGCAGGTGCGCTAATGGCACTGAAAGCCTTTCAGTCCCTGGGATGTGCTCAGAGAAGATGCTCCTCTCCCATCCTGCTCCCATTCCCACCTGCTCGCCTTGGCCAGAGGGGTCTCTGTAGTTATTGGTGGGAGCAAAGACCAGCACTCTCACTGAAGGGATGCTCGTGAGAGTGTCAGCAGGGACAAAAACAGATCACAGCACACTGCTGTAGGGCAACTCCCTGGGAAATAATGTTTCTTATTCCAGTACACATTTCTTTTTTAAAATCAAGATGACATCTGCAGCTCCTCATGGGAAGTCCTTACTCTTTGGGTATGCACCTCATTATTGGGGTGGATTATGGGGAAACATGTTCTTTAGATAGTGAAAGAGCCCAGGGATGACCCCTGTGAGAAACCATTCTAGGCTGAGACCAACATCTCATCTTATGTGAAGTGCAGGTCTTTCAGTGTACAGGAAACTCTGAGGGAATACTATAAAAAAAGTGAATTATCTCTTCTGCACTTTAAGCATGTCCTCAGCAATGCACTGAGCATCGCAGGGGTTTCTGACAATGTTTTGCAGCTGAGTATATTGAAAGAAGACCACCGGGAAAGGTAGAAGAGCAACCAAAACTATTTTATCTTCTCAGGCTCATTCTAGACCTTTTTTTTTTTTTTTTCTTCCTCATTATTTCATTTTTACCAAAACTCACTGTCCTAACAAGGACACCTCTGCTGGCACAAGTCCTAATGCAGATGCAGTTACATAAAAAAAAGCCTATTCTATTTGGGAATGTGCGAAAGAACTCTTGTGTCTCTCAACTGCAAACCTTCGCCAAGGCAGATGGGCGCCAATTCAAGCATATGTTTGCTAAAACAAAGGGAAGGGCTAAAGCACAGTTTCCTTCAGTGTCAAAACTCACCTTCCTGTTAACGTGCAATATGTACAAAGTGTAACAGACCAAGATTGCTTATTTAAGCATCTTCAGAACAATGTTTTCTCTTTTCAGGTCTGTGACAGGTTGAAGTAGCTCTTCAATGCTCTTTATTTATCCGTTCATGTCCCATCTCATGCAGGCCCACCCCTGACAAAACACTTGACATACTGTTTCACAGTCATTTAAAGATAATCTAAAACCAAGCTGCCATTGAAATGAGTAATCCCAGCCTTCTCCTCTCCCTGCCTGCTGCCTCTCAGTCCTTGTCCCTTCCTAAGGTCAGCTCCAGCAACCGCGCAGCTACACATCTCACACATTCAACAGTAAAGCCTCACCACTCAGTGACAGCTAGGTAGCTTTCAGATTAGCCAGGCCAGGGGGACACTAGGACACAAGCAGAAGTTCCCTGTCAACAAACAGCCCTGAAGAGCAAGAATCCACCAAGCAAGAAAAGTAGATGCCCCAGCTTCAAGCACAACTGCTCAAAACAGATGTCCCTGGCACCGCAGGCCCTGTGTCGATAAGGACACATGTCACTTTGGTCTAAGGTGGGCTGCACCACTGAGTGCCACCAAAAAATCCTTTTTTCCTGACCCTATCCAAAGAATCTGTCTTTGATTAAAGCCGGCCCTGGCTCAGTGTGAAAGGCAGCACCAGGAGTGTCACTTAGGCTGTTCCTCCCCAACACCTTCATCAGTTCCTCCCTCTGGCCACGTCTGTTTGTGGGCACAACAGCAGATGGCAAAAGAGGGGATCCCAGTGACCCTTTCTTTCTGATCATCGATGGCTGGGCAGCCCCCTTAGGAAAACAACATGGTTGTTTCTCAACCACCATGGTGCCCATGGTTAAGACACAGAGCAAAACCACAGGGAGATCACTCCTTTTGCAGGATGCTGCACGGTTTTACCTGCTCAGAAGGAGAAGGGATGGGAATTCAGAGCAATCGTCTTGCTGTGGAGCTGCTTCCCTCTTATGGAGCGGAGCACCGGCTCCATCTCTCACGCAGCACTGCTGTGCTCCAGCCAGCCACACGCACAATTGTCCCAAAGAGCTGGGATTTTAAAAGTACACTGGCCTTGAATGAAGTAGCTGGCTGGCTGGTGTTCCACTGGCTCTAAACGTGTGTTGGGGGGAAACTTCAGTCATCAAGCAATTGGCGACTCCAGCACAGAGTAAAGTCAGTTGCTATTTCAGGGAAAGGCAACTGTTCCCTGAGGGGAATGACTGCACTAGCTCAGCGCCAGGAATAGGCTGAGATTTTTTTAAAAATCTTTTTCCCCCTACACTTCAGGAAAAGCGAACACACAATGTTCATTCGCAGGGATCGTTTCCTGAACATGATGTGTGCTCGCTGTCCCGCAGGTCACTTTCCAGTGTGTCACATCCTTCTGCACAAGGGAGAGCAGGAAACGGCAAACTCCCAGTATGAGGCAAAGCATTCCCATCGCAGCAATTGGTCCACAGGAGCTATAAATTGGTCTCCTCCAGAAACAGATCAAAATTTGTCTTTGGGGAGGTCGGCTGGAAACTAAAGGTAAGTTTGAACCAGTATTTTTTGGAGTCTCTCCGAGCACTGTATTAGGAAAGCATTTGCAGGTTTGGGACTAATGTATACCTTTATTGTTGGGGAGATTTTTCTCTAAGAGCAGGAGTTGGTTTTGTTTTCCTTTATGCTGGCATAAAACAGTGTATGCCAAAGACATGCACCACTGTACGGCTTATGCTATATATTGAATGACTGTTCTACTAACTGCAGTGAGATGGCCACTGTTACTACTTGAGACTGTTCTCAGCAAGAAAATCTGCAGAACAAATTGTTAAGAGGCTACAGGAATCGATATATTTAATGATCGTCATAATAATCTGTTGTTAACTTATTGATGATATGCTCATTGTTCATTTAAGTGCCAGTATCCATTTAGCTCAGTGTCAGTCCTTGCGCTTTCAGCTTCATCTCTGGCTATAGTGTAAAAAATAAGAGGACGCTGCCTCCAGCTAAGAAAAGCACAATGTACTAAGCGGCTCAAATGGCCCGATGATACCAAGAGAGACTGGGGTCGCTGTTCTGAAGGGCGTAGGGGGAGGCCCTAAAGAATTCTGCGTAAAATGGATTAGGACAAGTAGAAGGGAAAAAAATTGCAGTGAGAATTATTTACTTACACACTTCAGGATGAAAAGGCTATGGTTTCCTCCTTCTGAAACACAGAGATTCTGCAGAATGAAAGCCCCAAGGATCCTAACTAAATAGCGTGCCATGTGAGGGACCAGGCACCTCCAGTTCACACAGTATAGAAGACTTAGAAGTGAAAAGGTGGCTGCAGCAATGAATAGTTTTTCTTAGTTGGCTCTGGGACACAATCTTTCTGCTGCAGAGACTTCTTTTGGCTCTGAGGGCATTATGGACTGCAAATAGCTTCTTAGCTCTGTGGCTAGACCTTGCTAGGTACGGACGCAGCCCAGCCTTGTGCACAGTGCAGTGTTGTGGAGCACAAAAGCTCTGCTCCCGCCAGACAGCTGGTGATGCTACATCACTCCTGTTGCCTCCCTTGCCTCAGTTGCCCTCTATGTAAGCAGAGTTAAGGGTGCTGGCTTCCTTTGTAAAGCACTTTGCAGCCCTAGAGCAACCTGAAAATGCTTATTGGAACATTTCTTTCTACCCCTGTGACAAAGAACAGAGAGAGAAAACAGAGATTGACTAGCACAGAAACCCTGAAGATTCACCCTCTAGAAATACAGGTCCCTGTATTTCCAACTGTTCCCCCATCCCCAAGGGAGCGCACACTGAAAGTGGGCTCACTTTTCTGATGTGCCCCTCATGAACCTTTTAAGCAAGGTCCATAGGCCTCCTTGCCGCTGTCACTGGTAATCCACCATCACAGGTTGGAATAAGCGCCACAGAACAATGGTTCCCATCTTTGTCCAGACCCTGACGCCAGGTCACAATAGGAAAAAAATGCTGCAGGACCTTGAGTTGCTTAGGCTTAAAGAAAGGAAGGATGTTCACAATGCCCGTCTGAGGCATCAATGAGCTTCTCACCTCCTAGATGGAAAAGCCAGACCTTGACTCCCCTCAGCAGCTTCCCTCTGTCCTCCTTTAATGGGAAAAGGCCCCTAAAGAACAACCTGAGAAGGGTGCTTTCACCTCCTCAGAGCCTGCCCTTTCTTGGGAAAGATGCCCTTGAATATTGCAGATCCTCTGAATCTCATCATGGGGACAACACATTAGTTCTGGCAGCGTTACTACTCTGGGCACTGGGTCACTTAATCTCAAGGGAATTTCTGTCCCCAGGGTTGGAAAAGACGTTTTGTGTCTTCACAGAGGTAATAACAACAGCACCTCTGACCCCAGCCCTTAAGATATTTTAGTCTACTCAGGGAACAAGAAAAACATTTAAAAGTTCCTCTGTCTGAAAGTTACAGTGGGACATGGTAATTAAATGCACATGTGTGTACGTGTACGTGTGTGTGTATACGTGAGTGTGTACGTGTGTGCAGACAGCAAACCTTTCATGTAGCCGGGTGAAGAAAAAAAAAAAACTGGCTGGATGCCATCCCTGAAATGGTGGTCCAGGCTGAGCAGGTCTCATGGATGTTTTTAACATAAATCCCAACCCAGCCTTTTCTGTTTCTGGACAGAGGCCATGGAGAGAAACGGTGCTGCCTTTCCCCAAACACCAGACCCCACGCACCACTTCCACGCAGAGCTGCTGGATCAGAGGCGGAGGCTGCGTGGCCAAATCGCTCACCTTCACAAGGCGGCTCGTAAACTCAACAAGCTCCGCAAAAGGTCCCTGATTGCCAACGTCAGCGGGAGCACCCTGACCGCCGCGGGAGCAGTCACGGCCATCGTGGGGCTGTCCCTGAGCCCGGCAACGCTGGGAGCCTCTCTGCTGGCGTCGGCTGTGGGTCTGGGCTTGGCCACCGCCGGGGGGGCCGTCAGCATCACCTCTGATCTCTCCTTAGTGCTCTGCAATTCCCGGGAGGTGAGGAAGGTGCAGGAAATCGCAACGACTTGTCGGAAACAGATGAGGGAAATCCTCGGCTGCCTGGAGTTCCTCCGCCGGGGGCAGGGGCCGGGGGACCCCACGCTGCGCCAGTCGGAGAAGAGGGCCTCCATCTCGCTGTACAACTCCGTCTGCTTCATGGTCTTCTGCGGCTCCCACAGCTTCCTCGTGCCAGAATACACAAAGGAGGTCACAAAAGTGAGCCAGGCCGTGCTGAAGGCCAAAATCCAGAAGCTGGCTGCCAACCTCGAGACCTGCACCAGGGCAATGGATGAAGTTTGTGAACTTCTTGAGTCCAGGACAGAGCTTTCCCCACGCACCAGGAGACTCAGCTTGGGTGCCAAAAACACTGCTGAGATCCTGAGAACATCCAGCTGAAAGAGTGTTTGCTCCGTAAGTAAAACCGGGCTTGGAGACGTTACATGACGAATTGTCCACCGTTAGCACTGCTACCTGTTGCTATCATAATATCGGTGGTGCTAATCCGCACAGCTGTGCACATCTCATGTGCCTCATCTATATGAACACAAACTCCTTCCCGCTAGGAAGCCAGAGCTTCCACACACACACAGCCCCCGCCGACTGACAGCAGCCACCTGATTCAGGTTGGAGGTTACGACGGACACCGGACACGTGGACTATCGTGTACACAGCAGCAGATCCCAGAGCCTGAAGGCAGGGGTGGGTGGACATTCCTCAGACCTGTCTTTCCCCAGCCATCTCCCTGGCTCTGCTTCCCCAAGGCAGCAAAAAGAAGCGGGGCAGGAGGCTGCTGAACTCCCTGCAGTCCTGGTGCTGACTGAACCTGGTTTGTAAATAACTTATGAATCTATGAGTGGTGAAAGGGCTGGGGTACCCTCAAAAAGCCAGAAGCTGCCGATTTCCAGTAGAGTACAGTCCCATTACCAAGGTACATCTGAAAGGCTGTTGAAGGAAGCAGCTCCAGCTGTAAGAGACTGTGCGGATGGCTCATCATCCCAGGGTGAAATAGCAGGGCCAAAAATTGTTATCCCTTTTGAAGAAACCTCTCCAGGCTGAGAACTGTGATGTTTGTGTTCTATTTATTTACATAGGATTATTTTAAGGTTTTGATATTGTATTTAAAGATGGTTTTGGTTTTTTTCTTTTCAAAAGGAGGCCTCTGCTCCAAGGGAAAGCAGCTGTTCTTAGAGGCAAAGCAAGTCTGTGGCATGTGAGAGCAAGTTACCTGTTCTTTGGCTGTGAGGGAGGGCAAGTCCCTGTAGGAAAAGGAAAGTGTGACCTGAATGCTGGCAGTTATCAAATAGGTGAAACACCGTCAGCCAGTGACAGATCCTAGGAACCAAAACAGGGAGAAGGACAGGTCAGTGACCCTGGGACCAGAGCCTGCCTCAGGGCACTGATGGAAGAAAGCAGTTACATCTCTTGCAACAAGGAGGGAACTGTAGGTTGGTGTTACTGGTCTGAGCTGGAGCCCAGCTGTGATGGGAGCATATCTGAGAGGTGGAAGTGCCGCTCTCCATGCAGTTGAGCAGTCTGTGAGACCCGCAGTAGTTTGTGAGGGAGGAGGCAGCACTCATGGAGAGCTACACATACTCTTAGCAATGCTTCCCGGGGAAGGCTTCATGTCAGCAAAATATATACTGGTACTAATACCCAAGAGGGGTGCAGAGGAGTAGGATGATTCAGTGGCAGAGCACTTATGAAGCAGGAGGAAGGACTGGGACCCTGTTTCAAGTGACTGTTCTGTTAACTATGTCCTTTGTGATTTTTGACCCCTCAGTGCCTCAGTTCTCTGTCTAAAATAGGGATAGTGGCATTTCCCTACCTCACAAGGACGTTTCTGGGGCAAATATTGAAAAGTTCTCAAGTACTGTGATGACAGGGATCATGTCGGTACCTGGAAGAGGTACAAAGAAGAGACCCCAGAAACTAACTTGAGACAACTAGAGGAGTGAATGCAGGGATAATTCCACCTCCACCAGTATGCCCCAATGGATAAGGGAAGCTTCCCTGCAGATGCGTGAATCAAGATGATCAGAAAAACCCACTCTGTAATTCTGTAACACTGAGCAAACTCTTAGGAAGGGCAACACTCCACCTCATGAAGCTTGAATCCCTGTCCTTTTTGTCTCTTCCTCTCATAACATGAACATTTGTTTTTACACATAAGAAGAACAAAAGCTTTGGTCCCTTACAGCATGACTCAGATGCTTGTAATGCCCATGCCTGTTTGCCAGAAATGAACAAGTACACTTCTGGTTCGATTAAATGATCATGAAACACTTTTGTGTCAGTGTCTCTCTGCACACCTGCATGTGATCACATAATTGCCCCCTGGCTCACCCACCTCGACTTCATGGTCCAGGCACTGGAGCCAGGGAATCAATACGAGCAGCTGGACATGTTCAGAAGGCAAGAATGAAAAGTGAGGTCACCAGCTCCATGCCACACAGCTGGCATTTGTGTATGAGCGTATGTGTTTATGTCTGTGTGAGTGCATACCCTGATGTGCATATTAGCCCATGTACGCTGTGGATGTTGGTCTCTGACACGCAAACACTGAGGTGCATATGTGTGAGCACGTAAGTGTGGTTTTGGAGTGTGAACTGCACACTATGCAAAGGCAGACACGATCCGAAATTTTTCCTAGTGCTCCAGCATATCACCAGCTAACTCCACCAGATCAGTAAGAGCTTTACCATGATCTGAGGTGGCTGGTTTTATCATCACAGAGAAAATTATGTAACATGTACTTCTCCTACCTCCTCCCAGTTTTCTGGCAATGCAGCTTCGTCCACACGTCCACACACAGGGAACATCATAGGAACAACAACAGCTCTGAACAGACTAATCTGACTGGCAGAAGGATCTGAATTTGATAGCTTAGAGCTTCACGAGGGCTGGTTTGCTGTGCTCAGCACAGTCCTGCGCTGCAATCACAGCCACTGTTTCAGCAGCTGGGGACAAATCAGACACTTTTGCTTCCAGTCTCAGCCACACAGGCAAAAAATCCTTCTTCTGTTCTGTTTTTCCCTAGGCTAACCCTTCACTTGAAGTCAGGATTTGGACTGTTGCACAGTGCTGCTGCGCGAGCGTCATTGAGTCCAAGGTACCACACACTCCTGGCCAGGTCTCAGCCACTTCCTGCTCCAAGTTTGTTTCCTAGGAATGCAAAAGGAGGCTCAGGCAGCGAGTGGGGCCCGCAGATGGGAAGATCTGTAATCCTACACAAGACAGAGGAGCTGTGTGACGTAGTTTGCTCCAAAACCCATTCAGTGCTATTGGACACCTTCTAAGCCAGGTGGTCCTGTGAATTTAAGCCTGCACCCTCACACCTCAACTACACTTGATCTAGCAGCTAGCAGACAGGGCAGGAGGTGGTCGGATCCTCCTCACCCAGCTCCTGGCATGCCATCCTGTCTCCTCCCAGATGGTCAGCACTGGATCTCATGTGATACCCTGGGGAACCAGCTTTGGGAGCTGTGCTGGCAGAAATCTATCATATTTGGGGGCAAGATTCATTTCTTACTCCTTTTGCTCCCTGAAACAGCTCACTGCTAGGTCAGATGAGCACTAGAGCTGGTACCAAGAAAGCACCAGAAGCAAGCGACCTGTGCTGGGACAGGGGTTCACCTACTCCAGTATTAGTATTGGCTTAGTTCCAATATTGTGACTCCCTTGGAGTCACAACCAACATTTGGGGGAAGTGTCTTTGATAAGCAGCTTTTTTTGCTAGCAGTTATGTTATTTACCCTTCAAAGTAGTAGACGTGCTGGTGGAAACCTTCCTTTGGTAGCTAGGCAGCAGGTGGAGAAGGGTACGTGTGTGATTTGATGTTTAGCCTGGGCTGGCAGTTATGAAGCCTGGCCTCCAGATGCCATTTTTGCTCCCCTTTTATTGAAACTGCTGCAGGGAGGAATGATTCAACAGTGAAGCAGGAATGCAAGCACCATTTTAACACGAAGCCCCATAGTATGTTTTGAAAGCATAACAAAAGGTGTCGATGACAAAGGAGCCCGAGTGCAGTCAGGGAGTCAGGATATCCCAATAGCCTCTCTCTGGGCATCCCAGTAGGGAGACAGGACCATTTACCATTAACTGCAACCTACTATACACACTGTCTATCTTGTCTTATTATGCAGCCCTTACGAAATAGTTGGCATTATTACCTGTACCAAAATTCATCCACTGCGGATTCTCCCACCCTGTCCCCCCTAAGGAAGACTGAGCTTGTAACATGCAGTAGGGCTAGGAATGTATTTGGTCAAAAGCCAAGTCTAGAAGCCCTGGAGTGAAAATTTCTAAATCCAGTATAATCTGCAGTGCCCTGTGCTGAAACACACAAAAAGAGAATCGCCATTTAGAAGAGGTACTTATTTTATTATATATGAGTGTCCACAACAGCATTTTAGGACAGGAGGGAACTTTTATTCAAATACATCTACTGACAAAAGGGACTTACCCAAACTGGAATTTCACCAGAATAGAATTGCTCCACCCTGCTCACCACCAAAACAGCACCTACTATATTATATGGGCAATGAGTTCAACAAAGAATCACAAGCAGTGACGTCCTGTCACATCCCTGACTCCATTTCCAGAGGCATCCCACTGACTCTTACAAGGGTTCATGCCTAAGTGCTGGCCAGACTTAACCTTTAGTACTAATGATATATAGCAAGCTCATGGATAAGAATGCTGTAATTTTTGAAACATACGGTCATCACTAGCATATACATTGGGTGTTTCTTGTTGTTTTGGTGGGGTTTTTGTTGGCTTTTTTTTTTAATTTCTTATTTTAAAAATCACTGCTGCTGAGCACAGTGGGATGCAGCAGTTTCATTTCCACTGCTGCCCAGTGAATTGTTTCAGGTTTCCTCTCCTTTCCCTGTCACGCAGAGAGTTTGTTCGGATTTCCTCTCACTTTCCTCATTGTTCTGGGAGCAGCGGAAATGGCACACTTGGAATCCAGTGACAGATGCTCAGGTACGTCAGCATTTCCACTGTGAACACACCCAGCCAGGCTTCCCAAACAGCAAGGGAAAGGGAGGTCTGCTCAGAAATGCAGTCATGAGTTCCATTTTGCAGTCAGCTCTGCTATCCTTTCAAAGCCCAGGTTCTTGGATAGGTTAGCAACCTTTTCCCTAAAACAAAGGAAGTTCACCTAGATGCAAGGTTGCCCTTCTGCAGTCAGCATCGTGACTACAAATCAGAGAGGCCACACCCAGACCAGTTGGAAACCAATGAGCTCAGGAACTACCTTCGTGACATGATATTTTGATGCTGCTCTCCCTCAGAGGGCACTAAATCCATCACCATTTTCACTTCTCACTGTGGGCTTGCAGGCTCCCTGCCTGAGTCACAACAGCAGCAATCAAGAGAGCTGGGGGTGTGTTTGCATCCATACCCATCCCCTATTCTCTTATTTCATGCTGTGAGTTGCCACAGTTCAGTTTATTTTACGTATTTCTGGGACTTCAAAGTTGCACATTGGCAATTACCATAAACTGGAAAACAAGGTGGAACAATGACAGTTCTCTTCTTTTTTTCCCTTTACTAGGTCAAAATGTTTCATACCAGCACTCCTGAAGAAGTTAATTTGCTCTTTATATGTATTATATATATAAGTTGATATATGTTCTGATATTTTTTGTGCCTGGCTAGCTCATTTTCTCTTGTTCTTTCACAACCGTAGAATTTATGAATACAGAATGCCACCACACATGCTGCCTAAGCGGTGCAAACGCTGAGCTGGAGGTCAGCGGCTTAGCCACTTGCGGTTAATGCCAAGCAGGCGGGTTTTCACACAGCCAGTTCTGTGTGCTCTTATCCCAATACAGGCGGCCACAGCTCCGTAACAACCCCTTCCCTGGAGGGCTCTCTGGAGTTCAGCGAAAATCCACCCACGGTTTCTAATTTAGCCAAGCACAGCACTCGCCACGTAAATCACCCCCCTCCCCGTGCAGAAGCCCAATTACGTCTGAAGAAAACAAGCCTTGAACACATTTAGAGGAAAGGCCTCCTCAAGCGTGCTGCTCGACAACCTGGCGCACAGTCAGGGTGTTCGCACAGAGGCGGCAGCTCCTTCACCTCAGGAGAGGAGACAAGGACGGCACTCGGTGCCCCGAGCGTCACACCCGCTGCCCGGAGGGCTGCGCCGTGAAGGATCCCGGGCGCAGAAGACGCCTTCTGCCCTCAGGCAGACGAGACGGCCCGTACCTCACGGCAGCGCGACCGCCATCGCAGCGCGGCCCGCCCGGCGCCGGCCGCCCACAGCAGCGGCCATAGCGACCGCCACGGCAGGTAACGGCCGCCGCGCGCGGCCCCTGGAGCCCCGCCCCGCCCGCTCCGATTGGCTCTTTCCTCCGAACTACGAATCCCTTAACGCCCCAAGGGAGGGGAGGCGGGACTACAGCTCCCAGAGTGCTCTGCGCCGCCTCAGGCGGGGACGGTGCAAAATGGCGGCAGGAGGCGAGGAAGGGCGGGCGGCGGAGCCGGAGCCGGAGCCGGCAGCGGAGCCGGAGGTGGCGGCGGAAGAGCCACGGAGCTTCAAGGATCTGGTGAGCCCGGGCTGGAGCCGCTTCTGCCCCTGCTGCTCCCTCCGCCGTCCCGCATATCCGGCCGGGGGAAGCTCCTCGCACAGCCCGGTGTGGCAGGCCGTGCAGGCCGCAGGCGGCCCAAGGCCCGGCGGGGCCGCCGGTTCGCGGGGGGGGGGGGGGGGGGGGGTGGCAGACTCATGGGCCGCCTCGATCCGTGGGCGTCGTGCCGTGCTTGGGCAGGAGGTCTGGGGAGTTCAGGCCTCTGCTCCGGTGAGGTTGGCCTTGCTGCTCTGCTCTGTGCTGCTCAGCTGGCTGGCTGTATCTTCAGTTGCGTTAACTTGCCCAGGTGTTTTCCTTTTTCCGTGCTCGTGGGATATCCCCAGAGGGGAAGAGAGACAGCTGGGGGTGCGTGGAAAGATCCTTGTGTAAGCTAGGGGGGAATGACTAGTTTCTTGCTGATGGCAGTTACCTCTGGCGGTTTTGAACAAATCTGCAGAGTTACTGCTGGAGGCGAGGACCACTGTGAGCAGCCTGCCCTTTCATGTAGTTGCAGTGAGGGTCTGATGGGATTTGTCTCTGCTAGAAACAAGCTTGGCTGTGTTGCAGCATGTTTTTAACGTAACTGTATGATTTAATTTAGGTCTCCTTGGTGATGCCTGTGCCCCTTTTCTCTTTTCACTAATGTGCAGGGAGTGACAGATGTCCTGTGTGAAGCTTGTGACCAGTTAGGATGGAAGATGCCAACAAAGATCCAAGTTGAGGCTATTCCAGTGGCTCTCCAAGGTGAGCAGTGTGCTTCTCTGATCCCGAATCTGGGGATGCCCCAGGAGCTCTATGTGAATGAATTTTGCTAAGTGAGAAGTAAGTGGCAGGGATGAGAGTGTTCTCACTTCTTCATCATTGAAGATTTCTGTCTAGAAGTAGTCTCTGTGTTCATTCTTGCGTCCTTCCCAGGTGGAGCTTAGAATACTAATTTCTCCTTTAACACTGCCCACGATTGCAAACTTTCAAATGGGTACAAATGTGGGTTCTTGAACATTCACTACTGTTGCATAGTTCTGACGCTCCATGTTAAACAGATTTATTGTCAATCATTTGAGCTGCTAGTTTGTATCAACCATTTTCTTTCTGAAATACTCAAGGATACACAGGAAACTTCTGATAGATTTAGGGCTGTGCCTCTTCTGGTAGAGACCTACAGTGTGTGTCTGAAATTGGAGATGCCTTGACTGATTATATAGCTTGTATAATCTGCTTTGCTGTGAGCAGGCAATTCTTAGAAATTAGAATTCTGGAGTGAATAATAACCAAACCACAGTGACTTTCTGTATACATCCTGGAATTATAGGAAAATAAATTACTGAATCCAGCAAGCATTTCTGCCTCTAGAATATTTGGCTGGTTGTTGTTGTTTTTTAAAAAAAACAAGCAAACAAACAAACAAAAACCAAACAAAACCCCAATGTGAAGCAAGAACAGATTTATGTAGTGACAGAATGAGAATAAACTTTCAGTGTCTACTCTGTCCTAGTACTTTACTGTTGTCAGACTCTACTCCATATATAAGAATCTCTTGACAAAAACAAAAGTAAGATTGCATTCCTGAGAAGTTGTCTCCAGTTTAAGGCCTTTTGACAGCATGTTCTTCTCAACTGTAGAAGTTTAGGAGATCAAAATGGATTCTACTGATGAATCCTACCCTGTTGCCTGCACTGGTTTTGGACAAAGGATTTGCTGTCCTAATCCTTCCTGCTGCAAACCGGTTTAGATTACTCTCTTAATCAATGGCATAAAATTGATTGTGGCTTGTGAAATGTGAGTTTGGTAGTTCTGTTGTCTTGTAGTTGGTATCACCGAAGTCTCAAACACTAGCATCTTATTTCCTTGTAAGCCAGTAAACAAACAACAGTTGGTCTAGAATACTTACCCAGATAGAAGCAATAGGCTGTAAATGGACAGACAGGTTTGACAAATAATAAAGCTTTTCTGAACCTAAAGTTTGTATGAAAACCTGTATATTGGCAGAAGTTTAACTAGAGAATGGAAAAGGATGGAGACTGTAATATTGTACAAATGAAGTTGTGCTCTAAAAATGCTGCAGAGATGTTCTGAAATTCTTTGTTTTGGCCCTTTGTTCTTCTTTGCCTTTTGCGTGTCTCCTTTTTTTCCTATCCTTAGGGAATTCTTGTGCTTTACTGCACAGTGCTTTAAAGGCTTCTTTCTCTGGTCTAGATTTGTAATAGGTCTTTTCCTCATTGCTGCTCCTTGTAGGCAGAGATATCATTGGACTGGCAGAAACTGGCTCTGGAAAAACAGGAGCCTTTGCTTTGCCAATTCTTCAAGCACTGCTGGAAACACCTCAGCGATTATTTGCTCTTGTCCTCACACCAACAAGGGAGCTGGCCTTCCAAATCTCAGAGCAGTTTGAAGCCCTTGGATCTTCCATTGGTGTCCACAGTAGTAAGTAGCTTTGTGATACTGGAGCATTTTTCCTGAAGACTGCTGAAGTTTGAAACTGAAATTTGTCAGCTCTAGATTGCAAAGGAAAAAGTACAGAGTATTTGTATGGAGGGTTGAACAAAAGGTGAGAAAAGCTCGTGATGCTGGAAGACAGAGATCTGATATCAGGTTTGGGAAAGAAAGACTATGGTCTTTCCTTATGGAGTAGTCTTCACCTCTTCTGCATCTTATATCCAAACAGTTAAAGATGGAAGTAGAAGATAATCTTATCTGGTGTCTGAAGATAATCAGTTGTCTGGTGAAATTGCAGAGAACTCCACTCTGTAGTGTGATATAGTTTAATCTTTCCTTCAGACTGTCTGTATTGGTTCCTTAGATATTCTCTATAAACATAAAAGTTTTCTGGGTATTTTTAGAATTCCTGGATTTTTGCAGCTGAGTTAAGCTGCAAGGAATAGAATCTGCCTGTAACTCTTTCAACTGTGAAAAGAAAATATCCAGGGTCAGTAAGGACTCAATTGTATGGCTTAAGAGGCCTGGGAAGGTCAGGTGTGCTAAAATAAGGTGAATTCTCATAAATGTATGTAGCCTTTCATTTGTACAGAGTTGTTGTGGGTGGCAGGGAGTAGGAGGAAACACTATAGTACCAGGGTCTGGCTGGTGCTACACTGAGAGATTCACTGTATTTTTTTTTTTGTTCTGCAGCGGTTATTGTGGGTGGAATTGACACGATGTCTCAATCTCTGGCCTTAGCCAAGAAACCACATGTAATAATTGGTAAGTTCACGTGCTGGGGGTACAGGGTATGAATATTACCAAACTGCAGTTGTCCAAAGAAAGAGTGCCAAAAGGTTTTGTGCATTTGAAGAAGTGAGAGTACATCCTTCATTTGTTTTTGTCCTGAGATCTGAGTACTGGCTTGTTAATTTTTCTCAAGTATACACCAGTAGCCTTGCTGCTACAAGCTCATTCCAAAGCATTCCTGCTAGACTGCCTTTGGCTTGGTTTTTCATTCTCCTCAAGTATTCAAAATGCTGGTCTCATCCTTCTCGGTACAGCTCATCTACAGTCTGTCTTGTTTTGCATGTTTGGTTTTGGGGTTTTTTTACGGGGAGAAGGGGAAGGAGGACATTCTTCAGAGAGTCTGACTCCATTAGTCTTACTTCAAAACATTCTAAAGATATCCTATAAAAGAATCCTTCCCACAAAGCAACCTGCCTTTACTTTTCTTGGGCAAAGAATCCGATTTCTGTAATGGACTACTCTCTTGCTTCTTTGGATCTTTTCCTTTGCTTTTATTCTAAATTTGCTCTCGTGATTTTGTTGGTAGCAACCCCGGGCCGTCTAGTTGATCATCTGGAGAACACAAAGGGCTTCAACTTACGAGCTCTGAAGTTCCTAGTGATGGATGAGGCTGACAGGATCCTTAACATGGATTTTGAGACAGAGGTAGGAATCTGCTAAAAGAAGAGCTTGGAACACTGGATGAGTCCCTTTAAAATCGCTTCATACAGCCACATAGTAAACACTGAGCTGTTCTGTAGAAATTAATAGCAAATTATAACTAAGATCTAAGAATTGCACAAAAGCCTATGGTGGGAATAGATCTTTAGCAGAGTTCTGCAGAACACTAGCAAGACAGTAGGAGGCATTTTGTCTCTGAAATCTACTGGTTTCTCTGGAGCGCATGACATTGACACAGTTACTGTAGAACATGGTCACACGCACATTCCTATAGGAATATTGCCTGATACTTGCACTGCTATTGGACTTCTGGAGTTCACACTGCCTAATTGTCAGCAAGCTATCAGCCTACACCTCTCCTTTAGAAGAGGGGAAGTCTGTTCCTACTGTGAGTCTAAGTTGCACACATGTATTACTGTTCATTTGGATGATCATTATATTTGGAGTAGGCTTATGTCTTGATTGCTGTTGTATTCAGCATTTCCATTTCCTTTCTATTTTTACAGGTGGATAAGATATTAAAAGTGATTCCTCGAGACAGAAAGACATTCCTGTTTTCTGCTACCATGACCAAGAAGGTGAGAGCAGAGTACTCTGCTTTAGTTCTTCCATCAGGCTATACTGTTGACTAGACTGTATGATGCAGGTTTCTGACAAGATCTCTGTCCATCTAGTACTAACTTACATTGATCTTCCCAGGTTCAAAAACTCCAGCGTGCTGCTCTGAAGAATCCTGTTAAATGTGCTGTGTCTTCCAAATATCAGACAGTTGAAAAACTACAGCAGTACTACATTTTCATCCCCTCCAAATTCAAGGTAGTGCCACTTCTCTTTCTTCCCTCTTCTGATGGTGTCTTGTCTTGCTGTTCCCACACCTGCGCAATATCTTGCCATCTTTGCTGGCTTATACTTACTCTTTAATGTGGCAGCATATGTGATTATCTCTGGGGTTTTTTTTGTTTGGTTGGTTTTTTTTTTCCTTTCTTTCTTTCTCTTTTCTTCTCTCTCTCTCTTTACAGGACAGCTACCTGGTTTACATCTTGAATGAACTAGCTGGAAACTCTTTCATGATATTCTGTAGTACATGTAACAACACTCAGAGGACTGCTCTACTGCTTCGCAACCTGGGGTTCACTGCCATTCCCCTCCATGGGCAGATGAGTCAGGTATGGGCATACCCCACACAATGCAGTAGACAGGAGAAATGGGAAATGGGAAATTTTGGGAAATTGGGCTGCACCATACTGAGTCACAACTACCTTACAGAAGGAGTATTTCACAGCTAGTGGACTGGACTGATCCCTAGAAATTTAACTAAAGTGAATGCTGCCTTTGATTCTGTAATAGTTCAGAAAGAAGTTAGAGAAGTGAAGTTTTTGAGTAGTTTCTCCCCCAGTTCTTCTGTACCAGTATTTAAACAAGAGCGTATTAACCAGAATGAGCATTACTCTCTCATTCCCTTTTGGCCTCCTCTCTTCCAGAATAAACGCTTGGGCTCTCTGAACAAGTTCAAGGCAAAGGCACGTTCTATTCTGCTGGCTACTGATGTTGCAAGCAGAGGTCTGGACATCCCACATGTAGATGTGGTGATAAACTTTGATATTCCTACACACTCTAAGGTAAGCTAGTCTGTGCCAGCTGAGAGCACACTTCTGGTCACTGGGAGTTGTAGTGAAGCTAGACAAAGGAACAAAACCACCTTTTCTCTGTTCTGCTGACTGGAGGTCTAGTTCACACTTCCCTAGATTAAAAGATGTAGTTCAGCCTCTGCAATTGAGTTGGTATCTCAGTTTGGTTGGGTGGCCTCATCTGGATTGCAGAACTGATCCCATAAGTGGAGAGGGGAAGTGAGAGATGTTCTGTGTCTTTGTATCTCTGCTTAGAGTATGTGTTTCGCCGTATTACATTAAAGGGCTTCTAGACTTTGGAAATAGTTTTAACATATTGCTGGTTTCAGGTAGTCATCTCTGTAGCTGTGATCCAGGTCTGCCTTCACATTTTAAACTGTGTTTAAAAAAACACAACCAAACAAAAAAAAACCCAAAACCCCACATCTCACCCCACCCCCACCCCCCCCCCCCAAAAAAAAAAAAAAAAAAAAAAAAAAAATTAAAATTCTCCCATTATGCTCAATGAGGATTTGATCAAGAAAGATGTCTTTAATACGTTTCACCTTCATATCACAAAAGTACAGCAAACTGAAAAAAAGTGAGTTACTAAGTCTCTACCTTATAGAAAGTATAGTATTACCTTGGGGGTATGACTTTGTTTCCCAGCCTAGTTTCAGAAAGCATACCATTAACATGCATTTCAGGAATTGTTATTGTTCCTTATAATGATCAGAGATACTATACATTGCAAACAGAAGAAAATATGGTGGTTCTTTTGAAGACACTGCCTTTGACATTGTAGAAGGACAATGGTTAAAAAAAATAATGGTGGGGGCAGCAGCTTGAATGACATCGTTAGTTTTTGTGCCCCTCCCTGTTGTCTAACCATGTCATAGAACACATCTTTTCTCATGATGCTTCCTTTCTCTACAGATCCTGCATGGAGAAGCGAGTTTTTTAATTTCCATAAAGCAGTATAAAACCTGGAAAACAGCCTGGAAAACCATATAAACAGAAGATGCTCAATAGATCAGACGCTTCCAAATTGTTTTTGTTCATCCTACCTTTCACTGTGCTTGTCAAATTTAAATCTACTTGCTGCAGGGTTTGTCTGGAAGGCAGACTATGTAGAGCACTAGATTCCAAGACTGAAAATGCAGACATTAGCTCACTTTAAATATCAGCTTTCCAAGGAAGTGATAGTTCATTAGCAAAGTCATGTATCACAACTTTCGTCCTGCAGTCTTGAATAATTGGAGGTGATCTCCTTCAGAAAGAGAGGAATTCAAATGTTGAAACCAAAGATATGCCTCCACAAGCCAGCATCTTCTCAAATCCTAATGCTGCACGGGGTCCTGAGTATTTAATCCTGGCTGTATTTTCTCCCCATTTTCTTGTTCTTTCCTAAAGAAAGATTATATGGGCTGATTCCCCATAACTTCTGTTCTGTGTTTGGTGCACATATCTTACTGCTTATCACGAAAATTTTTTTCAGGATTACATTCATCGTGTTGGGAGAACAGCTCGAGCTGGGAGATCTGGCAAATCTATCACCTTTGTCACACAGTAAGTGTTAAAATATGGCAGACCTACTCTTCCCAGCTGTGTTTCACAGCAGAATACATCTGACCTCATCCTGGGTGAGAAGAAAATACTACTTTTCATTTTGAGGTGCCTCCTGGATTTATTTAGTTAAAGGGGAGAGAATTCTAAGCCCAGGGTGGGGAGGGAGAAAGGTCTAGGATAAATTCTAGAAGCAGGCACGTAATGAGCAGAATTAACTGTTTATAACTTGATTGTATAATATACATACATTTTTATAATACATAATACAGGTTAAGTAAGTGTGGTTTTTTTGATAAATACTGAAGTATTTGTCTAAAAAAAGGCTTTGCCAAATACTTTGAACTGAGATGAGCTGAATAAATCAGTGAAGACATCCCCAACGACGGCATCGTTCGGATGCAATTATGAGTTGCTTGTAAGACCATCAGCACAAGCTAACAGTATCTGTGGGCTGGAGATAAGGGGTGATGTCTGTGGGTGGTGACAGCTGAAGCAATCTCTAGAGGGCTGATTCAAACTGGTGTCTTGTCTTTTCTCAGGTACGATGTAGAGCTGTTCCAGCGCATTGAACACCTGATTGGCAAGAAGCTGCCAGCATTCCCCATGCAAGAGGAAGAAGTTATGATGCTGACAGAGCGTGTGGCTGAGGCCCAGAGATTTGCTCGAATGGTGGGTGCTGGCTTTTTGTCCCTCTTCTCACTGTTGTAGTCTGAATTTCCTCGGGTGCCAGAACTCTTGGTTAATGAATGTCTTGATCGCATTGCAGGAGCTGCGGGAGCAGGGAGAGAAGAAGCGATCTCGCAATGATGATGATGACACAGAAGAAGCTATTGGTGTCAGGAATAAGGTGGCAGGTGGGAAGAAGAAGAAAAGGAAAGCCTTCTAGTTCACTATTTGGACAGATTTTTTTATGGCTACATGAGCTCGGCAAAAACAGTCTACCAAGCCACCTCCAGTGGATTTTTTCAGAACTGCTTAGGAAATTGGGCAGTCCACCTGGAAAGCAGCTTCCTCTCTTCTGCTTCACCAGTTACAGACTGAGCTTGGCCCATTGTGGTACCATGGGACCAGACTTCCTTTCAGAGACACCAGACCATCACCTCTAGACCTGAAAGCAGCTGTGGTCTGGCCCTGCTCATTCACAGAGAGGTGCAGTGTGAATGCAACTTTCCCACTGCTGCAGCCTGTCTCACTACCCAAAGTCACCGAGTGCACCCGGGGTCAGAGAGGTCTGTCAGAAGAAAGAGAGGAAAAAGTTAAAAGTAACTGCGTTTCCACAGCACAGCTGTGATGCCCTTGCCTTAGTGAAAGGACATGTGGTGTGGAGAATTCCAAATATATTTTGCTTAATTTTAAAGCTACCTGGTTTTCCTTGTCTTATCGCTGCCATGTTCTGCTCATTTTGAGTGTCAACTCTGCCAGAAGGTTTTCTTCTTAGGTCAATCTTGGCGATTCAGACTTGACATCAATACCTTAGATGTGTCAGCTGAAGAGTGGCCCAGCGCAGAGAGAACCTGTTTCAGCAGGATTAGGCTATTCACTGCCTGGAATTCCATCCAGAATCTGTAATGGTTGGCAAGATCAAGAAGAGGTTTGGGTTTGTTGTTTTGTGGGGTTTTTTTGTGGCCGATTCTTGTAGTACTTACAAACCAACACAAGAGGGTAGTATTTACATAGGAAAGCAGCTCACGAGCTTGGTGGTGAAGAAAACCAGGTACTGTAGAGGCTCTTTCTGTTCCCCTATTTATTTTTCTGCCTTGGGCAGAATTCAGTGCCCTATAAGTAGACTTCTGCAAGAATGGGATAAATGTACTTGTCGTCATATCAAACCAGTTGGTTTGTGCTAGTTCCCACTGGCAATAAAAATTTTCACACTGGACATTTCTGCTGGTGAGTGGGCAGAGAAAGGCGAGAAGCTCCTTCGTGATCACTCAACATGAAAATTTAATGTCTGTTAGAACCATTTATAAACTGGATTTTCTGCTACATGAAAAACAATGTTCAAAAGATCCTTTTTTAGATGTAAATGGAAAGCAGAAACTAATGCAGTAGTCAAGATGAGCACAATGGTTACTTCATTGTGTCAACATTAAGTCTAATATACACATGTATGCTAGAATGCTTTTATACTTTTGTTTGGGACACACATTTTGCAAAATTACAAAAAACAGCATGGTTAAAACTAAGGGGAACATGTTTTTTCTTTTTTATTTAAAACAGCTCTGTTGTCTTCATGAAAAACAAACATACCCTCTGTGTGAGAAGAGTGCCAGTGTTCTTATGTTATCTTTTTTTTTTAGTAGCAATTTACTCAAATGTCCTGAATAGTCAGCTTCAAGTTTGATAGCTCTAAAGCAGTCTAAGATCAGTGGCAGATAAGTAAGGGTAGAAATCTTGGGTATGTTGACTGTTAAGAGCATTCTTAGGAAGAGAGTATGCATCCTGCATGCATCCTAGTGCAGAGAAGGCAGGGTTGGAAGCCCAGTAACAAGAACATGTTAATTCTACAGGGCCCTTTGGTAGGGATCCCCACAGGTAAGAGGAAACAGCCCTAGAATGCGCCAGAGATAGAGGAATAAAATGAGTTAGCAGATCTGTGGAGATGCAAATGCTTGTTCTCCATGAAGCAAGGGAACTCTTCCAGCTGGTCCTCTGTGCTGCTGGATGCTTTAACAAAATTTCTTATCCTTCATGAGCAGGACAGGGTTGGTCCTGCTATCAGCAAATGAATATTAAAGCCCTCTGAGGCTCCTGGGTCTCTGGAAAACCTCCTCGTGTTACTCCCAGCTATGTAATGGGTGGCATGCAGAGTCAGTCCTGAATGAATCTTGTAAAGTGATGTGAAGGGCAATTTTACTGCTGGAGGAGGTAGGGCAGGGTCATTCCTCTCAGAATTAGTATGAAGCTTTCTTTGACAGATTGGTGGGGTCTCTAGCATCTGTCTGCATTCTTTCCTGTGTGGAAGGCTGCAATGGCAGAGGGGATCTGTCTTGCCCCTTGATGGGATCAAAGATTCTCTATCCCTTCTCTGCAGTTGCAAGAATAACAGAGAAGAGATGTAGAGCTGCTCCTTGTAAAAGGGTGCAGAGCCTCCTTGAGAGGAGTAACTCCTAGACAGCTGGCCGCCTCCCTTGAGTTGGAATGAGAAGCTGTAGAAACACTTGACACTAGAAAAGCAAAGGTCTCACCACACCCACGTTCTCACTGGTGCCTCACCTGCCACAGGTATGTGCATTCAATTTCCACTAAAAATATCTCAACAGGTTGGAGGGGCAGGAAATAGTCTCTTACTGTGATTACACCATAAGGGCTAGGTCAGAGGGTGTTTGTATAACTGAAGTGGAATAGGGAGTGTCTAAAGATGCATTTGGTCAAAACAGAATTTGCAGCCAGGCTAAAGCAAAATCTGTAGCTGATCTAATGAAACGTGAGGGGAAAAGAATGGAGCGAGACCTGTCTGTCTCTGGATAAAAGAAATATCAGAAATAGTTCAGAAAATATCAGCACTGGTATGTGTGTGGCTGCATACTTTTGTACATCAACTGATGCCAGTGTGTTTGTTCGGTCAGGAGGACTCTTGAGGGGCAGTTCTGAAGCACACCTCTCTGCACACCTGAGTCTTTGCACAGCAGGGAGCTGAAGTGGGGGATTAACCTTAGTGTGACGTAAGGTAGGATTGGGCTAACACAGCCTGTCATTTTTTTTGTGGTTGAAACTCGAGTGAAGTTTCAACAAAAACTGTGTTCTCGAAAGATGTTGGGGGGGGGGGGGGGGGGGGGGGTGTTTGCAGTTTGAAACAATTCTGCACTTTCCAAGTCCATAATGAGAACATAGTTGTTTATATATTTTAATTAATGTTTTATAGTTTTGATTTTTAATACTGCGTAGGGGACTACTTTGGACAGTAAAGAATGGGGATGTAGTGTCTTTCACTTAAATGTTCTAGAGCTAGCAGAAGCAGGACAATCCTTTGAAGGGGAGGCATAAAATTAAACATTGATGTCAGTGTGGATAACTGACTTCAACATAAGTAAGGATAGCTGCAAAAAGTAGCAGTCCCTGCAACCACACAGTAGTCCAGAGCAGATGCTGTGCTGAATTGACCTGTCTGAAATGGATTTGACGTCTCGGTTCCCCAGTGCCATGCATCTGCTGCCCAGGGGCTGCAAGGGAAGACACAGGCAGAAAAGCACAGCTGGGAGCCAAGGTGGGGAATGCAGGGCTTTTTTCTGTGGTGGCAGCCTAAGCCTAAGTCTGCTTAAAATAATGATGAGGAACACAGCCTGTTCAAGGACCTGGCAGCCTGCCTTCCCCCTTGCCCCAAAAAAGTAGAGATGACTAAGAGGGAGAGCTAAGTATGATGACTTTCTAGCAACACCATTAACTTGTGCTGAGAAGAGGCTCAAGTTTAGGAGGGAACTGTCAGAGTAAGAAGTGATTGGGAATCTGGAGGGCCTTAGTTTAGAAAGCAGGACTGAAATTAGTATATTCCCAGTTTAGTCAAGCACTGAAGAAGGAAAATATCCACCATACTTAAAAGCCCTTGGAAGTACTTAAAAAGGAATGGAATTGATTGCATGACCTGTGAAAGACACAGGCAGGTACCAAGCATTTTGATGTTTTATAAATGTGAAGTTGTGGTTTGCCTGCAACGGCATGTGAGGAGCTTCTGTAAACATCCAAGTGAGCAATTCTTGTAAATGGTGCAGAGGAAATGCTGTAAAAAATCCAGCTTTGGTGCCAGAGGTAGTCTGTGTAGTCACTGTGAATTCTTACTGCTCTTGCTTATGCACTTACTGGTAGATTTGGGGGGGGGGGGGGGGGGGGACTGTGACCGTGTAAACACGGAGAATCAGAACATAAGTTTCTGACAAACCCAAGCTTTGGGGTTAACTCCTGAGCTTTAAAAAAAAAAAAAGGTTAGAAGACACTTTCTCAGTCTTCAGATGGCTTTTTTTTCCTGGTCAGACTATGAAAGCTCCTTCTGAATAACAATATTTAAAAGGGAGAGCTAAGGATGTTTCAGTCTTCTGGCACCTAAGAAACGGGAGTGGTTGCTTGCTCTCTGGCCCAGGGATGAATGCAGCCATGCCTCCAGTGCCGTATCTCTTCCTGAGGACTCCTCAGATATGGAAACTTATAATGATGACAATAGCACTTTTTCTCTGCTTCCAAAGCCCCCCTCGGGCACAGGTACATGCCTTCCTGAACATGATAATCAAGTATACATCATGTTTCATGGTAGGATGTGTGTTGAACTGTGCCAAGGTCATGTCTAGTTGTGCAGTAGAAGACAGTGGCACTGTGCAGTCTCCAGCTGTTGACACTGTAGGTCCTCAGGGAGGGGTAGATGTTCTTGGAGCTTGTTCAGCACTTTTTCAGGGAAGCATCTAGAAGCCTAAAGCTGTGTTTACTAGAGGTTAACATGGTGTAATTTTGCATGCTGAAAGGGAAGAGGGCTATTTTTATCTTTGCCTTCTCTGCTGGAGGATCCTTATTGTTGCAGAGATGTACATGCTGCTCTGTTGCCTCTCCCTAAAATAAAGTGCCTCTCCCTAAAATAAAGGACTGTCAAAAGTTTCCGCCTTCCCTTGGGCTTAGTGCTTGCTAAAGTTTTCTGAGGAAAGGGAAATGCAATGTGGGCTTTCTATGCAAAAAGGGGAAAATATTTTGTCTTCCATTCAAATCCTAGCAAAGGCAGAAAAAGAACCCTGTTGACAGGCCTCTCACAGAGACTATTCCTTCTGTCCATCACTTCCTCCTCCCTATTTGATATTGTCAAGGAAGGCAGGTTTTTTGGCATGTGTTTCCCATTTGGATTGATTTAAGTCCCCTTTAATCCTCAAGATTTTCATCCACAAACATGTCTCTGTGTAAAGAATGACAAATAGCAAAACTTGCTCTGCAAGTCATCTGTATGAGGTAGAGGGAGGGTTGTATGATAATGTTGAATTGCTTTGGTTATGCTGGTTTTCCAGATGAAAATCGTTTCGTTGTGTGGTTTTTGTTGTACGTGTGCTCCATCCCATGAACAGGGCTAGAACATGGAATTTCTTGGCTTTCATGTAGGAAAAAGTCTTTTGCACAGTGAGAGTTACAGTCACAAAAGTACCTTCTTTCCTGCAGTAGCAATGTAAGGGGACACAAGGTCCATGGAGCAAGGCTGGGAGAGAATGTGTAGAGGCTCATTCAATTTTATTTAAAGCAACAGAAATTAAGGTACCCCAGTCAAGCATGTAATTGGATATACTTGGTCTTCCACTGTCTTTATTGTAGCTCAGATGAAGGGAATTTATAACAGGAGATACCCAGCCTGATCTGTCTTTTGCCAGCTTCTGTTCTTGATGTATCATCAGCAGGGAAGTAATACTTCTCCCTCAATATGTATTCAGAATGATAAATTTGCTACTAGTGAGTGATTTCCTATTACTGCTGCTCATGTGTATGCTTACAGGTGTGCTAAACCTTTATCCTGGTGCATGCCAGAGGCTCTCTTTGGTTGTTAAGAACTGGTCTCCAAACACGATCAAGAATATGAAGCAGACAGCCTAACAGACTCCTTTGACAGAGCCCAGGCAGAATCAGCTTTCCATTTCTGCAGTTGCAGGCCTTGAGATGCCTCTTGGAGATTCTGCAGAGCTATGGACTGTTTTCCATTGGATACACTCAAGTCATGTATGTGTATCTTTCGTTTAGGCTCTCTCTACCCATTGGTGAAAATTGTTTTAGTGCTAAGTAGGAATCTTGGTGCTGCCTTTCCAATTTTCGAGAAAAAATTAGATAAAAATGCAAACTTTAAAAAATTCAAACAAATTATTGGCTGTGTTCTCCAAAATGGATAATGTAGTGAGGAATGGTTTGTAAAAGATCTATGGAAGAAATGTCAGAAATAGATTTGCTAGTCTGTTCTCTCTAAGATCAAATTTAGAGATCGCATCATTTCTGCTTGGGTTCAGCTGGCTGGCTGCATCCAGGCTTGCTCATCTCAGCTGAGTTTGTTAAAGAGCCTTTTCTTGCGAAGCATGCTAGTGTTTTGTGACCCTTTGGTTCTTGCAAGGCTCCCACTCGGAGATGACTTCTTTACTCCAACCGTACTGCCTCTATCTAGTTCAGAGGATGACTTTTTGAAGATCCTCTGAATGCCAGGCTACCTCCCCTCCTTGAAAATGCCAGTGCTGCTTTCACAGGTCAGATACTGCCACCTGGTCTGGCTAGTGAACAGCACTTTGTGATTAGTGAGGAATCTCCCTCTCCATCAGGGTTGCGTTAAGCTGATGGAAGGGGAATTGCTGGAATTGCTGTCACTGGTCGTCTTGGTCTTGTATTTGCATGGACTGTTTGTGAGTACGTGACTGCTGTGTTCCTTTGAAAATCCTATAACAGACAGTTGCGGCTATCTTGAATTTGGTAGAAGCAGCAGATGTAGAGGAAGATGTGGCTAGTGCAGGACCCTGTTAGCCTTCTGTTGCTGATAAACCTGTTGTGCAATGGGAAGGCAGCTCGCTGGAGGGCATAGTATCAATGAAATTTTTGGTGAGTGTCTTTATCTCTGTATCTTACACAGCAAATTAGACTTTCTTTTTTTGCTAATTGCTCTGTTCTTTCTTGGAAAGGGAGGCAGAGTCCCTGAACCAGCAGTGTTTGCTTGTCCTGTGCCAAACAGGACACATGGATAAAAACAGAGAGCTGTCCTCCTTTGCTGCGTTCTTTAGCTTCTCCTACTTGGGCCAGGGCAGCCTCCTGGTGGAAGTGTTCAGCTTTGTTAGCTGTGTCAGCCCTTTGCTTCTCGGATCACCTGAGATCTATAGGACCATGTATTACCAATTTACACAGGTAGCACAGAAAATGCACAGAGGAAGATGCTGTTCTGCCTCAAAGAACTTGTGGGTTAACATCCAAAAATACGCTGAAGTCTGTGGAGAGTACTGTGCAGTAATTATTGACATGTGAAGATACAGGGATAAAGAGGAGGACTGATGTGGGGGAAGTCCCTCTTATAGCTGGATGTGAATTGCATGGAGCTGTTATCTCTCTTGGTGGGGAAAAGACCTTTGACAAGTAGAGATCTGAAGCCAACCATGGCTGGGTGACCTTGCCTTGAAGTGGCTTCTATGATCTGGGTGCTCATCTCCTTGGCCTTCGCAGCAGCAGGACAAATATGTAAATTTCTGCCTGCTTTGCTAAAGTAAGGTAACTGCACCAGAAGCCATGCTGAGCCTTAAAATGAACCTGGGATAGAAGGAAACAGCTTGTGAGCTTGTGTGCTTTCAGCTGGAAGGCTTTTCTGTGTGACTGAAGTGGGCAATAGGCTGAGCCTTGCAGCAGAAGCCCTGACTGCCTGATGTACAAGGCTGTACTGGTACACCAGAGCAGGTTAGCCTGCCTGCTCAGCATGTCAGCAAAATCTCCCTGCCCAGATAGGCAGAGCTTGCATCTTTCTGCTCTCCTACATTGTCTGCAGGATTGCATCATTACCCAGTCCACTCCCATCTTTTGATCAGATAAAGCTGACCAAGGGACTCCACTAACCTTTGGAAACATTTGGTGCTGGAGATCTTGGGGTGGTGGTGCCCGCGGGGCACACAGCTGGGGAGCCACCTCTCCTGTGGCTGAGGGAGAGGGAATCTCCCTGCAGGTCCTGGGGTAGGGGAGCCCCTCCACCCACAAGTGCCTGAGTGCAGCTTCCCTCCCTGCCTTCAGGCCTCTCCACAAGGACTGACTTACTCCTTTGGAAGCATTGGCCAAGGCCTCCCTTCACATAATTAACTGGCAACTCTGTGCTTCACTCCTGCAGCTGGCGCAGGCCTGCCAAGTTCTGCCGAGATCCTCCCTGAGCAAGATTTCCTCGTGCTCAGCATGCCCCAGAATGTGTTGCATTATTAAGCTTCCATTATTGGGTGCTTTTTTGGGGACCTCCCATCTTCTCCCCCCACCTTTAGCCATTCCTACATGTCTGACTCCCTGCCTTCACCAAGAAGGTCTCATGCATGCATCCCCCTTTCTAAGCACCTTCTGCACTCTGCCCTGCTCACTTCTCCCCAGCCTTGCCCCACCAAGCAGCCTGCAACCAGGTCCCTAAGCTGCCCCAGGGCTGTTTTTTTGCTTTGCTGTTCATGCTGCAGTGCGGTATGGTCCTGCAGGCTCTTCTCCCAGCTGATGGACAGGTGCTTGTCCAAGCCATTTGCTTCCAGCTTTGCTTTCCTTGTGTTTTCAGGGTGTCAGGGAGATGTGAACTGCCTCAGCAGTTCCCATGTGGCTCTCCCCATCTTGATGGCATTTTAGGAGACACCTCTGTGCTTTGAAGCCTCTTGCCACAGGAAGCTAATGCAGCCCCTGTGCAGGTGGAGGTCCCTCCATTGCACAGTTGCAGGCATATCCCACCTCAGCCATTCAGGGACTGACTGGGATCTGTGTTCACAGATAAAAAAGGAATGAGGTAAATGATAGAAAGAAATGGAGATCCTGCTGGGCTCTCTGGGCAAGTCTCTTGTTGCTTAATAATATAGGACTGCTTGTTAGGAAGAGATGGTTCATTTATATTCAACATCTTCTTTCAAGTCATTAATTGTATTAGTCTTAAATCCATTTGATGAGTAACGAGAGGGATGGTTAGGCTTAGGGCAAACCTGTCAAACTTTTTTGTTGTCCTGGAAGGTTAGGATACATCCTAGCCAGTAACAGGCTCAACAGTGTCATTTCTCTGCTCGATGATTATAAATGTGTAGTTAGGGAAGTCAGATTTCAATTGGCCAGCGGAGGTTTTAACCATGCGTACGTCTAGATTAACCGCACCGGAGATTGGGGATTATCAACTGTTATGTAATAGCAGACTTTTTTAATTAGAACAAAACTGCAACAGATGCTGTGTTTGCTAAAGAAACCAGACTGTCATGTCCATCATGTCATATCCAGAATGTGTGTTTTGTTTGGCAGAATAATGCACATGGATTGCCACTTTCCTTTGTCTTTACCTCTAGTAAAACAACACTACTGGTCAGATGGGTGAATCATTATAGGTTGGATTTAGTTCTTATTTGGGTTGTCAGGTAAGAACTGAAGTTGGTTTAGTTCGCTTCCAGTTCAACACAGTGTCAGATCTACTGTGTGAGTTCAGTTCTGGCT
Source organism: Astur gentilis (assembly GCF_929443795.1). Lineage (NCBI taxonomy): Eukaryota > Metazoa > Chordata > Aves > Accipitriformes > Accipitridae > Astur > Astur gentilis. The sequence goes on from NC_064913.1 coordinate 16,462,276, forward strand.
GAGGAAAAGCTAACCCTATGTAACGTAAGATCTCATGGTAACTTCACCACTATGTACATCATAGCCCTGTAACTTGATAAAGCCCTTGGAGTCAGCAATAATATTGCTCAAATCCATAGCATGTGTGGGATCCCTTCATTCACATACAGCATAGGCTTCCCCCCCCCCCAAGAATATACTTTGGCTTATCCCACACATGATGGGACATGTTGTGTGCCAAGCAGAAGGTCAGAGCCAAAATTTGTATTGATTCCTTTTGCCTTTTAAAACATAAGCACAAAGGCAATGAATTTTCTGTGTGATTAAATGAACCTCCCTGCAGGTCCCAGAGATGGAGTATTGTGTGCTTGCTGAAATGTAGCAGGACTGTCTGGTGCCCAACAGCTGCTAAGTTTTACCCTCAGGTGAGGTCCCATCCACAGCCAGGGATTCCTGGAAAAAGCACTTTACAGCCTTTTCAGGAGAGCTGCTTGTGTGCCAGTTGGTATTTCATTACTGCAAACAAATGTCTGTTATGAGAGTTTGTTAATAATGAACAAGGAAGGGATTATTGGGCAATACAACAACCATGGAAGAGGAGAAGAACCTGCTGTGGGGAGGCTGAAGCTTCCCTTTGCCATATCATGCACACACCAAGAGCCATGCCTCATCTCTGATGCTTTCCTGGATTGCTCATACCATTAGCTGAAGCTGTGTTTGCATTTCTGAAGAAGTTAATTGGCAATTAAACCTTCACTAAACCCTTCCCTGGGGTATGGCTGTCACTTAGGGGGACTCATTTTTGTTTACCAAGAAAACAGCCAGGGCTGCTGGGTCTGGAGAACAGCAGGGCTCCCACGGGAGAGCTTGCTTGTCCTTCCTACCCTGGGGCCAGGAGGAAAGGAGCACAGCAGTGCCAGGCCAGAAAGGGGCTCCTTAAGTTGAGGTTACTTACTGGTCCAAATTGAAGCACATGCTCTCTTTCCATACTGCTAGCCAGAAGCTTTGTAAACCTCCTTCCTTCCAGCCAAGTCCTTTCCATTTGGCTACTAATAATGGTTGCGCACTGATGTTTTTCTCTCTAGCTTAGGGGACCTTCTGGGTTGTCAAGAAGGTTGGAGGAAAAATAATCAAGGCCGGAGACTTGCCAATTGGCTGTATTCTCTGTCTAGTTCAGACCTTGCCTCTTCCCAGCCGTGGGCACAGCATCCAGGCTGGAAGTTCCTGGAGTACATAAGTTTCTACTTCACATTCAACAGTGTAATGCTCTTTTCTAACCAAGCACTGCTGCTTGTTTAGATCCATGCAAACATGGTAAGTTTACAATACCTTTAGTGACCATGAAGTCAGATGGCAGATGTCCCCACAGGCTTATCTGAAATTGGGAGAGGAGTTAAATGAAGGTGTGAGGTGAGACAGAGCAACTATCCCAGCAGCAAATCAAGAGACACTTTGAGTCCTGCCAGCTGATCTGAATCATCAGTGGAAATTTCCATTTGAACTTTACGTGGAATGATGGGGTTTTGGTTAAAGGAGTGAGAAAGGGGGTGTGTGTGTATTCATCTGTATATGTGCGACTGAGTGTTTAAGACTGCATATTTGAAGAGTTATTTTTTCTTTGCATTCATCAGAAGACTTAAAACAGTAAGAGTAGGATTTTATGCACAGACTGCATTTTCTAGTCAACTCTCCCTTTGAGATTTCCACTCTTTATTGTGATAGAATTAAAGGGAGGATAATGAAATGGATTACATTAGGGCCTCAGCTTCAGTTCTCAAGTACTTAATTTCTCTGGCTAGCATTCAAATCTATGGCCTCAAGTGCTCCATCTTTACAAAGTGCAGCCACTGAACTAGGCAGTGTTTAAAGAGTACAGATCTTTCAGATGTGGCTTCACAAAGCAAGCAGAGGGGTCCTATTGCAGTGTAGCACATGCTAAGCATCCTGCAGTGAATTTTCTATGGAAAACCATTTTCAGTGGCACTCCTGGGTTGCGATTGCAGTCTCTCTCTCTCTCTCTCTCTCTCTCTCTCTCTATCTCCCCCCCCCCCCCCCTTCCCCCCCAGCTCCCTGTCTGCTATCATTTCCACCAACAGCACCCTCGCACCTTGCAAGTCCTGCATTTTTATCTAGTTTTAATAGACATTGCAACAACGGAGGAAAAAGCGCATCAGGCAATGCAAGGCTGGGTGCAGCCAGGCTGCTATGTGTGCGTGCTTGCACCCAGGTATGCATTTTTGTGTGTGGTTATGTGCCCACCGAGATTAGGCAGAAACTGCAAGGAAGGGCATCATTTTACAGAAGCAAGCAGCTGGAGCAGGAATGCTATCAGGCCTCTTAAACACACCCATTTAAACTTCTGCCTTAGTGAAGCAGAGAGAATAGAGCACTTTCCCCCTCATTTTCCCTAAGTACAGCTACTTGAATGTGTATCATTATGTCATAGATTTTTATGCTGTTCTACCAGATGCAGCAGGCATGCACCAAATGAACGTTGCTATGTCCCTTAGGGAGCTTAATGTTACTGGTGATACTAGGAAGTTGGAGATCTCATAAAGCATCGGTTGTGATTAGCAGGTAGGACAGGAGGAAACTCGAAAGACCTTCATGTTGATGCAACACCTGATCGCTCCTGACAAATATTGCACTGGGAGAATCATTCAAGACAGGGTTTTGGTGGGAGGAGTGAAGAGCTGAACTGTGGTCCTGGGCTTCTGCTGAGGCAGTATCTGGGGATACTTATGTGCCTTTGTTGTCCTCAAGGTTAGAAGAGCAACCCACTCACCTTAATGTACAACATAATGGAAGAAGTGGTGGAAGGAGGCCTGCATTCATCATCTTGTACCAAATGAAAGGAAAGTGCCCAGCAATGTGCTGGCCTTTTAAATGGAGCATACCGAGCTCTGTTGCCCAGCGAGCCCTATAACCTCCACCCAGCATGAGGGTCCTAGGCTACCACCTGCACTCCCCCTGCGATGGTGGGACACAGTGCTGTCTGTGCATGCCTGAGGAGCACCAGACCTCCAGGCTCCCAGGGCATGCCATCTACCTGTGCCAGAAACCAAGTGCTTCCAGGCTGCTGCTCTCTGCAGAGCAATTCCTCTGGCTCCTGGGTTGCCAAAGGGAGGGGAGTCCTTAGGGTTTGAGCAAAAAGGTATTTCTTGCATGCTGAAAGCATGGCCCTAGCCCTACCCTGATGAAACACACATTGTGTTTTTCTCCTGTCCCATCTCTTGAGTGTTTGCAAGGCTGCATCAGCCTTTTTGGCACATGTGCACTGCGCTGGGGAAGGACTACAGTGTGGGCTGAGCTAGGGCTTCCCTCATGGTTGCTGACTTAAGAGTGCTTGAGCTGCCCTGAAAGGCATCTGTGGAGTTTTACGGTCATATATAATTATGGCCAAGCAACAAACTTTACCTAGGGTGAACTAGCAAGCAGAACTGAGGTGTTTGCTTTATAAACCATTTATATGTATAATCTGGCAACTATTACTCACTCACATTCCTGCCAGGTCAGCACTGGCATAGCACTTCAGCAGTCTCCAGCTCAAGATGAGAGAAACACAGACCATCTCCCCCCATCTCCATCTGCCTGAGCTTTGCTGCCAAGCACCTGACACCCCAGAAGATGAAACTGTGCAGACAAAAAGCTTGTTCTCCCAGGGCTGCAGTAAGACATTCTTCATCAGGGCTAGCACCAAAGCCTTGTGTGTTATCACATTCCTTGGTTACACTTCCCTGAAGCCTGACTGGGGTTCCCAGGGACCTACGTGGCTCCTCAGCAGCTCTCCAGCTCCAAGAGGTGACGCTGGGTGTTTTGGCACACAGCGATCAAGAACTGCCTGACCTGGGAAGCTGCTCTAACCTGCAAGAAAATATTCAGGAGTAATATGTTACCTTACCTTACAATTGTTCCTTATATTTTTCTCCCCCGCTGCCCATTTCCTTCAAGAAAAATCAGAGCATCGATTAATGATTAGCCTTGGTTGGATAACACAGACCAACCAAAACTGCTGGCTGATCCCAGGCCATGGTTCTGCAGTCAATAACAGATCTGTGCACAACCGTATTGCTCAATAGAATGTGTCTGATTAAGATTAAACATGTAAATACAATTGTATTTTTGATAATTTAGCCAGGACAGACAATATTGAGCTTATGCCAGCTTTTATGCCGGCTATGTGGGTACACAGATCTGTACCAGCATGAAGCTTGTTGATAAAATATAAAATCTATCAACACCTTTTTTTTTTCCCCAATGAAGTCTAAAAGGGAGGAGTGATTTATGGTGGATCTCAGCTTTGTTTTGTGTTGTTGCAGTGGTGTTTGATCCAGCAGCAGTAAAGCAGAATTTTCTGTATTGTTGAGCAGGGAGTTTTTGTGTGCAACCTGATTCCCAGGAATGCTGCTTGCACAGCAGCAGTCCTCCGCAGAGCCTCTTACCCAAGGCATTGCTGACAGGAGAAATCAGCCTCAGACTCCAGGGCAGGATGGCTGTCTCGGAACATCTATTGCCAACAGCCACCTGTGCAAGAGAGGGCCTAATCCTCTCGCAGTGAGAATCTCAGCCAGTCATTTCAACCCCACAGTGTGGAGTGGAAAAGGAGGGAAAATGGAAAATTACTCCAGGCACAGTGGGCAAGGAATACTGAAGGGAGCGCTATTAGGAACTAGGCAAGGGTACCAAAATGAGGACTGGCACGCAGGGAAATCAAAGGCTGACTCGTCCTGGAGTGCTTTGCTTAGAGTCTGGCTTCACGAGCTAAAGAGGCAGCCAGACATCCCCTCTCTCCTAAATCATTTCCCCGGCCTTGCGATCAGCCTTTATGGGAGAGAGAAAATGCAGATTCTCCTGGATCTCCCTTGGCATGTTTTCCTTTCTGGGGGTATCGGGCAACCCACCGGTTGGTGTGTTTTCAGATGCCTTGTTTCCTGAGAGTTATACACTTCTCCCCAAATGTCTGTCTGCATACAATACCCACTCATCCATAGCAGCGTGACTTGCTGCTTTGGGAACACATCAGCACAAAATCAGATGAGGTTAATGCCATAAAGGAGCCTTCTTAGGTGCTCTGGTAAGTGGATGGGTACAGGATACCCCCCAGGAAACTATGTCGAGAGGAATGGCTCAGTTGTCGTAAGTGAAATGTTTATCAGCATGCTGTTGAAAGTCCTAAAGGAGGTGATAAATCTAATTTCTTTTTTAACTTGCTCACAGCCTTCAAGAGCACCAGTTTAGCTGTATGAAAAGGCTCAAAATGATCACAGCCACAGGTGCTCTTAGCTGCTTTCCACTTATTTCTGTCTGTTCTTGCTCTGGCTTCCACGCTTGTGGAGCATGAAAGACAGTGTGACACCCGCCCCTGTGGGATAGGAGCAAGTCTAAGGCATGAACTCAGCCCAGTTTCGGCAGGTGCTCCAGGAGCCACCCTGTACCCCTGAGTTTCCAGGTACTAGGCTGGCCATACCTGGGATTGCATACAGAAGTGCTCGTGTTTGCAGCACAGCAGAGCATTGTGTTCCTCGTGGAGGACCAGGCAGTCCGTTGCCATTACGTTTCCAGAAGCAGGGTCTTCTCACCAATTTGGATGCTCTGGCAGGTAATTCACAGGCTTGAAAGTTTCTGTTTATAGGACATACCCACTAGCACTGATTTCAGTTTTTTAACAAGTCTCCTTGCCCTTTACTTGCCCAAATCTCTCCCCCTCCCAGTAAATCATGAATGTCCTGTACCAAGAATCTGGGCATTTAGGAGCCAGGAAGAGAAAGGGATTGGCCAAAACCTACTCATTTAAAGAAAGGAGCTTCTTTGAGAGAAGGCAGCAATCAACACTCAAAGCAAAGCAAAGCACATTGCTGTTACATACTAGAAATGTTTATTTTGTTCTTGAGACTGAAAATGGCAGGGAGCACAGCATGCAGTTTGGAAAAGCTGCTGGCTGCAGAGACAAGTAACAGCTCTGAAGGGCACTACTATAAGTTTATTTTGCAATTTTTTTAGATATAATTTGCTTTTTGGTGTCACACTTTTAATTTCCAAAGGAAAAGGATTCAGCTCTTAGACAGGGGTTTTGGTAATCCTTGGGTACATGCTTTCAGAGCCAGCGCACAAGTGATTCAGGGACAGGACCCCCAGGAAAAAGCCCACTGTTATGCAGGGGCACCACGTGTCCCTTTCCAGAAAGGACACCCCTGCCCTTGTCTTCGCTCCTAAGGCAGAGGTGCTCCGAGCTGGCTGCCTGGACTGAAGACCCATCACCTCTGCACCAGGCTGTTTCCAAGGGTGTCATAATGTTTATATCTAAACTGCTTGAAGGACGAAGGAAATGGATGGGGCAGAACAGGGTGGAGGCTGTTCTAATGTTAGCTCAGTATGACTGTGATAACTGCTGGCAGGGGGGATTTTTTCAGGGAGTGAGGCCGTTCTTGTGTTGTCAATGTACTGCACAGGTAGCTAAGCAGGAGGAATGACACAAACATAATTCACAACGCAGCCAATACCAGTGACTAAAAATAAACATGTTATTTAGACACATTCCACAGCGCCAAGCACCGTCTCTCCCCAGGCATCTACTTGCTTTATTACTTGGCTTAATGAGAGATACTAACTCAGTCCCTGAACCTCCCAGACGTGCTCTCTCCCCCAGACCTGGCTGAGCTGAGCGGGGCTGCAGCACTCGCCCGCCCTTCGCTGGCTGCTCAGCCCTGCAGCACTGAAGCTGGCGGAGCAGGGCTGGCCCAGGGCACAGTGGGCAGCACTGGGCATTGGCACCCCACGGGAGGGAGCAGGGCCGGGCAATGCCAGCAGCGAGAAGGGGAAAGGAGTGGAGCTGACACAGAGGGAGAACCCAGCCTTCCTCCTCCTCCTGCTGCCTGAGGACTGGAAGGGGAGGTGTGGGTGCCTGTTGCCTGAAGGGGTCGGTCCCTGCTGCCATCCCTGCCGCCCCTTGTCAGCTTTAGCTACTGCTTCTTCCCATTCATCAGCAGCCAGCTTGCTTGTCCAGGGCTGCGGTATGGCCAAAGCAAGCTGTTTTGCTACCGACAGCCTCCCACCCAAAGGAACTTCCAACATTACCAGCGTTTTGCTACTGGATTGTGTTGAAATGATTTTGGAGACTTGCTATGCAATTCAGCTGACAAGTGTAAAGATCTGTATCTAAATTCATTATCTGGTCTCCCTTCACCTCTGTTGGAGAGAAATAGATACTTCTCAGGTGTGATTTGGTTTGTCGTGAAGCAGGTCAACTGAAACTCCCCTGGAAGTGCCTCTTTCTCTCCACCAACTATAGTGGGAATCTGGATGACTGCCTCCAATGAAGAAGTCTGCTCTGTAGACACCCAGGAGTCAACTTAATTGCCCACACGCTGGTGCCTAGGACCATCTGCGATCCCCTGGGTTATTCAGTGTGAGCTGATGCTCCAGAAGGGTAGTTTCCCCCAGCTCTTCTACCCTATATGCCGTCCCTGTGCGGGTGACTGAGTTGCTGGTGACTGAGCTACAGTACCTTCAATGAACTATTTGTCTATGCTGATGCACAGAATGAAATCCATATGGTGGATTGTACCTAGACATGTACATCTAGGTACCTATATATAAGCTGGGCATCTCAGCTCTGAAATAGCTAGTGGAAATTCAGCACTGAATCCATTAAAAAGGTGATTTGAGATGCCTAAGGGTATCCAAGATATCTGCACAGGACTGCCAGATCTGATACAGGAGGTGTGGGAGACCCATGTGCTCCTGGAGTGGTTCTTGGAAACTGAGCAGGATACCCTGTGGCATCTCAAATGATGAGGCCCCAGGCAATCCAGCCAAGGACACCTGGGAGCATTTCAGCGCACACAGAAATAGGCACCTTCACCCAACCAGCAGGGCCAGTCCTCCTGAGATTTTGGCTGTTTGGGCTACCTACCAGGAATCAGCAGCACTGGAGCTCCTAAGTCACTTGGGATGGTTTTTTTTTAAATTAGCCCCATTTATTAGCCTGTTGAAAGTACAGGGTGTGTTTGATGACTGACTCTCAAGGATTTCTCAGGCATTCTGGAAAATGGTAGTGTTACTCTTCTTATCTTTTCTTCTCCCCCCCCACACCCCAATATAATTTGACATGCTGCCTTCCGTGGGGTTTTGTGTGTCTGTGTAAATGTAGGGAAGTAGCTGGCAGTTCATAATGTGCTCTGACAAGATGCAAATAGGCTGGCGGTGACCCGTGACCTTTGAAAGCTTCTCGGGATGTCTTCCTAGACAGGCTGGGTCCCACTGAGCTGGTGCTAAATTCCTCTCCATCACTCCTCCTTTCCTCCTCTGATTTTTCACAACTGCCTCCTCCTTGGCTGGCTCACTAAGTCTGGGACCTACTTTGAAGTTGAGATTAATTTCATGTAAAGAAACCTGGTATGTCCTTTCCTGAGAAGCCTCAGGATTTCACACTGAAATGAAAAGTAGGAAGGACATGAGGAGCTGTCCCAGGGCTCAGCATGGGTCACCCCACAGTGACTGCATCAAGCGTTGCCTTTCACTCGATGAGCCACTCATCCCTGCAGGCCCTCGGGTGCTTCTTGAGGGGGTGCAAGAGAGGACTCTCTTGTATGTATTCCGTGGCAATCTCCACAAGTGACATTTGAAAGGAATCAGCACCCAGAAGTAAGCCAGGGGCCCTAAAACAAACAAACAAACAAAATTAATATGCAGATGAGACAACCGTGGGCAGTCAGACCTCAGCACAGATATGTAATGCTGCTCCCCCGGTTTTGGGAAGGAGCACAACCTCTAGAGAGCAGGAGGGATTTCCAGGCTTAGGGGCTGTATGTAGGGACTGAGTGCTTGGTGGGGCTAGGCCCTGATGTCAATTCCTTAATCATAATAATAAAATTCTCCCAGTGAGTAATATTTAAAATAACAGATGAAGTCATGGACACGTTGGAGATAGCTGGGGCTTTTCATGGGATTGTGCTGACAGGTGTGTCAGGCCAGAGGCACAATGTAGAGCAAGGGGGAATTCGTCATTGCCTTCATTCATTAACCGTTCGGGCCAGCAATTTGGACAAAGTGACTCAGCACTCGTGAGCAGACAGAACTGCGCCTTCGGAGAGCAGGGCTGGGCTGAACGAGACACCAGGAAAGGCAAACCTCCCTTTTCAGGAAAAGGAGCCGATGGCTCTCACTGGCAGAGGTGGAAGGGATGAGCGGAGCAGACGTGTCCCCGCAGCACCCAGCGAGAGCCCCAGGGAAACCGTCTGGAGCCGGGCTTGCAGCCGCTCTCCCTCCAAATGCTGTGGGCCCGTTTGCATCCCACAACCTCCTCACCTTCCACCTTGCAAGCGGTTATCTGCCAGGAAAGCACACAAAGAGACAAAAGGCTTGGAGCAGGGAGGGAACGCAGTCCCTATTCCTAGCCACAGTCCCCACCGGAGTCAGGCAGGGGAGCACCATACCCTGGCGGTGCTTGGCTGAGTTCAATGCCGTCCCAGGGCTGGGACAGGCAGCGGCTCCATCTCCACCCCGACGCGGGGGTGAGTGCCCCGCTGACGTCAGGAGGCTTTACTTCATTTCTTGGCACGGGACCATATTTTCATAGTTGTGTGCTGTCGGAGAGGAGAGGCGGTGGAACTGGAATAGGCGTGCTCAGGCACACCTCCTCAGCCCTCCAGGTGTTAAAGCTCCCCGAGGAGGGTGAGCGCGGGGCTGCTGTTTGGCCAGGGTTACAGAAGCGGAGGTGACTGTGTTACTGGTGCACTGGGAATTTGCCTTTTCTAGCCGGAGCCTCCCTGTCGCCTTCTCCGGGCAGGACCCAGAAAGGTAATTCAAGGCAATGTCCTACAGGATCCAGGGTGGACCTGCCTTCTGCAGCTGGGGTGGGATGGCGTGCCGGACCGTGGGTCTGGGGGGTGGGAGAGCGGGGGCTTGGGGTGCCACAGCGAAGGGAGAATGCCTCCCACCCTTGATTCTAACATGGGATTGCCAGCTGGAGCAGGGGGAGTTACGGCAGACTTTCCTGGGAAATGATTTGAAATTTGTGGCTGGATGGGTGTATTTTATGCATAGGTATCAATGAGAGAGGAGGCTCAGGCTGGAGGGGGAAGACTCAGCACTAAAGTGAGAACCCTGATTTGGGGTAAGCCATGAAGTTACCACAGCACAGGCTCCCTTGCCCAGACTGCAGAGCCCCTTGGAAATCCCAGACACTTCTGTAGATGCTGGGTGAGCAAACTCAGCTTCTGGGGGGCAACACTCACCCAGGAGACAATGCAGAGATTCTTCGTGCCTTTTCCCTGGAAAAAAAAAAAGAAAAGGGAGTAAAAGTTGGTGGTGCAAGTGGCCAAGTTCTCCAAGGCAGCGAGGTTCTTCCCATCCTATTTGTTCCAAGGGCTGTGGCAGGCAACTGGGGCAAGTACCACTTGCAGTAAGTGCTGGTCAGGACCCAAAGCTCTGGATGTGCTCGGTGCTGCCCTGGGGTCTCACGCTGGGTCTCTGAGCTCTCCACCTGCCCCAACAGCAGGCACCAATCTGTATCTGCCAGAGCTGTGAATAGATAAGCTAATCTTATCAACAGTGAATCTCTGTGGATAAAACTGTAGCATTTGCTCTCCAGATTTTCAGAAAGGTTCATTATTTATTACTCACAAATGTCCAGATAACTCAGCTATTTGTACAAGAGATCATAAATCCCTAAAATTTTGTGAACAATTATTTGTGAAAACTCCTGCATGTGTTATTCACTAATTCCGTTCTCTCCACGGGAGTCCAGAGTTCCTGCATATTTGAATGATTTGCATTTTATTGTAGCCAGCTTTCTGAAGAGCTGCACATCTCCTTTTATGCAGTGAGGTTAAAAGCTGGAAAAATATTCCATCATTTATAAGCAGGTCGCATTGAGGCATATGTGGGGCTGAGAGTGAGTCACTTATATTTTCCCCCTTCATTCATTCCTTGATTAGATCAACTGCCATTTACTGAAGATTCAACCTACATTTCCTAAAATCTGCTGGAAGAGTTTTAGAACCAGCCTCATAACTGCAGTGTGTTGTTCTGGAGGGGGGAAATCAAGAAAAATGGCCTGGCAAGCACTGAAGACTAAATTTTGCAAGGTTGACTTTTTTCTTTATATATCAGAAAAGAAAGCCCTTGGTTTTCCAGCATGGGTCACTATTAAGGCCAGATTCCTCCATGTTTCATGCTGATATTGTATCTAAACTCCCATTTTTATAGATTTTAGAGACCTGAGACTAACTGAGCAATTTGGTACCTAGAGAGCAGTACCTGACCCCGGGGATCTAAACTCAGTCAGTGCCTGCATAATGGGCCATGGAGTGCCCAACGTCCTCGTGCAGTGGTTTCTGCACATGTTTCAGGCTGCTGAGGAAGTAGGCAACTTAATTCCCCTTGGCGATGGGCAGAGCTCACCTAAACAGCCCTCTTATCCCCTGGCGAGACAGGCTTAAACCAGGCTTACTCAGACAGCGCTGAGCTCTTCATGAGGAGACAGCAGGAATGCGCTGGGTGCGTTAGAGACCTTGTCCTCAATCCTCAACTTGTGGACTCCTCTAGTAGTAACTTGGCGGTTACTTCTCATGCAATGAACAGCATTAGGTCTGACATGTCAGACCTCCGGCCAGCGCAAGGCAGTTTCTCGGGGAGGGGACCGAGGTCTTTGAGACAGTTCTTACTGCTGCACTGTCATGAAGAAGGAGGAATATGAGTTTAGGGCTCATGGTTGGTGGCCTGTATTTGCTATTTAATTTGGAGTGAGAAGAGCTATTCTGGAGGCATTCGGGTTGGTTATCTGCAGGGTAAAAAGTAGTTAAAGTTCCCCTTCCTTCACACCCATAAACCAAAGCCAAGAGTTTTTCAGAGAAAGCAAAAAAGGGAAAAGAAACAGTAATGAGTTTCCTGGTTTGCATTGCTCATCTCTGAACCTCACCGGTACAAGGTACTGATGCTGTCTGAACTTGTCAAAAGAGCCTAAACTGTATTATGACTAACTGCTGCTGTCACAAAAGTGACAGCTCAGCCACAAAAGCTCAGTCTGTGCTGCAGGGCACCGAGCTAATGCCTGCTAAGGCGTCTCGCTTTCTCCCCGTGCTCCTACAACATTGCACAACCCCAGGCACAGCGCAGAGGACGTGCGAGGTGAACTGCCTCCTGTTAAGGGGCTTGGCTTGCCCTTGGTGGAGAGCCGATGCCAAACAAGGGGATGGCTCCGCTCGCACAGCCCCATGTCCTGAGCACTGCGGTGTCCTTGCCCAGTGAGACGGGGGTCGAGGTCGGTCCTGCCTCTCCTTCCCCACTGCTGGCAGCACCCGGGTGGTTGATACGACAGCCTGTGTCTTTTCTTCTTCTACAGCTCTGGGGAAACATTTCACCGGGAGGTTGTTCAAGAAGGCGAGAAGATGCCAATGTCGGCTCCCCGAGGCTGCGGCAGCATCGATGCTGACTATTACCTACTCTGTGACATGGAGAAGGCCTGGGGGATTGTCCTGGAGTCACTGGCTGCAGCTGGCATCCTCATCACCATTTTCCTCATCTGCTCGCTCTTCTTTCTCATCTGTAAAGTCCAAGACAACAGCAAGCGGCACATGATCTCCGTCTATTTCTTCTTTCTCTTAGGCACGCTCGGCATTTTTGGTCTCACCTTTGCCTTCATCATTCGACTCAATGACAGGACTCGCCCCACTCGCTTCTTCCTATTTGGAGTCATCTTTGCTCTCTGCTTCTCTTGCCTCCTCACCCATGCCTGCAACCTCAACAAACTAGTGAGAGGAAGAAAGCCCTTCTCCTGGCTGGTGTTGCTGCTCCTCATTGTTTCCTTTGCCCTGGTACAAGTCGTGATCAGCATTGAGTACTTGGTCACCATGTTAGTAAACCAGAAAGACAAATTTCTGAATATGTCTGTGGAGGAGACCAACAAGGACTTTGTCATGCTTTTGATCTACGTGCTCTTCCTGATGGCTCTGACCTTCTTGGTTTCCATGTTCACATTCTGTGGGTCATACAAAAGCTGGAAGAGACATGGGGCACACATCTTTGTCACTATCCTGTTCTCCATTGCCATTTGGGTAGTGTGGATCACTATGCTCACAAAAGGCAACACGGCTTTAAGCAAACGTAGCTGGGATGATCCTGTCGTGGCCATTGCTCTGGTGTCCAATGGATGGATCTTCCTCATAATGTATATCGTCCCTGAAATTTGTTTCCTCACTGCCCCTCTGAAGCTGGGGGACTACCCGCCAGAAAATGACTTCTGCCAACCCAAGTTCATAAAGCAGACAACTGGAGTGGACAACCGTGCCTACACCCAAGACGAAATTGTGCAAGGTACGATGAAGTGAACGACTCCAGTGTCCCCCCAACCCTAACCACACATGCACCACTCATGAGCCGAAAGGGTTAGGAGGGCTACAAGAAAAGATTTGAAGAGGATGGATAATTTAGAGGTAGGAAAAAGTGTCAGACTGATGAAACTTCAGAAATGCAAGTGAAAATGAATCTCCAGACAAGAGGGAGAAGAGTAAGGACCAATGCAAAAGCCAAAGATATGTAGGAGGAGTGACTGAGTAGGAGACTTACTGCGTGTCGGGGCTGAGACATAACTCCTTATGATTCTGTTATGTCTGGGAAGTCCATGTTAAAATTCGTGGTTTTGTTTGTCTCTTAGAAATGCTCCAGCTCTTCAGACCTCTCCTGGTTATACCTTGGAGATTATTTATTCCAGTTCTGATCTGGTTCCCATTATCCATTTAAAAATGAACCCATTATCCAAAAAGGAGGCAAGGAGGTCTTACTTTTCTGTATGGTTCTCATGCCTACTTGGACAAAGCAAAATGTTTTATCAGTTGAGGTTTCCCAGATCTGTGGGTGGGAGATGTGACTGCACTCCCCATGGATCTGCTATGGAGATCACGTTTGTCCCCTGGAGTCAGACCTCCAGATTTGTAAATAATAGCCAAGAAAGGCTGTGCTTTCCCAGGGAATACTGCAGAGGGGGTCCTGGGCATACCAGTGGGAGGGATTTGGCTGGATGATGACAGTAATTGTGAGGCAACAGGAGGTGTCTAAACTCCAAGGCCACCTGTGTCCTGTTATTTACAATACCATTCATTCCTGCTTTCATAAGGAAATATTTAATGTCACCCACCCGTGGATTTTAACCCATTCCTGCCTGCATATCGCATAGTTTGATCAAGTCTAAAAGCAGCTGCTAACGTAGCCACAGGCCCTCTGATTCTCCCTTCGTGTGGCATTTCCAAGCTACCACCTAATGCTAACTCACTGTCTTTCCCCACCTCTTGTCTTGTGACTCAGGAGACGCAGGAGACCTCAGCTACTCCCCATACTCCTCTCACTTTCAGATGAAGGTAAGTTCATGCCCTCCTTCACCCATTTCACCACATGTAGGCTATTGTTCAGGCACTGAAGGGGATGAAAGGAGAAGGGGCAAAGACAAATGGACCGAGAGCAAGCTCTGTGGAGGCAGGCAGGTGCTTTGCATGGAGCTGGGTGATACCATGGCTTGTGTTCATGGAGGTGCCTGTGGCCGGGGGGAGGGAGCTGTGACATGCCCAAGGACATAGGGAGGCAAGAGGGGCCCAAGGCAAAGCCTGAGGTTGTGGTTTTCAGTACTTCTGGATTTGCCGTCACGTAAGTCGTCCGTTCCTGCAGTAGACTGTGCCCTTTCCTCAGGAGATTGTGCTCCTTTCCCCAGCCCATGCCCTGGATGTATTCCCACTAGCAGTCACTGGAAGTTGCAGTGCAGATCCAGAGTGGGCAACCTGCATGTCCCCATGTCCATTCACTGGTCCTCCTCCAGACCACAGCCTAGCCAGGTCTAGTAGCTCACATCATGTCCCCACATGTCCTCTGGAGACATGTCTCCATTAATCATTTCTTCTGCCAGGATCCTTGTCCACAGCCCCATCGATCACACTCTCAGGAAACCTTCAGCTCTGCTTCTCCCTCCCCTCTTTTGTTTTTTTTTAAGCCCTATTTTATTATTTCTCTCTAGTTTTGAAAGCTAAAGACTTCCGTGCTTCCTTTGCAGACGATTGAACCCCAAAATGAATTCTCCATCCCTCGGCCCAAGGCCCGGACAAGCCCGTACCATGACTACGCTGGTGGGAAAGGCCCCATGTAGCAGCTCGTCGGCGAGCAAAGAGACGAAGCGCCCATCAGCAGAGGTGTGGGGAATGGGCCACGGGGTGACAAGTGAGTCGATCCTGCAGAAGAGACTGAGTCAACCCACATCGGCAAAAGAGGAGAGGAGAGGGGTCCTCTTTTCCCCGCACGGGCACCCCTGTAGCCCCTCTCATTCCTCCAACACAGCTTTCAGACACCGCTCTGGCCATCCTGTCCCCGCTCACTCTGTTTCTGCGTGGGATGGAGCTCATCTCTTCTGACAGAGGAACGTGCTGGGAAGAGCCTGTCCTGGCCTATTTTCAGCAGGAATGCGGTAGGGCTAGAGCAGCAGGAAGATCATCGGCCGGGTCTGCGCCCGGCTCTGCCCCAGCCAGGACGGGCTCTGACCAGCTCGCGGGGATGCCTGAGCCCTACACCTGATGGGAGAAGAGGTGGGAGCAGGAGCATCAGCCCTACACATCCCCACTCCTGCCCACCCGTGAACACGCCTCAGGTACTCCCGAGGACACCCTATCTATCCACTGTTACTTTTGTGCCCGCTCCCAGCCCTGCCTGGCTCTCCTCCAGAGATCAGTGGAGAAGAGACAGAGAGGGAGAGAGAGAAAGAGCAGTCCTTTTTATTTCTTCATGTTCACTTCCAACCCGTTCCTCATCACCTAGAGACCACGGTGGAGGGGGGGAAGGAAATTTAGACATAAAAACCTCTACACCTATTTACCCTGACGCATTTTCTGATTTCTGCTCCAGCATCAGCCTCTCTCCCAGCTCTGACTCCTGACCGCGCACCCCAGCCGAGCTCCCCAGGCTGCCTGCCCACCCCTGCAAACCCTCCCTCCCCACCCCTGCCGCCCCAGGCTGTGATCCCTGCGGACAAAGCCTCTTCCATGCAGCAACCTGCCACACCCTGGTGGGATTTAAGCCCGTGCACCTTGGAGCTCTGCCTCCTCCCGAGCGTGTCTGTGGCATAAACACGAAACATTTCCCAAGCAGCGATGTTACGGAGGGCGGACGCCCTTCTTCCCGCGAGTGAGCGAGCCTGCGCGTGTGTGTGTGCGTGCATATATATATAAGTGTGTGTACACGTGTGCGTGCTGTGTGCGTTCCGTGTGGACTGCACCCTGGTGATGAGCAATACGTCTGCAGAGCTGAATCATTCTGTAGCCTGCTTTGCATTTGGTAAATAGCTTTCCATGATATTTCGTATATAAATACACAGAGCTCTCCAAGTGGGTGTGTATGGTACGCTGGTGTCTGACACAGCTATATATTTATTTAGTACTTTGTATGTGGAATATTTAATTAATAAAAACCCAAACAGCCTGACTATGAGAGACTGGTGTTCTTCCACGGGAATGTGGAAGTGGGGTGACAGCAAACAGCTCTCCGTCGGTTGGAGCGGGCCACCTGGGAGGCTGCAGCTGGGGGAAATGGCAAAGAGATGCTGGCTTTGTGGACCAGAGATCAACTGCTTGAGGGTGCAGAGGAGGGTTAGTTGCTTCTCCATGCTACTTTTCTTGAATAAAGCAAGCTGATTCAATGTTAGAAGTGCTTACGAAATAGAAACCCAAGCCACAGCAAGCAAATGCAGGAGGAAGGATGTGATCTTTTCACCACTGCATATGTCTGTGCCTGCTGCATCTATATTCCTGTATTTATTTGCTTGTGTCTTGCTGGGTACTTGCATAATCAAGAATAAGAAAGGAGCTTGTACACATTTAATTCAGCTAGTGAAAAATATGTGTTTCTGATGTTCTGAACACATGTAATATTTTTATTTGGAAGTAGAAACAATATCAAAGCAAAATAATGGTGATGATAATGATAATGATGAAGATAATAATAGTAATAATGATAATGATGAAGATAATAATAATAATAATTTTTTTAAACCTCCTGATGGTATGAGGCTGTAATCTTCCATTTCAGAGGCTTCCTCTCCCATAAGCTTTTATATGGTATGTTATGCTACCACGTATACATATGCCCCTGGCAAGCAAACCCCCTTCCTCAGGCACAGTGCTGTCTAGAATATGCCAGGCTGGGTCTTCCCCACTCTTCCTACCAGCACTGACAGGCAACGCAGGGACATTTGGGTTTCCTGAATCCCTTGCCATGAGAAAAAGCCCTCCTAGGCATTGGTTTGAAAGGTGTATCTTGCCTTTTTCTAGTAAATTTGAGGTGGAAATGGTGCTTGCCCTCCCCTTCTCCTCTCCCCTCCACCTACACAGTTCCACAGGTGTCACACAGAGGATGGGAGACAAAACTTAAGGATACTAATGTAACATTGGGGAGCAGATTGGGAAGGGGGTATGTGAAGCTGTGATGCAAGTTGTTGACTTGCAGCCTGAAGGCAGGAGGGTTGTGCTTGAAACAATACCAAACCTTCAAGAAATGAGGTTTTCAAGCTGGTGTGGTGCCACTGATGGCTTCAATGTAGCTAGAGTATGTCCCAGGAGGAGCCAAAAATGTGTTAAGAGCCAGCTCCCCTGCTTCAGTGGAGCCTGGTGGAGCAAAAGGACAGTCTGACAGGACAAATAAAGAGCGAAGTGTGCTCTTACCATGTGTGTTTGCCACATCCCAGACACTTACCAACTCCTTCACTGACTGCCACAGACCAGAAAGCGCCTCCCAAATGCACCTTAACCCCAGAGGCAGCAGAACTGGGAGGGCTGAGGGACACCATATGCACTCCCATTGATTCAGGGCATGGCGATTTTCTTGATTACTTGGTTGTTAACTGTGCATGCTGCTCAGCAGAGAGTGAAAATCTCCTTCCACGGATTTGCAGTGCCTTTTAGAGTAAATTTTTTAAACCTCTGTAATAACACAAATACTAATCTGCCCAGGGTTATTTTGCACTTTTTCAATATTAAGGCAGCTTTGGGTGAGGGCTGATTTAAATGCCAAATTAAATACAAATTTCTGTGGAACTTGGCACTGGCAGGAAAGGGGTGGTGCCAGTCTGCACGTTCCTCACACCTCAGGAAAGGCTTTTGGGAAAGCAGCAGTTTCCTCTTTCCTTAAAACTGAGCTTAAACCAAACCAGTTGGCCACTTACACACACACACGTCCCAGGGAAATCCTGAACTGGTGGGGACAGACAGGCTAGACGTGAAAGGCACAAGTGAGTGGAGGAGGCAGGAAGGTTGTCTGATCCTTGTGCTGTTTTTTCTTAAAATCTGCCCACTGGAAGGCCAGTAAATCCAGTAAGGCTCAACCCTACCCTCTCTCCTGCAAAGGGTTCCCTTGGGGGGGGGGGGGCTGCAGGTCCACTGCCTTCAGGGCCCTCTGGTTTCTGGTCCCTCCTCTCCCTGTTCGAGGAGACCAGAGCACCAGAAATGTACACACTGGAGAAGGGTTGGCACGGAGCACACCTGGATTATGAAAGCAGGCAGGCTTATCAGGAGGCAGGATAAACTCAGCTGATCCTCAGGTCAGAGATGTCATGGGAAAAGGGCAACGAAAGGCAGAGGCACCACTCGGACCCAGGACCTTCAGGGTCACCATCCCACGGACTTGCCAGGGCTGTAGGGCTCCACGTGCCCGGCCAGGCGTGGGCATGGAGGGTACGGTAAACCCTTGGAGCACAGACCCAGGCCAGTGGTGCCAAGGCCTGGAACAGGGAAGGACCTTGCTGGGTTCACCTCCCAAATGTTCCCTGGCTTGCCAAAAAAGCTCCCCTTTTGGCAGCCGCTGGCACCCTTCCCAAACAAGGTGTTTCTCGGGGAGGGATTCACCCTCTCTCAGCAAGCCCTGTAGCCCTTGCTCTGGCACAGGGGTGGTACATGCGTCCCCCTCCCTCAGCTGGGGCAGGAGATGCCGAGGACTGGTTGTAGGCAGGGAGGAGCACGCTGCCAGCCGCTGCGGCTGTGGTTGGGTTGCGTCTTCCTTCAGGCTCTGGAGGCAGAGTTACTGGGGAGCATGGCCGGCTCCCATGCGTGCCAGGCTGATCACAGACCAAAAAAGCAAGCGTTGGTCTCCTGGGGTGGCAGGAGGCAGCTACATGGGACAGGGAACCCACGACGCCTGGTAAGCGTGGGGGACCCCTTGCAACCCCCAACCGTTTCTGAAGCAAGTGCTGAAAAGCTGCATCCCCTCTGGTCTGCTCCATGTGAGTGATGGGTCACCAGCAGCCAGTCCTGCCTCCCTCCCTCAGACAGCCCTCCTGCTGCCGTCGGTCCCGTCCCTGTTTCAGCACTCAACACAGAGCAGTGTCAAACAGTGACTCAGGCTGTGCCTGAGTAACCAGAGCTGGTGGGGAGGCTGGCACAGCCTCGTGCACCCACGCTCTGTAGGCTCGAGGGTCCAGGGGATCACTTTAATCAGATCTGCTCCCCAAGGAACACAATCACAGGGCCATGTCTCGGATGTGGCACCTGTTGGCCCAAGTGTACAGGGTGCTTCCTCTGCCACAGGTGACTGTCCCCGCAGCGGGGCTGACAGTACAGGTGGTGTGTCCAGTCCCCAACAACAGCAGTCACCTTCTCCCATACAAACCCTACACTGTAGGTTTCAGTGGACCAGAAATAGAGGTAGCTGAAGAGCAGAAACGCCTCCCATTTTCCTGTCCCTGATAGAAGCAAGGTGAACAGCTGGGAGCAGAGTCTCCTTCAGCCACCCCGAGTAGCTGCACTACAGCCTGTGAGCAGCACCTAGAGGGGACCAACACCCAGAGGAGCAAGTGGCAGCATCAGAGCACCAACCTCCCCTACATTTCTACCCAGCCAGGTGGATTCCTTAGGTTACACTGTTCTCCTCAACACACACACTCCCCAAGGAGGAACTGGCTTTGCAATGTCTTAAAGACAAACATGAGATCTAAAAGCTGCTGGTCTGTAGGTCATGTGTGGGATGCCTCTTGCTTTATTCTGCCCCAAGCTCTCTTCAAAGCATAAGCTCCCATACATGCAGGGAGCTGGTGGTTCTGAGAAGCCAC
This sequence comes from Astur gentilis, assembly GCF_929443795.1. Taxonomy (NCBI): domain Eukaryota; kingdom Metazoa; phylum Chordata; class Aves; order Accipitriformes; family Accipitridae; genus Astur; species Astur gentilis. The sequence continues at coordinate 16,482,323 of NC_064913.1, forward strand.
AGGGTTCCTCCTCATTTCCAGCTCTCTCCTGCATTTTAGTAGGCTTAGTGGAATTAGAGAGTCACACAAAGGTTTTGGTCAGATGGGACCTCTGGAAAGGTCTAGTCCAGCTTCTGCCCTGAACAGTGCTCACCTCAGAGTTGGACCAGGTTGTCAGAACCTTGTCCGGGTAAGCTTTGGATATCTTCAAAGGTGGAGAGCCCACAGCTTCTCAGGACCCCTGTGCTGGTGTCTGATCACTCTCACTGGGATTTTTTTTTTTAAGCTTGTGTCTAATCAAAATTTCCCTTGTTGCAACTTCTCTGTCACCTCTTGTCCTTTCACTGTGCAGCTCTAAGAAAAGTCTGGTCCCATCTTCTCTATAGCATCCATTTACTTAATAGACAAGAGCAGCTGGGTCCCCTCTCATGGCTGAGCAGGTCCCTCAGTCTTTCCTCCTGGTGACAAACTCCAAGCAGCCCCCAGCTCTCTCAGTGGGCCTCCTGCCAGACTTTTTCCACTTGATCAAGTTCTATTGCAATGAGAGACTGGACACGGTACTCCAGATACAGCCTCACAAGTGCTAAATAAAGGGGAATAACCTTCTTCCCTCTAACTTCCCTCGCTTTGCTGACTTCACCCTTACTCATGCAGCCCAGTATGTGGTTGGCATACATTGCCACCTTCTTCAGGTTCGTTTTCCCCAGTTACTCCCTTTGCCCTGGAGGAACTTGTGTGGTTACGAACAGAAAGGACTAAACAGTCCTGAGGTTCCGTCTCTAAGGTAGGTGGTTTCTGACAGGAGCCAGAAACAGCACCCACGGGCACTCGTGACCCGAGGGCTGCAGTGGCAGCTGCCTCTCCCAGCAGGGAGCCCTGGGGAAGGAAGTCCAAGGGCCCTGCCGGCATTTGCTTGCTTTCTGGAGGCTTTGAATGCAAAGTGGAGGTGTGCCCCGGTGGCAGCAAGCCCAGCTCTTGGGTACCTGCTGGTCTGCATCACTCCACCCAGGCTGGGGTTGGTGACCAGCTGTGCTGGATTAACGTGTGCCCTTACTGGGCCACCCGACCATGGGGACTCAGCCCCCTCTGCCCCAAGGCAGTCTTTGCTGTTGCACTGAGCAATGCAGGACAGCGGCTGTGGGAGTCTCTCCTGGGGGTCCCTGCCCCACTCCGGCCACCCTGGTCACTGTGTGCCTGGGACTTGTCCTGTCCCCTCTCCCTACCTGCAGCACACGCCCTTCTGCCCCCAGAACTGTCCTATGTGGGATCTTCTCCCTCCCTTAAGGTCAACATGCCACCTGTAGTTTCTAGGGAAACTGGTGTTTGCTTTGCCTTTGCTGGGGTGATGAGCGAAGCACTGTGCTAGCTATGAGTGCCGTTTTCTGCAAAAGGCTTTCTGAAGTGCCAGGTGTGGAGCAGGTGCTGCCTTCCCAAGTGGCGAGGCTGATTTTATCTGGATCTATCTCTGGAGTCAGCCAGGGCTCTGCCTGGCTGAGGAGTTTCTCCCATCAAACTGGTGACAGGCGCGTTTGGGGAGAAAGCAAAGGCTGTGGCTTACAAAATGGGTGTCTTGTTCTCTAATGAATCAGTCAAGAGCTGAAATAGAATGCCATGTCTCCAACATGCGGTGCTGTCTGCTGTTTGCCCCCAAAACTGTCTGCACTGAGGCTCAAATGCTGGAGCAGGACTGTGAAGAATGCTGAAGATTTGGGGTGAGATCTGCAGTCATGGGGAGAAGGGGACCTGCATAGGATCCTTGACACTAGTGCTGCTCCTTGCTCAGTGCTGCAAGAAGCACGTTTTCCTGCAGAGCAGCTCTTTACTGGTTTTGCCAGACTGAGCGAACACAGGTTTGAATCTCTGCAACGAGGCACCGCGGCGTCGCTCAGCGTCCCTTTGCCATCCCAGGACCCCTATAACCAGAGAGACGAGCTGCTCCCGCGGGCAGCCTGGTTTCAGCAGTGCCCAACCACCCTCCCTCACTGCCCGTTTGCCCAGAAGGAGCCGGCCCCCAGCCCCGTACCCAGCCCCGTACCCAGCCCCCTGAGACTGGGGCCAAGGCAGCAGCGAGGCCGGCCGGCTCCGGGATGCTTTCAGCATCCTCCCGGTACCCACGGTGCTTCTCCAGAGCGGCGGGCCACTTCCCGCGGGGCTAATTCGGGCAGGACTGAAAGCAACCCCGCTCAAAAGCAGGCAGGAGGCTGGGTTTAGGTTCCTGGCTCCTCCGAGGAAGCGGCGGCCAGGCCGAGCCAGCCGCTGGCGGAGCGGAGCCGCTGGCGGAGCGGAGCCGGTGGCGGAGAGGAGCCGGGGGGGCGAAACCCGCCGGGCGGCGCCTCCTGGCCGTGCCCCGCCGCGGCCGCCAGGTGGCGCCATTGCCCCGCGGAGCCCCGGGCTTCGCGCCGGCGGGATGGGCGGGGGTGGGCGGGGCGGGGGTGGGCGGAGCTTGGGGGGGGCGTGGGCGGCTCCTGCCGCGGGCGGAGGGGTCCGCACCGCCCTGGGGTCAGGGCGAAACAGGCTGAACTCGTTGCTGTCATTTAAAAAAAAAAAACAAAAAAAAAAAAAACGAAAAAAACCCCCAAGCAGAAACCCCCACATCTCATTAAGGCTTTAATATCAAAACCATTAAAAAAAAAAAAGAGTTATTTCATGGCCCTTCATTGAACTTGGGTAAAAATCTGCAATTTTGCTCCCATGAAATGATTTCTTTGACTCAGCATGTTCCAAGAGAAAAAAAAAAAAAAAACACACTAAAACTTTCCAGCCTAAAAATGAAGCTTTTCCACTGTGACGTTCAGCTTGTTTTATACAGCAATCCAAAAAGCTTGTCTCTGAACTCATTTTATTTTAGGCGCAGTTTGGTTTGATTGCAACTAATCTCTTCCTGACTGGCTGCATTTCAGCTGCTGGAGAGAAATGGCTGCCTGGAGAACCTCCTGCCCACCTCTGGAGAGACGTCTGTGGGCGAGGAGGGTCAGTCAGTCCCCAGACCCCAGACGCCTGGGCCCTCATGAGGCCTCTGGAGGTGGACGGTCACTGGGGTAGGGCAGCAAGCAGGCGTGCTTCTGGCAGCCTGGCTGGGCAGGCAGCTCCGCTCCCCACCCTGTCCAGCCTCCCAAATGGAGGCCACCAAGTTGCTGGGCCTGCCTAGGTGGGCCTGGGCCAGTCAGCAGGACTGGAGATCCCCAGTGGCAGAGCTGGTGATATCTGGCAGCAACGTGGGCAGGAAAATTTTATTACACAGAGAAGCAGCAGGCAGATAACATGACCTGTCTGTGTCCCTTCTCCTCCTTACCCGTCACCACCATCGTCACTATACATCGAGGCTATGTTGTGGTTCCCTTTGCTCCATCCTGACTTTTGGGGTTAAAATGGCAAATGATTTGTGTGAGCTGAGACCTTGGCAGGGCCAGGATTAAATGCCTAGCTCTTAAGCGCAAGTCACCTCACAAGCAGATGTAGTCACTGATTCAAGGATGTGTGCACTGATTTGAAGGGGAAAGGATAGAAAAGGTACGGATTTATCTACCTGGCTCTACTGGGTGGGCTATGGACAAGATGAAAGCGTAAGGTTTTTCAAGCACAACAGACCTATCTGTGAGTTTCTGGCAGTGCGGCAAGCTATTGGGTTGTGAGCCAAGAGTGTGGTGGGTGAGGGCATGCTCAGTTCTCCACAGCATGGGCAGCTGCTAAGCTGCTGGAAGGACCGTGGGGCAGTTACAAAGCTGCTTCAGATGACCTGGGAGCTGCCTCCGCAGCTCTTGCAGCGTCACGGTGCTAGTGTCACCCTCCCTGCTGCCCTGCCTCTGCCCTAGGAGACCAGCTTTGCCACCCCCATGCTTTAGTGTGTTCTCTGAAAGACAGACTAAAACCTGTCCCATGTGAGGACGAGAAATCTGGAACCGCCTCTGTTTTACCCTGATATTGGGATCTTCAGTAATGCGGCGGGGGCACTGCAGGACCTGCAGCCACTGGGGACACATGGTTCCGTTTCTGCTGAGTTACTCAGAACGCATGAAGACAGAGCATGAACCATTTTTAATCTATTCAAAGAGTTTGAGTGAGTTCACACCATATCAGTGCTTCGTATCTTGGTGACTGTCGCATTTTTCATCCAACAGGAGGAGTCCTAAAGCCAGATTTACTGAGGTGCCCAGCCCTGGCTCTAGCTACAAGTGATTCTTTCCAAATCCTGGAGACAAGTGGGGTGGGAGGAGGGGAAGGTCCTCTCTCTGCAAGTTTCATTATGCATCTTGCCTTTTTTTGAATATCGTTTGTCTTTATTGTCTGGTGGTAATCTCTAAAAGTGGAATCAACTTTGTCTATATCGAATGAATGAGGAAATGCTGAAAGAAGCTCTATGCTCCTTTACAGGATCCCAAAGAGATGAAACCATTGATAGTGCCTCGCCTGATTTCTCTTTCACAGTGCACTCTTCAAATGTAATCAGCTTTTGGGGCATGCTCTGCCTCCAACTGTGCATACAATGCTCACATTGAAATTAATAGAAGCATGATGATACATTTGAAGTAAAAATCTGGGACAAAAAAGTTAAATTCTTGCTGGTAAAATCAATGACAAAAGTTTCTGTGGCTTTAGTTCTCACTTTAGAGGCATCTGTATGTCTAAGGCTGGAAAGAGTAACTTTTATGGGTATATATGTCTTATCAACATCCTAAGAAATAAAAAAACATGAACTTCGGAAACATTTTGTACAAGGAGTTTAGAAACATGTCTTTGCGGCCCTCCTCTTAGCAGAGATTTGTTGCTGTGTTTCACCCCACTGCCTCAACCCCACTTCTGCCCTGGGGGATGGGGAATGGTTTGTGATTAGATGGGATGATCATAATACATGTGGACAAGGTGCTGAGCTCGGATTTGTGTCGGTGACCTCATTTGGTTTTGATGTGGCTATTGAACTTCTAAGAGTCCTACAGGAGATCTTTCATGGGCTTATCCTTCTGTCATGCCAGCATGACGGGGAACTGCTGTTCTCTCCATTCGGGGCACAAGATCAAGAGCAGATTTCCACCACCCTGAGGAGACCCCTCACCCGCACGCCCAGGTGAGTCGCTCCGTGTCACTCAGAGAAGAGACTCAAACCTGGGCTGCTTCCACCCAAAGATCAAACCACTGTGACCTCCTTCCTCCCCTAGTAATGGAGGAGGCGTCTGGATGATCGCATGTGCCTGCAGCCCCCCGGCTTGGCTCAGGTCGCTGCAGGGGAGCTGGGGGCTGAGCCACGCCAGCCCCCGCAAACACACATCACCTCCGGCACCAAGCGGCTGGGCCCACAGCCGAGCCCGTGGCTTATCGTTACCCGGGCGGCGAGGGACACCAGTCCCAACCAGCAAGCACGTTGTCTAACCTGGGAGCAGAGGCTAATCACGGCACAGAGTTTCTGGCTCCTTTTCCGTTTTCCTTAGGGTTAACTGTTGTCACTGGGTGTCGATGAGGTGAAGGTAAGCTGCAAAAGGTCTCGGACCAGAAACTGTCCTGATCTCTTTACGTGGTCCCTGCAGGTGCAGTGCCACCTTCCCCACCGCTCCATGCAGTCGCTGTGACCACCCTCACAGCAGAGGAGCATTGGTCCTTGGCATACTCCCGTCCTTGCAAATCTCTCCGCCTGCAGAGAACTGAATACCTTCTTGCATAATTAGCCTCTCCATCTGTTAAAACAGCCAAAGCCCCAGCAAAGCTCTCACCAACAGCTGGTTCACAGAACAGAGAGGACTAAACGGAGTAGGACAGCTCTTCTGAGCAGCGGCCTTACTCAGAAGGGGCGCTACTATCGTGTGTAAGTCAGTGGGGTTTAAGGTCCCTTCCTGAGGGAGGATGCCCTTTCAGCTGGCATTGAACATTTGCTTAAATGGGAATCTCTGTAGGAAGAAATAAGGATAGCCAAAGCACCTGGATGCTTTCAGGACATGAAGTAAGGGGATGCTTGGGATAGGTGTTCTCATTCCGACTGTCCTGCCCTCCCTGGCACTGACTGAATCGCAGCCCAAGCACAGAAGCTAGGTACAGCCCGTGCTGGCAGCTGGACTCCAGGCTCTCTGTGGACTCTCTACCCTGATCCTGACAATTTGCCTTGTCCTGTCCTATTAGCTAGATGAAGCAAGCACAGGTTTCCCAGAACAAGCTGCACGCCTGCCACTTCTGCTATGTCAGATCAGCCAGCAGCAGCTTGCTGCAGAGATTTCGTAAGAGGGAGGAAGTCATGGGGTAGGGACACTTGGCCGAGGGTTCCTCTGGCTGCAGCTCTGCCTGGGAGAAGCTCCTGATCTTTGTCTCGTGAGCTGGACCAGCTCTGCAGTCACGACCAGGCAGCAGGGGGGATGGGAGTATCTCCCAGCCAGGCAGAGCAACCTCCTGTCTCCGTGGGCAAGACAGCTGAGATGCATCTCCCTGCACCCGAGCCATCCATCCTCCCATCCACCGTGGCCTCCAGCTGGTACCCCGGCCAAGGGGAGGAGAAAGGCAGGAGCGGGATGTAATCCTGTCCCCTTGTGCTGACAGTGAGCGTTCACCCTTTGTAGCTTCCTCTGAGCATCTGTAGCACTGATTTTCCTGTCTCAGCTCTGTTCAGCTCTGCAGGTGAATTCCCGAAAGCGCTGTGAACTAACTGCACTTCCTAAAGGTCTGAAGAATGAGGACATTATTTACTTTGGTTGTCGATGGACATCAAATGGTGTGAAAGAAATGTATGCCTCAGCTCCATCACTATCTGGGACCAAAATAACAGATAAAAGAAGAAAACCAGTGGGAGTTATCATTATATGGAGTTGCCATGGAAATAGCATGAGAGAACTTGGAGGAGAGCTAGCACACCATGTCTCCAGGAGGGCATAAATCCCCTGCTAGCCTCACTCCTTTTTATCACATTAACAGGCAATATTTCTTGCTTTAGCAAGAGGTGGGAAAACATCAAAGCACAGTTCTGACATTTTTTTTCTGTCCCTTGTTTTTTCTGACCAAGACCTCCCTGACCCCTCAAGAAGTAGAAAAGCGCACCCTAGTGCTATTGGAAAGTTGTCCTGGAAACCATTTGATCATTTCAGTAAAATGGTAAGAGGGACGTAATTTTCCCCAGAAAGTATTTACTGACTTTTGTGAAATCATATGAAAAAATGGAAAAACTTTTTTTAAAATGTACTATTCTTTTTTTTTCCAAAGAAAAATGTCATATTTCATTAAAAGGATTTTTTTTAATGCTGATTTCTAAGGAAAAGCATTACAATTTGAATGATCTCAGAATTTCGGTGAAGTTGCTGTCTCATGCTGTTGCACTGCTCTGGGAAGCCCATTTTGTTCTCCTCTCTCAGTTGCTAAATCCCACTTGTAAAGTGCCTTATCCCCTCTGGTCAGGACAGGACAACCATGTCTGCTCACGCACTCTATCTTGAGGCTGCACAAACACAAACGCAGCTAGAGGCATGATGTTGTGTGGGGTTGGCATCCTCGAGGATACACATCCAGTTCTCCACCCTGTGCTTCCCGGTGGGCCGCAGGTCACTCCTCTGGAGGGTAGTCCCCAACGGGACTATCAGTGATGGCTGTGGCAATCTGACCCGGAGTAAACTACCAGTTGGATGCTGGCATCCAGTTTGCTTATGAGTACAGATATGTGAGTGTGAGTGAACGAAACCAGTTCTGCTTTCAAGCAAAATCAGCATCCTCTCCTGTGAGGTCTCACATTGAGTTCTGCCGCATTATTGCTCCAATGTCGCAGTATTTTTTCCCCAGATATAGCGCCTTCCCCACCCCTAGCTCCTACCCTTCCCTAGGGCTTTGGCCACTACGGGATGTGACTGAGCACCTTTAGAGGTAAGAAGGACCCTCAGCCTGCAGCCACGCTCCAGAGGGGCGAGGGCAGACGGGAGAGACTGGGGCAGGGCAGCGGTAAAGCCTTCGTATTTGTACCTGCTCCCCTTCAGCAGAGCCAGTAAGTGGGAAAGGAAGGGTACCCAGGAGCCTCCCATGAGACCTCATCTCCCTCACCCACCAGTGCCAACGCTTTGTCCCCGCACCAGTGCTGCAAGGGCGAGCGAGATGAAAGGAAGCGGAGTAACAGGAGAGGAAGCCAAAGAGCACGGTCCCCAAATGCTCCTTGAAGAGCCAATCCAAGTTGTGTCCCAGCTCCCGGCCCCAATTCTGACTCGGAGCACCATTTCAGCAACTGAATCTCCGTCGCATTTGTGACTCCATCTTGTACTGGGTTTGCGCGGTGGGGTTTTGGTAGTGGGGAAGGGGCCGCGGGGGTGGTCCTGTAAGAAGCTGCTTGAAGCTTCCCGGGCTCCAAGTCAGACCCGCTGCTGGCCCAGGCTGAGCCCATCAGTGACAGCGGTAACACCTGTGGGAGAGCAGGTTTAAGAGGGGAAACCTGCAGTGAGTGAGGGATTGGAACGGGAGAGGAACAACTCTATGGATACTGAGGCCAGTGAGGAAGGAGGGCGGGAGATGTGCCGGAGGAGGGGATGCCTCCACAGCCTGTAGTGAGGCGGCAGGCTGTGTCCACCCCCCCCAGCCCATGGAGGGGAGCAGATGCCCCCCAAGATGGCCGGGACTCTGTGGGAAAGCCCGCGCTGGAGCAGGCTGTGCCTGAAGGACTGCAGCCCGTGGAAGGGACCCACGCTGGAGCAGCTTGGGAAGGGCTGTCTCTTGTGGGAGGGACCCCTCGGTGGAGCAGGGGACGAGTGCGGAGTCCTCCTCCCCCTGAGGAGGAAGGAGCGGCAGAGACAAGGTGGGATGAACTGACCCCAGCCCCATTCCCCGTCCCCCTGTGCTGCTGGTGGGGAGGAGGTGGAGAGAACTGGGAGTGGAGTTGAGCCTGGGAGGAGGGAGGGGTGGGGGGAAGGTGTTCTAAGGGTTGGTTTTACTTCCCAATATCTTTATTTTTATTTGATTGGTAGTAAATTAAATTGATTTCGTTTCCTCCCCAAGTTGAGTCTGTCTTTTGCCCGTGACCATAGTTGGTGAGTGATCCCTCCCTGTCCTGGTCTCGACCCACAAGCTTTTCTTTATATTTTCTCTGCATCCCACCAAGGGGGAGGAGGGAGGGAGCAGCTTCATGGTGCTTTGCTGCCAGCTGGGCTGAAACCACGACACACTTGCGAAAGCTGGGACCTCAAGTGATGTAAAGCCCTGCATTTGGAAACCTCTCTCCTACAGAATAGCTAAAGCTGTTGAATTAATATGCGTGGGGTGACAACTTTGGCCTGGGCTGCTTTTTTGGCTTACAGTCATCACATTTGCCATGATGGCAGTAATTTCAACTTCTTTTGCTAAAGCTGTCAAAAAAAGAAAGGAAGGGGGGGAGGGAGGAGGAAGACCTCTTTTAACATCTGCATTTCTAAGGCAAAAGTCATACAGTTATCTAAGGTGTTACCAGCAGCTAAAATTTCCCCTCAGAACAAAACTTATGTGCTAAGTTCTTGTTGATTGTTTTGTCTGTTTGCTCAGCATCAGTTTAAGATAAAATTATACACATAATTTCATAAATGCTATTTATAAAGCTGTGAATACATATTATGCATATTTTGTGCCAAAATTGATCCATTTTTACCCCTATGAAATTATAAGTCCCAAACACTGAATAATTCCAAAGGGGCTATTTTTATGGCACTTGGTGGTACATTTGTTGCTGAGTAGCAGCTCTCTGTCTATAGCCATGGGAATAGACATCATTTTTAGCTTGTCATAATTCTGGAGCTGGAGACGTTCCAGGAGAGTTTGTCATAACAGTGGGCTGTTGAATGGCTATTAATGATAAAAGGATTCATGGATTGTGGGATCAAACATTTTTATTGTGTTTATCTTCATATCAGGACTGCTCCATTCATCCCTTTGCTGCATCTCCCAGGACAGGGAGCTGCAGTCACAGGAAAACTCTGGGTGGGTGGCAGTTCCCAGGACAGTTTCCTCATCTCCCTGGTGTGCCTGGTTGTATCTCGTTGCTTTCAGTAGAGTTATCTGGAAGCAGCTGCCTCCAGTGTTTCTTCAGGATTGTTATTTTCACATATTTCTTTCCAGGGAAAGAGAAAACATCCAGAGCCTTTTCAAATGCTACTGCCTTAGCATCAGGAGCGAGAGTAACTTGAAAGGTGGAACAAAAATTCCTGTCCATATCTGTGCAATTTTGCTACATTCTGTGCATTCTGGGCTTCCATTCAAAATAAACAGATTTTTAAACCCAAAACTAAATCATACGCGACAAAAAAAATCATTTTTCTCTTTTGTTCATAAATAGCACCATCGCAACGTAAAATAAATTAACTCCTGCCACCTGTTAATAAACCAGCTCTGTGGAGGGCTGTCTCCAGCCAAATGACTCCGCTGGTTCAAGATCTGGTCTTCACTCCTGGATCCAGAGGGATGTCCTGTGCAACTATTAAAAAGCTGATGCCGATGGTGCCTGGAGCACATATCTGAGGAGCAAAGTGGAAAACAGGGCACTGCCTGCCCTGAAGGTGAGCAGTGCCACAGCCATGCCCGGGGAGATGGGAGAGGTGAGGCGTGAAGCTACATAGGGGTCAATGCATGGTCAGACCAACAAATACACCTGGGAGGAACAAAAACACCCCTGGGCACCCTGTGTGCCTGAAGCAGTACCTGTTTTTTCCAGCCCTGTTTGCTCCACACCCTGTTTTCCCATTCAGATCAAACAAGCACTCCAAAACCTGCAGGACTGCTTTCATGGTTTTGCAATCAGCTGGGCACAATCCCAGCTGGAGGGTGTTTTAGGGCAGGTTCCCAAGATGCAGTATCTCACAAAATCGGCGTTTCTGTTTTCCCCCCTCCTGGGGCAGGCAGGGGTGCTCAGAGCAGTCTCAGTTGCTCTTGCGGCTCAGGATTTCACCCCTCCTGGGAAGCAGCGCCGAGGATGTCCTCAGAGGAAGAGCGTTGCTCTCCTCGAAGACATTTACCGAAGCCTTGCGCAAAGCAGATGGCAACACAGCGGGAGGAGAGTCGTGCTGCGGATTTCCAGGGAGATCTTTGTTCCCTGGGCCTGCACGGAGGAGACGTGGTCTGGCTCAAGGCAGGGCTGGAGGAGCTGGGAGGCATCTCTGTTCCTCTTTCTATGTTTAACTGTGCTGCAGCCACCACGGCATCAGCCCTACTGGAAAGGGTCCGGCAGCGTCCCCTTCCAACACCTGCCACGGCAAAGGGCCAGCACGTGAGTCATGGGGCACCCAAGGCTCTATGTCCAACCGACCCACCCTCCCCAGAGCGAGCACAACCAGGGCATCAACCCTCTCCCTCCTGCACCTCCACAGGGTTCTTCCTCCCCCTCCAGCTTGGGTTTTCCATGCATGGGTATCGGTGTGCAAGTGGAAGCAAGGCATTGGAGAATGAGAGGCATGGTTTTACATGAACTTAATTAACCCAAATAAACACCACTGCAGTAACCAGCCCCTTCAAAGTACCCTGGCTAAATAGTACTACAGCTCATGAAAGAAATTTCAACGAGCCAGCCCCTGTTGATTTGGAAAGATGTTCCTTTGCGAGGCTGAGTCATAAAGAGGATTGAGAAACTCTGCAACCAGTGATTAAACAGCTAGAAAGATCTGCCAGTGCGAAAGCGTGCCAAAAATTGTCATGCTGTACGCTACCTTCTATTTCAATGATTTGCTTTGGGTAAAAGGTTTCATTTGTTTCATTTGTCTGAGTATGATGCAGTTCAAATTTCAGATCCTCTCCTCTCTTACTCACAGCAACATTCAATTCTGTTGATCTTGTACTTCATCAGCTGTGTGGGAAGGTAACTGAACTTTCTGTCTAATGGCAGAAGATGCTTCAATTGTTTCTTTGGATTCCAATTAGGAAAGGCCTTAAATTAAACACTAGGGATATAAAAAAAAATTGAGACAGCTTAGAAAACTCTGGAAAAATAGTCAAGGGATAATAGTTGCCATGGCAATGCTTCTCTGTTTTCTCTTGGGATAACAGAAGTATGTGCTGAAGAAGACACTTCCCCAATGCACACCTCACTTGGACCCAAGCCCACTTAGCTGCCAAGTCCGGGCACGGGCAGGGTGGGTGGTGCAGCTGCCCACGCAGCACAGGCGAGAGCTCTGCTGCCCCCCCCCCCCCAAACCAGGACCCCCAGTGTCAGGTCACGGTGCCGATGTCACACCGCACACCCAAAGCCACGCTGTCACCCAAGTCACGACGCAGGTCAGGGTGCTGCAGTGCAGGGCTGAGGACCTGCTTTTCCACACCAGCTGCCTCTTGATGGCTTCATAGCTCCCGAGCATCTCTGCTGCTTCTTGGTCCCACAGAGCCAGCGGGGTTGGTGAGAGGCTCGGAGCTCACGATGTCCAGTGGCATCGGCTTGTGGGATCCCGGAGAGGGAGAAAGGCCACGGCACTTGTAAGTCCATACTGCAGGCCAGGATGCAGGGGATGTAACACAGGAGACACTGGCCTGATCCTGTGCTTGGTATGTGGCAGTGGGTTGATACGTATGCATCAGAATCCAGATCCTCAAAGACACTGAAACACCTAAATCACCGTGGTTTCTTTCAGGATGTGGTTTCCGGGATCTTTCACTGCCATTTGTACTTTTGAAAAATCTGCTCCTAAAATTCAGGGTCATCAACCCAGTCTTCTCACTGGGACTGCACAGACGATATGCCTGAGGCTGTCCCGGGACCCTGGGCTGCTGATCAGCCAGACCTCACACTCAGTCTAAGAACAGTGCAGCTCCTTCCACCCCATTCCCTCAAGTTTCTCCTCACAGAAACGGGGGGTGGGCAGCAGTGAGGGGTAGGGAAGCGGCATGCACCCAACTCGTGCCTACCCATAGGGTCTGGATGTGGAATTAGACAGACAGCACCTTAGGAATCTAGCAGCATTTGCACTGACCCATCTTCTGCAGCAGCTCCCACAGAGGACTAGGAAAAAAGCATCTGCCATAGCTGAAACCTGTCCTGTGCAACAGATTCCGCTGAGAGCAAAGTAGAGATTATGAATGAGCTGACAAAACCAGCCTGCTGTTGGCATAGGCACCAAGCAGAGACAGAGTAGCTACGCTGAAAGTGTTTCATCCATTACTGTCAGAGAAGTCACTTTTACCACTGATCCTGCTCCAATAAATCATGTTGCCAAGCAGTTTTATAGAGGCGTTATACATCCAAAGCTACTTATGGTCCCGTTAAAAGAGATGCATTTCTTTTTTAGCTCAGTGTGGCTGAAATGCTGTCACAGAAAAAAGAGAGTTGCTGCTCAGAGTGCTATTGTAAAAGAGGTATTATTGTAATTACAGCAGGAGGGACGATGTGAGCTAGGAGCAACCATCTTTTTCCCCCGTCCCATTGCCTTTGGGCAGCCTTGCAAAGCTGAAAATTTGCTACCACAAGCACAATAGCTGCTCACACACCCTTTGCCATGGTGATTGATGAAAATGGGGAAATAATGATGTTACTTCCCCATTCACCATAAATCACCCATCCCCTCAAAGTGACTAGAGTATTATAAGCCTGGCCAGATTTATATGGACAACTTAACCAATTAGCTCTTTTATAAAGGCTGTCGTCTTCTTAATGCAGTGTTAGATATATTTAGGCATGTGTCTACAAAAGAAAGTATTTCTCTCCGAAGCTAACAAAGCTCTCATTCTAGCAGACTTAAAATGTCAGTCTGCAAATGTTCACCCTGTGGCTGTGTTTGCATTAGCAAGTTATTCAGTGACGGCAGAAGCCAACCTATAGATGAAAGCAGGGGGTCTGAAGGCACCTACATATACACCACATATATATGTAAGCATGTACTTATACATGAATGCATACATATACACATTTATACACACACACACATATATATATATATATATACATGGTTTGCCACGATTGAGGTCAGCAGGAAAACACTCACAGGTTATGTTACTAACAAGCGGAGTAGCTTAGGAAGCCGGTATATCCAGCACAGCTAAATCTACACGGCACGCGTGTAATTTCCATCAAGATTATGCTTTTGAATTTGGCTCTGTTTAAACATTGCCTTTCCTGTGGCTGGCCCTATCGCCATCACACTGCTGCTTTGCAAAGCACTGGGAGGGACCCACCCAGCTGCTAATTAGCAGCAAGGCCACTCCTGTCCCTGGAAAGCAGAGATAATTCCCAAGGCCATTACCCTGCTGAGCCATCCGGCCCAGCAGGCAGCGTAGGCAGCCGTGGAAATGCTCCGCTTCACCGCTGAGCGAGGCAATGGGAGAGGGCCCACGGGCAGCGATGCAGCCTGCGCTGCACCCACCCACTGCATCCCAACAACGCAGCAAGGCAGCCGCCGACAGCACCGAGGTGCCTCGCAAGGAAGAAACGTCTGCCTTCCAGTTTCCCCTGCACTGTTGTCTTAAATCCACACACAACAGTTAATGTCATGACACCCTGTTGAACATCAGAAAAGCACCGAAATGTCCCCGTTTCAGCGTTTGCTTGAGACAGAAAAGGGCACTGCACAGGCACAGAAGAATTGTCGTCTTTAAATTGTCTCTAGGTAATTTGCTGCAGTATTGTCCCTTGGAGAACAAATACTGGAACTGGCAGAGAAAAAGCTTCTTTTTTTTTTAACATCAGTTCAGGAGTCAATTGCATGCAGGGGAGCAGCTGTGACCGTGCTGGCCTCGGGTCAAAATCCAGAGCGCACCTCTGACTCCTGGCCCCAGCACAAAGGGGTTGCTGGAAACCCTCTAATGTCAACGGCAAGTCTGGCTGTCCAAACGGACATGCACTTGCAGTGACAGAGGTGGATCAAAAAGCTTTCTGATCCAGCTGCCTACAGAGCAGAGAGACAACCTGCTGGAAACCCTCAGCCAAAGAGTATTTCTGCCCTTCCACATGCAAGGAACTCCTTGCCATAGGAGGAAAGGATGCCACAGATAGTAAGTTCACCTTAAGTCTAAAAAGCAACTGGACAAATGCATGGGATAAAGTTTATCTGGGTCCACCAAGCACAATAACAAAAATGCCTGAGGCAGACCGTACTAGAGACAGGGAAATATTTAGAGGAGGTATCAGCCCACAGTTGCGTTGATCCTGTAATCGGTCTCAGGTGTCCACTACTGTCCATCCCTGGCAGCAGGGCACCGACCTAGATGAACCTCAACATGACAGTATGTCTAACATTTCCAGATAGTAGGTCGTGTTGAAAATCAGTCATGAATATTTGCCTGAAAACTGTCTGTGAACCCCAGCCACAGGAACACCCAAGTAAGCACACAGTTTTCCTCAGGTGAGCAAGCCCCCTAGTTTCTACATTAACACAAATTCATCAGTCAAAGCCTCTCAGTGGCCAGAACCAACAAAGGAGGAGATTGCTCCGTCAGCTCCCATCTCACACAGTCAGATAATGCAGGGCCACAGCAGGGTACCTAAAATGCCAGTTTACTGGAAAAAGCATTATGACTATTTTTGGATGCTGCGACATGATTAGTACCCCAAACAGAAAGATAAACTGGCAACCTAAAGTCTTTCAAGTCAACAAATATCTGAGCTCACAAAGTCAACGATCAGCACAGAAATTGTAAATCACAATATTATTATTTTTTTATTTATTTAAAACCTTTAGAAAATGCAGACAGAACAACAGGCACCTTTGTGTGTACAGAAAAGGCAATTCGGTTCGCATAAGCTTTTGATATCAATTAACACCGTCTATGAAACTGTACCCTGCCTACTGCACACAAAAGGCCAGTAACAGGGCTGCACAGGCAGAGCGTACAGACATGATTGCTCTCGCTGTTGGGTCAGAAGCTCCTGCTCTCTGTTCAGAGTGTATGCATGTTATGAAAAAAAACCCAACCATGCTGCTGAGATGTGCAGCTCTGTTCATACCAGGTTTATTATTGGTCTTCCTAACATCTGAGATTTCACAGCAGAAATTTTGAGAAATTTCAGGATTTTGATCATTGCAGGACATTCACCACCAGCAGGCAGAAAGGACTGTATGGTCTACACACAAGTTCCAAAATGGACCTGGGAATTCATAAACCAGGCAGCACTGTGCCCCTCCATTCCACACCCCCACAGGTAAAAGTAATCTGGGACATGAATAGGTCCCTTTGGATTCAGGGACAGCCTTAGAAGGGCCTTTGGTCCTTAAAAAACTCCTTCAAAAGCCTAAATCTTTGTCTGCCTTGATTTCCCTTTTGATTCCTCCTCCCCTGCACTGCAATCACTAACTGCAGCCAATAGCTTTTCCCTTGGGTTTTTTTGAAAATTAAATGATACCTGCTCTTTTTACCCATCCTGACTACCTGCTTTTGCACACAGGTGACTGAAACTCTCTCGTGATGTTCACAGCAAAGCTCTTATATGGCTCAGCAAGAAAGAAAAGGAAAGCACATCAGAACCTCAGGTTTTCTCCTTTTACTGCCGAGATTTGTTCTCAGAAAGCAGGTGCATGTCAAACAGCTCGACTGGCCAGAACATGGGATGCCACCTAACAAATCTCTCTTTCAGCTCCAGGGTGAAAATGGCTTTTTGGAAAGTACCTGAACTTTGGGGCACTAAAGCATCAGAGGAGCACACGTCTTTTAGTGGAGGTAACGAATTATACAGGCACCCACAGTAGCATGGTGCGTGAGCATTCCCACTGTGGGCATCCTGCTGCCTCCCTGGCAGAGCCAACAGCTGAAATGCTGATTTGATGCCTAAGAGTTAAACATCACCAGTCTTCCTAAAACAAGACCCACCCTTACTACTGTATCTGAAGTTTCCAAAAGGCTACTCATTATCTGACGTAAATCTCTCTCTCGAGAACAGCCAGGTTTTCCTCCTCCTTTAAAGATGACAGTTGCTTTGAGTAGACCTTCAGAAACTAACACCATTTAAGAAGAGAGGTTTTTTTAAAGATCTGCATCTACAGTAGTTCCCCTAGGTGCTCACCACTCTTCAAATGCACAATCAGATCACAAGTAATAGGCACCCACTTTTTTCACAGCCTGTATTTTTCTAATTCAATTAGATGACCACACACATCCAGCTTTGGCCCTTGTGTAGGCTAGTTTTAAAGAAACATTACAGAAAAGTAACAGGAAGGCGAGGAGATGTTCTTGGGGTCTCCACGTCACATTGTCCAGCTGCTAGCTGAAACCAGGACATAACACACCCCAAAATGTCTCACCTGAAACAGAAGTATAGCTGCACACAGAAACCTGGATCTTCCTCTAAATGCCATTTCTCAGGCAGGTGACAAGCGTTGCTCTCCTGCATGCTATGACTCAATGTAAAGGATGCTTATTTTCACTGCGCTGTGTTGGTAGCAATGCCCATGTCCCTTTAGACTGGTATGGCACAGATAAAAGCAGCATTTTACAGCTGCCGCAAGCTCAAGAAGATAAAAAAGTCCCTGTATGCACTTCTGTCGTGTTCCCCTGCCTGCTTCAGGTGAGACTAATACTCTGCCAGCACTTGGACGTGACTCCTGTCAGGCACCTCTCTTGCTAATTAAGTACTTTTGGCTGTCTCAGCATTGAACTCCGGGAGCACAAGAGAGATAGATAAGAGCAAGCCACGGAGAGATCACAAGAGTCTGTGTGCTTGAGGACCTAGTCCGGAACGAAGGAGCAGGACCGTCGAGGGGGTCTGCAGTGTTCTTCTAAAGTGGTTGGTCCATAAAGGACCGAGGCATAGGTGTGGAGGAAGGGAATGATGGTTTTCTGCCTCTGCCAAATGATTAGTTTATTCTGAAGAGGACAGGAACATAGCGAGGGGAGGTTATCAGTGCAAGCCAGCACCATGGGGAGCCAGATGCTCACTCTTTCACAAACCAGACCTCATTGCGTCGCCCATAAGGCTTCATAGGGGGGTCGTAACCATTGCAGAAGTAGAAATCCTTGCGGTATGCAGCTTCACTCCCCAGAGCAGCCTTCAGCTTGGCAGCATAGTTCACGTAATCCGTCTCTTTGGCATAGCCACCAAACTGCCTGCAAAGAAATCAAACACGGAGAGGTGCTGAGCAGTCCTGGCAAAGCACAGAAAGGAAGAGAGGGAGAACAATATATAGCCACAATATATTTAGCCATGCATTTTGGTCCAGGTGCCGCCAACGTGCACTCGTGCAGGCACTGTTCTTTGTGAATCAGCACACTTTGTCCATGATAGATTAAGTCTCAAGGGTTACACTGCCAGGGTGCAGTCATCCACTGGCAGACCGACATATATCAGTCAGCAGAACGGCCCTGCCCTTTGAATCGTTGCCATATCAGAGGAACAGCTTCCTAGAACACAAAGTTATCTCCAAGTCTGCTCAGCCCGCAGTCCTTACACCAATGCTGTCAACAGCCATGTTCACTGTGGTGTGAACAACCATCTGCTGGAAGCCAGATCACGAAGGGAAGCCAAACTCTAGCTAGCCCAAGGAAGAGGGGAGGTAGGAACAGAGATGTTAGCAATTACAGCTCACAAACAGCAATTTAAAAGGGCTGGGCTGGAATTGGTCTGGTTTATGTTGACCTCCCACCAACAGGAACTGTTTCCACATCAGCCCACACCTCACCACCCTGCCTCAGGGCCAAGGTTGGAGACAAACCAGGCTGTGTTTGCAGAAGTGACCCATGCGTGCAGCAAAGGCCAGGCAGCAGGCGCAGGCAAAGGGGGAGCCAGACAGTTTAGAATCAGCCAAAATAGTTCAAGCAAGGCAGCAGGGGAACATCCAAGGGGTTAAATACAAGGTGAAGAGCTTATTGCTATTGTGATACTAGTCTGAGTCCAGGTTGTCAGTCAACGGCCGATGACATTCAAAGGTGATTTGAAGCAACGCAATGGCTGCTTGTTTCCATGAAGGACTCTGCCATGAGTCCATCTAAATGAGGCTTCAGCTGACACCTGTAGTTTGATGTGAACCACATCGAAGGACATTCTTGATGACTAAGAATCATCTTGATCCCAGAAAGTGGGGAAAACAATAGTTTTCAGAGATTACAAATGACTCAGTACCTTTGTATTCACTGTCCCCTGGTCTCCACCCCCCCGCCCCCGCCCCGAGGTGAAACAAAAAGCCTTTCAGAGCTAACCTCCACACTTGTTTTCCCAGTGGAAAAAAATCTGTATTCCAAACCAGTGCAGCATGACCAATGATAAGAAATTACATAAAACACCTGTCTTCAGTCTAGAAAGACCCCTCCATCTCCTACCACATGCACCCCTTGTCCAGGAAATCACCTGTTAAAACCACCACTGCTCTTCAGAGCACACTATAGACCTCAGCACTTGGGACTGGAAATCCCAGGATGCGTTCCTTACGTGGAATAAATGGTCATCCCCTGTCTCTCTTCAATCTTAATGCTTTCATCGCTAGGACAAGGAGGGTTGGCTTGAAACTGGCTCGGGATCCGCAGAGACACCTTCACTTTCTGCTGTAAGGAGCCATCTTCAGCAGGAAAAGCAGTGATGGACACAGGAGCAGTCATGCCCATTCCAACCCCTGAAAGAGACGCACAGACATTACTACAGAAGTCTAGGCTCTCAGGAACTCACAGAATTAACAAGGGATTCACAAAAGCTAATTTTAGTTTAGGAAAACTCCCCACACTGAACTCCTGGTATAGTCAGTCAAGAGCGGGGTCCTCTGGGGCATGCGAAACAGCCACATTAGGCTTCTGCTTGGGCAAAACTTCTCACACCACTGATTACACAAGGGCCCTGGGAGATAAGGGCCCCAGGGGACCTCTGGATGGCTTTTATTAATGATCCTGGTTTTGCGGCTCTCAACCATATAGCTCATGCCACCGAGACACTCTGTTCTTCTGACAAATCACCTCTAACACAACAGGGTCTATAGCTCTGAGACAGGTTCGTGGCACATGTAAACCTACATCAGTATTTAAATTGTTATCACCTACACTTAGTGGTGACCCCATAGCCAATACTGGGTGACAGAAACTTTCTCCTAAACCCTTCCAAATGCTTCTGGACATGCTACAAGTTCTAGTGCCCCAAAACTCAGAGCTGTTACGGCTTTCAGCAGGGCTGGCCATGCTGTCCACCACTCCAGAAACGACATGCTGCTTTTCTGCTCATTACTGCCAAGAAGTACCACATGGCACTGAAGGACATTTTTCTTCCCTCTTCTTTCAGCAGTAGGGAACCTCCAAATCTCAGGATAAGGCGGACACAGAACCAGGTGAGATCAAGCCACCTTTCTCATTTATTTCGCTTTCATACCATACTTGTCTCTGTGGCACACATTACAGAAGGCACCCTTTCTCCTACAGCAACAGCGATCATCACCTTTCCAAAACAAGCTGCTGTAAACGCCATCTCCCTCTGCATCCAGCTCCTGCTCCCACAGAGACTATACAAGTCCCTCTACCAGACACCTGAGAAAGGTGTGCAAGCAAATGTACATGCCTCCGAACTACTCCGTGGTCTTCTCCTCCTGCTACGGATGATTGCCGATGCGCATACTTCAGTAAATTGAGAGTTAGAAGCAATCACCTGGAAGCACCGTTATAAAACACTACAAAGTACCATCAAAAGGCAACCTCGTTGTTCATTACCCTTTCACGAATAAAAATAGCCAGAGTATATGATAAGATATCAAGGTCATAAAAATTATTTCACTGCCTACAGGGGCACATCGCAGAACCGAAGCGCCCCAGATACCCTGGATTTCGTCTGCTACTGCTCACCCAGGGAACCGTGATAAGATACACATGTGCCTGTCCTCACGTTATCCCAGCTGCAAGGTAACGCGTTCCTGCTTAAACGAACCGCTTTTGAGACGTTACCCTGAAACGGAGATGGGTCAGGAGCGGACTCTCAGCATGAGTAGCCCGGGCGCGCTTTAACCTGCGGCAAGTTTATTTTTCCCAGCCAGGAGCCGTCCCCCATCACGGACCCCGGCGCCGGCAGCCGCGAGCCAGGCAGGCCCGCGGCGCCGCCGCCTCCGTCCACTTTTGGCTTTCCCCGAACCTCCGCCAGCGACGGTCAACGGCAAACCTCCGCCGAGCCCCGCGGGGCCGGGAGCACGTCTCACCCTTGTCGTTGGTTCCCCCGACGTACTTGAGGAGCTTGAGCACCCCTTCCTTCGAGGCCTCGTCGAACGGCTTCCCCGCCACCTCCACCGCCGCAAACCGCCCTCCCTCGCACGCCCTCTCCTCGTAGCCGAGCTGCTCCTGAGGAAGGAGACGGAGAAGCTGCCAGGCCCGGGCCCAGGCTGGGAGCAAAGGGCTGCCCCGAGGCCTCCCGCTCCCCCTCGCAGCGTCCCACCGGGCCCGGCTGGGGCAGAACCCCCCCGGGGGGAGGACCCAGACCCCGGCCCCCCGCCTCGCCACCCACCTTCTCCCCCTTGCTCAGCACCCGGTAGGGCCACGTCTCCACCGTGCTCAGCAGGGAGTTCTTGATCATGCCCAGCATGGTGCCGCTCGGCCCGGCCCGGCTTGGCTCGGCTCGGCTCGGCCCCGCTCGGCCCGGCCCGGCTTTTCTCGGCTCGGCCCGGCCCCGCTCGAGGTGGGAGGGCCCGGGGGGCGCCCCGCCGCCCGCAGCGCCGCGCACCGCCTCCAGGGGGCGCCCAAGGGCCGCCTGCGCCGCGGCGGGGGCCGGGGCGGGCGGGGGGCGGCGGGGCCGGGGGAGGGCGGCGAGGAGCGGGGGGGTGATACGGTGCGGGAGCAGGGGGGATGCATCGGGGGGAGGGGAAACCTGCGGGAGATGGGGTACAAGGGAGGGGGAGTACTGACAAAGGGGGCGATCTGTAGCGCGGAGGGGCGCAGCCCTCCCGAAGCTGCCAAATCGTAACTTTTTGTGTTTGTGGGGTTTTTAGTCAATGGAACCAAGGGGGGGGGGGGGGGGGGGGGTCACGGTTGTCTTCTAAGACGGCGCATTTAAGGCGGCGCTCCGTGGCGCTGTGGGTGCGGTGGGCTTTAGGCAAGGGGTAGCTGCTGGCAGGCGCCGCTGCGCTCTGCTCTGCCTCCGCTCCCCTCTGCGTGCGTTCGCAGCCCAACCGGCCAACTCCAATTAGAACTGCAGCCGGTCCCGTCCCAGAAATAGATGTAAATGGACAGCACAGGGGGCTGAGGGGGCCTGTATAGCTGGATGTATCTATGTGTACGGAGGACTTGGATCCTTCGCGATCACAAGTGGGTTTGAGTGGTATAAGCCACGTCAAAGGCCGAGTGCCAGCCAGAGAAAGTGCCTGGCCCAGGTCGTTTAAGAAGAGGGTAGCGGAGGCAGGAATCGGATCCCAGCCCCTGGGGCAGCCGCGGATCGGAGCGGCCTCCCCAGGCAGGCAAGGCAGAGGCACCTCGAGGTGCTGCTCAGCTGGACTCCTGCCTCCCCAAACAGAAGGCGGGTGGCGCAGAAGCGGGCCGATACGTAACTGCCCTATGCTCTTAAAGAGCAAAAAAGAAAATGATGAAAGAAATGTGGCATTAAAGCATTTCCATCTAGAGAGAGAGGGTTGTGCAAAGGGAAAGAAGTTAAGGCAGCCGGCCACAATCGTCTGATCAAACAGGCCGTGTTCAGGTCAGGGAGCAGGGCTGGAGCCTGACACGGACTTTCACAGAGCGAATGACAGGGGCTGCTATCAGTGGAGACAACGCCACAGATCTAGCCATTTATTAACCATTTATATTATTGGGTTTATTCACCATTATGCAAGAAATCGCAGAACTGTAATACACCTTGCATGCTGCAGCTTATTAGTTCTCTGAAAACAAATGGTGAGTTTCTCCACTGAGCTGAGGAGTTGTGCCAAAAATACCAACTTGCACGTATCAGCGTAGGAATACATGGACTGGGTCAGACCAGAGGTCCATCTCGCCCAGTTCTGCCTCGGGCAGAAACCAGTGGTGGACATGTAGGTAAAAAGTAAAAGCATGCAGTGATCTGGTCTGGCCTCGCACCTCCAGCCGTCTGTGACTGAGGGAAGGCTCATCTTTCTGTTTCAAGTAATCCTCAACTGATTTTACACAACTTCAGGTTGCTCATGCCTAAAACGTGAACGTGAAAAATGTCATTTTTGTTGTATTCTTCATCCAGATAGGCCAAACTGACCAGCAGTCCCTACAGCCCCAAGCAAAGTGTGTAAATCATGCCCTGGAGGGACCAGCACTCTGTGCACGGATGCAGCTGATGCTACAGCACAGCCTAGTAGCTCTGAATGCAGAATAACGAGGCGGGGGAGGGGGCTTTCTCTCCTGTTATTCCTTGTAATTTAAGTAAATATATTCTGGGATCAAAATACGCTACATTTCCTGAGAAATTATGATGACAACTTCACCAAAGGCACAACTGTATCCTTTTATCAGCCTTTTCACAGGCTTGATTTTTCACTTGTCTAGCTAAGCTGTGTTTCAAATTCCCAAGCAAAAACCAAGGAAAGACCTTCCAAGTTAGAGTTTTGTTATTTTCTGAAAACCTGAACTCAGAGAACTTACATACGGGAAATATTTATCAGATTGTCTGATATACTCCTCATACACCACCCCCACCCCCCACTCAACTCCCCAGTCGCAGCCAAAATACTACTTCTGGTTCATTCTGAAAGATTTCCTATGAAACTAGGTTTTCCCCTTTCCCTCTGGAGGTCATTGTAGTGTCACTGAACTTCTTTCCGTAAACTCAGGCCTTGGGAATCCTTAAATAGCTAGTCTGCATCATCACTGTTTATGACTGGAGAGTGTTTGCAAAACAACTGTCATGCCAGCCTCCTCCACAACCATTTAGACATAATGCATTTTTTATTTTTGTTCTCATAAATTGCTTCATCCAGACCTTTAAAAAAAACAGTTTCTTTTCCTCTCTGACTCTTCTGCCTATGTTTCAACAGGTGTTAGGTATGCAGTTGGCTGCAACACTGGATGGGAATCTCTGTGTTGGATTTACCTTTAGAGACTTGAAGGGCACACCCACTCTATCCTCTGCTTAGTGCATAATTTGATTTCTGCACTGGTTTTTATCACCAATTTTATTGTCAGGAAGCCACAGGCAAAGACAAGCTGAAGGCAGAGTATTCTGGGTACTCCCTGAGGCACTGAAGTCCTTGGGGTGGGTAGCTGTTCTTTTTCTACAGATCCTAATTGTGCTAAAGGATGTTGGGAAATGTCTGCAGGTCAGTGCTTGCGTGTGGAGAAGATACTCTGCAAGTTAGACACCAATTGAATTATTACCTGTGATTTTGGGGACTGGACTGTCTCTGAAGCTATTTTGGAAAATCCTTCTAGACACCTATCTGTGCCATTAGGTATCTAAATAGTTTTGAAAAACATCCCCTGGCTTCCAAGGGTCTTGGCAGAAGTCAATGCGATGTCCTTCCAAATGATGGAAGTTCTGAACATATCTGCTGAATAACAAGGTTCTGAGTGCCCAGTTCCAGGTAGCTAAAAAAAAAAAAAAAGCTCTTTGCAGAAGGTAAGTGTTCAGATTTGGTCCCTAGAATCTGACACATCTTCAGTCTTGAAACATGATGCACAGACTAAGGTTATCCAACCGTACCCACCCTCTGGACATGTGAACGGGGTGTTCTTTGCACTCATGGAGAATAGGTTAAGGCTGTATTTTAAAACACAGCTTCCTCCCCCCTCCCTGCCCAGCTGGAAGTGCCAAGCACTAATCTATCTTTCTGCATTCATCAGGCGTTCAGCACTTTTGAATATCAAATTCCCCAGCTGTTTCAGATGGAGTGCTGTAAAAATAGGACAGAGAGAACATTCACCTGATCTTTATAGAAAAAGCTTCCTCTGGTAAGCAGAATGACTGTATAGCCTAAGGGTATTCACACTCAAGTAGACTGAGCTTGTCAACTCATTTTGCTTGGGACACAAAACAGCCATTGAAGAACAGGGTCAGATTTCACCTACTGACCTAGGTTTGAAAGGCAGCAACAAAATGCAGAAGTTCTGGTCTCCTTAGTAAAGCTGACTTGTATATGCTTTACTTTATTCTCTCTAGCAGCATCCCACTGAGAAAGGCTTAAGCAGATGAAAAAAATAAAGCTTTCCCTTTTTTCCTGATAGAGAATTAACTCCTCTGAGGCCTCCTGCGAGCATACAGCCTTCTCCTATGCATTGGAAGTCTCCGCAGCTGAGTATTTCCACGCTTCTGGCTCCGCAGAGCATTCAGTCGGATGGGAAGGATGGTTTTGTTGATGACATTGAGGCGTTCGTTCAGTTCTTCTAGCCTTTTCCTTATCGACTGGACTTGCCTCACGAGATTGTCCACAGCTGCGGAGACAGGGCGGAGACTACAGAGAGAATAATACAGCAGAATAACTCAGTGTGGGAAGCGTTCCCGAGCATGCAAAATAATTTACCATGGCCTTGTGTTTCTTGGTGGGTAAGGGCCCTTTGTGATGAAAGATTTGCAAGCAACTGTTGAAAGATGCTTCCCAAGCCACCCTTGGGTGGTGGGAACTCATCCGAGATGCCCCCATCTGAACCCAGAAAACCACGAGCTTCGGGACCAGCATGGGCAACACGGTCTTTCCGTCGCCACCGAAGCACAGCTGGCTCGGTACCGAATGACAGCTGGTTTATGAGCTCCCAGAAGCACTTCACAGCACTCCTGCTTTCGGGAGGGGAGATGAAAACCATCCTGCTTGGCTGGAACCGGCAGGGGTAGAGAAGAAGAGAGCAGCAACGCGCGGGATCGCCTCGGAGGACACCCCAACGAAGGGCAGGCTGCTGCGTGCCGTGGTGCGGCTGTGGTCGCGCAGCCCCGGCGTGAGTCCCGGCTGGAGCTCTGCCTGGGCTGAGTGAGGGGGGAGCCGGGTTTTCCACCAGGATTTGGCAAGGCGAGGGCGGCACCGATGCACCAGTGTGCCTGGGGGTAACCCTGTCCCTTCCCTCGGAGGGCCATCTCTCAGTCGCCCTTTGGGTGTTACAAAGCTCTGATGCTCATTCTCATCTCACCTGATAGGAATTAGTATTAATTAGCCTGGCTGCTAACCAGGAGCAGACACGGAGGTTGGGCCAGTGATTCCCAGGGATTACTGTCAGTCCTCAATCTTTCCAACGGACCAGCCTGTGTCCTTGCCAGCAAACTCTTAATTCAAAGCCCTGTGCAGGAAATACGGCTGGATAGTCTCATTACAACTCCCTGGGCTAAAGTCGGAGCTTTCCAAATACATGACTTAACGTCAGCCCCGATAATCTTAGGCACCAATGAATTTCAGCACCGGTAGCGCGAAAGTTGTGATGAATTCTGTGCTAATAACAACAGCCACCATGCAGCCAGGGAGAAATCCACTTGATGCCAAAGGCCAACATATACTCTATCAATCAACTATATCCTCCTGAAACCCTAATTTGTACAAAAATTGTGTGACCTTCTGACAAGTGCCATTTTATTTTTCTAGGCTCTCCTCTTCAAGTGGTTCAATGCAGAGCAGTTGCAGACAGATATTTTTTTTTTTCCTTTTTCCTAAAGAGAAAGCTGAGTTGTGGAAGAGAACACCTTGCTTTCCAAACAATCCTGATTTAAGTGATATTAGGTTTCTAGTAATTCTGAGTGTTCCCTTCTCTTCTCTCTCTTTCATTGCCTTTCCCACTCTGTTTCTGGAAATACAAGATTGAAGTAAATTTTGTGAGTGTGCTCAATTGTTAGTATTTCCTGCAGTGCAAAGGGGGAAATATGATGACATGGACTAGTGAATAGCTTTCTCAGAGCTGGGCGTTAGAGACTGAAATAAAGAACATCACAGGCCAAATCAGCTGCTTCTCCCTGCCCTGTGGCCAAGTCCATGTGTGGATTTGTTGCACAATTCATTTTTCCAGCCTGTTCTCACAGGAGTGAGGTGCCAAGGACAGCCTATACTTTCTTTAGGGTAATTCTTACAACACAGTCATGGCTATTGAGAATGTTTCATAATAAATAGTGTCCCAGTTTCAGCTGAGATAGAGTTAATTTTCTTCTTAGTAGCTGGTACAGTGTGTTTTGGATTTAGTGTGAGAATAATGTTGGTAACACACTGATGTTTAAGTTGTTGCTAAGTAGCGCTTATCCGAACTCAAGGATTTTTCAGTTTCCCATGCTCTGCCAGCAAGCAGGGGCACAAGAAGCTGCAAGGGAACACGGCCAGGACAGCTGACCCAAACTAGCCAAAAGGATATTCCATACCATAGGATGTCATGCTCAGTATATAAACTGGGGGGAGTTGGCCAGGAGGGGCAGATCGCTGCTCAGACCTCCGTCAGCAGGTGGTGAGCAATTGCATTGTGCATCACTTGTCTTTTCTTGCGTCTAATTTCTCTTTTTGTTGTTGTTATATTCCCTTTCATTACAATTATTATTATTATATTTTATTAGTATTACATTTTATTTTACTTTAGTTATTAAACCGTTCTCGACTCAGGAGTTTGGGGCTGGTTTTTTTTTATTGTCCTCCCCATCCCACCAGGGGCGGAGGAGTGAGTGAGCAGCTGCGTGGTGCTTAGCTGCTGGCTGGGGTTACACCACGACAATAGTCAGCAGAGTATTCAGCTCACTAGAGTAATCAGAGCTGCTAGCACAACAGATACCAAGACAGCGGGATTCATCTCCCCACAGCTGAGCAATCTGAAAGTTCATCTTAAAGAAGATGAATCCCTCAAGAAAAGAGACCCAGGAGAGGACTGAATCCCACCTCCAGATGAAGGGAATTACCTGGAGAACTCAGGCAGTAAAGCGTTTGGGTTGTTCAGCAGGGTGTGCTTCATCTGCCAGAAGATGCCGTTTCCCCATTTCTCAAGGGTTTGAGTAATGCTGTTAATGCCTTCTATGTTGACCTTGTCAGCTAGGTTAGCAGAACATCCATGAAAGAGAGGAAAATAAATGTGATAGAACAAGAAAACATAAGCCAGCGATCTTGGTTTGATTCCATTCCCCTTCACTTGAACAGAGTCACAATGAAATGCCAAATATTAAACATTCGGAGGATCTAAATTAAAAAGCAGACAACCCTCCCTCACAGCACTGTAATTCTCTGCCTCCAGTG
The DNA here is from genome assembly GCF_929443795.1 of Astur gentilis. Classification (NCBI taxonomy): domain Eukaryota; kingdom Metazoa; phylum Chordata; class Aves; order Accipitriformes; family Accipitridae; genus Astur; species Astur gentilis. The sequence continues at coordinate 16,510,210 of NC_064913.1, forward strand.
CCCAAGTTTTCTGCTGCCACTGGGTACCTCAGATGATTATTTCTAAAACCGTTTTTCTCTCCAGGAATCTGAGCAGCTACCCCGGAACCAAGAAAGAGCACTCATGAATGAGCACTGTGTGTCTCACTCCAAGGACAAAATAAGTGAATCTTCAGCTCTGAGTCACTGAACGCTGACCCACCACCACCACCTCTTACCGCCTTCTCTGTAGTTCCATTTCTGATGCTGGTCCAGAAAGTCCTCCTGGGATTTACTGCAGGGCAAGAGGACGAAGAAGAGGAGAAGAGGAAGAGTCACCATGACGGCTGGTCATAGGATCTTGACTTCCCCCTGCTCTGTGGAGACAAAAAAATCTTGCTAACTGCTTTATTTCTCCCTTTCCTCTCTCTCTCCACCTCCCACCTGTCACCCCAACACCAAATTTCTCTCTGATGATGTATTTCTTTAAAATGTTCAAGTTGCTCAGCCTAGCTTTTACAGAAGCACAGGGACTTTTCTTTTTCACAAGTACAAGCCTCCTTACTTTTTTTCAAGCCATTGAGTGGTACAGAGATGCTTCATCAACTGGCAGCAGCTAGGAAAGTAGCTTTGCTTCATAGGTAGCCGTGTTGGGATAGCACCTTATAGCTAGAAATGTTCTATCAATGTCAGAAGGAGGTACTATGAGGTATGGAAATAGCTGCATCCCCACTTTGCAATGAGGGAAAGCAAGGTACAAACCAGTAAAGCAATTTATCAAGGATTTAATAAGGGCCAGAATAAAAAACTGTTCTTTTTAATCTGATCCACTAACCAGTGGCAATAACTGAGATGCTGCCCAGTGATGGAGCCTCAAAGGCAACTCCACCCCCCTGTACTATCTCCACTTTGCCCTGGTGCCAGAGGGTCAGGTCCTCCCGAGCAAATCTGCAGAGTAGGCAAGATGGGCACATGAACTGATGTGAGCATTTACCTAAGTTCGTTGTCTTCTTTTGAGTTTACCATCACTCCCAAGCCAATGGAAGTCAACTCAGACCTACAGGCTCATCTGGACAAGTATCGTCTCTAAACGTAAGAGGATAGATCAGCCTCTCCACAGCTTACTCAGGCTAATTTGTTATTCTGTCTTAATTAAGCAGTCCCTCAGTGTTGAATCTGATATTTTTATTTTTTTTTAAATGTCATGAACAGCTGTTCTGGTAGAAACTGGCTGGAAATACCAATTATGCACATATTGCACATAGCAAACGGAAAAAATGCATTGCCAGGTCCATGGGTTTTAGTGATGATTTCAGTCATCTGTAGTCACAGTGATGGAGGGGCTCATGTGAGAAGTAGGCATATTCAGAAATTCCAAATTATTCCCCTGTTCAGGTACATGCATCAAAAGGCTAAGACCTCACTGCAAAATATGAGGACATTAAACTGCTTTTTGAATATCATATAACCCTCATCTCCTAACCATCTGGGAAGAATTCAGCCACTTCAAAACCTAGTAGGAGCTGTAGCAGATAAAGCAGTACATAAATAAATCCTTTTACTTTGTGCCTTTCTTACATTCAATCACTAGTGTATTTTAATTGCAACTGCATTTATTTTTCTTTCTATTTAAAATAGCAGTATGAATATAGCCATACTGATGGAAAATGTCATGCTACTTTAAAAATATTATTTTCCACCTGTCAGGATGTATTTTGTACTCAGTATTCTTCTTCTAATTACAGTATTCATTTAAAGGAAAAAAATAAATTACCTTCTTCCTATCTCGCACATACATACACCTCTTCCCCTCAACTGAGAGCTGCCAGAATGAAGATCTCTTAGAAGGTTTGATGACATCACCAAGGCACATAATGAAAAGGTCTTCGTGGACCTTCTTGAAACTATTTGCATTGACACGACAGCTCCTCTGACTCTCTGCTTTTCCAGATACATACTCCAGCCTTTAGACCTTCTTTTTTTTCTCTTTCTTTTGATGACTATGCGCTGCACATGCCTTTTTAATCTTCCCTGATTGGAAAGGACTTACCAGACACCAACATCTCTAATTGCAAATGATTTGAAAATGCTGCCAACGTCAAGGAGGCAGTGTGGCTTCCCAGCTCATTTTAAAACTTCCTGAAAAGACTGTCCATTCCTCACCCTTTCCACCTCCCGCCTGTTTCAATACCCCAGGGCTGGGGTACTTTGATCTTTCTGTATTTTTGAAATGAAGGGTGGTGATAAATTCCACCTACATCTGATACTGAAAATTCAGCCTACTTGATCTCAGACTTGTTAAAACATCAGGTGCCCAAATGAATTACGGAAGACCCACATGCTCTATTTGCAGGGCCCCTCACGGACCAGTTTCTTTGTAGCTTTGCTCCCTGCATTCCTGAGGGCCTACTGTAATTTATTATCACAGTAAACATCAGGTTATAATCATCTTTGAAATAGATTCCCACATCTCAGACACTTGCACAGAAATGGAGCAATCTTCCCTCTCTTAGGTGGAATTGTAGAAGGCAAATGCATGTTCACTAACAAGGTTTCTAGCGGAAAAAGTCTTCAGGGTCATCTGCAATGGGAACCAGATCCCAAGCCCATTACAAATATGTCTTCAGATCCATTGCAGTGTTGCACTGGCAAATACTGTCAGGGTAGAACACCGATTGACAAGCAGGGAAAACTCTCTCACAGCCTTGGATGGAAGAAAGCTCTTCCCTAAACCCAGAGACTAACAATAACAACATAGTAGCTTTGCTATTGTTACTAGTAATTGCAATAATATGGCATGCTTTCTGTCAGAAAATGGCATCATATTCTGCTCCTGGGGCAGGGTAGGCTCAGTGATTCACTGGACAGTCCCTTCATCTGCTAACAGTGAAGACAGACATATTCGCCTCATTATCACACTTTTTTTCCCCCTGCTTTTAACCTCTCGGTTCCTCACTCTGACTTGATAAAAGAGCTCCGCTAGCTCAACACCCCGAGCACAGCCCCGCGGGGACCGGCAGTTGTGCCGTCCAAGCCCGAATCCCTGCCCCAAAGCGAAGGAGCGCTGCCAGGATCGGAACTCCCCTCCCTGTCCCTCTCCCGTTCTCCCCTTCTGTTCCTTGCTGCTCCAGTATACTCCATTGCCAGCGCTCATCCCTCCCCACTCGCAGCGGCGGCGCGGAGTGCCCACAGGGCACTGAGGTTCCGCCGTACCTGCCCCAAACTTCGACACGCTGAGGCCAAGCGTGGTGGTGACTGAAGGTCACTCCTGCGCCGGGTTGTGCTGTCTCCTGGGATATGGGGGAGTCGCCTAGGTTATCCTCTCCTGGTCCCAAACGCAGGCTCACTCAGAGAGCCCCGTCTCCCCTGAAGCCTGGGGAGAACGCACTGACCCTATTGCAGACACGTGAGTTGTTGCTTTACGATTCAGAGCTGGCCTGTCCCTCGTGTACCAAGAGGGCTTGAAACTGCACTTCTGACCGCTCTAAACACATTCGCTCTCCTGGTGCCGTGCGTGAGCATCCCGGTGTGTTAACTCAAGCCCATACACGCTTTGAGAGGAGGATTTTGTTGATTAGAGTTAGCATCCGCTGTAATGATAACCAAGATGAAGGATTTTTCTCGCCGCAATATCGGACCGCAAGTTGAGTTAGCTTTTTGTTTTCCATTTGAGACCCGTTCCCCTCAGTTTTCCCAAGTTCCTTTTGAGCTACTTTCAAACTAAAGCTGAAGAGTGATACTCGGATTTGGGTTATTTGCAGAGAAATAAAACACACTTTTAAATGAATCAGGGAGTTTGAACTCAGGTAAATCATAAATACATAAAATGTAGCTCTCACTCCAGTGGTAATGGATATTTAAACATCAAAAGTAAGTTTAAGATTCTCAGTTTTGCAAAGGATCTCAATAGATAATAAAGGTATTTTTGCAGGCTCTAGGAATTTCTCTATCTTTATTTCCATATGCAATATTTTAAGAATATTTTAAGGTTACATTACTTCCACACACCTAACTAAAATGTTCTGGTTTATGAATAAAGTCAAAGAAGGTTTAGGTGCTATGAACCAAACAGCTTCACATTAGAAGAACATATAGTAGCTGCACACAATTTCTCAGTTAATGACAGTTCTGCCAGAGCTCCCAGGCTGAGATCCTGAAAAGACTCTGAGCTTTAGAGGAGAAAGCTGCCAAGACTGCAAGTCCAGAGCAATCGAAGAATTTGCCAGCTCTACTTGCAAAGCGGATGGCATTTGTTAGCTCTCCGAGCAAAAAAAATCAGGGTAATATAAACATTAGCATATGCTTGTAGTATTATGTAATGGTGGAAAGATCAAGAAAAATGCCAAAAGCGATTTAAAAAATTGGATCCTACAATATTACCCCAGCCACAGTGGCACAGCTAGAATATCACCTGTTTCAAAAGTCCCTGTTAAAATTCCATTCTAATGTGTTATTCTTCGGTTTATATGGGTGTGGGTATAATGCCGTATGTTGGTACATGTGCACACCCAGCTTTGGGTTAGGTAGGAATAACAGCATCTTGACTTTTTAAAGTGTGGCAACATATTTGAGTTAAATAGTGCTTTTGCGTATCATTGAAGAGTTACACTGCTCATTTTCTACCTGGAAGTTGTGTGACAGCAAAGAGCACCTGAATCCCTCAAATAGCCTGACCATCCTGCTAAACAAAGGGATCTGACTGACAGCCCTGATGATGGACAGCTAGGGTGATGCTGTTGCCAGCAGGCAGGCATACTGATGCTAAAGAAATTTTAAAAAGCTGTCCAGGTGTAAAGCACACATCTGCTACAAATCACCACATTAGTAAAGTACTGCTGGTTTTGAGGAGGTAATACACAGCTTTTGCCTCTTCTCCAGGTGTACCTGCTCTTTCAAGATATGTCTTATCTCCATCTCTGTTGCATTTAGAGCTTGTTGCTCCCTCTTAAGAAGTTTCCTCTCTCTCCCTGGATAGGCATCCACAGACCTTGCCCTCTCCATGTCTGCCTGCCTGGCTGCCTCTAAGGATTTGCTCACTCCTCCTTTCTCCCTCCTTCTTTTACTCCGCACACCCCTGCTGTCTGGAAATGTAGGTAGCGATCCTCCAACCTCCAGGTCAATGCCAGCCTGCACATGTTCCCTCCTCCCCTGGCACTTCCCACAGGTGCCTTTAGAGTCCCTCAGCACAACAAGCTCTATCCGAGGTGCATGGATGTGTCTCCTCCAGAGGAAGAAACAAAACCTTCCTGGGAAAGAAGGCAGAGAATTGCATACAAGCGTTACCTGTGCTCTTGAGGCCAGTCCTTCTGTGACGAGGCTTCCAAATCTCTGCCTCCCTGCTCCTCTTCTCCTCACCACCCCCTCCGCATTTCAGCTTGCAATGAGTGACGTGTCCCTCTTCATTTCCCCGCTTTCCACGTTTCCACAGTCTTTCCATGGAGCCTCCTCCAGCTGTACCTCTCCTACCCCTCCCTCCCACTCCTGCAAGCAAGCCATCTCCCCCCACAGATGGGAGCCTTATGGGAAGGAAAGCCTGGGTGATGGAGCCCCTCTCGAAAGCAGCTCCGTCTGCGAGGACACCCGTATATCTTTGCCCTCGGTTCTTTTGGGCAGCTCTCAACCGCTGGCTCTCCGGCACAGCTGTACGACTTCTCTTACTAGTCACAGTTTCCACTATGCAGCGCTTCTCTCTGGCTGCTTGAACCCTCCGGCCATCCAGCCATGAATTTGTTCACTGCCTTGTTCCTGCCTTTTAACAAACATGCCAATTAATTCCCTGCTGATTAGTTCATTCCTGATGCACCCTGCCAAATCTATTTCTGGTGGAATAAACAAGGAGAGATGAATCGGCGGCAGTGTTGTTATTTTTTTTTCCCCTGCCCCCCTCCCCCAGGTCCGTGCCTGCCAAACCAAACAGGCTCAGGTCTGGTCAGTGCTCGATACAGAGATTTCTGAGGAAACGCTAGGTGTTAAAGTGACGATTTTTGTGAAGCGGGAGGTGGGCCCCTGACTCTGGTCCCATGTCCATCTCAGACTGATATTTTGCTGTGATCTGAGAGGATGTGCAGCCGCCACAGCCCGAAGCTGCACGATTGCTGCGCATCCAGGCTCATGACTAGACCCATGGCACTGCTTGCGAGTGCCTTGGCCAAATCTGCATTCTTCCTGATATTACTTCTCCAGTATCAGCTGGCAGCAACACCCTCTCTGTTTCCTGACCAGCCTATTCTTATTTAACTCCATTTTCCACAGCCAAGACGTCTGCACTCAGCAGTGAGAAAAAAGATGCTTTTCTCACAGGGCAAAGGACTGTCCAGCCGCTCAGAATAAAAGCAAACACCCAGAAGTAAGGAGCCAGAGGATACGCGCAAGTGTTGCAGACAGAGAAAGCAGTTACAAACACAGCTTTATGTTCGCAACAGGGTGATGCTGGTTTACCCCAGGTGAGGAGCTGATGGGGAGGAAAGCTGAGTGGCATCCTTCTAAGCACATAAACGTCAGCCAGCACTATTCTTTAGTCAGCCACTTAAATCCACTCAAGAGAGAGGTCCAACCGGGACCACGCTCGGGGGTATCTGCTTCTCCGATGCCAGAAGCATGTGGTTTTGGCTGCTCCTGCTCCCCCAGTTCCGCTGGCTCTGTGGCAGGGATATTTCTGAGAAGACTGCCTTGTTTATGGAGTCTTGCCACTAAAACAGCAGGACACTCATTTGCAAAGTTATAAAACACCAGTTTTCAAAAGCAGCCCACAATATACAGGCTTAACACAGACCAGCCTCCAGAGGAACAGGAAACCTATTTTTTCAGGGCTCAAACAAGCAAACAAAATGTCCAGGCAACAGGCAAATAACCCAAACAATCATCTGCCTCCAGCTGTTCCCCGCTCAGCACGCAGCAAACACAATCCTGTTATGCTGCCGTTGCAACTCCCTGTGAAGAGGAAACAAGCTGCTGGCGGTCAGCGTGGGATGGGGACGCTGGATGGAGGAACGCTCCGAGCAAGAACCAACCTCTCTACGGCATGGCACAGAGACACCAGCTAAGGGAACCTGATGGCGAAACCCACACAGGCATGGCAACACACTCCCGAAACCCCGGTCCAAATCCAGCCTGTGCTGGTGAAGGGTCGCAGTGTGTGCCCAATGTCCTGGTCTTGTGCTGGCGGCATGCAACCCGAGCACAGCTCTCATCAGGCAGGAGTGGGTATCACAGAAATTCCCCATTCCCTGTGCCTCCCCCGCAATTAGCAGGGGAGGTAGGACAGGAGGCACTTCCCTTCCCTGTCTCCTGCCCGCTACCATCCACATTCCGAGTGATGTGAAAGGAGCACTGCCCGGTCCACCATCACCACCGTGGCTGCATTCAGATAGGAACACCCAGTGCCCACGTGCCATCACCGTACCACACTAAGCAGAGACTGGGAACTTTAATACTACCAACTAACAAGAAACTCCCTTTTTTTTTGTTTTTTGTTGCCACATCTCTGTGTCTGTGTTGTAAGCAGCTGCAGTGTGCTCGATCTGCTCTCCTGTGTGAGGACTGCTGCTTGCCGTCAGTTTTCTAAACTTGAGCAGCCTCAGCTTGAAGCTCGCTTGTGATATGCAAACAGGCTATTGCACATGTCTGTCTGTGGTTCTCTCAGGACACACAAGAGTTCCGAGACAGCAAAATCCCCATGGCAAGAACAACATCTGCAGGAACATTTGTGCTCATTTTCCCGGATCCCGGTTTAGCTTGCAGCCTTTGGGCAGGTGCCAAGCTGAGGGCAAAAGGGGATCAAACCCTCCCTGTAACCCCCTGTGCCTCGCAGGTTGTCTGTGCCCAGGGCCATACGGAATTGCAGCAGCTGTGAGGGTCTCCTCAGCGCTGCCACTGTGTCTAGCCCTGGCTGCCATATACACACTGAGCCAAAATACCCCCAGAGTGCAAAAACTGGGCACCGTGAGTGAGATGGAGTTGCAGAGGAATTCCTGACACCTCCCGGGGACCAGAGGGCAGGCTGGCGCCGAGATGTTAACAGCTGTAGGGCTGGAGACCTTCTAAAAGTCCACACATGAGCCATCAGGGATTTCAGTAAAGCTCTGAAGTGCCACAGATGCTCCTGTGCAATTATTAGGATTATCAGTCTTTGGAGCTAAGTGATTGGCAGCTGTACAAGGGGAATCACCCTACCAAAAGGGCAACACTTTTCAGTTGTGGGACATTCAGTGTAGGCTGGTCGAGAAGCTAGTGGAAGAGAACTGAACAAACTGATTGCAAGAGAGGAGGGGCATTACGTGTGGCCTGTCCCAGAAAGAAATAAACAAGGGGAAGGAGAGCAGATAGCTGCAACCTGGGTGCAGGGCTCGAGTGTGTTATCCGGGGTTTCTGGACTAGGCAGCTGTCCCCACATATTGTGTTCCTGCTGCTGTTCAAGGACATCGCCCCTCTCCTTTCGTGTGGAGTGGCAGCGAGAAGTCACTGATAGAGGTGACACGGAAAAGGTTTCCTTATGGTGCGTCCCACCATTTTTGAGTGAAGCACGAAGCCTTCTGCACTGGCCCTATTAGATGGACCCTGGATATCACTACAGTTTGTGTAGGTCAGGTGAATATTGCGTACCCATACAGCAACTCCAACACACCAGCATTTCGAAGGGCACGGGTCAGGTCAGAAATCAGGCATCCAGCAGGGCAAAGCAGATTGACCTCAGGCAGGGTCTTCACCCCACACAGGACAGCAGGTGCCAGTGTGGGCAGAGAGGGCTTGCACAGACTCAACACTGGTAAGGGGCTGGTGGGTGCAAATTTTCATGCTTTTTGGCTTGGAACATTTTTCTAAACGACCACATTGCCAACCCAAAGGTCTCAGACTTCCAAGCTTAACCCCAAGTATCTCATTTTTCAGCATCTGGCTTTTTCAAACTGCTTTGGAAAAAATAAATAAAATGAACAGCAACATTCACATAAATGAATGATTTATTTGCAGCTTCAGTTTTATTTTCACAGCTTTTTGATTTATATTAGTACACTTGACAGGTCCAATTTATATGCAAATCAGCTTACATTCACCATGTAAAGAAGGAAAACTTCATTCCTCATGCTTTGCAAATCATTACACCCTCTGAACACTTTGCTTAGTCATATGTTCCTCAAAAGCATCAGTTTTCACCACAAATCACTTGTCCTTGCTATCCATTAGTCTCACAGAGATCTCAGGGCTTGGGGAACGAGTCATTTTTGTGCAGATGCTTGAAATTAAAAGTGGGCTATGCTGTACCGCAAATGTACAAGCATTGTAAACTATGGGCTCTTGCAGTGTATATGTATGCCAGATGTTAGAAGATCACAAACGAGGACACCAGATTTTCCAGTTCCTGCTTCTGGCTGTTTTCTGCCGTACCTTTCCTCCCAGCGCTAATTGGTGCCAGACGCATTTTCATAGAAAGAGCCGCTCTGCTGGACAGCTCTTGTCCCTGCGTATGACAGGCTTTGCTAACTGAGACTTGAAAAGGATCCAGGATCTCTCCTGTAAATATTTACATAGATACAGGGTTGTTACTGCTCTCAAATCAAAAAGTGGAGGGAGGGAAATGGCATATGGAACAGAAGGACTCTGTATTCAGAAAGACCTGGAAAGAAAAAGAACAATTCTGATGGCTTCTCCACTTTGCCACCTGGGACTGCCCCTGCAAGTGCTAAGTGCTGTGTTCTCAGGAAGGTCCAGATCTGAAGCCTGATGACATCAATGGAAAAAATCCCCCTGGTACAAAACGTTTTGGATCAGAACCCTTTCCTGTTCGTATCTGAAAAAAAATTCTCTTCACCAGCTAGACCACTTGGTGTCCTTCTTCTGCTCCTTCTTTATTGTTATTGCTTAAACAGTTTCAGGGCAGTCCTGGATGGGAAAGGGCAAGTACATTATTCACAGGAACGGTGCCTGAAGCAGGAGAAAGAAGCAGCAGCAGCAGATGCTGAAGAAACATGATGTGTTCTTCAGCCAATCGGACTCTCTTCTGATGTATTTAGCCAGTACTCCTTTCTCTGCTGTGACAAAGGAGTCAGCCTTGAGAGTTCTCACACAAATCATGACTTGAAGAAGTGATGGTGTCAGATGGCCTGCGCATGGGCCTGGGAATCGGGAAGCTGGAGCCTTGCGGCTTGCGGGGGGCCACAAAACACTCCTTGCTCCACTTCCCCATCGTGGGAGAGTTCGCTTGTTCGCTTACCTCGGAAGGCTGTGCTGAAACTCAAGGACAGCTCTGGAAAATGCCCTGGTGGACTTTTGTAATTAAGCAAAAAAACCACATTGCACAATCAAACAAAATCAACAATTAAGATTTCTTCCAACCAAAATCTTCCCAAGAACAAAGGCACGTATTTATACCAAGAACGACTTAAAGGACTGGTGCTTTCTGTGTAAACCACTTAGGACAACAAGTGTATTTTTGCCTGGGTCTGTGCCCAGCAGTCACGCAGGCTGTCAAAACCTGGGCTGTCCTCAGTGATGGGTCGCTGCCCCCACCCCCGCCGCCCCGTGGGTCTCTACCCCCGTAAAACAACCGGGAGGAAACGAAGGGCGACGGAACCAGCGCAGCGCTTCGGTTTCGAGCGGGAGCCCCAAGTTTACGCCAGGCGGGCCCCCGCTGAGGGCCCCGCTGCCGCCCCTCCCGCAGGCCTGCCGGCTCCAGTCAGGCACGGCCCCTCCGGGGAGAGGCCCTCAGGGGCCCGGCAGCCCACCGAGCGGCCCTCGCCCGCGGCTCCCGGTGACAGGGACCCCTAGGGCTGCCCCTCCGCCGCCCCTCTGCCCCAGCAGAGCGAGGCCGCCGGGGCGAGCAGCGACGAGGCCCTCTGGGCCGCCGCCATGTCGGGAGGGGCCTCCCCCGCCGCAGAACTACAATTCCCAGCAGGCAGCGGGGTGGCGCGCATGCGCAGTGCGCCTCTCCAGCATGGCGACGGTGCTGTCCCGGGCCCTGAAGCTGCCGGGTAAGGCTTGCGTACCCCCGGGAGGGAGAGACCGTCCGGGCCGGGCCGGGGTCAGCCGCGTCCGGCTCCGCGTCGCCACGGCGGTGCGGGGCGAGGCCCGGCCGGCCCTGCGGCCGCTCAAGGCGGCGCGGTGGGGTCCGGCGGCCTGTGCCCGGGTCCCGCGGCGGAGGGAGGGAGGGAGGGCTGCCGGGGACGGGGCAGCGCCTCGGGGGGCTCCGGGGGCGCCGTGTGTGGCGGGCGGGGGGGCTTGGGCCTGGCCGCGGCCCTGGGAGGGAGGGAGGGAGGAGGCGCCGGGTGCCGTAGGCCGCGCAGAAGCGGGTAGAGGGGGCTGGGAAGCGGCCGGCACCGCCGCGAGGAAGCGCCGGTCCCTCTCGGGGCCGCTGCCGCCGGGTTTCGGCCTCAAAAGCCGGGCCAGGGGTTCGGTGAGTGCCGCTGCGGTTACCCAGGTAAACGTTTACGGTCCTGCCTACCGCCTCTGCGTGCCTTTCAGCCGGGGATCTTCAGCGAGATGAAAGGATAGTTCAAGCGTAAGGGGCTATTGTGTCAGGGAACCAGATCTTTCGAAGATAAGGGCAGGCCAACAGCCGCTCTCTTCGGTGAGGAGATTAAAAGGGAGCGAAAATCCTTGGCGAAACCAGATCCTGAGAGCGCACTAGTTGCGGTTGGATGGACTGGAGACAGTGCCGGCGCGCCTGGCTGGGTGAACCCGATGGGAAGGTTCCTCCTTGCCCCTCCTGACCGTGTCTCGACTTCGGGACAGCCATGGGACAGAGACGGGGCCCGGCTGTGCGCTGCTGGGGACGGCTTCGCCCCAGCACCGCACACCGCTCTGGTCCCGTAGTGCCCCAGTCTGTGCGGCGGGCAGGTCGTGCTTTCCTCCTCCGTCAGTCCGTGAAGAGCGCAGTAATGTCTTCAGGGCCCTTCCCGCCAGCTTTTAGTATTCCGTACCAGGAGTCCTTAGTTTATGTAGCGCCTGTTAGATTTCATTCAAAGAAGTTTTGTTTGCAAATCAGTTTCTTCCTGGGTATGTATATCTATGTCTAAATGGGAATGAATATACTTGGCATGAAGTTTATTTAGGAAAAGTGCAAACTGGTGGGTGTAAGTGTGTGTATTGGGGTGTGACCACTGGGGAACTGTACAAGAACAAGTACAGCTCTCTTCCTGGACCTCTGGAACCAGGGTGATCTATCTGGTATCTGCTGTTGGGAGGCACTGATTTGGAAAAGAGCACAGGCCTTGCAACTGCAGTTAAGAAAACAGTTCTCACATCAGTCCTTAGGTTAAATTGCATATATCATAACCTTGTTTCTGTGGTTAGCTCTTGAAAAATGCAGCTTTCAACAGCAATGAGAAAGCAGAAAGCCTATTGCTATAGCTGTTTTTTCCAGCTGCATCATTAAATTAATTACATCAATATGTGGCAACTTATCTCCCCATGGGCTTAGAGATATGTCTGCAGTACCTGGTGCCTGCCAACTGCCAGCTGGGGGAAAAAAAAGAAAAATAAACAGAACATGAAGCGAATACAAAGGATACTGGAACCAGTATGTCATCATTGGAATAACGCACTGAAAAATGTACTTATCTAAAGTCCAAGATCTGCTCTTTTCACTCCAAAGTGAGTGCAAGCAAAAACCTTTCCAGTAAGTTAAAAACAGAAAAAAGATTACAATTAATAATATCTTTCAAGCCATCAGCGCTAGCAATGAGTATTTCATTATGAGTGAGACCTGTTTCCAACACAGATCACTTCACAGATGTCTCCTTTCCGAATCATGATCACGAGTTGAATCATGATCACAAGTCGTCTTTTCTTCTTTGAGAGGTCACATTCTTCTACTACAATAGTTACAAGAGCTGCCTGTGCAAAAAGTACTATTAGGCAAATGCACAGGGGATTTGCAAAGTCATAAAGTGCAGTTTAGAGTCCAATGGCCCTTGAAAGTCGATAAGTTTGGGGCACTTCCTCTCTCTCTTCAGCCTCTGAAAACCTCCCTCTTCGGTATTTGCTTTTTCTTTGAGTGGCTGCAAAAAAAAAAAAAAAAAAAAAAATCCAGGGCGACATGACCAGTAACTTAGCCACAGACTACGAGCAACAGTTCCTCTGACTGTAATGCCAGGCCACTGATTGGGAACCTCTGTTTCATCACTGGTGCCCTAGAAAAAATGGAGTACAATTTAGAACAGGTCAGAACAAAAGCAGTTTATTTACTATACCTGTAGGAGAGAACACAGTGCAGCAGGGAAACTGACTTTGCTGATATGAACTCTGTCCCAGTAAAGTGGATGCAAGGTTTACATAAGCTTAGAGGTGCTATACAGATAAGATGTGAGTTACATAGATCTGTTACATACACAAGGCCACAGTCCTGCTCAGGGTAGATCTGGAGTCTGTTTTCTTTAGTACAGGGACTAATTTATCATGAAGGTTACACAGTGATTATTGTTTCACAAAATAGGGTGAGAGTTTGACCAAGAGGCCAACTTGGGTCTTAGCATTTCTGCTTCCTTGATGAAAAGCTGAAAACTACATGGGAGTGTTGGATTTTCTGACAGTTGATCACTTCCAACAGAGGCAGTTTTAGCTTTCTTGTGATGGACATACTGTCTTCCCCCAGCCTGAGCCTTGTTGTTGACCAGAAAGGAAAGAATTTGAATTCTGGAGCACTTCTCAATAAATCATAATTCTCTAAATGGTGTGAGACTGCCCTTGTTTTCACACATTCTTTACTGCTATTTATGTCTCTCTATTTATGCTTTTCTGTTGAAAAATAATTTGGGAGTGATTAGTAGAATGCAAGTGTGGTATCCCTCCTTCCCACAGCAAGTGACTTAAAACTCAGATGAAGAGTCATGTTCCTTCTCTCTCTCCAGCCAGATGAATGATGACTTACATATTCTCTGCAGCGCAGAACAGTCTTGGGAGGCCGGGCTGGGCACGTCCCTGCCAGCCCTCCAGACGCATTCCCAAAACACCTACAGATCGATTGTTAGGGCTCTCTCCCAACAGTGAGAGATGAGCATTTGTATCCTCTGATCTGCAGACCTAATCTGCAGATTAGATATGCAATTGGGTTTCCCATGTGCTAGGTGAGTGCTCCAACAGCCATTGTTAAAGGGCAGTGTCTTCCCTCCTTTTGGTTTACAAAAAGTAATCAGCAGGGCATTTGATGCCTGACCTTATGGAGTGGCTGTGCCTTGTGAGAGTACCAGCTGACATTTTGAGAAAAGACAGGGGGAAGGAATGCTGGTTTCTGGTTCTTGGTCAGGCTTAGACATGAGATAATGCTGAGAAGCTCTCCTATAACTCAGTAGATCCTTTCCTGTGTAGATTACCAAAAGCTGTAAGTCATTACTGTGTAGTAGCTGTTTTCTAGCCTCTGATCAGTGGTACTCAGCAGGAAAGGTGTTCCTGTTACACATCATCTGTGGTTGACACCACTGTCAACGTTGCCAACATCTCAGTCCCTGCCAGTTCAAGGAGTGGGTGAGCCATAGTTCCGAGGTCCTTTCTGTCTCCTAGAGATACAGAACAAAACTGTTCCAGATAAAACTCATTCCCATCAATGTTTTTATTTGCCCCAAGGGTGAACAGCAGGTTTCAGTCTTCTGGGTTGACTGTCTGGAATTAAAATATTTAAACAAATCACAATATATCTGAAATGTAAGTGTGCTGTTGAGTAGTTTTACTCAAAGCACACCAGTTTCCAAAACACGGAGCAGTCTTGTTAACATAACTGTCCAACTTTGACTTCCTAGGCTAAATACCATTTCCTCTTGGGCCAGCAGTATTTGTTTTTCATACCACTCTGACCTGGCTTGAACTGGCACATCTGGATCTGTAGTGAGAAGCTGCAAATACCCTGCCAGCGAGCCCTCTCTGGAATTTCTTGTTTTCGCTGAGTACTCTTTCAGCAACTTGTCAGCACAACCTACTGTATAGACATCTGGGAAATTCACACTGTGCTGTCTCTGCAATCTCTGAGCAGAGAGCTCTGTGCCACTGAGGTCGGTGGCCTTCAGTGCTGTTCACAGGATGGAGCCAAGGTTATCAAGACTTACTGAAAAGCCCAACTTTGAACGCATGTTTAGGACAGATCTGTGTGAAATGATGCAATGTCTCAGGGATACAGTGGACCGTCCTGTAGGAATGTAGTATCTTTTAGTTGGGTGCTCTGCCTCCACAAGGAACAGCTTTTTGGAGTGTGTGTGTGCACCAGATTGTTTTGATGTGATTCTTTTGTAGAAGCCCCTAGTTCAAAAAGAAAAGGTCTGATTTAGATACGTGATCTCATTGGATATCTTTATTTCCCTCTATTCCATGTGGGTGGGTTGTCCTGGCTGCTCCACTTAGTGTGGGGCATTTGGCCTATACTGGGATCGACAGTTTTTCTTAAGTCCTGAAATTGACACCGAATACCATTTATAGTGGTACAGGAAGGGGAAGTGAAGGTCCTTTCGTGGGGCAAGAAATGAGAAAGAAGTGAGATGTGTGTGCTGCAAAATAGATTCTAGATGATGCAAAATAGGTGTGTTGCACTAACTAGATACTACAGTACGTCTGTAACTGAGTCTGCCTTTAACAGGAAAACCAGAAGTAAGGCATATTATGCAGAAAGAATAATCTTGAAAGCCCTTAAATTTCCGCTCTGTAAAGCCTTCTCATCGTCTTAGTGTCTGTGCATGGTTACAGCATGCATGTTTTTGCTTATTATTTATGCCTTGCATGTATCACCTCAAGCATCTTCTGGCACAAGTCAGCTCCCATCTCAGGTCAGCTTTAGGCAAAGGGAAATGAAGCAGATATCTGGGATAGCGGAGTCCCACCTTGGAATAGGAGAGAGAGAGAGAAATAGACTGAGACCCTGCACTCATCGGAGCAGTGGCCATGGCTCCATGCCCAGCCTGGTGCCGCAGGGCAGCTCCCTGAGACGTGATCCTCCACTCGTAGCTCAGGGCAGTGAGTCTGCGTTATCTTGCCTGCCCCCATAAACAGATGGCCCTGGCCTTACGCCAGTATATACGACCAGGCTCTACACCTGCCCTCGTCACACTCCCTGTGGCTGTCTAGGGCTTGGGGGAGAAGTCATGCATGTGCCAGGCACCTGTGGGAGAGGCACCTAAAGCTAAGCTACTTACTTGTACCACCACCTGAAGTCATCAATCAGTACTAAGTTATCTATCTTGGCAAGGCCAAACACAAGCTCCTGGCTCTGGTGGGAGCAGGAACAGAGCAGGAGCACTGTGGTTCCCTACTTCAGGGGCTGGAGCACTCCCATCTCGAGGTGCTGAGCCATGCAGAGAAGGTGGTGTCTTAGAGGGGCAGCCCTGATCCCTTCAGACACCAGCATGTCACTGGGCCAAAAGGGCAAAATCACTTTGCCCTCATCTTCAGGGAGTCGATACCCATTTTTACCAGCACTGCAGAGAAACTGCTCAGTGCTCTATCCCTTCTATCCCTCATGAAGCAGGACAGCAGATGTGGCACCCTAGAAGGCAGCAGTGGTGCTTGGACCAGGCAGGAGGAGGAGGAGGGGAGCAATGAGCTGCAGAGGGAGGCCCCCTCAGAGAACACAGACTACAAGTGAAGAGGAGCTGTGTCGGGATTAGAGAATGGCAAATGCTAAAGGAGTTCAGAGTCTGAAGTCAAGAGTGCTGCGGTTTAGGTACTCGGATGTTAAGCATGACTTCCTGTCAGTGCGTCTCATTACCAAACAGGAAAGTATTAGAATTAAATCGGCCGTGAATTCCATATATATACACACACATATGTGTGCGTGTATATATATGTTTATAGATATTTTGTATATAGATACACACACCTTTATCTTGGGGAAATAAACTGTCGGCATCTTTTCTCCTGCAGCTGCTACTCTGAAACATGGACAGACCCTGTCTTTCCTCTCACGCCTCTCACTTGGATCCATGCAAAATGCAGACTGCGCTGTCGTCCCTTCTGTACCATTCTCCACTGCAGCCTTTTCTCCACTGAGGTCCTGCAAAAGTGACAAACTCATGCTTTATTGTCTCTCTCCATCTCTTTCCTCAGGAAAGAAGAGTCCGGACCTCGGGGAATACGATCCCCTCACTCAGGCTGACAGTGATGAAAGTGAAGATGACCTGGTACTCAACATCCAGAAGAATGGGGGGGTCAAGAACGGGAAGAGCCCCCCTGAGGAGGTGCAGGACCCTGACTCTGATGTGGAGGTTGGGATGGCAAAGCAGCACACGTCAGAGAGCGCACCCGAGGGTTATCCTGCAGAGGCGGCTGGGAGTTTGGAGCAGAAGGCTGCTCCCTCCCTCATGCCATACCTGCGCACAGCGATCTTTTTGCTCACTGTGGTGGTCTCGATGATTCTTGTGTTGGTGTGCGCATTTCTAATTCCCTGTCCCCCTAGAGACTTGCATAACACCTGGAACCGCAACCTAGGTCAGGGAGCAGGTGAGAAAGCCCCAGGAACAGCATCTGGTGGGGGAGGTGGCAGCTCCCAGGCTGGGATTCGGCGGGAGAGACCTATCTGGGAGAGCCAGGTCGGAGCAGAGGCCCTTCCTCACCACTGCAGATGCTCCGAGGTAATAGACAGGCAGCTGCGTTCCTGCTCGCTCTTCAAGCTGAGGCCCGTGAAATCTGGCATCAGTAGATAACATTGCCACAAAATCTTGTTTCTATCAACACCAAAAAACATTTTGACTCTTCTCCCATCCTGCCTTTTTGTCCGGATGGTGCGCTCTGTTCCAGATGGAGATGGCCCAAGCCCACTTTAAAACATAGCACTTCCCTCTCTACATCCTGGATTTCACCAGCACCTCCACGCTGAAGTGTGTGGGTGTGTTAGGGAGGAGAAGGATAGAAGTCTTTGTGTCTTCCAACTGGCTTAACTAACCTTATTTCTTTTGTCTTCTTGTCCTGCTTGAATCTGTAAATCAACATTCGAGATCTTTTGTCATCCTAAGCGGGCCACTGGTAACATTTCGAAAGTATCTCCTGTTCTGATTTCTGCATTAAAGTAACAGTGATTTGTGAAATAATTTCTGCCAGGTCTAGATATGTCTCTCCCTCCTTGCTTTCTGCCCCTGGCTTCCAAAATCTATGCCTTTCATAAGATACGTGGCTCCCACATCACGTCAGAAAGTGAAGTGGGAAGCAGAAATCTTTTTCTGTTAGCTCCTCATTTTTCCCTTTCTTTTCTCTGACCCAGATGCTACATTTCTGCCTTTCCATGCAATGAAAGATCTTGCCGTGGTGTGAGATGCCTGGCATTGGTGGTTCCCTAGCAGACTCTGTGAGGCTTGGCTGTCCACGAGTCTCTTTTCTGGGCCAGGCCTCCTCTCCCAGTGTGGAAAATGGGCTGGGTGGCTTTTTGACAACAGTATGGTGATTTGCTGTGACTGTTCCAGGTGGTGTCTTATCCCCACTGGAGCTGTGTGATGTGAATGGTGATGGCCTCCCTGACATCCTCATTGTCTTCACTGCCTTGATGAATGCTAGCGTCATGGGTAAGCACCTCAGCTCCTTTCCATTCCTCTTTCTGTATGTATCAGTACTGACCTTTGTATGTTTGTCTTATGGACGGGAAGAGTTCCTGCCACTGCAAATCCACTGCATTGCTCTTTTCAGAGTTCCTTAAAATGGCTGGTCTACTGTGCCTGTGCTTTGTCATGCTGCTTGTAATTTTCATTGCAAGCCTGTGCTCCCATACCTGTTGGGTCAACGTCATCTGTTTCCCCTTATCTCATCTTGGGGCAAGTCCATCTCTTTGTCTTTTATTTGTGTACACTTGGTTTGGGGGCAGAGATAAAGTGATCAGAAAGCACTGCTGTACAAATAGCAATTGGGAATAAGGTGGGGGTTTTTCCCCCTTGTTATCTCTCAGAGCCCTTCACAAAAGAGCTCAGTCTAACTACCTCCATTTTACAGGCACAGAGGTGGAAGCACAGAGAAGGGAAGCTGCTTGACAAAGGTCACAAATGAGATTTAGTGGTGGAGTCTCAACTCTTTTCTAATCTGTGGTTCAGTGTCCTGGTCATTACCAAGGGTAGTTGGTGACAGGAACAGTGATGGCAGAGCTGACTGTTGGAGAGCTCTGGTTCTTCTGAACTAACCAGTTGCTTGCCAACAGGGAGCATTATGTATTTTTTTTAGAGCAGCTGTAGGTCGGCTTTGCAGGAAACACCCTCACCTTGCTGCGTTTTTCTCCAGGTCACTCCATATACTTGCCAGGCTCCAAATCATTGTTAATTCACAGATAATAGACTGGCTGATGGTGGAGAAGCTACTGTGCCTGGCTGTTCAGCAGGTATTGCCCTGCTTCCTCCTCCTAGCTGCTTTGGCTTTCTCTCTTAACCCTCACACCCCTCAGGTAACATAGCAGCCTGCTGATACTGGCCACTGTTATACAGGGGCTGCCAAGTCCAAAAGTGGCATCCTATTGCGCTGGGCTTCTGAAGTCCTGGAGGTTCCCAGCTGCCTCTTGTACTGTGTCTGCCAGCCTGGCATCACCTGAGATTATGTGAATCTGTTCAGTCTCAGAGGCACTTTCAGGCGGCAAGCATACATTGCACAGCCTGAAGAGAACTCTTGTGGGAGGAAAATGCCTTGGGTCTTCAAAGAGTAGGGTAATAAAATTATAGTTAGAGGATAGGGAAGATGCTGCTTCTCCATGGCCCAGGCAAGGCCCTTGGTATTTCACAGCAAGTCCTATAGAAAGAAACCTATGAGCAGAGAGAAAACTGTAGAGTAAGTTAAAAAAGAAAGTGAGAGAGGGAGATACCGTTGACGTAAAGGCTGCATTCAGTTTGTAGAGGTTGTCCTTGCGCTCTGTATTTTGCCACTGCATTGTATTTATCTTTCATCGCAGATGTATGTACAGTTCTCAGCATGCTCTGAATGGGACTAGCTATACCTAGCTGCATCCTGGGCTATAGCTATGCTGGAAGACAAAAAGCAGACACTAAAGCAGGTATAAGCACATCACAATCCTAAATGCACATAGCTGGACATCAGCCCTCCTGTAGCTTGGGCTCAGAGCATTCACACAGTGTCAGGTAGAGATAAGCTTGTGATAGGTACCTGATGGAGTAAGCTATGACATTGTTAGCTGTTTCTCCAGCTTGTACCCACAACAGCTGTGAGCTGCATTCAGGAGTTAGTTGTTCTTGGTCCCTGCCAATCCAACGAGGAGAACTTGGGCTGGGGCAACCCCTTAGCATAAGCCAGATGATTTTCAGTTTGAGAAGGGAGTGAGTTTGATTTAGAGAGTGGGCTCAGACTTCCTTTTAGCCAGTGGCCCAGATATGCCCTTTGTGTAGTCAGGTCACGTGTTGTTCTTCTGGTAAGACAGGAGTCAACTGGGACTGTTGTCATTTTGAAATGTATAGGAGTTCATCTTAAATTGCGATATGAGCATACCAGGTGGAGATTACAGTAACCACAATTATGTCTGAGGGCAGGCTGAGCTAAAAGTTGCTCACATTGGAATCAGAGCCAACAGTCAATTGAAACAGCATAGAGGACATTTTTATTACAATTATTTTGTGCTAACCGGTGAATAAGGAAAAGACCCCTGAGTTACACCAATTGGTTGCATTCAGTCTGTTATTCACAATAATAAAACTCACTTGGAAAACAAAGAAAAAAGCTCTCAGATTGACCATCACCTGCTGCTGCTCCAGAATTACAAACAACCCGGGACTTTCACACGAGGTGGCATCTGCCTCGCAAAGTCACTGCAAGGTTTTCCTTGGTGCTAACTGTTACCTTGAGGTGGAGGGGATCAGAAGGATCAGTCTGGTTTGACAGCAGTACATTTCACACCAGGAAGTCAGCACAACCTTGCAGGTTGTCCCCAGGATCTTCATTCCTCTGTGCCCAGCTGACCACATTTCTTGCCGTGAGCTCAGGTCCAACTTCCACGATTGTCTGCACTGTTGACTGACAGCCCAGCTTCTCTGGAGATCACTGCTAGGCTCTGCAGGCAGAGAGACTCAGCCATGGGGTGGGATTTGACCTTTGCTTTCAGGCAGTGTGGATGTGGCTGGCTTGAGCCACTCAGCTCTAGTAGCTAGAGCTGGAACTCAAGCGCAAAGACCAAAGGCAGCATGGACGTAGCCTCTGATGCCAAGGGATTTCACTCTCTCTTTGCCTCTTGCAGGTGTCTCTAGGCCTTCCGTAACTGTGGTGGCCCTTTCTGGTATGAATGGCAGCACCTTGTGGTCCATCCAGCTTCCAGAGGAGACTCGGAGTGTGCAGTGCAAAGGGCTGTCACTAGGGGCAGCTGCAGAGCCCGTCTGCCTTGTTACAGGAACATCAAAATTCCTCAGCCTTCTCAGTGCCTCCACAGGTAGAGTCAACTATCAGCATATTAGAAATATGCTATTGCCTTTTTGTTTTCTTTAAGGGACTAATAAGCATGAATGATTCAGTGCTGGCACTTCATGGTGGCAATTATCTAGTGACACACAGGAAGGAGTCAAAACACTCATGAGTTTCTAGTTACACAGGATAAGAGAATCCAAACCATTGCTGCTCCATGGCAGCATCTTCATTCTACCACCTCAGAACATTTCAAATTGTTACTCTTATCCTGTAGCATCCCTATAGCATAAAGGATATGTAAGGTCTGTTCTCATCAACATTGAGCTGTTAGTACAACTCAGCACATACCTAACAGCACTGAAAACCTGAACACCATTCTTGGGGTAGTTATATAAGGACATGTGCTACAGCCAAGAAACCTTCCAGAGAAATTAGGCCCACAGAAGAATTGATTAGATGTGAATGAATATTGCATTTTTAATCACCTGATCATGTGCACCTCCATTCTCTGATTGCTGTTTGTTCTACCACATTAATTCGCTGGCAGAAATAGTCATAAGTAGGTATAGGAGTGTTTCTGGAATCAGAACAGAGAATGGAGACATACAAGAAACCTTGGGTTTAAGTGGCAGATCCAGTCAATGAGCAGCAGCACTTACCTTTCAGATGCTTTTAGGGACCAGATTACTTGCACAATGTTTGCGTGGTCAGGACCATAGGCTGTCTCCTTTACCAGCAGTAGTAGTTATTAATGTGCGCAAGTGTTTGCAGGTGTGGCCTTTGGTTTCCTTTGTTATGCAGGGGAAAACCCTATCCTATGCAGCAGCAACAGCAGAAAAGCATTTTTAAACTCTAATTGAAAAAAGCAGAAATGTTGGCAAAAGAATCATGGAAAAGTAAAAGCATTGAATTTCATTTTGCATTTTTCACATGTTTATTTGCCAATTTGCAAATCGGGTTTTAGTGAGTTTCCAGCTGGGTCCATGCTGGACTGCTGAACCATTTGACATCACGTCTGCTAACATGCTTTCACCCTGAGGTGGAGTGAGTATGCCATGCTGGAGTGACTGTTTGCTGCTGGGAATTTAACAGAGACACAGATTTGCACTTTGAATATCAGAACTGCCCATCTGTTCCCTTTCCTGGCATCTACCTACAGGGTTTACTGCTGGCTGAGGAAAACAACTGCTGTCCTGCAGAACAGCACTCTCATTTAGGCTCTTCTTCCAAGAGTGAACCTCAAATATTCTCTGCTGTTTCAGAAATTGTTTGGGGCTCAGGTCTTTCTAGAGAGAGGCTAAGAAGGAAGCACAGCAGGACCTGAGGCTTGACTCAAAGACAATCTGAAGAAATGCTGGGGGAAGAAATTTGCTTTAGACTGCAGCTTGCCCCAGTTTGTCTTTCCTCTTCATAGAGAATGGGGGGAACAACCTCTTTTGCTCCTTTCTTAAGAAGGTTTTGTGGAACCCTCTGGGGCTGCCTGCTGGTCCCCCAAGTGCTGCAGGTCTCTTTCATCCTGTTCTTCCTACAGGCAAGACCATTTGGACGCTGAACTCCATCCACCTTTCAAGTGGGATCCTGGCTGCACCAGCTGCAACTCTTCCAGATGTAGATGGAGATGGGATTAGGGATATTGTTGTTCTGGCTCTCAAAGAGACACAGGTACAGCATATCCCTGCTCGAGGTTTGAAAGGACCTTGACTGTCTAGA
Source organism: Astur gentilis (assembly GCF_929443795.1). Lineage (NCBI taxonomy): Eukaryota > Metazoa > Chordata > Aves > Accipitriformes > Accipitridae > Astur > Astur gentilis. Next base: position 16,533,160 of record NC_064913.1, read on the forward strand.
GGAAGAACAGGGAGCCTGATGTGGAAAGGCTGCAATAGGAGCTGCAAGAGCCCCTAATTTTCATTCCCTTAGATTTCCCTGAAAAGCACCCTTTTTCTGTCAATAGGTCAGAACAGTGAGATTAAGCAATAATGACACTACCTGCATTTCTAGTCAGCTGGGAATGAACAGAAGGGTCATTATTTACCCCTGGCTTAGACTTGAGAATTAGCTGTTTCTGTTCAGTGAAGGCTTGGTTTGAAGTGGGTGTTTAGCAGCAGTGTAGGGAGCTGTCTTGAGATAGATCTCTGGAGAAAGGAGCATTCAGCTTATCCAGAAGACATACATACTTGTGTGATTAATTCAGATGCAGATTTCCTCTATGCTCATCCCCCCCTACAATTCTGGCATTAATGTTAGAGGAGTTCAGGTTTTTGAAGTCCCTTCCATCTTTGATGGATTTGCAGTCAAGAGAAGAGCATGAATGTAAGATACTCAGGAAGTGAGACTGAGCAAAGAGAAAGAGACTACTAGCCAGACCTTGCTGGGAGGGGGGAAGAGCAATGGAGCGTCATGCTGTGGGGACCAGGAAGGATTCTGAGAGCACAAGTGCATGAAACCATTGCTAAAAATCTCTACATCTCTCTCTTTGCAGCCTGATGTGTTTTTCATCTTGGTGTCAGGAAAGACTGGGACTGCTTTAGGTGGGTCTGTGAAGTACAGCACCAATGGAGAAGGGAAAGTGATTGGCCCCGAAGTCTATGTCACCAGCCAGGGAGCCATCTACATCCTGTTTGGTTTTGGTAAGATGGACCTTGCCTTTCCAGCACTTACTGAGAAAATACTCGTTTTAGCTAAAAAGGCCCAGAGCATCCCTGGGATACTTCTACCATACCTTCTGCTGTAAAAGCTAGGAGTAGAAGGCATGGGAACAAGTCTCACTGCCATGGTGTGGAAAAGTGCAGGAGCACCAATACCTGCTAGCCTGGAATACCTTGGAATTTCCCAAAGGCACGTCATGCCAGGGAAGTTCCAGCTCTTGGCATTTCTTTGCCTTCTACCACAACTGCAGTGGTCGCAAGGACCCTCCATGCTACTAAGGAGTTAACTTTTGCAGGAAAGACTCTTCATCTTTACTCTTCCTGGCAGGTAATGTTCAAGCAGTTGCCCTGAGGGATATCTTTACCCAAGCCAGAAACCGGGACAGCTTTCCTGCAATGCCACAGCAGGAGGAGCCAGAGTGGGAAAAGCGCAGATCTGTCAACCTGTCAGAGCTCATTGACATTTACAGGTAGGAGATGGACTTGTAATCTTGCTTCTGCTGGGAACAGAAGGGGAGGGTAGGCACCTCTTAGTACTCCTAGAGATGGTCCCTTCTGCTTTCCTCTGGAAGTAGAATACTGTCCTTTTCATTGACCAGTTCATAACAGTACTCTGGGGAACCCATTGTTTCCTCCCTGTCCTGTGGTTGTCCTAGCAAAAGAAGTGCAGAGTATGATAAAAGGGAAGCCTTTGCTTCTCCTTCTCCTTGTTCCTTTCTTCCACCCACTATGCATACCTGGAGGGGAAAAAAAGGTGTTCCCAGCTAATGGAGTCCTTTGGGAAGCTCAGTCTATGTACAGCATTGTGGGCTTGGATTTCTCAGCTCTTTTACTGCCAAATTGTGGTCAAGGTCAGCCTGGATAGGAATAAAGGGAGGGAACAAATGTGAACTCCCAAACTCTGTGCTTTTTATAGTAACTAAAGATGTTCAGAAGACCCCACACCTGAATTTAGCCAACTTAACTGAGGAACCCCCAAAGGGAGCTAAGCTCCATCACTGGGGAGAAGACGGGCTTCTCCAAGAATAATTCAAATCTTTGGTAGGATGAATTGCCATGTGGACAGGCAGCTAGTGCTGAGATGTGCAGATACAAGCCTCGGAATCTCCTCTTTGCTTTCCATTTGTCCCAGTGGGGGTGTTGACTTCCTGCAGACGATGAAGACACCTGACACAAACTGCAGCAACCTGCTCATCACAACCAAAGAGGGGTTGATCCTACTGCGGGGACAGGACCTGGAGCCCCGCTGGACCCTGGAACTGCAGAACATCAGCAGGTTACATACTTGGGAATATTTTTCTGTCTTGTTTCTTCCTGTACCATTTTCTGCCTTTTACTTGTAAGCACATATGCTCCTTAGAAAGCAATTGAGAAGAATTCTCCAAGTCTGCAGAGAAATCTTAAGAAGTGGAGGTGTGCAGATGCATCGCTGAGCAAGTGAGGAGGGCAGGGGGAGCAAGGAACAGAAGGCTGGAAACCTGAGCTGTGTGCTTGTGAGTGGTCACAAATAAGGGGCTTGATTGAAATACCCAACATAGATATCATGGGAATGTTGTGGCACTGACATTCAGGGAATTACTGGTGTGTGATTCAGCCCATCTGCTGTCCAGGGCTGCCAATTGCCAGCTCAGTGGAAAGGAGCTGTTGCATTAGTGATGTTAAGTATTTAGAGAAGGTGTCTGAGTATGGCCCACAGATCTTAATGTTCCTTGAAAGTTGAAAATGAGTTCTCTGATGGCAGTCAGCACACCATCTATACTTAATGTAAACCTTAAAAAAATACTGCTTATCCTCTGATTTCACACATGGAAATTAAGTAATTTGCCAGATCTCGTGGGTTGATAATAACCAGCAATTTCAGCTTGCCCTGTATTAAATATTTGCAAAGGGTAGTTGGGCACAGTTCAGGGAAATTATGTGGGAAACAAATTGCTTGCTCTGCTATGTAGAGAAAAGAAAGCAGCTCTCAGCCCAGTGTTACCTGACTGTAAAGAGCATCTATAGGAAGCAGGCATTGGAACTTCATTAAGCAAAAAAAATTGGTGTAAAGCTAGGTTTGATATTCATATGTCCACATTCTTGAGGGCTGATGGGTGACATAAGCAATGGCTTTGGGAATGGCTTATGGCTAGTTGATTATGCTGTGGGGAAAGGAGATGGACTAAAAGTGTTTTGGGCCCAGAGTCTGCATTCTTCTGGATATGTCTGGGGTCTAGTTTAAAGGGTAAGTGTGTACTGACTAAGCAAAGCCAGTTCATAGATGCTGTAAAATCAGTTATACACAAGAAATTTCTAAATGGACCCACTAATTGGAAAATTTCTGTGGGTTCAAATCAAAACGGTTGAAAACTGCTTTACCTGTTCCATTCACAGAATCACAGTATGATTGAGGTTGGAAGGCACCTCTGGAGGTTGCCTAGTCCAGCCTACCTGCTCAAGCAGGCTCAGCTAGAACAAGTTGCTCAGGGCTGTGTGTTGTCAGGTTTTAAATATCTCCACAGATGGAGACTCTACAACTTCTCTGGGCAACTAGTATTCCCGGTTGCTGCACTCCAGCCCTGGTTTTTCTGGTTCCATGACCTCCCAAGGGACAAGACATGTCCCAAGGGACATGTACAGGAGCTGGCAGATAGGCATTGAAAAATAATGAAAGCAATTCCTGTTCAAGACCACTGTGCTGAAGTCCTGGGCTGCCTGTTTTCTCAGACTTAAGAGAGACCAAATCTGGTAGACTGAATATATTGTGGACAAGCATTTATTTAAGAGGGTTGGGTTTTTTGGTTTTTTAGGACTTAGAGAAGTTCTGCTTAAGCAACACAGGCTGGGGGACAAATCCAGCTTGGGTATCACCACAGAGTCAAACAGACCGAAGCCCAGTTCCTCATCAGACAAAGCTTACAGAGCCAGCTGAGACCTCCCCTTTTCCTGGGTAAAAGTGCCCTAAGCACACAACTCCAGCCAGGCAGACTGAGTCCAGCCCTTTGGGAACAGTCTTTGAGAAAAACAGCCTGGTTGCTGCAGATGTGCTGCATTTCCAGATACCTTTTGACAAGATCCCTGGAAAACCATAAAGGAGAATCAGTAGTCATAAAACAAGGGTGAAGTTCAGAGACCATGAAATTGAGTAAGCAGTTGAAAATTGTGTTGTAAATGGATGTTTCAGATGAGAGAGGATTAATAGCAGGTTGCTGTGGGGATTACTGTTGGGCAGGAATAATTACTAGCCTTCTGGTTCATTTGAGAAAGTGCCATGGGGATTTTTCAGTTGATTGGTAGCATCTAAAATACATATGTCTGTCTGCATTCAGTTTGTGGGATCTGCTGCTGACTGTAACCCATAAGGGACACGAGAAGAGGCACCTTAGGACAGGTTTTAAGTTTGTGCCCATAAGATAGAGCGAGCTACCTACTACTTCCTTTTTGCTACTGGAGAGCTTTCAAGGTACAGGAGTGTCCCATGATACTGCCTTGAAAGCATTATTTCTGGTTGCCAAAGGTGTCTGTAAATCAAATGACATTGTTTGATGTAGTAAGTATAAATAGTCAAGCCACTGCTGTACTGCGGCATTGCTGTTCAGGAGCCATTCTGGCATGCACGTTTTAAAGGGGAAGCTGGAAAAAATTGGAGAAAAGGGCTGGAAAAAATGCTTTAGCATGGAAGATTTAAGTCAGTGGGTTTATATGATCAAAGAGAAGCCTGAGAGGTGAGTTCATAAGCATGTGTAAGTAACAGGAGCTAACAGGCATTTTAATCTTGCCACAGCAAGAACAAGTGCCTTGGAGCGAAAGGCATTCATGTTCAAGAAAATGAAAATGCAGGCATGTTTCTTTGGGTGAGATTAATCATTAGAACTGACTGTCACGAGAAGTGATGAATTCATCTCATCTTTGTATTTCCATAGCAAGCCTCATGGCTGGTAGATCTAGTCAAAGTCAGCCTACTGATACTTGGTTAATTGGGTGAAATACAGCAATCTGTCATAAACAAGAGGATGGAAGACATATTCTGATGAACCTGCCTTGCCATAAAATCTCTGATCCTGTGAATTTTGAGGAGTTGTTTGTGCTTATTTAGAACCTTGTGTCTAGCTGTGGTGAATTTAAGGAAGACGGAGATAAGAGTCAGAAAGCCAAAGGCAAGCAAGATGGTTAGAAAAGAGTTACAATGAGAGAGATTCAAGTAATAGCATTATGTCACCCAGAAGGGAGAGGATGAGAGGGGACTTCATTTAAAATGCTGAAGGTTATAAAAAGGCTTGTAAAACTGCCAGAAGTAAGAAAACAAAGAATCATGGGCTGACGTTAATGGTGAGTATATTAAGAGCCATTTCTCACAGCTAAGGCAGCTTGGGAAATACACTTTCAGCAGGAGGTCAAATGTGCTGATGCATTTTGAAAGGGCTGAGCAATTTTCTATGACCATAGCAAAACTACAGTTTCTCATGATAAGGGAAGAATAATACAGAGTCATGTCTCAGGGTGGTAGACAGGTGTCTACAGAGCCTATCAAGGGATGTCCCCCATATGGATGAAGTGTGGCTAACAGGCACCATGGGCTGTTTGATCATTTTTCACTTTTCTGATCCACCAACAAATGGTTCCTGACAGAACAGTTCTGAGTGGATTGAAGGTCTATCTTAGCATGGCAAATCCTGCCTTTTTAAGAGACAGAATGGAGGATGAAAGCAACTGTGCTGCCTCCATCTGAAATCCCTGTTTTTCTGCCATGGGGCTGAGTGTTTCTTTTTTTCACATTTGCAGCCAGCCTGTACCAGGTTACTTTGGTGCTGACCAAACTCTGGACTTCATGCTGCAAGCACAGACCGGAGATGGGAACAAAAAGGTAAAACAAGTGAAGGCAAGGAGGACAGTGGCAGCATAGGAGTGAGGGAGGTTGGGTAGAAAGGGGCAATCATTCCCTGGGACAATCATTCCTTGCTCCTTGCTTTTCCCATTTCTGTGGCCAACACTCGTCACTGTGTGGCCACAGGCATGAAAGAGAACAGCACAGGCCATGCCACTGCAAGGGGGCTCTCTGTACGCCCACACCTGGATACTTGTTAATGCTAGGTCTCTTCCCTGCCTTGAGGTGGTGGTGATAGATGGCAAATCCGGCCTCCCTGTTTGGAACCAGGAACTCCCATGGCAGAAGCAACAACTCGATGCACTGTCAGTCATGACTTTGGACAAGAAGTCTGTTTTTCTCTTCTGGGCTGATGAAGCACAGCCTGTGTTACAAAGTTTGGTGAGCAAGCATCCTTTCTTCACTTTGAGGCACGTGCAGTCTCTGTCTTATATTCCTAATGTAATTGAACTTTAAACCTGCCATAGAAGGCAGCTGTCAGGGACATCTTTTCCTCTTGCTTTGACACTCTGACTTCTCTGAGCCTGAACGCAGGAGGTTTTGTGTGCAAAGTCTTCACCAGAAAGCTTTGTAGACAGAAAGTTTGCATCCACAAAATCAAAACTTTCTGTGTGAATTTCATTTTTTTTCTGCAACACTGAGATATTTTTAGTGCAGATTTGTTCTCAGCCCCAGAGCACTACTTCTCTGCATGCAGGCACACAAGTCAGCAGGGAGACTCAAACTTCTAGACTGTAGCTTCACCCATCAAGCTGGCTTTGACAGAGTCAGATCTCAACCTTACCAACCAGAAGTTGTGGAGCAAATTATGTTTTAGGAAAAAAACTTTGCAGGATTTTGTCTCTGTAAAACCATATAGTTTTTGATTCTCTGATCCATGTAAAGACAGCGCAGTGTCAGAAAACTTCTTTATTTATTTGGCAAAGCTAAACTCCTCTTTGCTAGCCAGCTGTAATGTTTTTGTCTGTCCTTTGTTCCAACAGCAGCCTGGTCCCAGACCTGAGCGCCCAGGGCTGCACCACCTCTATCTCCTCCATCCTGTTTTTCCTACAGTCCTTTTGGACCTCACTAATGCAACAGACAAAGTCATTGCTTCAGCAGGTGAGTACAAATGGAGGAGAAACTACCTAGGCTAAGAGAAATACGGAGGGAGAGGTAGCTGTGAGAAACAATGGGGTGTAGTGCCATTAAAGGTAGCACCTGAGGGATTTCTGAGGTCTGTACAGATCATTCTGCAGTGGCTGGAGTGAGTTTACTTGTCTGTGCTTTACCAATTTCCCCTTCTGTAGAGGTAAAACAATAGCTGCTGAAAGCGAACTGCATTATTGAAGTATGTGCATCTCCTATGTCAAGCTCAAAAACATCACCTGGAACCAAACCCTTCCATTTCTGATCTAAATTTCACTTTATTTCCATGGAAAATTTTTAACTTATAATAGTTTTCCCTGATTAACTAAGATCCACAGAGTTGTAAAGTTAGACTGAATATACCCTCAGTCCAGTGGATGTTTTGACTTAGTAAACACTGTAAGATTTCTTTTGGAAGAAATGTAATCATTTACTCCTCACCAGTATTTTCTCACCCTTTTCTGATGGACCAGTTGGAATTAACGATCTCCAGAAGGATGCATTTCACATCACTGTGACAACAACTGCAACCTCTGAAAAACAGCCAGGATTTCTCTCGGTCAGCAAGCTGGGCCTGAAGTGGGCCATGATGAGTCAAGGTCGAATGGTGTGGCTAAAGGATACCACTACTCCCAAAATCAGCCGTGGAGAAGTGAGGCGATTTCTTGCCCGGCTGAAATTTGTTGACCTTCCTGAGAGGGTGAGTTTGTTCAGGAATCCCTAATAAAATCCAGGCCTTTGAAAACATTTGATCTCTTCTCTCCAGACACAGTTGGGTGCTCTTTGAGATGCAAAGAGCCTGGTGGGATGTAAAGAGTCTGTTTGCAAGATGACTGGCTGCCCCTTTGGGCATAATCTGGACAGATTGTGAGGCCCAGCTGTACTTTGGCAGTTGGACAAGGAGGAGGATCTTGGAACTAGGGATGCTGATGATAAGGGACTGAGAGACTCACAGAGGGAACAGAGGTGGGACAGGGATCACTTGTTTTGACATGGGCAGACAAGGGTCCTCCATATAGTGGTGCCCAAGTTCAGTTGCTGACCTGTGAATTACCACTTTCCTCTACCAGACTGGATGATAATAGTTTTTGGCCTTAGTTTTTGTTTGCCTTTCCTTCTGCAGCTCTAGCGTGGTGGTTCCTCAGATTTTGGTTGGACCCATGGCCTGTATGGGGAATACAGGAAGCTGCTCTGTGGATCTTCAGGAAAACTGCTGTGCAGAGGGACTAAAAGCACTTCCCCCTTCTTCAGCTCTCTGGGGCATGCTGCTGGAGGCAGGTTTGTCCTGGGCAGACCTGTCCTGTACCAGAGGAACCTTGTTCAGCGTCTCCCCCTCCATATGCTGTTCTTGCATGCTTCCCTCCAGGTAATACAGAAATGTGAATTTAGAATTTATATACATACATACATACATATATATATAAAAAACCCAGGTTTTTTATATATGTGTGTGTATCAATTTATACAATATATGTATATTTTTTGTATGTTTAATTTATGAATGAGATTTAGGACACTCCTTTTTATGTCCAGACAGTATTTCCAGGCAGTCAAATAAGCTCTAGGCCTAGAGTGGGCCATGATGACTCAAGGCAAATGGTGTGGCTAAAGGACACCACCTGCTTTAATCTTTATATTTTTGGAGAGAAGCCTCTGTCTGGCTCCTGCGGGGCTAGTCTTACCTACAACCTTTCCTGTGCTCTCAGCCCTCTTCTCCATTCTGTCCTCAAACTCAGAAACAAACTAGCTCTCTGGCTGAATCACCTGATCTTGAGAAAGATGGTCCCCACAGCATTTGCCAGCCCTTGTACATGTATATTTCTTTCCCCAGTCCCAAGTTCAGGACAGGTTCATGTGGGTGATATAGAAGCAAAAAGGTTCACATCTTCTGTCCATCCCTAAACTTTTTATGAAGCCAAAGTGTCACTGTAACATCACACTGCAGTCCAATGGGCTGAGTGCCCCTTTGCAAATGCTTCACAGCCCTTTTGGGATAGATTCCCAACAGATCCCTGCTGGCACTGTGGAGATCACACTAGATCCAGTCACAGCAAAGCTGATTCTCACACCACTGCTTCGGGGTTTAGAGGCTCAGACAGAGGCAGAACTGGAAAGCTTTTTTGTGCATTTTACCCCTATTCTGGGCTCAACCATTCCCTTGCCAGCCCAGCCCTATGTGCAGTTCCAGGAGGAGCAGACTACCCCCAGGGCACATTTGCTCACAGTGTGTTTAGTGCTTTGAACTGTGCCTCTGAGTGTGCCATCAGTCTCCTGCGTTGTAGTTGCAGAGCATCTACATGAATTTTCTTGTAATATAAATGACCATATAAAAAGCAACCACTTTGTTGCCCCTGCAGCTCCCCACAGCGCAGGACAACAACGTAGGAACTGTCTTCCCGGTATGCCTTTCTGGGTCTGACCTTTGACGTTAGGCAGAGCCAGGCTGAGGTGAGGATTGCAAAGGACTCTTCAGTCCTCCGGCTGACACGTGCCCTTCCAGCCTCCCTGCACTTCCCTGTGAGTGGTGAGGTGATGGCAGGACTTTGACACTCCCTCCATATGGGCATATCTACCATGGTTTTGCTCTCCTGGGCTCTTGACACCTCTCCTTGCTGTATCACCCTCTCTCTTCTCTGTCCCGGCATCTCCCTATAAAGCTTCCAGGATAGCACTTCAGGATTAGCTGTAAGTCCCAAGGCTGGTCCTTGGGCCCTGCTCTCTTAATGTCAGAGCCTGTGAACAGTTTGTATATGTTTAATGGTATTTTTGTGTAAATAGCTTTGTATATATTAGCACAACTGTAGCAGTGGCTCTAGGCCTGGCATTTTCCTCCAGACGGCTTAGTTAATACAGCTGCCTAATAGGGACTGATAGGGTGAGGACCAGTAACATATGAGGATTAAACAGGAGTGCCCCTTCCCTCCTGTCTAGCCACCACCTTGCTGGGAAAGGTGAAGCGGCTGTTACCTGAAATAGTTATTCTCCTGAGGTTCTTCCTGAGAGAATTGATATTCAAGTGCAGTGATATTAGCTCCTCCATAATGTGAATTCACCCTGCCTGCACACACACACATCCCCACTGTGAATAAAGAGTCTGTCTGTATATTGTTGGGAAAATGTATTTGAACTGTGAACTGAAGTGGAGCAAATAAATACTCTGTACAGCATCATGTGTCATGTGAACCAGTGTTTCACCTTTGAGAGATTAGGAGTTTGCTTGGTTTGGGGATTGTCTGTGATATTTTTACAATGGAGAAAAGGGGACAAGGTGAAGAGAAACAAAGAAAAAAGCAAAAGCCCAGCCAAGGATTCTTAAAGGTTGTGGAGAAGCACAGTAGAAGGAGACGGATGGGAAAGAGATTTTGGGGGTAAAAGCAAGAAGGGAGCATGTGGGTGTCATTACAGATAGGAAAGAGCAGGAGGGAGATGTCTGAAAGCAACCTCCCATGCCTACTGCAGCAGCACTTTTAATCTAGGGGCAGGGAGAAGAGGGGGTTGGGCGTGGAAATGAAGAATAAATAAGGTGTTCAGAGAGGATTACGGCCAATCAATAAGAGCACCGATGCCCTTCACTGTCGCACTGAGCCGGGGGGTTGCTGGAACACCAATGTGACGCCACCCAAAGAGGCCCAGCACTGCAATTTGCCAGCTGGATGACTGTCTGTTCCCAGGCGCAATACTGCTGGGATTAGGATATCTGCCTCGATTCTGTCTGAAAGTGCTTGGAGACAGCTGGCACCAACATGTCCCTCCAGTCCCTGTCCCGGCTGAGGACACCATCAAACCGTGATCAGGGAGGACCCACCCTGCTCCTGTTGGCACTGCTGTTGCCCTGGTTGTTCTCTTCTCGCTCCCCAAACCATGGAGGCAGGAGTTGCTCCCCGAGAACTTGCTAACAGTGGTGCTGGTGTTCCGCTCAGAGCTCTCGTGCCTCCCAAACCCCACTGCTCTGCCCCTGCGCGCTCATCCCTAACAGCGATCCTCCCCGATCGTCTGTCCCAAGACCTCATCCAGCTCCAGCTCTGGTTCCCGCTGTAGCACCTTCTGCTGCAGCTCAGAGTAGAAGTCGACTCCCTCAGAGACTGAATGGAGGGGCTTGTCATGGGGCTCATAGTAGCTGCTTATTTGCTGCTGTAGGAAGCACTGGTGGTGCTGAGGCTGGTCCTTGAAGCTCCCGTCGTAGCCCTTGATGTGGTTCCTTTTGAACTCCAGCACCGTCTTGGTGTAGGTGTTGAGAGTGGTGACGGCAGAGGCCATGCAGCAGGTGAAGGAGGCCCAGGCCATGCTACAGGAGAGACAGAAGGACAGCACGTGCTGTGAGAAGCCAGGTGAGGTAAGGAGCTGAACTGCATGCGCTGTGACGCACCCTGATTTGCCAGGCAGAAGCTGCTGGGCATGGACATGAACTAGAAAGACTAAGGCTCATAACTTTACAGTTAGGGCTTATCCCACCACAAGGTCCTTCTTAGATCGGTGGGGTAAATACTGGTTATCCCTGTCATGGGGAAGGGGGGGATACAGGGAAAATAAAAGGGCAGCAGGGAAGTCTGTAACTGGTCAGAGCAGGACAGCACAGCTTGAAAGCAAGCTCTAAGTTGCCAGGCTGCTCGGTGTCTTCCTGGCACAAGGCATGCCCGCTTGAGCATAGCCAGATGGCCGTGCTGACATTTGATGTCCACAGCTGGCACCTGGCACTGGAGTGTTTAAGTCTTAAGAATCAACGTGGTCATCGTGAGTACAGCATTGCAAATTGAGCCTGCACTTTCCATGGGCACTTGCAAGGTTCATCCCGCTGTTTTTCAAGTCAGCTATGGCAGTTGGCTTCTTTAGCCTTTAGAGAAAGAAACCCTGAGCCACCTGCTTTTTGCAGCTGCTCTTCCTGGCTACAGTGTACACATCTTTAAGCATGTGTCTAGGCTCGGTGCTGCAGGAATAGGCCCTCTGGACATTGGTTAGTGAAGATGCCAAACCAGCATGGAACTCATTTAAACTGCAGAAAAACAAGGCATGTTTGAGAGCATCATCACAAGCGTGACACTGGCCTTTGCACACAGGGAAGGGCTGAGACCAAACGGTAAACCAGTGTAGGGGCAAACCTGATTAGTCAGCGGGGTTGAAGGCGTGTTTAGGTGTGGCCCCATTTCTTTGCCAGTCCTAGGTAGCTACTCATTTAAGTAACTCGGGAACTGTTTGTTAAAGCAGGGTCTGAGGCAAAGACAGGGGAGTAGCAGTAGGAGAACCATGGTACACCTGTCTTTGGAAAGACAGAAGGCCAAGAAAGGAGGAGGTGGGGTTTGGCAGGGTGTAGCATGGCTGAAGCCCAAATGGTTGGGGAGGTGAAGATGACTTCAGAGCTCACGCACTAGAATGCCCAGCCGTAGTCCCATGAGTGCGGTCGCCAGTCCTCTGGTCCCAGATTAACCGTCGCCTGGAAGACTTGAGTGTACATCATGTGTGCCACCATCCCAAGGAGACCTAGACACAAAAGACAAAAAAGCGAAGGAGTTACAGCAGGAGCCAGAGCAGCATAGTTCAGCCTTGCATGGGAGAGGAGGCTCTCCTGCTGCTGCGATTCCAAGCCCGCAGTAACACACCTGACAGCACCGAGGAGACAGCAGCAAAGGCGTTGAGCTTCAGCCCACAGACAGGATTGCCAGTATGCAGCATTTCCACCATCAGGAGGATGAAGCTGATGAGCAGCAAGCTGATGTACAGCATCTCTGATCCCAGCGACAGCCACAGGATTCCTGCCGGGAACCAGAGACTTCTCACATCAATGCAGGATGGCTTGTGCAAGGGAGAGTACTCCCCCTTCCCAACCCAACCCTGGAAGGATGTCCTCTGGAAAGAAGGGAAAGAAGGAAAACAACAAACTCCCAAAAGCAATCCCCCCAGGCTGTAAACAAGGGCTCAAAGGATGCTGAAAGAGACCGAGAGTCTGTCACAGAAGATGGCTTGGCTAGCCTGGCATGGGAAAAGCTGAGAGGAACTAAAATGCTGTCTGTAAAGAAGCCAGCATTATTTATAAACAGCAAGGAGGAAACCAAGGGAAAAAAGATGGGGGAAAGCTGTTGAGTATTAGAACAAGACCTAGTGGTCATAGGTTGGCCACGAACACATCCAAGCTGGACGTTAGAAGGTTCTTACCCATTAGCGTAGTGACCTTCAGAGTAGGTTTCGAATCACACCAATGGAAGCAAACAACTTTTAACCTGGTACTCAACTGGTTAAGTAAAGAATTGTATGGTGCACTCACAGCTGTGGCTGGGACCTGGCCTCTCGAATTCAGGAAGCCCCTTGCAAGCCTGTACTTCTCACTGAAACCCCAATGAAAAAGAAACTACATTCCTTGGGGTGGATATCTAACTAGGGCAATAATGTTCACCACTCACCCTGCTCCTTGCACAGAGTGCAGGTACTTTCATGCTGGGATCATGCGTGGGGCTCACTGTGCAGTAGGACTTGGACGAGAAAGAGAAAAGGCACTCTGTAATGCTGGGCTGTGGTAAAGCACAGGATTCACTGAGGAAGAAATATTAATCTGGCAAATGAAGCAGCACTGTGAACACTACTGTTAGCAGCTATTCATGGCCTTAGAGGAGACATTCAACTGGGGAAAAGGAGTGTGAAGAAAACCCTCATTAATGTGGCACTGACTTGACGCCTCAACGTCATTAGTGCCACAGAGTCACCCAGCTCTTTAGAAGAAACTGATGAGCTGCATTCCCTGCTTAAAGGAGCTGGCTTCCTTGCTGCAGCACGATCAGGGAGACTACTTCATTAGAGGTCAGACTGCCAAAAGTGTCCTGGAGGCTGCAAGCACCACACGTGCACAGAGGGCTCTGCATCATCCCTGTGAGTCCAGGCTCCCCACACGTGCTGTGCGATCTGGTCTTGCAATGCTGCCCGCGTAACGTGGAGCTGCTCTCCGCACACCCAGCTCAGCCAGCCCAGCCGGCAACCAGCAGTCACACCACGGTCTCCAGTGCTGCCCCAACCATATAATGGCAGCTGCGCTGGAGGCCGAGGTCATCTGCAGATGATGCTATGTGCAGGAAGGGGCAAAAGCGGGTGATAGAGCTGATAAGACCACAGTGTCACTACGAGTGTCATGCTTAAGCTCACAGTGATCTTCCAATTAATTTGTGGGAGCTCAATGCCTTACAGACCATGGCCTTTCTATCAATGTTGGGCTGCAGTTAGACAAGAAGCAGTAGGAGTGTGAGGGGGGACAGACAGAAAGATTTACAAAGACATGTAATCTGGTTGCATAAACCTCCTTTCTTAGGAAAACAGCCTACAAGGAAGACATTGGAAGCAACAGAGCCAGAGGCCTGGGCAGGGAATGAAGCACAAGAAGGTGAGAAACAAGAAAAATGCATTTCTAGTCCCTGTGAAGTGAGCATTTTGTGGTAAATGCAAGAGTCATTCAGTAAATGCAGTTAAGGGATTCATTTTATGACAGAGTGGAGATCTGCATGACTTCAAAATGATCTTGTAACACAAGCAGTATTTGAACTGTGTGAATACTGTTTCCCAAAAGAATAAGCAGGGGGAGGTTTTTCTACCCTGCTGTTGTGCCAAGAGTGACCCAGGTTAATCCGCAGAGCGATGCCACTGCACGCCACTCACACCGGACCACTCACCTGGGAATGCGCATCGCTTTATAAAAGCAGGTCAGCAGTCTTTGCCAGTGTTTTTAAAGTAGGGGAAACAAGGCAGAAAAAGAAGATGTGAAGTACACATCTCCCTGCTGGCTGTTATGATTCCCCAGCATTTGTTCCAGCCCTTGCTCTCATGGCTTGAACGCTGACACAGGCTCAGCACCCCAGGCCTTTCCCTCCACATAGGAACATCCTCTGAATTGACGTGCCTCCAGCCTCCACCTCAGGGTATAGTTAGCAAGCCCACACCAAAGGAAAAGCTTTCAGTAAGTAAAATCTCCATCGCATAGGTACACATACATCCAGGTATACTGAAGTTTTCCCAGGATAATTTGAAACCTGTGACAATGACAGGAGGGGTAAGCTCTCCAACCCAAATGAAGTTTCGTGTTTGATGAGACAAGGACTTCACCGTGAAAGTGTAACTTTCAGATGCCCTCTTATCACAAAGTAAGAGGTGATTTCGCTTCCAGAGTCAGGCCCCAAAACTGCGGCACTGAGTCAACACGTAGGGTATGTGGGAGTGACTGCCCTCAGGTGGCATCCATCCCCTTCCTGCTGACTACAGCAAGATGACAAGCTCAGACTGGGAAACTTATTAGATGAGACAAATCCCACTTCATATGGGAGGGGGTCTGAGGTTTCCAGCACTGACCTCACAGATGGCAGAGGTTTAGGCAAATATCTGGGAGGAAAGCTTGGCTCCTTTAGCAACCATGGGGCCAGGATTCCACGCCTGGCTCTTTGGGGACCCACCCTGCTGTCCTCACACAGGCAAAATATTGCAGGTCCCCCATCCCAAGGAGGTGCACAGGGCAGCTACAGTGAGGTATGGGGATTTGCTCTTACCTCTCTCTGCTGGTGGTGAAAGTTCAATAAAGCTACGGCATTTCTCTTCTGAAACACAAAGCCAAAGGTATTAGTTTGCAAAACAATGCAGGGTACATAAGGGAAAAGAAAATATCTTCCTCTCACTCTCTTTTCACTGCGTAGCTCCAGTCATCCCTGAGTCTACACATCAGATCTTCTCACCTCCGCTCTCTTTCCGACCATCTTTCCAGACCTTCACTGGGGCAAGGTAGGGGAAGGCAAAGTCTGCCTGGAAAACTAGAAGTGGCCTTTCCAGCAAAAAAACTTCAGCAATTTGTAAATCTTACAAGCCTCCAGTGAATATAAAAATCTGTTGCTATTCATTCACAACATTACTGTTGGTCAGGCCTATTAAGGGTGTTGCTTATAAGACTGCAGACCCACCACTTCTGCTGAGGATGTGAATTCCCACTCACCCCAGTCTCAGCAGAGCAGTTCTAGCACTTCTTCCCAAAGAAGAAAGAAGAAAAAAAAAATATCTTCCCAAGTGAAATGCTGCATGGCAGAGATGCGAGTCCCTCTTCTGTGGCAGAGAATCACACAGAAATACAGTCTTCTGCCCTCACATTTTAGGCATGCTATTTGGACAAATGGTGTTCATACTTGCTTTGGCTTTTTATGTTGGCCAGATGCAAACTATGTCTTAGCTGAGGGTCCATCATTATTATCTGTAAGTCTTTCTTACTGCATACTGCATTACTGCATTTGAGGGTCCTCTCCTCTACTTGGCACAGTATTTTCTCCCAGAAGTATCAGCCTGCTGCTTTTCATGTAAGAATCTCATTTTCTTAATTTCTATCCCCAGTTCTAATCTCTCCCAATCTCCTGTATTACTTCTGTCATCCACAGCTCTCAGGACACTACCCAATTTAGTTCCATCTGCAGTTCTCATTAACTTGCAGTTTGCTACTTCACCTAGAACTTTAATGAGGTTATTCAGTAACGGCTCATCTAAACTGGTCCTGAGATTAGCCTGAATAATGAAATCCTTTCTCCAGCTCAACTCAAATTCCTTTTGCTCATAGTAGCTCCTTTTTTGTGGCCGTTGTCTATGCACTTGCTTCAAACACCCACGGCGGTGGGTGGGTTGTACTCGATTTACAGGAAGCAGGGGACTGAGACTGACTGTGTGCTCTACCCCATGCTCTGCTGCAATCCAGATGTAACTCGCTCTCTGCGTTCCTTCAGGCATCGGGGTTATTCCAGGGCTGCCCGGTGGCCAGTCAAGTCTTTCAGAGAAAGCTGTCAAGGGACGTAGTCCCATTCCCACAAGCACCATGGAAACACACCCCCAACCCAAAGCAGTCCCAAATAAACACATCTCCTTCCGCAGCATGTCTGGAAATCTCGGAATGAAACAGCCCCCTCGTTAGGACATGAGAGTTTCAAGCACATTCCCTCCTGCTCCCACCCCCCTTCTGTCTGCTTTTATTCACCAGTTCTTTATTTTCAAACTCTGACAGCAACAGATAAGAAAATGAGAAATGCTCTACTAGAACGGTGGCTTAGTTAAAGAAGGTGAGAGGTTTGTGCTCGGGGAGAGCTGAAGGGAGGGCAGTGGGCTCAGGGGAATGGGTCTGATGAAAGCGATTTTCATCACTTTATCTTTAGATACAAATCTCCCTGTTGGCCACCTTCCGGGTCAGTTCTGATCCTTGATGTGTGTGCCAGGCCGTGAAGAGCATCTGTGCACCGCAGAGCATCCACCCGTGCTGGTGCGGCACGGGTTTCAGCAGGACTTCAGCAGGGCTGGGCAGGAGCAAGTCAAAGGGGAAGGGACGCACCAAAGGGGTCTCGTGCGGGTTGCACGACCAGCCCCTCACACTCCAGGCTTTACGGTGCCAGTCCCACATGGTCAAAAAGTCACAACTGAAACCTGCCACAGTATCAGAAAAACAACTGAAAAAATTACAACACGGCAGCTCTAATCCTCAGATCAATTCGCCTCCTGACTTTAGCTCCTCTGGGTTCAGACCCTCCAGGTTTTCTCTGTATCTGTAAGGCAGTACTTCTCTTTCCCTCTTTAATTTCTTTTTAAGAAAAGCCCAGTCCCTGTTCAATTCACAAAACCTCTCAGTTCGGTGATCTAAGGAGAACACCAACTATTGCAGTCCTCACATCGATAACTATAAATTGACAACACTGCATAAAATCACCTTGCTTAGGTGTCTGAGGGGACACAAATGCGCCCTGGAGAGCATGAAGTAAGCCGTGACTGGGAGTGGACATACAGGGAAAGGGAAAGCAGGCTCACTCCAGTTCACATCAGGACGAATGATGCCATCACAAAGTCACTGCCACCACCACCACTTGCACTTACAGCCCCTGTTGTAGACCGAAGGGCACACCAGAGACAGCCATTCTCCCTCGCCCCCCTCTGTAAACATTCCAGTGAAGGACAGAAATATAATGACCACAGCAGCACAGGGCTGATGCCATCTGGGAAAATGACAAAGGCTTTTCTCCCAAGGGTTGTCAGCCTCCCACCTTTCATTTCCAAACTCCCGTGGAGTAAATACAAGGGAAGAAGTTGTGGCTGCCTGGGCAAGACGCTACCTGGCCCTTCCATGCTCTCTTCACAGGAAAGCCACATCCCCGTGTGGAAGTATTTGAAGGCAAAGCGGTCATCCCCGGTCTCCCAGCTGTAGTGCACCACATCCTGGGATGAAACATTGCCAGCACCTGCATCAGGCGGCATGGGGACACCAATGCACTTGGTGGCTTTGCTTTTCCCACACAAAGGCTTGGGCACTTTCTGGGTCCCGGTGCACCAGTAGCTGCCAAGCAAGGCGGTGGTGGAGAGGCTGAGAGCCATCAGGTTCAGGATGACAGCCAGGAAAGCACGGCGCCATGGAAATCCCTTCAGCAGCTCCATCTACAACACACAAACGGAGGGACGGTCACACCAGCCGCTTGTCCCACCCAGCCTCACGAATCCCAGCTCTTCCCAGCGCGCACCTATGGGGAGGGGATACGAGCACTCTGCCCTCCTCGAAACATCCCAACAGCTCACCCAGCCTGGAAGAACCATTTCCTGAAAGCCAGGGCGGTGGAGCAATGGGTCAGCTTCAACCGTTTCAAAGTACACTGAATATCTGTACTGGGGAAGAGCGGGTGGCCCGGCAGACACAGCGGGGCTGGGTGCATCGGGGTGTGTGAGCACATGAGCAAAATGAAAGGGACATCATATTCACTCCATCGCAGAGATGGTAGGCAAAAACTGTTAACCAACTTCTCCAAATACCATGTGTTGCCTTTAGATGGGGCATGATGAATGCTCTGTCCAACGAAATGAGAATTCTTGCTGCCAAGTGGCCCAAAACACTTCTTCAAGCAGTTCATTACTGTAACTAGGGAGGTAGGGAGTGTATTGGTTTCACAGTGGGGAAAGGCAGGAAAATGTTCCCGGATCACTGGAGGTCACACATCAAGCAGTGACCTGCTCAGGAGGGAGACCCAGCTATCCAGAGCTGGCAGCTTGAGTTCAAATCCCAGAGCAGCACCTCCCACCTGAGCAAGCACTGCTCTGCACACCAGAAATTTGGTAGGGTGGTGGGACGACAGTGTCTCTGCTTTCACATAAAGTGCCAAAGGGTGGGTTTTTTTAAGAGCAAACATTGCCACAAACACTCTTCCCGGCTTCATCTCATCAGGAAAAAGTAATTCAGAAAGCAGTTTGTGTACCAGGGTCCTGTGGTCTTTCTCACTCAGAGGGGAGCTTAAGATCTTACGATTCCCACAAAACCTTGCACTGACTTCTGAGAACCCCAACTTATCACTCCATGGATTGATTAGATGTCATCTACCCACACATCGACTTTCATGTCATCAACGCATGCCTCTTCCCACATGGCACTCCCTATGTTTGGCACAACTTCATCCAGATACTCCCACCTTTTCCTATTTATGACTCTCAAAATCTATTTGCCCATGAATAGATTCAGTTTGTGCAGACAGTGCTTGCTGCCTGTCCTCTTCACATAACTTCGGTTGACTCACCCAACGCTGAACGTGTGAGAAAGGCCCAGCGTACTGTGGACACTACTATAAATAAACGATACGAGACTGAGCTTTGCATTGTTTGTGACTGCACCATAGCTAAAAGTGGTGCAGTTAGAAGCATTTGTTCTGCTAACCAGCAAGCTCGGAAATGTGGTCAATAAAGATGATGCTGAAGCTCCTCTTGGAAAGCAGGACTTCATTAGCATCTCATCACACTGAGGAAACAGTAACTGATCCAGAACACTCTCGTCGAAGGCAAGAAAATAGAAAAATTCCTGTATTGTTTTATGCTCTGGCTTCTTTTTTCTCTTCACCAGAGCATTTCTTTCTTTCAGCAATGGAGATGCTGCACCCTGGAGATGGTAACATCTTAGGGATATCATAACTAATGACTTCCATGATCTGAAGGCACGTTGGATATCACCATTTTCACAGAGCAGTTACCTAGCAGGAACAGTTAATTATGTGAAGGTTTCTGGCAAAGGTTGGTGGCAAATTCCTCACTGAAGGTTTTTTTCAGTGGAAAATTTGGCTTATGATTGAAAAGGAAATTACAGATAAAATTGCTCTCCTCAAAAACATGATTTTTCATCTGAAAATAGAAACCTTCAGTACACAAAGTTTTTCAGATTTTCATCAATGCTTGATTATAAGATTTTCTGTCATCAGGTTTCAGTTTGCTCATGCTTTTATTTAAAAAAACCAAACTTTCCACTCATGATATTGACAAAAATAATTTTTCTAATTTAAATCTTAGATAGTGGGAAAAATATTCTCTCCAGTTGATTTGTGATAGTAGTTGAAAGGCCATATAATTTCAGAACAAGTGATAACAAAAAAGGGGAAAAAATATAAGAAACAAATGAGTCAGAAGAAGGAACTGGATCAAGGATGCAGAGGACATAGGGAATGAGAAGCAAATCTGAACTACTCCTTCATGAGAACATTGTCAGAAAAGTTTCCCTCCATAAAAGCCAAGCACTTACTGACAATAACTGACCACAGTATCTAGATAACCCCAAAAGGAAAGAGTTGAATTTACCTTGGCAGCAAGTCCTTGAAGTCCTGTTAATTTGGAGGAGAAGTACAGAAATGGCACTCACGCTTTGTCTGCTGGTTTGCTCATCTCTAGATCCTCCAAGAAACCCAACTGCTTCAAAACCCCTTTCTCCTTTGTCTCCTCCCCTCCTCCCTCACCCCCCGCAAGTGATTATTAAATGCTATCCCTCCAGCCAGCAGCTGTTTTGTGGAAAATGGTCATTTTGTAATCCACAATGCAATCACAGCACAGCTGTTCTGGGAGATTATACGGCAAGTGATTCGTGCTGCAGGCTGGGATTAAGCGCAGACTGGTGACCTGTATTGACTGAGTAGAAAGTTTCTGTAAAAACCAGATAGATCCCAGCCGTCTCCATGCGGTGGCTCTTTGGGAGCTTGTATGGAGCGAGCTGGTGGCTCTCTGGCCAGTGCTTCAGGGGACGAGTGACCTTCGCTCAGAAACTACCAGCACCCTTGGCATCAGGTCACCCCTTGCCCTGTGCAGTGTCTCGGCAGAATGGCAAAGGCCACAAGCGCCCCAGCCCTGGGATACCAGCTGCAGAAAGGGGAGGAGGAAAAAATGGGGAAAGTTTATGCGACTGCATCTGCTGTGAGGACTGAGGATTTCAGACCCTGAAGAGATGCCAATCCAGCTCTCCCCATGGGCGCATCACCACCGTGGCAGAGGTGCGTGAAACAGTCACGAGTCAAAAAAGTCCAAAACTCAAAGGGTGGGAGCGTGGGGAAGACTGTCGGTGTCCCTCATAGTGGCACCAAGGCACGGAGTTCACCTGGAACTTCCCAGCTCCTAGCAGCTCCACATTGGATGAATGTGGGAAGCTGGTAAGGAGAGACAGGAACATTCACACTCACCCCAAGCTCCCTCTGAGCTCTTGTCCTGAAAGTTTAAAGGCTCCCACAATACCTGAGGGTGTTGATACGCCTCGTTTGGTATCAGAACAGTGAGAAGTAAGAATGGCATCACCTCTCAGGAGAACGAACGGTCACTAGCGGGCATGGAGCAGCACCACATCGAATCAAACCGCAAGGGAGAGGAGCATCCCAAAGGCGCGCACCCCATCTTCCCCACGGAGGCTCGCCCAGTGCCAAGCGGGTGAGGCTCCCACCACCACTGGGAGGGAGGGAGGCAGATTCCCTGCACGCCTGCCCTGCTGCTCTGCCGGGACAGAGGACACCAGTGGTCCATCCCCCGGTTCCAACACCAGAGCCCAGAGCCTGGGAGGCCGGTGGCACAAGCTCTGGGTGACACCAGCTCTGGGTGACACCAGCTCCGGGTGACACGAGCTCTGGGTGACACCAGCTCTGGGTGGCATCAGCTCTGGGTGACACCAGCTCCGGGTGACACGAGCTCTGGGTGACACCAGCTCTGGGTGGCACCAGCTCTGGGTGACACGAGCTCTGGGTGACACCAGCTCCGGGTGACATGAGCTCTGGGTGACACCAGCTCCGGGTGGCACCAGCTCTGGGTGACACCAGCTCTGGGTGACACACCGCCCGTGACAGTCCCTGCACAGCACAGGCGGCAGACGGAGCCGACAGGTTCGTGGTCCCGCACGTGGGCTCTGCTACCAGGGGCTCCTGACCCCTCCTGCCCTGAGCAGAATGGTCCATAGCTCTGCGGCTATTTTAATCCCCGTCACTGCATAAACTCCTCTAATAGAGATAATCATTTCTAAGACGGGCTAACTGAAAGCAATGCTAAATGTTTCTGTGCTCCGTGCACAGTCTGCAGGTTTTTTGATTAATAACGAGGTTCTGTTGGACACAGATGTACTTAATTTACTGAAGTAGGTAGAACAGCAGCTGATGCTGCTTAAAAGGAGAGTGGAAATCTTTATTTTTTTTTCATTGGTCAGTCTCTCTGCATCTGGGCACCTTAAGTTTGGCTTCTAAATAGTAAAAAAAAGCCTGGGTTTCAGGCTCAAGAATAGATAAAGTCCATCTCTCTACTGATAATCCTTAATGTTAACATGTTCCTAATTTTAAGCTTGCTGAGAGTCTCATTAAAATCCAGGATGCTATGTCAGTTTCTAAAGCTGGGATCACAGCATATATGTTGATGAAATGAGACTGAATTAGATTTATAGGGATAAGAATTCAGATTTAAAAATAAATTCATCAGAAATATGCTATGGTTTCAAAAATATACGCATATCAGATTTAGTATTCTGAATAATGGCAGATATTTATCCTTCCAGAAGATGGCAATCTTTCTCTAGCCTTTGTTTTGGGAGTCCCTGCTGCTCACGTGTGCTGGGACTTCTGTTCCTTCCCTTTATGTTTTTTCCCCCCTTTATCCTCCTCTTTTTCCATTTTTATGAACGCAGCTTCTTTACCTCAGCTGGGGACATGGCGGGGGTGAGTTATCTTTGAGTTATCTGAGCCTGGGGAGACTTCTGAAATCACTGAGGAAAGAAAAAAGCAGGAATGAATGGAGGAGCTTAGTAGGGCATTTGCTCTAACTTCTGCCCTGCACAGAACTATTCTTTTTAATATATTTTCCAATATTTTGTCAAGTACCATATTAACTTTCTCAACGTGTTTCCATCCCCAGATTATTGCTCACAGCTCACAGAACGTAAACACTAGAGCACATTTCCTGATGTTCAACAAACTTCCCTCAGCAAAATTTTATGGTGTGTTTTTTTTTTAAATCTCCCTTCCAGCCTCTCCTTAATCTGACCAATTATGGACAGGAAAACCAAGCTGTATCTGTCTTTCACCCTGTTGTGCCTTCGCGTTTTCTCCTCTTTGATATTTCCCACCATAACTTGGCTTGGCTAGAGGTTTTGGATGTCTCTTTCTCTTTGAACTCAGCAGCAGCCGGTCCCTGGTGACTCGTTTCAAGTTCGCCCATTGAAGTGAATGCCCATAGCAGTTGATTTCCTGCGCAATCAGCCAAGCGCTTGGCTTATAGAAACAAAACAAGGAAACGAAATGCAAAACACAGTCTTAGCACAACACCTCTGTGGAGATTGCCAACTCTAAAAAAGCCCGGGCGTTTACAAGTGATGCATTTTTTTACTCTGGCTGTATCACATACGTACTTAGGGTGTATCCTGCCCCAAAGGGACACCCTCAACTCCCAGGGCTGCTGGTGGAAAAGAAAAGCGAGCAGCCCTTCCCAGCGAGGGCCCAGAAACTGCAATACTTAACTGGCAGGTCTCAAGAGGCACAGGGCTCTTCGTAGCCCCCCATGCAGCAATCCTCCCCGGGGGTGGCAGGGATCATCTGCTGTCCTGACTTTGGCTCTTCAGCTGTCCTGAAGAGGAAAAGAGAGGAAGAAGAGCAGCTATTTACACCAGAACTGGCTCTGTGAAACCTGGACGGAGACGGGCTCCTACTCACCCCTCATTCCACACATTCCTTGCACATGACACTTCCCACCGCTCCTGGTTTTGCTGTTTTTACAGGAACACCGTCCAGCGCTTGGGGTCCCCTCCCCTATTGCCACACAGAAAGCAGGATGGCTCCGGGTGGCAGTGACACTGAGGGAGCCAGACTTCGCAAACCCAGTGACAGACTGCAAATGCCAGATTTCTCCCTGAGCTCTGAATAATTCCACTCAGATTGTAACCTTTATTTAGCTGTTTGCATGATGCATTAACTCTTGCTCTGCAAGTGACCTCACCAGGCATAGTTTTCCTAGTCTAAGTACACTTAAAGGTGAATTCTGTTTTTAAACATGAACAGCTTACATTGCTAGACATCAAGTCTGTGGCAGAACAGAAATAAAGATTGAATTGGAATAAGTAAATGCTTCTTAAAGATGAACAAACAAGCTTGCCATCCGTTTGCACCTAACTACTTTCCTCCCCATCACCACTTTTTTTTTTTTTTCTTTTTTTTTTCTGTTTTCTTTTTTTTTTTTCCAAAACAAGTCTGTTTTGGCTGGATATTTTTCTAATCTTTATGGTTATCAGCCACTCAAAAACCCAGGGAAAACCGTTGTGGAAAGAAAAAAAATGAAATGCAGCAACACAGACTTTGAGGACTCACTAGAGATTCTAGATGCCTCAATTTCTAGATAGGCAGCATATGACTATTTAAAGGAGGTTGCTTTTCACAGAGTACTTAAACGCTGGCAACTCTAGGATGTGTTCACCTGAGCACACAGAAAAAAATGTTATTTACGAAATTTAGCCAACCATAAACTGTAAGCAGACAAGAAAAAGACAACTTTTTATATAGATCTAAAAGGACATTAAAGAGGAGCCAGTCCAGGAAAGGGTCCATACCAACCCCCAAGGAGGTAAATGCTTACCTTATCCACTGCTCCCTATCCCCATCTGCTCTTCTGAGGCATCCAGTGAAATACCACAAGGTGATCATGGACTCTCCCCACTTTTTCTTTCTCTCTGACTGAACATGTAGCAGCCAAGAAATTCCATAAGATCTGACCAGATGCTTTGAAATGTACATAGTCTGTCACTTTACTGATGGGTTAATTCTTTCTGAGCTCGCTAATTCATCACAGTACATTTTATCAGCCGCAGGATTGGCAGGGTGTCCACTTCTGCAGACTGCGTCTGTAATTCAGTAGTCCCCTTTATGAAAATTGTTGCCAGTTTTAAATCTACCACTTATGGGATCTCAGTCTGTTACTCCACAGAATAAACAAACACGCAGACTCAATGGCTGTCACAGGCTCATGGGGTTTTTTATCATCAAGAGGGACCATTACAATAACATAGTCTCATCTCAACTGTAGCAGAACCCAAAGAACTTCAGACAATCATTTCTGGCGATAAACAGAGCTCCTGCTGGAGCTAGAGCACATATTTTATACAACTAACTAGTATCGACTGTGCAACAGGATATGATGGAAAACCCATCGCAACCTTAGAAAAGTTATTCCAATGGTTAATTAATCTCATTCTTAAAATTTTGCTTTTGATTTGTAAGCACCGTGTCTGCCTCAGTTTTCCAACCTCACCAGGCTGCTCCAACACACAAATAAATAGCCAGTGAAATGATTTCCTAAAAATGTTATTGTCAGAGTCACAAATCAATGCATTTCATTAAAGGCACACAGTGTGATCTAACAAGCTGGCTGATGGCCCAAATTCCTGGTTCTGTACTTGGCTCTGACACGAAATTTTCCCCTCCCATTGGCCAAGTCATTAGTGGTGCGTTTACGCTGCAGTCAAAGCAGTGGCAGTGATGGGGAGTAAACATTCAGTGCTTGTTTTAACTGGGTGTTGCTAGCAATTTTGCTCCAGCAATATGGAGCACAATGCAGGGTACAAACCTCAGTCCAGAAACAGAGTAAGCTGCGCTGAACTCCACGTTGCCATGGCTGGACTGATAGTTTAAAAATAGTTCTTGTTTCCCTGCACTATAAAGTTGGGTCTTCATAGTCATTCCCACAGACACAAATCTACAGCACTGCTGATCCTTTTTGGTGTCGGTATCAGCACAAAGCTGGTGGGAAAGAGACATTGGTTTGATAATGACAGAACTCGAGGATCTAGAATTAATCTGTGCAAAGAGTACATCACACATGCAGGTGATCTTGGAGTCAAAGAAACACTTCATATCAGTTTTAAAGCAAAAAAAATAAAATAAAATTGAAACACTACAGTTGAACCACACTGCACTTTGGTTTCATGTATGGAAATGAGTAAGTCAAAGCAGTTGTTCTTTGCTTCAGTTTCTCTTTTTCTCCATTTTGCTATGGTGAATCAGAATAAGCAGAGCTAGAGGAAGTCTCCAAAGTCTATCTAGTCCATCTACCCACATCAATACGATCTAGACACCCTGAAGACCTTCAAGCCTACTGTTAAGATTTTCTGCAAGGCAGATGCTCCATTCTGTCAGTATATTCCCTTGTAATATCTCAATTCCAACTGAATCACAATAACCAACAGAAAACTTTTCCATCTCTGCTAAATGCCATGGTCTCGATCCCACATCTGAATTATTTACTCACGTGGATTGTCCCCTTGAGGCCATTGGAACTACACGGTTTACTAAAGTTATACTCACGCACTAGTATTTGAGGAACCAGTGCTTCAAAGGAAGAGTCTAAGCTAGCAGGAGAGGTTTGGAAATCAAAAAGAGTGAGTAAGACAGAGAGTTAGCTTTTTTGAGGTGAGGCGTGGGAGGTGTTTTCGTTCTTTAGCTATTAAAAACTCCTTGCTTTGGCAAGAAAAAAAAAGGGGAGAGAGAAAACCAGGAGGGGAAAGATTCATGAATAAAGAGGCAGCATGGCAAGAGGGGCAGCAACCAGGGTGGCCAGCAGGCACAAGCCAGTTTCTCAGGCTGGCTTCCCTGATGGAGCAGAGATGGTAGGGAGCACCGGTCAGAGGAGCACAGGTCTCATACACTGGTCTCACGGGAATAAAAAACCCCAGCTTTCTTCACAGCGCTGAGCAGAGGGGCTATGTGACAGTGGGTGCTTTGAAAACAACAGTGCTAGATATTATAATCGCACCTTTTATCTTTCTGGATGTCCTGGTAATTATCCAGGATCGAAGGCGTCTCCTTTTTTCCCCAGATTTAATGAGGATTCCGGATCCATCTCTGTTCCTTCGTGGCCTTTTGGAGCTGCAGCGTCACAGACAGTCCTGCTGTGGCCGCCGTCCCCGGGGCTCGTGCCCGCCGTGCCCGTGCACGCTGCGGTGGGCAGCACGGCGGAGGGGACCGGTCGGAATGGGGCAGCGGCGACACCAGTTTGGGCCCCTGGCCCGGAGCCGTGGAGGGACGGAGGGAGCCGGCGGTGCCGGGAGCCACCGTGGGCGCGGGGCGGATGCCGCATGTGTGTGCCGTGGCCGTGGCCGTGGCCGTGGAGCTGTGGGGCACCCAGGCTTCCCTACATGTCCTGGGGGAAGGGAGGGCCCCGGTCGGTGGAAACGGAAACGAGAAATATTTTGGAGACTGCTGGCAGAGAACTTGGGCGTCTCCCTCTCTTCTGCTGGTTTTTTTTGTTGTTTTGGTTGTTGTTGGTTTTTCTTTTTTTTTCCTTTTCTCTCCTCCTCCTCTCTCCGTACTTCCCTGTTTCCTCGCAGCCAGGCTTCCGTTTTCCTGGGCAACCCCAGTCCCACACGTGGAGTGGGATCATTGCTTCCCCGGGGTGGCCACAGCCGCGGGCAGGAGGGGTCCGGGAGCCGTTACACCGTTCTGGGCCAGGGCAGGCCAGAGCGAGATGACCCTGCAGCCACAGCCAGGGCCCTTTGTGCAAGCGCATTGTAACCTGGGCCTTAAATCATGTGCTAGTATTTCCATCAGGCCCATAGTGAAAAAAAACAACAACAAACAAAAAACCAACTGTTCTTCCTGGCCCCCATTATTTTTTTCTGAGCAGGCTCAAGCTGCAATTACTCAAAGGCTCATTATTTAGCCAAATTCAGGGGAGATTTTGTCATAGATGGCAAAAGGCATGTTCCTGACAGAAAAATTGTGATTTATTTTAAAGCAAGACATTGCTCAGAGGGTGGTTTTTTAAAAGAAAAAGTGATCCAGATTTTTTTTCAAATGTGGATAAAACAGAATATTCCCCTGCCAGCCTTGTTCTCAGAAACAGCTAAGTGGTTTTGACTGAAATTAAAAACAAAAGCAAAAAGAACCCAATAAAACAGCTGAAGAAGATGTGAGCTAGAAGGTGTTGACTCCAAGTTTGGCAAAGGCAAAAGCAACCAAAGCCAAACCTTGTGATGGGATGTGTCAAGTGACTATTATAATAAAGAGGCAACGCTACTAGCAATGTCTTCTATGTTCTGTGCACCCATTAACATGCTAAGCACCTCAACATTAGTCTTCCCCAGGTAGCCAAGGATTATAAATGCTGAGCTTTACAACTAAGTATTAAGTGTCGTGGCTAAACAGCTTGACCGAACAAGAATTATTTGCCATCACCTGAACAGGGTAAGCATGAAAGGAGGAGAACATTTGGCTAGCGTGTTACCACGGGAAGAGCTTAGAGAAATTAGGTCAGGCAGAACAGAAAGAAAACTTCGAAACCTCTTCCAAACAGTGAAAAGTAGTTGTCTGTGGAACAGTCTCTCATGGGAAGTAAAGGATGCCCATTGCTTTAATCATATACAACCAGACAGGATAATGCACTGGAAAATGTACTGTAGGCAAGAATCTTGCAGGAACTGGGCTGGGCTAGAATGTGAGAAGATGGACTGGATGAGCTAGCAAGTTTTTCCCATCTGTAATTTCTATGATTTTATTTTCTTTTTTTTTAAATTGGCTGTAGTTTGCGTTGCTTGAAATTCCTTCACACAAGTTACAGAATCTCTGAGCGAGGCAGAAGATGGGGAAGGAAAGAGAGAGGTGGGTGTGCTTCCTGGAAGACACAAAAAAAGAAGCCTGCAGCCTCGCAGAGGCTGTGAAACTAGAAAGACTGGCTGGAGAGAACAGGAGGGAACACAGCTCGGGGAGGGGGGGCTGCTTGATGCATGTGCAGGTGAGCTGTGCTGAGGGCACCAGGGGGGAGGATTAGGGGTTAAGTCAATGGTAAAGAGGGTTGCTATGAGAGAGCTGTGACCCTAATTAAGCCTGCTGTGATCACTTATGGTCAGTCTTCAGCACCGGGCAAGAAGTGGGAAGGCTCAGCTCTAGCTCTTTGCGTGCCTCTCGCCTGCTAGTTTTCACCAAAGGATTTTTGAGTTAGCAGAACATTTGATTAGGGGCTTCTTTTCCACCCTCCTTCCTTTTAAAGCAAGAGTTTTCTGGTTTGCTTTGGGTTGAAATCATCTTTCAGAGGGTTGGATTAAAACAGAGATTGCAGAGCTGGTTTTTCAGTCCTTCATTAATCCAGTACTGGACACAACAAACATCCTTAATTACTCCCATCAGTCTTGAAGCCTCACATGCAGCTTTACCAATGTACCACAATCCTGACTTTCAAAATCCCTAGCATTTCAGTTCATGCATCGTGGATGCAGTCACAGGTCAGCCGCTCCCTTTTCATGAGACTCAAAGCAGGTCACTGGCCTGTGCTACAGCCCTTTACCCCTCCGGGTAAGTCTGTCTGTGTTGTAATCCTGAGGATGCTCTAGGGCTCTGCTAATGGGCATCTGGAGTCAGACCTGTATTGAGCAATCCCCAGTCAGCCCTAGGGAAGTCCATCTGTCCTACTGTACCACATGTTTTACTATTCCAGCCTTGGAACACCTCCTGGTTTGGGCTAACACAGCAGTCCAGGAAAACACCTCCCTCTGCAATCGTCATGCTCCGGGTTTGGGATGACAGTGTTGTTTGAAGTGCAATATTGCTAAGATTCTCAACAAAACCATTCTGGAATTTACTGGTGTTTCTTTCCACCCACAGTTTGTTGCAGACCTTAAATGTATGCTTCACAGCTTTGCTGGAGCAGATCTGCTGTTCCCCTCTCTTTATAGATTAAAATGCATTTATTAATTATTAAATGAAAATTAAAATCTGGAGTGATTGAACTTCCCCACAATCCTTCCTAGTCATTTTTACAGCTGGCTTAAC
This sequence comes from Astur gentilis, assembly GCF_929443795.1. Classification (NCBI taxonomy): domain Eukaryota; kingdom Metazoa; phylum Chordata; class Aves; order Accipitriformes; family Accipitridae; genus Astur; species Astur gentilis. The sequence continues at coordinate 16,562,994 of NC_064913.1, forward strand.
CCCTGCACTGAAGATCTGGAGACTGTTCTTTTAAAAGCTCAGATGTGGTCCTCAAGAGGCTTTGAGATTCTCTGGGACAGAAGACCTACTGAAATCTTTTTGGTGTTGTTAAAGTAAGAACCTGTAGATCAAATCTGGAAAGGCACAAAGTGTCCCAGATGGAACCAGATGCCGTCTTGGGGATGTATCCTGGTGAGCGGAGGCAGGGATGTCAGAGGAGCCATGCCTCCAATCTGGACGCCTTTACTGTATTTCCTAATGGGAAGATCCCTGTACTGTTTGTTCCTTCTCCACCTCCTCACTGGAGCCCTGACTCCGACCCTTGGCTCGCTAGCACCTAACCAAAATGTACATCCAAGGAAAGTGACTTGACACCTACAGGATCTCAGCCAGCTTATTCTAGCACTGCTTGGAAAATGGCCATGGCTTGGAATGCCTACGTCCACCCCCAAAAAGCTTCTCTCTCTTTTTCTGAGCCCCCACATCCCCTCTTGGCTACTAGGTTACATGTAGGTGCTGAGACTTCCCACAGAAGAGAGCGGCAGGGAGTGCAGGGAGTGCTGCCTCAACCTCCTGTCCCGGAGGCAGAGAGATTTAATCAAGTGCTTTCCAGAGAGCTTGGGGCTCCTAGCAGTGATGATGGAGAACGAGTCCCTTTCCGATCATTAGGAGGTTCTCACGGAGGCTTTCCCTGTAGTGATCGCACCCTTCAGGGATACAGGTGCATCTGCTGGACCCTGCAGGTACCTGCTCTGACCCCGGGCACAGCATTCACCTTTGGGCTCTCTCCAGCCAACATCAGGGCCACGGTTTCTCTTACATCTCTGGCTTTTTAGGATGACTGAAAGACTTCAAATGACAAGGAACCTACCGTCCCTAAACTGTCCCACCGGCTAACCAGCCTCACAGTTCGGAGTGCACACCCTATTTCTAGATGACCTTCAACAGCCAGCCACTGAGGTGACTTCTGTATTAGTAAGCTAAGCAGTTCAGGCCAGGCGCTCGAGCCTTGACATGCAATTTTCTGCATTGTTAAACTGTTAGCATGCTTCGTGGCAAGTTTTGGCTTGTGGCAGCTAGTACTCTCCTAACAGCAGGGCTGAGTCTGACACCACAGGTCAGGGCATCGTTCCCAGCAGGTTATTTGGGCCAGGTTACCTTCTTTGGGGGAGCAGAAAGTTTATTCAGAGGGATGCTGTGCCTCTTGCCCTCAGGTTCAGAGAACTGGCCCTAGATCGCTTTATTTACTAGTGTAGGTGTAACCTAGATTTCGACGAGACCTTTTCTGCCAGCATTGTTTACTATTAGAAATCTCTCTCCCAAGTGAAGTATTTGTAGACTGTGATTAAGTCAATTCTTAACTTTCTCTTGTATAAACTACAGTTTGATTCCTTTCCAGTTTTCGGCATCCTTTGAGAAATACAAACAGGAAAACAGAAGACAGTCCTCCAGTGTGATCTCACCAGCTATGCCTGTACTCCAGGTCCTTCCCAGCTGCCCTTCCCCTTATGAGCACAGCACAAGGCACAAGTCCTCCTGTGCTCTCCCTGGTACCTCGTTTCCAGGGTCAGGAATCCTACAGGTGTGGGTCAGCTGGACAGTACACTAAACTGGTGCCTGGCATGAGCTCTCAGGGGACCAAAATTTAAAGGGTGCCAAGTTACACTTCTGCTGCTCAGCTTGGACACAGACGTTAGTGGGACTGAAAAAATGAAAATGTCCCACTTGCTATTCCCCTCATACATTTAGGAGTGATGTCTTTCCTAAACTGTTGATGTTTTTAGCCTAAAGATTATTTACCATGATGCCCATATCCCCTATAGCAGCACTGTCTTCCAGGATACTGTCTCCAATCTTGCTGGCACATCCCAGATGCACACCTTGATACAAGAAGGTAGCCGTGGCATTTCTTTGTTGAAATGCACTCAAGAGATACATCTCTGCCTGTGCAATTTGAATTGACTTTGCTGTTGTTTCCCTCTCCACTATTATTTGTGTGACATTCATCTATGCCAGCAATTAAATTTTCCTGATAAATGAGTTCAGTACCATCAGGCTAAAAGTTTACCTCTGTAGGAACCCCACTAGAAGCACTTGCTGATAACAGGATCCACCCCTGGCAGGTACTTTCTGAAGTCTAACCATTGATAAGCTTTCAAGCCATGCAACAGAGGTGGTGGTGATCATCTTTGCCTCTAACCCTGCCATCCTCAAGAAGGTTTCTGTATCGCAGCCCACGGGCTCTTACATGCCACAGTCTTGATCATTACATCACAACATAAAAATAACTGTAGTGCAAATGAAAGAATGGGTTTTGTACGTAAGGCATTGCCCTTGAGCATGGTTCCAAGCTCAGCTGCAGAGGTCTACAGAACTGCCACTGAGCCACTCTACCTCTCGTCTCTACGAGCACAGCAAGGCTCGGTCCTTTCTGTTTGCAGGGACGTTGGTAACGCCAAACCAGGGAGCCACCGCAGGGCACTCGGTGGCAGAAGTTAGGTGAGCACGTAGGCAGTCTCACCCTGCTACTACGCCTGCACTCATGACTTGAGGATGCACTGATGCAAGCGCTGCACTGTTGCAAAACAAATATTACAGAGTTTCAGCCTCAGAAGCCCTCTGGTGTGACAAAGCTGTCACCGTGCCTCAGCACAATTGTCACCACCTTGCTAGGCAACCATCACAACACAGTAATGGCCTGTCAATATACGGCAGGGAGGTCACAAGGCCAAATCTTCAGCAGCAATCCCAGGACTTCTTTTGTAGAGCTCCCCTTGGCTGGGTAGCTGAGGAAACAGAGGTTTTCTCCAGCGAGTGGTATTTGCATGGGTAATTAAAAAAGAAAAAAGGGAAAACAAAAACCTCAGCCTGCTTTGCAAGCACAAGTGCAGTTTGCGACTATGAAGCTGAATTTCCCGGCCATCAGAATGAGTTTTTCTCTGTATCTGTCCCTTTTCTCTCCTCCCCCAGACAAATACTGCACTATCTGAGTCAAGGGCAAAGTTTTAGGGGTTAAATCCAGCCCCCTTGGAAAACACCATACCTGCCACACCGGGAACTTATTGTCAGCACAAAGACTTGCCCTTGAAAAATGGCTGGTAACTTCTACTGGGGCACTGCTGCTTAGAGGTACGAGACTGCCTTCAGCAGGGAGCTAGGTAGCATTAAGTGCTGAGTACTAGATAAAGCTAAGAAAAGCAGGAGACTTATTGTGCTAACCCTTATCTCCAGAAACACCTTTGACATGCAGAATGTTTGTTCACTGTGATTGTGATTACCTGGGTGGAGAGGTTATTGTTGCTTAAATTATTTACTTTTAAACCCACAGTTATTTGCCTCCACCCTTCTCACGCTGCCCTGTGCACCCCAGCACTAACACACCTTAGCATAGCTGGGAAGGACTGTAAAGAGGGCTAGGAGGATGGCTGCTCCGGGATACATCTGGCAGGAGACAGAGATGTCCACTGGGACCAGTCATCAGCATGAGAGAGCAAAAAAGTGTCACCTGCCTCTGCTGTAAGGGCTACTGGACAGAGGAGTCCCAGGGGAGCAGAGGGCACACATGAGGTAAAACCAAGCCTGGTGGAAAGATGTCTATTCCTTCCCCCTTCCTCACCTCTGCCAGATCACAGGCTGGGGTGAGTTTCAAGTAATCACATAAACACAGGTTTACAGGCCTCATGCACAGTATAGATGTGCTCCCTCCCATCCCTGCTGATGAGAAGTAGATTCCGCTCTCTCCTCTTAATGCTCTGCGCATCTCAGAGACTCTTGCACCATCCCTTAACAGCTGCCTGAGGGGAAAAAAACAGCAGAATTGAATGGCAAGGCATGGTTTTGGATATCCCGGTGACTCTGCCACCACCACTGCACTGACAAGAAACACCTCTGAGTGTAGAAGAGAGAAGGAAAATCAGCACTGGATGACTGTTTAGAAGGAGCCTGTGTTCCCTGAGACCACTGGCAACACTCGCATTAGTTTTTTATGGCTCAGGGTCACACCCATAGTCTTCCTCCCAGCCAAAGCAAGTTCTTTTCCTGGCCTGCAGTGTGTTCTCCTGTGTCCAGTCCAGTTCTGGAGACCAGAACTGATAGGCCAGGCTTCCATTACTGGGTTTCCCCTGGGAAGCTATTTCACACACCAACAAAAGTCAGTTGCTAGCAAAGATTTCCTGATATTCAACTGAAAATTTCCTTTCACTCAAACTCTTTCCATTACTCCAGCTATTTTCTCTTGGATCTTCTCCCTTAAGCAGCGTATTCCACTTGCCTCCATCCTTCCAAGACAAAGTTTCATCACTGTGTGTGCAAGCCCAGCTTTTCAGAAGAACTGCCTGTCCCAGCCCTGCCCTGCCCTGGTTCACCCCCTGTCAAAAGGAAGCCCACAGCTTGCAATGCTGGGAGCAAGAGCCAGATTTTCAGAAGTGGTAAGAAACCACAATTCCAGAGCAGTCTGTGGGAGCAGCACCTGTGACCATCTCCAGCTGCCCACAGCAGGCAAAGAGCTCACAATCCCGGTGTGACAGGACTGGTTGCCTCCAGAGGCAGGTCTCACTGCTCCTGATGACAGCCATGTAGTCACCAGCAGCAGAATGACCGAGGTGGGAAGGTCAGCACCGCATGTCTAGAAATATTCCCCAAAGTATCCGAACTGAAGAGCACATGAAAAGAAAATGGCTTCCTTTCAGGCCAGCCCTTGCACTCTGAAACAGGGACCCAGATCTCTGTGATGGCCACACTAGTGATCACTATTGCATTTCAGCATCACATTGACCTCTAAGGACAGTGGTGGCTTATCGTTATATTTCGGACCAGCACCTAGCACGGTGGGGCCCTAGCTTCTCAGCATTGCCATAGAGCAGATAACAGTAACAACCATTAGTAACAACACGGTTTGGTTTGTTTCCTCAAACTGTTAGAATAAGGTGTCAGTAAGAGTATTGAGCTTGTCTTTCACACCAGTGCAAATTTAATCCCAGTGCTACAAAGGTATTCCTTTGGGTATATGAAGCCTTAGGGACACTTCAGCTCTAGGCACAAGCAGCCATATTCCCCAAAATACATGTCTATTCCAGATGTTCTGGTGATTGTATCACACAAAGAACCATTCTAGCTTGGTAAGAGAAAAAAAGTCACTTATTCCCCAGAGCTATTAACCCCTTGTTGCCTCAGCAGTCTTCTCAGGGAAACAGTCACAACATGTAAGTCAAACTGAGGTAGCATGTAGGCTCAATATGGCCCAGATACATGCAGACCATTATATCACATTACATTATATGGAACAGCCTAGAAAGCTAAATTAAGTCAGTCAGACAAGTCCCTATAAAATTTGTCATGGTTTAAGTCACTCTTGTTCAGCAGTTTATTACTATCCTCTCAGCTAAGACACACGAGCTGAACAGTGCCGGTAGTAGTATGAAGTGAAACGGGACAGCATAAATCATATCCTGCAATAGTTAACTTTTTAAAAGGTGGATGGATGACTTTAATCTCTCAGGTGTTGAGAACTAGAAAATTGATACAGCTCTCTTATAATATATTCCTCCACCTCCTGAGTGCATGTATGTACACATACATCCATTCTTCTCAGAATAAGGCTCACTTACTCTAAGAATAAAAATTCAACAACCAACCACGAACGGTTCTGAAATTATACTAATGTAGAAGAATATACCCTTTCTAGTCTGCTCAGATTTGCAGTACAAGAAGGAACATCGAGGTGGATGTTTCCAGGCAAGCAGGCATACAATATGAGTGTAACAGTACCTTGGTGTAACACCAGAAACTAAGGTAGTTGGACCCATTTTGGTCCCAGAGACCCAATACAGTGTGAAACACCCAAGGCTATTGAGGTGCCAGACCAGTGAGCTCCCCCAGGAAAGGGATGTGTTACGTGGCACAGGGAGCAGATGGCCATTATCAGAACATAAAAGCAGACAGAATCCCATTGGGAAACAAACAGGACACCCCTCTCACTTTTTTTTTTAGGGAAAAAGACACACGTGCTTCCTCTGTGCCAGACCTTAAATACCAGACCAGAAGCTCAATGATCTTTGTCCTATTAGTCATGACAGGGGCATTTACGACAAAGATGTTGCTAGTACTGTAAAGCACTCACTAATGCAGTCATAGATGAAAGCATATACAGGCTAAGCAAGCAAAGAGATAACGAGTAAGTCTGTTCCAAGGTATTTAAAATGGAATTACAAATTATCTAACTTCCTGGCGGGCAGGGGTCAGATTACAGCAATTTACTCTAAGTGGGCAAGGAAGATGCAAGAAACCTGAAGTTGTGTTCTTCGGTGGTGGAAAAGTAACTAGGAGCCCAGATGAACTGCTCTACAGAAAAAATGCAGCCCACAGGCCACCAGCTGGACCCTTCGGACAAAATCAGTTGCAGATGTTGGAACCTACGCAATGCTTCAGACAGCTTCATTTAACTGTTGCTGGGTATGTTTAACACATCAGAAGAATAAAGTCCCCTTTTTGAATTGCTTTCAAAGTGGGTGTTTGGAGGCCTCAAAACTAGGAAGCCCTAAGCCCAAATAACAATTGCCTTGTGGGGAAGAAAGTCTGTAATCCTGAAATCTGGCACTTGCAAAAGGATGTAGGGGTCACAGGCTTCTTCATGAATTCCCCTCACAAAGCCCCTTTCTGCCATGCCTGCACAGAGTATTTAGACAGAAGGTTACATGGGTTGGATTTCAAAGCAAGGAATGTCAGAAGAGATCTTCCAGCTGTGAATGGCCTCCAGATGTGGGCTTTTCTTCTCCAGGCCTGGGGGAGGGGATGAGAATGCCTTGCATTTGTCTCATAAAATTAAACGGAAAAACATTGTCTACGGAGGAGGGTGTGCAGGCAGAGAAGGTGGAGTCAGAAACTGGGCAGAACAGAACAGGAAAAAAAACCAGAACCACAGCTGAAATGGTTCAGGACATGTATCATCTTAAAAGCTGTAGTCTCTGAGAAGAGGTTGGTCATTAAACAACATGGCAGACAGCAGCAATCAAGGCATTTGAAATGGAAAGGGCCAAATAAACCAAAACGTAGTTTGGTTTGCAGAAAGTATATTCTCCCCCTCCCAGAGACGCGACAGGATCTTACATTGTGAAACACCCCCAGAGAGGCTGTGGCCAGGACCGCTTGCTGGTTGAAACTGTGCTAAGCCACAACCAACATATTTCTCTTACCAGCACCCCAGAGTCCTGGACTTGTAGCTAGTTATCTTTTCCTCTGCAAAGACTGTCTGTGGACAGTTTATACCTCCTTCCAGCTTATTCACGCAAAATTATTCTCCTCAATTGAAATTTGGCCCCAAACAATGAATCTGTGCAAGCTGGAAAGACCAGTGTCCCTGGGGACAAATTTTACTCTCAGTTATTTCTGCAAATGTTCTACTCACGGTTGCAAATATGCAGAATCCAAATTTCATTGCTGATATGGATCTTGGCATTTCCTGCTTGGACAGGTGTAACTGTTTGGATCAGACAGCCAGAGCATATTTACTGCTCATCCAGCAAGGGAAGACTTAGTCTCTCTTCTACCTCCTAAATGTCAAAGGACATCTACTGCCCTGGCAAAGCTAATAGGGAAAACAATGCTTTTCTCATTTTAAAAACATGACCACAGTCTTTGTTTACTTTCACTCAAAAGTCCCTATTTCTGGTTTATGGCATGGCCCAGCACACCAGTGCAAAGAACATTAGGCTTGTCCATAAGAGATATCAGCTTTCCATCTGGCAGTTTGCGGTCTTCTCCAGCTCATTGGTTCACTTTCCACTTCTCCTGTAATATCTCACCAGCTGTCATAGAGTAATTTGGGAAATGACTGTAGAAAAAAAAAAAAAAAGAGTTTTACTAAAAATGTAAGATGACCTGTACTAGCCCAGACTGAAGAACCAGTGTCTGTACTGTAGCAGTCACCAAGTATTAAGGGAAGAAGTATAATAAACAGAGGAAACATAAACTACATCCCAGTACACCTGCCCACCTTCCATCAGCCTGCTGTTTGGGACACCTCTGATACAAAGGTACCATCTGTGCTGTTGCATTCAATGGTCACCAAAGGAAATAGCTGCATAGATGTGGCCAACCCATTCATCCATTGTCTTCCACCAACAGTCTGTGGCAATGAGTTCCATTATTCCTTGATGCCTGCATGGAAAAGCCCATACCTTGTTTGTTTTAAACCTGTTGCCTAACCATTTTATCAGGTGCCATTAGTTTTTGTGATATGAGACTGCATGCATGTTTGTTCTCTGTGACATTCTCCATACCATTTGTGATTCCCTTTCAGGCATCTCATTTCCAAGATTAGCAATCTGTGCTTGCCCAGAAACTATCTCCTACTTCTGATCATTGTTGATGTCCTCTCTATTCTTACTAGTGTTTCTCTATGCTCTTCAAAGGAGTAACCAGAAGCACTCACAACTTTCGAACTTTCAGCAGACCATGAAGTATACAGAGGCATAATCATGTTCTTTGTTTCTTCTGTACTCATTCCTAACATTTCTGTTTGGCTTTTTGACCTCTACGGAGCCTTGAGAGAGTGTTTTCAGCAGCCTGTCCGCAATGAATCCAAGATCGCTTTCTCTGCTGGCAGCAGCTGACTTAGAGCCGTTCAGTGTATCTGTACAGCCAGGCTGTTTTCTTCCTCATGGAATTCCCTTACATTTGCTGCCACTGAATTTCATCTGCCAGGCAGCACCCAGCCACTCAGTGCCAGGAGATTTCCTGCAACCCTTTATATTGCCTCTCCGGAATAATCGCGGGCCACAAGTAAACTGTTAACTTGCTGTTCACGTTCCTCTCCAGATCATGACAAGTGCGTTGAATAGCACTAGTGTTAGCACAGAGCCCTGTGAGGTCCTTCTGGTGAGCTCTTTGTCGAGACTGACCGTTTGAAGTGCTCAGGTTGACGCTTTTCTGACTTGCGATCCCATTTGGCAGAGCTCTCCGCAGCCAGGGCTCACCTTTGAGAGTGGTCCAGCACACAGGACTGCCTGGCACCAGGCTTTTACAGATGCAGTGTGCTCAGACAGCAGGTATGTGAGGACCCTCTCTGTGATAACTAGACCCAATTGCTTTAATGGCCTGGACCTTAAATCTAGCAAATCAAGGGATGGAAGACACTGGACACAGACACTTGCTGGTTTCTGTGTTACTGACTTCCAGAGCATGCAAGGGCTGCACAGGAAAACAGAGTTACTGCACGGGAAAGATTGAGGCTCTTCACCTCAGTGGAGGAGAGGGTGCAGATCTGCGCCATCCCACTGCAACCCGTGACTTGGGTAATTCCTGACGTGGCCCTCCCCTTTCTCTACAGGGCTGGTGATGGCAGGCAAGGATGCCTTGGGCAAGTTTCCACCAGCTGTGAACAAGCCTGCACACAGAAGGATCCTCCTTGAGCCATCCATCAAGAGTGGGATGGATCAGAAAACAGATCAGTGGGCCAAGTGTTGGCACAGCACACCCTGCGCTCTCCTCTGCCAAACCACAGGCTCTCTGAGCCAGGATGTCACCCTGATATCCTGATACACCCCAGCTCCCCCACATCCAGCCCTTCCGACTCCCCCAAACTGGGGTTCTGACCTGCAAAATATGTCTTGTGCTCCTGACTTTGCAGCTGTAAATCACCCCATGGTCATGTGGCCCATGGTTTCAGGTGCCACACTGTCTCCAAGGTAAGAGGGGCCACCTTGGGGGAAAGCAAATAGGAAAGTATCCCAGGCATGAAAATGCTTCTGTGGTTCTTGAGACAGGAATTTCTCTCACACCCATCCCCTCCCCTCTATCCCTCCTCGCTGTTTGGTGCAGCTGAAACCCAGCAGCAGCAACAGCGGGCAAGTTTAGTCACTCTACCACCGGGGTATCGATTACACCTGCAGGTGGAAACCGAGCCATCAAAACCAAGATGTTAGCTTTGCCAGAGGATTCTCCTCGACTCCCGGTTTGGGCCTGGTGCCAGTCCTCACCCTGTTGCATTTCAGCATCCCAGCTCTTCCCATGACAGGCTGGCAGATGTTTATTCGGGCAGAAGCATTTCACTTCACATGTCTTCAGCTTTCATGGAAGGCAGAGAAATTCCAAAGCTGCTTTCCTGAGCAGCATTGAGAAACCCAACACCACTGACAGCCAGGACAGGCAGAAAACAACAGCTTCTTTGTGTCTGGGTCAAACCCTCCCATTACTTGTTTCTGCCTGCTGACATTTCCCTAGGCGGCAAAAGGATTTTTAAATTACAGCGACAAGCTGGCCTTTCTCATATTAAGAACTCAGCTTTACAAATAGCACATGGTACCCAGCAAGGCAGAAGCTGAGCAGCAGCCTGCCTTCAGAGACTGCTCTCCAGGGAGGAGAAAACCCCACAGATCTCCAGTGACTCAGTGCCTCAGCTTGGCGACTCTCTCCAGCCGTTTTGGGAGGGACACAGTGCCTACCCAGTGACCCCCGCTGGTGAGCAGCATCAGCTGCTGCTGGGACACTCAGCTGCCAGGCAGCACGGAGAGTGGGACAACCAGCAGTTGCTGCTTCTGAGACTATTGGGGTGGATCAGTTTCCAGCAAAGAGAAAGGCTGGGAATCCATGTCCCCATCACACCCACATATCCTGCTCCCCCAAAAGGGGACAGCAAAGTACTAAAACCCCTCAGAGATGGAGATGCATGTCAGCTACCAAGACTTTGCAGCTTCTATTTTTCATCGCTGTTTCCACCCTGCTTTCACTCTGCAATCACTTATTTTGGTAGCTGTGACATGTAGAGGTCTCTGTTAACTTTCAGAGCTCTATCAAGTCCACTTTCCAGCCCATGGCATGGGTGTCACCTCTACATTGAGCCATGAAGGTGACAAGTAGATGGGAGGCAACACAAGGAACCTCCATAAGCAGCAGTGCAGCCCACAAGCATTCATTGTCTGATTGGAGCTGGTCTGCCCAGGTGCACCACTGCTTTCTGAGTCACACGGAGCCCATCCTTGCCGTGAAACTTGGAGGGTTCAAAGGAGTCCAGTACCTCCCTTCCCCTTCACCCTGACCACTTTTCTTACAGAGAAAAGGACTCCACAGCCAGCCAGGTGGAGCTGCTGGTCATGCCTGGTGGGAATAGCTGCTCTGCAAGTGGTCTGTGAGGCAGAAGGGCCTTTTTCCCCATCACCTGTAGAAAATATCACCAGCTTAAGAAGTATAGCCAGCTATAAGAAATGTAACTCAAGTACCACATTGGAGCTCCTAACAGGTGGCTCGCTGCCTTTTTAGCCACAACAACAGAAATGGGATGTTGGAGTGGCCTGTCACCCTGCCTGCACATTGCTCACCCTGACACACATGCAGCACCGTGAAGAGGACCAGGCCCTGCACTCAAAAGGCTTGTGCGCTGTCCTTCTGGAAGTAATGAAGATGATGGTGCCCCTTGCTCCTCTGTGTTTCACCTCAACCCAGTAAATTCATCATTCATACCAAACCTGGCCACCACAAAGATACTGTTGCAGGTTATTCAGCCTGTGCCTCATTTTTCTCAGTTTCACCCTCTAGTCCAGTTTGGACCAGTATTAATAAAGTAGACCCATGCTCTTACATGTCACAGGAGAGGTAACATTTGTTCTCATCAGGGCAGGAGCTACAGCTTTGCGGTTGCCCTTAAGCTTCAGTCCAAGGTTCAAAAACCCCCTCAAATAACCATATCCTCCTAAGCATTTCTTCAGTTCACCTCCAAGAGTTCTCATTCTTCACCTGGGAGCACTCTTTACCAGTCTGCCATGTCCTCTGCTTCAATTCATTCATTCTCATTTTTTGTCCAGTTGATCATACATCTCACAGGGATGGTGGTGCCCAGACACACCTATCAAATTCAAGCTATCATTTTGTGCCATTGAGATGTTTTGCTGCTTTTTGTTCCACACTTACAAAGCATCACCCTTCAAGTACACTTGAAGTCAAAAAGCCCAGGCTTTTAATTCTTTGTGCAACATAATCATCCTCAGAGCCAGGCAATGTGATGAATGCTCCCTTTCTCCTCCCCCCTGTCTAGCTAATGTCTTCCCACACACTACCCAGCATGGAGATGCACAGGGACACGATGCCTCTGACTTTGACTGGTATGAAAGTATCACAGACCAGCCAGGCAATTCCTCAGTCCCCCAGCACTGTTGGGACTAGTGATCCCTTGCCATAGGATTTGAGGCAAATCCTCTCAGCAATGAGAACCTTCGGCTTTTGCTGTCATTACTACCGACGGCCTCTCTGGGTGTGAAATATGGCTCTGAGATTTGTGGATGTGAGAGGGACATCAGCATCTGAAGAGCTCTAAATGACATTGGCTGCCTTCTCCCCTGCTAAGTGCTATATCACGTTGCAAGCTCTTCTCCAGCTCTCTGTCTGCTGTCCCTGTTAAGTTGCTTCCAGCTTTATTTCTTTTGCAAGTTCCAAAGGCTCCCGCCCTCTGAATAGCTAACTTTGGGTTTATTTTCCCCCAGATAATAGGTTTGCATTTTTCCAGTTTGAATCTTGTGTTATTATTTCCTGCCCATATCCTGCCTCAAACACAAGGGAGCCACGAAAGTGGTGACTGTACATTACAAAAGCAGAAGGAATGGACTCATGAAACTTTTTGCGTTTCTGAATGCATAAGGCACAGAAAGGGAGTGTGTGTGTATGAGGGGAAGCAAAATATAATTTGTGTTCCCACTCAAAAGACCAATGGGCAGCTGGCAAGAAGCAGGGGAGTAGGTAGCAAGGAAGGAGAGAGATCTTAGTTCAATGCTCAATCTCTGTGCTGAGGTGAGAGGTTTTCCCCCTCACAAATTCTTTCTTCACCACCACTTCCTTGACATGGTGGCACTGCTTCAATCCCTGATTCAAAATCAGAAAGACTTCTATGAAGTCGATGCGAGTTGTTCCAGTTCTGCACTGCTGCAAATAAACTCAGAAGCTGGCCCATAGTGTAACACGTGTAGATGTTTCCTCTTTCAGAAGGGAACTATGCCTCTGCAGTCACAGAAATAATTTCTTTCTTTGTCAGAGAATGAAAAAGCAAAGCTAGAGACCGTCCCCTCCCTTCTGCCATGGAACAGCAACAGGAGGGAGAGGACTTCCCAGCCTCCTGCCAGCCCTCTGCACTTTGCTCAAGGACTCGAAGCTCGGAGGCACTTTCCTTATTGGCTGCATCACCCATGGTGCTCAGCCTTCTCTGCCCTGCCCCTGTCAATGCCCAGCTGTCTTTCCATCCCAGCTACACTTCCCTGTTTTCCTTATCCTCCCTCCTTACTATGCACTGAGCTTGGTGCTTTTTACCTCGCACCAACCCTTCCCCTCCCTGGGAGACCAGTACAGGTCCCACTGCTCTCCCTAGCAAGCTTTCCCTGGGCTTTTCTTTCAGTTCAGGTAAGTGATCAGCCTGCTTGGTTTGTTCATATGCCAGATCCCTTGCAGTCTCTGCCATTTCTCCTCCTCGGCTAGCACTCTTCCTTCCTGCATATATGTAGAGCTTGTGATACTACAATGTTACTTAAATAAATGCAACCTGAGAGTAAAAAAAAGCAAGATACTGCAGAGTGAGAAGCAAGTACAGTTGCACCCTTCATGCACCCTCCAACTGCAGAGGGACATCCTGCAACTTTCTTAGGACACCAGCATCTGCTCTAAGAAGAAGGTCCAGCAAACCTTGAGTACAGCTAGCACGTGCAAACAGCCCATGGGAGCAGCAGGTAAATAGAAAGGTGTCCCATTATCAAATCTCAATCACAGCACACATGGCACTTGCCCTTGCATTGGCCTCTTAGCCAAGGTCTGTTTCTACAGCCAGTGACACAGTTGCAGTCCAGGATGCAGGATGGTCATGCAGCTAATTCCCTTTGTCAGCAGTGAATGAAAGGAGAACAATAAGGTACTGTCAACTCATGCCATTTTTTGATGCTTGCAGGATTTTTTTTTTCCCTGCTAACATGGTAAAACCTGTTGGTGAAACAATCAGTAGCGTGTACTGCACAACACAGCAGCCACAGAAGGCAGAGGTAGAAATGAGCCAGGAGCAGGAGAAAGCAATAAAGAAAACCTCTTTAGTTGCCAGAATGGATGAGAAAGGCCTTCATGTGCAGGTGGAGAATACCACCAGCCACTACCTCTTTGATGTGGAATGGGAGAGGTTCTTGGGGAAAGTGACAGCTCAGATGGGTCTGCCAGAGCAGAGGTACCATTTGCACATTACAAGCAAACGTCTTCATCTGGGCTGTTTCCACTACAAAAAAGGAAGAGATCGAGGTAGAGGTTACTGTGAGAGAAAATTAGATAGGCAGTGCAGTTCCCCCCCTCTCACAAAAGCAGGGGAAGACCACCTCATTTCAGATGGCTCTCATCTCACCACACCTTCTCTTGCTCCAGAGCATGGAAGAAAGTTATGTTTTCCCAGGTTCAGGTCTCTATTCCCAGGACCAGCTAGCTCATGCTGCCTTCTCCCAGTGTTCAGAACCTCAGCCTGAGGATCACATTCAGCCCACCCAACAGCGCCTGGGAAGGCAAGGCACTTGCGGGCTAGCTGACCCCTTGAGAACTAGTCCAAACCCCTCAGCCAGTTCTGAACGGATTGCCATTTACCCAGCCTGGCAGAATCTCCAAATCTGCTGCAGACACCAGAATGTGAACGTCAGTACTCTAAGACAGCGTGAGATGCCAGTCCACCCACTGCATAGAGGAATCGTAATCCATCCTCATCTCCCTTTCCAACATAAGAATGAAGTGCATGGTCCTTTTCACACAGTAGGACAAAACTAAATTCTAATCACTATGCAAATTATGGTAGAAATGGTCTCCTTATCTGATGCCCATATTCATTTTTTATTCCTGTTAAGAAACAAGGAAAGTTTTGGGGCTTCCCAGATGTGGTAGGTGGGATGCAGAGAATGCATTCTAGCATAGACACACTCGTAATGGTCAAGTCCTGGCGGGAACTATTGCAGTTCTTGCCTGTTAAAGCTTTGTGACAAACCATTCCTACACAAATACTATAAACCCAGGGCATTTTCAACTCTGTACCTATCACCCCCTTTCAAAAGATCAGTCAGTCTGGTAGTCCTTAGTGATTTTGGAAAAATCTGATGTAGACATTTCTGTAGGTTTTGTTCTTCATACAGTTTACCAAAGTACTTGGGCCAGAGATCATCCCTGCGACCAAAAAAAAATAATAAACCAACCCAAAACCAAAACACAGACTGCATACAGGAAGAGTTACCTCTGTTCAGCATTGACTGCAATACACTCTTTTCCTGTACCTCTGACCATCTAAAGCCATTTTCCCTAAGTACTGAAAGTCTAGCAGTCCTTGGGAGGACAAGAACATGACAAGAAACATTAGAGAAATGACCAAAACCATAAAAGTTGTGACTTCCAATATCTGCTTCCTTAGAACCAAGTGAAGCTATAAGTAAGGGAACCATCGTCCTTTCCTCTCCAGTGGATGAATGTTCCTACTTCATGCCCTGCAGGGTCATGTGTGACAAATGCAGTTTATCATATGGCTCTGAGATGTATCATATGTCTCTGCAAATTACTGTATCACATGGATAACCCCAGGATACACACACAAACACATCAGTTACACCACTACAGAGAAGCATGAAACTTGTTGGTTTCTGTTTTTTTAAACCCACACATTAGCTCAGGCTCAAGCCCGCCTTCTCCATGTGATGACAAGCGGAGAAGTAGCAAACACCAGGGAGCATATCACTTCCACTTGTCCTGCAACCAGCCAGCAGGATGTTGCACAGAGTAAATAGCACATTTAAGAGCCAGGAACGGGTTTAAGTATCTCTAGGTGTTTAGACTGGGGGGAGGGGGGCTGGCTTAATATGCAATGTGTGTTTGCAGATAGTTATCCAGAAAAGCATGTCCAAGTAGCATATGTTGAATTCCTCTTGATTTTGTACTTGAAAGCATCCCAGAGAGCATGGGCACTCAGCTACAGACCTCTTCCAAGCATAGATTCTGGCACCTAAAGAAAGTGCAGAGACCATGGCCTATTTCCCCTGGCACCCCGTCTCTAGAAACAACCTGTTCTGGATGCTTGCAGATGAGCCCGACCATGCCTCTCCCACCCCTAACTCCACACCCCATCTCCCACTCCTTGTCGTCCATTCTTCCTTTGATCTGGGCTTGGGAAAGCTTGATGTTTGCCCTATCTAATGTCACTATGGATGCTCATCTTGTTACACTAAGGGCTACTGTTCACACAGAATAGTGATGTCTGCAAATGTGTGGGGCATGGCAAAACAAGCACACATACAGCACTTGCAAGCTGCTTGTTTGGGAAGAGCTTCAGCAAAGGCATGGCATACATGGGAAAGCTTCACCCTCTTACTGCCCGTGGAAATGCCAGTCCAAATTCCCACAGCTTAAATCTCATGGCTTTGACCTGACCACCTCCTATTTGTTGGCTGTAGGCATTCAGAAAAGCCTGTGAAATGAGTGATGCTTAGGTCAAGGGACACTATGGATCATGGTGTGGGGATCTTGGGCAATTCAACCTTGGTGTGCCAAACTGGCAGCATACTTAAGACTTTTGATCCCGTGATGAGACTTTTCACGTCATGGGTTTTCTATTGCAACCTGCCTTGTGAAAACCACACACCCTAAAGGGAGAAGTTGCCAGAAGCACGCAGAAAGACCAGCCTCTTCTCTAGATGGGTGGATAGAGCTGGTTCTCTGTCACACACACATAAAGGCTTATTGAGCTAACGCTTCATCCACAAACAGCTGCAGAAAACATGACAAATCTTACCAACTTGAAATGTCCTCCTACCTTTACCTATTGGTAGGAAGCTCTCTCACTTCTACCCTGTCTCCCTGTCCAGATGCAAGGTGGAAATATCCCAAAGAGCTACCAATCTGCTCAGTGGAATCTGAGCATTCCCCTGACCTCATCATACCGTGACATTAGGGGGGGAACCCTCACTTGCTTAAACCATCATGCCCACACGCAGCATTGCTCCCAAACAGGAGCAGCCATCCACACCTCTGTTCGCCTGACGCTCGCTATTACCCCCCTCCTACCCGGCTTGACAGGTATAGCAACAGGGATGAAGCCAATTGCTGGCAGGGTACCAGTGCTCCTCCAGGGCCACAGTCACAGACTATGAGGCCTGTCCGGTTACTTTTCTTTGCTCTGCTGGCTGGGCATCAACATTTCCAGATGGAGAGCTAGGAAGGAACGCTGCTGTGGGCAAGCTGCCGCTGACGCTGCAGAACCCCGCTGCCTCCCTGCAAAGCGTCTGATGTTGGCCATTGCCTGACACGGCCTCCAAGGCTAGAGAGCAATTTGTACAAAATGAGTTTGCTCTCGCTGGACAAATACTGCTTTGCCAGTCACAGGTGACTTCATACCTGACTTCTTAGGGGGCTCCACTGTTGTTGCCCCATGGGAGTGTGTTTTAGATGCAGGTGTTTTGGCTGCTGGGTCTCAGATAAGCAATTCTGCGAGTGTGCAGGCAGCTGCCCTCTGGCAGGTGGGCAGTCACTTGTGAACAGGTCTGGGGCAGAGGATGCTCCACCGAAGCTGAACTCTGGTCCACAAAGGTGTGCTTTGGGACTGTATGCTCCAGTATTTTGTGTGGCGAGCATCCACCACTCCAATAAACTCTGCTGGGGGAACAGGGAAGGGCAAATGGACAGTGCAGCTTGATGCAAATGCCAGCTCCTTCTGCAGGGTAAGCAAATACTTTTTCCTTTCCTTACATATCGTATTTGTGTATATGACCAAAAAGAAGCACGTTCTAACCCATAGGTATTAAACACAGTTAGGCTTATTCTATCCTCAGGGAACAAAAATCTGTCTTTATTTTCCATCAGTGGCAAAATTCCCCTGGGATTGTCTGTGCACGATGTCTTTGCCCAACATATGTATCATCTTTGCTGCTGTTTTATCCATAGCTCTGTTTTTTAAGCAGGCTGCTATAGTCTAAAATTAGACCAGACACATATCAATAACACCAGAGAGAAGGAATAATCTGAAAAATAGCAAGGTCTTTTAATCTGTGTAGACTTCAAAGAGCACCAGTTTTCTCTTTCAAATAAAGGCAATCCAGTGTCCTCATTAAAGTAGGAAAGGCCTTTGCCAGGTATTTTATCAGTACCTGCTTATCTCTTTCTGGGCCTCTGCAAAGGCAGGCTTGATTCCTTGCAGTAGCAGATCACCAACTCTCTCAATATGGAGCACATCTTAACCCAGATGCTTTCTGACAAACTTCTTCCCCCTTCACCCACATGTCAAGCATATCCCCGCTCAGTCTTGCCTGTAGCATCCACAAGACAACTACACCAGTCAATTCTCTGCAATGTAAAGGACCTATTTTTAGAGGTCTTTAAGATGACAAGAAATGCTGACCTCAGAAAACTGTGAATCACCAACTCCTTATTTCATCTTCCTTGCCTGCTCGCTCTCCGTGGAAGCAAACCACCACCATCTGGCCAACTTGCTCCAGAGTCACCGCCAGGCCAGAGCTGCATTTTGAGCATCTCTGCTCCTTGGTATATTCCCAAAAGTCTTGTCCATGCCAACCCCACAGGTCCGATTTTCATTCCCCCGTGCCGCCAACCTCAGCGACTTCTCCCTGTGCAGCACGGGGAGGGGATGCGGTGACTCACCCAGGCTCATGATGCCCCTGCCAACCGGCTGTTTGTTTGTTTGAGTGATTGTATTGTTGAAGTCCCCGTTGCCACATTTGTAACTATATTCTTTTTTTTTTTATGACAACCAGAAGTTCAGTTTTATAAACAGATGCTGCTGTGGGCCTCTATTACTCAGCTGGATCAACGTCAGTCGTTTTTCCAGGCTGCGGTCTCTGTACTGCACACTGAGTCAGAGGCAGCCCTGCACAGATTTCTTTGAATTGCTGCTTTCCTCCCAGCGACTCTTGACTCCCTGCCAACAAAGCAGGGCGTAGCTCATTAATTTCACCCCCCCCCCCCCCTTCTCCCTCTCTTTAAAGGCAGACTGATTCATAGTAACTCCTTTAAAACAGAGTGGAAAGACACCACCCTCCCGCACCACCGGAGGAAACTTAAAGCACCACCGGGTCACTCCCCGTCACTACAGCTCTGCGCTCCAGGACACCAGCACTGCCTCCCAGCACGCTCCTGCTCCCACAGGTCCCAGGACAGGCCCCAGCCCACACGGTAAGAGCGGCTCTCGAAAATCCTCAGCGACTTTTCTCCCTCACTGGCGGCTGCTCCCCTCGCCCGGCAGCTCCAGCCTGCTTTCCTCCTCTGCTCCGCCACTTCTCTTGAACTTGGCACGGGAGCCGGCTACGGGACGCACCTTAACCGTCCAGCTTTTGCTTTGAAATCAGCTGCGTGACGGGAGCAAAGCGACGCTGCAAGGTGCCCGGGCTGCAACCGTCGAGTGCTGGCAGCAGCAGTGTTATTTTGGCCTCCGGGGCATGTGCAGCCGGGGCGCGGGCACAGGGAGCCCAACCTGGGCCAGCCCGGGCGCAGGAGCTGCCGCGTGCTGCCGGAGGAGCGTTGTTGACAAACGTGGGAAACGCCTGCTTGAAATTAGGGCTGCTGGGTCAGCGTTTCTGGCTCTCGCTCGCTTTTGTCTGCGCGTCCCTCTCCCCTCCATCGGTAGTTAGCCAAGCTTTAATTTAAAACAACAGCAATCATTCCGAGTGAAGTCTGAGAGGCCCCAGCGGTGCAGGCTTTGGGGTACAATGGAGAGGACCTCTCTTTTTCTGTTGGGGTCCCGGCTCCGGAGGCTGAAGCCGAGCCCCAGTTCTTAAGCAAAGCCACACGAGGGGTAGAAATCCATGCTACGCCTTCCTTGGCAGCGCAGACCCTGGGGTGGGGAGCACCGAGAGGCGACGTGAGGGAGCGGGTGGAATTGCTAAGAGCACCACTGCGGGCTGCGTGGTGGGGTGCGGTGGGGGGAGGCACTGATGGGAAGCGTAGGATTGCAGAGACTGGCAATTTTCCTTATTCACCTGCCTTTTTCCACACAACCACCCCTTCCCTCCCTCCTCCTCTTCACCAGTTCTCTCACTTCATCTGTCTGCTATGGTTTGTATCTTGCGGTCACATCTGAACTATTTTTGAGGTCTGAGAAAGGGAGTGCAGCAAAGCCAGTTTTTTGGCACCAGACTTCGGTTCCTGTTGCAGGAACCCAGCCCACCCCTGCACAGTTTCATGGGTCTGAAAGAGACTGAAACAGTATTTAGCCCAGTCCGGCTGGGACTCAGGCTGGTGCTGTGGACAGTTACTATATATGAATGACCAAGAAGCTGAGCTCACCTTAACCTTGTGGCGGAAGGATGGATTTTGTGAATTTTGAGGTCCCCTCTGGCCCTATTGCTTGCGGTTCGGTCACGCAGGAGTGCCTCCTGCCTGAGAAATAGATGTGAGTGGTAGGGAAGCTGACTGAGGCAGCGAGAGCATTTGCAGGGCAGTCAGCAATCAGTCTGGGAAGAAAGCATTTTCGGAAGTTGTCGTTTACCACCATTAACAATGAAATCGGTTTGCAAAAAAAAAAAAAAAAAAAGGAAAAAAAGCTGTGGCCACAGAGCAACTTTCTCAAAAGCTTTGAATTCCTCAAGGCACCTCTGAGAGCAGCTTTGCCCAGGAACTGCCCACTTGACATTTCTGGGTGAAGTGGGATTCTTTTCTGAGCATACACACAAGAGGGAGCTGGGCATGAAGAGTGTGAAAACTTGGAGCCCATTAGCTATCGTTCCTATGATAACAGGGGTTTAAGGCAGCCGAATGCCTCCACCCAGCCCACCTCACACAGCTGTCAAACCGGGGCGCTGTGTGCGGAGAGTGCGGGCTTAAAGGCAGCTTGTTTCTATTTGCTGCCTTGGGGATCAGCACGGGAAAAGGATCAAAACTGAGGTATCTTACTGTCACTAACCCTGCAGTGCCTGGAAGCACACCCTGACATGCAGCTCCTTCACGTGAGGCACTGCACACCCACGTAAGGAGTTCCCCCCAGTAGGCTCCCCTGGCGGCTCCCCCCAGCTATGACTAACCATTCACACCCGTGGCACACAGTCCGAGCCATTCATCCAGGCCACCCTCCTGCGAGAGCCGGCCACCTCCACCGGGCACGTGCCATCCCGAGGTAGACATCCGAGAGAGATGGAGTCGAGCCGCACCCAAGGACGCGTTCATGGAGGAGGGACTTGGGTTCTTGTGGAGAATCACCCAGTTTTGGAACGGGTGCCTCAGAGCTGCAGGGTTGCTAGTGCTCCCCAGTACCCTGCTGAGGACAGAGAGCCCTGGGCTTGGAAAACCGGCCCTGCTGGCCTAGCCGGTGGTCTTTGAATTTTGCAGTGTGCGAGCAATGCAAGTGCATGCAGGAATTGCTGTTTGGTGGCCTGGGGTGGAGCAGAGGTTGTATTTTGAAACAGTTCTGGGAGATCTGCTGATAATAGCCAGCATTTTTTTGGTAAAAGACCCACCTCAGGGCCTTGTTTATAATGAGATAGGGGAGATGATTTGCTGCAAGCAGGAATCCTTCTCTCTATTCACCCCCCTCCCAGCTGCAAGGCTGGCACATGGCACTCAGCCTGCGCCTGCTTGAGTTTCCTCAGAGCAAAAAGCTGGAGGAGCGGCGGGGTACAGCCTGCTTCCGTAGCCCTGCCAGCTCCCATGGGGCTTTACAGGCCCCACCAACCCCACGCGGCAGCCACGACACCCCTTCCACGGCACCTGTCCGCTTGCTCACCCCCCCAGTTCCCTTCGGCTGCTGGACGGGCGCGCTCCTCGCTGAGTGCTACTCCTGATGGCGAAGGGGAAGGCACCTGATGCCGGGCTGGGAGTTGCCCTCGGATACTCAAGTGCCCCACAAGGCAAGAAATAGCACTACTAGAGCCCTTTGATCTTGATGGGCTCCTGTGCATGTGCCCTTCTATAGGGAGGTGACAGCACTGTCACACACAACACAGGGCAGGGTGTGGCACTCCTAATTTTTTTCCTTCCTCCTGTTCTCCTGAAAAAAAAGTAATGAAAAAGCACTAAAAGATGAGATTTCGTCACCCTTCCTTCAAGGCAGGGAGAAGTAAGAGACCCAGGGGTGCTCTTTTACACCTCCAAAAGGAGGGCAAGGAAGGGGATTTCCTATCTATCTCCCCATCTGAAGATGGATTCTTAGTACTTCATGGGTCTTTTCTGCTGAGGCAAAGCAGTGTGCACAGAAAAGGAGGCTCTTCTCCCCGGCCCTGCTTTTTTGACAGCCCCTGCCAGGACTGGTAACTAACTGGTAGCTGCAGTGCTGTAATACTGCCCCTGAATAACCACGCTGAAGCACCAGCTCAAATGTGACTATACAGAGCCTTTGTCAGAGCCAGTCCACACCCAGTCATCCCACACCATGACACAGGGCCCAGCACCAGTTCCCCATATAATCAAGAGTGCCTCCTTTCTTGAACTGCTTTCTGCTGTTACACTGCAGGGAGGGCAGCAAAGCAGCACATCTGGGGGCTGCCATCTGGAGCATGATTTCTTCAAACCCCGCTGGGGGAGTTTTGGAAAGTACCTCCTTAGTTAGAACAGCTGGACAATGAACAAAGGAAACCCTGGCCAAATTTGCAGCTCCACGCACCCTCCTCCTCCTGAACTGTTTGCGGCAGGGCAGAGAGGACACGGAAGCTGCTCTCTGAGTAAGACCAAACGTAGCCCATGCCTTGTCATGGTAGGGAGGGACAGGTTAGGACAACTCGGCTCCAGAACCCACGTTGCCTAAGGGAGTAACTGGTTTGCCAAGCTCATAATTAAGATCTATCCCCTTTCCCCTGTGAAAACCAGTCTGTACCGCAGGCATGGGGAGATACCCACGATGAGAGCCCAGGGACAGATCCTGGACTAGGTTGTCCTCAGCCATGCAGAGAAATGCAATGAACTATGAGCCCTGGAGTGGCTGACAGCAGGTGACTCATGCCGAAGGCTTAGCTGGTGTGATGTGGGGCCACCTTAGCAATACGTTTGGATTCGAGGAAATCCAGGGCAAGGACCTTCGCTGTCCTTTTGCCCTCGCAGGGCAGAGTCTGCTCAAGGAGGGGAGTTGTGAAAGCAAGTGCCACAACGGGGTCCAGCGTCCACATTCTTCTCATTCCGGAGAGACATCTCCCCTACGGGTCCCAGCAAGCCTCTGGAAAGGACAGTGAGAGCCATGGGAGCAAGAGGGGAGAGCTGCAAAATGCTCACAGCTGGGAGCAGGTTGGTCAGCGGGTTGCTCCAGGAACGTGGACCACTGCTGAAGGAAAGCTAGGCTCCGAGACCGGCACTGCCACTGGTCGTGCCAGCGCAGGCAGCTGAGCCAACCTGCCTGCTAGCTGGCATCCAGCGGCTGCAGCCAGGCCAGCGTGGTGTGCGCTGACAAGGGGAGTTCTCGGTGCCTGGTGGAAAGCCGTTTCCTCACGTAACGTGAGCTAGAATGACACCTGTACCGTTCTGCCAGCCCATGCTAATCACAGGGGTAAGAAGCCCTCTTGAAGCCAGACGGGGCATTTTACCTCACGACCACCTTTACCCCACCCTGCACAAAGCACCGACCAACTCCAGGCTGCACAGCATCGTCTTGCTTCTGCTTTCTCCTCACGCTCCTGCTTCCCCCAGTCCAACACTCGTGCACTGCGGGTTGAAAGAAGGAGCTATCACACAATTTTGCAATTTAATCCTGCGCAGTCTTTTCCAAGTTGGCTTGCAGGAACAAGGACAGCCTCGAGGCAGGCTGACCCAGAAGCTCAGACTCTTTAGATGCCTAAGTCGCATCGACCTCAGTGTCTCATAGGCTGTACTGGCATATTCAGAGGTTTTGCAGTCTTGAGAGAGAGGGACGCTATCTGATAAGGAGCCACTTCTTTTTCAGAGTTACCCTCCCCTGAAAAAAAAAAAAAGGGAAGATCTTTACAAAACTGTCTCTGTAAATCAGAGAATTGCAGTTTTAATTTAAAAATGCAGCCAAAAGCACAGCCGATGTGGGCTTCACGGACCTTCCACCTGTTGCAAGGAGGAAAAGCAGGAAGTCCCACCAGAAATGATCTGTGCACTTTTGCTCACACCACGCTGTAACCTGAACTTTCCTGTCAGAGCTGTCAGATGGTTTCTCCCACGTGGGCACTGTCAGTGTCAAAGTCACACAGATAGATCCGTGCACCCATAAGGAAGCCGCGCATGAGCACCAGGCAGGCAGACACACGCTCGCACACACGGCTCAGCTCTGCTCACGGGGAA
Source organism: Astur gentilis (assembly GCF_929443795.1). NCBI lineage: Eukaryota > Metazoa > Chordata > Aves > Accipitriformes > Accipitridae > Astur > Astur gentilis. The sequence continues at coordinate 16,587,201 of NC_064913.1, forward strand.
ACCGCAGACGCACATTCCCATTCACGGAGGGAGCCACGCAGAGCTGCGGACGCACACCCCGACACACGCCATGTCATCGCCCGGACCGACAGTCCTCCCACAAACGCTTCTCGCCTATCTCGGCATCTTGCCTGAACCCCTGCGAGTCACAGCAACTCCCACGTCTAATTAACCCACCCAGGGGCCATCCAACGCCCTCAGGGGTGAGGGTGCTCCCCACCGCACCTCCAAACGTCCGGAGGAGCTCTTCTGTGCCCCCAGTAGCTCGAAGGACCCCCTCCCCACCCCTCCCTCTCGCTCGGTGCCCATCAGTCCCAGCCCTTCCCTGGCGTGTCTGGTGTGAGGAGTGACAGCGTTTTCCTCCAGCAGCGGCGGCTGGCTGCCTGCCGGGCCCCAGGCGGCTGTCTCTTCCCCTTCCTACTACCAAGCGAGCTCTGGAGTTTCAGTTGTTGTCACGTGGCTGAGCGCTTGAGGGTGGTTTCTTCTGGAGAAAATGCCAATTTCTCACTGTCTGCCCTAGGAGCTCTGATATTTCCCCACTCTCCTATGAATCACGAGCATGAGAGCTGGAAAACCCTTGTGTGTCATCTTTTGTGACACCCCCTTGCATCTCTCAGCGAGTGGAGGTTCGTTAGCACGGGTGGATTCTTGAGGACTTTGATCCCACAAGAAGTGATTCACATGCTGAGGCTTTACCGCTCCCCTGGGAAGGCAATTCCCCTGATCCCTTGGAGACCATATCGCCAGGAAACGCTTCCCAAGAGCCAGACAAAATCTTCCATTTACTTAAGCTTATTTTCAGTTGTAGCCCCTCAGGCCGCTCTACACTTTCCTTTCGGCTTACATTCATCTGCTACTTTTGCAGCATCGCTGTACCCCATGTGGTCACCACAGCCACCACCCATGAACACACAAGATCTTCTCGCTGCCATAAACCAGAGGCTCCAAAGGTCTCCGTGTCCCCACGCACACCTCCTGCCCAACCCTTTTCCCACACTTGTGAAACCTCTTTCCAGAGGCACCAGCCTACTCATCCACATGTCTATAAAAAGCATCCGATGTGTAAATTGAGTCAGGCCGGTCTGTCAAAACCAGGTTGTCAACAGCAGTGCTGGCGTACAGTGGTTTATAAAAGTCTGGAGTCAGCAAGGATTCAGCTGGATCTGAAGCAAGAAACAGAGCAAAGGGTGAAAGTAAAAAGATTCTCCCCTGTTGTTGTTTAAAGTTGTTCGTGAGCTTTCTAGTAACAATGTGACGGGTCCGAAGTCACCGTGCCACCAGAATATCACAGAGATCTTCACATCTTTGCATCCTGCCAAATGACCCCGGCCATGATGAGGACTCATGCTCATATCACACACAATGCCAAGGCGTGCAGTTGTAGCAGGGCTAAGATGCAGTCAGGGCCTCAGCTCAGTCAGAAGGCAGATCTACAAATTCTGCAGAAGGTTTTACCCCACCTTGAGGTTTCCCTTACTGGTAGCATCATGGCAGCATTGCTATTTGTAGGTTGGCTTTGCAGTGAGGAATCCAGCAGTGAAAAAGGTGGCAGTTTGTGGCTATCATCTCAGACAATATCAAATAGTTTTTATTTTCTGTCCCATCCTCTCCAATTTTCCCCTTCCTTTTCAAGCGGCCTTGGCCCGGATTCAAACCACCAGTATTTCTGGTGTGACTCTGTGCCACCTCAGACAGTGGCCAGGTTCACATGCTTTCTCTCTTTTTTAGACCTTCTCCTGCCACCATCAGAGACAGCGTACTGGGTGAGACAGACCACTGATCTGACTCACTGCCGTATTCCTTATATTCTGTGGTGGCAGCTCGGGAAGGCAGAATTTCTTTCATCTTGGTTGCTTTCAATCTATGGAGATTTTTGTCGACATTCTGGCCAAAACAATTTGCTCTTTCCCTGAAACGCCATCTTTCCCTTGTTGAGAAATTGAATGTATCAAGCCCAAGGGACTTCAGCTGGAAAACTGAGTTTTAGAGGAGTCAGAGGTCACCACGGTGCTCACAGATGGTGCGATTTAGACATCCTCAGCTCCCCGGACACTATAGGCGGCTATAGGCTGTTGGCTGAGTTCTCCCCTCAGCCAGCATCTCTCACAGTATGCCTCACGAACTCACCCTGGGAGAGGCAGTCCCAGGGAGGAACCTCAGTTCAGAGAGGAGACCAGGAATGGGAGTTAGATGAGCTACATGCTGTAGGAACACTTCAGATCGGAAATATTTCAGATTTAGTTGAGAGCGCTCTGATTTTTCACCCCAACCAACCTGATTATTCCTGCAAGAAACATCCTGTACAGTTCCTCTCTACTCCATTCACTGCAGTGCACTTTCTGCCAGAAGCAAAGGACCACTACCTAATCTGGTTTACCCTCTTGAGTAACCCACTCCTTATGTTTGAGGAACTGTACCATTGGCCTTTGTCATATCTCCAAGTGGCACTTTGCATTCCACCCTGCTAAGCAGCAAACCAAGGGCAAGGACTCACTTCTCCAGATTGCCCTCCAGACAGAAGGATCCAAAACACTTAAGAAGACACAGGGGTGATATGGGTGGCTACACTTGGCCTGGATGAGAAGACTTTGTCTTAGTTTTTAAGGGATAATGCTTGCCTGCTTGAACTTGAACTAGGGTGCAGCAGAGCTATGTGTTGTTCCCCAGTATGTGTACTCCTGCATGGTCAGAGAAATAGTCTCTACACAGATAAGGGTCTGTCATGCTTATCTGTAGGCTTTTTTTGTGCTGAAGGCTGCTACAGTGATTGCTATTCATGGTTACTGTTGGTGTGGCTTGTTATTTCTCCTCATCCATCGTCCCAGGAAAAAGAAACTCGGTCTGCTGTCACCAGTGCAAGATCTTCTCTTGACTCATGCAGGCTGTTCAGCAGGTGCATGACCGTCACTCCTTCTTCCCCACCAGCCTGTCCTACCTCAGTAGTCATTCAAATCTCATGTCTCAGCTCTGTTTTTCTTGGCTTAGCTGGGGTCTCTCCTCTGGAAGACATGCCAGGATGCTCCATGCAGGATTCACAACCTGGTTGCTTGACTGGTTCTTGAGAATCAGCCCTAAAACCGACAGAGTGTCCTGAACACTTGCAGGGTTAAATAATTGTGGTTTTGGGAGCTTTGGGGTGAGTCAGTGGAAAAAACTGGCAGCTCTAGGAAGGCTAAGACTGACTCATAGCCCAGGAAGAGCCTGAGAAGCTCTAAATCCAGCTGCAGTTTAGGTAGGGGAATGGAAGAAAAGGCATTTGCATGCAATTGTGTCCTATTGCTCCAGCAATGTGACCCCACCCTGTAGCGGAGAAAGATGTCTCACACTTAAGAAATGGAAAGAGTATCCTGTCAGTCACCAATGCTCTGCCAGCTTCTCTGTCTAATGGGAGGAAAAGTCTGTGCCGTACCATCAGAGACAGAGATGACTCTGTTTCAATGCCGTTCGTTCACCCACTGCTCCTTTGGGATTGTTCTCTAGTGTTTTATTTAAAAGGCAGGGAGAGATGAAGGAAGGGGAAAGCGAATGAATAGAGAGGGAGGCCTGTGCTTTAACTCACAAAGAATCAAAACTAAGCTGTGAGCGCATATCACGGGGGAGTTTGCGTTTGATAGCATGTGTATTCAGGGAGAGGTGCTGATGTTCTCAGGAATTAGGTGCACTAAAAGCACCTGAACTAACAGTGCTTTCAAGCAGTGCGAGAATGGGGCAGAAAAAGCAAATGGAATAAAGGATTTGGTTTTTTTCTTAGTGTATTGGTCAAAGTTCTGTGTGTGGTGGTTTTTGGGTTTTTTTAACATTGAAAAGTAACATTTATCCCTCATTTTCATTTCTGAACACAAACAGAAGATGCATTTAAAATGACTGTTCTAGTCTTTTAGGGTGTCATGAAAGTAGGTTTTTGGTCTTTCAATTACAGGGCTTTTTTTGAAGGCCCTCAAAAATAATTGGCATAACCCCCACTGAATTAGTTTTTAAAGAGGCCATGGAAAAATATGTCCATCTAAGAAAGAAGAAAGTTTAGTCACTGTTCAGTAAAGGCAAATTTCAGAGCAGGCAAACTTGCCACCATTTGGTGTATGCATACCAATACACTATGGTGGCAAGAGCTCTAGTTACAGTTTGTGTAAGAACCAAGGTAATCAGAAAAAAGGATGACAAGTAGTCAAAGGCATAGCAAGATTTGACTCAGAGGCTCTATTCAAGGCACCTGCTGCAGGTATGTAACTTAGTCATGGCAGCAGTGATAGATTCTCAGCTCAAGGTACAGTGGTGATATCCATATCGGTTGCCATCCAGCATTTTGAAACCCTTGTTCCTTTTGCAGTCAATGGAAAGAAACGTTTTAAAGCTCAAGACAGGTGTTTATCATGTGGTAGCCTGCATATAGTATTGAGAACCTGGATTTTAGCAATGCTGAACTCATAAATGACTGTCACTACAGTCAGAGAGGAACTCCTAAGAAGGCTGTACTTTCTCCAAGATCATCGCTAAGGGAGGCACTGTGACAAGAGAGGGTATGGTGACCGGGCCACCTAGGCGAATCAAACCCTGGAGCACGAGGAGTTTGCTAGGACACCCCAAAGCAGACAAGCAAGTCCAGCCCATGTTCAGCAAGCCGGGGCTAAAGGGCTCCAGAGACATCTCCCAGGTGAAGGAAACCTCACAGCTGATGCTGAGGAGATAGGACCCGTCACCAAACCTAATCTGTCCTTCTAAGGAGTGGCCTCATTTGGGTGGGAGGAATGACCTAACAGAGCTGGTTCCTTGACATCCTGAACTCAAGGAATTCCTCCTGGTCATCATCTAATGCTGACCTGGACAAAGAGCCACTGATGGAGAAGCCTGCCCGCCCGCTGTGGTTTGGGCAACGGTATCCAAAGCAGTGCAAGGAATAGCTGCAGCACTTTACAGGAATACACTCCCACACATGGCTACAATGAGAGGAAAGACAGGAGTGGAGAAGGTGGAGTCACTGAATAAAAACCCCACATTTCTGGGACTTTACAAAGCCTTTCGTTACAGTTTGCGTGAAAGACATCATAAAGTATAATTGTGTTGTTCCATGACAATGTTACCACACCCTGTACAAATGGTGACAGCATCAAATCTTACCTGAGTCACCTGGACCAAAATAACTTGAGAGCCAACATTAATCACATACTTGAGACACTGCTCTTCAGTACCAGCACTACCACAAGAAAGAGCAAGAGAGCCCTGTGAAACTTTCTAGGAAGCAGTCTTTCACTGGCCACAGAGTGGACCCAGTAAACTCTTCTGCTTGATTTCTGTGGCTATACTGCAGAGACAGTAATGCCTGGAAGGAAAATTGCCTGTAAAGCACTGTGAGCTTGCAGGGTACAGAGGCACCCCCCCCCCAAAAACAAACCAAAGAGGAATTTGCATTACAAGAGAATCTTACTGCAGTAATAGAGATCTGCATGCCTCAAGTTTTAAAAGGGAAACAGGCAGTTTTCATTGCAAACCTAAGCATCTTCCCCTGCCCCAGAACACCTCAGTGGCATTTCTGTTCTGGTTATTCTCCTCTTCACATAATGGAGCAGACCATTGAGTAGGGTTAGCCCCCCCAGACCACTCCACACCGCTGTTCAACACCCGTTGCACCCAGGAACACACACTCCTCCACTCCCGACCAGCTGGAGGAGGCTGTTCCACGAGAAGAAAAAGGGGAACAGAAGGAGGAAATCTTTCCTGACCTCTCTGAATCCTGTGGGCAAAAATTCCTCTTCCTGGAGTGTAGGCCTGGTGTATGTCATTTTTACTTTACATAACCACACACCAATTTAAGCAACCTGTGTATATACACGGGCTATTTTTAAAATGCCCCTGAGCTAACTACCCCTGCTCTACATCTCCTCCCAAACTAGTTCCTTTACCTCCAGGCTTTCTTTAAGCTCTTGAGCAACTCCCTTGCAGATTTTGACAAAGGTTTTAGCAATGTTTTTTGGTGACTACATGCTTCCAGAATGGATTTAAAATCACCTTGTTTTCTTGCATGCAAATAAAGCCTGTACTAATGCTGTTCTTTGATTCAGCCCTTCCCTTCACCTTCCCTCTCTGTTTCTGTTCTCCTCCAGAGCTCTCCATATCGGTGCCACCGGGACCCAAGATGTTGGTGCTACTGGCTGGTATCTTTGTGGTCCACATCGCCACTGTCATCATGCTCTTCGTCTCCACCATTGCCAACGTAAGTCGAGACCGCCCTGGATGAGCCACGGCTGCCGTGGGCAGGAGGACGGGCAGCTGGGTGGGTGCTCGGGTCCGTAGGTCAGCGATGGGTGATGATGGGTGGGCTCAGGGAGGAGAAGGGCAGCCGGGGTGGGACAGGACAGCCCCTGGTGGGATGCCCAAGGTGGGCCCCCCCGCGCCCTGGCGGCAGGGAGGGCGGCGGGGACTGGGGGGGGCTCACAGCCGCCTGGGCGGCTGGATCCCCCCGCTGTACCCTCCTGCCGCCTCGCCGGGAAGGGTCTGAGCGGTTTTTCCCCTCCCCGGGTCGTGGGAACCGAGTTCCCCGGTGGTTTGCCTGGAGCAGGTGCCTCCCAGGTTCGGAAGCCTGCGGCATCTCCCACCCGCTTCGGCTCTTCATCTGCTGCCCGCACACGCGGACTTTGCCAGCGCTGGCTCTCGTGGCACTTGGGCTGCTCTCACTCCCCTTAGGGCTTCGTCTGACAACTGGCCAGGAGAGCGAGGCAGGTCGCCTTCCCCGCCTTGTTCAACTGTTTCGTCCTGTTTCAGGTGTGGATGGTGAATAATTCCAGCTTCGGAACGGCCTCATGGGGACTCTGGCTACTGTGCAACAAGACCTGCCAGCAGCTGCCAGTCAGCGGTGGTGATGAGGGTAAGGTGAATTTGAATTTTCATTGTGGTGATGAACCGCAGGACCTTGGTGCACATTACCAAGGCTGAGTCCTGACCTTCTCAAATCTATTCCCTGTGTTTTCACAGCTTCCCTCAAAGCCGCGCAAGCCTTTATGATCCTCTCAATCATCTTCTCCGTCATCGCGCTTGTCATGTTCATTGTCCAGCTGTTCACCCTGGAGAAAGGCAAACGTTTCTACATCACCGGAGCCATCATGCTGGTTTGCTGTAAGTATGCGCGCCTTACGAGAGTTCTGCGTGCGTCCCGCTGCCTCTGCAGGTGCAAGTAGCTGCACGTGTCCACACACATGGCCATCAGGGGAGGTTGTCAGCTAGCTAAATGTTTCCAGTGGCCCATTTTTTTTGAAAACACAGAAACCAAAGTACTGAGGAATTGTAAAGTGTTGGGGTTTTTTTTACTGTATATAATGAAAACATTTCCAGATTTTCATTAGAGAAGCCCAGTGGGTTTTGCAAAATACCTTTGAAAGACAACAAAAAGAATTCAAGTATTTTGGGGGGCAGGGGAATAAACAGTTAGACAGCTACTGCTCATGGGATTCAACATGTAGCAGCAAACTGTCTGCAGATCTTATTACTGATTTCCTCCTAACAAAGGTTTATTCCCCATGGCACCCACTAAACAAGCCCCAAGTGTCTTACGTCATCACGTCTGCAAGAGAAATCCTCCATAAATAAGCCTAAAGGGCAGCAGCCCCTCTCTCATATGGCACAAGACACGCATTACAATCTCAGGGGACAACAGTGCTTCAGAAGTCCTGCAGCAATGCTGGTTTCTGTGCCTTTTCCAACCCTCTTTTCCCCCTTCCTTCCCACAGGGATGTGCATTCTGATTGGAGTCTCCATTTACACAGCTCGGTTCACAGGCAGCATGCTCATGTTCACACGACCTCACCACGGCTACTGCTTCATATTGGCCTGGATCTGCTTTTGCTTCAGTTTCATCATCAGCATCCTGTACCTTGTTCTTAGGAAAAAATAAGGCTGAGGGGAGTCCAAGGGAGAGGGTTGGCTACTGGGAATGGGGAAGAATTGCTCTGCTGAGAGAACTGTTGGGCCAATAGACAGAAACAGCCACCATCATCACCACTGCCACCACCACAGAAAAATCACTAACAAAGCTAGAATCCTCAGAAACTCCTTCACCAAAAGAGGGAGAAACAGCTCCAACTGATCTAGCACTCCCGGGGCTGTTGCGCCACAAATCTGCAAGTGACCCAGACAGCTCTTCTCCTTTTCTGCAAAGTCATGTCATACCTTCACAGAGCTTCAAGCTCAGCAGTGATGACTGAAGGGCACCACAAAAAAAAGGGCTACATCTTTTTCCCTTCCTAGAGCCCTTCTCACTTACCTTCTGGTGTGCCTTGTGGGTTGGGCAGTGAGGCTTATGACCCCTTTTTTTGGCCATTGAAACAAATGGGATGGACCTTTTGTTACATTTTTTTTTATATATATATATATTCATATATGTCAAAGTTAAAGACATTAAATTGAGAGGCAACCCAATAGAAATCAGATTAAATTTGTATTAAAATATCTACGGAAATAAGGCAGCAACTTTTTTTGCTGTTCTGTTTACTATTTGATATTCCCACGGTTGAATCAGATACAAGTAGGAAGGGCAAATATACAGGCATGGATGATGGGGGGGTGGGGAGAGAGAGAGAGAGAGAAGTGGGGGCTGGGGGGTGGAATTCACAGGGGTTCCTAATTACAGAGGATGCAGTTGCTCAATGATGCACGTGCAGGGAGGGAATCATCTGGGTGTGTGCCTACACTAAAATCTTCTTTTCAGCTCAAGAACATGGTAACAGCACTGCAACATCACAGATCTTTACTGAGACAAGTCCTTATCTGTAGGCAGGGTTTTATTCCCACATTGTCACCCAGTACATGGTATTAATTGAGAGCCCCACCTTGTGACACAGCTCATCTCAAAGGCAGATGATACTGGTTAGCAGAGGAAATGTATTCCTTAATGAGAGATTAGGAGACATGAGGCAGGGCTTGTGAGTTCTGCTCCTTGCTGCACAACCTTAGGCCAGTCACATAACCTGGTGCTTTTCCATCTGCCAAATTCTTCCATAAAACTATACCTACCTCCCAGGGTTGCTGAGAGATTTTGAGTCCACTCTGTAATACAAGGTCCCCATGTGAAAGGCTGGCATGGGAAACAAAAGCATTGGTACTGCTGCAACCCACAAATTTCTGGCATTTTGAAGAATCTCAGTCATGAGTGGCATTTGTAAGGGACAAGAGGTCAAAACTTCCTGTGACTCCATCCACAACTAAAAGGCAGAGAGTATAAAAAAACATGCAGGTGCAAATTGTGCATGGATGCTATTTACCTCTCTCTCTCTCTCTCTCCCCCCCTCTCTCTTTCTGTTACGTTTTCTTCTTATGTAGACTTTATCAATTTGGTGGATATATTCTAGTACTGTATGTTGCTGTTTCATTAACAAATGTTATTTCATACATAGTCATTGTAAATATTTTGAAATGCATATTTTTAACTTTGAGGATATAAAAATAAAATCTGATTCCCTTTATTATAAAGAGTTTTGCTCTGTTTTTTTTTCATTAGTGTTTCAGGTATTTGTGAACAGAAGCATTTGCTGTTTTCACTGAATCAAAGCTCACCCCTTTAAGATGATGAACTACCACCATGTTCTCTTGTTTGTCAGTATATGAGATTTGCTATTCTGGAGGGGAGGAGGAAGCAGAGCAACTCTCAGAGCTCCTGCAGGCTCAAGCAGGTAGTGTGAGCAACGGTAACACTCAGTCCCGGAGCCAGGCTTTGCTTCACACCCAGGAGAGCTGGAAATGTACTTTTGCGCTCTGGCAGAAGCTCATCTGGAAGCTGGTGCCTAAAATGCTGCGGGATTTATTATGCCTTAGACCAACCTTCAGCACAAGTGAGTCCCAAAGCAAAATTGTCGAAGCGTTTGCCTGAGCCACTTGAGTTGGTATAGCTGTTGCCTCCTTAGAGTCGTCTGGCCAAACACCTCAGGAGCTCTAGAGCTTGAGCAAAGAGTCCAAAGCCCAGGACACAGGCAGATCTTAGCAAACTTGGGGCACAATCCTGCGAGCTATGAGGAGAGGTAAGGCCCAGCGGGAATCAGCTGGGTAGGAAATTTTTCTTTATCAATTAATCCACCTTAGGGAGAGCTAAGACACATGCTGATTAAGGGCAAAACAGTGACATGAATCATTAGGAGCTGAAGTTTCTCCAGAGAAGGACCTCATACGCAACAGGGCGTGGGAAGGCTGTTGGTGCGCGATGGGTGGACACTCGCCTTGGTCTCGGGAGGTTCCAGGAGTCCTGCTGCGCCTTGTCCTCCCGGCAGTCCTTTAAGTGCAGGGTAAGCAAAGACCAGTCAGGCACCTGGGACAAGGCTCCTCTGGCTACAAGCTAACACTGGCAGGTGAGACATGAGCCAGCGGCTGAGGTGGGAACACCGGGGGATGCTAGCCAGGGAGATTTGCAGGACCATGCTCAGTGCTAGGCTGGTATCCGTGCCCTGTTTCTAGCACGGCACAGATCACACGTGACAATATGATACCTTACAGGATGACAAAGCAATCCCAGCTTTGTTGGGATGCCCAGGACAGGTCACAGGCAATAGTCTCAATTTTTGAACAATGGTCTCCAACAAATTTTGCCTCTCCACAGACTGTTATCATTGGCAGCTCAGCAAGGATACGAAGGCTACTGGATGCAGCTTGGTTTGCCTGAAAAACCACTTGGGCTTTTAAAGGATCAAGCGCCCTAATCTATAGTTGGAAAAAAATCACTGGGTCCTCTGGCATCTGGCAAACCTAGCCGATCTAGTCCCTGAAGTATAACGCATGCCAAATGAGACAGTGTTTGCTCCACACCTGGTAGCTCCCACCACCACCTTCTGAGTCCTGTTACCTCAGGGGCTGGCAGGCAGGGAATTACGTTGGGCACTGGCAGGACAGAACACACTGTGCTGGTTTTGGCTGGGATAGAGTCAGTTCTCTTCATAGTAGCTGGTATGGGGCTGTGTTTTGGATTTGTGCTGGAAAAGGTGTTGGTAACTCAGGGATGTTTTCTTCAATGGCTGAGCAGTGCTTACACAGAGCCAAGGGCTGTTCTGCTTCTCACCCCACCCCAGCAGCCAGCAGGCTGGGGGGGCACAAGGAGTTGGGGGGGGGGGACACAGCCGGGACAGCTGACCCCAACTGACCCAAGGGCTATTCCAGACCATAGGACGTCATGCTCAGCATATAGACCAGGACGTCATGCTCAGCATATAGACCAGGGGGAAGAAGGAGGAAGGGGGGACGTTCGGAGTTACAGCATTTTTCTTCCCAAGTCACCGTTTCGCATGATGGAGGCCTGCTTTCCTGGGGATGGCTGAACACCTGCCTGCCCATGGGACGTGGGGAATGAATTCCTTGGTTTGCTTTGCTTGTGTGTGCGGCTTTTGCTTTACTTATTAAACTGTCTTTATTGCAACCCACGAGTTTTCTCACTTTTACTCTTCTGATTCTCTCCCCTACCCTGCCTGCTGGGGGGGGGGGGGTGAGCAAGTGGCTGTGTGGGGCTTAGTTGCCGGCTGGGGTTAAACCACGACACACACCAAACAGAAAAGCAAATGCTAACAAAGATGAATCAATTACAAAACAGAAGGAAGCAGAAAAGGATAGGAGCAAATGGCACTATTGGTTGTGTCATATGATGGGTGTTTGCTCAAAGACCATCTTCAACACAGCTTGAAACGACACCGACTCAGGGCCACACAGACTGTGAGACACAAAGTCATGGCACTCCTGCAAGTGCCGTTACAGGGATTTCAGGGACCAAGCCTCACAGGGGCCAGGGCCAAACTGATTCCATTACTTCACAGCAGAATCTCTGCACTAGGAAGAGAAGCTTTGGAAGAGGAGAAGCAGAGAAACAAAATTATTCCTGTGCCTGAGACTCCACTGCAGAACAAAGGAAGGATTCCCCCTCCCTGGTTGTCTTCCTGCAGGTCACAGTGCAAGGAGGAAGGGATTTTTCCATAGGCAAACAACTGACTAATTTAGGGCATTTGATTACAGTAATTCAGCTGCAGGAGGTGCTAAAAATGAGGGACAGCCAAGGGGGCAAGAGCAAGAGACACTTTTGCTCTGACCAGAGTCAAGCTATGCAGGCTGGGAAGAAGCAGTCCAATAACTGCTCACATTAATGAAATTTGAAATTATCTGTACATGTTCATGGGAGTGTTGCAAAAGCCTCTGCAGACAGCTCAGGGGAGAGCCCTGCTCTGTGAACAGCAGAAGCCAAAACTGGCCAAGCAAAGTAACTGACTCCTGGGCTGATCAAGAGGCGATGACAGCACTGCAAACACAAAGGCAGCAGCACCATTACAGAACGCAGCTGTCTGCCAGCACACCCAGAGAGGGAGAATGGCTTGATTCCCTTGCAGCAAAGATGACAGAGAAAAAACAAACTACCACCAACATCAACAAGAAAAACCAAGTGTGCAAGGCATGGGGAGATCATGGGAGGCATAAAAGATGATACTAAGAGTGGTGTAAAAGATTATGGGCCACTTCCAGCACTGGAGTAACTCTCCAGTGCTGGCATCCAGGGTGCAGTTAGCCCAAGAATCATTTAAGGGAGGAAAGTAAGGTGAAATCAGCATGAAATATTATCCCACTCAAAACATATCCAGCCCAGGGGGCAGCCCAGAAATGTATGCTGCAGTTGTACTAGCTGTCTTTAGAAGGCTGCCTAATCTTGTGATTATTTACATTTGCAGCTCTGCCTGCTCAGATAATAAGAGCAGTCAGGGTACCAGTTGATTGCTGGAGGAACTGGGGAGGAATTTTAATCCCAGACCCTCTGTTCCTGCATTGCACAGTTGGCAAGGTGCATCACTGCAGGCAGCTCAGCTCTCCCGACATTGTCAGAGCCATGGTTTTGGATTAGATACACAGTGATCTGATGCATGATGACAAATCTCATGTTGCACAATTCACCCAAAGTATGTGGGTATCTGGTATAAATATACACCTTGTCATCTGTTACAGTGCTTAGGAAACTTGATTGCCTCTCTGCTCAACCTAGCGTTGAAGGCTGTAGCTGGCAGCCTTCCTCCGTTCCACCCCCTCTCAGGCTTCTTATGGGGACCAGGACAGCCAGGGACCAGAGGGGTCAATCCATAGGGTGAGGGACCTCCAGCCCGCATATGCCTAGAGGCGAGTACAGGAGGCACGCTCCTCAGCAGAGATTTACGAGAAGCCAGGGTGCTTCATCTGATCTCTTAGGCTAATCCCAGTGTCAGGATTTAGACAGCAGAGCCAGATCTCTCTGCCGTGAGGTCTAGGGGAAGAGGCAGCGCAGCGGATCTCTGCCCTGTGAGTATGGGCACTCTCATACAGATGACCTGGAGAGCATAATGCAGTCAGAGGTGCTAAAGGAAGGGGTGCTGGGGGTGCTCCTGCTTCTCTCCGCCTTCCAGATAAATCGGCAGGTGGACAGAAGCCTGGCTTCTGGTGTTCACAGATGGATGTGACTTTTTTCCTGAGCTTTGTGGGTCATTGTAGATTATTTCTTCCTCTGGAAGCAACTTCCAGAATAAAAGGTTCGTTTCGACATCCTCACTGTAGAGCTTTTAGGGCCTTGCTCTGATGATAACATGGAGCTGAGGGGGCTAAGCTGTAATTCAGTGAGTAAAGGCACTTCCTAGGGCTTTGAGAGGGTAGGGGGTTGTGTGGCTCTGAAAGACAGGGGAATATCAACTGAATGAAGCACTATCTTGGTATCAGAGCCCAGAAACCATACACGCACACACCAGGGCAGCTTAGCAAAGCAAGGAAAAAGTGGTACTGTAGGCATGGGCTGTGAGGGGGGGTCAGCATGCAGAGTTGGGGGGGGGGGTGGGGTGGTGGTGGCTGGGAGAGTCTTCAACATGCTCCTCACTGCAGCCATGGCAGGTCTCCCCCATGCTCCTGGGCAATGCAGGGCTCGCTGGGAGCTGCTGACAGCCCGTGGGTCCTCCTGATGTCCTTAAAAGCTGAGGCTGCTCAGCATTTTGGGGACATGCTTAGCAGCTCCCAAGATTGGGTCCAAAGCTCTCACCATTTTTGTTTAGAGACTCAGGGAGGTAAAAGATAGCCTCAGCACAGCGTGAATGTATTTTTTTAGGGGATTCTGTTTCTAAACAGCATTCTGAAGCAAGAGATCCTTCATGAGCATTACATAGAGGATGATCAACCCTGCAGCACAGCAAGCAGCTTTGTGGCAAAGAAACCAGAACCCCTGCACTTTGCATCCCAGCTCTGGAAAGGGCTTGCAGGCTCTGCAAGAGAGCCAGGCTGTGGGGAGGGGAGGCAGAGGTGAGAGGCAGGAGTGACGAACTCCGGACCATCCCAGAAGCGAGGAGCAGGGGCACTACCTAGCCAGAGGGGCGGACTGGCAGTGATCAGGTGCCATGCAGGAACGGGGCAGCGGAAAGACATGGGGGATCTGATTTATGGACGGGAGGGAGAATGAGATGAACAGGAAGAACAAACATTACAGAAGACCTGAACACCATCACAGCACTGGTGGGTTTTGGGAAGACCAGTGGTTTAGCGGGGAGGTGTATGGAGACTGGGACACCTGAGACCCACTGCAGTCGTCTACCAAGCAGGCAGACCCTCGTCAGGCAGTAGGCTTGCTTCCCCAAGGCAGTACCAGAGGCTCATGTGCACGACTCTGCCAAAACCTGGGGCCAACCACCCAGCGCCGAGCACCCGCGTGTGCCCCCTCAGCCCCTTGCCAGCTGAAGCCCCGGTCCCCTGCGTTGTCACTAGAGGTCAGTGCAAGCCCGGCAAACGCCTCCCTGGCTCTGTCCTGCGATCCTACGGTGTGAGGCATGGGCATCCCCAGCCAGGGACAGTGCTGCTTTATCACCCTATAACTCAGCAGTGGGAGCGTGCCCCAGCCTCACTCGGCAGATCTCGGATGGGGTCCTTGCTGGCCCGTGGCATGCCATGTAGAAGAAGAACGAGGCATGTCAGGGGCGTCTTGTCCCCACGTAAGAGGTAACATCGTTGGGAGTGTTTATCGCCAATGAGAAACCTACAGGGCGAGTGGAAATGGAAGAAGAACCTCTACGGGGGGATGAGCAAAAACTTTCTAACCATCAGGCCTGAGCAGATGACCGTGGCTCAATTCCCGTTGGCCCCGGAGAGCTGCTTTGAGCTCAAGGGGGATGTGCCCCTCACGCCTGCAGTTAATGCCATCCCCTCTGCGTGCCGTGTACTGTCAGAGAAACTGAGGCAGAGAAACTGCATCGAGCTGGGGCACGCAGGCTGGAAGCAGAGAACGGAGGAGATACTGGGGTGTCCTGAAGATGGAAAGACTACAGTCCTTTAGGACCGCCACGGTTCCTGCTTCGGGGGGAGACCTTTTCCAGGTAACTCCCCTTTACTTCCAGTGGCTCTTAACAAAACAAGGTCTTTCTCAGTTTCCGAAAGAGCAAGACCTAGGTTCCTAAAGACTGATTGCAGCAGGCCAGTAGCTAAATCTGTATTAAGGTAAACAGCTTTCAGGGGTGTGGTTTTAATACTGATGTGTTGCCAGTGAAATCTGTGGGAGCTGCAGAGGCTCAGCAGGGTCCATCAGTTTAAGTATCTCATTTCCAACACCCAAGCCAGAATAACGGAACATGGACACCTAACAGAGACCTTAAAACCCCACAGCAGGGAGACAAAGAAATCAGAGGAGGCATTGCTTTTTTTTGCCGTGTGCCTACCAGAAGATTTGCAATGACCTTGCTGCAATAAAGGCAAAGTTTGTATTTGCGGTGCAGTAAATCTAGTGGTCCCTCCTGTATAATTGCAAGCCCATAGAGAGGCACGACTGTTCTTTTGCTGGGGAAAAGGGAATCATGGGTGGAAGTGTGGTAGAGCCCAAACAACAGGAGATAAATGAAGCTGAGCATAGGAGGAGTTTTACCCCTCAAGTTCAGAGGATTCTGCAAATTATAAAGCATTTGTTTGATCCAGTCATCAAAGCTCTGGCAAAGGTGAGAGAGGTCCAGGAAAAGGCCAGGGCTTTGGGCAGTTCTGGGAGTTTCTGTTGTGCTTTGGACAAGTGCCTCCTTCCAGCCCCTCAGCCTAACCCCTCAGGTGTTGGAGAGGAGACCTCCCTTTCTCTCCAGCCATTTGCACCCTCGGCACACAGCTCCCTCAGCTGTCCCCTCCCGGGCTGCCTCCATAGGAGAGGGAAATCAGAGGGCACCCGCCAGGCTCTTTCTGCAATGTGCTGCACTTGGGACAAGGGAAAAGGAAAGGTTGTGGACACAGCGGGCAGTTCAGCGGAGATCTGGGGGGGCAGGACCGATCCAGCCACCCCAAAGCCTTCAGCTGTGCCTCCCTCTGCAGCAGAGAGCTCAGAGGGCAAGGAGGGGATATCCTGCCCCCAGGCATGGAGGGGGGACCGGCTGTTTAGGCCAGCTTGCTGCATGCCAGCACATGTAAAGCTGGCGGTCAGCTCCCCCCTCACCGTCTCCCCACCGCTGTCCTGGGCAGCTGCCTGCTGCACCCGTGCCTGCAGCTAACAGGCAGCAATGAGTGCTGGAAGGAGACAGGCCTCCAAGGAGAACCTTTCCGTACTACTTTCACAACGTGACTAGCAAACAAGGGCATTCGGGTCAGGATTCACAAACCCTCGAGCAGCTATCGGTTATGAAGAATCAAGCACAGTCCCATCCAGACTCAGCGTGCTTCAGAGCAGAATCAGTGCAGCGCAGGAGTGAGACCGGGCTGACCTGCAGTGCCCATGGAGCCGTCACTGCACACTGGCCCTTACGAACATTCACGTTCAGATGACTATGGCTTTGACACATGCTAAGCACCTACGCTGAACTTCTCCCGTGCTGGGTCTCTCTGTCCCGTTTTATTTTTCCACTCACAGGGAAAAAACAGATTTTTGCACTATCTGCTTCTAAGGCAAAGCTTAATGAAAAGCAGATGCTTTCTACCATGACTGTTTCCTTTCATCCTTCCCTAAATGACTTCTACCCTTGCCCTGCTGCGGAGACAGAAGCAAAATTTGGCAAAGCAGCAAGCTGGGAGTCATGCAGGAGCCCTTTATTGCCCAGGGAAAAATCAGTGCCACTTAGGCCAACAAGTATGCTATAGATAAAAACACTACTTGCTCAGAGAAGCCACGATCAGGAAAGTTAGCCCGTTCCTAACTTCGTGACCAATCTAACTGTGTTGCACATGTCTCCAAATATCAGCAAAGCTTTTGTGCTATAGTGGAGTCAGATCTAGATGCAATTCAGGTGGAAAACACTGCAGAGCCATGCATGTGTCACGCCGGGTGGAGCTAAGAGAACAAATCGTCATCCCTATGTTGTAACTTTACTCTTTTCCCCAGAATCATTGATCTAAATGGGATCCAAGAAAGATGGAGCGCTTCTTTCATCAGAATGCTCTCTCTATGAGAAGGTGCAATGGATGGGAAGCCACAGACCCTGAACTCTTGCTTCTCGTATCTTTCACTATTTGGAATTGCTCTGATTATAACAGCATCCTTCGTATGCATGGATTCATCTCAACTTGCATAGTTTCACATAACCTATTTTACAAAGGTTGAGATCATGGCTGCAAAGTCACCACCAGCAGGTCTGGGAAGACAGACTTCTAGTATGAGACAGAGAAATTATACTCCTTCTGCCTTCTGGGCCTGCCAAAACTTTATGCCTGACTGTTCCCGATATGCAAAACAAGGCTACTATCTGCATTCCCACCTTCAACACAACCAGATTAACAGGTAGTTTAGGCACCACTTGTCATTATTTAACCAAAAGCACCCTTCTCCTGAACTGATCCCCAGCCCTTCCAGGGCTGGGCTGGCTGACACCCCCCACCATGCCACCCCCCACCATACTGCTTCCTTGGGGACTGCCTTCCTCTTGCTTCCCAGTGCTGCCACCTTCCAGAGCTCCCACAGGTACTCAAAGGGCAAATGTCTTAGCTTTAACCCTCAAAGCCTTCAGCAATTATCTTACATCACATTTGCCACTCTTCTCTATATCACATGTGCACTCTAAGTTCCCACCAGCATTGAAAGCTTCCAACAGTCCTTGCCTTTTCAAAGGGCACTGCAGACAGCCATTTGCACTTTAAATAGATATTAAAATGAAGCCACCTGCACGCCTTCCAGTTCCCGAACTGCAGAGCAGAGTGATGGATAATGGAAGCGTACCAACACATCAACAGTTTCCACTAGCAACTGCTGCAGAATAGCATGATACCAACTTCAAATATGGACAGGAAATGGCTTTTGATATCAAATGTAAGTTTCAACCCCACAAGAGTCTCTAAAAATAAGCATTTTATTCCTACCCACCCTTGATTTGATACCAAATGGACTGTGGAGAAGGACCAAACTCCAGAAACAGAAATAATAATAGAGGTACAGTTTTAATTAACTGATCCTATATCCTTCCCCTTTCTACTGGACCCACTGCCTCATTCAGCACACAGAAGTGCTCCGCGAATGAGGCTATCTTCCTTATTCACTCTGTGGCCGTATTTATCTGCACACCAGCAGCGCACTGCACAGCATACAGAACTCTGCTTCCCTCCTGGGCTTTTCAATTTGCCTCGTTATTATCACTGCTGAGCAGTTCCCAAACTCAAAAGGACTTTTGTCTTCAGTCACCCCTACAAAACCAAACCATTATCACAGGCATTTTGGAGACAGGGGAATTGAATCATAGGCAGATCACAGCTAAAAATCTGCAATGCTGACCATTAATTTTGGCCACCACAGTGGCTGGCTGCCTCTACATACAAAAGGAAACAGCTCATGGCCACTACTGAAAAGTTGGGTGTATGTGATTTGCTCAGCATCACATTCAGAGTCCGTGGTAAAGGCAGAGAAAGAAGAGTGGGCTTCTACAACCCACTGGAATGTTCTCAGTACAGCTAGCTGTTTTCATCTTCTTGCCTGCACACGGAGGTAGAAGGAAGGTTGCACGCATCTCCTTAAGCCATCAGTCACCTCAGGTTCGGATTCCCGATCTGAGAAACACCAGGAAACTTCCCACCAATGTGAACCTTCTGGATGGGAAACACAAGAACACAAAGATAAATGTCAAAGGATCAATTAATCTTAGGTGCCACTATCAAGACACCGATAAGCCATGTGTAGGAATCTCCATGCACTCAAAGCACAGCTCCCACGGGTTTCAGTTGTAGTGGTGATTTCTGCAAAGCAGATCCCAAGGGCTCCCATCAGCCCCTTTCCTCCTCTACGATAATTCATGTCTGTGAAGATCTGCTTTTAAACAATTGAGCACAAGCTCTGTCTTGGCTGAGAACCAAGTGCTGCACATTTGCATCCCAACTTTACGCCTTCTTGTGCATTGAGCCCATCCAGATGGCAGGCTGTATTCGAGGCTTAATGATCTGCTTCGCCTCCCCCCAGTACAGGCACAGTAAATCACTGGCAAATCTTCCCGATGGTCTTTTAGAGGAAAGACAGATCAAATACATATAGTGTGTTTTAAAATACCAAGTGCTCGGGAAAATTATGGTCTGCAACATTGGTGCAGAGCATGGATTCAACTGGATGGCTTTAAATGCTTGCAAGTAAGCCTTCCCTGCCAGCTCACACTTCCCAAGTCCCCACACCTCAGACTCCCTCCTTTGCCAGGCAAAGATCTTGCCAAACTTGGCTTGCTCACTCTGCTTTTGGTCACTGAAATGGGCAACTGCCCCTGCCCCCTCCAAAGGAAGTCTCTTTGAGCAGAGACAGGCAGACCAAAATTTTTGGAAAAATCTCAAGAATAAAAGCCAGAGTTTGATCTGTTTGAAGGTTGGGCACTGCTCACCGCAGAGGCTCCTGAAACCCTGGCTTCCAGGGCAGAATTTTACACACCCAAGTCATGGCGAGGAGATGAACGTGTTCATGACATGAGATGCGGCTGCATCTTCTGCCCACAGAGCACTGCACAGAATACAGCGATCTGCTCACAGGACCAGACCTCAAACACTAGAGAGAGAGATCTTAAGATATCTTTACCTGTGGCCACATAAGACACTTTTCTCATTTGACAAGAGAGTAAGGTGGCACGGACAAACTTAGTCTCAGTAAATGGCCACAGCAATCTGACTGCCCCCCCAACATCACACAGAAAGCTGTGGCAGAGGCGCTGCCTCTGAATTGTCCTGACAGCATTTAACAGCCTGAACATGAAGACACCTCTGTGTCCAGCCTGGGGACCTCCATCTCATTCTCTTCAAACTTTCCAGTATCTGTAGTGACTAAGGCAAAGGCTTTGCACTCTGCAGTCCTTGCTGCTACCGAGCTCTGGCCTCTCCCAAAAGTTGCTCCCATTGTGCCTGCTCAGTGAGGCATGGTCCTGTGTTGAAACACCATGTGCTCTTGTATTTAAAGATCGGTTAATAGTTTGGGATGCCAAAGCAATTAATTCAGGCTTACACCAAACTTAATTGTGACATTTCCTGGGTACTCAATTTTGTTCCTCAAATTAAGTCTTTTTATCATCAAAAGACTGTTTTCCAGTGAGTGCAGTACACTTATAAGAAGAAATTCCCTCCTGTGGAGTTCACTGTGTTTCTGTCCACCGGCTCCGACAACTTAAGTTATTTGTATGTCCTGAGCTAACCATCTGCATAGGAGTAAGCATCAGCTATAGCTTACATGTAATATACTGCACAAAATATAAATACATCCACATGTGCATTCAAACAAAATGTCAATGCTATTTCTCAAGAAATATGGGAGCAAGGGCCAGGGGCCAGCAAAATAATTTTCAGCTTTTAAGTGACAGACAATGGAAGTGATCCAGTCTTGCATCTCGTAAGTACTGGCAGATTTGCCAGGATTTGGATGCTAACAAAGAGATTCAGTACATGGGCCTGGTTTCAATTAATGAGCATGTGTCCATATGGCTCTGTGTGTGTATGTGTTTATACTGAGTGTTCTGTTAATGGGTGTTGCATAAGTACAAGGGTGCATGTGTGTGTCTGTGAAGACAGGTTCAGAGCTAGTTCAAAGATGCTCAGCAGCACAGTCAAAATTTAGTGTTGACACCCAGGACAAAAGGTCTTGTCTATTAGCTGTGACAAGACCCTGGCAATACTGTATTTTAAACAGAAAACCTCTCTTCCCTGGCAGGAGACCAGATCCACGTGACAGCAGTGAAAGCACCAAACCCAAGCTGCTGACCGTGCGGGATCTGCCACTGCGTTGGGGCAGGGCAGCAACAGTTGGTGCCGAGACAAACCCCCCCAGGCAGACAGAAGGACCGAACACCATCAGATCTGCTCCAGGCAGACGCACTGGCCAGGCTGCCCCGCTCTGCCTGCAGTGCAAAGAGGCAGAGACTGCCATGCTTACTGCTCAGGTGCCTGGTACCAGTCTCCTCTTGCGGCGGCCGATCCTGCCCTTGGCCACTCTGGGCAGGTTGCCTCCCTAGGAGATGTCCCGCTCTGTGCCTGCAGCCAGCCCACCCGTGTGCATGTCCTGCACCTGCCTGAGATTTGCCAGCAAACAACATAGCTCTGTGTCTTGCCCACAATACTTGCTTCTCCTTTAGCTTTTTTTAAAAAACAAGGTAGTTGTCAGCTCAGTAGTTGTCAGATGGGTAGAAGGTGGAATAGGCAAATGAGATAAGATACTTTGTACATGATAGGAAGTCCAGACCCAGCAATTTTTAAACAACTTGTACATCCTTAAGCTTAATTTAATTCTTTACCTCCCCCTCAGTTTTTTAAGTTATAATTGGTTCTGCAAATGATAGGCTAATTCAAAATTAAGATGTACTAATGAGATTGATGATGACCATACAGAACCAGACTCTGATAAGGTGCTTACCTTCAATTTTAGGGTTATCTTGCCTTTCCAGCACTACATTTCTTTCCCCCAAGATGCACTAACTTTGCATTGTTCTAACTAATGCTTAATTTAAGCTGGGGCACTTTCATCTCTGTTGATATCAGTGCATAAATGTTTGCTTTAAGTACCCCTTCGAACTATTCTCTCATTTTATTCCCAACAGCCACATACACAGGGCTCAGGAGCCGACAGTCCTGGCATATCTGTGGATCCTACAGAGCAAGACAGCAGCCTGATAATCAGCAGCACAAGACTGAAAGCTATTCGGGAAGGAGGGGGTTAGGACAAGATATGCCACAGGATCAGACTATGTTCAGGGATAGCTCAACTGCTTGGAAAGAAGTCTGGGCCCAGATATCTTAACAGCTCTGGGACTATGTGTAAGACATTCACCCTTGCCCTGCCAGACCCCTGGTAGCAATGCAGCCATTACCTAGCCCAGTTTTAATCCTAACTCTAGCTGCAATAGAGTTAACCAGTTTCTGCATAAGCACTATACACAAGCATTTGCTCCTGCCAACACCAGCCCTTCTCCATCCTGGGGAGCACGCTGGGTGGAACAACAGTATGAACACTTCAGCATCTACTGCTCAAAACCATGGCCTTAACTGCCACTCATCCCTCACCTGCTGCACACTGAAACCTTTTGGACCTTTTACAAGTTGAGACATTCTTCATCTATACCGAACAGTTATTTTGGTGCCTTCTTCCAATGCAGAGATAATCCCCTGTGACAATTAGTAATGAAAACCACAAAGTAATCCACAACCAAACCATTACTCCTGATTTTCTTTACAGAAGCACTTCCAGTATCTGAACACCTCAGAAATACTCTCTCCACCTTGTGTTAATTTTCCTGCCCAACTCCATGCCTGCTCTGTTTCCCCACACGGTCAAATACACTCTGAATTATCATTTTCCCCTCACTGTAACTCTTTGATGTAGGAAAGCCTAATTCGGAGTGCTCAAACACAGCTTTAAGGGCTTTCATAAATCACGGTCTAGAGTATCCTGCAGCACAATGATAGAGCTAAGTATGAACATAAGCCCTTCAGGGAACCAGTACCTGAGAACAGCTCTACCCTGCCACAACACAACCCTCAGCAGCACTTCTGGGGCCAAACACCAACACCACAAACCTTGACTGGACCGAAGAGCCCACTCTGAGGACTCCCAGCTGGAAGCAATGAGAAGTAAGGGATCTCAAGAGTCTCAGGTCCTTCTAGGACCCCTGGGCACATGTAGTCCAAATGACTCAAGCATCAGGGTACTGCCTGGAGCCTCTCATCCTACCAACAAGTCTCCCAGAGCCAGCATCTCCATCCTTTCATGCCTCTGTAAAACACTTGAGAGCCTCTGTGCGTAATGTGACTCTTCAAGCCCTCACAGTACAAGCAAGTCACCCAGTCCTCTCCTGTTAGGGCATGGTGCCTTGAGAGAAAGCAATAACCAAAGTCCTTAAGAGAGCTTGGTGGAGGGGCAAATGCCCACTCCTCTCTGTGCACTCCTCTTCCTCAGTGCTGTGAAAGCCATCCCGGAGAGTCGCGTTGATGAGGAAGTTGCTCACAGGACAGGTTAACTCCACCAAACCTGGATGGATAAAGGTGATGAACTCCCATCTCCTTCCCCCCAGAGAACCCTGCAAGTGACCAAGGAAAGTGTCTCTGAGAGGGGCACTTGTCTCAGGGGGAAGGCACTTGGGAGGATCCCAGGAGGGAGCCTATTGCACAGGTTGTGGGAGGTCAGGAGGCTGAATGGGGAGAAGCCTACCGAGAGAGAGAAGGGCAGGAGAACAGTAGACGTCCAGCCACTGACTATGCAAAGGAAAACCCTTGTCTGCCATCTTCCCTTCAAAAGGAGCCCTTTGACAGCTCTAGGAGACCCCCATAAACAAAAACCACATCCCAGGCCCCTGAGGTCCCCGCTCTGCTCAGGAGTCCTGAAGGCAGAGCACAGCCAGTGCCATGAGACGTGGGCCAGGAGGACAGGAGCGGTGTGGTAGGTGCGTGGACAAGTGAAGTGAGAAATGCAGGGAGGTGTATCTGTCTGGCAGAGCAGCAAAGCCAGGAGTGGGACTGGGGACCAGAGCTGAGGGACAGTAAGAGGACTGGAGTGCTTTATGGATGGGGTTAAATTCCAACACTCATTTATTTTAAAAGCCTTTTTATTTCCCTTTGATGATGGGATGCAATTGCAAGCCTAAATTAATATGCTAAGACAAGAGACAACAGATGGATACCAATCAGGAGGGGAATAAGAAGAGACAAGGAAGCAATTCTGGTCAGTCTGACAGGTCATGAGCTCAGCAGCCTCCTACCCACCCACATCCATTCATAGGCACATTGATCTTCGTCCTTCAGACTCTGGTTTCACTATTTCCAGGACTATTTTATTTCTGTCTTTGTCCTCATCAGCATTTTTATTATTTATTTACTCCAAAGCTGTTAGGGGCCAAGTGTCTGAGGTCTCACGATGATGGAATTCCCAGCCAGGAAAGAGGCCTGAAGTTTCATAGATGAACCAAGGAAGAGGGCAGAAAACCAGCTCAGAACTCATGAACAGCTGTGCCCCTGTATCTACAGCAGCCCACACGTGGGATGCCAGGCCTGCGGTCTGACCTGCAAGTGAACAGGGAATCTGCGTGGCATCTACATATCCAGAGCTGGTCTGAAGCTATAGATTTGCAGGTTCCAGCCTGACACCATGCTGGGGCTATCGAGGGTGAAAAAAAAGAAGCAAGCAATTCTTCCACCCTGGTGATTCATTCTTCCGTGTCTCCGACATCACAGAGTTGAAGCCAACCGTACCTTTTCAAGCGTTTTCTCCCTCAATTTAATACAAACCTAGGTACCCACAGCAAGGACTCCTATCCTTTAAGAAAAAGCTAACAATACTAAATACCAGTTTTCATCCTTGTAAAATCACTGAGGCCAATGCCAAGTATGTGATAGATTTAACTCTTTGGAGAGCATGAAGGGCTAAAACATAGAAATCACTTAGCTGAGTTGAAATAATTATCTTTATGGAAAGTAACGCAAGCTGATAATTTTTATAAGGATGACAAATTCACTTCTTCCAGCATAATTCTTCCTAGAGAACCTGAGTGCACTTTCTGGATGGCAAACAGCAGCTACTTTTAAATTTTTGCAAATGTCTTGACAAGCAATTAAAGTTATCATAGCACTTAGGCAATTCTTCCTCTAAGAGTATGGAATAACCCGAATACCTGGTAGCATCAGTAACTTGCATAGGCGGGTGTACTGATTTTACATGTACATAATAGGATGCAAAACACAGAAGACAAAACTGTGATGCACCTTCACTTGAAACAGCACTCTCCCTCCCCGCTTTTGAAGTGAAACCCAGGTGCTAACAAAGCCATCCACTCATTTTGCCTCTAATTTCAGTGGGACCAGGATATCAAGAAAGACATCACAGAGACCAAACCAGAAACAGAGGGGTAAAGACCCAGTAAAGAGACCATGGCATAAAGAGAGATGAGAATGATTGGCTTTGCTTGGTTTCAAGAGGGAATTAATAAGTGAGGGCTGCAAAGATAAAAATAATAGATAAAATATCAAAGGAAGAAGGCAAAATGACTGCCTTGTGCAGGAAATGGTAGGGCATTCAATTACAACAGAGGCAGGTACAGTGAAAGGCTTTCCACATGGCATCTAAATAACTTGTGGAACTTATTGTTGGAAGATGTCATTCAGGTTAAGAATTTAGCAAAATGTAGAGCAGGATTCATGTGTCTTGCAATGGATGGGAATTTTTAGGAGCTTTGTGTTTATCGCAGGACATAAAAAACAGCTTCTAGGTGGCAGGGATTAAGCAGAAAGAAAACCTCCGGGAAGGTTATCCCTAAACAATGTCCTGTGGGATGCTCTGCTTTCCTCTGAAGTGCTACAGACAAGCCAGAGGTAGCCTACCTCATCCTGATCTCATCCACAGAATAATACTAGGGAGGTGTTTTCACAGCTGAATGGAGGAATTGTATGCTATTTAATTGGAGCCCATTGGAAATGCTTAGCGGCATCACAGGCTGCACTGCCAGGAGATCAATTACTACATCAATAAAGGAATTAAGAGCTTTGTCAGAAAAACAACAGGAAAGCAACCGCCCTAAAAGATACATAGACCAAATTCTCGTGCTGTTGTTGCTGAGATGGAAGAGGGTCCTCCCTCCTCCCTTCTGCCCCGACTCCGTGCGGCAGCAGGAGGGAAGCAGATTACAAAGAGGAATTCCTCCCAGTCCTCCAGGTGAAAGTACCACTTTCTGCCAGTTCCCAATAATGTTAGTGGAAAAGTTCCTCCTGGGCTGATACGCATTGACCTACAGAGCCACATATGTGAATACAGTAAGTGTTGACCTCAATGTCACAAGATAAAAGTGGCAGCCACGGCGTAATGGCTTAAGGCTATTGCATAGTTTATTGAACACAGAGAGGCTCTGTCTGCCTGGTGGGAGCTGGGCTGGCAGCCCTCCGCCCCACAGCAGCTGGAAGAAGAGAGCAGAGCTAAGGGGGACAGAGACAACTTTGGAGGTAGGAACCCAGCTCTTCTCATCAGCAGGTGTGTGAGAAAATGTGATCGTGCCTGGCTAGAGGGGGAAAGAGGGAGGGAATGGAGCTTTTTTCTTGAGTTGGAGCTTGAAGTGTTGGTTCATGGAAAAGGAACAAACATTGTAGGGATGAGGCTACAATCTCCAAATATAAGGCCATTTGCCTATAGGATGTAAATCACAGTACTTCTGCAAACTCCAATGAAACAACTCAGTGGCGCACTAGCCCCTAATTCCAAACAACAGAGGAGCCCAAGATCATTTCTATTTTAGAAGGAGTTCTGAACAACTTTTTTTCTTCCCCCCCCCCCCCCCATGTCAAAAGCAACAATACAATCCTATTATTTCTCTGGAGCAAAATAACCTCTCTTTCCTCCTGTGTCCCTTACCAGCCCAGAAATCTAAAAGATGACCAGGATGGGGAAGAACAGCCAGCTGGTGGCTGAGAGAACATAACAAAGAATGGACAGTCGGGTAAGCTAGTTACCTGCTAGAGGACTTGGACAGACCTCCTCTGCATCTCATAAGCCAGCACGGACCATCTCAGCTGCTGCAAATTTCTTACCCCAGTGCACTCGGCTCCCAATAGAAGTCTGCAGTGCTACACCAGCCATGTTCCTCCCCCTCCTTGCCTGCCTCCTGCACATGTGCATGCATGCACTGAGGAGGACAAGTTTCCACCTCTGAGTGAGAGGTGACATCTCTTCTCTTCAGGAGGGTTGTTCAGTGAGTTGGCAATTTAGTCCAGGCTTTCAAAGCTCTCATGCTGTCCAGTGGCTTGACTTGGCTTCCTACTGCTCTGTAGCACTTTGAGGCACTTCGTTCTGTAGGGATTTGATTTTTATTCTCTCTGAGATTGGAAAAGAGAGAATCTTTGTTTTAGTATGTAGGGGGGGCTGGCTTAGGGAGACTAAAGAAAGGCAAGGTCATAGGTTCAAACTGAGCCATATCATTGTAAAAATGTTAATGAGCCTGTGATAAGAAGGGAACTATGACTCTTGCTTGATGCAAATTATTGGACCACAGAAGGGCCATCAAGTCCATCACCTCTGCACTATGTCACAGACAGCATCCTAATGTCACCTACTGTATCACCCAGATCTCTCCACCAAAGGTAGATCAGGCCCAGATCTGCCTGACTTGCAATATCATACCATCTTCAAATTGATTAACTATTCAATTTTCTCAGCAGCCTGGAAGGGCAAGTAATAGCTATTATTGCTACTCAACGCAAGAGAGAATTGTGGCTGAGAGATTACATAGAGTACAATCAGAACAGCGATCTGAGAACAGCCTGGCTCCCAGTCCTCCTCCTCACCCCTACAGCTTCCACCCAGCTCAGCAACAAGATGAAGACTTAACCCATGTCATAAGAAAATTTATACAAACTGTCTGCCCCCCTGGCTGCTTCTTCAGACACTCAGTGCTGCCAGAGTGGTATTTCATAAGGGACCGCAATAATTCTTTTACCCACTTGTGTGCAAACAGGCAGCATTTTAGTAATCAGATTGGGGTGGTGCTTACCCAGAACGCAAGCGATCCCAATCTGCTACAGTTCTCAGCATGATGGCAGGAGCAGCAGCAGCAGGTTGGCCCCAGCTCCGCAGCAGTTCTCCCCTCTGGCTGCTCCTTGGCTGGCCTTGGACACATCACATCATTCATCACCCGTCCTGCAGCCACCGAGCAATGAGCTCACTGCCAGCACCCCAACGGGACTCCATGGCTGCCTTGCCCCCAGAGTTTAAAAGGCATAGGTTTATCTGAGCCTTCTCAGAATAGGTTTTTAAGTTCCCCCAGGCGTGCATGCACATAAACACACACACAAAAGCTAACTGCATGTTGGATACCAAAAAGATCACATGTGCCCTCTCAAGTAGTATTTACTCTTTTCCTGCTATAAGTCAGTCTGTTTCCTTCCTTCCAAGCTGACCCTTGCATCTTCCTCTCAAGGGGCACCTGCTTCCTTCTGCAGCTGGCAAAAAAGGAAATATCTTATTGTTCCCTGCCGGATTTCTACTGCTAGCAGCCTTTCACTGCCCAGCCCAGCACGCAAATCACAGCCCCACTCATTCAGAAGGAGGCAGTTTCTTCCAGAGGTCCTGTATGGGTCTGCACTGGGATGTCCCACGAACACACGGGTGAGGAACCCTGCATGACAGACATCTTGAGGGGAGTGTTTATATCGTAATTGACTGTATCCTGTGATTTCTTAAAGAAGAGCAGCTCCTGTTCTCTAGATACATCTGCAGAGATGTCCTCCATCATGTCCTATAGACTGTGGGAGGGTCAAAGTCTGACAACAACAACACAAAAAGGAAGGTTTGGGTTTCAGATCCAGACAGAGAGCTGCTCCATAGCTTGATATTCCAGGGATCAGCACACCTGGATTGCAAGATATGAGTCTAACCTGGGAGAACCGCCTTCTGATCATGATGTCTCTTAGGTGCATGACACCAGAAAAGATGTCCCTCTGGTCTAACCAAGCATGGCCAATCTTATGTTTTTAAGAGTCTGGGGTAACCAGCCAGCCAGTGGTGCTGCTTCAGCTAAAGTGCTTAAGAAGAGAAGGCTGAAGGAAGGGTGATATCTAGAAAATGCAGCAGCACCCTGTGTTGACTCCTCACGTGTCCTTCCTCTCCCCTTCTTCCACCACTTTCCCTGTTCTCCTTCACAGAGTCAGCCACCCTTGGAGAATAGTTAAAAATCGGCTTCTGAGCTGGAGGTTTAAAAGGAAATGTTATGGCAAAATCAAAGTTTCAGTACCTGCTAATTTGAAATTAAATCCAACTCCAAAACACTTCCTGAATTTTCTTTAACGGCACAGCAACAGCTTCCATTGCCTGCAGAGTAAATATGGCACTTCTCAGGCCAAGTTGATTTTCCAAGTAAACATTACTGGGCAACAGAACAATATCATTTTTAATAGACAGAACTGGTGAAAATGTGTGGGAAAATAATGAAAAGAAAATGTTACAACAACATTTGCAAACCTTCCCCTTAAAAAAACGCACACACACACAAAATAAGCCTTACAAATGGCCATATACTTTTGGCTAAAACTCAGAAAATGGAAATTTAGAATCTGCAGTGACCACCAGAGGGCCCTGGGCATGTGTAAGAAACGATCAGCTGAAGTCGACTTCTTAATTCATATCAAAACGCCTGTGTATGCTAAATACCAGGCAATCTCCCCATTCATTGCATTTCCTCCTATGCAAGAAAAGAGAAAAAAAAACAAGAGGAAAAATATTTCTCAAGAGGTTTTTTTGAGAAAATGCCCATGGACGCTGCCCCAGTAATATGACTGCTGCCTCTCTGCCTTCACATGCAGGACAAGCCACCTTTCATCTTCACAGAGTGAGTATCAGAAAATGACAGACACTTCAGAAAACACGGAGGGGGAGGGGGGAAGCACAGAAAAGAGAATGTTTCCTTGAGAGGGCATCATTCATGCAATATGCAGGGCATCTGTCAACAGTTCTCAAGGGCTCTGCACATAGACACAGCCCTTCACCAGCTGGCTGGGGGGGATGTGGTCCTAGACCCTCTGAATCTGGGTAAAGTCATAAAGAAAGATCTTCCTCCAGCACCGCAGCTTTTAGACCCCATGCTGGATGCCAACAGCAATAAACAAGCTGCATAGCATGCACTGTTCCACTGGAGACAGTGGAATTGGGCTGGTTTCAGCAGGACCACCAGAAATAGTTGGTTTCCAGTCTCAGGAGACACCTGCACTTTACTGCAGAGAGTAATGCTGTTTGGTATGGTTTGGAGTAGCTTTTATTTGTCTTTTGCTTCTTTCCAAGGATACAAATTTCCCCCCCGACAAGGCCAAGGGATGTGTAACTAAATCAACTAATCTGGAGAAATGGACAGTCATGCGTTCAGGACTATACGCTGCTTGGGAACCATGAGAGGATCAATGAGATGCTCCTAAGGGATTATGTCTCTTACCTCTCAGTGATTTTTGTGGTGATTCTGACACTCACTTAGAGAGGTGGCATTTAATCTTTAAACTGCTGACAGAACTGAGGTCTCAAGGTGAAACTCAGCCTTAGGCTGAGCAGCAAATATCCTTACTGGTGCACATCTTACCAGCTGCTACGACTGAGGGTGATGAAGAGAGAACAAAACCACTGTAGGATCAGTCAGTAACCAAGAGTCTTTACAATATCTGATTAGTGAATGGTTAATGCTGTGCTTCCTCTCAACTTTTCCAGGCAAAGCCATATCCCTGTATCAGCTGGTAAGTGCCAGAATGTGGAGAAAACACAGAGAAAGGGGAGGTAGCTTGCATTAGCTATTGTTCACCAGGGTCAGCCTGCAGTGCATAAACTGAGACAACAGCAAAGACAATAATTCCTATCATCTGGACTGAGCTGGCCCATCACCTCTCCATCTTAGAAGCAAGCCCCACCCAGAACCAAGAGGAACTACAAGAGATGCTTGCTTATGCCAAGTTGGGTTTTCAAACTGGAGCTGGAACGAGTAGATCATATCTACAAAAATATCAAGAAACCTAAAAATGCAGATCAAAGCCTTTATTTAAAAAAAAAAAAAAAAAAGGAAAAAAAAAGTTTCTAAGAAATGTAGGCTGCCTCATCAGCCTTCTTTAACTAACCTACCTGGGGGCATCTCTAGATCACATGAGAAGCCAACCTTAGGCACATGTATCTTTTCTAAGCCTGATTTGGTATCTAAATTACAGATGCTGACCCTCAGGTGTCCAGCAGTCTAGGGAAGGTGAGATTACTTCCCTTCTATAACTGCTGTTCATGTGGATTATCCCCACTCTGTCTCAGTTACTACAAACTGTAGTAAACTCAGCTGGAAAGCTTGCCAGAACCCAGCACTGGGCAAGTTCAAGGTACATGTACTGCTGCAAGTCTATAACCTGTGGGGCTACATGAAACAGCCAGCACAGAAGAGTCTTCTAGTTTGATCTGCTTCAAAGAGAGTGTCTACCTACACTTCCAAGAAAGGATCCAAGAGCCCACAAGGCAATAAACCCAGGAGGCATCTTGCATGGATATCCAGCAGATTTCTATTCTTAGAATGATTCTAGCATAAAATGTTCTCCAGTTTGTCTTGCTGATGAAGATTGTTCTTAAAACTGGACATGATGAAAGATGCTATC
Organism: Astur gentilis; assembly: GCF_929443795.1. Lineage (NCBI taxonomy): Eukaryota > Metazoa > Chordata > Aves > Accipitriformes > Accipitridae > Astur > Astur gentilis. The sequence goes on from NC_064913.1 coordinate 16,618,683, forward strand.
ACAGAAAAAGTGCTATCTAGGATGCCTGAGGGGGGCACAATCAGTGTGTGTGAACACAGCATGTGTCACAGTGTATAAGCAAACAACAGCATTATGCTTATGAGCAATATCTCTCCAAGCAGCCAAGCCATATCTCCAGAAGTAACCCAGCTTCAGTTATGCATACTCAAGGGGTACAGAAGGTGTCACATCCCAATTTCTCAGGGCAATGACTCAGGTTTGCTGATTCCCAGGTTGGGATTAAGGTGAAAATGACACCAGGGATCCTTTAACTCACTAAACTCAATTTTTATTTGCTCACAACAAGAATTGGCACGCTCACCACCAAAATTGGTATGCTCACAACAAAAATTGGCATGAAACTATGTCAGTAAACTGTGTAACATGTGCTAACCCTACATCACCAAACATATACTACAGGCCTTGCTTATTTTTGGATCAGTTCAGGGAAGACAATAAGGAGAGCCCTCCCGTCGAGTCCTGAGGTTCAGAGAAGACCCCCTTGCTTTCTAGACTCCTTCTTGGAGAGGAGCCCAGGGGCAGCTGGATCCACTCCTAGTCCCAGACTTGGTCAACAGTTTATGCCTAAAGGGACAAGGTGTAGGGATTACAAAAAAGGAGAGAGAGAGAGAGAGAAGAGAAAGATTTCACCAGTCCTGGGTCCAGTCTCTCACAGAGGGTACTGATGATCGTTTTTACCAGTGAGGACATTTTCGAAAATGTCCAAATGACAGAAATATCTAATTCCCATTTTCAAATTTGAACTAGGCCTGTGGGGTAACGTTCATCATACTAATTTTAGCTATCTAACAATTAGACATCTGGGCAAAACTAATCATTTGGGTTCCCTCTATAGCAAAAGGGAAGAAACAGAAACATCCAGTGGGTGATTCAGTGGGTCTGGTCACAAAACAAACAAGAAGTGGGCAGTACTACTTGCTCAGTGCTCTGTGAGATGGTGGTATATCTCTTCTTGCTCAAGTTACAGCATGACTTCACTGGAGCATGATGTTGATTCACGTTTCTCTCCCTGACTGTGAAAGGACCCCAAACAACAAGCTGTGCTTAAATGCTTAAATTTTCTATGAGAGAAGTTGAACAAGATGAACCCACCCTCCCTTTCTATCAGTGTGCTAAAATATTTTGCAATAAAAGGAACAGAAGCAGCTATTCTAGAAAAGGGGTTTCAGGAGATACTAAGAAAAATCCTCCCTTTAGTGGTTTTGAAAATGAAGTAAGAATAATAGATATTTCAACTGTTCTGGCATGAAAAGATGTTAACAGCATGGCACTTTTAAAGAACTCTGAGATGACAAGACTGATTTTCCAGAAGTGATTCTTCAGTTTCATTTTGAAAATTCCCTGCAGAGGAAAAACTCAGAAATACTGCTTTTCATTCCCACTCACTAGGAAAAATGTCAAGAAGCCATTGACTTTGGCAAAGCCAGAGCTTCCAAGCCCCAGCAAACTAAAAACCTACAGCTAGCACTATCACAGTGCAGAGGCAGCTCCTTAGGAGGAATTATTCTGCAAGTCCACTGTTGAACCAGGCAGTTCATTTACATATGAGACATGGCAGAAACCTTGCCACAAGCAAGAAGACCTGATGCCAGCTAATCTACCCCAAGATGGTGAGAGTAGTGGTCAGCAGGCTGAATTCAACCACATGGGGTACTGAAGATGTCACAAGCAACACTAGCTGAACAGAAGCAGAGATGGGATGACCGTATGTCCAAGCAGAACTCGCCTGCAGTTTCTGAGTACTCCTGGGTAGCCGCATCCATTTCCTGTAACATTCTGAAGAAAATCTTGCTTTGCCTCCATTTTGTAGGAGAAAGGCTTTTGCTGGGAACAGCAAATCTATAATTTTGGTAACTAGAGGCAGGATCAGCTTAAAGAATGGCTGCTTGAAAAACTAAGTGCAAAATGCCTCTCAGCAACCAGCAAGATTTATCTCGGAGGAAAGGGAAGCAGCTACTCCCTCTGGATGCTCTCCCTGCAGCCAAGGTTGTATAGCAAGGAGTGAAAAAAACCCAGTTGTTCTGCTTGCCAGGTATTGCCTCAGGGGCATGGCTGGGGAGTCGGAGGGCAGAGGGCAGGTGAAGGTGAGAGCAGCACAATGCTCCCGTGTTGCCACCCGTCCTGACTCCCAACAACCTGATCTGAGACTTGGGCTAGTCTGGCCTCCAGACAGCAAGGTAGCTAAAGAGGCACATAAATGCAGTGCTTTAGTTGGCGTTGAAGTCTACCCTGTGCTGTCACCACCTCCTGTGTGGTAAGGTTTGGCTCTCTCCCCAGATATGCAAGAGTGACAAAATGCCAGCGGTAAAGCCTTCCAACATCTTTTATTATTTTAATGGGAAAAGAGAGTGATTATTGGTTCCCTTAGTCCTGGATTTTCTTGTGGATGACATCAGTTTTTAATGAGAAATGGATGCTCACATGACAACTCTCACTCTTACCCTTACCTTTCCACAACACAGCCATGTGAATACATTGCGCCAGACATCTCCAGTCAAAACCCACGTTCCCTCCCGTCCCTGTACAGGCATCAAGGCAAATAAATGTGCCAGAAACATCACAAGCAAAGGCCTCTCTCTTACCCCCTTTCCAAGGACCATCTTCCCAGAAAAGCTAAAGGCTGAGGATTCCCTTAAATATCCCTCTTCCTAGCGGTGCCCAGCACCTCTCCAGCACTGCTGCCCATGCACAGCCCTCCATACAACACAGAGCAGCTGAGTGTCCTTCAGAAGGGACACGAAGGACGGGTGAAAACACCTTCCTGGCCTCTGCAGTTCAGTACCAGAGCCTTCTGCCTGTACCAAAGGGCCAACACTCCTCACTTCTCCCCCTTCTACCTCCTTCTAGAGAAAAGATTTATACATTACTGTAAAATTAGGACTAATGTTGCATAGAAGGAAGAGTCAGAGGGGTAGCACACATGGCCAAACCGTGCTGCTTCGCTCTTCTAACACAGAATGAGTAGCTTGTAAAGCCACTACGGAGTAGCCACAGTGGCCAAGACGAGTGTCTCACAGCACAGACCTCACGCGCTGGTCTCGCTGCAGCGCGTTGCTGGCCAGGACGTTGTCTCCGGCCCCTGCCAGTGGAGGTGACGAGAGGTAGGAAACCATGAAAGACTGCCATGTCCCCCACTCTGTCCCCGTCTCCTCCTCCCTGAAATGCAACCTGGAGCATCCTGGGGGAAGCCCCATCTGCTTCTCATTCCAGACCTTGTCATGTCATAATTATTCCTAATTATGCCTCATTTAGCTTGATATGTACCAGATTGGGAAGGATGCCCTAGCGAGAGCGAGCATCTTGGACGGCTGCAGCGGGGAGGCGAGGTGAGAGGAAGTGTGAAGCAGAAATTAATAAAGCGACAGGAGCTATGCTGCCAGGCGAGGGAGGGCGGCAACGGGGAAGCGCAGCAGGGGGCTCTGGCAGCCCGGAGGGGCGGCAGCTCCCAGCGGCCCCACCGCCCAGCTGGGGGGGCCCTGTGTGTGCTGGCCTCCATTCCTCGCTAGCCCGGGTGCCTTCTGGCTGAGCTTCGGGCAGAGAGGCTGCTGGTGGGTCCTGCTGCCCCTGCCCCTCCTGCCCCTCGGCCGCTTGCTGGCTGGCTGCTCTCCCGGACGAGAAACCTGGGAGGGTCCTTCTCCCCTGTGCCCACCCCAGGGTCCCGTCGAGTCCTGAGGGGCCAATGGGTCTGATGGCACCGGTTCCTGCTGGTCCATTCTGGGACACCACTCCTGCACTGTTGGGGACACCTACAGCGGGGCACTACAAAATTAACACTGCAAGCATAACATTACCCAGTGTCATGGTTTAACCCCAGCCAGCAGCTGAGCACCATGCAGCCACTCACTCATTTATCCCCCCACCCAGTGGGATGGGGGAGAAAATCGGGAAAAGAAGTAAAACTTGTGAGTTGAGATAAGAACGGTTTAATAGAACAGAAAAGAGGAAACTAATAATGGTAACACTAACAAAATGACAATAGTAATAATAAAAGGATTTGAATATACAAGTGATGAACAATGCAATTGCTCACCACCCACTGACTGATGCCCCGTTAGTCCCCGAGCAGCGATCCCCCCAGCCCCACTCCCCCCCAGTTTATATACTCAACATGATGTTACATGGTATGGAATATTCCCTTGGCCAGTTTGGGTCACCTGTCCTGGCTGTGCCCCCTCCCAACTTCTTGTGCCCCTCCAGCCTTCTTGTTGGCTGGGCATGAGAAGCTGAAAAATCCTTGACTTTAGACTAAATATTACTTAGCAACAACTGAAAACATCAGTGTTATCAACATTCTTCTCATTCCTAGCTCAAAAAACATAGCACTGTACCAGCTACTAGGAAGACAATTAACTCTATCCCAGCTGAAACCAGGACACCCAGACACTGCTTAGGAGCACAACACGTCCCTCATTCCTGATTGAAGGCCTACATAAGTGTTTTCTAACGGGTACGCTTGTTGTACCACAGGAAAGCTCCGCTCCCTATTTTTCCTCACAGCAACATCTCCTGCAGATGCCCAGCTATGCGCAGCACCCTCAGCTGATGCACCAGAAGACACGCTGAGTGCAAGGCAGCTGATCCTCCAGGATGGGTGCTGGGTACTGCATGGCTCCACCATGGACCCTGGCTGCCATCTCTCTTCCTCCTTGCACATCAGCCATAGGTTGAGGCTGAAATGCCGCCTGCTAACGTGTGGGGACAAGTAAACTCCAGGAATGTGCAAAAATGTCAGGGATGTCGACCAACAGAGGCTGGTTTGAAAGGGGCACATGCTGCAGAAGTCAGCAAGGAATCCTGCTTCAGCATGAGTCAAAGGCAACGGTATAACAACAGCATCATTGTGACCTGGGCAAAAAGACATTTTCACAAAACATTTTGGGGCAGGGAGAAATTAGCCAGCATGGGGACAAAACATGAAGAAGTGGCATCTTCACGTGCATTGCTCGCTTTCTGAAAAAAAAATGAACTTTGGCTTAGGCTTAGGTCTGAACTCCTGCAACTAAAATGGCTGTTAGGAGAGCCAGCGTTCCACTGCAGTCTGCTACAAGTTGCATCTCTAAGCTACCGCAGGCATTGCATCTGCAAAGCCACCAGCCCTCCCCTCTGCCTCTTTTTCCTCCTCAGGACCCACCTTCTGAAAAGCCCACCGGGAAGACAGGCCTGCGTTCACCCTGTCCTTCTCCCAGCCCACTGCTCTTCCGCTGCAGGGGGATGGGGTCAAACTCCAGAGGGAGAGAGGGAGGCAAAGCCACCTGCAATGCAATCAAACAGCTGCCGTGGGAAGAAGCCAGGCAGCGAAGGAAGATGATTTACTGACACAAGCTAAGCCAATATAAACACTTACAATACAGGTGTCTGTACTCTAAGAGATTGCCTGACTTAATTCAATTGTTTTGTAAACCGATTTAGCTAAAACTGTGTAAAACTGGTCTTTAAACAAGACCAAGGAGTGTTTAAAAAGCCATTAATGAAACATATCACCATAAAACAAATACATATTACCAAGGCTTCCTTTTTGCTGACAGGATATATCCTTTCCCGCCGTATTTCTTTTTCCCTCTGGTCTTTTCTTTAGAGTTTGTGCATTCTTTTGTGCCGTGTCTGTCTCTTTCTTTCTGTACCGTACAAAAATAGGGTTGCCTCCATTCCAAAATGTGCAAGTCCACCTCTAGCATTTCTCGCTGTTGTGTAAAGTAGAGCTGGGGAGACATTTATTCGTTTTTATATAGCCTGCAATAAGATTCAACCTGAAACAGTATTTTTAAGCAGATTTTAAGCAAAGTAGTTTATGCTGGATCCAGCCTGACCCCTTTCATTCTTTCGAGACTGACCTCTCTTACAGTTTGGAGTTATTTAATCACTCTGAAAAGATGTTCCTGTTTTTCTTGTTTTCAGCAAGTCCACTTTTTTAAAAACAATATTTGTATTTTTCAGTATTTTTAAGTCCTATTCCAAAATCATCCAAATCAAATCTTTAGCTGTGTCCAAAATCAACTCTTTCAAAATTTCAAGACCTTTCACATACTTGGCCCAAGTGCCCAATTAGTTTGGTCTCCTCCACCCAAACCCTTAATTTTTTAAACAAAGGCATGATAGAGTTAGAAAAAATAGTAAGACAAAGTTACTGTACCCCTAGCAGAAGTCAACAACAATAGGACTAGCATAGGTCAAGTCTTGCCTAGACACATCTTTTTCTGTGGTCTTTGATTCATCCAGAGGAGGAATTTTGGCAAGCGTTTCCTGCATCCAGCTGTTTGCACATCTGCAGGATGCACTGGAGCTATCATTCTCTTGGGGAGGCAGATTGGGGGCGGCTGGAGCAGCCACACTAACAAGCAGAAATTGTCACTGACAAGAATGAAGGAAATTGGGACACGTTTGAAAAAAAAAGGCATTGGGGGGTTGTGGCAGACCTCACATGTCAGGTGGGCAGCTCTGAAGGAGTCAGGAGGGGCTGGTGAGGGGGTGCAGAAGCAAGGTGGGCTGGGGCTGGTCTGCAGGGGGGATAGGAAGCTGCCTCTGGACAAGTAGGGAAGCAGGAAACATTTGAGCTCTGAGACAGCAGTGTGACAGCTACGGATTCTGGGATGAAAGGGGCCAGCAGCGCTGAACTGGGGGGGGTGGCTGGAGGATGTGCCTCTAACTGGGACTCCGGTTTGGTGAGCAGATGCATGACCACTGTCTGCTTCTACCGCAACCAAACTGCACTCACAGGCAGCCTCCCTCTTGCCCAGAAAGCAGACTGGCCTCCTAGCCCATGCCACACAGCTCTGCTGATTTATACCCTCGAAGCCAGGCAGCCCCGGAGCACAGCCTCACAGCACGCCAGTACAGCAGCGGGCCACGGGGAGCCCAGCCAAGCCCCCGCAGCCTCGCGTTGCTGCCGTCTGCAGAGCACAGACCCTTGCCTGGGGAAAACGGGGTGCACACAAAATCTGCCGGGAGAGGTTGCCACCCACGCACTCCCAGCTGCCCCAAATTCCTGCTCTTTATCAGCCCCAGAGCCCCTTTCCACTGCAAGACGAGGCTGCAGACTGGCTCAGGTGCCAGCGCAGGGGTTGGCTCCTAAAAGCCGTGCCAGGAAGGCTGCTCAGCTCCAAAGGACACATTCAGAGTAAACCTTGTGTACATTTGGCAGGGACCATAGTCCACAACCGCCCAGCCTGGCGACATCGTTGAGGGCCTCAAGGGTAGACAGTCCAAGCCAGGATTTGTGACTGTTTACCTTGACATCCATTTGGATACACTCCAAGTGTAGACAAGGGATTTAGATGTCCAGATTATTTGCCCTCATGGCACCAATGCACAAACACAACTACTAGGAAGATTAGAGATATCCCATCTGCTTAAACTGCTCCCCTTTTCCTGCCGGCACTGATCACTCTTGGATAACCCTGATGATGGGGATTTAAGCCTCAGTGCCACTAACTGTGACTGGCACCAGCGTGATGGTTAGATTTCCCATGGGACCACCCTCCCAGCTCTGTGCAGTCCATCTCATCTCAGCAGTAGTCTTATCTCTGCTGGTGGGGCCCCACACCTCAGCCCCCAGCAGCGGTCCCCAACAGCTCTTGTGCAAGGCACTAGGCAAAACTGCAGCAGCAAGCCTTTGCCTTTTTATTTGTCTGTTTAACCAAACTGAGATGGTCCAGATCATGAGAAAAAACAGCAGACAACAGAAGGAATTACAGGAAATGTAGGTCTTAGTCGTCCTCACTGCAAGTTGCTATGCTAGTTTTATTCATACTTCGAAATGTCACCTCTCTGGGCTGTGGCCAAAAATATTAAGTTCTAGTCCACGCTGGAAAAATAGAGGCTTTGACCAAAAGTATCATTATTAAGCTTTAACTAAGCCATTTGTTATCAGTAATTGCTACAAAGTAAGAGATACTCTGTTCAGCCCTGTGTCTTTGGAAGGAAACACAATAATTATGAGTTTACAGTGCAATTACATAACGGTTTAGTCTCAAGCACTTTCCTTGGTGGTGGACAATTCTGTTGTTAGGCTGTGAACTCGGAGTGCAGTTTAGCACTTTTGCCTCCCTGTGTCATTTGGACCTGGGCAGCAAATCCTTCCACGACTTCAAGTGCTCAGGGTTGTGGTTCTGCTCCCCAGAAAGAGGGCACCTCCCACAGCCAAATGCACACCTTTGACTTGCAAACAACGTTCTCCATAAACTCTGTGGGAATTTTGCCAATGGTGAATCCATCAAAACCTTCTTCTAGCCCAGGTTACGGGTCTCCTAACCAAATAACTTAGCTCAGCCTGACTGTCTTTGAGAGCACAGATAAGAACACAGCAGAGACTAATCTGCCTGGGAGGCAGTCACACGTGTATATTGTGTTATTGCAGTCTTAAGCCTTCCAGCAGTGCACACATCAGGCTCTGGCAACGTTCCCCTCTGACCCTTCTCCTGGAGCAGGCCAATTACTGTAGATGATGGGGAGTTAGTGATGATAGTTGATGACTGGTTTAGGACATGTGGTCCCATACTACCAAAGAGAAGCAATTTGAATCATAGGAAACCCCTCCTTTTATTTCTCTCTCTGCAGCGGGCCCGACACCCATTAAGACTGGTCATAGTTTATCTGCTCTCTTGTCATCCTGTCTCAGTATCTCAGCTATGAGATCCAGCTCCTGTTCTTGTTCTTGGCAGGTAAACGCAGTAACCCTGTGCATTCTCTAGCGCTTTTTCATGTCCTAGCTTATTCTTTTGATGGGTCAGAGGATGCCTTCAGTGCTGTCCAAACCTCTGCTGTATTCAAATAAATTGCCTTTTCTTTCTTTAATCTTCTAGAAAACACTGTTTGCCCTCTAGGGCTAACAGTTATTCTCACACACTTGGAAGAAACAAAACCCAAACACACTACATCCTTTGTAGTCAGCTTAGCAGGTAAGAGCAAAGGTACCCAAAGCTGTGCTTGTGGAGAGGCAAATAAAGAGTGGAGGGAAACAGTGGCTAGGGGATGTGCTCATAATAATGTTTATCTGAAGTGCAGCCCATGAATGCTGAGGGGTTGTACCATGATGACCACTGACATAAGACCCTTCTCTTGACTTTTCACAAAGGTTTTCACAAGCCGGGAGTCATCTGTGGGCCATAAGGGAGGAGCTGCAGTGGGACATGCATTGTTTAGAGGGAACTGCAGGGCTTGTTAGAGGAATGCAAGGAAAAAGGCAGCTGCATAGCATAGTTAGGACCACGTCTAAAGCTCAGTGCTTAATTGCTCCTAGATCTCTTCTTTCATCTGTTGTGCTATTCAGCAACTGAGACTCTAATAAGCAGGTGCACCCAGGTCTATACAATGAAGCAAGCAGGCTGGGGTTGTAGGTTTCACAGCAGAGGCTGTAAGGCATTGAAACTGCAGCGATGGAAATCATTGCTGTGAAAGCACATTTCACCACTTTCTTCCCATGAGCAGAAATCCTTACACCTCCTGCCTCCTCGCCCCCAATACCCCAAAAGACATTCAACTGCATTGTGTAACAGGGGAAAACTTCATCTGCAAGACAGGTCCGCAGCAGCAGAGCTTCTCCCTCACCCTTGGGGAGAGCCTTTGGGCACAGGCGAAGGAACTTTGTATCACACAAAGCAAATTGCTGTTTCTGAGTTAGATTGCCATAGCAAGCCTAAGCCATCATATGACAGAGACAAGGAATAAGAGGGAAGGATGGCAGAGAGAGAGTCAGTTGAGATGGAAGAACAATTTTGTGGGTTGTTTTTTGCCTGGATTTTGAAGAATAAGGGCATTGCACTTACAGCATATGATGCACAGTAAATGCTGAAAGGCCAAGCAGAAGAAAAAGGGGGAAAGACCCTGAAAACCTTCAATACATTATTGAAATCTGAGAAGGAAAATGCTTTGTTTCCATGGCAACGGGTCCTATGGTGTTTCTGCTGGAGCAATCTCCCAAAGAAAGAGGACTTTTCCCTGTTGGGGATGCCAGTGCAGTGAAAGATAATCACAGAGACCCCTTCCCTCAACTGGGTGCATTCTACTTGATGTATGTAAGAGCTCAGATGTTACATAGCTCCCAGAAATGGGTGTCTCCATAGATGATAGAGAGCGAGCTCCTGGGCACATGTAGGTGACTGTCATAGGCCAAACGTCTGCGAAGGTTTGGATGTACTGTGTTTTTTTGCCCTTCCATCATGCTGCTTCAGTATATGAATATGGCCTGAGGTGTCAATAAAAACTTAAGAGTTAAAATCCTTCTTGACTGCAGATTTTGGATTACAAATTACAAATTTGCAGTTCTCTTCCAAGATAAGAGGACTTTTTGTTCCCATCTGTCTCCTCCCATTGCCTGTATACATATATGTCAAGGCTGAGGTGCTCTGTAGCAGCTGTTTTGCCACAGCAGCACAGCATGAAAAAATTCAAGAGAAAAAGGGAATATGAAACAGGAGAGGGAACTTAAGAGATATGGAAGATACTGATATAAGAACTAGAACAGGACTCCAAATGTAGCTTTCATCATCTTGCAAAAAGCATTATTAGATCATCACTTACTAAAAATGATCAGCTTTAATACTAACTGAAACTAGCTGTCTATGGTATGGTGACGATCAGAAGCCCAAAGAGAGACTACTATGCATGTTGTAAAAAAAACCCCCCAAACCCAAACCAACTTTGCTCCAAAGAACTTAAAATCCAAGTGGGTAAAAGAAAGATTTAGATATCTGTATTTTGCAGATGGGAGGCAGGGGTGAGGTGTAAGAGGCTAAAACACCTTGCCTAAAGTTGCGCTGGAAGTTTGTTATAGAAGTGGTTGAACCTACAGATCCTGACCTCCATCCAAAAGTTTAATGATACAAACATCTCCAGAGTAGTATCTCCAGTTGAAGAATTCAGCAGATGCAGCTCAGCTGTTGAGACCCACCATAATTGTACAGATGGAATAAATACAGGCAGCACAGTAACTCCATGGCCATGGGAACATGACAGACACTCCTCTGCCCACAAAGCAAAGACCTTTTCTTCCCAAACTAGAAACAGCACCAACTAAACAAAACAAAATAACCCAGCACCCTTCAGCCATAACAGTATATTACATAGAGGAAGCAGGAGAGCATTTACCAGCTGAAAGGAAGATATCCCTACACTGATCAGCTGCAGTATAGTCATTAGGGCAGCAACAACCACCCTCTCCTGTATTTTAAGGGCCAGACCCTGAAAGGACATGTTGGGAAAATTTTCTGTTGGGCAGGTCTATCTGGTGTCCTTCCTCCTCTTTTTACCTCTGTCTCACTAGCTTTTGAGAAAGAAAATGTGGGGAGAAGGCAAGTGGAGCCTGAAGTGTGCCAATAGCTAGAGAAAACAAGTACATGTGCTCTCAGGTACCAGTGCCAGCATCAGCAGCAGGCAAACAGGTTACAAAACTGTGCTCCAAATGAACAATCTTAGCACCTCTGGATCCTGAAGGGAAAAATGTACGTAGGTGTTAGGGCCCACACAGCAGTACCCTTTCCTTTCTCTAGGGAAGGAGCTGGCAGTAAATGCCAATCACAGCCTGAAGCTGGCAAAGCAGTTACAGAAAGCAGACCGGACAGAGACCGATGGCCATAGGTAACATCCCATCACTCTCTGCAGTTTTGCATTGCAAAGTGTTACCTCCTGAGTGCTACAGGCTGGCCTCCAGCCCTTCTTTCGTCCCACATAGTTAAGTGCCACGCACTCAGCCCAGCTACCACCACCAGCACAGCTGTGACAAACCATAACAGCAAAACTCATGTGACATCTTGTCCATCCTGTTTTCCTGTTCCACCCCAGTCACCTATCATGGATTTCTCTTGGGACACACAAAATCTACGCATCTACATCTGCATGTGCCTCCATTACTACTACTGTATCACTACAGTCATTAAGGACAACATGACATTACTTATCACATTACCAAAGAGGCAGATTTCTTTCTCTGATCAGGCATCAGAACAGCATTGTGGGCATTTGAAAAGATGGATTGTGGATTTTGAGCCAACCATGTCTTTTTATTTCTTTTCTTTGCAGTATTCTCCATGCAGAGTCAGAGAAAAGCTGCAGGGCTCCTCTGCAACTATGCAAAGCTGCCAGAAGTTGATCCCGGAGAAGCACTTTCGGCAGCCCTTGGAGGCAGGGCAGTGACACAGGGACACTCACAGCAAGACACAGAGTGCAGGACTCAAGGCATGCAGACTTAACCAATGCAACAGGACTGAATATCCCACAAGCAACACAAAGGTCCTGTAAAAGCTCTGCCTCACAGCTCACCTCAGATCTCCACATTTAGGTATAGGTATCACATCCTCTTGGGCCCCACTCAGGGAGTTCACATGTTGGAGTTCAACATGCAGGACTCTGGAGGGGGGGAAGCAGCAGCTGGAAAAGGCCTGAGGAGAGTGGGAGCACGGCTTCCCTGTGAACATCCCCAGGGCACGGAATCTCTCCTGGCCCAACACCGAGGGCATCCCAACTGGCTGGCTTCAAGTCAACATAGCACTGTAATTTTCTTCTGCCCAGTACTAAATTATCCCTTTCCATTACCCCCTTTCCCTGCAAAAGTTAGAGAAGCACAGGGACCACCGACTATTTGGTGCCTTTACATAGCCCACAGACTGCTCTGAATGCAGAACTGGTTCTCTAGGTCCACCTCATGCAAGAGATGTTCCCTATACTGAAGACCATATCAGGAGTGGGAGTCAGTGTACAGCCTTGCACACAGCCTGCCCTAGGGGAAAAAAAGGTTTTCATCAGCTCTCTGCTAGAGGAGCTGCACCCAGCCTCTAATCGTCTCTCCCAGTACAAGCTAATAAGTGGGCAGAGAGCTCAGTGCCTTCTCCCTCCTGCGAGGACACCCCACCCGCAGCTGTGCACCTAGATAAAGTGCGAACAAATTATGGAGGCGAGGCAGAAAATCATTCCTACAGCTCCATTTGCAAGATAATTTATAGCATCTGCTTCTGAATTCAGACGAGAGCAATGCTGCAGCCTTTCTAACCTGCTGCTCTTACTGCACGGTCGTCACCATCTTCTGGCTGTTCAGGTAGCTTCTGTGAAAGGGAAATGCATTAATGGACCTCAGGCCGTCTATTAGCAGATGCTTGTCCGGATTGCAATAGAGATCATAGCTTGTTTCATTGCCTCAGAAGAGAGGTCAAGGACTGAAATAGGGTGGCAGAGATAGTACTCCTGCTCTCACCCAGCAGTGCTGGAAGGATCAGCAGTCAGGTGTAAGAGGCCAAACAGGGCACCAAAGTCTCTCCAGTCTCACATTAGCAGTCATAGTAGAAGTGGTACTAATGTGCCAAGGAAAAGTGACCCAAATGTGGTTTGCCTGTGTCATATTCTCAAGCTGGGAAATCCTCTTTGTGTACCCACCATGCATTGCCAGAGAGCACCAGGCCACTCTGTTTTTTAAGTCGCAAAATCTGTCAAACCTTAGTGGTGAGGGCTGGGCTTAGACTCTGCCCTTGCCTATACTTGTCTGACCGAGGCATGGACTAGCATCTCTCCTGCAGCGTACGCCTCTGTCTCTTGCTCTTTCTCCTGTACATGCCTTCTTCAACCGTATCACAGCTGCCAACTCCCTGTGAAACCTGAGGTTCTCGCCTACAGCTGGACCTTAGTTCCTACTGGCAAAAGGTAGGAAACAAAGATGTTAATCCCCTTCAAAGCAGGATAATAACCCCCCAGGGTATCTGCCTGGTCACACCTGGTGTGCACCCAGAAGATAAACAAGTGGAGAATCAATCCAGCCTGCCATGATAAACCCACTTTCAGAGTCTGACACCTCTGCTCTAACTTGGAAATCTCCCAGAGGAGGGTGAATTGTCCTTTGAAGGTCCACATCTTGGCCACTGGAGTTACAGAAGGTATGTCCCCCTTTCCTCAGTAAATGACTAGATTAACCTCTCTGACGCATAAGGACGATGCAAGACCTGCCATGCAGGCTGAGGCACGTTGTGATAAGCTGTGGTTCACACCATGATGCGGGCTGTGCCCGAGCCACTCGGGCATTGCTGCCCAGCGCTGGCTGTCGTGTGGTCAGTGCCTCCTGCCAGGGAAGGAGCAGAGGCAGCAGCAAGCACTGCCATGCTGCAGGGCACTTGTCCTAGCACTCCTGCTGCCGCTGGCCTTCCCTCTAAGAGCCCATCTGCTCCTCTTCCTCCCTCCCTCTCATCTTATGCAAAGCAGCTCATTAGTCCCATTACCAGCCTAGCACCATCTCTGATTGTTCATCAGTGATTCCTTTGTCTGCCCTCTATCGCTCCTGTTGAGCCTCATTAGTGCTGCTAGGAAGCAGGGGAGCTGTTGGGATATTTATAGGAAGGGTGGGGTGTTCTTTACACTTCATTGCTGTCTAATATCACTTCTCCACTCACCACATCTCCCCTCACCCCAGCCTTCCCCAGAGAGCCTCCTCTTAATATGGGGGTTATCTAGGGGGTATGCTGAGACAGGAAAGGAGTAGACTGATGGTTCTGAGTCAGGGAAATGAGAAAGGCAAGCTGGAGGCATGCAGAGGCTCAGTCTTTGGTCAGGAGTGTACAAGCCTGCATAGGGCTGGGTACCTGGTGGGGGGGCTGAGTGTGTGCCCCCGTGCATACACACATCAGCTGGGATAGCTGTAGCAGCCCACAAATGAATGCAAAGAGATCATCACGTGCACACATCCATCTTGGCGAGGTACGTGCCCCAGCTACAAGCATGGCAGCTTGCACGCGTGGTACCTGTGTCAGGGGCTGGGTGTGGATGTGTCTCCACGCAGGACACCCACGTCCCTGCCCGTGAGCTGATGGAGAGCTGTACCACGCTCCCAACAGCCCCACAGGGAGCGACCACCTTCGTTACATACAAGAATATTTTTTCATGCAGCATTTAATTATGGAGGCAACTAGACAAAGACTAATCATTCATTCTAATACAGGGGAGAATAATCATTCTGATGGCAGGAGATACTTAGCTTCTCTGGGAGGAGAAGAGGTAGTGTGGGGAGGAGGAGGAGGCTGAAGAAAAACCACAGGACAAGGAGAGGAGGAGGAGGAACAAAATCCTAAATCAGTTACCTGGTACAGACACCTTTATGACTTCATAAATGGAATATGCTTAGTGTCAGCAGTCTTTGCCTTAGAGCATCACGAGTATACCTCTCCCTAGTCAAAGCCATAGGCCCTGATTGCGCCAGCAGTCAAACCGGGTGACATTTTAATACCACTTTTCATCTCAAGATTTCATTTTCCTTCCAAAGGGTCACAAAGAGTTTTTATAACCTTTCCAGACACATAATTCACGTCTCATGGCACTGAAATGGAGCCTGTTCCTGAGAAGGATGAGCCAGGTCCACCACTGTGCAGGAGTTTTGGATGGAAAGCAGTGACCGCTTCTCTGTCCCTCTGAAACCATGGGGTACGCATGTCCCTGTGTGTGAGGAGGGGGATTTCAAGGCAGCAGAATGCAACTGCAGAGTATGGAAGCTGGCCAGGAGCTGTAGCCAAGTCCTCAGCTAATATGTAGATGAGCACTGGGGAGCTGTAAGAAACGGCACTGGTGATTCAGAGCGTGGCAATCCTCCCTCTGCCTCCGTGGTGGATCGTGCCCCTACAGGCAGTGGGACCTCTGTGTGGCTGGGGACGGCTTGAAAGAGACTGCAAGCCAAGGTGCTGACATGGATAGTCATTCCGGATCAATTGCCAAAAAACAGCCTATTGATCCAAGTGTCTTGGACAAAATCCAGGTTTGGGAAATGGCATCACACACTTCTAAATCTCCCTTTTGGGTTTCAACCAAGTTCCACTATTTTCTTTTCCCCTTCAGAACAGTGCCTTGCTGGGAACAGAGCCGGCTCTGTTCCCATCCTGCTTCTCCCATGTTCTCCCTGAGTGTCTGCTCCTTGCCCACAGCTAGCATGGGTGAAATGGATCTTGTGCTGGAGACGGTGTACCTACCAGGCTGTGTTATGCCCAGATCTGTCCTGGCCTGTGGCCAGTGAAACACTGCCCTGTACTGCCCCTGGTGAAGAGTCTTCCTTGTTCCCCACGGAGGATGGTGCTGGCTGACAGACACAAGGCAGAGCTGGCCTTCACTCTCAGGGAAGCGCTGTTCAGCTTTGTCCCGTAGACCTTACAGAGAATCAGCATCCTCGACAGAATATAAGTGAGGGCCATGTGAGATGTGAGCAGAGCCCTCTATCCCATAAATCTGTCAGGAACTAACCCTTCCCTTCCTCAGTCAGTGGACTGCTACAGCAGCAACCCAAAGCTGTTGGGGGATGTCTGCCCTCGCACACAGAGACCTCTCTTTCTGGCTCCCTAAGTAGCAGGAGCAGAGCCTTCCCTGCCCTCTGCAGCTGCAGGCCATCATGCATACAGTATTATGTTTGTATATCTCCTCCACCTTCCTCATTGCTGCACCTCTTCACTTTCAGCTAATTTAATTGACTGCTCTGGTTATGAGGAATCACTTTGTCTAGGCACCAGGAGTAATACTTAGCATGATATTGCCATTTTCACATCCCAGAGCTGTGCAAACATTAACTAACGCTAACTCTAATTAGCTGCGACTCACTGGAAAGTAGGTAAGCTTGATATTAGCCCCATTTTTTAGCTGATGACACTAAGACTCAGAAGGCCCAAGTTACTTGTCTCTGCTGTGGAGCCGAGTTCAGCAAAAGGACCAAGATGAAAATGGGCAAATATGTTTTCTAGGCTGTTTCATCATCCTGAGAGATATTCTGGCCTCCCACACAACATGCATTTGCCCCAGCCATACCTCAGGAGCTGAGGACAGGATGCCTCAGTCCTGCTGTCCCACAGCCCCCCTAGAAGTGCCTGTGCTACGCTCAACCAGCTGAGAACCCTTCCCCTGGCTAGTGGTGCCCTCTCCTGCTGCCAACTGCCCCAGAGCATCCAACTGGCACATGCAGTGCCGCCAGGACCCAAGGAGGTTTCCCGAAGCCAGAGTCGCGCAGTAGTAGGGCACAAGCTACCCCCTTTCTCCTATTTTCCCACCTGAAATATGTTGAATGAAATGGCAAAAGTCTGTACTGACTGTGCTAGAAGCCATGTTATGAGTAGAAAGTGATGCTCTGAAGTCCTGCCATGGTCCAGTTAGCAACTGCTGGAGAATATATGCAGTTTCTAAATGCTACAATTATTTCTTTAAACAGGGCCCTTGTGCAGGGACATTTCAGTTTTAGATATTGTAAGTCACTGCTATGTTATTCTGTCCCCAGACACCACCTGTGTTTTCTTTCCTTTCTCTCCTGGTTGTTCTCCACTAAAATGCAAAGCTATCTAGAACTTCAGCATTTTCACACTCAGGAAAAGAGCCAGGGAAATCCTTCCTTCTTCCTTCATTCTTGCTCCTCTGGCTCATAGCAGACCTTTCAGCAAGGTTATCAGAAATACTGGCTGATGGACACTCCGCCAGACTGGTTTAGGAGAGGTTCTCCACTAGACAACTGCTAACTCAGGCAGTTAGCCTGCCTCAAAATTCCCTCAAGCCGCTTCTATCAGTAGTAGCCCTCACTTTCACTCCTCCCTGGGTCATCATACTCTTCTACCTGCTCTGCTGTGGTAGTGTCCTACCCAGAGGTGGCTGCATTTCCCTTGGTCTTCCCTTCACTGCATTGCTTGGAAGGGAGCCTGAGCTTTGAGCTAAGCTGTCCCCACATTTGCAGAACAAGAAGGAATGGATGGGAAGAGGGGTCAAAGTTGGCGCTGGCTAAAGTTGATGACTCCTGAGTGGAACAGGATGTCACCATACAGTCTTCTTCCTTTGTATCATTTTGCCACCACATAAAACCCAGGTGCACTCAGCTCTGGGGAACGGTGGGCAGTTCTGGTCCCTGCTCCCCAGGAGGGCAGAGTGGAGAAGGCATGGAGAAGAGCAACTGAAATGGCCAGGGGGATGGAACAGCCACCTTGGGAGGAGAGGCCAAAATGGCTGGGGTCTTTGCTTTGGAGAGGAGGATGTTAGGAAGCTTTACAGATTCACCAAGGCAGTTGATAAGGTGAAAGCAGAACTGCTGCTTACCAAATGCCATGGTGTTGGTGGGGTATGCACGGAAGGCACTGATGAGAGCAGCCAGGCTTCCGCACTGTTCCAAAATACCATCTCCTACTGGCACCATAGGACACTGAGAGCTGGGCATGGGGACCATTGCTCTGACCTGGTGGGTCATTACATTTTGTGTCACACCTGTATCATGCACAGCAGGTGTGCCTTCATAGAAGCCCAGCCTGTGCAAAGACATATCACACAAATGAAAACCTGCAGCCATCCAGTCCCAGCAAGCACCAGCCACCCCCCGCCTCTGACCCAGTCACACCTCAGTGTACACAGCAGGCAGGCAGGATCCAGGCACCCTCTTAGCACTGACTCCTTTCTACAGCCACAGAACTGCTCCAGTGTTACCTACAGCCGTAGCCTCGCACAGCAGGACTTGTGCTTGAAGTCAGCAGGGGTGTGCCTGAGCAGAAGGAATAAAGAAGCCATTTTGCATTCAAGTGACAAGTGTGTGCCCCCATTCTCTGAGAGAAAATGGGATGGGGGAAAAAGTGTGTAGGGACTTCAGACACTCATGTTATCCGAGCACCCTGAGGTGCTTGGAGACAGAGGGGAGGATAAAATTGCAGTCACTTCCAGTCTCCTTGGAAAGATAAGCATTGGGTCCAGCCAGCAGCCATCTGCCAACTGGAATGAAGGCTTTGCTTTTCCTTATTGACTAGCTCAACCCTCATTTCCTCACTAGATGTATTTAATAAGCAGTGCTCAGTCTGACAGCTGTCTTGCAGCTCACACATGACTTAGAGCCAGAGTTTACAGAGAAAGGAAGACAAGGAAGAACTTATATAATCTGTAGAGTTTCTCTCCCCTTATTCACAGCCTGTCTTCTTAATATTCCCAACACACCTTTGCCTCAGGACTACAGCCATGCATCAGGGCTTGCTCATTCAACATAGTATGTATAGTCTTTGGTGACAGAAGACATCATATGTGGGAACAGGTGGTAGAGAAAGAAAGAAGCAGAGGAGGAGAGAAAATTATCCCTCCTTCAGTTACATTCTGTATGGAGAGGAAAGCAATGTCAAACTGAGGAGCTTTAAGAATTAATTTAAACACAGGCTTTGGAGCACACACCTACCTTCACAGGGCTGCGTGTAAATTTTCCATATTCCTCATGCAGAACATAATCTTTTAGGGTTTATCACACTTTGACTCCTTTGCTAGGAACTAGAATGCTCTGCTGTTGCACAAATCTCAACTCATGCAGCAGAGTTCAATGAGACGCCTTATTGAGGGATTTGGTTTTATTCTAAACCACTGATTTCATTCACACTCATTCTTTCATGCCCACATGTTCTCAGGCACCGACAGGTGTATGTCTATGTGCTCTAGCTAGGACTCCTTGCAAAGATAGGGGGTTAAGGGACACAAGCTAATGACTCATCACATCTCTAGAGTTCCTCTTAGGCAGGTGACTACAGGCTGTTTTTGGATCTGGCTTTTCCTCACTTTAAGGGTTCACAGTGGTTGTGATCTTTTGTCTCCCTGCCCTGTTCCAGCTCTCAGAAGTATTAGGAAACATTGCTGATTTACTCATTCTCTTTAGTCTCCTTACCTGGATGTCTTTAATGGCTCCAGGCTTATCCTTTATCTTACCTCTTAATGGCTTCAGTCTGTCTTTTGCTTTATTCCCAATCTGGGTGTTGTGAGAAGCTGCAAGATGTGCTGTGATCTTGATAATCTTCTATCTTAGGTGTCATCAACAGCTGTCATTCCTGTCCTTCTGCCATGTCCTCTGGTGCCGTTCAGGCCCATCCATTCCACTCTCAATGTTTCTGTTAGATCTCGACAATATCTCTGGCTAAGGCATAGTCCCAGCCCACACACCTTCCATCACTATGCCTGGAAGATCCTATCATAGAGGACAGACATTTTAAATGCATGGCATATTTAGCTGAAGAAAAGCTATTTCACTCATTGGTAATTCTTATATCTGTAGGAAGCATGTTCTGACTGCACAGTAACCTGGTACAGATAGTTCATCAACAGGACTTCAGTCACCAAGAGAAATGTGGGTGTGTAGAAAACCTGTCTCTTGGCTGACCACTGTCAAATCTGGACTACAGTAATTAGGAAGTGTGTGTGGGAAATTCACATTTGGGCAAGTAAAAAAAATCTGACAGGTTGATTTTTTTTCTTTTTTTAACAATGTCTATTTGAAGATGGTCACCTGGTTGGAAAGCTGCAGAGGGAGACAGCTTGCTAGTGAGGCTGGGAAAGGTTTCTGGTGAATTCAGTTTCCCAGCACTGCATCATTCCTGCTGTTTGCCATTCAGCTCCCCCAGGCTCAAGCAGAGCCCCGTTCCCCAGAGTGGTGGCCCACTGGGCATCCAGTAGCTTCTCCTTACAGATAAATTCAGGCTCTTGCTGTGAGGGACTGAATGAGGTGCAGATTTACTGATGTACTTGGGTGCCTGAGAGTTTCTGAAGATCTGAGTATGACCCCTGTCAGGTACCTACATACTGTTGTAAATCTTCTCCCAAGGACTGAGGGACTTAGCCTGCACACACAAGAAGCCGAGAACAGGACTGAGATCACCACAGCTTCTTTCTAGACCTAGACCCCATCCAATAGCTGGAGCTGCCCACCGGGGTCTCCCTTGGCACATCCATGGCAACACAGAGGTGAGACCACCCACTTCAGGAAAGATGGTTTTATTCCTCCACCCCTTAGGGTAGGTGCCTAAAATATCAGGACATCTGGGCCACATTTACTTGTGTTGGATTTGGGTCCTAAAGCCTTAACTACAGTCTCACATTGATGTCTGCACTGCCTCACCAGAGCTGCCATGTGCTGCACGCAATCCCTCTGTGCTCACTGTGCTCAGCCTCCAGCAATTCCTAACAACTCAAAATACAGAAGCACGTCTGGACTGAAACCAGTGGCAGTTACAAGCAACAGAGTTCTAAGGAATTGTGCTATCAGATGGGGATGTTGTGGTTTACTGTTAGCAGAAGAGATTGCTTATATTGTAGGAGAGAAAAAAGTTAGTGTTTGCGGTTGTGCTTCAAAATGACATATAATGATGTGGGTTTTGTGGGTTTTTTTCCTTCAGTGCTGGACAGCTAGAGTCAGAGTTAAGGTTACAGTGTGTGTAAGACAGCGAGGTGGGGTAAGTCAGATCACTAACGCTGCTTAAGCAAGGTCTAAATGACCTCCTGAGTTTCTTCCAACCTGAATCTATGGTTTTGTCCCCAAAATACAGAGACCATTTTCAGTTCTGGAAGAACTGCACTCTGAATACTGGGCTCCAAATTTATCACATGTATGGGAAAGTGATTTCTTTCTTTCTTTGCAGTAGTAATCCCTAAAAAATTTAGAAAATCTTACTTAAAATGCTGATTAACCTGGGAGACGTAGTAGAACACACATGAATAAGAGAGCTTAGATTTACAAGCAAAAATAAATTAAAAACAACAACACGCAGGAACATAAAGTGGTTTTGAAGATTTTAATAAAGTTGAGAACAAGTTAGCTCCCTTGTGATCACTAGAATAACAGGAGATAGCTGAAATGGCTCAAATAAAATGCAACTATTTTGGAGGCAGTGAGTCTTTACTGCTCCACCAGCCACTCTTTCTGTTCACCATCACTGAGAGAAAATCTCTGGATTTTCTCTAGGTAAGGAGAAGGGGTAACATTAGCAAACAGAGGATAAGCATGAAAAGGCTGAGGTAATTACATTTAAGGCTAAGCTCTCCTGGGAACTATGGCAATGCAGAACTGATCTTATCCTGACCATCCTAACCTCTGCCACTGTCTGAGGAGCTTTGGGCAGGTGTCCCGCTCTGTAGAGGAATAAATCAGACCAGTCGTGACTGAGGCTGCTGCCTGGTCATCACAGGCAGCCATACAAGAGATGCTCAGTTTAGGGGCTACAGATGCTTACAACAAACTGTTACAAATTTAACACCCATAGTACGCCACCATTGTAATGTGGCATTGGAAGAGAGAGTGTAAGTGCTGTCATTGTTGTGGATCTCTGCATTAAAAGGGAATTTGTTAAACAATATTCCCAGGTGATCCTAGGAGGCAGCATCCCTCCTCCCTCATAGAAGGGCTAAAAAGGGTTCAGACATCTAGCAGAAAAATGAATAAGCTCAGCAAATGTCTTGAGCATGTGAGCAGGACACATCAAAGTTATCTGAAGCTCTACGATTGCTCTGCGATCTGCATCCTGTCCTGAGCTATGACTGTCTCCAGTGAGGTAGAGAAAGGTGAAAAAGAAACAAAATTCAGAAGATGGGAGGGAGCAAAGCCTTTCTAAGTCCTAACAATTGCAGAAACATTGAGCTATAAGCCTGACACAAGATAAATATAATGAAAACAAACAGAGATTGAGTTTCCTTCCGAAACTATTTGATAAGACAATGGAATGGATAGTTAAGTACTCGTATTTCAAAGTTATTTCCTCTCTTCAGAAATCCCCTATTTAGTTACATGTACACTTATCAAGCTTCTAACATAATATACTGCTGAGTGCGGTTCAAATAAATCTGTGGTGAAGGTTGTGTTAGAAACAGAGATAAATTGAGTACCTGGAGCTGGTCTGGATACCTTGCCAAAGACCCAGACAGCTAAACATGCTTTCAACACTTTAAAATCAGCATATTGCATGCAGATGCAGCTGCTTTCAGTCATCCTCACCTTGGTTACAGAACTCATGTAGTCCAGTTGCAGAGAGATGTTACTTTTGTGGCACCCACAGCCCTGGAGTCCACACAAATTCATCCCAAAAGCATTTTGCAAACAGTGTCTCCAGCCCTGAAGCAGTGACCAGTAGGATGGCAGCAGCACTACACAGGCTGGCAGGGTGTTGTGCATTGTAGCACAAAGAGATCTTGGACACTGGAAAGGGAACAAACTTGTCCTGGAACAACAGACACTGTGGGCTCCTCAGTATCCATGCACAACAGAGCAGCTCCGCTTTTACACTTCACTTGGAGGGTACAATACGTAACCTGAAAATGAAAGCCAAGCGCACCTGAGATTCCAGGAAGAATTACATTTTTCAAAAGAATATGTAGTCTGCTATGCTAACTGTGCTCTCACTCAGCCTGAAGTTGCAATTTAAATACTTCAAAATGGGGTAAGAATTGGGGCAGGGGAAGAGAACGCCACGTCAGTCTCCAGCTGGTTTCTCCCATCTTTGGACAGCACCCAGCACTGCAGGACCCTAATCTGGATTGTTAGACTTTGTTCCCCAGGCCTTTGACCGTTACCATTCTGGTAGAAATCCCAAACAACATAGCAATAGCCAAATGCTTTTGCAAATAAAAGATTAGATAAACAGCATGTAACAACCTCACCTGGAATTTGGCAGAGGAACTAGATAACCTCTGTAGCACTGGAAAAAGCATGAGGGTTTCTGGTCACATCTTTTCCAGAACTGCAGTGTCTCAAGCACAGGTGATCTACTACATGTCCAACGTAGGGTGGATACCCACTTTATTTTCCTTGAAAGCTCCACATCCATGCATTGATCAGGGCAGATCTGCCTCAGTTACATACGCAAAAACAAGTCACAAAGGTACAGCTCAGTGCCAGAGACAACAGAAGTTTCAAAATATTTGGGAGGACAGATGTATACAGGGAGAAATGCTGAAAAAGAGAATTTGAGCAAAATATTTGTAGAGTCTAAATAGTTGGGTCTGGGAGTTGAAGTGGGGAAGACGAGAAAGTACTCACATTTGGGGATTTGTTGTCATCTCAAGGTGTGTAGCGTATGCCAAGGCTGGGATAGATCAAGGCTTATTGCAGATCCCATGTACTTAATGACCAGCTGTGGAGAAAAATCACATAACATAACCCTGTGGCATAACAAGGGTATTCTCCACTGCCTGTGGATTTTGTGAGCTCCAGACCTCTCTGAAAAATGAAAAAAAAAAAAAAAAAAAAAGCAAGCTAAAAGAGATTGGATATCAAAGCAGAGCAGGGAGAGGTTTTTTGACTCATCTTCAGATTTGCACAGCAGCCTGTTGCACTCTTTGGGAGTACAGCTGGGCAAGGCGAGGAAACTCCATTCTGGAGAGGATTTAAATATTTGTAATTATGGTGGGGAGGGGGGTGTCCCACTTTGGAACAAACCCTCAGTTTTCACAGGAGGATATATCTTCCTAGCTTTGGGCAGGCCAACCAGTGGGCTGCCAGGAGACCAAGGAAGCCTGTCTCTGTGGAATTGGAAGGTGATTTGCCTGCCGCTCAGGTGCGCTGAGGAGGAGACAAGGACATTTCCCAGGGTGGCTGGGAACCAGACAGACTGCGAGCCTGACCTGGCAGGCAGCCTCCATCAGGACACCCACCAAGATCGAAACTGCTCTGTGATCCTCCAAACTGGAAGATCCTGAAAGCAGAAAACCCAGTCTGTTCGAATTCTGCCAGCTACCCCCAAAGGGGAGGCTCTCACCAACTGTGACCAGTATCCTGCCCAGCCCTCTCTCTAAGCACACAGCAGGACTTTTTGCTTTGTGCAGCAAGGAGCTGCTGAGTGGAGAAGTCTCATAACCCAGCCCATTAAAATTCACTGAGGACCTGCTGGGGCATGAGGAGTCCAGTACACGTCCAGGGAAAGCCAAGTGTTCTCTCTGACACAGCAAGCTGGTTCAATCCCATGTCAAATGGCTCAAGCAACTGAACGTCCCTGCTTGTCCATTTACATGACCCATTTTCTAGCCATGGCCAAGGGACTCAGCACTATAAAGTGCAGTAAAATTTAAAGGCCTCCCTACCCTCAGCCTCTCCATGGCCATAAGCACTCTATAAAATCCTAGATTGATTAAATTACATAGACAATATGAGGAACAAGTTAATTGGTGGTGTCACCCAGACTGGTACATCTCATTGCTTAATTAACGAATGTTACCACAAGCAGCAGAGCTTTCCCTAGTAGTATTTGTAACAGATGGGCAAAAGTTGCCTTGAGGGGCTACCACGGAGCACACGCAACTACTAACAGAGCCCCTCTCCCTCTTGTTTCACTTGCCTCCTGCTGCCCTGGGTAGTGGACAAGATCAGGAGGTAAAAAGCTCTCCTGTACAGGGCTGAGCACTACCCAGGCGAGAGGGAAGCCTAGAGACAACACCGAGTGAGGCTGGAAGCACTGCCCTGTCACAGCAAAAGCGAGCCTCTCTCCTGATTGCCAGCAGCAGATCTCCTACCGCGCCAGTCAGCTGGAGCATGGTACTTCAGTTAGGACACTGAAAGTCTTCACCTCTCCCTCCTTGTATCAGAAAAAGCGTGGTCAGCAGGGCTAGGGCAGTGATTGTCCCCCTGTACTTGGCACTGGTGGGGCCACACCTCGAATATTCAGTTTTGGGCCCCTCACTGCAAGAAAGACCTTGGGGTGCTGGAGCGCATTCAAAGAAGAGCAACGAAGCTGCTGAAGGGTCTAGAGAACAGGCCCTGTGAGGAGCAGCTGAGGGAACTGGGGCTGTTTAGCCTGGAGGAAAGGAGGCTTTTGGGAGGAGACCTTATCGCTCTCTGCAACTGCCTGAAAGGAGGTT
Organism: Astur gentilis; assembly: GCF_929443795.1. NCBI lineage: Eukaryota > Metazoa > Chordata > Aves > Accipitriformes > Accipitridae > Astur > Astur gentilis. Next base: position 16,644,255 of record NC_064913.1, read on the forward strand.
GTAGCAGGGGGGGTGTCGGACTCTTTTCCCAAGTAGCAAGCGACAGGACAAGGGGAAACAGCCTCAAGTTATGCTGGGGAGGTTGAGATTGGATATTAGGAAAAATGTCTTCACTGAAAGGTTTATCAAGCACTGGAACAGGCTGCCCAGGGAAGTGGTTGAGTCACCATCCCTGGAGGTGTTTAGAAGATGTGTAGACATGGTGCTTAGGGACATGGTTTAGTGGTGGACTTGGCCGTGTTAGGTTTATGGTTGGACTTGATGTCCTTTCCAACCTAAATGATTGTATGATTCCTAATAGCTTCCCCCTGGTTGGCAAGGCAAACAAGTCCCCCCTCCTGCTTTGTCAGGGGCTTTTAACACTTAATTAATTAGTACTCAAGGCAGAGTTTTATGTAAATTTTATTTAAATCCTAATCAGTGCTCTCATTTCCGTGCAGAGCTATTTTTACCATAGCATCAGCACTCAGGTGGGCAAGGAACAAAACTACCCGGGGGAGCAGAGCCTGACGTGCCCAGCCTGACAAAGAGACTGGGAGCACTGGGACCGCGGGAGGGGTTGCCAGGTGGCACAGAGATGTCCCCAGCATCCAAGCCAGTGCTGAGAGAAGGGGTAGGAGCAGTTATAGTTGCAGCGTGCTGATAAGCTCTGGCAAGAGTAGAAACAAGTGAGTCTTGACTCTGGAGCAGACCATGAAGTACTGTTTCCTGAGGACTAAGTGCCCCTTCAGTGGGGAATTGCCTAACACACAGGGATGTTGATGCTACAGCCACCAAAGGGATGATAACAGCAAGCCTCAAAACCAGTCTGAATCCAGGGGCAGTTTTTAGCTTATCCACAGAAGCAGGGAGTGTCACAGCAGGAACCTCCTCAGTGGAGACTTCCCAATCAAGATCAGCTTCCTGCTAACTGGAGCTGTCTTGATAGGCACCCTGGAGATCTTCCACCTCTTCCCACTCAGATCCAAGGCCTGTGACCTTCCCACTTACGCCATTTTTGTCTTTTGAAACCCTGTCAGGCATCAGAGGGCCTGTGGAAACTTCTGTCAGCAGCACCCACATCCTATGAGAGGGAGAGAGAAAAGCACATCTTTCCTGGAACTGGATGTCCAATGAGGTCAACTAGATCCTCTGGCACCTCATCATGGTAACCCATGCATCACGATTCACCCATGGCGTCCCTTGGCAGCAGCACACTGGGCATCAGCCAGCACTGCCTCCTTGTGCATCATTGCTAGGGCAGCCAGGTATGGGACTGAGCCTGCTGGGGTTAGTCCCTCTGCTACCAGGCTTGGTGGAGAGCCAAAGCTGGGGATGGAAGTGTTGCCATCTCTCTCCAGCCTATGGAGAAAGCAAAGATTCTTCAGCATCTCCCCTTAGATCATTAGACTGAGACAAGATGCTTGGGACCACAGAGGAACCAGCCACTGACCTGTGACTCAACCACCCAGGACACGTAGGAGGACCTAGCAGGGAAGTCCCAACTTGCTGCAGATTGGGAAAGTGAGCTCAGCCATGTGATCCAGAAGCAGCAGAAGAGTTAAAGCAGTAGGATACCCTGTTCAGCAGCACAGGACAGCTGCTTCTTTCTGACTGCTGTTTCACAATTTCCCTGGGAGGGCTTCCTCCTCATGCTGCTTACATTCCCCTTTTCCCTGAGGCAGCCATGGTTCGCCGAGGTCAGAAAACAATAAAAACTTGGTCTACAGTGCAGTCTAGCGGAGAGCAGATTTTCAGCCACTGTACCTGACTCTCCACAGGAGAGACAGCTTTAGGAAGGCTTTTTAACTCCTCCTGTTCAGATTTTCTAGCATCAGCCAGGAGGCTGAGTCAATGCAGGTGGCTGTGCCTCATGCTGGATGGATTCATGCTGTTGATCCTCTCTGCCAGTCCTTCAACAGCTCTCACTGTGCTATTCAACCCTTCAGAAATCTATCGATTTGCTAAAAACACCTCCGTCTTTGGTTTCTACCTCATGAATCCTCCTACCTTCAGCCTGGATAATTATAGTCCATTTCTTAGGGGAGGAGGGAGGAAAGGGTTTCCACTGGAGACACAGTTAGCATCTGCTACCCAAAGAAACAACAAGGGTTCTGCCACTGGTAGCAAAAGCCTCAAAAGCAGTATATAGTCTTACTGGGAAAAACACAAAGCATGCCCACTACCAATTTCAAAACATCCATGGGCTGGGGAAAGACACTCATTGCCATCACCACTGGAGTCATTAGAGAGAATAGAGTGCAGTAACAGAGCAAGAACTTCATACTAATGCCATCAACCATCAATATCTGAGACTTGGCAAACCCAAAGCAAGTCTTTCCTAGGCTGCCTTAGGGTCATGGTCCATGCACAGAGCAAATCCATGCAACAGCTTTGGGGACACTGGAAGAATTCCAAGGTGGTATTATTCAATGCTTAACACTGCTTCATAACCAATTAGATTTATTAACTTTCCCTGCCACCCAGAGTCTTTTGTGTGATGGCAGACATATGTTCCCCAGGTGTTTGCAGACTGGATTAGCTAATACTTTTGATAACCTGAACCTGCACAGCAGATACATTAACAAATTTTGACAAAATGCCATTAGTTTTGCAGCTGACGGAAGGGAGGGACAAGGGGGAAGAGAGGGAAGAACAAATAAATATGTGTTAATATAGAGAGAAAGAGAAAAAGAGAGACTCATTTATAGGCTTCCTTCTCCCCCCAGAACATGCAGTCCAGGCGCTGGCAGACGGAGCTCCCCATCTGTGCCATTCCTAGGGCAAGGGGGCAGATTCCATAACCATCTCCCTCCTGCCAGAATCCCCTCCTTCGCTGTCCACCTTTACCCCTTCCTTTGAAGTGAGATTGCATTGACTTCCATCTGGCAAGGAAGCCTGTGCTTCATGAACGCACGCACACTTCAAGACCACAGTGAGGAGGGCGTTTAAGGTACAGAGACAGGGAAAGTGCATCGCAAAAGGCAGATAGTGGGTAATACAGAAACACTCCCTTTTCTGTTCCTTCCGATGAGTCAACATGATGAGTCTGTTGTGTAAAACATATGCTGCTTGTACATCTGCATAAAATGAGGCAGCGAGATCTAGGAGCGTTCATTAAGGGGCTGAATTCAAACCTTATTTTTAATCTCAAGATTACTCCCTACCCATAATTAGGCCTCCAGTCAGTCATTGAAGCTCTGTCTGTGTGCCTTTCCTTACCCTTAAGAGAGGATTAAACCTTCTGCCCAAGGAGTTGTAAAGAACTGATTCTACATCTATAAAGCCTCATGTTTTACATCTGTGAAGAGATAAACAAACAGTTTACGTCTGAGCAAGATCCGAAACAGGCACAATGAGCCTTCCAAAATAAGACAGAGAAAACGCAGGTCAAAAGATCCCTTTGCCTTTCTCACTGGGAATTAACACTACAGGCAGAGGCAAAACAGGGGAGACAGAAGAAAGAGAAAAGCCACCACCTTTGCCAGCAGTTACTGTTTCCATGCTGGAGATGAGTTCAGGAAGCTGGTGACAGCTGCCCTTTTCCCAAAGAAGCTCAACAAATGCAGCAGCATGGCTTCAATTTGCAGCCTTTTTATAACTTCTGGTAACACATTTTACAAATGAAACTCATGACATCTATGGACTCATTACTGGCTCTTGAACACAACTCCCTTCGAATAAAGTATGACCACGTCTGCACAGGTATTGTGTAGGAAACTGTAGCATCTCTGCCTATGTGTCATTGGGCCAGATGTTCATCACACCAGTTAATGTTTCCCCAAATCCATACACCAACAGATTTCAAACCCGTCCTTTTAGAGTAACGAGCATTTTGACAGAAAACAGCCGATATTCACTGAAGGGGCCAGAAAGATTGTCACCATGCCATGGCTTAGCAAGTACGGCCGCTTTCCACTCCCTAGACACACATATTCTCCTCCCCTCCAAGTCAGCAGGGCAGAAATCATCCCCTCCAAAACATCCTCTTCCTCCACCTGAAGACCACAATGTAACCAAAACCAATATCAGGGATATTGGTTAAGCCTTTGCTTAAGGCTTTCTCTGTGCCTTTCACAAGAATGTCACCTGCACCATTTCCCCCCTGCCTGGGAAGTTAAGTTCTCTCATTTATCAAGGGATCATTATTCCTAGCTTGTACAGCTTTGCCCAGGCTTTCAGGAAAACAGGACAGCAGTTTAAGGTACATCTGATTTATACATTATCAAAGAGGAAGTCACTTTGTCAGGAAAATTATGTAAGCCTGCGTGTGTCTAAACGCTCCATCTCCATTATACAGGAGTGGCAGGCAGTGTCCTTCCCGGTGAGATTTCCAGCCGCTCTGGGATTAGTGCACAGTTTGCCTGTGTAAAATGTTATCAGCGCAGTGAGGCGAAAGCAAAGACCTCATGGCTCCAGCCCCCTCTGCCATGCATCAGGCAACTCGGTTTGTCTGTTTTAACTTATTCCAGCAGTAATCCTAAAATCAGGGCAACAATTACTTAAGGCAGAGTTCTTTCAGACGCAGGGGAAACTTGCATAGCAAGAGCTTGCGTTCCTATAGGCCATGAATCTCAAGCCTTCCCTTCTCTAGCATTAATTATATGAAATCACCAATATTAGATGGAAGAGATAATTTAGGGGAACTGAAGATTATTCAGAAGGGCATGGCCGATTGCTGATTTATTAGCATCTAGCTCCACGGTTTCAGTCAAGCGAGAATGTCAGGGGAGGGGGAGCAGAAGGGCCATGACCTTGTTCTCTATCCTGCATTCAGCCAACTTTGAGGCTTAATGTTCACAGCAAGAACTATGCTCCCCAAGAAATATGCACAGGGAATATTGAGAGCCCTGTGAGTTTTGCTTTGTTCACAGAAGAGGGCTGAGCCGAGGAAGGGGAGGCTTTGTACAAGCCTTTGGAGATACGGTGCATCACAGCTACTGTGAATTAGAGCTCTTGGCTCTAGCCTTCCCCTAATATATTGCACTGGGTTGGTTTGTCTGGCACAGCACAGACGCTCCGCTGCCTCTTGGCTCCGTAAACCCTGTTATTTCCCTTTTATGCTGCCCCTGGCAGAAGCAACACTACAGAGAGGGGGAACAAATTATTTGTTCCTGTATTGGAGAGGAACTGGAGGGAAAAGTGGTGGCAAACAATTGCTTCTCCCCAGATGGCAAGTCAAAATTCTCTTCCCTGGCCAGGAGTACAAACCCTGTTCTCAGCCCCAGGATGGCATGGGATGTCTCCTGCTACGGCATGCTGCCCTCCAGGATGTGCCATGCTCAGATAACCAAGGCACCCTTATAGGACTGGCAGATTGGCTACAGGCCAACCAAGCCCTCCTTGAGTGCTAACTTGAGAATAACTCAACTCGGGAATTACAGGTGAGGTAGCTTGGTGATGGTCCCAGGAAGCACCCCAGTAAAGTCAACAGATTGTCAAAAAGCTAGAACAAAAGCTTTAGAGAGCAATGGAGTGCCAGTGGCCACCTGTTGTCCATACACATCAGTAAGGCAAGTGGTCACCCTCCTGCAGGGGAAGCCCAATTTTATCCAGCCATTAAAGCACAAACAGCAGAGCGTCAAGATGCATGTTCTGCATACAGTGCTGAGTAAACAACACAATTTTTTTTCATGGCATAGGTAGATTTAGGTCTTAACTCACCTTGTTTATGTTACTTGGTGGCTCTGGTGTCAGAAAAGACCAGAGCTGCTTGCATTAACCCTGTTTGCAAGTCATCTGAAATATGGCTCTCAGTTCACATGAAATATGGGGTGCCGTGGCAGAAGGCCTCCTGCGTGGCTCTGTAAGAGTCTGCATCAATGCTGCTCCTGTACAGAATATGTGTCAGAGAGGCTAGCAAGCCAGAGATACAGAAGCATTCACCTGCTGCCGGTGTTTCCATTACAAGGTGCTTGGAGGGAGACAGAAGAGTCTCTGCTGCCCTACTCCTCCCCCAGGTGGAATGCCTTACAATAAACACCATCAGCAATTCACCCACACAGAAAGCTTTTAACTGTGTTCAAACAACCATTCAACTTACCCTCCTACTCCACGTGAGAAAAAACACGTCTCCCTTCAACCCTTTCCTGATTACAGACACATCTGCACTGCAACATACAGGTGCAACTGCCACCCATGAAGAAACATCCTTACTAATTTTAAACTAGGATACGTGGGTGACAGTCTAACCCCAAGAGCAAGCCCTCCTTCATCAGCAGCTGAAGGCCACCAGCCCTCCAGAGCTGGGATCTGTGCCAAGTATGATATGGGCAGACAGAAAATTATGATGATTGATACAGATTGCTATCACACCCCAACCAAACTGCAAACCCTTTGTGTAGAGATGTTGCATTTCACTGCACACCTGCCTGGACTTGCTACTTTCTGTTACGATATAATTGGCATTACCACATCACTCTTCATCTAGCATCTTACTGGTAAGCCTGCTGCTAACTGTACTAATTTACAAAGACTCTTTGAGGCCTTGACCAGGAATACCTGATTTGCTCTTGCCAGGCTATTGTAGATAGACCTCATTCAGCCATATCTGATTCAGCATTAGCCACAGCAGCAGCTGCTCTGAGTCTGAAGGCAGATGCCCAGAAGTTTAAAAGAAACTCAACTATAGCTACAATCAGGAGTTGCACAAATAGACGTAAACCTGTCAACCAGCCGGACTCAAGTGGCCTTTCGACTCTACAGCCTCCGATTTAGGACTTGGTCTCACTATCATTAGCTTGAAGAACCTACTAATTACAGAGTTTTGTTCTACCAGTTAGTCCTTCTTTGACAGGCTTTTTCCATAGCTAAAATGTCTTTTTACCAAGAAGATCCTTACCCATGCCAGGAAGGTACAGACCTTCCAACTTCACAGCTGGTACCATCAGGAGTTAACTGGGGAGACAAGAAATGTGTGACAGGAAGACTCCGTAAACCTTAAAATAGCCAATATTTATAATTACTAAAATTGTAGGTTTCACAGTGATTACACACATGACTTTGAAAAGTGATCAGGATTCACTCAAAGAAAATGAAATCTATCCATTAGGATGCAGTCAAACGATACTTATTTTAGAGCTTTTGCAGCCAAGGGATGTTCATCTTGGAAGCTGTAGGAATAACATATACAGTGTTAAGCGTGACCTCATCAAAACCATACTGCTCTTTCAGGCTCCAGTGCATTGGGAGGCTTACTGCATTTTTCAAATTAACATATACCAAATCAGCGGGTGAAGAATCAGCAAAGCACCCCCCATCCCTGGCATCCAGTGGTGTCTAGCTATCTGCTGTGGTTCTCATCTTTGATTTGGCAAGGGGAAAGAGTCACATGTCTGTTCTCTGCTCTTAAAGGTCCAGGTTTTCAAAGGGATCCAGCAGGTTTTTGTAATAAATATTACCCAGAGCGTCATCAATTGTGCTAAGTACAAAACCGACAAACCTCAGATTGCAAAGCTCACAAAAAACCTGGGCCTGAAGACTACCAGCATATTTTTATTTTTTTTTCAGTTGAGCTATTTGGGCTGCAGCAGGAACTTATTAGCTGATCTTTTAATAGGTGACATTTCTGGGAGCATTTGCTCCAATTTGAAAGGTAATTTGTATCAGCTGTTCTGGTTCCTGTTCCGTGACTTTTTCCCCATCCCCTGCAGCGGGCACCTGAGCCGGCAGCTTTTATACTTGCTCTGAGGAAGCAGGAGAGTGAAAAGGGTCATCTTTTATGCAGGACGAGAAAAATGTTTAACACAACAGGATCCTGAAAATGTCTTTACTTAGGCCTTTACCTTTGGTGACGTAAAGAGCCGGACCTTAACACACCTTCTACAGAAAGGGCTACTGAATAACATCTCCCTTTTTATTCTAAGACTGAGAGAACATTTTAAACTTGCAACAGTTTAATTGTCAATGCCCTAAAATGATAGTCACTTGGGTGGCCTGCAGCATTCATCATAACATTTACCTAATGGTATGCATTTAACAATTTGGATAGTTTAAGTCCTGCTGCTCCCAGTGCTTGCACTAAACACACAACCTGCAATTTGAAAGCCCAGGTTAACTCTAGGCATTCAGCAGCTCAAGGAGAAGACCTTGCAGTTTTGGTTATGCCAAACGACATCTATAGATTCAGAATATGATTAAAGGCATTGCTCCCTACACCCCCTCCCTTGTGCTGAGTCACCACCCAGGACCCAGCCAAAACTGCCTTCCCTTCAGGGTCTGACTGGAGCCCACGCAGCCTCGATGGCCAGAGTGACCCACCTCACCTTCAGCTGAGGATCTGCTGGTAAGTCAGGCCTGAAGAGACTGCTCACAGCAAGAATCGGGCTGGAGCCTATGGATAAATTGTACCCGTGGGCATCACAGCCAGATTTATATGTGAGAGTTGCAGGACACTTTTAAATCAGGGAGCGTAATGTCCTCAAACGACACGAGAGCCAGCTTGGTGCGACTCCTTCCTGAGCAAGTCTCACAGGTCCGATCACAATCCTCTCTGCTCAGGAGAGCGGCATGTAAAGCAGCTGAGAGCCTGCTGTAGATGTCAGAGGAGTGACCTGAGAGCAGTGAGGCAGCGCCTGGGTGAGGGACTCCTTCCCTGTGCCGGTTGGTCCCATGCTTATTTGCTTGCCCCTGCCTCAGCCGTGAGGGAACCGGCACCACCTTGTCGGGCTCCACTCAGAAGGAAAACGGCAGTGGTGGCCCATGGCAGTAGAGATTCGGCTCCTGCTTGCTCTGTCAGGCAGCCAGCCTTCCCCAGGACTGTTTCCATCCCAAATATTTATTTAAATCTATTTAAGGTCAATCTAGAAGTCAGTCCTTGGAAGAGATTGTGCTAGTCAAATGCCCTTTTTTGAGGTAAGGCTGTGGATTCAGGATTTGCACTCAGATTTGTAGTAAAGGCACAGCAGGATTCTGGCATTCAAGAAATGTCTGGATTTCCTGCGTATAGGATCTGCGGCATGAATCGCTGCAGTTGGCAGCAATGAGCCGTACATCAGCTGCATATCCCAGGAGTATTTGCACTTATGAAAATCCTGAAACTCCTTTCAGCTTAACGTTTTCCCTCTTTAGGTCTTTAAACTGGGTAAGCTCAGCTTTTGTTACCAGCACAGCCAGAGCATGGCGTGTCCACCTGCTAACTACCCCCACACTCCCCTAGTTTCTCATGTGCAAGTTTTGTCACTCACAACAAGGCCTGGGCACTCATATATAGTAGCACCAGCCTCATCCAGACAAATCTGTGTGCCCAGGGGTGGAGTGAAACCACAGATACCCCCGTAGGCACCCAAAGGCTGCACTTGGACACACTTCTCTCGGTACAGCTCAGGGAGACCAAGAAATCCCCATGCTCCAGACCTGCCAGCAGAGCAGCATCATTGCCACACCCTAGCACAGCTCCTCTGAAATAAACTGGCGTAGCCAAATAATTTGTGTAACCCACGATTTGTTTCCCCAGCCCAGGAGCAGGTTAGGCAGCGAGCATCCACACAGTAACAGCAGCAGATCAGAGGACTTGGGAAGAAAAACAGGTAGCCACCAGCATCAGCAGTTTCTCCAGCCACCACATGCCCAGCAGCAGCCCTCCTCTCTTCCCAAGCCCCGAGCAGCCCTCAGCACAGCCACTGGCGCCCAGAGCAGCCGCCCGGTGCCAAGCACAGCTCCAGAGGCAGCGGCTGCCCCCAGCTCGGGGCACAGGGTTGTAGGAGACTGCAGCGACAAACAAACTCCGGAGCAAGATCGTTTCAGAAGGACATTAGCTGATAGGTCACCTACTGCTTCTCTTTATACCTCCCACTTCTCTGAGGTGGTTAATAACACCACCAACCCTATTTCTATGAAGAAACACTCAAGAAGAACTGCATAAAGGGAGAGACAATGAGGATTTGTCTCACCTGTGAATCAGTTTTATCTTCCATGGCCTGAAAAGGGCTGGAAGGAGTTCAGATGATCACATGATTTAAATGCCTTTCACCAGGAGGACAAATACTTTCTCTAGTTGTTGCTATGATGATAAAGAATCCCAGGAGGGGTTTTTGTATACTCTGTGGGTTGTACAGTTGGTATTGAAAAGTTAACAGCATTAAGTGTGATGGATTATTTGAGTATGAAATATTCTTAGTCATAGTCAGAAGAAGAGCTGAGCAAACATTTGCCATGAAAAAATATAAGGATTTTTTTTTTTTTACCTTCCCCCATCTCTGTGAAATTTGCCCATTCGGCAGCCAGGAATAGTTTTATCAGAGTTTAGACATGAAGTGAGAGGCTGTGTGTGTGTGTGTGTGCATGGAGAAAGGAAGCTGGAGGAAGAGCTGTGTGCAGAGCTGGAAAGCAGCAGCTCCTAAGCTCTGCTACTAGCTGTCACCTTGGTCTGCTTAAGTGACGCACCACCCAGCCAGAGCCCTGAATTCGGGTCTGTTCCCAGACACTTGGGTCCAACTCCTAGGTCTGCCAAAGACGTCCCGTGAGACCGTACACGAGATAAGCGCATCCACTAATCATGCTGAGCGTGTGTTCAAGCGATTGTTCAAGGAAAGTGCTGCGGAGGGAGGCTGCAGCATATGGACGCAGCTAGAAAAGCTTGCTCCTGAGTTATGCTGGTTGTGGGTTTACTAGCGGGCAGGGGAGCTTTGCCCACTCGGGCCTGGCTGCAGGGTGGGCACATGCACATGGGTGTTTGCAGGTTGTGTCACTGCTCCGTGGAGGTCAGAACTGCATCTACCCACACCCGTGGCTGTCAGCTGGGAATCGCTAAAGCAAAGCTTGAGCCCAGAAGGGTGTATGTACAGCACCCCGGAGTAAGATTTGCCAAATCAGATGCCTATAGCTGATTATAAGTTATGCAGGCAACAGACCAGGGATGATACTTTCAAACCTGCATCTTGCATAGACATAAACATTTCAATGTGCATAAATAGACCTATGGAAGAAACTGGAGATGGGAACATCTTTGCTAGATGATGTTTAAGTGTTCTGAAAATTACTGTGTGTGCATTACAGCTGCACCAAGAACTGGACAGAGTTAGCTAATGGCAGATACTGCTGCATGTTTTATTAGGTCATTTATCAATCAAGTGAAATGTAGCGCTATGTACTTCCTGAGTGTATTTTCCTGAGAAAAATCCATATTTTCTTAAAAGGTCTGTTTTCATTTCTCTCTGTTGTTTTTATAACAGCTATGATCCAGACTAGCTAATTTTGTCCTGTCAGTGGCTGTTCAGCTCTCCCACCTCCAGTTAATTTGTTTTTTTTCACAGTTCACTATGTATAAGGGTCTCTTTGTTCTTGGTTAAGGTGATCTCCTCATTCTTATGCAAATGGAACAGCTTGAGGCAGAATGGTATCTTTCTTCAATTAATTTAGAAATTACATTTGTCACCACAAATCAATATTTTCCTACTTGTGGCCAACTTCAAGCCATATGGACTAAAGGCCTTTCATCTGTTTAGCATCTCTGGTGATGCAGAGCCAGTATGGTGCTCTGAGCCACATAGCCCTGTGCCTGGGAGAGAGCTGCAATCCAGAATACCATTATCTAATATCATCGTAATGCAGCCTCACGTAACACTCTTGTATCTTCACCACAGTCAATTGTGGGCCAAAGCACGTGTATCTGCTTGCTCACTGCAGCCAGCAGCCTTTCCTCTGTTGGCTGGAGACACTATCTATCTACCCAGTGTAAGAGCTGGAGCAGGCTGGAATGCCATCAAGTAGCTTAAACTCGGGATGCTTCTCCCAGAACTGCACAAAGGGAATAATTAAGAGGCTTGGTTCAGACAAGTCATTTCTCCTGGGCTGGCAGAATCTGGGCATAAAGATAAAGGGAGATCTGCTGAGCTGGACAAATCTGTTCTTACTGACCATGGTTTTTCTCTGTAATCCTGAAATTAGAAGAGAGATTCCTCTCTGAACCTGGCACAGTAGAGGAAACTCACTCATTTTCCCTGCTTATAAGGGAGAGTCCAACTGTGGCCATCTTGAGCAAGAAATAATGTCTTCTCCTGGTTCCGCTTCACTAAATCATGTTTAATGTTCTGACCTGGTTAGTTTATTCAGTGAGGCTTAAAAAACCTCACCCCAAAATAAAACAAAGCTTAGACTAGTCCAGGACTTCTGAAGCCACGAGAGAAAATGTAATGAAAATCCAAATGCATTCAAAAACTGAAGAAGATTCTGATCTAAAACCAAGACTAAATGAATCTGTATTTAGATGGAAAACAATCACAGCGGGAAGTCACACAGATGAACTATGGACTAAGCCCCCCCCTCCATCACCTGGCCGGGCAACAGCAACCTTCCCTTCCTGTGACCCAGCCAGCCCCTTTCCCACTCTTCAGCGCCTTGCAGAGGCACTGGGTTTATTGGTGAGGGGTCCTGCATGGAGCAGCAGTGCCTCTTAGGCACTGGGCTTTGACAGAAACAGGTGAACTCATACTCCACAGGCAGAAGGGGGCTGTTAAGAATGCACATCTATTTCTGGATAGAAATCAAAGCTACGGTGGGTCCCTGGCAACCCTACCTTTGTTGCTGGGGTTGTGACTGCACCATGTCCTTTTTTACTTCCTTAAATACCAGGACATGCAAACAGCAGTGACTGAAAGAGTGCATCCTGGTCCAAGCACTTCCATCTAATCCAGTCTGAGACAGCATGTCTCTTCATTGGAGACAGGCCCAGAGGAAACCAGAATTACTAAAGATTTTAGTGTGCTTTTTGACCCCAGGGATGTTAGTTCTAGGAGCCATACATTTTCTATTGCAAGATCTTAAAGGACTTTTTTTTTTTTTTTGGAGCATATCTCATTAAGTTTCCATCACCCACCACTCTGTGTGAAGACAAAAAGCATTATTGTCTGTGTTTCAGAGCTGGGGAAACTCAGGCATGAAGGACTAGGCTTAAAACAGCCTTTCTAAATAGATATAGGAAGGCTTTGGCAGAGTCCTGGAAAGAACCTGGCTCTCCCAGGTTGCAGGGCTTATGATTTTAGCCTAAGACCATTTTTTTCTCTCCTGTACAGAGCCTTGACAGTCCTGTGAGGAATATTATGTAAATACAGGTTGTAGCTGTTGATATAAATCACTGTAAATCAGTAGCTGACATCAAAAGCATAAAGCTGCATCTTCTTTCCTAACGGATGGGCATTTCATACACCTGACAGTGCTGAGACTCACATCTCCCTGCAAGCCCGCACCCATCCCTCGCTCTCAGCGTAACTGTAGGCAGTGCTGCCCTATCCCTGCATCCAGCCAGGTGAGCTGTGCTTAGCCCCACTGCAGGCAAACGTCCTTTCAAAACTGCTCCTTCCCATTCACCCATCTCAGATGCACCACAGACAAAAGGGCTTTTCTGCACTGCATCCACCCATCCACTCATCCATAAGCTGATCTCAGCCCCACTGCAGGGTGAAATCCTTTGCTGCTGTCCCTCCATCCTTTCCACTGCTCTTCTCGCCATCCCCCTTGCATCCGTCCAATATCCTGCAGCAAAGTCTTCATTGCTGGCCAAGCCAGGCGCTCCTCTGAGCCCATCCCAGGCTCAACATGGGGTGCTGGCTCCTTGGGCCCTGTCTGCATGGGCAGGGAGAAAGGTAAACTAGGGTTAGCCTCCTTGGCAGCCAAAGCACAGACAGTCCAGGGGCCAGTGTTACTGTCTTTCCAGCAGCGTGCCTCTGAGCCAGAACTGGCTAAGCACAATAGGGCAGTCTCCCTTGACTTGAAGGCACCAACATCAGATATGTTAGTGACCAGCAACTGCAATGATGAAAGCCAAAACAGCTGCTAACAGTCAACATCAGACCTCCTAATGTTACCAGTACCAGGGTGCTGAGTGGGTGACAGCAGCAGGTAAAGCTATAGGGTTTTTTGCTGCCCATCCATCCATGTGAGCAGCTCCCCTTTGCTCATGGGTGAAGGATACACCCTTCAACAGGTACTGCCTGAAATGTTTTGTTGCTGGTCTTTCCACTTCCCAAGGAACATGTTTGTGCTACCAATCCAAGCTGCTTTCCAAAACGTTTCTGGTGCTGACAGCACCCCTTACCCTTCAACCTTCTTCTAACCCCAAAGCATTTCCTCCAGGGTCTCTGGGTGGTATCAAGATGGGATGGTGCAATGAACTGACATTAAAAAGGCAAGATGACAACAGCATGCAAATGGGGGTCAGTATTACACATCCTAGGCATGCAGTCCCCAGATCTTTGCAGCCCCAGTTACCGGGGTACCACAGAACAGCATGGTTTTGTCGAAGAAGTTAGGTTAAACTGCATGGGGCACAAATGGCACTGACCTTTGGGGGATGTGGCGTTGGACTCGGTATCAGAGTATGTAAAGGGTCTGCCACCAAGCTGCGGTCTGGCAAGGGGCTATCCACATCCCACTCCACTCCTCCATGTCTTCACCATCCTTCTCTGGCCCTGGCAAGCTCTGAGCCCAGCTATCATCCAGCATTTCCCATTGTGCCACCCTGGGTCTGCCCAGGGCTTGCAGGTGCTGCCATACTTCTCAACCCTGCAGCGCTCTGGCGTGAGCTAGTGCTTGCATCCGCATGGAGCAATACACCATCCATATTACACGGTGATCTCTCACGCTCAGAAAAGCGAGTGTCTTCAACCAGCTGCGCTGATATTTTAGCCCAGAAACCTTGGCAGCACTGACTAAAAGGGTGAGTAGCTGGCGCGAAACCTTCCTGAACCTGTGCCGAATTCAGAGGCTGCTCCTCAACAAGGGGTGAGGGGGAGCAGAGCAGAAGGGAGACGTCATACACAGCCTGGGAGAAAATACAGCGCAGGTCCCAAGCAGCTGGGTTGCCATGGCTGAATAAGCTAAATCTGGACTATGGAGTGTGGTGAGAATAAATGCGTCAGTACCAAGTGGAATTGGAAAACTGTCCAGGTAGATCTCCATGCTTTTTTCAAGCTGGACTACATGGCTTTGCTCCATTGACTTGCAGGACAGAAATCTTTTGATTTTTGGAGCTGATTAACTGGCTAAGAGATGACAGGGAAGAGAGAAGCACTAGCTCTCAGCCCCCAGTAACCTATCTAGGGAGTGAATGAAAGTGACAAAAACCTGCCAGCACACTGCCTACGCATGAAGAAATTCTGTTTCCAGTCCTCCGGGGAGATTTCTCCTGAAAATCCCTTTCCTGGGGGGAAAAAAATATATAAAAAAATCACTCCATGCGTATGTCTGTATGTGACTTTTCCACTTGTCTTAGACCTATACAAACAACGGCACTATGGCAGCCATCACATTTGTGTCAAAGGAATGGGACAGCCTTGCAGCTCCCGGCTATGACAGACTGGTACCTGGGGTGACCCTGGTGCAGGGCAGTACCTGCAGGACTGACTGCCCAGCGCACTGTGGGCACTACGAGAGATGACAGCTTTAATTGCTAACTGCAGAAACGGGGACCGCGGAGGCAGAGGTGCAAAGGAGCTGCAGGAGGAGGCCACGCGTGGGATCTCCCCATCCCGCTCATGTCCTCTCCCTGCCTCCTTTCCCAGACGGGAGAGGAGCCCACCAGGGAGTGGAAAATGCAACAGGAGAAGGATGGCATGTATTTCTCCTTCAGACGCACTCCCCCTTGCAGCCCTCGGTGCAATTTACATATGAATGCTGGGGTGTTCTTCATATGCAAGAATTAAGAGAACAAAAGGGTGCAGGAAGTGAGGGGAAGGGAAAGGGAAAAAAGACAAGACAGAAACTGGAGGTGGTGACAGGCACCCAGAGGCAAGGTTACCACTCAGAGTTATTCAGTGTTGTCCCTGCTGACATGCAATCCAAGGGTATAATTTAAGAGAGAGTTGCCTCCCCATGCTTTGTCCCCATCCTGCCTGGCCTCCTGATCCGTTCTGCCCTGATTTCTGATACACTTGTGCAGCTCCCAGGCCATCTTTCTGGGGTGGACACAGCAGGCTGAGCTTTTCCAACCCAAGGAGAACTTCTCTTAGCACTGCAGCCCTGCCTCCCGTGTGTTACGTGTAGGGCTTTTGTATGTGACTAACAGCTACATGTACACTCAGAGTGCAAAAATGAAATAGATTTGCAGAAATTAGTTCAAATGGTGCCTACATGTGTGGAATCTCCAAGGCCAAGGGCAGCGAGCACACAGGCTAAGGTCCAAATTCCCAGTGAGGCACACACAGATCACAATATTTATAAATTCAGAATCTTATCTGACAGAGAATAAAATAAAAGAACGTGGATGTCCAAGCATACATATTTGGTTACAGAGTTCCTTAAAAATAGTTACTGGTAAAACAGGTTTTCTACTATGAATAGAGAATCATATCTTTAGCCAGTCTTTTGTTAATTTACTCAATATCACCAAATTGCTCAACTCTCAGTTTCATCAAATAGGGGCTGTATCCGCAGGAATTCCTCTGACAAAGGGGTCCCCCAGAATCTGGAAGACTATCCAATTATAATTTAAAGAAACTTGCAGCCAGAATGACTGAGTAAAGATAGGAGTGTTAGGAAAAGAGAAAGAAAGAGTGTGAGCATGTGTGAGAAGAGAGCAAGCTTCACTTTCTCATGAGTGTATCCTTAAGTTTTGTGACAAATGGAGCAGAGGTTCCTGCTGCTGGGTTTAGACCAGCTTGCTTTCCTTCCAGTCTTCTTTTCTTCTTCTCTCTTTCTCTTTTGCTATGTGCAGGCCCCATATTTTTATGGAAAACTTACATTGCTTCTTATGGAATCTATTTAAATTTACATGCATTAACAAGAACGTTAAAATCTCTGTTTGGGGCAGTACCAGCAGAGAATAAAAGGCTGCTGTTACTCCTGGGCTGAGTCAGATGGAGCAGTAGATAGCTGCTTCTCCTGGCAACACAAAGGAGGTGTCAGAGAGCCATTACCTTGAAATCCCACCCAGAGCAGGATCACCAAGAGCTAACAGCTCTTCCTACCTCCTCTGGGTACTGGGAATTGTCCACAGAAGGTGACTGTGTTACCATGCCTGGAAGGAGAACTGCATGATGATGCATTCCCATCCCACTACCATATAGGTACTGCAATCCCTGGCCTGGGCTGGGAGAATGTCCAGTTGATTCAGAAGCATTTGAGATTGACTGCAGACCAAGCCCATCTACTCTTCTTTATTGCTAACAGCTCCTGCCTGACTCACCCTTGGGCATGGCTGAGCAAACCCTACTGTTAAACCCTTGCATCTTCTGACCTTCTGCTTCAGCCAAAATGGCTGTGAGCCAAGGGATTGCCCGAGCACAAGCTGGGAGCTCTGCAATGCATGTGGCCCTGGGCTCCCTCTGTGTTCGGCTGAGCTCTGGCTCTTGGTTCATTCAAGGTGTATCTGCAAGGTGTCGCAAAGTCTGGAGGCTGTAGAACCATGAGATTGTAGAACCAAAGGGAGCATGAAAAAAAAAATTAAAGGCAAGAAGTAATCAGCTGGAAACATTCACTTCAATTATAAAATCATTTTGCATGTTAGTACCCAATCTATGGTCATTTTTCACCTGGTTTCTAGGAAATGAGTTCATTCCTGAGTGTGTTTGCAAAAGCAGCAACATTTAAATGAGTCCTCCAGGAGATGTGAGAAGAGACATTTCAGACTCTATAGGCAGGATTTGCATGATAAACTTGATTCCAGGAATTACACATATCCAACAAGAGAACAAAGACCTATTGTGTGACCTACCTGTCCAGTCTAATCAGCTCAAACGCTGAATGAAATTAATTACAACAATTAGAAATGGAAATTAATATGCCAGTGTTTCTCAAGAAATAGAACTTGGTAATGTTTCAATTATTTAAACATTTCAAAATTATGTTTTCAGTTCTCATATTTCATTTTGATCTAATTTTCCAGTTTTATGTTACCTTTTATAGCTTTAAAATATGCTCTGATGATGTCAGCACATGTAAACTTCACATCATAAAATAATGTGAAAAAAGAAGTGAAGAAGACTCTCTAATCAAAAATAGTATTTTCGAACGTAATTCTAGCGTTTTCTGAAATGAAATCTTTTCATATTGAAGTTTTCTTTTCCCACATCCTCTCAAAAGGATTTTCACGAAATCAATTCAACTGTTATCCAGAGATTAGCAATACAACAAAGAAACAAAACTCACAACTGTCGAGATGAAGAAGTTTTCAATGAAACCCTTCTGCCTAGCCTTGCTCACTGCAAAGTCTTTCTGGATGAGTGACAGGTCACGAATTATCTATAGAAATCACCTGCCAAATCATTTCAAATTAAGTGTGCAAGTAAACCACGATGTGCTCCTGAATAATTCACAGAGTCACCTCTGCTATCTGCTATCCGTGACTGCCCAGCTGTAACAAGGGAGCTGCCAGCCAGCACTGAGCCTCGCTGCACCGGCAAAGGGGAGTAAAGCCTTGGGAAGGAGGGGAAGGGACTGATGGAGGTCACCACGAACATGCTGTGCGGATATTGAGATGGGAAGATAAAGGCACTAGACTTGGGCCAATGCATTTGGGCCCATGGCTGAAAGTCCAGAGCGTTGGGTACACTAGAGCCTGACCTGTGTTGCTACCTCGCTTGGAGATGGGATGGGAGCATGTGGAGCTTGTGCAGGAATCACAGCCTTGCCTGCCTCCTTCCTCATGTGGCCTACCCAGCCTTATCACCAGCCAGCCAGTGCAAAGGGTTTCCAAGAAAGCCATTCAGCCCATTGCAGTCAATTAATCAGAGCAAGTCGTACACCCGTCTGCTGTCACAAGCCATTGCGAAGAGTTTCTGTAATCCTGCCTTTGAACTCCGTGGTTATTGCCATTTAAAATGGGTTTATTAGAGGCTTAATTGAATTGGTCCTGCTCGCAGTGCTCATTGCTAACACGCCAGCCATTAGCGGCCGTTAATGAGGGAATCCAGAGGATTACTGCATCAATTATCAGGTTTGGTTTGGTCTGGAGGGGCAGCCCACAGCAGACTCCTGTGAATTCAGCTGAGAATCCTGAGACAGCGAGAGGGTGGGGGGACGATGAGCTCACTGGCTTGCAACATCTCGGAAGGGTGCACAGTGCTACATCCCCATGTGCTGGGGCTCAGCCATCCTTGTGCTCATCCCCATCCCACAGCGGGCGTGCTGGAGAGGAAAGGACCAGCACCAGCACCCCCACGCTGCCACTGAAGGAGGAACTGCCTGCTTTGGGGGAACCATAAAGAGGAAGTATGCAAAGCCATGGGAAAGGAAGGAAAATGACCATACTCTTTCAAAAAGTAGAGAAACTATTTGTTTGCTAGAAATGGCTGGTGGGGCCTTGTGTTCAACAACCCAGTTACACCAGAAAGTCAGAAAAGATGGTGTGCCTCCTGAGCAGGAAAGCATCTTGCACGTGAAACAACACTGCAGCGTACAGATCCTTACGCGTCCTTCAGGCAGGCGAACACACCCATTTCTGGAGAAAAGGAGAGCTCCTCTCCTAGGAGACAGGGGGCTGTCCTGAGAGGAGGAGGAGGGAGGGATGGTCTCCCACACAAGGAGGACGATGCTGCATGCAGCCAGGGCCTCCCAGCAGGAAGAAGGCATCAGTCCCGACCTGCTTCGCTGAGCAGCAGCGTGCTCTCCAAGCCCCTAAGGGGAAGCAGGGGGCCTGACCCTGCCTGGCTGTGAGCAAGCGCTCAGGATGCAGCATGGGGCGTCCGGGCTGGACCTGCCAGGACCACGGGATGCTGGCTACCCATCTGCTGCCTTGCTACACTGCCAAACAAAAAACAGGGAGAGAGATTTTTTCCCTTTTTGTTTTTTTTCCCTCTCCTGTCTCCCTTGCCTGCAGCTCATTTTTCTTCCATGTTTCAGATAAGAGAGCGTTCATGAGCAGCGTTAATTATGTTCTGTGGAGGTGAATACAGGGCTGCTGGGTTGTGGCAGCCAGGGTCTCTCTGGTCCCGTGCCTGAGGCAGAGCTTTGCTGCTCCCCTGCACTGATGCCCAAGGAAACCCTCCACAGGGACCTGCTGTTGCGCTGGGGGCAGGCTGCAGGGTGCCTGTGCCCCAGCTGCTGGTCTCCCATGCCAAGAGTCCTTTTTGCATTAGACATTTTCAAATGCTGTGGCAATTAAATTTTTAAAAAATGTTAATGGGAGAAATCGAGCTTTCCTTCCGTGCCCCCCCAAACCCATTCCCTGCTCTTTACCTGGCTTGCAGTTGTGGCAGGAGGCCTTTTTTGAAAGGTCGCCTGAGGGGGAGAGATTGACACAGAAACACATTTTCTCCATGCTCCTGAGCTAGAGGAATACAATAATTGTGCCTGCTGGGTGCCAGTTTCTGGTTGAGAGACAAAAAGGCAGAGGATGACCAACCAACCACCACCTTCAACCAGTCATGCCAGGGAAAGGAAGACCTGAGTAAAAGAATGGGGGAGTGAACTTTCAGGTGATCTCTTACTTCTTCGCTCAGCCCTGAGGAGGAGTCACAACCTAAAGGAAGGAAATTTTGTTTCTGCTCTGAGGAGTGCCAAAGCTAAGTGAGCCCTGAGGGGCAGAAGGAGGGCAAAAGAGGGGATCGCTGAAACGAGGAGCTCACTGGCAATGGGAAGAACAAGAAATTATCAGATTTGGATCATAATGACACTGGGAGAAAGGGAAAAAAGCCTCTTGCTGAGGTGGAGTAGGCTGGTCATTAGCTTTCCCGAGTGGCAGATGGGGAGGGAGGCTGCGGGAGGAACTGGTGGGACGATTACTTGGGGACCTGAGGAGCTGACAAGAGCAGCTATTTCCATTTCAAATGGGAAGGCGAGAGGAGATCAAACACATCTCACAGTAATGATCCGGAGCCTTTCCCTGCACACTGAGCCACACAAATGCTTAGTGTAATTGAAGCCACACGCAGCTAAGATGGAGAAGCTGAAATCTGCTCAAGGGGGTTGGGGGGAAAAACACCCACAAAGCAAACATAAAATCCCAACCTGAAACAAACAAACAGCTCTGCGGTATTCACAGAGCATCTGAGAAAAAGCCATTCCCCAGCACTGGGCTCCCCTCCCTCCAGTTTGCCTACCACAGGCATCAAGAGGTGCTCTGCAAAATGACACCAGCCCACTCTTCCTGCAGCTTCCCAGAATCCATAGATGCCTATTCCCAATCCCATGGGTGAATGAGCCAGTGAGAAAATGAAAAATTGGTAGTAAATAAACATTTGTTTTAAATCTTGGTATGGAATAAGAACGTTAGTATAGCACATGATGGACTTGAGATCTTTCTGCTTATTCATCCATTTTCTGAAAAGACTAAGGTGACTCCTGTTTAAAACTAGTGAGGAATATTGGTCAAGTGCTCATGGCTTTTCATTCCCTGATCTCCTGCTATGACTGCATTTAGGTATTAAATGGTAGTTTGGTATGGTCCCATTCTTTCTGCCTGGAAACCAACCTGAGATCCACCAGCCTGCTTCAGAGGGAAAGACCTGTTGCCACTGTCGCCACTACCCCAGGGTTTAAGAAACTGGCTGTTCCAAGGTGATAAAGTCTGAATACCTTACCCAGCCCCAGATTTCCAAATGCCACCTAGAGAGCAAATCTGAGTCTTTCCCATCCCTTTCTTCTAGCCTAGCAGCCTTCAGACAAGGGAAGAAAGTGTTTCCGTGTTGCAGAAAGTATCAGAGTCAGGTTTATTTAACATTGTGTAGTGTGTTTATTTATTCAGTTAATCTAAATTTAGTTAAAAATGCCTGCCCCAGGCTAGAAATACTTGCCTTAGAAACAAAA
The DNA here is from genome assembly GCF_929443795.1 of Astur gentilis. NCBI lineage: Eukaryota > Metazoa > Chordata > Aves > Accipitriformes > Accipitridae > Astur > Astur gentilis. The sequence goes on from NC_064913.1 coordinate 16,665,912, forward strand.
GCATCCACAACAGTATCAATCACCCCAAAGACTCTTAGACCATCCTCCCCCTCCACATTGTCACCTTGGCCAAACTATGGCAGAAACCGAGAGCTTTTCACACAGTTCGCAGAGCCAGGAGCCCCTTCACAGGGAGGGATAAGACCACTCTGCAGTGTTGGGTCTTTTCTTCAGTTGGAGGCAAAAGCCTGCATGCCTCCTGCTACCCATTATTTAACTTGCGCACAGCAGTAGGAAGAAGAGAAAAAGCAGTTTCTAAGGTAACCGTGTACCCAGCGCTTCGGGCAGTGCAGGAGACAGCCAGCTGCTGGGAACAGCTGGGAGGCAGCGGACAGCACACAGGCAAGTGCTGTCCCCCACAAGAAGCCCCATGCAGCACCAGGGAGGCACGATGTTGCACCACACCAGCTGAAGGAAAGGCCCCGTATGGGCCGTACTCCAGCAAGCCCATCCTGTGGGGACAGGAATGTGGGTCAGTGAGATGGCTGGGCTCCCTGCAGGGGTGATGACAGGCAATCTGCTCCCCGCACACAGGTGCAGCGAAACCCTCTGGAGCACGCCAGCATGGAGGCTCGCTGCAAATCTCACAGGTTCCTCCCTCCTCCACCCAGGTTTGAAAGGCTGCTCACAGCCCTAGATGCCTGTCTCCTTCCTCACAGTGCCGTACTGCAGATCTGGCTCCAAAGAGGTATTTTTAACCCTTGTAGCCTGTTCTTCTCCAGGGCTCAGCTACCATGGTCACAAGAGACAAGGAGGAATCTGCACAGACAAAGCAGCTCCATCCCAGGGCTGAGGTGGGACAGAGCCTTGTGGTAACACGGCTGAGAGATCTCCAGGTCAAACCAAGGGCTGTCCTCTCCTGCTGGGTGATGTGGCCAGTCCCCAGTACAACCAATAAGAGTTAGTTGTAGGAGAACTTTCAAACTCTCAAGGCCTGAAATGAGCGAGCTGAGGTACCTAGAGATGGGGATCCACTGGTCTGAGCTGAGGCTCATGAGCGCCATGAACTGAGGTGCAGGTCTGCGCAGGGTGTTCTGGGGGCCAGGCCATTCTGTGCCCATGTTTTATGTGCATTAGGGACAAGGCAGTGAGCACCAACAGCCCAAAGGGCGCCTGGTCCCCAGCTATGACCAAGCACAAGGCATTTTGGTCCCATCTCCAGGGGAGGTCACCCAAACCACAGCTTGCCCAGGCTGGAAGGGGTTTTGGACCCAGCTCCAGGGCTGAGGCTTCTGGCTCTTGCTGTCACGAGAGTTTGGACTGAGCCAAGCTGAGGAAAAGCTCAGTGCTGGGACATGAGGCAGTGCTGAAGCGAGCACGGAGCCAGGGCTGCAAGGGATGGCATGAGCAGAGAAGAGCCTGTATGCAGCATCCAGAGCAGGGAGGGAGAGGGAGGCACATCTGTGCGCACAAGTGTACACACGTGTGTGCTGTAGGGCTGCAGCCAGGGGACAGGCCAATGCCCCAAGCATGAAGGAACCTCTGTAAACAAGCGTGTGGGTGAGTGAGTGTGGCTGGGACACAGGGTGCATCAGCCTCAGTGGCTCTCAAACTAAAGCAACTGCAGTAGGTAGCTGTCCTCATGCACAGGCTACATTGGACCCCACAGAAACCCCTTTTGTGATGCACAGCCCTGGGCATCAGCACGCCTGGCTGGTAGAGTCTCCTTTAGCATCTGCAGCATGTGGGGGGGGGTGTGTGGGGGGGTGTGTGTGCAAGCTAGACCCAGGTGTGAACCCTCTGTGCATATGTGCATTCGGGGTAGGTACAGGTACACAACACAAACAGATGTTCTGTGGCAGTGACTGAAAGCCCAGGCACTTGTTTCTGAGCCCATCCTATAAAATGTGGGCAGCAGAACCTCTGCCCGTGAAGAACATGGGAACACCTCAGCCAGCTGGCAGCCCCACCTTGTGCTGCAGCCAGCACCAACGCAGCCTTGCCTGATATTGAAACCATTACTCTTCGCCAGTCCCTCACCCTGTGCTGCCTCTTCATCCCCAAGAAGCTTGGAGCTAAAATTATACACCCGAATAATTATTCTGTGGCTTGAAAACAATCTCCCTCCCTCCCCACCCTTTTCTTTGACGTGTGTGTTTAATATCAAATTATTTATAACCCAGCCTTGCGGTCAAGCTTTTAATGAAAGAGCTGCCAGAGACTTTTAAAAGCATCGTATTCACTCGACTGGCCACATTATGCTGAGTAAGGGCTGCAGGGTCTTTAGCGGAAGGAGTCTTGCTGCTGAAAATCCCCCCAGTCCATGTGCGCACGTGTTTTACTCACTCACGCTGCCTCTTGTTCTCTCCATGTCATTTGTTCTGTCTCTCCTTCTCCCTTCCCCTATCTCGATCTGCAGTCTCTGCCTGGCTATCATGAAATTACTGCCAGCACTGATGTCTACAAATAAAAGAATGATTAAACAGGGATTCTTCAATGCCACATGGATTTTTCCTTCCCTAGGATTATGCATAACCAAAGAGAGGTCAAATAAATGATGGAACAGATCCTCTAACCCTCCCTCCTTCCTTCCTCAGCTTTATCTGCTTCTTTTCACCGCACTAACCTTTTCCTTCTCTAAGTATATATGCACATATACATATTCCTCTCCCCCTTCAGCATGAAATATTGATGAATTCTGCTCCCCTAAATGAAGGTTTGCTGGAGAAGAAGCCTGCAGTTCATCCTCAGAGCAGGAGGAATGCAAATGTGTTGAAATCCTAGGAGGGATGGGACAGCAAAATACAAGGTCTGCTGCAGCAGCTGCCAGATCACATTTGATTCTGTGCACGGGCACAGACAGTAGCAGGGCAGGAAAGCTGCCCCAAGCAGCGCCGACCCTCCTAGTTCCCCAAGCAAGAGGCAGAAACATACTGCCCAAGTAGGAAGCTTATCTGCACAGAAGATATGCCTTGAATTGTAGGGGAGAACGAAGCTACTCTTAGCACAGATGTAAATCTGTGGCTACTAAAGCTAAAAGGGAGTTATTCCAGATTTACACTCCCATCAGGGGGGTTTATACATGTAGTTTTCCACAGTGCCTTCTGCCATCACAGGCACCACTGCACATGTCCAACTTTCATGGGCTCTGGCAGGAATAAAGCATGCATAAGAACTTGGTAATCAATCCCCTCCCGGTCTAAAGTAAAAGATCTGTCCCCAGGGGATCTGAGCACTTGGAAGAAGAAAACCAACAACAACCCATAACATTTAGGGAGCTGCACTTTTCTCTGTATTCTCAGAGGAACAAAGTGATGATGCCTGTTCCTCTCTACATAATCGGGCTCCAAGCACCGAGTGAAGAACATCAAAGAGGTGAGGATTGTGTGCAAACCTCCAAGTGAAGTGCTGCGGCTGTTTCTGATCATTTGGCATTCAGGTAGGAAAAGATGGAACTAGAAAGCCTCTAGAGTCCCTGCATACAGAGGTTCCACACCACAGCCTTTGAGCAAAAGAGCCACTGACCCCTTTGTATGTGCTCACTCAACCCCTGCATCTGAGGAGGCAACCTATGTTCTCCATGAGGGGCAGAGTGGTCAGGCTCAAGCATGATGACAGTGAGGAGAGGCACAAGTGAGAAGGGATCAGGTGTTAAAAGGCTTCTACCAGTCTTCCAAGTCACTAAAGCATCCTGGTTTTTCCCAGATATGAAGGCCTCTCCAGATCCAGGGAGGAGCATAACAAGAATTTACCAAGCTCTAATGCTATCAACCCCTTTAAATTAGGCACCTCTAAACCTAACTGTCCTCTGCACCATCTGCATTTTTAAGTGGTTAAAGACATCAGAACTAACCCCCCCCCCCCCAAGTCCCTCAGCCAGAAGCCAAATGTGAGCAACAGCAGCTAACCTGATGCTTGCCCATATGCAGCTGTGTGCCTTAAGCAACCCTACCAAACCCACCACCTTGCTACCCGTCCCACAAGCCACAGCATCCCTGCTGGCCTCACAGCTACTTACTGGAGCCAGCTGTACTGGGGGATTTATGAGGGTTCCCATGAGCTCTGCTCAGCATCACACGCTCCCTGGCCACAGCCAGCTCAGGGAAAGAACCATAAATCCCACTTCACAGATGAGAGGAGTGAGGCATGGAGAGGTGGACAATTTCACAGTGAAATCCCCCATCCAAATGCCTACTACCTTGGCTCCCCAGCCCTTCCCAAATCCCTTTGAGCAGCCCAGAGCCCTTACAACGTGCTGCTCCCGCACTACGGCTTGTGGTGATGGAGGGTACCCGCTGTCCCCCCTCCTTCTCCTCTGTGTACTGCCAGCTGAATGCTTTATTTTTTTCCCCAGTTCAGAAGGCAGCTTCACGCATCCCACTGTGTGGCTTATCTTCTGCAATTAGCACTTCCCGCCATATCTGATAGGAGAGAAGGGCTCAGCTGCCCCTGATTAATTGCCGAGTATTTACTTTCTTTTCCACTTCTGTGGCCTGGAATTAATTAGTTTATCCCTCTTATTCCTTTCATGGGCCAGAGCATTCTCCTTTTTTTGTGCAATTATATATAATAGCAATGCTTGAAATCCCCTGGGGAACAGTTGAGAGAGGCTCTCAATGGGGAGGAAAGGAGCCTGAAAGCAGGGAGATTACTAAAGGTCATATGCCCTACAGCTTCCCTATGGTCTTAAAATATATATTATCCTCTGACTCCAGCACAAATCTCTTCCCCTTGCCACCTGCCTTGCTGCATTCTCCAGGCTTTTCAGTGAGTTAATGTCTGAACAGCAGGAAAAGCTTGCAGACCTAAATCCCAAGTGTGAGAAAGAGATGCAAACCAAGGGCCCCCCTTGACTAGACACCTTCAGGTGTTGCAGAAAACACAGATCTCACAGCCTAGCAAGGACAGTCTAGCAATACTTACCTGGCCCCTGTAAGCTACATGCAATAGGAACATTAGCTCTACAGCTTAGATGCAGCAGCTAAACACTTAGTCTCTGGGTAAGGAGGATTGCTTCTGTGGTCCCCTCAAAAGGCAACCAACAGCACCCTGCTGATTTGGGTGAAAGGAGGAGAGAAGAAGGTTTCTGACAGCAGAGCAAGCAGACCATGCTCAGTCCCTCCCTTGCAAATGCAGTCGGCACTGGAAACAGTGCTCACATCGCCATTCTGCTTTCCTGAACAGTAGTGTAAATCAGGAGTAAATGAGTATGAAGCACTGTTACTGAAAGCAATCCTTAGTCCTTTGGCCAAAAGGAGAAGGCTTTTCTGCTATTCTTTATTGACCCTCTCCAAGCCAGGCATTATCTAGAAACTACAGCCATCCAGGAATGATTTGTGGGGCAGCCCTCTACCTTGCATGGGGGAAAATGAAGCATCTGGGAAGGAGGGAGACAGGAGTTCATCTAATTCCTGACTGGTGGCAGTAGATCCATTTAAGCCCTTATTTACTGAAGTTTATAGACCCATAATTGTCATCTTCCTTCTTATCTCATTCACACCCCTCATTAGGCAATTTGATCTTTACAGTCTAAAGTGCTTGGGCCACCTCACTGCATTTTACTTTAAGCTGGGATGTGATGTGCCAGGTGGCTGTGTTTGACCCAGCACAGACTGAGTTTCAGGGTGCTTTTCAGGTGTCAGGGCTCCTGTGCATGAAAATTTCAGTGCTAACTCATAGATGTGGCAACACGATGCAGCCAGGATGCTGCCCCCAGCTCTCAGGCTGCCAGTATGACAGGGATGGGGAGGGAGGGATTCCAGGACACTTACACAGCCAAAAACTTGGCAAGCGCATCTTTTCCCACCACAATACCTACAGAGCTAAAGCTGTTCAGCTTTGAGTCAGAAAACAGACAGCAGGTTGACTCTTGATGGGTGTTTGCAAGAAGATGGGGTGATGGGGCAAGATAGTGTGCCTAAGAGACCCTGGCACCCCGCTCGTTGGATTGACATTTCTCTCCTCCTGCTCCCCTGCCTCTTATTGCTACTTGGGTCTACCTTCATTTGGCTATCTTAATTATTAGCAGTGCCCAGTTGTCTTCCCTGCAATAATTTTGGGCAGACTAATAAATAGAGGTGATAAACATGTGTAAGGTGAAGCCTGTGCATTGCCTGGGCTGCAAATCAAGAAGTGGCTGAGGACTGCAGCTGGGGTAGCATGGCCTCTCTTGCAACTCTCTTCCCCTTCCTTTCTCTCCTTTTCCCTCTCTTGACTTGCAGCTCTGCCAGTTCTGCATCACAGACCCCTCTGAACTTGCTCTGCAGGTGGTGTCCAAACAGAGTGTAGCCATGCCTGGGAGTCTATAACTACGCAGCAATGTGTACCTATGTGTCGGGGAGGGGGAAGTGGTTTAGGGACTGGCCACGGACACAACATGGAGCTAGGAATGCAAGCACGCTAGGGGTATTACTCACACACGTACACCCCTATTATTTGAATCGCTGTCTGTACCCTTCAGTATACTGCATGCTCCAGAGAGCACCTGCTGAGCAAAAGGCATTAACATACAAGGAGGGAGCTTGCTTTAAAGCAACTGTATGTATCCATCCAGAGCGTATGCTGCAGTCAGCACGTCGTTTCAGGGGAAATGGTTGCATCTCTCTCGTTGGGAAGGTGCCTAACTTAGCACTGGTGGGCTTTCCCTTGACTCAGCATGGTGTTGGGGGAACAGCCATTTCTTTGCTCACAGAATCAAAAGGACATTAAACACCCACAGCTGTTTCCCTTATCCATTTTTCTGGGAGAGGACAAGGTGGGGTAGTTTTTTGCCTTACTCCAGAGGGAGTATTTCCTGGTCCTGGCACTGGTGGGCATGGCTGGAGAAAATATGTTGTGCCAGTTGTCTGCTGAGGGGTGAAATGCAGCCTCTTGACCAGAGTGACCTGCATGTTGGAGTCCCCAGCAGGAGGCACAGAGGAGACCCTTCTACCTCCCTGCATGAATTCCCATTTATCCCCAAAGTTCTCAAATTGGTGTCCCGGTTCTGCTCCTTCAACCCCTGCATCCCCCAGCCACACTCTGCTGGTGTAAAATGGCCAATCTGCCTTTACTTGGACAGTGCTGCAGTCATTTACACCTTCTGAACCTCTCTCTCCTTTGTAATTAGGGGCATAACTGACCTCATATGAAGAGCTCTGCATTGCCTTAAATGGCAGGACTGCAAAATTGAGAAGGCTTTCCACCCCAGCACCTACAATGCGATTCACGCACAAGTACCAAGCATCATCCTTTGTTTAACCTTGCAATAATCTACAGCTTTACTAAGGTGGTGCTCACAGAGGTGACTTGAAAGCAAACCAATAAACATCTCTCAAATTACTTGGTAAAGCTTTTAGTTTTCTATCACTTTGCTTCACAGCTTTGAGTAAGAGCAGACAGGGAAGATATGCAACATACTGGCTTTGAATGACATAGAAAGCCAAGTGCCTGCTCATGACAGCTCATTCAGGTTTGCAGAAACAGAGCCCAGAGGCACATGCATTTCTGCATGCCCAATCCTGCGCTGGCATTTGCAATTGCTGAGCTGCCTGTACAAACCAAGCATTTTACATGGGCAAACTGCTATTTATTCAGTTTATTTTGAATGCAAAGCTGCCATCATTACATGCATAAAGTAAGCATGCAACTCCTCACAAGCAGACACTCCACACCCAGGGGTGATGGAGTACACTCTCCAACTTCCCGACAGCAAAGTCCTGGGATTTCAGTGTCAGGCACTGCTCAAAAAGAAGCTTAGAATCTCATCAGATTCCAGTTTGTTGTTACACACTGGCTACCTCAAATTCTCCCTACTGGTTTCCATGCAAAGTGTTATTTTTGCTTCCTTCTGTACATGTCTTTGCTGGGTTTCCAGACATTATTAAGCATCTGTCACACTCCACCCCAGAGGTAACTGCATTTCAGCTATGGCTGAATGATCACTGTGTACGTAGTCTGCAAAGCAGTTAGTGATTCTTCAAGATGACAGGCACTGGGGATGTCAGTCATTTTCATTAACATAAATAAGATATGTTTCATTTTAGTCACTCCAAAATCATTGAGTCATTTATTGATGTCTCAGTAATTTATGAGCTCTGTATCTTGGCTGGAAACCTACCAGTATGACTGCAGTAAGAAATGGGCACAGTACAGAGATAGATCTCTGTTTAGCTGAAGTTCAACTATTTCTTCCCTGGGTCAAAGTGTTAAACAGACTGGGGTGACAAGGCTTGGGAGCCTTTCACCTGCAGTTCACACAGTGGCAAAAAGCTTTTACTACAGTGCCCAGTGAGATATGGGCCAGTCATTTCTCATGCTCCTGCTGGTGCTATGGCTTATGATAGGCATTGAAAACCTGGACCTAATTCCCATTTTTGCTGGCAATCCTAGCCCAAGAGGACCCATTGGGCCAGAGAATGAACTTCTTTTCTGGTCCTAGAAATGGTCAGCCAGGAGGAGAGGTGCACGTTATGTTTGCTCTGCTGCAGCCGGAGCTTTCATATGGAGGGGTGATGAAAGGGAAGTGTGAGTCTCCCAGGATGTCAGTCAAGCAGTCTCATCAGACTAATTTCAGACAAAAATTTTATCAGGCAAGATAACTGAGTGGGTTCAGATGAGCTCTGGAGAGGCATCCAGATTTTCTGCTGATGAGACAAACCAAAATGGGATGCCAGCTCATCACAGTCCAGGGAGAAGAGGAGCCCTGCATCCTCAACACCACCTCAACAGCCCCCAGCCCAGTGGTGGGATAGAAGATTTGTCCATAACACATGTCCAGGCTCTGCATCTCTTGCAAGATGTCTGCACTGGCCTTCCTCTGCAATGCGTTTCAGATTCTCTCTGCTCTCAGAAATGCCCAGCAAGGGTGACCATGAAGCCAATGGGGAGAAGAAGGGTGGGGGAGTCATGATCTATATGAGGGTCAGCCAAGCAAACTGCAATGCTGGGGGTAAAGAGGTGCACAGAACCACTCCAGCTCTGGCCATGAATTTTTCCTGGGGCAGGAAGAAAAGGAGAGGAAGACTGGTGAAGAGCGCCCAGAGCTCACACTGACATTTCTCTCTTCCCCATAATCTAGACTCTCTGGCACCTCACTGCTGAAAGGCAGCTTCAGAAAGAGGTTTTATCAAGTCCAGCAAGGGGGAAAAACAAACCAACCCAAAGGCCAAACAAACTTCTGTCTCCCTTTGCCTCCTTCTCTCACCCCTATTCTTTCCCTTTCCCTCCTGTTTCGATCATGTTCTCTTCTCTCCTCCCTCTCTTACTTTCCCTTCCCATCCCTTCCTGCCTCTTCCCATCCTCTTCCCCATGTTTTCTCCTAGACATCCCCACAGGGATCCTGCTCTTTCACAGGCCCACAAAAGCATCTGGCTCCCTTAAACTCTACTTTTAAACAGGTGGCAGCAGTGTTTCAGTGGCCAGTTGGAGGGACTTTGGCATCACTGCTTTGCCACCAGACTGCTCTGTGCCACATCACCTCTTCCAAACAGCCCACAGGAGTGGGGAGCACCCCCAGCCCCACACTCTCCCAGGGACCCTTGCCCTTGGAGCAGAGAGGAGGCGGTCCTGTCCTCACTGCAGAGTTGCATCACACCTGGGGGTGATGCTTTTTAGAAAGCATTGCCAAGAGCTGCCACTCACAGCCTCTGACACAGAGTGGTCCTTGGTTCCCTCCAGAATAGAGCCTGAGTGGATGACCCATGTGGAGGCTAGAGATGCTCAGGCGCTGCTCCATCTTACAACCGGGAGCCATTGGGAACCCTGACCTTCCACAGGGGGGTCACATCCCAAAGCTTAAAACCCCTGCTCCTCCTTGCTCCCACGTGAATGTCACCTCTCGGCATGCAAAACCAAGGCTAGAGGCTGGAATTTGTCAATTCTGCATTTGTCCACTTGTCACCCAGGAATGTTAATGATCACCCTGCATGGCCCACAGCCTTCAGAGGTAAAATAGCTCATCTGGAACATTAGGACTTCCATTGACTTACTTTTAGTGCTTCCAGGCAGTAAAGTTGCCTTGGTCTTGACCAGCTAATTGCATTTTCTGAAGGGATTTTATCTACCTATCTGTTATGTGCCAGTGGGTTGGTGAAGGTATAGCTGGATGGGTTTACGCACAGGTGGGAAGACTGGCAGACTGGTAAATGTCAGCTAGGGGTCTTTTAGACAGGCTGCCATGGGAGCCATTTGATTTCAACAAACAGCAGATGTTTGAACCCAGTTAAGGTACGCATTGTGGTGGGTCCAAGTGACTGCAGCAGATTGCTCTGCAGAAGTCCAGCAGTCAGTAGAGCAGACCCTTGCTTTTGTCTGAATAAAAAAAGGCTCTTTTGCAAGCTACTCAGTCTGCTAACCCTAGCAGAAATGCAGTTACATCTGGTGGCACTGGAGCAATAGCACAGCAAGTCTGGCTGTATCAAGCTTCTCTGGCCAGTGGAAAAGCTGTGCAGATGCACCCTCATGGTGACGATAACTGAGATATTTTATCTCCCATCTGCAATGAGCTATTAGCATCCATGCAATTAGTTACTGTAGCCCAGAGATGAGCAGTAACAGAAGATGCTGTGGTATCTCTACTGCACATTAATATCTGCCCTTAGTCAAATAAAGCAGCCCCTCTGCGTGAAAGCAATGTATGATATATAACACTGCCAGATGAGTTTTCCCTGGCATCCGAAAGGCAGAAATGCAAGCAGAGCACACACATACAACCCAGCACAGGAGCACGCATCACTAAATTGTTAAAAGCGTGTCTAAACTTGTCACAGATGGGACACTTCTTTGAACCCAGGCATTACAGCTATTTAAATATCTTACCTCCTCACAAAATTTACAGAAACTCTTTTTCACTGAGCACAATACAGGAGCCAGAGCTGACATTTGAAAGCCGAGGCAGTTGTCTAAATGCAAAAGACAATAAATCCATACAAAGTCAAAAGGCCAGAAGGATCTTAGAATAGCTAGAAAAAGGTATCTCTAGGCCAATCTGCAGATGGGAATCCAGACCAACCCCTGTTGAGCTGCCACTGTAGCTGTTTGGCACTTCAGACCTTTTGTTTTATTTTTTGAATTTGGTCTTAGTGTGATTTTTCACAGGCCCTTTGAACAGTTTCCACCAAAACTCCCCAGATCTGTTGACACATTTTGGACTCCAGCCTTGGTTCTCAGGGTGAAAAAGGTGCATGTCAGAGCTCCAATGCCCTGGGCTTCAGGAGAAGGTAGGAGTCTGCCCCCAGGTCTCCTGCCATGCCCAGTACCCAGCAGCAGGGTCGCTCTCACTCCACAGCCACTTGCAAAGATGAAGGGCCTGGCCTCAGGACTGTGGCTTCTTCCCTTCTTCTGGAACATGTGCCAATGGGTTTGGGGGTGGAGAGGAGAGGGAGCCCTGCCGTCCACTTTAACAGTGACTCAATGTGTTATTTCTGGCAGCTGTTCCACAAGATTTTTTTTCTACATTAAAATTCAAGAGCCCAGGAAGGCAGCTCAGGGCTAGACTCCAGGATGCTAAATCCTGTAACCCAGAGCAATACACAACTGTATAACAATACATAGATATATATATTTATAAAGCTAAAAATAAAAAGACCACCCCTCCTCAATGTTCTTACTGTGACAACCTTGCAAGCCTCCAGGAAATTATTTTTGAAAAAAACAATAACCCAAATCTCCAAGGTCTGTGCAGTCTTGTGCTGCACTGGTGCATCTGCCTTGGACCAGCCTTTCAAGTTCCCTCCCTGCAGCTACCGCCCATGCCAGCGCCACCCCGGTGCAGCCGGCTGCACCTAGCATGTGTCCTGGCATGGAGAGGGTGGGCACCCAGTGTCCCTGCCACCCGGGTGCTGGGCTGCACCACAGTGACTCACACAGCTGCCTGCACCCCTTGAGAGAGGAGCACGGTGCTGAGGACAGCGAGCACCTCTCTGAGTCACAGTCCTGCCCCAGGGGCTGCACGTGACTCAGCAGAGGGTATGCAACTGTTTATTTGTTTGTTTGTTTTCTCAGCCATCTTCCAAGGTGAGCCACTCAGCATCCAAATACCTGCAGAGGCTGCAAACCTCACACCAGTCGTGCAAAGCCTGGGGACAAGTTGAAGCCTTGCACTTGGTCCAGCATTGCACTTGGTTCAAGATATGTGATGAACCACCAATGGCCAACAAGGGTGCTGTGGGGTGCAGCGTACATACATCCCATGGGATCCCTGGGCATGCAAGGCACCGTAGAAATGCAAAGCACCATTGGTCTTATTTCTCTGTGCTCCAGTCACTCTGTCCCTCCTTTAGGTCTTGCAAAGGGGAATATCCACCTCCACTGCCTTTATTGACCCCTCTACACCAGCAGCTGCCTTGCAGAGATTAGCCTGTTAATGGGCTGTACATGCTCCCCCTACCCCCAGGCCAGCCCATCACATTACCCATTCCTCTCCTGGCTGCCCTCGCCACAGGTCAGCACATCCCTGGGGGTCCCCCAGGGCCATCGCTGTCCATGACATTGAGCCACTCTCCTCTTCCCCAAAATCCCTGCCTCTGTCTGCTCACCCCTGGAACCACAGACCGCCCTCAATAGGGCTTCCCCCATGGCTTGAGGAGAGGTGTCTGGGTTTTAGGGAAGCACAGGTTGGTGGCTGCAGAGGGCAAGAGATGAGAGAAAGACACAGAGAGAGAAAACAAAGCTCCTGGAGGAGCTATAGGGCAAGAAGGGAACCTCTCCCACAGATTCGAGGCAGGTCAGTGGTGCCAGCAAGGTGGAGAACACCTTGAAGCAGAAGTGGTAATGCTCTGCTGTGGTTGCCCAGCCATCTTACACAGCTAAGCCAGGTCCATGGCACAGAAGGTCGTGTGCAGGAGAGAGCGCTGCTGTAGGGAAAGCAAGGTATGTACCTGAAGTGTGAGACCTCAGTAAATCTCAATTTGGGGCTCAGCCTCCAGGCTTTGGTGCTTTACAGTGTGGCTCCTGGCTGCAAGCCCTTCCACCTGCTTGCTGGTGTGTCTGAGTTCTGCCCTCTCCCTCTCTCTCACTTTCATGCTTTTCTGGTCAAGTAGGATCTTTGTTCTGGGTTGGCCAGGGCTGGAGCACCGGCTGGGAGCGCAGGGGGAAGGAGCAGAGAGCACAGTGGTGGAGACAGGTGGTGGCTCCAGATGGTGGGGAGGGGACTTTGTGGTGGGGGGCAAGGGTGAGGGAAAGGAAAAGCTGAGGGAAGCAGGGGATGAAGAGATGGGATGGAACAAGTTGAATGAGAAATCGCAGGAGAAAGACCTGGCCATTCAGCTGGGTGCCACACACCTCGTACCACTAGTGGTTTCTCTCTGTCTGCAATGTTTCAGTTAATGCTTAGAAAGGGAATAAAATGTGTGGATGCTTTTTTTTTTTGGTTAATAACAGTGATCTATTTATAGGTTGTAAATTATACACCGTGAACGTTGCTCAGAGACAAGACATTATTTTGCTGCCAACAGGGAAAAGGGAAGGAAAGAAGAAAAGAAAGAGACAGAGAAAAGGGGAGAGAAAAGAAGAGAGACAGAGAGAAAAAGAAAGCGAGGAAGCTGTGAGCTACTGAAACTCCCCCTGTACCTCATGCATTCACAGCAAAGGGCACATTGTGTGCAACAGGGATGGCACTGTAAAGAAAGGCATACAGGGCCAGCTCTGGGAGCCCAGTCCTTCTCCTTCCTTCCTGCCATGAAGGAAATGTGTGGGACCATTTCTGAATGAGTCGGAGCATTTTCTAGGGCCTCCTCTGAGTGTCAGAGCAAACCACCGTGAAAAATGTTGCACAGGAGCTGATGGCCTGTGGTATCTGGCACCCTCCTGTCTGCTGCAGACTCAAGTGTATGGGCCACCTGGCAGGCTTTCCTGGCCCCGCAGCAAGCAATTTCTGAGTGCTTCAGAAAAATACGTTACTCTGCCCCCTCTCTTTTCAGCCTCTTTTCTGGTTTCCCCCCAGAAAACCTCTCCCTCCTTTTGCAATCACACATGCACAGAGAAGGCATTTGAACCCAAATTCATCTGCTAGTTAGAAACCCAATCACACTGCCTCCCTTTGCAGTCAATAGAAAAAGGGGGAGAAGGCAATTCGCCTACTCAATCTCCCCATTAATTATAAGATGGCTCTACAGTATTTAATTGAGTATAATATTTAAGTATCTAACATTAGATGAGACAAGTCTAGGCTTTATGAGAAACTCAACAAATTGTTTCCATCAAGCTCGCTGTGTTCAGCATGAAACCATTCAGGAGTAATCCTGGGCCATGACAGAATAAGAAAGATTTATTTTTAATGCAACTACTGATAAACTTTTCCATTAATCCTGGGGCTTCAGAAAGGATCACAGCAAATCTAACACAGCTTCCTTCTTTTCTGAATCTTACTGACCTCTTTCTTTGGATCTCTGAGCTTTATCACATAATTGTTCCTTTCTTTTCACAACAGTCCACTTCCTTTTTTCCCCATCTAGATTTCATACTATTTTTAATACTCCATTCCTTTTGTTTTTATACACTGGGAAAAGAATAAGAGGTTTTGACCCAGCTTACCTATAGAATTAAAAAACCTTTGTCATCTCTGAGGTTTCCCTGTATCTATCCCATATGATCAAAATGGAATACCCAGAATGTGAAACCCACTGATTTTACAGCCCCACCGTGAAAAGCATCATATATCCACCCTACTGGCACTGAAAACATATCCTTGAGTGGCAACCTACTGCAAAACATCTGTAACGTCCTCTGGGGGATGTCACAATCCAGATATGGCCCAGAATCAGATACTACTCCCTACACAGCCTTGAATGGAAGGAGCACACGTGTGGAGGCACGCAACACCAAAATCCAAATTCAATCCACCCCTCTCCCCTCTGGTACTTAGTAATTGGCTCAGATTTGGAACGCCCAGGGGCAACCACATTCTGCAGGCAGGGCTTCCCTGCATTTCAGTGAGGACAGCAAGGGATGCCAATACAGCGAACTGGAAAAAGATGGGAGAGATTTGTTTGACAGCCTACTGAATCATGAACAGGTGGCTGAGTAACTGACAGGGTACTGCTTGGCATTGTTTCAAGCCACATGTTACTCAAGAGGAAGGAGCAATTTAACCCAGGCATCCTCTGGGTGGAGCAAAAGCAAGATCATGAATTTAGATCTGAGTTTGCAGGGCAAAAACCCCAAAGTGATCCTCTAAGCAGCTATTTAGGAGGGATGGCATACACCTGTAAAATGGCGCCATGTTCAATGCCATGTAATGAAATCTGTGAGCTCCCTGGAAGCTCCAGCAAACAGGAGCAACAGCATTACAGTGCTTAGCATCAAGAGCCTGCCCTCTGCGGCTGCTGTTACAAGCCAGCCTAGGACACTATCATACAGAGCAATCCTTTTCATGATGAGTGCCTGTTTGGTCGGTGACCTGTGTGCAAAGCAACTTTCTAGTTCCATTTAAAGGGGCACAGAAACACCATCTGTATTGGTTTTGTTTGGCAAGGTTTTGGTAGCGGGGGGGGGTTACAGGGGTGGCTTCTGTAAGAAACTGCTGGAAGCTTCCCCTGTGTTCAAGAGAGAGCGAGCCCATATTAGCCGGCTCTGAGACGGACCCGCCGCCGGCCAAGGCCGAGCCAATCAGTGATAGTGGTAACGCCTCTGTGATAACATTTTTAAGAAGGAAAAAGTTGGGACGGGGAGAAACTGCCGCCGGAGTGAGGAGTGAGAACATGTAAGAGAAACAAGCCTGCGGACACCAAGGTCAGTGAAGAAGGAGGGGGAGGAGATGCTCCAGGCGCCGGAGCGAAGATTCCCCTGCAGCCCGTGGTGAAGACCCTGGTGAGGCAGGCTGTCCCCCTGCAGTCCAGGGAGGTCCACGGTGGAGCAGATATCCACCTGTAGCCCGTGGAGGACCCCACGCCGGAGCAGGTGGGTTCCCGAAGGAGGCTGTGACCCCGTGGGAACCCCGCGCTGGAGCAGGTTCCTGGCAGGACCTGCGGATCTGTGGAGAGAGGAGCCCACGGAGCAGGCTTTCTGGCAGGACTTGTGACCCCGTGGGGGACCCGCGCTGGAGCAGTGTGCTCCTGAAGGACTGCACACCGTGGAAAGGACCCATGCTGGAGCAGTTCGTGAAGAACTGCAGCCCGTGGGAATGGCCCACGTTGGAGGAGTTCGTGGAGGACTGTCTCCCGTGGGTGGGACCCCACGCTGGAGCAGGGGAAGAGTGTGATCAGCCCTCGTCCTGAGGAGGTGAAGCGGCAGAAAATAACGTGTGATGACCATAAACCCCATCCCTGTCCCCCTGTGCCGCTGGGGGGGCTTGGTGGTGAAATCCGGGAGGGTAGTTGTGCCCGGGAAGAACGGAGGGGTGGTGGGAAGGTGTTCTGAGATTTCGTTTTACTTCTCATTACCTTGCTCTGGTTGATTTGTAATAAATTGAGTATGTTTTGCAAATTGAGTCTGTTTTGCCCGTGACGGTAATAGTGAATGATCTCTCCTGTCCTTATCTCGACCCGCGAGCCTTTTGTTATATTTTCTCTCCCCTATCCAGCTGAGGATGGGGGAGTGATAGAATGGCTTTGGTGGGCACCTGGTGTTCAGCCAGGGTCAACCCATCACACCATCCCACATAAATCTGAGGATAACTTTCATGCAGTGCTGTAGAGAGATATCTGAGCAGACACTTAGCAAAATGTTACATCATACAGAGTCCCTTAAGTGTGTTCAGAGGTACTGACTTCTGCCCTGGAGATATTTGATATACAGACTTCAGGAGAGATACCACGTCGCCAGACTGCCTTTGCACCCCAGCAGTGGGTCTCTCCACAGCTAGGAGAGGACATCCATGCCAGCAGTGATGTGTGGGCAGGGAACTTGCAAAGCAAATGCTGCTGCCAGATCTCCAGAGTTTTCAGTTTGGTCTGAAGGCCAAGTCAACCAGCAGAATGGATAAGCCTAGCTACTCCTCACCCGAGCCCCAGGGAACAGCTCTACCTAAGCAGAGTGCACTTTTCCTCCTCAAGCTCTGATCTTGACAGAGCTCAAATACACAAAACAGGAAAGAATATCCCACAGTTGCTGATGAATTAGTACATGCTGCATTCTCTCTGAGTTGGTGCTAAAGCTAAATCTGTCTGCATCAGATTAGGGAGCTATATTCCCTCCCCACACCCTGACACCTGCAACCTCACCTCATTCCTATCCCCTGAAGCTCAGAACTGATTCCTGGACTAGTGGTCCCAGCAAGGAGACTGGCATCCCGTACCCTTGGCAGGGTCTTGCAGCCAACCTGTATTTTCACTGGTGCAGCAAATGAGAACTGAGCAGTCTCCTGATCTAAGACTTGCAGGGCACAGCAGTCTCCAGAGCGACTGTCTGTAGCCTCTACGCTCATACCCTTCCCATGCCAGAAACCCCTCTTGTCTCTGTGCCGCACAGCCTGGCCATAGCTGCCGCTCCAAGGGCGGATGCCTACCAGGGAGACCCAGCGAGGCTGAAGTTCTGCAGAATCACATCTGCTTCTTTGTCCTGGTTTCCCCCAGCTCATCTATGATTTCATTCAGCTGAAATCACAACAGCTTTTCCAGTCCTACGTAGGCAGGGCAGATCCCTTCACAGTTAGATTTTTTTTCTTTTAATGAGTGTTATTTTGGGGTGGAGGTGGAGGGTATGGTGCTTAAATGTAAAAGTCTGAATCTGTAGCATAAAATCTCCACTCAGCCTAAAGGAAGAAGCTGGCAGATTGATGGAGAGTGTCACCATAGTGTGAAAGAACAAATAGGGTGAAGATGCTGCCAGATGGGAAACTGAATCCTCCTTGGCTCAATGAGCATAGACATTGTTGGTGGTATATGTACCACTGACACTTTCTGCAAACAAACTTTAATCTTAGCTGTAGCTACCACCAAATTCTACCCTGCTTTATAAGCCACAGCAAAATATTGTACTCAAGTGATCTGGGGGCTTGGAAAATCCCTTCCTTGTCCCACTCAGCAGATCCCAGATTCACACCTCTGTCCTTACACCAGTGACTTTAGCAGCCATGGGTAAAGACGACTGGAAGGATACCTCCTTCATGCACTCACCTTCCACCTCTCTGACAGCTCAACCTCCTTGCAGCAAGACACCTGGGAGCAGTGGCTCTTTGCAGAAGGCAAGATGATTTCTACGTGGGTGAGATTGTTGTTGTGAGGGCTCTAGAGAAGACGAAAAACCTCCTCTGTTACTAAGCAGGGATCTGAAGGCCGTTGTTGGGGGAGAAGCAAAAGAATTTCCATAAAAGGAAGAATTATTCTGCCTGCAGCCAAACCACCTTGACTCTGATCTTGTCAGATCTCACAGCAGCAGCAGGGCTGGTCAGCAAGGGGAGGCAATTTCCCCAAGGGGAAGCAGGGTGTTGCAGTGACACAGGGAAGGAGGGACGGAGCTCCTCATCCTGTGTAGACAGTAAACATGTTACCCCTGTGGACTTTTTAAGATTTTTTTCATGACCAAAAGAAGAGCTCTTATGTTCCAGAGGGTGCCAAGTGCACATCACATGGAACGTCTAACCTGACTTTCTCATCTAATTCCAACAGAAGAAATTAGATAATGCCAGAGTACCAGTCCTCTCTTTCCACCTTCTTTCTTCCTTCACCTGAGTTGCTCCAACCCATTGCCAGACCCAGCACTGTTTGAACAACTGTGTATGAAAAATGTCCTTCTGAGCAAAGCAACCCATTGCAAACCCGCCATTGGGACCAAAGTCAGCCCTTGCCTGATCAGCAGGAGGACTCCCAGTACACTAAAGCAGGAATGGACACAGTGGAGGAGAGGGAACTTAGCACACAGGGCCTCCATCCATCGATCCAACACCAGAGTCAACATGAATCACTGTGGACTGCAAGGAAAAAGAAGCACCCCCAGATCCCAGCCCCTTTTTCTGCAGTACCCAGGGATTAACTCAGGCAGCTTGTCACCTTGCTTCGCCTATGAACCGTGCCCTGCACAGACAGCAGAGCTGCAGAAGCTGACACAGCGGCAGCACCCTCCAACGTCCTTGAAGTCCCTGGGAGAGAGCTAACAGCAGGGTTAAGTGCATCCACAGCAACTTTCTCTCAGCTTGACCAGGTCGATGTTGATTTCTCTCCACATGCTGGTTGTTTAAATTCACCATGAGACAAGTAAGAGGAAAAGAATAGATCAGGGGAAGGAAATAACCAACTCTTGTCCTGCTGCTCTTTGCCCAGTAAAGTGATAAGGCAGAAAAGAGAGAGGAGGCTTTCCCCCCACCACATTAAGAAGCTGAAAATTGAAGACCAAATGAAGAGTATATTTGAAGATAGCACAAATCCTTGATAAAGCCTCTCTGAAACTTGATGAAAAATTTCAAAGTGCATCAGGAAAGCTGGGATTCTCTAAAGGATAAATCCACCAGACAGGACAAATTGAGAAGAGACACAGATGTTTGGTCTGGGCTCTCCATAGTGAGGTAGGAGTGTAGAGTGAGGTTTAACCTCTGTGGAGCCTGTTGGCTCAAGGTCAGGGATGGAGCACTAACATGGAAGAGAAGCACCCAGGGTCTTCAGTCTCTGCTAAGCCTCTCCTGTCATTTCAGGAGACAGCCCCAGTGTGCTGGCACTGCAGATACAGAGGCTGCTGGGGCAACCATGGGCATGTCATGATCCCCATCTTGCTTTGCTCTCAGCCCACTTCCCTGCCTCAGGGACAAGCTGTGGACAGCACAGGCAAGCAGCACACTTGATGGCTCCCTGCCTCACCAGGAAAGCAGGGAAGCATGCTCTTCTCTGGGCAGGAAAAAGGCCAGAGTGGTTACAGATGTGGTGTTGAGGTCTCTGGGAGGAAATGAGATGCAATCACTAACCTCAAGTCTTGTTTTTTTCCAGTACCTCCTATAGGAGGGCAAGAAGTAGCACTCTGCCTAGCTTTCCAGATCTGCACTAACCCTAACTCCTCCAATATGAAAAGACTGAGCCTAAATTTCTTACCTGCTCTTCAAGGATTTCTCTTACCCCCTTCTCACTTCCAACAAATTAATTGTCTTGGAACCGGCTTGTAATTAAGAAACCATACAAGGGAGTTTGTCATCAGATAAATATAGAATATGGTGTCTAGAGGTAGAAATTCTTTCAATGAAGATTAATTAGGCAGAGTTCCTGTTCCAATCTGTCTAGAAGAGGGGACAACAGGGTTTGAACGCAGGACAGAAGCACCAATGCTCTCTCCCCAGCCCTGCATATCCAGCACAATCTATCTAGCAAGCATTGCTCAAGGAGGCTCTTCAGAGGATACAGATGGTTTCTCCATTTGCAGGCTTTTTCTTTAGGAAGAGCTGCTACTAAGACTAGCTCATGCAGCAGCAGGGAAAAAGGCCAGAGAAAATACGCTTATTCTTGATCAGAAAGGACCACATTTATTTGCCCCATGTGCATCTGCTTCCCAGAAGGGATGCAGACAGGAACTGATGTTTGCAATGCACCCAGCGCTTGGTGGGAAGGCAGGTCCAAGAGAGGCAATAGGACACAGCTATGCCTCTTCTTGGCAGATCATCCTGGCAACAGATGTTTTGCCTTAGGAGTTTGTGCTCTTCAGTGCCTACCAGGCAGCAGCAACCTGACTGCAAAGGCCTGAGTCAGTGAAGGGAGCAGGAAACATGCAGGGATAAAGAGAAAGCACAACTTTGCTTTACATGTTGAGTAGGAAAAGAAAATATCCCACATGAGGACAAAAAAACCCCACAGAGTCCACAGCATACAAAGCAAAGGAATGGATGGAGAGATGATGCAGAACTCAGCCCAGTTGTGATGGGTTGACCCTGGCTGAACACCAGGTGCCCACCAAAGCCATTCTATCACTCCCCCATCCTCAGCTGGATAGGGGAGAGAAAATATAACAAAAGGCTCGCGGGTCGAGATAAGGACAGGAGAGATCATTCACTATTACCGTCACGGGCAAAACAGACTCAATTTGCAAAACATACTCAATTTATTACAAATCAACCAGAGCAAGGTAATGAGAAGTAAAAATGAAATCTCAGAACACCTTCCCACCACCCCTCCGTTCTTCCCGGGCACAACCACCCTCCCGGATTTCACCACCAAGCCCCCCCAGCGGCACAGGGGGACAGGGATGGGGTTTATGGTCATCACACGTTATTTTCTGCCGCTTCACCTCCTCAGGACGAGGGCTGATCACACTCTTCCCCTGCTCCAGCGTGGGGTCCCACCCACGGGAGACAGTCCTCCACAAACTCCTCCAACGTGGGCCATTCCCACGGGCTGCAGTTCTTCACGAACTGCTCCAGCATGGGTCCATTCCACGGTGTGCAGTCCTTCAGGAGCACACTGCTCCAGCGCGGGTCCCCCACGGGGTCACAAGTCCTGCCAGAAAGCCTGCTCCGTGGGCTCCTCTCTCCACAGATCCGCAGGTCCTGCCAGGAACCTGCTCCAGCGCGGGGTTCCCACGGGGTCACAGCCTCCTTCGGGAACCCACCTGCTCCGGCGTGGGGTCCTCCACGGGCTACAGGTGGATATCTGCTCCACCGTGGACCTCCCTGGACTGCAGGGAGACAGCCTGCCTCACCAGGGTCTTCACCACGGGCTGCAGGGGAATCTTCGCTCCGGCGCCTGGAGCATCTCCTCCCCCTCCTTCTTCACTGACCTTGGTGTCCGCAGGGTTGTTTCTCTTACATGTTCTCACTCCTCACTCCGGCGGCAGTTTTTTCTCCGTCCCAACTTCTTTTTCCTTCTTAAAAATGTTATCACAGAGGCGTTACCACTATCACTGATTGGCTCGGCCTTGGCCGGCGGCGGGTCCGTCTTAGAGCCAGCTAGTATGGGCTCGCTCTCTCTCGAACACAGGGGAAGCTTCCAGCAGCTTCTTACAGAAGCCACCCCTGTAACCCCCCCCACCGCTACCAAAACCTTGCCAAACAAAACCAATACAAAACTGCATTAAAGCAGCAAGGATTAAAAGGGTTGAGGAAAGATGTACCAAGCATCCACCGCTAAAATTAACTAATTTTAGACAAAGAAGGAAAAAGCTCAAGAGAAAAGAGGGAAGATGGGAGCAGATCCTGGTGGGGAGTGAGAGAAATTGGTGTGGGAGAGCGCGCTCACCCTTTCAGCAGGAGACTTGCACACATAGCTCCTGTTAAAGGACAGATGTGGGCAGGAGTGGATTATCGCAAATGAGGGGGGTCCTCTGACTCCATCTTGCACAGCCACGTATGAGCCCTTCCCCTGTGCCTGAGTTTCATGTACTAACCCAAGCAGCAGCACTGCCACAGACCACAGTGAAAAGATGTGTGTGTTATTCACAGTGGTCCCTTCCCCATCACCGCTCTTCAGTAGGTAGCATGGGCTTTGCAGCTATCAGCAGCAGATTTTAACCTGAGATGGGAAGGGTTAGGCAGACTGGCCACCTCTAATCCCTGCCCACAGGCAGCCAACAACAGGAGCACACAGCTCTAGACAATGATCTTAGAAAAGCTCCTGCATATGCATAATAACTTGTTCTTTTAATAACAGTGACAATACCTGCACTTCTTATAACAAGTTCAACCCTCAGGACATTTAATGGCAGAGTCCCAGAAAGCTGGATTAGCTGGCTGGGAAGGCATGGGCACTTCAGGAAACAGCAGGTCTCATCTGGGAGGCACATGGCTTCAAGTAAGCTCTTGGCCCAAGGTAGTGACTGAAATGCTGTTGACATTCCCAGGAAGGAAGAAAAAAAGATATAACAAGGAGGTGAAGAAAGCCTTTGATGCTCAGTTTATTGGGAGGCATAATGTGATATATGAGGGATTTAGCCAGCATTATCAAGAACTGGAGGAGACTGCCAAGTCCTTCAGAAGAGTAGTGCAGAGCTGTTCAGGACACTTCCAGAGAATTTATTAGAGGCAGCATCGCTGTGGGCCTGAGAGACAGGGAATATTGGGCTACTCCTTCCAGTTTGAACCCACACTGACTTTGGCAAAGAACAAAAAAACTACAAGAGTAGAAAAGAAGCAGGAAGACTTGGAGTGTAGGGCATGCAGAGGAGGAAGAAGCAAGTAGGTGGACCCAGCTCAGGGTAACTCCCAGGCAGGCAAAAAGGGCAAGACACACAAAAAAAACCTCTCCAGGGACAAAGACGGAAACAACAGAAAACATTCTGAATATGCCTATGAATTCAGGCCCTATATCTCCATACTCAAAACAAGGTTGCAGGAGGCCAAAAGAAAAAGGGAGCTCAAGAAAGGTCTGTCAAACAAGCAAGGACATAATTAAGAGAAGCTGCATTTGACACAAAAAGCCACTGAGGTATGCAGAAACAGGGTAACCCCTCACTCCACAAACACCTTAAGACGCAGGATTTCAGGTGCTATGATGAAACCCTAAAGGCAATTACAACTTGGATTGCCAGGAGGTCCCAGCAGAGACAGGCAAAAAAACCTATAACCCACAACCCCAAGATTGTCCCTCTCTTCAGAAAAAGCTCCCAACTGGGGCAGGGCAAGGTTGATTTTTTTCCTGCCAGATGTCCCTTCGTTGTCAGCAGCTCTGTGCTCTCTACCACTTGCGGCAGCTGGCCAGCCAATTCACAGGCCATATAGAAGAGCTCTGCCTGGGATATTTTGCGCACAAAGCTTTCCTTAGGAGGCAAAGATCATACTCTTGTTTGGAGATGAGAGCAACAGACGTGGCAGGAAGTGCCCTTCTGATGTGAGGAGGGAGCTAGATACCCAGGTGTGATTAACGCCCTGTAATTTTTTATGTCTAAGCACAGGTAAAAGCATAACATAGCAAATGGAGCTAGACCTGCTTGCAGTCACACAACAGATACTTTTACATTGTGATTGGAGATAAGCACATAAGGATGAGATAAATCACGGTCTTCCTCTCCCATGGATATAAAGGGAACCTGGGACTGTGGTAGGCATCTATCCTTAGAGGGGGAAACCCACCACCAACACCTAGAGAGCTTTGAAAGGCTCCAGTTACCCAGGCCAAGGCACAACTAACCTGGCAATAATAAACAGCCTCCTCCAGAGAGGACACCAGTGACACGGGCCCTGTGCTAGCACCGATTTATCTGTGAAGATGCTGTGATATGTCTGCATGCTGTGCTTGCTGCCGGTGCAGGACCACTCCCACCCCAGGGGAGCCCGTGGGGCTGTCTTGCTCTCCTCCCAGGCCCCAGCATGGCCCCAGCAAATGGGCAGCTGTAGAAAGCAGAGGCTCATCCCCCCACACTCTGCAGACAGAGCCCCAGAGACTCAGGACCACCACAACCTTCAGTGGAAGAGGGAAGAAACAAGCAGTTGTCATTTCCTCCACGAGACAAATGAGCTCACCTATCCCATCACTTCACTTAAGGCAGCCTCAGTGCCAAGCAGAAGCTACTGCTCTGCCCCTGCCCTGCCCAGCCCCATTTTCTCATTTCTCTGTTCCTCTGGGTCTACTAGCCTTGGTCCAGGAAGACCACAGCAGAGTCTCTTGCTGGGGAATATAGCCCAACAGCACAGCCTGAAGGAAGGGCAATCAAAGTGATCATTTGCCTTTTCATTGTTTGATTGGCAGCTAAGTGTAGGGGAGGAAAGCTGTGCCACAAACAGTACCCAAGAAGTACTTCACAGAGAAACTAAGATGCTCTCAAAGAACATAAATGTCCTGTCTGGGGGACCCAAAGAGAGGTCTCTGTTTAACAGGGTCCACACACACTTGAACAGTGACAACTCAGGAGCCCCCTCCCTCCTCTACATATCATATGAGTGATTCCTGCTGGTTTCCAGGGGGGAATAGATGTGTCTTGATGTTGGAGAATGACATCCTGTTTTGCGGAGAGGTACAGAGCAGCTTTGTCCCCCCGTTCTTCAGCATTGCTATTTGAGGGAAGGAGCCAGCCTGCTCTACCTCTGGCATCTCCTCAGAGATTGCTGACAGGAACGCAATTAGTTCCAGTTGCAAAGGCTGTTAGTTTTGTATGTGCGTGAGCACGTATGCTGACCACATAAAAATGAGCTTACAGAGCTGGAAAACAATAATTTCCCTCTTGCATAAATTTCTTCATCTTCTGTGCAGACATAGTAGCCCAGGCAGTAGCCACAAGCAAGTAAGAGAATGCAGTCAGGACCTGGAAAGCTCCATGGAGGTCCACTGGGGTTGAAGAGCTATTTTACTGCCAGGCAAGGGAGATACTGCCTTTCAGGTGGGGAATTATAAGCCAGGTTTCCTCATATAAAGGCATCCACGGGGATTCTCCACAAATGGCACACACTGGCCGAGCTCTGGCCACATGCCAGCCTGATTTATTGTATCTCAGCTCCCGTTCCAGCTCACATATTCTCACTTGTGCAGGGACATACATGTGATAGGGGTAGATTGTAGATGGTCTATTTCTGCCCCTAGAGCATTCAGAAAAAAGTCACAGTCCCCTGTTGTTTGCACTGTAATCACAGCAGCCATCCACTGAACCAAAGCATGTTGAGCCTGTTCATTCAGGAGGTGCTTAGGGAAGTTTTCCTTCTTGTTTTGCAACCAGAAGATCTAGATGCTTACTTTCTAAAAGCCCCCTGAGATTCCATGAAATCACCAGAGTCCAAGCCTGGCACTTTAATAAAATCCTACGCAAAGCTAGGAAACTTACTTCAACAACTTTCATCGGTCTCTGGGGTTGCTGCTAGCTGTAAGGACCTAGTTGCAGTCTCTAACTTCTACCCCAAATAAATTATAACTGCAAGCATCCTGCAAAATAAACACAGACCAAATGAGGCTGTTTACCATCTATGCTTCTCACACTACTTCGTTTCTCTGTCCCATCATCTTTCAGCTGTTGGCTTCTGTAAGCACAAGCTGACTTTGGAGGCACCTCACCTACAGCACCTGGATTAAGAGCACAAACACAAGCAATTCAAACTGGCCCCACAAACCAGCTCCACCCCCCAAACAGACTGGAGATTATGTCAGCAGAGGTATAAAACATGGCTGACATTAAACCCCAGATGCATCACTTCACAAAGTCCCAGGGACCAGTATTCATAGAGGAATTAGGGCGTTTAGTTTGGAAGTAAGAGGCAGAAGACTTAGCACCAGACAGCCTGAAGGATGTTATGTACATTCATCTTGTCCACAGATGAATGAAATGTTATCAGTAGAGCCAGAGAGGATAATCTGACCTTTCTGTCTGTCTCTCTCTCTCTTTCTCCCTCCCTGCAGCTCAAGGAGAGAAAGAGAAATCCTTCACTAGTTCTATCAATAAACTTCAGTTCCTTTTTTGTTCCCCAGGACCTGAGAGCATAGGACATACCAAAATGCCCCTTGCACAATGGAGCAGCTCAGGGTCCAGCAGAGGAAGAGGTGGAGGAGCGGAGCTGGCAGAGGGTTGACCCTGCTGGAGCTCACAACTGGAACAGGTTGTGGGATACCTAGGAGAGAGCAACAGGATTGCTGTACTCACTGAAGAATGTGCGCATGGAAAGGTTGGACACAGGGTTGTACAATGGGCCTGGAGTCAGGGATCCTCATAGTCAAGCAGCTCTTCTCATGCCGAGAGGCTTCCAGCATTGGAGACATACCAGCAACATGCTGCAGAGAAAGCAGGGCACTGAGGGCTGCGGCCACCCAAGAGAGCAGGGAAACCAGAATACCATTGGGACTGGCTATCTCCTGAACATTGGCAGCCCTGTCTGAAGAGGTTCCCCCATCCATCCCTAGTAGGACCAGACACTATGAAACACAAGAAAAGGGTGTGCACACAATGAAATGAGGAGCCTGTTGTAGGAATGAAGAGCAAGGGGACCCAAGGACTGTGATGATGGCCAGCACAGAGTACATTGCAGCTTGCAAAGTCCTGCAAGGGTCTGGCAACCAGAATCTGCCACCTCTTCCCCCTCTTGCAGAAACCCTGACAGAGACACAGCTTATTCCCTCCATCCCAGCTTCACCTCACATCTCCCCCCACCCTGGGATCTCCTGTGCCTGACACAGCTGATTGCATGGTCTGGGACCTGTTGTGGGGGCCCACAAATCAGAAGCAAGGCTCCAAGGCTGTGCTTTGGCAAAGGGACCTTTGCCCTGGCTCAGCATCCCTATCTGTGTCCATCATGTGCCTCTTCTTTCAAGTTCCAACTATTGCCTTCACAAGTCCAGGACATGGTGGTGATTCCAGGTGCTGGAGGAGAAGCTGTTCCTTAGCTGGCTGGTAAAGTGCTCTGCACAAGCTTAACAAAAGCCTTGGCAATGAACCTGCAACAAAGCCTGGTCTGGGGAAGGTGGAGGAGGAAGTGAAGTTTCCCCTAGCTGTAGGCACTGCTCAGTTGTGACGTACCATTGGTCTGGCCTGAGAAACATATGGTAGGAACTCCATCTGTACGGGTCCTGGTCAGACCACAACATGCTCTGGTAAACATCTTACTCAAAGTTACAGCTTCATTTTTTTTCTCTTTTTTTTTTTTTTGAGGGTGGAGGCTGAAAAATGCAAGGAAAGAGAAGAAAATTGCAAAGCTTCTGTAAAGAACTAGAGTGGGAAAACACGTTCTGCAGGAACAGTACAAGCACCACATGAGTGAGTCCCAGGAGCACTAGGGGAGAAGAAAGCAAACCCTGACACATCAGCTCTTCCATCAAGATCCAAAGCATCATCCCCCTCCAGTGCCAGCACTGAAAGCAAAATCCACTTTTCCTCCAAAAAGCAGCCTAATGGATGCACAGAAGTGTGAGCACATTACCAGGAAGGGGAAGGGCTGTGGATCTGTGTGTGTACAGACAGGAAAGCAGTCCTGTGGGAACAGGGGCAGGAGGCAGTGGGCAGGGATCGATGCCTCCCAGCAGGGCACTGGAGGGGAGCAGGGGGCAGAGGGGTTGGCACAGGGCCTGCAGAGAGAGGGACCCACAAGGCATGGCACGACAGCCCTCAAGTTTCCCAGTGCTCAGACAAGTGCACAGCCAAAGCACTTGATGGCAGCTGTTATTTAAACAAGCCAGTTGTTAATAAATGGAGCCTTTTAGTCCTAATTGGTGGAGAACCACAAGCCTGCAAACCTCCCAGAGCTCTTCAATTATAGATACTGCCCCAGAACTGCTGGGAACAGCTGAGCTGTTTCGTGAGTCACCACAGAGCTGCTCCTGCCCATCACTGCATGCAGCTCTGACACCGCTCTGGCATGTCAGAGCTGCCATGATGTGGACCTTCCTTTATATACCACCTAGAGGCAGATTCATCTATAGCCAGCCAAAGGCTCTGGACTCTTAAGGAGAGGAGCTTTTGGTGCAGCTGTTTGCACCTATTCTACATCCTGTCCACTGCTGGCTTCCTTCCCACCTCCCACCCATCAGGTCACCAGCTCTGATGGGGCCTATCCGACTCACATAGGTTTTGAAGACAAACAACCATCAAGTGTTTCCAGCAACAGCCCTTTTGCTTGTTTACTACATCTCCCATGACTTCACAGGTCCTCCCTTATGTGTGGAGTGCTGGACAAGCCCAGAAGTGCTTTGTTTTCACACCCAAGCAGGGCCAGCTCAGCATGGCCAGAGCCCAGGTACTGCCTTATTCCTAAATCATTACCATTTCCACACCTTCAGTCAGGCTAAGGTATCTTTTCCCCCTCGGTCTTTCTCTCTGCTGCAAGTTACCATCACTGTTAACTACCTTCCCTTGTGTAACCATGAATACAAAGCATGCAGACAGGGACCACTGACAGAGGCATGAGTGAACCCTTCCTACCCTGCGTGACATCAGATGAGGAGCCCGCACACAGCTAGTTACAGAGATTCATCTAAGAGGCACCAACATGCACTGAAGGCTCTGAAATCCCCCTGGTTCCACCATTTGGAGCCCCTCTGACTCCACCAAATGAAACATTCAAAATGTCTCATTTTGAAAATGCCTAAGGGATAGCTACCCTTTGGATACCATAAAAAGAAGTTTCCTGGCCTGGCTACAACTCTGGGGCTCCAAGGCAGGAGGCTGGGAGCCAACGTGAAGGGCAATGCAGCAGCTGCTAACTGTTTTCCTGTTCTACCAAACAAATATTTAACATGCTCGAGTCCAATCAGTGGATTTATCCAATTGAGTACGCTCCTGCCAAACAACAAGAGCCTCATGAATCAGCATTGTCTAACAGAAACACACTGTCAAAGAAATTCTTCACCTAGCCCCAAAGCCCTGCACACCCTGGGAGACCCTACAGTACAAGCAAAGGTTCAGGGGTGGAAATCACCTCATGGTTTTAAATCCATGACTTTGAACCCTCCTCTTTCTCCATAAGGAATTAAGTTTCCTGTCTTCAGGTATAGCTGTGTGCCTTCATTTTCAGAGCTCTCAGTTGCAACTCATGAAGATAAATGAAGGAGGAAAGGGAATAGGGATCTCTGAGGTGGTACAACAGGGTCTGGGCTGCTTCTCTACAGCCAACCTATTTGTTCTGTTGCCAGTGTCTTGCAAGGACTTTAACTGGCTGCTCCTGAAGGCACCTAGATGCTAATAAGCAGAGTGGGGAAGGGAATGCTATTTATTCATGCTTAGTTATGCATTTTTAGACTCAGAAGTAAGCCACACTCCGGGTGGGATCCAAAATCCCTCTTCCAGAGCAATCTACGTATACGAGCTGCCTGCCCGACCTGACTGGCAAGACCCCTCAAGGTAAAGGCAGGCTGGCAGTAGGCATCATGCAAGCCACTGCATGGGGAGGGCTGAGCCCTGCAGATCACAGCTGCTGTGTGTATGGAGGGCAGAGGGATCCTAAGCACTGCTGGTCACCTCCATTCCTGCTCTTCAGAGTGGTGGAGATGAGCTCACCTCTCAGACACATTCAAATGGCATGTGGGCACACATGAGCTATGCCTTACCTACTAGTCTCAGACCACAGCCACAACTGGTTTACCTCCTCCAGTATCTGTTCATAACTCTTCAGTAAAGCCTTTCTCTCTCCTGCAGTCCCTTTCCTCCTAGGCTTGGGCTCTCTTCCCTGACTTTCAAGCTTTCCTTTCTCTGAGATCTGTACAGGATAGCTCTTCTGCCATGGGCAATGGTGGTGTTAGTGGCTTCAACAGACTTAATCACTAACAGTATTCAGAGCAGATTGCAAAAAGACTCTTGCATGTGTTCATGCCAGGGCCTTCCTGTCATTTCCCATATGCGAGGCATACGCCACAGCATGCTCATACTGGCATAGTGGGAGAGCACGCTAAATGAAAGCCACATGCACCCTCCCATGCTCTGAGGTTTACCTCTTAGCTCCTGCTATGATGTGCTGTCCCAGTTCCCCTCATGTTTGTGGGGGAACCAGGCTGGAGAACACAGCAGTGTGTCCCCTCCTATCAGTAGGTTGCCTCCAGCATAGCATCCCTCAAGTTGTGTTTCTCCACACCTGCTCCTTCCTAACCAGGAGTCAGCCTTCATAACTAAGCAGTGTTGAAGAATGAAAAAGAAAAAACAAACCAAAACACAGAACCCCTTTGGACAAATATTTTGTTTTAAATGCTGCTTTGAAGCAGTTGTGCAAGAAGACAGTGTGCTATAGCTCTTTGCCCTTGGGCTGTCGCCTTACCCAGCCTTCAGAGAAAGCAGGAAACATTGGGCTGGGGCTTAGGGAGGAGACCATACAGAAAACCTTGGGTGCCACAGACAGCAAAAGGCTAGGGCCTAAGATATGGGCCTGCCTTATGTGGGTCCTCTGCATCTTAGCCCCTGGAGGATTTGCCCCATACCTACTGCTGTGGGGTCAGTCTATAGCAGCATCACGGATTGAGTATAACAGGCGAAGTAAAGGCCAGCTCTCCAGATGTGTGGGTGAGCGACGGCTGCAAAAGCCACTGGGTCTTGCCTGTAAAAGTATGGTTGCCAGAGGCCAAGAGGATGTCCATCCTCAGAAGCCTTTTGTTCAGAGAAGGCTGTCAATGGAGACACATAGCACAGTGACTGCTGCAGCAGAGGGTTGGTGGCACCGCAGCAGGGTGGCTAGGGAAGCCCCAGTATTGTGGTGTCCAGGTAAGGGCTCCAGAAGCCCACCCACCTGTCCGCCATACCCACTTTGCTGTTCAGCCCACCCACAGATGGCTCACGGTGCCTGGGATTTTCACTGCCCACCCTGCCAGCATTCCCCTTCCTGCCAAGAGACCATACCTTTCTTCTCCTTGTTAACCCTTGAGCTCCCTTTCTTGTTGGGTTGGGCGAGGGGGTTGCCCCTTTTTTGCTGTCTTCACCACAACAGGAGCTCTTCCCTGCAAGCAGCACTGATCTGTTCAGCAGGACCAGGCGTCTGTGCAGGGATGGGACAACCATGGCATGAGGAGAACCTCAGACCTAAGCAGGCGTTATGTTCCTGCAATCAGTCCAGCCTGAATAAGAGCCTCTGCAGCCCTGCACCATCTCCACCAGCACTAAACCAGTGCTCCCACATGCCAGCATGTATAACCATAAGAGGAGGCAGGTCTCCTAGGGACTTGGCCCTTCAGAGGCTGCATTTGTTTTCACAACCTTCACCTTGCTTAGGGATCACTTGCCCTGATGCTCTCCGTCTCTGGGACTGCTTACACTGCTGCTAATAGTCCTGAGTGCTGTAACATAGCACAGCAGCCATGTCCCAAACTTGTCCACACCACTGCAGCGTGCAAAGCTGCAGACAGCAGAGCTGCCCTTGCTTGATGCATTGCGGCTTTGAAATCTACCAGCAGAGGAGATCTGTGTTGTGTTGCAGCTATAGCAGCTTTTTGTACAAGCAGAAAATTAGATCCTGCCCTCTCTAAGTCCTGCAGCCAGCTGCAGAGGCTACAGCCCACAAACTGCCCTAAGGAGCTTTGGAGAAGGGAGAGACACTCACCATGAGGGGGATGTAGGGCCACACAGATGAAGGGCTCAGAAACTGGGAAGGTCATGTAATGGGTGAGACCAGGAAAAAGCTGGGCTTTTAGATGGTTCGACCTCTGTGTGAGTGGTGATTAGGCAGCAATGACAGCGGTGTGTCAGCTGGGTGCAGAGGCAGGTCAGAGCCTGTGGGGTTATAGCGGCATGCAGCGGTGAGACAAAAAGAGAAGGAATTTTTGTGTGCAACTGGGGAGCTCCAGATGCTTGTAAAGATATGGGGAGGGAATAAAGAAGGTGTAGAGACTGTGCACAGGGATAGGTCCAGTTCTCAACACAGCAGGTTATTCACTGTGCTCCAAAAGTCACGCATCAGAGCTTTCCTCCGATCTGGGATGAGAATGGTGAGCGATTCCCCATGCCCAGACAGCATTTGGGAGAGGGAGAGGCAGGGCACCGTCTTCTGCCTCTGTCACGAACATTCACTTCCTTGAGGAAAGGTGGACAAAGAAATTTGTGATGCTCCTGTGCCTTCAAAATTTGCAGTTCTGTTCTGGCAACTGGAACGTGCTTGAGGTACTCAGCAGGCACGTCAGTGACATGAGACCCTGGGCTGTAACACAGAATAGAAAGGAATCAGTGTTCAGCAAGGGACACATAAGGCTGCTGAGAGAGGAAACTGATCCCCAGTCTTGCAAGTGAGATTTACACATTTGTATTCTCTATTCACATCACATGACTGGTACCATTTCAAGATGTGTGGACAGTGACACAGAGAAGCTCTCATCATTGCAGTGCCACATGGAGGACAGGTCACCTGAATCTCTCTTCCTGGAAGAGAGAACAGAGGGGAGAGATGGTATAAACCACTGTCAAGTTAGGGATCACCAGTCTGTGTACTGCTGTGCAGAAGACACCACATATTACAGTCTACTGCAACTCTCCAGCTCATGAAAGCAGTTCTGGAGGGCTCGCATTTGACCCTCACAGTGTTGGTCATGATAGCAAAGTTGTCCCATTTCCAGTTTCTCCTTGCATCATGGAGTTGACGTGTGTAACTACATGGACAGAGGCGAGATGTGGCAAGTTGAGAGGCAGCAGAGGACTACAATATAGATCTTGCCTAAAAATGCATAGGCACTGCAAAACACTAAGCTAGAGATCAATGCAAGTGTGTGGATGTCAGCAGGATTGCCGTTCACCAGCAGCTGCAAACAGCAAGACAAAAGTTATTCAAGAATTTTCTGGACGAGAGTGCCATTTGAGAAAGATGCCCTGTTTCTACCAGAAACTAGCTGGCAGACTACCACATCGATCATCCTGTTAGAGTGTAGTAGGGAAATAAAACAACTTTACCCAAATCTGAAGTATTTTTAAAAAGGGGACTATTTGTGGTATAATTAATGCTCAAAAATAGCAGTTATTTCAAGAACAGAACTTGACCTTGGAATGACCATGAGTACTTGTAATGGCAGTGAGAACGGTGCTTTCAATGGGCAGGATCAGATGACAGCCAGGCCTGAGCTGGCTTGTTTTTTTAACATTACCTTTCTCAGCTGAGATGCATTTGTAGCAATGGCCACAACAGCACTTTTGAGAAATAAATGTTTATAATGCTCTGACAACTGCTTGTGGTTGCTTACTGCCCAGACTGAAGCACAAGCAAACACTGCAGGAACAAATATATATCTAATTAAAAAAGCCATGGTATATAGGGCAGGGAAACAGCAGTGACTAGACTGACTTGCACTAAAGCAGAGAATCTCAGCACAGCGAAACAGCATCCAGGCACAATGCCTCTGCGCTGTGCATGCTAGAAAACCATTGGAGAGAAATGTTGTTCTCAGCAAAAAGAAATGTAAAATGAATTAACGGAAAGTCTCTGAAGGACAAAGCCCTGCTGATGTTTTAAATAACTGTTTTGAAACCAGCCTTTACCACAAACTGGTTTGTGATAGACAGAAAGAAATGAACAAAAAGGCAAAGGAAACATGACAAAGACTGAGCCAAGAACAGCTACATCACAGCAAGCACCTCTTTTGATAAAAATAATTTTCTGAAATAGCCTCCAAGGGGTTCCATGTGGCAAAACCAAGCCTGACATCTTTACATAACCAAGACCAATTATAGAAGTAGAGTTTGTAGTAGGAAACCTCACCTGGGTGTAGTTTACAGAATGACATGCCAGTGAAGACATTACTGCTTGACCTGGGATATTACACAGAGAAACAGAGCTCCCCTTGGCACCCACCAAAAGGATTATTGCTTTTTCTCAAAACTCCATTTTTCCCTTTTTTTTCCCAATCAACAGAACTTTATGCATTTTCCTCTGCTGCATGCCAAGAAAAGACTATTTAATAGAGCATAAACAAACAACTAAATGAGATTAGTTAAATAGAACCTGTGTGAAAAAGACAGTCCATAAAAACCCAGGAAAGTTTCTACTAATAGGAGAAAAAAATCTGCTAAAAATGCAGGACTTAAAATAACAGGTACAGTAATACTTAAACAAAGTCTTTCTGCTTTGTTGCAGCTGAGTTGCTGCAACTGAACTCCTCATATGAAGAAAGGCTGAGAGCACTAGGACTGCTCAGCCTCAAGAAGGGAAGGCTCAGGGGGATCTTATCAATGTGTACAAATGCCTGAAGAGAGGGTGCAAAGAAGATGGAACCAGGCTGCTCTTAGTGATGCCCAGAGACAGGACCAAAGGGAACAGGCACAAACTGAAACACAGGAGTTTCTCTCAGAACATCAGGAAACACTTTTTTTACTGTGAGGGTGACTAAGCACTGGCACAGGTTGCCCAGAGAGATTGCAGAGTCTCCATCCTTTGAGATACACAAAAGCCATCTGGGTATGGTCCTGGGCAACCAGCTGTAGGTGGTCCTGCTTGAGCAGTGAGGTTGGACAAGATGGCTTCCAGAGGTCCCTTCCTACCTCAGCCATTCTGTGATTCTGTGAACTTAACTGGCAAGAGGAAAAGCCTTGGGGAAGAAAAATAAGTTGCCAAAGACCACTTTTCAAGATTAACAGTGTACGGTGTTAGCTAGTATGAGATCACAGAGAAGGGGCTGTTGGAAAGGCTGCCAAACTATGTCATCTACAAAAAGTGTGAAGACAAATTGACAAAGGATCCATGGAGTTCATACAGATAACTGGTTGTCCATGGTCCAGACACTGTTCAGACTGAATGAAATGTGAAAAAATTACTTTCTTATCTATGAAGTGAGCTGTTGCACAACAAGGAGTGCAGGAAATAAAAATAAAAAAATCATGGGTTTTTTGTACCAAGAAGTTTTGGGTGCATTGCTAGTAAGTGGTGATTCATCTGTGTGTTTCTCTTCAACGTGTCATTTCAAGCATAGCCATCAATGCAGAGGCAAATAGGGTAAATGAGAAATCCATACAAGTGACAGACCACTGGATAGATGAAGCCCTACCCGATTCAAGTGGTCTGTCTTAGCATAGACCAAAATATCTGGCAGCAGTTTATGAGATTCACCATTTCAGAGATTCTTGAACAGGAACTAAAAAGTTTCTGAATCCAAAGTTAATTAATACTGAGGATGCTACAAAAAAAACTATGTGCCAGGAGACACAGCAGACCTCTTTAAAAAGAGGGTCAAACTGTTACTTGCTAGAGGACTGAGAAAGAATTAGATGTGTCATAACCACTAAATAAGACCATGTGGCAAAAGTGACCATGGCATGTTTGTATAAAGACAAATTACATCAACAGAGTTCAAAATAGAAAGCTGAGCATGAGTCTGGCTTAAAACACAGCCTGCCAGTGGTGAAACTGCAGCATGATCAAGGGTCCAAGGGCATTGCAAATAGATTTGGAAATAAACTAGAAAGGCTGGCTGGTAAGACACCTCTGCCACCCACATCCAGGTTGCACCTCTGGGATGCCCCTCAGAGTTACCCACCTAAGAGAAATAGAAGATTGCACCTCCTTTTCCAGGACATATACAACACTGCTAGTGCTGCTCTGTGTCTGCAGAGTAACTCAGTCCCTCATGGCACAAAATGAGATTCTCCACCTACTGGAAACAGCCCAGTGGCCAAAGTGGCTGGAAAGGATAAATTTGGTGAACAAGGAATAGTTTGGTGAACAGAATAACCCCCCTTTTCCCACTGTCTGACTTTTGTTTGCTGGCCTGACTTTATCTCTGGTAGTATTTCTGTTTACAGGCTCAATAGGCTCTTGTCTTTTAATAAATTAACAGAATGTTGCATTAACAAAGAGGGGCCAGAATATGTGTCGCTGATCGCATTTTTATCCTACCAGCAGGATGGATCCCATGTTACTCCCAAGGGCAGCAAATTCCCATGCAGAGCTGCCTCTAGTTGCTAACCCGCTCAGTGAGTTTGCTTTTGATTTGGGATTAATTTCCAAGAGTGCCCATGTGGTTTTGCATGGCTGTTTGTTCCTAAAAGCATTTAGCCTACTCTTTTGAGTTCTGCTTTTCTTCTACTGGAAGACAGAAGCCGCACTAGGGACTGAGTCCCCATTAAAGTACTTACAAATGTGACATAGGTGGCTAAAACACATTGGGTCTTGAGAGGCTTACACTATGTTTGTCCTGTGGCACCCATTTGGAGGCAACCTCACTACAGACCAAAGTCCCACCTGTTAGATTCTGCGCAAACACAGATGAGAACTAGTCCCTGTCCCATGAAGTCTGCATACCAGACAGCAGACATGGTGAAAAGCTGCTGGCACAGCAAGACTGCCACAGAAGGCAGAGCCTGCCAGCTGGAGAAGGGGCAGGAGAGCAGACAACTTAGAGGCCCAGAGTGTAGATCCCCTTCTCAAGCCTTGCAACTGTGCCCTGGCAGCTGTTCTACCTTCCTGACCACCCAGCGGCAGGACAATCTGTGGTTGTGGCATACCCATTGCCCAGCCCCTGTCAAGGACTTATTTAACCATCACAGTGAATAGAAGTCGGAGCCTAGAGAGACTCTTAGTGAGATGGAGGGGAGAAGGAACAGACACATTCCCCTGCTCCAGCTACCTTTATTCCTTCTTCATGGCTGACATAGCCATGGAGGGTCCTTGCTGGGGGGTCCAGCACCCAAGGGTATTCACATCATCCTCTTGCTAATGTCAACAGTGGCACATCTCATCACAGACACTGGCTGTCTCCACTCAGGGACTTTGTGGTGAAAAAGCAGTAACAGAGATGCTGTTTGTGTTGTGTGCAGCTACCAGCAGTCAGCCTGCTTTAGGTGGCTGCTTTAGGCTCATCCACCTCATTCCAACACATCCTACCGATCCCTCAGAGCAGAGACCCTCCTTCTCCTGCAGCTTGCCTTTGCCATGGCCTAAGATGCACCAATAGGAGATGTAATCATTTCTCTCCCCTGAGCCCTACACTATCCATAATTGCATAATCCTCTAATGTCTTCCTGTCCCTGCCAGTGATTAATTTATGCTTTTTAATCATGCTCTTGGTAAATTTCAACCAAGTTCAAACTACTTGTTGGGTCACAGCACTCCTATATAAATGTCTAACCCATAAATTTACTAGCCCCTGTGCTGGTCTGTGACAGTGGTTTTGGTCTGGACAGGTGGGAATTGATGAATTTGTTCCTCTCCGAGTTGTGTTTTGAGAAATGAGAACTCCAGCCAGCTGGAGCAATGGGGAGAAGAGCTGTAAGTCTCTCTAAGAGCATTGCCCAGGAGCCTTGCTGTGAATAAATACCTGCCTGACTTTCCACAAAATTTGTTGCATTATATATATTTGATGTATGCAACAAGAGCAAATCCCAGGGACTGATTAATTGCAGGGTAAGAAATGTAAGTGCCTTTAATCTATAAAAAGGAAAAGCATGTAGCCTTTAAGACTTCCTCTCTTGTACCAGGCTGACTTGGACTGTCTGTTGGCCTGTTCTTGATCATTCATCATGTACCTGTTTATTACTTTCTCTTTGGTCTCCAGTACCCCTAGCCTCTCCATGCATCAGATCCTTGCTCACCCCCTGACAGCTCCCCAGCCCCTCTTGCTTTGGATCATTTGAATTGCCCTTCACTGGACCTCTATGATTTCTGCACTCCTCATTAATTACACCATTCCTTTTTTTCCCCTCCTCATGTTTATCTTTCTGTTTGTATCGGCACACCTCTGCTTGTTTTACAACCACCTGGCAACACATGATGACAGGGTGTTGAAACAGCTTAGCTGGTAAGGGCTGGATAGCCATCAAAATGCCATGTTGGTTACACAGGTGCTGCTGACTGAGGAATTGGCTCAGACATCCAGTCACCTAGAACAACACACATTCAAATCACCATATTACTGAGCTGAGGGAGTGAGGAGACCCACCTGGCCACAAGCACCACTACCTCCCATCTGTGTGGGTGCGAGCAGAGCAGCAGAAACATTGGGGAAGAGAAAAGCTACAACCTCCTTCCCAATGTGATGCACACAGAGGAGACAGGGCTTGGAAGAGATGTATAAAGCTGTTTGTTCCCAGCACCAGCAATGACATCACCATGAGGCTGTGATCTCCATGCCATCCACATGCTAAGGAAGCTGGGCACAGAGGTTATTTCTGCACTCCACAGCTGTACTGAACAACCCTCCCACCCACAGCTGCCTGGTGGCAGGAGCTGCTGTGCCACTGGAAATACCCCCCCCCCCCCCCCCCCCCCCCCACCCCCCCCCCCCGTCAGCTGAGCAGCAAGCCTAAGCACCTACTATGCTTGCAAAGGGGTCACTGGCAATTCTGCTGCTCAAACTCAAATGCTATGAGACAGGACATGCATGCAGAGACCACTTTACTCACCACTAAAATGCACTAACCTCCCACAGCCAGTGGAACTCAAGTTATCACAACCTGGTATCAGTGGTGGAAAAAGGATGTAGAGAAGGACACTTCTAATTGCTCTGGGAGAGCAGCCTCACAGCTCAAGCAAACACCACTTTCTGGGCATGTGTCATCTTGCAGTCAAACAAGGCTTCCCTTCACTAGAAAATGTTTAACACTATCACTTACAAAGCAAATGTGCTAATGTAAACAGTTTCAGTGTTTGCTAGATTAACTACACAGCACATTGCTGAACTGAGCTGGGCAGAGCACCGTTGCCATGTCTGGGCTGCTGAGTTCATTCACGCTTACGAATGGGCTACAGCAGGCAGTTCCCCTGGGCAGGGTTCAAGTCAGAAAATCTGTGCAGCCGCCCTTCAGTTGGGCACTAAAACAAGGATTGTGCAGTAACTTTTTGGTAATTTGGGGGGAGACATTTTCCTCCACATTGTTAATTAGAGAATATATCTGCAAAGAATAGGTATCGTCTCACAGAATAAGCTTTTGCTGATTGCATCTCCTGAGCTCAGACATATCCAAATGCGTACGCAGTGCTGAGTACGTGGCTGATTACTGAATAAAGAGCAGCATTCAGATAGCTGGTGCAAGGAACACTATGCAGTAATAAGCAGTGAGTCTTTGGGAGTTTTTGGATAGTTCAGGGTGTTTTCAATATATGGATGTGCAATCTTTCTTTTACATTTGCTTACTAGGATATTATTGCATATAGCCCTATATAGTACATCGCACAATCACACAATAATTTAGGCAAAGTGAATTATAGTTTTTGTTGCTGGAACAACGCAAAAGACAAAAAGAGGAATATAAATATGCATGCATATGTGTATATAAAGGAGCCACAAGATATTTAAGAAGTCACAGGAGAAAAAAATAAAAGATGGTTGTTTGAAGCCATAGTTGGGAAAAGATGAAAAAAATCCAGCCATACTCATTCAAATTACAGGTAGAATTTTTAGATAAGGAGAAATTAATTATACAAGCTGGAACTGGTCCAGGACACTGTCCTTTTCTATACTACACAACGTTATCATGTTTGAACATGCTTGTAGCTAATTGAGCCAGAGGACACAACGCTGAGCACAACTTCCCTCTGAAAGCAGAAGCAAACCAGCAGACACCCCTCTGGGTCACTCCAGTTCTATTGTCATAGAATCATTTAGGTTGGAAAAGACCTTTAAGATCATCAAGTCCAACCATCAACCATGCCCACTAAACCATGTCCTTAAGTGCCTTGTCT
Organism: Astur gentilis; assembly: GCF_929443795.1. Classification (NCBI taxonomy): domain Eukaryota; kingdom Metazoa; phylum Chordata; class Aves; order Accipitriformes; family Accipitridae; genus Astur; species Astur gentilis. The sequence continues at coordinate 16,705,654 of NC_064913.1, forward strand.
ACGTGCTTTTTGAATACCTCCAGGGATGGTGACTCAACCACTTCCCTGGGCAGCCTGTTCCAGTGCCTGACAACCCTTCCAGTAAAGAAATTTTTCCTAATATCCAATCTCAACCTCCCCTGCTGCAACTTGAGGCCATTTCCTCTTGTCCTATCTCCAGCCACCTGACAGAAGAGACCAGCACCCACCTAACTACAACCTCCTTTCAGGTAGTTGTGGAGAGCAATAAGGTCTCCCCTCAGCCTCCTTTTCTCCAGACTAAACAAACCCAGTTGTGGGGTGAGCCTAGTTTTATCCCCTTCCCCCTTCAAACCTAGTTTAAAGCCCTCTTTATGAGCCCCGCCATCTCATGAGTGAGAATCTTTTTCCCCCCATTGAGATAGCTGGACTCCATCTCTCACCAGCAAGCCCAGTGCCGTGTAAACCTCCCCATGATCAAAAAAACCCAAATTCCAGCAATGGCACCAGCCTCTGAGCCATATATTAATCAGGACCTTTTTGATTGCCTTTGGATTTCTCCCTGCAATCTCATCACGGCCAACCTGCACAACTAATAGCAGTTAATAATCAGAGGGCTGAACCAGACCAGGGAGTTCCCTGGTAATGACTTTTACCCGGGCCCCAGGGAGGCAGCAGACTTGCCTGTGGGATGGGTCAGGTGTGCATATTGGGCCCTCTGTCCCCCTCAGAAGGGAGTCACCTACAACAGTTACCATCCTTTTTCTTTTTTCAGAGGCTGTGAGAACTCGTGGGGCTGCCCAACTGGGCCTAGGCGCCTCCCCGGAGAGGGCTTCACCTACACCCTGATCTTCACTGGCCTGGTCCTCAAGTTCCAGTGCCCCATACCTGTTGCATGAGGGCAACTGGGAAGGTGAGGGAGACCGGGAGGGGACTCGCCTACCTCCCCAAGCAGGGACCTGCGTCCATTCCCCTCCACCTCTTAGGTCCCCTCCTGCCCGGCGGTGGGAGGGCAGGGGAACCTCCGCTTCTCGCTGAGCCTCCACCTGCTGCCTCTGCCTCAGGGACAGCGAGGCGTGGGTCCACCGACCTGCCTCCCTCTCACACGGCCTGATGCTCCTCAACCCCTCCACTGTCCATCCACCAGATCACCCGCCCGGTCACACCGCGCACACCGGAGATGTCCCTGCTGTCGTCCCCCCCGGCACCTGTGACCCACACTCGGGCTCTCCCTGCAGCCGCGGACCCGGACCGCTGTACCTTTGCCTGGGAGCTCCGTCTGCGACGCCGCGTTCTCCCCGGCAACGCCTTTCCCCCGAGCGGCAGCCACACACCGGGTCTGCCGCGGAGGACGCCGCCCGCCGCCGGAGCCGCCTCGCCGGCCTCCCGCCCGAACCAACGGCCGCGCTCCTCAGCGCCCTTCAAATCTCCCGCCGTCGCCCCTGGCAACGCCCACGCCGCCTCAGCCGCTCTCGCGAGAGCCGCCGGCCCCGCCCGCTCCCTCAGCGCCGCCTCGGGCTTCCCGCGCGTCGCGGCCGCCTCAGCCCGGCGGTCCGGTCCGCCCCCGGCTCCCCGTTGCCGGCTGAGGGGACGGCCCGCTTGCCGACGCCGTTTGTCTGGGGCCGCGGGCCGCTGCGCCAGCCGAGATCCCGTCCCTGACTGACCACGGGCCGTGCTGGGGCGGAAGGCAGCGCCGGCCTTCCTGCTCCTGTGGGTGGCCGCGCCCGTGGGGCACCGGCTGAGGAGATGGCTCCCCGGGATTTAGGGGGGGGAACGCCCCTGTGGCGGTGGGTGCCCGGGGACCTGCAAGCCCTCGACGTGTGCGGTGCCTCGTTTACACCTCGTGTGGCAGAAAACCGGGGAAAGGGAGGGGGAACACAACATCGCAGCGGTCTGCCAAGCCTCGTCCGGCTTTTTCAGTCCTGACTGAAAGCCGCGAGTACTTGCCACACCAGCCGGCCTTCCTGCAGAGTCCTGGTTTCCCGCTCCCATTAAGCCTTTAGCCTGTGCAAGGCACCACATCAATGACTCTTGCTTTACGGTCTTCTGATAAGCCCTCCTAATTTGAGAATAATGAAGACATAAGGTTTCACGTCCTGCATCCGGGCAAGGAAGAGGGAAGCCCAGGACAATAGAGGTTGGGGTGGACAGTAATACATTTTAATTGCTTGCTAAACTTTTGCTTGTCTTCCTGGGACAGAAAGGGGCCCTCTGGCTCCATGAATTTCACTGACGGCACTTGATGGAGTGGTTTCATCCCCTGCACCCTGCACAGGAGAACGTTGTGTCTGGCACAGGGCCTTTACTGGAGCAACTGGATTTCTGCATGCCTTGGGATTAATGTTGAAAAGATCTGAGTAGGTAGTGCTCATGGAGATGGAAGGCAGTGCACCCAGTCGCACCGAGGGAAGGAGTCGGGAAACCTGCCCGCTCCTGGTCCATTTGCCAATGTTTTCTGAAGGACACCCCCAAGAGGAGGTGCACCCAGCAGAGAAGAGCTGGTCCCCAAGGCAGGAACAGGAGCAAAGCTCCTTCTCAGCTACAGCTGCACTGACAGTGCTGCAGGGAGTGTCAGGAATTAGGTCCTGAAGGATGGCAGAGTGGTTGTGTTTTGGGACAGACGTGCAGGGATCTCCTTGCTGTATTGAAGGCAACAATGTCAGCCACTGCACTCATAAGTACCTTTGATTAAGCTACATTTTTTCCCCAAACACACACATTATTTTCTGACTCCTTCTGCTGCTTATTGATCTGCCACTGAGTACAGGCTGCCAAGAGATGCCTCAGACAGTACAACTCATTATACTTCATTCTGCTCCCATTTTACATCGCTCAGCCTTCCCCTCCTCTATGCCTGATATTTTTGGCTACCCTGCAGCAGAGACCTTGGCCCAGAAGGGAATCCCAGTCTGACCTCTGTCCTCAGGGCCTGTCACTCAGTGCAATTCACCTGTAAAAGGGAGGCATTTATCCCCCAATCAACCCTGCCATCTTAACTTAAACAAACACAAGCAGTGGGTTTTGGTTGACCTGCCCTTAGCTGTCTTCCAGTGAAGATGCCCATTGGTCCAGACTCCCAGCAGAGACCTGCCCAGGCAATGAGTTTGCTGGGAAGTTTGTCTGAGGCAAAAGAGGTATCTATCTGGAGATGATGTAGATCCTTCTCTAGAGACCATTGACTGGACTGGGTCTAGATCCCAGTGAAAACGTAAACATGCAGCTGAGACTTCAACCCCTAAAACTTAGGTGAGCCCCTACACATACACCGATGTGCATGCTCACAGTCGTACAAATATACACACCCCAGTGCCAATCATCTGGACAATTATCAAGAGAAATGCTCATCCAAGGGTAGTTGTGCCCCAGACACTGGCTTTAGGCCAGCATAGCTTCTGTTTGAGAAATGCCACCTGCTGTGCCATGACCAAGGAGAGAGGCTTGGAGATGTCCCCTGTTAGACACCTAATGTTAGGGATGTGCATCCCAACCTACTTGGCAAGAGTACCAGACCCGGGATGGAGCAATGAGTAGCTCTTTTCTATCATTGTCGTCCAGTGCTGTGTTTAAAAGCTTTTCTGTAAACCTTGGCTCGTCAAAGAACCAAAGGGGTCAGTGAGTGCTGATAACATCAGAATAAGCCTATACTTGTCAAACTTGAGTATCATAAGGTTAGTGATAATGTGATTATTTCCCCCCATATTTTTACCAATTTTTTTCATAGCTAGTCCTGGGCCGCTGGATTCTGGCTGAGGTGAAAGTTAAAAAAAAAAAAAAAATCTACAGAGGAAAACTAATCAATCTCTTTCAAGTTCCAGCCCATTGTTGTGCATCTGGGAGATTCAGAGAGAGAACCTGATTTTTCGGTCACTATCTCATTCACTGATAGCATCTCCAGGCTTCTTAAAAATCATTCACTTCAGCTAAAATGCTGTCAGTTGAGCCGTTTGAAAAGTTCTGGTAGGATTTTATTTCAGTGAAATTTACAGAAATAAAAACCTCCTGAGAAATATTTTTCTAGTGTCTGAATACTTTTTAAATCCCTTTTGATGATTATCTTTGCTTTTCACTCGCACACTCCATTTAGTTTACTGTTTGGATTGTTTTTACTCTATGAGCAGTTTTTAAGTGTGCAGCTTGGCCAAAAGGTAAATATTTTCAAATGTGAAACTACATTGGCAGACATTTCTTTTTTCAAAGCAGAACTTGTCAATTACCAATTTCAGTTACAAATAAAGGAGAAAATGCTATGAATGGTATTGAAGAGGTAGAAAATCTTCCTCTTTTGAAAAGGTAAAAGCATGAAACGGAAACTTTCAGACCATTCATGTTTCCCCTGTACTTCCAGCCAAGACTTAGTTCTGGCTAGCAAGTGAAAACTAGTGAAATACCCTGCTTCCTTTGGCAGATGAACCTGGGGCAAGAGCTAAAGTTTGAATAACCTGTACAATATTTCAGCTCTGTGTTGGAAGTTAGCCAGTTTTGATGACAGTGTCCTCCATCTGAGTGGGAATTAATGCAACTCTGTCGCAGACTTGGAAAACAGATTTTTGTTTTCTTAACAAAAAGTATCAGGTGCTGTCGGAATTGACCCAAAACAATCACATTTCATTTTTGCACTAAGCCACTGTAAAAAAAAAAAAAAAAAAAAAAAAAAAAAATTCCCCATCAAAATGGTGCTGTTTTAAACTCAGAAATACACAGGTGACCACCTCTGCCTTAGCAGCTAAAGCACATGGGTTGAGACTGAAAAACAAAAGCCCGGTACTCACCTTTTGGTTTTTTGCCTTCTGGTGTCACTAAGGTCACTATTGCATTGGTGGATTTTGAGGTTGGGAAGAACCACTGTCACAAGACCATCCACAGGAGCAGCTGAGTCATTTCACTGCAGCAAGCCCAGGGACTTAGAGCTGGTAAGAGAAGGGGGCAGGTGCCCCAAGGGACGCAGAGCTGTGACGGTGGAGTCCTGGAGCTGAGGCCCCCCGCTGCACCCCTCAGAAAGGCACCCAGTTGGGTCTTCGATAATGTCCCACTTGGGTGATGAATGGCAGTGCTGACATTACCCACTGTCTCTCCAGCTTCATATCGAACCTGAGTATTGAGCCTTTCAGTCTCTCCCGTGCCATTATTGACTTACCTTTCACAGTTAGTACTTAACATCTATTTTTAGGATTCTCAATAAGCACATATTTCTGTGTTTATGTATACATAATCCTCTTTACCTTTACATCTACTAGCCAGGGATTTTCTTTCCCTAAACCGTCAAACCACGACATGGCTCATAATTTTGCTCCCCTTATCAGTTATCTGCATTTACTAATGTTTAATTTCTGATGGCTGTTATGAGCTTCCTTGGCTGAACACTGCTTTTCTTGTTCTGAATCTGGCTTGCTGCGTCTCAGTGTTTCTGCTGTGTTCTACCCTTTTAATTGCACCCCAAAGGTAGTCTAGCATCCTCTGACTAGCTCAGCTAGCCCATTTCCTTTATTTTTAGCTCCCCTAAAAATAGCTGACTGGCCTCTCACCATTAAAGGTGACCCACTGCTGCATGTTTCCAAAACCTGCCACTTCTTAGTGCTTCTTTATAAATAACCTCTTTGGCCTTTTCTGTCAGTTGGACCAGGGTAACCTCTGCAAAGATCAACTTCTTCCCTCAACTTCCCTGTAGTCTTGGGGGTCATGGTTAATGGTTGGTGCCAAGAAGAACTGACACCATTGGAGACTTCCCTACCATCTTTGCTACCCTGTCTTCCTCTATAGTTGCAACCTGGGCTTTGTTTTATGAGACAATGTGCCAATGCCTTGTCACTTGCTGGCCTGACAGGAGGAGTTCAAGACAGCTCCAAAATCCTACACGTTGTTTAGCAGAGTTCTCAGCAGCTTGATGGTGGCCTTCAGCATGCAGCCCCAGCCAGTTCCCAGACGGTGTAAGGGGAAATTCAACCCACGGAGACAGTCTCCCATCCATGCCTCTCCCTCAGCATGCGTTTGTGGTTCTTGAATGTGATAGGTGCCGGACACAATTCCTTCATCCACTCTCACCAAGACACTAGCCTCAACCCGTAGCTACTAGTGAACACCAGGGCAAGAGCCCCTCTTGGGTAACATTTTATTCCTAATTTCAACTCATCCCCATTTCAGGCTCTTAAAACATCACACATGCAGCAAAATTCCCAGGCATTCTCCAAGTTAAGAACAAAATGAATGAAGACAACCAAGAAAATGTTCTGATTATGGGTTCCAATTTTTTTTTAACCCTGATATTCTGTGGTAGGTTTCTTTATTTTTGAATATAAAGTGACAGAAATAATTTGTTGTTAGAAAAGAGAAAGTATCTTTGACTATTTACAGGTTTTGTACATCACAAAGATTTTCATGTTTTTGTTGATTTTTCTTCTTTTTTTTTCTTTTTTTTTTTTTTTTCCTCCACATCCTTTAAACAATGCTGAACTGGAAATCTCAACAGTTCACAAAAACCCTCTTCCCAAAAAAACAAACCCCAATGAGAAACAAGAGAAATCAAAGGGGAAAAAATCAACATCTTTCATAGTTCTCCAGGAAATCCATTTGCTTAAATTTATATATTTATATATTTATATATATTATTTTTTTCAAGTTCAAACACCAAAATTCAAGAGAGAAAGGAAAAAAAAACCAGAACAAAACAAGTGTCTTCCCCGCCCCCCTCCAGAATCTGTTGATCCCTGCTTGTCCAAAATCAGAAAGAGTTATTTACAGAAAGAAGAACCGGAGGGGGGTGAGGGTGTGGGGAAGAGGAGGATGAGGTCGTGACTGGTGGAGGAAAGATAGTAGGATTAGGGCCTCGGAGAGATGAGGCAAGCCTGAGTTCGACCGCGCTTTCCGTTAGGAAGACGCGACACTGGGGAAGTATCCACAGTGTCCCCTTGCCCCCGTGTTCGGTGCAAGGGTGCTGCCTTTCTGGGTCCCCGTCTCAGCCCCGCACCAGGTGCTCGGTGGTCATCGCCGCCCTTCTCCCCGCACCCTCCGCCGGTCCTCCCCACGCCAGCCCTGCACATCCCCAGCCGAAGGTACTACAGGGAGCAGAGCGGATCGCCGCGAGGGTCTCTGCCGGAGCCAGCTGAGCCCCTTCCTGAGGATCGGTGCCAAGGTGGCCAGGCCACGACTGGCACCGACGGTTGCTGGCCCTTTCCCTCCCGCTGACTCCTTTTGCCTATTTCACTCCAAGCCTAAAGTCACTGAGCACGCAACTGAGCTGCGCGTTCACAGGAGCCTGACCCCAGGGCCGCCGCGTTACGTGAAACTCATCCTGTTGCCAGGTCTCCTTGGCATCCTCTTCTGTTTCATGACTGCAGGGTATCAGCAAGTCACAGGTGCTAAGGAAAGACTTCTCCACAGAAAATGCACCTCTGATCCCTGTTCCTCCTTCCCTCCCTCCCTCCCATATCCTGACTTCAACTGCAACCTGCTGGAAAAGTTCTGCCAGACAAGTCAAATATTACATTGCACAAAACGAAGTTTATGTTGCAGATGTGAGCCTGCAATTTACACATGATTTGTGTGTATTATAATGTATTAATCAGGAAACACTATGTAAATGTGTGTAAATGCAAACCACGATCTTAAATCAGTTTTGCATAATGCAAGTAAACAAATTAATCTCCCAATGCACTTGTAAATGTTAATAAAAACTTGACATTAACCATTAAGTTTAGATAATGTTACTGGATGAGAAAGCAGTGTTGTGTGTCACATGTGCCCTTGAAATGCAAATGAGTAAAATTTACATGTCCAAGACATGTATGTTCTTGAGAACTCAAATTGCTGTTTGCTGCAAGTCATGTAAGCTCTACTTTTTCCGTCAGCAATTTCTTTTTAAAACACTGCCTCCTCCCTGGAGAGAGTAAACCATCCAAAATTAAATGTAAGGAACCCTTGAATATTTGAAGAGCAGCAGTGACTCTGTAAGCAGGAGTATGCATAATTTAAAGGGGTACTGGCAAGACAGACCTAAAATTTTGGAGCAATTATGAGGCTGGAACTTTAACTAAGCCGAACTGTAACCCTAGGAAAACTGGTTTTATCACCCTAGCCTTTTGAAGACAAAAGGAAGCTAGGTCAGCCTCTGTCTGGCTGCATGTTTGTTTGCACATCAAAGCATCCTGCAAGGTTTGGAAGCAAAGCCCGAGAAGAAGCTGGCCAGGAGGTTCCGTCACTATTCAAACAGACTCGGATGTCTTAGACAAACTTTATCAAGAGAGGCCAAGTTGGCTGCAATGTAACAAAGAGGTTCTTGATGAAGCCTCTCAATTGTGACAGCCTGAGGTGTTACTGCACACTGGTGGAACTGAAAAAGGAAATTCTTTTCTATACAATGTTTTCATAGCCTCCCAGTAAAAGCCGAAAGGTTGTAGCAGCATGACAGAAGCAGCAGAGGGATGCTCAAGACTACTTGTGAGGGGTACGCTAAACCTTGATGTGCAAGTTTCCAAGGAAGGGAAATGAGTTGTATAGTGAATCCTAGTAGAGCCTCCATGATCAGCTCAGAGAAGTCAGGTCAGGGTGGAAGCAGAGGCCGAGTCCCATATCGTGTGCGTATCCTGAGAGAGCCCGTACAGCCCAGCACCTCTCTGGATCAGGCCCATACATGCACTTCCTCATGCTACCTGTAAAAGTAGAGCTAATTAAAAATGCACAGAGAAAACTACCATAATTTGTGGTTCAGGTTCTCCTTGTCCAAGGCTGGGACAAGGAGAAAGCATCCTCAAGGCTCTTCCCAATGGAAGAAGTGAAATGAAGCTGGAAAACTAGAGCACCACCAGAATAGCAAGATTTCTCACCAAACTCACCTGAAGCAGAAGCCGATTGCCCTGGGCATAGCTTTGCAAATGGCTGTCATGCCTTCATGATATCCAGAGGGGTAAGAAGAAGAAGAAGAAGAAGAAGATATCCTGCCAGGTACTGGAAGTGGTGACAGGCAATCCTGTATGGATCAGACTCATCTCCTCACTGTTCCCCTGCCTGTGTAGGAACTTCTTGTCCCCTTACTGGGTGGGGGGAGCTCAGTTGGGTGATGTTTGCACAGTGCTGCAAAGAGGGGAGGGTTTCTTTCTCAAATCTCATAAAAAATAACAGGCTGAGACCCTGACTGGCCCTTCAGGTTGAGGCCCCAACATCCCAAATCATGTCTCCCAGCACAAGCTTCTTGCACTACTTCTGACCACATCCCAGACAGATTTCTGCACTGCTTTCTCCAGACAGCAACCGTGAACACAGTATTTCTGCATATGAGAATGCCAGATGTCCTTTTCCTCTGCCCCTTGGCTTTACCACAGTTCATTCAACAAGACACATCAAGTCACCTAGCTTATCATATGTCTGGATGCCTCAATTATTTCCCCTATAAAGTGTACGACTCATTTAATGTCAAGCAAATTAGATGCAAATGCATGCAAGATTTCAGGATATTTGCATAATATATGTAAACTATGGCATCTGTCAATTCACTTGTTAATGTAAATGCTAATATTAACGTATTTCAGTTTAGCATCAAAATTGCAAACTCTTTGAAGTAAGGACTATGGCAGTGCGAAGCATTGAATGGACAAATCTTGTTTGAAAACAGGACCTAAATGTTTTTGATCAATTTTATGTCAGGGTTTCACCCCACTGGCAAAGCATTTCACTTTACTTGCTGCTTCCTAGATTAATGACTGATACCGACACTGTCCAACTCAACAGCAATAGTGTTGTTGTTAGGAGAGATGGAGTCGTTTTGACCAACACAAAACTACCCCTGAAGCCGCCAGCCACTGCTTGCATTCAGTGTGCATCCCCAAGCGTACCTTTCTGACGAAATCCTGCCCAATGTACTACCTACTTCCCCCTCCGTGGCAGGTGCTATTGAGGAGGGAGCTTCTGCACCCTCTGAAGGTAGCTTCATATCCTCAGCTCAACCCAGGGCATCCTCCAGGAGTAGCTGCTAGCTGAGGTTACCATCACAATATTTTAGGCTCAAGAGACGTCTCTGGTTTACCTGGTTTACCTCACTATTAAATACTCCAGCCCCTTCATAAAGAGATTTTTAAAAAGAATAAACATTCTTAGCTTTTGTAGTGGAAATTCCTAAAAGCACCTGAGCAGCTAAGCTCTATTGGCTTTCAGTGAGATGGGGTTTGTTTTAATGAATCTCTCAGGCACTTCTAAAAATCCTTCCCTACTTGACAAAAACATGGCACAAGCATTAATTATTTCTTCCCAACACTCAGTGCTGCTGGGCCACAGGCACTCCCAGCCATCCGGGATGTGTAGTAGGGTGACTTGAACAGAGCCATGCAAGCACCAAGTGCCTGAGACTCTGGACTCATGGCTTATCCCTCGGGACCAAGGTGGCAGAGAAAGCGGCCCTGCCCTTTGTGGCAGAAGCTATGTTGTTCCCTCAGAAAAAGGATGTAGAAACACACCCAGAGCCTGTGTTTGGGCACCAGCCAAAGATCTGTCTTATTCTACCACTGCAAAACAATACTATACACAGAGACAACAGTCAGAGTTTCAAGTGAGGAAAGAACCTTCCCTTTCCCCTTTTTCAGGAAATTTTCCTTTGGGAGCAGGGGAAATAGACAAGGAGGAAACCAGTCCCTTCTTTTCTGCTTAGATGCGGGTCTACACACCAGCCTTGAAAGAGTGGCAAGCGCATGGAGTAAGTCACTTAGCATTCCAGTGCGCGTCCCCTCTGCTAACAGCACAGCAGCAACCCGCAGCCGAAGGGCGATCGCTTACCCAAAGCTTAACCTTGCGGCTGGCAGGCCTCGGTCTCTTGCCTCCTCAGCGAGGATAGCTAATCAGAGAGCCACAGAGACAGGTCCAAAACGTCATGCTTCTCCAATTTTAATCTAATGCCTCAGATAAGAAAGTGGCCATGAAGCCCTTACTCTCTGCATATAAAGAAGGGGAAGGTCAGCAGGGACAGCAAACCGGGCTACCACTGCAGCACAGAGAGCTCTGAAGTGGCTTGGGGAGGAACGAGGACATCTGAACCGTTAGTCCCTAAGCAGTATGAAGCTGCAAAGCTAGCAGAAGTGGCTGATTCATTACAACTAGCTCTTTGGTCCCAAATGGGATGCTTTCACCTATATCTTAGCACAGCAAGGTTCAGCTCCCAGAGCTGAAAAAGGAGCATCTGTGTGCAGAAAAGGGCCACCAGAGCCAGTGGAAGTGCATTTATCACTAGGAAAAGTCTCTATGTGTGGAAGGCCAAAGAGGAGCCCTGAAATTATTTGCTCCAAGAAGTGAAGAACATCAGCTAATATCCCCCTGGTATGGGGTATGTATCTTTGCAGATGCCTTTTCTGTAACTACAATCCTAGTCCCTTGTTCAAATGTTGAAAAGCCCCATTGAATAGCTCTTCTTCACTGACAGAAACTTGGCTTCCCGATGGACCATGCAAATCACCTGTGAGGGCAAACCAACCCAGCCAGCAGCGCTCAAAGACACAGAGGTGTTTCAAGGAGTGCATCTAGGGCTTGTGTGCTCAAAAACTCCAGACTCCTGCCCTTGCTGTACTCGTGTACTGGAAGGACTTCTGCCCTCCCTCTGGCTTGGTTGAATGTCTACTTTGAAAGACCCAAGACTGGAGCAGTGAGGTGCAGAGACGGTGGGCAAAATGCAAGCTGTTCCACTTCGTCATTAGGCCCGCTGGGTCTAAGGGAAGAGATGAGCCTGCCGCTTCACTCCAGGGAAGAGAAGGTGAGTGAGCGCGGAGGCTGGAGCAGAACAATGGCCCCTGGCTGAACTTCCAGCTAGCATAAGGCATGGCCAAAGCCCCGGTTCCAGACTCCGAGACATTGTGCTTGGAATCTGAATTTTCAGAGCATTTGCCAAGTTTCTGCTCAGCTCTGTTCTCTACTTCCAGGGAGCTGCTTTCAAAATGTATTCCACCCAGACCCATATTTTCAGGCCATGTTTTTCCTCCTCCTAACACCCTGTGCAGCAAAGTTATCTATTCTTCTCCACTACACTCTTTCCTCTGCAGATGTTTCCTGAAGAGAGGCAAAGCCGCCAGAGCCGAGGTTTTCATTGTGACTTTTCCTTGCCCGCTGCTGGAGGCAGCACTTGTGCTGTCAGGTCAGCAGCCTGGGCTCTGAGGTACACCATGCACTTCCAGCGCTGAAGCTGAGGTCCCTGCAGGTGCTCAGTCTCTCATCCTGTCCCCTGCCTCGCGTCCTCCACAGGGCATTGTGCTGCCCAGGGAAGAGAAAGACAGACCACCTTTCAGATGCAGGAGACAAGGAGACCTGAGGGTCACAAAGTCACAGTTCTGCCCTCGCTCCATGCCACATTCTCTAGCTGGCAAGCACACACCACGCACCAGCACAGCATTACATGGTCACCCACACATCACCCTCGCCCTTATTCCACTTTTCCTACCCTTCCCTGCTGCTGCTGCCTTGATCCCTGACTGTTAAGGGGACACGTAAAAATGAGAGGCTGCTGGTAGACCACCAGTCACAGGCTGATTGTCCAGGCTAGAGATAAGAGGGTCCTTGTTATTCTCCTTATTGTCTTTGAGGGAGCAAATGCCAGCCGATAACACAAACACAGAGCTAGTCCACAATGGTCACAGATGGTAAGACACCATGGTCTTTGTAAGGAAGGCAACTGGAATATCCAAGTCACTGGAGGAAAAGTAAAGTAAGCAATACCCTAAGCTGTGTGTAATGACTTCTCAGCCCTCATAGTACATTGAAGGACGTAGAACAGTGCTAGCTTCCTCCCACGAGGGAGGAAGGGCCTCTTTTCTTAACGTGCTAGGACAGGAGGCCACAGAGGCATACTGTTCCTCACAGCAAAACAATCTTGTTGGCAAGATTTGATGGTGAGAGGACGGGACTAGGAGACAGAAGAAATGGGAAGATGGGTAAACAGCCAGTTACTCACTGGAGGAACAACCCAGACTTATACTGACAAAAGCTTCACAAGGCAGAGGAAAGTCACTCTCTTCTTCCCTGTAGGAGTCAAAAAGCAAAACCAGATAGTGCATGGGATAGGGATTGGCAACAGGTAGAGACAGGCTAACTCAGACCTAGATAAGCCAAGAAGTTCCTTCAGTATTTGGTCTCTCTAATGCTAAAAGTACTGTCCCTCTCTTTCCTCCACCAAGAGGTAATGTTCCCACAGATCCTTTTTCACACCTGTATCTGGGGCTCAGAACTGAAGAACCCACTAGTCAAGTTGGTCTACGGTGCTGCCTCCAGGTCCTCCCTGTCCACTCCACCCAAGTCTATCTTGACTTGAGCAGAAGACAAGGTTTTGACCCAGGGTTCTTTTTCTGCACACTGCCAGAGGAGTAGTCTCGGCTGATACTGAGTCTTTACTGATTTTCATTCTTCTCAGTCAGTGCTGAACCCGTATTTTAAGCTACATGGTGTGCCATCTGCCTCCTTCCTTTCAGCCTACAATGTAGAAGACGCTCAGACAGCAAGGACAGAAGCAACAGAGAAGGCCCCCTGCTAGCTGATGGGGCAGTGTTTTAATGATCGCGTGGGACATGAGAGCATGAGGGAGGGAAGATGAAATTCATATGCAGGAGGTCTGATTCACTCAGGCACAAGGAATGTTTTCAAGACAGAATGGACAGAGCAGCCTACCAACGTCCCTTGGACAGTCCAGAAACCAGCATATCTCCTGTCCTCTGACAATTCAAAGGAGCAGCACCTTGATCCACAGCAGGGTGGGATGGGTGCTACCACCTCCTCAAAGGCAATCTAGTGCTCCAGCACCCAGTGTCAAAGCCCCCAAAGGAGGAGGCAAAGAGCACTGACACCCCACTTCATTCAGGGAAGCAGAGAATCACCACTGTCATTTCTAAAAGGGACTGGAGTGCTGAGGCGACATACGGTTTTGTCTGGGAATTGGGAGAGGCAGTCTGCTTCCTTTAAGAAACCTGTAAATTTTTTTTAATTTTTTAAAGGAATGAAGAGTGGTGCCAATATATCCTGCAAAAGGATACTACCTTGTCCCCTTACTCAGGAGGAAATGTGAAGAGACCCTGGTTTAAGTCCTGTGCCTCACATAATAAAAAATAGAACCTTGTCAGCCCTTCCTTAATGTCTTACCTCCTTCACACCTGCCTCCCCAGTACCGCAACCTCAACTACTCAAAAATCATAAATCAAGCAGAAAAAATGCATGATTGCTGTTAACACTCAAAAGCAATTAATGGCCATTTTCAATTTGCCTTTTGTTTTTTGAGTCTTTCTGTTCTTATTTTCAAGGTTTTTCTCCACAGCAATCAGAGATAAAAATATCTTTTCATATGTTTCTTTTTTTTTTTTTTTACATAACTGCAAGACTCCAGTTACTAAGATTGAAGAAAAACATCATGTATTGTGAAACTCACAGTAAAAGCCATGGTAGTAGCATCCCTCTCTCATACACCACTGCTTCTCTCTTCCTTCTTTTCCCTCAACAACTAGACAAAAACACCCTCTGCACAGCTTTTATTCTTGATCATTTTATTTTGGTGGTTTTCATGCTACATAAAAATTAGTTTTTATATCAAAAAATTATTCACAATATTTCCAAAATAGTTCAAGTTTTTTTTTTCCTTTTTTGTGTTTTTTAAATATTTTTAATGTATTTTTATTTCTTTTTTTTTTTTTTACTGCAGCTAGGGTTACAAAACATCCCATTTCCTCTCGCCACCACCAATTCGCTGTCGGTTCCCTTTTACATTTGCATATGTAAAAAAAAAAAGAAAAAGAAAAAGAACAAAACTTTTTATATCATTTACTTGAGAAATAAAGTCATTTGGCACTCATGTCTCTGTGGCTCTGATTTTCACCAGTGGAGTGGCTGGAGGTGGGCACGTGTATGTGTGTGTGTGTGTGCGCGCGCGCACACGCATGTGCGTGCATAAAGGGGATGAGGAGGAGGCAAAATTTAGGCAAAGATGGTCTCAGAACCGGATAGGATATATCTGCTGTGTGCAACAGCTTGACGGGTGGCCAGGTTCACCGCAAGATACCAACAGCTCAAGAGAAGAGGAGGTAGCAGTGTTGGGCAGTAGAAGACTTACACTAGAGGTGAGTATTCCTTTTTCTTTTGGTTGATAGACTTTGTTCATCAAACGTGCTCTCCGAAGTAAATGTACATTAGTTAGAAAGAGAATACAGCTGAAGCTGACCCGTGCCAGCTCTAGAGACGCTACCTGCCCCAACCCTAGTAGACATGACAGTCCTCCACTACTGCTGTCAGCCACTTCCAAGTGTCAAAGGATGAAGTTGCTGGGCTTTCCCTTAGGTGTCATGACATCGAGAGCTGGCCAAATACCCACGCACCACCTTTAACCCTTACTTCATGGTCTGTGAGACTCCACTCAGCCTTGAATGACGTTGTCCAAGTCGAAAGTCAGCCCTACCCGCTTGCAAATAGTTCAGGAGAGGTGAGGCTGAACCCCTGTGGCCCGTTTAGGGTCATTCGTTTGTCCCTGTTGCAGACCTACGTGCCCTGCTCTGGCGTGGGAAGGGCTGTGCAGGGGTCGGTGAGCCATCTTCCCCAGCCTGCCCTCCAGCCCGACCCATGACCCGCACAAGCCAGAGGATGATCTCCTGTGGATGCTTGTTCCCTTTGGGTCAGGGCCCTCAGCAGCCACAGGGTCCTTGTCCCAGGAATGGCCATGGAAACAGCCAAAAAGGGCCCTTCTCCCTCCTCACCGGGCAATCCCACATGGCTTCAGAAGGGCAGGACTCACGGGTGAGACACCCTCCCTGCCTGCTGCCTGCCTCGCAGCAGCCTTTGGGGCAACAGCCAAAGCTCACTGGAGAAACATTATTTTTTTTAAGGGGAAAAAAGAGAAAGAAAAGAAAAGGAAGGAAAAGAGGAGTACCAAAAAAAAAGAACCCCAAAACCCACCTGTGCAACGGTTAAATAGTTTGCCTTCTGTGACTCCACAGGGAAGTCGGTGAAAAGCTACTTCCCAAAAGGCTGCTGCCTCCTCTATATACCAGCCCTCACCTCCAATTACAGATGGTGCTTTGGTCACTGGCAAAGAGACGTTTCAAGATAGCCCTGCCATTCAGGAAAAACACGTACAAAGGAAAGACCCCAAACACAGCTGAACCATACAAACAATAACTGCACAGAACTGAGGTCTCAGAAAGTTGTATTGCTGAAAACACCTCCTTGCTCCCACTAAAAGGACTGCGTAAACAAACAAACAAACAAACAAAAGAAATCAACAGCTAATCAGCAAACATTTTTCTTCCCATGTTAGAAATTTTGAAAACACAAAGCTAAAAAGAGCAGTTTGCTGCATTTCTGACCACATGTGAGAGGGAGCCTGCTCCAAAGATAAGAAAAGCAACCAGACAGGCAAAGAGGCCTCCAAAGCTAGCAGCTTTGTGTGCTAACCTCCGCACTAACCACTGCCGAGTGGGAAGGTCATTTCCTACAGCACCTCTTGAAGGCTCCAGCTTGCTAGGAGCTTTTAGGTGTATAGCATGTTGGTAATAGTAATAATACTTAAAATACACACACACACACATGTACACCCACTCACACACACACATATATCTTCTCTTCCATAAAAGACAAGCCTGGCAGAGCACAGGATACAATTTGATGGAGAGGAAAGAGCAGCTGAACATGGAAGAAAGCAGAGGAGGTGGACGGATGTGGTCTGATAGAAGGAGTCACTGGTATCCACGGATTATTCTGTTACATTTTATATATATAAATAAAAAGAAACCATCAAAGAGGCCCAGTGACACCAGCACTAAAGGGCTGGTTAAGTAGACTTAAGATAGAGTAGATGATGAGGGCCCTAAACCCCAAGTGTTGCTCCTTCCTTATCTGACTAGTCATGGCATCTCTTCATCAGGTCCTGATTGTCTTTTCTGGCTGCTGACAGAGGACAGCGGTGTCTTGTTCAGCAGTTTGGCCAGTTAAAGTGCTGTGCTGGTTGGCACTGCAGGGCCCTCCCAGCAGGTCATCCTCTCTGGTGCTAGCAGTGTAGCGATCTCTCCTGGCAATGAATGGGACGGAGAATGGCTGCAGAAAGTCCACTCCCTCCCACCCTCCCTATTTACTGTCCCCTCGGAAGAAACCGAACCCCTCCAGAGCTTGGGATTTGCAAGCTCCCTATCCAGCTCCAAGCAGCAGTGGTTAAGGTTCTTCCAAACAGCGGGAATGGGAGAGCAATCCACCACAGCTCAGCTTTTGCCTGCGTCTGTCTGACACAAGAGCAAGAAAGGACAGGCTAGTGCTTGCTTGCAAGTGGAATTTCAGTGCTTGCATTGCCCTAGGAGGCAGTGAAAAGAATAGCAAGGGAGCCTCTTGGTCCAGTCCCAGGACAGATTGACCAGCTCTCTCCCAAAGGACCTCACCGGTCAGTGCATGATTGTCTTCCTGCTCCACCTACCGGTTAAGGCCGAAGTGGGTAATGAGTGTGGCACAATGGTTTGAGAATGTGGCACAGTGGATTCAGCACAGAAGTGAATGAACGCATGGAATGGGTTTCTGGTGCTGTATTCAAACCATCTCTAGGAGGAGTCTGTGTCCCAGCCTTGTTACTGATTCAGAGCTGGTCCCCCAGACTCCAAACAAAGCAGCCATGCGAGGGCTTACCAGGTAAGCAAGAGCAACGACAGGGTTGCCAAGGTACCTACGGGTACTCATCACCTGGCTTTAGCAGCATACAGCTTCAGACTCTTTTCTCTCAGCTCAAACACATGCATACAAACACCTAAGCACACATACAGACTGTGGCACCACACATACAAATGTGTGCAGGCTGCATAAATACACATACCAATATGAACCCACCCCTGCCCCCCACAAGTAGACGCGTGCAAGAAATACGGACAAGTAGCAACAGGCATGCAACATACACATGGTGATCCCAAGCAGAGGAAACCCCTCTCAGCTATGTTCAAGCACGGTGAGTTCCTGGGAGATGAATCCTGGCAAAATGCATTGCAGGAAGAGGCCCACACAAGCAAGACAATCCACAAAAGGCATTCGAGGCACCTAAACCCCTAAGTAGCTGTTCCAAAAGCTCCTTGAACTTCACAGGAGTTTAGCTGCCTGTGTCGATGGATCTGGTTCCGAGGCCTGGAAGGAAAGCAGAAGGAGAAAGCACAAAACTTTCATCTTATCCCCTTGACTGATTTTTGTCTGTTCAGGGGCAGGTGTAATCTTTCTCCAGCTGACATGGGACTTAGCAGCCAGCACCCATGGGGCTAGATAGAAGTCTCATGTGGTGGATGCGTTCTCTCTGGACGCCCTGCAAATGTTGCTGGTATGTCACACTTATGGCACGTTGAATAAGCAAAGGAAACACAGCAAGGAGCCTAGTGATGCTCAGAAAGGTAACTCGCTATTTTGGCCAAAAGCTAATCTATGGGTTGTACTCCCAAGGAGATGCCTGCCCATATTGTTGGGGTAGCACCAAATGGGCCAGCTGTTTCCAACTTCACTTATGTTGAGAGTTCTGCCAGGAGTCACTCGAATGCACAAACATACGTCTCCTGCCAGACTGACAGGTATTTGCAGCCATGTATTCCCAAGTACACAGGCCACTCTGGACCATGCTGGGACAGCCGTGCCAAGGTCATAGCAAGGCTACGTGAGAGGTCTGTCTACCCTGCTCATGCCTTTAAGCAGAGCTCCATTCCCATGTGGCTGGAGTGGTTTCTCCCACTCAGAAATGAGAGATGCAGGCCTGCAATGGCAGGCTGAGCAAGAGTTAGCTGCAGCTGGGAGAAGACTGCTGCTCTGGATGATCTCTGGTCATGCCGACCCTTTCCGTTGCTCCCTGCGCTGCCCGTATGCTTTCATATGGTACAACTCAAACTCTCAAGAGACCGCGGCACACGGCAACACACATGCACACATGGAGAGGCTGACTGGCCCTTTCTCAGACTGCGACCAGCAGACCCAGTTTGTCTTCAGGGATGAGCAGCCAGTGCCACGGCTGTGGAGGACGGTGGGTTGATGGACGTTCATTAAGGAACAATGCAAGTTGTCCAAAAGGGAAGGAAGGAGGTGTCTTGGCATCTGCCTAGCATGCCTACCAGGTTCGCATTGGCTCTGTCTCTGCTTTTTCACCATGTCACACCCTTACTGACACGACAGTAGACACAAACCCTAGGCAGCTAGTGCCAAGCACCAGCTTATATTGACTTATCAGACAGAAAGGGACCAACTACTAGCAGACATTCACTCCCAGGTTTGCAACACAGCAGAACATCACGTAGGTGTTTACAAGCCAATGCCTTCTAAGCAACAAAGGAAAGTAGCCCTGTGCTTCTAGCAGATAGCATACTTCTCTCCAGCAGTCTTGCTTTATTCACATAGAGTAAAAGCAAAGAAACTCTACTGACCCTGATGTGGGTCAACCTGGAATGGATAAAAAACTGTATCTCCCCCTGCTCTAAATTCACCAGTCAGCCATCAAGGATGGAAATTCTGTTCCTTCCCTTGGCTTTCTCAGAAAAGACAATTTCACTGCTTCCTTGCACTGGCTAATTTGTCGCTGATAATTTCTTATCTCTTGAGTGTGCAAAAGCAGAATACCACCTCAGTGAAAGTGACAGAGAACTCAAAAATAGCTACCAAATATCATCTTCTAAAAATCTGGTCAGGGCTAGAATTTTCCAGGAAAGGAGAAGTAGAGGCCTGCCCTTCACTCATCTTCAGCACAGCACTGCACAGCATTGCACAGTCTGATGAAGACAACAGAGCAACAAGACAGTAATAAGAGGAGCAGAGTGGGCAAACAGCCAGCATAAGTCATTCTAAGGGAAGAGGCGTAGAGATGAAATTGAAGAATCAGTGTGAGTAAGTTGGGAAATAAGCAGATAAGAGGCCAGGGAGATGAGGCAGTAAACCGCTGGAGAGATCAAAACACCTGAAAAATGAGGTTCTGCTTAGAGGAAGGACAGAGGGGGTCTAAAAGCAAAAGTGCAGAGGGTCTGAGACCACACTGCCTCCCCTCCCACTGGTATTGGGAAGGCCACAAAAAGAGGGAGATGGAAGAGCTGGTCAGGAGATGAAGGCCCAGAGAGAGATCTCTGTAATCTACAGCAACAAATGTACTCTGCTGACGTCCCAGGGAGAAAGCAATGGGGACCAGGGAAGAGAAAGTAATCAAAGAGCAAAGCACGTCGAGAAGGAAACAGCCCTGTGCCTCACACAAACAGTCCCTAGCAATCAACACGGCTTTTATTACAGGAAATTATTAACACCCTCTGCTACCCACCACCCCTCACCAATCCCAAACCTCCCCTGTTTGGGGACCCTTTCTTGGCACACACATATAACATCCAGATAAACTTTCCGAACCAGCAAAAGCAACCACTGAAACAACTTCAAACACCACAGACCAATAAAACCACAATTTAGAAGTTAACTTTCCCAACCCCCCCCATGCCATTATTTAATAAGGAAATACTGTACAGATATAAAACCCACCCTTTTCCCAACCTGAATATAATTGCTTGAGTTAGTTTCTGTACATATATACACACATATTTACACAGTAATGCTGCAGTCAAGAAAGCAGATGATGTAGAAGTCACAAAGTGAATACATAAATTAAATAACTACCAGCAGAACGTTAGGAAAGGTCACATTGTTCCTACTTGGCAAAAATGCGTTGTGGGACAGAGTCATTAAGCGTACTGCAATGTACCGTGCGTGTGTCTGCGTGTGTGCGTGTGCACATACAGGCACGCCAGCCTCACAGCTTCCTGCTGCGTCGGGTTTGTTCGCGTGTGTTTCACTTCCCCAGTATGTCTCCTATGTGTGCGCGTGCCGAGAGGAACCCCTGTCCCACAGCACGGAATTTTCTTCTGACCTGTTGGAGTGTATACTGGTGCTTGCTGTGAACCTTTAATGGCAGGAGGCCAGCAGATTAAGAGATCTGTAACGACTACCTCATCACAGAGATCCTCCTTTATCTCAGCACCCAGGGAACTGTACCCTTGGCGTCGGCAGACATGAGTCCTGTGCTCTGCGATAAGGTTTCACTGCCTTTTTCTATACACAAGCAGATTCATGCTGTGTCAGTTTTGTTGTCAGCAATGACAGGAGGGTGCCAGAATTCACTCAAATGGCATGGCTAGGAGAAGAATTTGGCGACGCTCAAGAGATGAAGAAAGAACTCAAAGCCAATTGCAAAGTGGTTTTTGTTGTTGCCGTTCTAATGGCAGACACCCAGGTCTGCCTGCCATCAGCCCCAGGGAGGTCCAGAGAGCCCGTAATGAAGATGAAGCAACAGTATTCATATTGCCAGTGAGACAGTCAGCGCCCCAGTTTGCCTTTGAGGGGGGAGGAGGGAGGGAGCCACAGGGAAGTGGACGTGGGTGAATGCAGCGAGGGTCTATGGCTTGGAAATCTATTTGGCTGCAAATTGAAAATAAGCCCTTGTGGGGACAACAGTCGGGTCCCACTAGTTACTATCTCAATGTGCCCTGCAGCATCCAGCAGCATGGTAGGTGTGTTCCAGGTGGACACACCAGGTGTGTTCAGCAGCAGGGAAGCACTTACGGGAAAGAGTGGGTGCAGACGGGGATCGTGGCTTGGAGTCCGTCTCCATTTGTTGCCAGCAATCCAGTTCCCTTCTCGCACACGGCTCCCAGGGGCTCCTCTGGTGAGCCAGGCATATGCCATGGAGACGCAGCAGAATTGGACCCTACCCTTTGCCAGCTTGGATTGAACAGGAAAGGTGAAGTGTAATTCCTTAGAGCGATGGTGCAGAGAGTCAGCACAAAGTCCCTTCATCAACACTCCTCCTCTTTATCCCCTCCCCTTTTTCTTTTCTTTTTGGCAACCAAAAATACGTGGGGAAGTGCAACCTCCCACCCTTCTCCATGGGAAGGGCTCATCAAAGGTTGCTTGACGGGAGTGGAGGATGTGTGAAGGGCCTAAGTCTGATCATTGGCTGTGTTCCCAGGCTTGCTTCCATCTGTTGATAAGCAATGGAGGTGGGAGGATATGCCACATTTGATAGAAAGCTCTAAAGCAAAGACTTGCCTATAAAGATCCCTGAGGTATCTCTGATCACTCTAACCAGTCACCACCATCATATTCATTCTCTGTCTCCCCCTCTCTCTTTTGCTGACAATGTTGCTGTGAGAAATAACCCTGATCTGAAGGTACAAAGGGGCTTTATTCAAGATGGATGCTAGTGTCTTCTTGGAGTGAGGAGCTCAGTATCAGCATGCGTCGCTGAAGAAGCCAGAAACAAAAAGACCCATCCTGGAAACTCTTAACTCCACCAAATCCTTCAGGACATCACAAAAGAACCTTCCTTCCCCCATGCGCTGGAAATTGAAATACCAATTCCCTACGGGCAAAGTTCATACTTGCCTATTGCTGAGCATTTTGAACCCACTGGGGTTCTCACCTGGAGAGTCCTGACAACGCGTGCTGGATTTCAGAGAGAACGGGACGGTTTTTTGCTGAGGAGGTGGGGCCGGTGTGCTTCATTGTCTCAACTGACAACAAGTCCTGACTGCAGCTTTTCTTTCCTACTTAGGATGTGACATGGCAAGTTCTGATATTGCCCCCACTGGGAGGCGTGATGGGAGACAGAGAACTACTACACCAGCCTGTGTTGTGTTGCACTGCAGTAAAAAGCTGGTGTGAATACTCCAAGAAGGTTTATGATGTGGAGATCCACAGCTGCAAGTTCTACCTGCCAGCTGCTTTCGACTGTGCATGGCACATTTCTGATCTTTTTTTAATACTTCCTCCGTCTCCTTCATACACATCCTCCTTCGGCTGAGTATGTACACTCCAGTACCACTTCAGAAGAACATGGCTCATGGAAATACCTCTCAGAGAGCCATGCCTGGGGCTAGAGTGAGGAGGCAAATGTCAGAAACATTGCCAAAGGTGCCTAGTCTTTCCCAGGAGGCTGGCTGCAAATATACAGTAGAGGTCACCAAACTGTAGAGGACACAATGGTTTTTGCTCGGTATTCTTGTGTGCAGAAACGTTCAGAGAGGGGAAATGTTCCCAGCCGCTGCCCCAGAAAATACTGGTGTTTATACAAGAGAGAGATAGAAATGGCAAGGGAGGGGATGCGGAGTTTTGTCAGGCTCTGGTATGAAATCCCATTCTTTTCTGGACAGGTAATAAACAGCACATGGGTGGTTTTCTAGTATAGACAACACCTGCTGCTAATATTACCTGATTGATTCACTTGAATACTTAGAATGAAAATACACCAAATCTAAAATTCTAAATATATAATCAGAGTTTAATAACATCATCGATTTATTTTCTGGATTATGAATTACACCCTCCCCCCTCCCACCCCCTCCCCTTCATCTCTGTCCCAAAACTTGTTGACCTGTCAGAACTAAAATAAACAAAGCAACCAGAAAAGATCGCTTATAGGAGAAAGGATTAACCTGATGGACACATGGCCTAATCTATTATGGGAGAAGGCAAAATACCAGGCTCCTGTGGTTAGACCAGTGATTCAGTCCAGAATTTCCAGTTCTTCTTTTCTGGTTGCCCTAGAGCATTCATTTGAGTGGTTTGTGGCACAGTTAATATTTGCAGAGCACTCGGAGTGTTAACAGTGCTACAACAGTATCAACACTAGATAATGATTTTGGCAAACTATCATTTGCCAATCAGTGGAACAAGGGACAGACCAGTTCGGAGAAAATACGAACCAATTTTCACCCCAGAACACAAAAATCAGAACCTTTAAGAAGAGATTTGAAAAAAGTTCCATTAACTTCTTTTTGGTTTGTTTTCGGCTTAATTTCCCTGCAGAGCCACCCTCCAGGTTTCCTCGTTCCAGGTGGGGAGGGACGGAAAAGTACCGAGATAACCGCCAAAGAGATTAGCTGCCCTCGCCAGCTGTCAAGCTCCCCCCCAAGCCCTTAGAAAATACCAGAAATTATCACGAGCTTTTCCCAGGTCCAAGATTTCTAAACCAAAGTAGCATTGGAGAAGTCTCTTAATGTCAAAGTGATGGTCCAACCTGAGCGGCCAACTTGATGGTTCACCCCACCACTATCAAGACAGTGTAGTGCCTTGAGGCCCAAACTCCACAGAGAGATGCTGGTACAGAGAGTTTATAAGCAAAAAGGAATTGGGGGTGTTCCCATCAAAACATGAAACCCTGCTGGCAAGGCTTGAAGTGACGTTCCGGCGTCTTCCATTCATGAAGATAAAGGTGACAGGGCAATACGGGGGGCCTCGGGGGAACACAACACACATGGGTTTCTCTCTCTCTCTCTCTTCCTCATTCATACGGCCTCGACCCGCGTAAACCGCTTCCAAAAACGCAGCCTGAAAAGTCGTAGAAAACAAACAGAACGGAAACAAACTTCCCCTCCCTCCCACCCCACGACCTGAATATTCACGAGAAGAGAAACACCAATTTATACAAAAACGCAATAAAAAAGAAATATTTACAAATGAAAGGAACGCCTTCTTGGTGGCCGCTGTCAGAGGTGTCTGACAAGCTGCCATGTGTTCTGGATTGCAGATCGCTCTGTTAATTTGTTTGGTTTCTTTTTTTTTTTTTTTTTTTCCTTTTTTAGTTTACTTTTTTTACTTGTAATGAGAGAAGAGGGAAAGAATAAGAAGTTCCCTTACCCCAAAGACTAAGGGGTGGCATTACAAAGACTCTCCCCCTCTTCCCTCCTTAATTTCCTCAGTGAAATATACGAAAATATTCCCCTCACCAACCCTGCCCACCCTCTTCTCACACTCTTTGACTTTACAGGCAAATCCCACCCTCCCCCCGCCCCAGCTTTAAAAAATAAATAAAATAAATAGGTAAATAAATAAAAGGCCTTCTATTGGCTTAAGAAGAGAAAGATAAGATAAAATCAACCAGGGTGCAGTGAGGAACGTGAGAGAGGTGGCTTTCAGCTCAGGAAATGTGGCTCATAAAGACAGGGCTGCCATCTCCTTTCAGAGTCAGTCCCCAGCAGTGTCCCCATGGCCTCAGCACAGGGCTCTCTCAACCCTTCCCCTGGTGAGCAACGGTCATCGAGACACTGGGACAGACCCGGGATAAGCAGGAGAGACTTTGCCATATCTCTCAGGGCAGGAGAGGTCAGCCCATGCCCCCACCTCAGGAGAAAGAAGACATATGAAAGGGGAGTTCAGCTTCTCACTCCTACCATTGCTCCCTTTCCTTTAGTTTAACTTGCATCTGAAATGATACAATGGAAAGAAAAAACCACTCTCGTCGATACTAGGTGCACCAGGAAAGCTGTCACTACAACTGCAGGGATGGGAAACCCTAGGCTATTCCAGCTTTGCACCTGTGCTAGTATCTCTCGCTCTCGCACACAGCAGCACACATACATGTACACACACCTCTCAGCCTCGCGTATCTTGTCTTCAGCCCTCGGCACGAGTTTCTGTGCTCTCTGGCATTTATTCAAGCACAACGCTTCCCAGGAAGACAAGCCGTGTACTTCCCCCGTACATTCAATAGCAAATATACATATATATTTCCCATGGGTGCGCATACCCTCCTCCCATTTCCACATGTGCAAGGAGGCATTGGAACAGTCCACCAACACCACCGCCACCACACGCACCCTTTCATGGCATGTTTTTCTCCTCTCCAGCACCATGCCAGCACTGGCAGAGGGCACCCTATTCTTTGGGTTCCAACCTGCTGGCCAAGGGTAGGGAGGTCAGAAGGATGACAACTTTTTTTTCCCTGCCCTCCTCACTGGAAGGACATGCCAAAACAGGCGTGGTGTCCCCTGAAGCGACAGTGACAAAACTCCCCACCTTTCCCTACTCTTTAACTCTGTTCCACTGTGTTTGTTATCCAGACACCTTATAGGATCATGGGTTTATTTTGCTTTCTCCACAGACATTTCAAGTATAAAGTTATTGTATATACTCGCGTATAGGCTAACCCATACTATACGCTGCTCCCACCCTTGAAGTATGTCACAACTATTGAGCAATTCACAGCTAACGAACCAACCGTGCACCCCTTTCTCCAAACTCCTCTCGTTTCAGTGCAAACCAGCATCCTCTGTCAGAGATCCCAGCAGCTTCCCTGACTCCAGGGTTGCTTTCCCAAAGTCAGACCCTGTTTCCTTTCCATCTCTCCCACTGGTCTGCCACAGATCCAGCGGCTGTAATAGCCATAGTGAAACCACCAGCCAGACCTGCAGACAAGCCTTCTCTCCCTCCCCCCACGCCCCCCAGCAGACAATTCAAAATTTTAGCGTAAAATTTCTCAGCATATACGCAAATATATATATATATTTCAGCCCTAAACCCCCATAGTCTTCACAAAATAATGTAACGAGAACCTCAGTATAGCTAACATGTAAGTGCATCGTCAAGTTAGTTCATGTTATTCCCCCTTCACTTTCTCCACATCTTCAACACTACTCTTTTCTAGGCAGTTTTAGGAAGAGTTGCCTGAGCAGGCATATTTTCCTGCATGTCCATTACACTGCTTCTGCTGTCTCCTCCTGCCACACACACACACGTGTGTGTGCACATGCCTTTCTCTGCCGGCAGCCAGCAAAAGTGAAATGCTAGAGTCACTGCCGCTGCCCCTCAGCCCACCCCTTCCCTGCCTTTTTCTCCACTTCCTGAAATCACGAGCAAGGATATCCAACTCCAACGTCACTGTAAAGTGCAATGGCCAGGAATGGAGGAGAATGGGAGGAGCGAGAACATGGAAAAAGAGATAAAAGGGGAGGGGTGGGAAAGAGGAGGAGGAAGAGGGGAAACCAAAGAGGTGGCACTTGTCACCAGCGCTGCACTACTCGGAACTCCAGTATCCCACAAACTAAGGACGACCCAGAAGAGTAGCCGATGGGACTGATCCCACCCCACCCTCCCACGCTCCACATACACCCCCAGTCCCTCCCCATGCTCTTCCCCTCTCACTCAAACGTCAGACTCAATACTGGAGAGTTTCTCATAAACATGCCCGTTGCTGGAGCCATTGAAAGCCCTGGGGTTTTTGTTGTTAGGCACACAGGGGTTGGACTGGTTCCCTATACAGATGTCCTTCTGGAAACGGGCTGGCACAGCCCCGTGAAGGGCTGAGACCACCGGCTTGTTGGTGGTGACGATGGCTCGGAAGTCTGGCCTGGCTTTGGGCCCTCCTGCCACCACAGGCTGCCTGAAGAAATAAGATTTGCTGCCGTGGAGCAAGCATTGGTCATCCCCAAAAGTGGGGATGAAAGGGTTTTGGGTGACCCGGTCGGGGTAGAGCGACTTGCTGAGCATGTAGCCCCCGCTGCTGCCGGGGTTGTTGTGGTGGTGGTAGCTGGTGGCGGGCACTGAGGACTTGTTGTTGGCAAAGGTGGTCTCACTGGCTGGCATCTCAAACATGTGGGCATACGGGCTCCCCTCCAAAAAGCGGCCCTTGTCCTTGAGGCTGACGCTGCGGGGGGCCAGGGCCGAGTCATCCTTCTGCAAGTCCACAAAGGTGTCATAGGAGTGCTGCCGGCGGAGCTTGTTGCGGTTCTTCTTCTGCACCTTGGAGGCAGAGTTGGAAGGGCTCTGAGGATACTTGGAGGAGGAGGTGGCGCTGGTGGCCACGGGCACGGGGGCAGGCGGCTGGTCCAGCTCTTGGAGCGAGTTGTCCTCACTGATGTCATACAAGTTGCCCGCTTTCTTGCAGGCCTCGCAGCGGATGCAGGCCTGGCGGGTGGAGTTCTGCCCCACCACCGATGGCGTGTAGTTGTGCAGCTTAGAAGGGCAACCACGGCAGAAATTAGCCCCAGGCCGGTCCTCCCAGTCTAGGTTGGTCAGGTTCTTCTCCCATGGCGCTGGGACCCCGCTCACAACGCCATGCTTGTGCTCGTTGCTTCCACCAAACTCACCCGAGCCGTGCTTGTGGTGGGCCCTGTTGGTGCAGGATCCACCCCCTCCTCCTCCCGTGTCACGCTTGAACTCATCTCCCCGCTCTTTGTAGATATCCGTCAGGTCCACATGTTCCCAGTGCGGCGAGTTCTCCTTGGCCCGAAACTGATCCAGGTAGAAGTCCCGCAGCCCTTCCTTGTCCCTGAAGTAGCGCTTGTGGTCGGGCGAGCGGGGTGGGCGCCGACGGTAGGCCAGTTCTATCTCATCAAACTCCCGTCGGGACTTGGCGGAGGCCGGGCGCTTCTTCAAGCTGTCCTTGTACTGCTGCTTCCGCCGCTTGGCCGCATTGCCCTCGATGTTGCCGTAGGTGACCGTGTGAGTGGAAATGTCAGAGACGTCCGAGCGGATCAGGTCGTCATGGGCCCCGCTGCCCCCATAGCGGTCACTCTTGAAGGAGAACTTGCCATAAAGGTCACCCAGCTGGCTGTGCTTGGCAGGGGGTAACCCCAGGTCCAAGGGCTTCTTCCCAATGGACCGTGACTGGGTGTTGAAGGGCGGGTTGTCGCAGTCGTAGAGCCCGTCGATGGAGCTGGTGCTGCCGATGCTGTGGGGGCGGTGGTGGTGGTGGTAGTGGTCCTGATACACATTGCTGTCCTTCAGCTGGAGGTTGCCAAAGGTCCTTTCCACCTCGCTAATATAGTCACTAAAGAGGTTCTCCTCGCAGGGGGGGTTGTTGTAGGACTTGCAGTCTGAGTGGGTGAAGCTGCGGCGGTGCTCAGAGATATCGTAGACGGACGACTCACGGCGGATAAAGTCCAGGGCACTCTGAGGTGAGCCATTGACTCCTGACAGGTTGGCCATGTTCTTGGCTGTCCGAAGCAGGCGGAGGATGTTGGAATGGGTGTTGTTCATAGTGGCCGTGGGGGAGTTCATTGCTGACTGGCGCTCCTCGATGGCCACGCCATGGATGCAGCTGTAGATACCCTGAAATGAGAGAAAGCAGGAAGGTGAGTGGTCCTGCAAAGAATACACGAAAGGGGACCCGGACTGGGAAGCACCCGGTGCAGCAACAGCGTGTTCCTGTAGGCCGGCCAGGCCTGTCAGCTTTCCATCATGAAGCATAATCAGATAAAATGAAATCAGACCTGCTCTACCAACACTTGCTGTTCTGCCCCTCTTTCTTGCCCCTCACGTTTTTCCCTTCCCCTCCATTCCTCTCCCTCTGCTTCGCTTCATGTCATATCTGTAGGATGCAGGAATACCTGCTTGCATCTGTAAGTGTTACTCAAATCTAGTAGGTGTAACACGGAATTGCAAATGGGGAAAATAATATCCTTGGGAACAAAAGCATCAAGACAAATGTTTCCATGTGGATGAGAGGAAGTAAGTCTGTTTTGGCCCTTGAAATTCATCTGGACATCAGTGAATCAACGAGACAGGAGCTATCTTAAAAAGGGAACAGCTTCATTTGTCATAAACATAGCTACATTAATCACCAGTGCAGATTAGAAAAGGAAACGGAGAAAGAGCAGGACTGCTGAATAGGTATTTAGATCTTCTGCATCTGGTTGAGTGAGGTACAATAGAATTTTTAATTGCATTCTGTTAAATTTAACAGTGATAACAGGCTCCAAATTGACATCCCTGAAAGCGGAAGTCCTCTATCAACCTCAAATCAGACAGCAAAAGTGCCCAATTCCTCCGCATTCCCTACTAGCTCATTTCATCCATGACACAGTCTGTTTGCAAGGGCTACCCCTAGGAGCAGAAGGAAGCCAAATTCCCTAGCCTGCCAAATGGCGCCTGCTGATTAATGTCAATTGTGAAATGGATACCATGACATCGTGTTACCATGGTTTCTCAGCAGCTAGCAGATGATTAACACTTTTCAGACTTTTCACCAACCTGGCCCAGGTCTAACAGATAACCCCAGAATGAAAGAATCTGTACTTAGCTAAGGATCACCAAACACAATCCCCCATCTCATCTGCAGACTAAGCCAGGTTAGAAACTAACAATATAGAAGAGAGGCTGTGCCCCTGCATTCAAAAGGCTTTGTCATTTCTCCTCAACAATATGTTCTGTAGCAATTACATACTGCTTGCACAATCAAAGTTAATCCTGTTATATCAGACACCGAGGTAAAAAGTACCAAAATTTGACCTCACTTCAGAATGGATCAGGAGAAGGGACCAGTGGCTTGAAAGAAGAAAAAAAAGCTCCAAATGGGACACTGCTAGCTACACTAATAGCAGAAAGATGACTCAGAAATTATTAGAATCTGCTTTAAATGTAAATATTATACCCTAAGGTAGATTTGCATAAAGCAGTTGCTAAGTTCATGTGGTCGTCCTCTCTGGAAGGATTTCTGCATGGTTTAGGGCATGGCTTTTGGTTAGGAACTTCTGACTGTCCATGATAGCACACTTCTAGTTAACATAAGGTTAGCTGAACAGCTGTAATATAGAGGGCAATGAAAACCTCCTGAATTTCTAATCATGTTATCCACCATTACTTGACTTACTGTCCCTAGATTTGGCCTCCTCACAGCTCACTTTGGAGGAGCAGACAGTTACAGCTAACTTCTCTTTATATTGCACTTTCATTTCCACATGAAATATCCATTTCTGTGACCAAAATCCAGCAGAGACCAGAGATGTCACAGAAAAACATTAGATGCTCTTGCAACATTAATGGGGAAAAGATGCCAGCCTTTATCCTGCAGACTACCACGCCATGCCACCTGTGTGTTAAACAGTCTCGGTGGATTTCCGCCATCTCCAGTACGGAATGTCTGGACTGTCTGAATAAAGCCTCTGTTCCTCCCCGCTAGCTAATGACACTCACCCTGCTGATGGAGAAGACCACACCAGGCTTGCCAGAGCAGACACCCATGAAGCAGTGGCGGAATTGCCAGTAGAAGAGGTGCTCACAGATGAAGGTGATGAGGCTGAGGGCCATGGCTGCTCCCAGCATGTAGAAGACACCTGCCATGTTATCTATATCCAGCTGACTGCTCATAACCTCGTTCTTCTCATTGTGACAAATGCCAGTGAGCCACAGCGCTTCCAGCTCCTCCATCTCCCCTAGAAAGACAGAGAGAAGGAAAGAAACAGGTTAGATAGCCCTGCAATGGCTAAAGAGCTCAAGCTGGGGCAGACTGAAAGCAAGAAGCTGATCTAAGGTCATCTCCAGTGGCCATGCTCGTTTTCCACATCTATTACGTCCATAAAATATCCTGACTGCCCCTCTGATAGGGGCAGGTGCAATTCGTCACAGGGAACGCAATAGGATTTTTCCACAGCCAGATATTAGCCACAAAAAGCTGCACCACAGGACACAGCTATCACACTTGCCAAATGTCTACAGCGAGATCGTGAAAAAGTTGTCCACCAGATGACTGAAGACCTGGCCTCACAAACTTCCACTTTCATATTAGGTCAATGAAGAGAAAAATCAGTGACTGATACTGGTAGACAAAAATGAGTCACTTCTAAATGAAAACATTGTACATTTCCAGCTCAAAATTAAAAATGTTGATTTTTTTTTTTTAAATCAAAATGCCTGATTTTGAATTTGTTTCCATCATATCCATAGCTCATTAAAACTAGGTACAATGTTCCCAAAAATATTTGTGCATTTCTACCAGTTTTTCTTCCCTTCAATTTTGTCCAAATTCAACACTTCCAAGCCTTCTGACCAATCAAAAATATTACTAATTTGTATCAGCTAGGAACAAATGTTCTGTAGTCTAATTTCATACCCCACTTACTCCCCATTATGGTATTTTCATGAGGGGAAGTGAGATAAACACTCACACACACACACATATTGAAACATTCAGAAACAAACTAATTTTGCAGGTTGGCAATTCCTTTCATGCTGTTAGGAAAGTTAGTTTTTCACATTCACAACCTCCAGTTCAGTGACAGGAGGAAAAAATCCATATATTTATGTGGTGCCATAGCACAGTCTTTAAAGCTTTATGGAGAACTTGTGTCTTTTTCTCAAATAATACATATTAGGATGTTTAGGAGACAGAACACCTTATCCGTCAGGTGCCCAATTTTCTGTTGAAGTATATCATAGCTATGTTCTTTCCATATTTATTATACCATATGCTATTTTCAGATTTCAGAAAAAAATATATACTTATAAATAAAATAACCTGTGAATTTTATTTATTCAAACAAAGGACACAGCAAGATGTAATATGGAATGGAAAGGGAAAGCCAGGAAAATATTTTCTAAGAAGGAATTCCTTATCCCATGAATTTTTTTTTTAATAATAGCAATTTCTCTGCAAAGAATGGGACGAACTAGGTAACTATAATGTTCTGATTAAAAACTCACTCCAAAATATGCTTCTGAGTCTCAAGTCCTTCCTTGGTTTCTTTTTTTTTGACTTTTTGGAAAATCTGAGCTAACTCTTTCATCGAGAAATTTTTATCCTTTGATTTTGTAAACTCTGCATGGCTTGATCCTGTCTAGAACTATAAAGCATGGGACAACAACGGAAAGTCCAGCATAATTAGTGGGTTTGGTCATGGCAAAACCTCAAAGGTAGTGAAAAAGTTCACAACAGAAATCTTGTTTTTACAAGACATTCTTTGCACAAGATATTTTTCAAACACACATCTGAGCCGCTTCTATGAAACCTTTAGTGCTTTTGACATTGCTTTTGATGATACTGCTATCTTGCTTCAACAACATAAAACAAGTGACATCCTCACATTTTTGGTGTAATGCCTCTAACAAACCCTCGTTAACGATTTCCTATTCTCAACTCAAATCTGAAGCATCAGAGCTAGTAACTTCTATTTCTTACATGCAAAACCTGGTATTTCTTAGGAAAACTCCAACTCCTCTCTTTCCTGTCACTTACCATCTCCAAAAAGCTGTAGAATGGCAAGATCAACCTGACGCTTCCAGCCTGAGTCCTTTTGGATGGCAATGCCATAGCCGGTGGAGGCAAACACTTTCCCACTCCCAATCGTCACCAGCTTGCAGCCTTCATCTCTGCCAGCCATGTAGTTTAGCACTGCTGCATCATAAATGAAAGCATCCAACTTCCTGCACAGGTGCAAGAAACAAGAGGGGTATCGTACAGAAAAGACAGAATCTGTATGAGTTCAAAGGTGTTCTCAGGTAATTAAGGCAGAAATGAACCTCTTTCAGATAGACTACAATAGGTTGCATCTTCACCTTCATCAGAGTTAACTAAAATCTGAGCCTAGAACCTGTTACAGGTGAAGCTAGATCATAAATGAGGACTGTCTGTTTCTTTCTGACTCTTTGACAATCATCATTTCTGATCTGAAAGAACATTTGGAATACAAACACAGTGCAAGATAAAGATGAATGAAGAGGAAGTCAAGGGGATCTATAGTCCTAAGAATAGCTTATATTTCTGTACTGCCTTTCATCTCAAAGGAACCTAAAATGCTTTATAAAATGTATCAATATTAGATAGCAAAGTAGGGGTTGGAGTAAGGAAAAGATTATCTCCGATTCAAACTGCTGGCATGACTTAGCTGAGCAAAATGTAATTTTTTTTCAAATTAAATACAGTCAGGACATCATGTTTAACTCCTCAGTCACTGTGAAAAGCACTACTGGATCTTTACCAATGTCAAGTGGCCGTGATAGCAGCTCTATGGTTTACCATGCTGAGTAGCTCTTTGGTAAAGAGTGCTTAGCTGAAAGCCACAAGCAAAACTCTGTTTCAACAGAGAAATCCCCATTATGGGCTGGGATGGGTAGACAGCACAACAGACTGATAAGAGCTTTCCTCTCACTGCAACAAATTGATTTGGGTATGGGGTCAGTCTCAGGGGGCTGCATCTTCCACATAACCAAAGACAGCCGATGAGTAAATCCTCCCACTAGATCTGAAATGAAGCACTTTCTGATAAAAGACCAAAGACCTTCCACCTTGCACATTCTCACACCCATGCTATCTTTTCAATCCACTTGCTGCACATGTATTTCCAGTATGGTGATTATCTCAGTTCAAGTGCGTATCTGTGGGGAAGACTGTCCAAGGGTGGCTATGAAGCCAGGATGACATCTACCACAAGTGATGAGCTCTATTTCATCCATAGATTTCCAGGACAGAGCATATTTATTTCCTGGATGATGACTATCCTGGCAAATGTACCTTTCCAGGATGGCATCCAACAATGGTACAATCACTTATAATGGGCTGTGTGCCTCTGAACCTGGCAAACAGGTTTAGAAATATTCAGTCAATCTAGTAATTAAATTGGCTGAACATCTTCATTCGTGCTTTGGAATGAACTTTCTCATAAGAGTGCAACACGAGCATAAGCAAGAATGGTTTTTTTCACTGGGGCTGTGCTCTGACAACCAAAGTGGTCAGCTCAGGGAGGAGGTCTTTAATTATAAAGGACAAAGGCTTGCAAAATGGCATTTTAAGTTAGCTTCATTACAGATTCACTGCTATTAAAACAGGATGAGCTGTTCAAACATACCTTTTGCTAATGATTTTTCCCACGTTTCCCAAATTACCCAAGGAATTGCTCCCATTTTATATACTTCCTTATTATTCAAACAACATTTTGTTCAGCCCTTGATACTAAAATATTCCAGAGAGGAGGGCTACTTCCAAACTATTTGCTTCAAGCACACCTTCCACTGCACTGTATTAGCTAGTGATACACTGAGGTGGGATTAGTCTGACAAGGCTTGTTTCAGCTTCCTGATTAACATAATCTTTTATACACAGAAGGAGGGAAAACAAAGGAATTTCCAGATGACAGTATAAATGCTCTGAGGCAAACTTTGTCCACAGAGGTCTGTGAGCTTTTCCTGTGCTAAGGACCCATCAGCATGAAACATCTTGATGAAGCAAGGTCTTCGGGACTAATATACACAAGGCTAACATACACAAGGATACAGAAGAGCCTCTTCTTTTTTTAAATAGTCTTATAAACACAGGAAACCCAGAAACTCTTATATAGATGTTAATAGAAAAACCTAAGAGAACCACAGAATTATTCTCCTCTGCTGTGTGTGTGGTCTTGCTATACTTCTAACCATGGAATGATAATGGAAGCACATTTTCCAAACCCCACAAAAAATTTTCTAGACAAAACATGCAAAGAAGTCAGGTTTCTGTGGTGAGTAAGCATGGACGAAGAAAGCCTCACCCAGTCTTCAGCGAGAACAGTGCATCATCCACCCCTCTCTGATTGAACTTCACCATGTAGCTGTGCATTTCAGGGTAGTTGTTACGAATGTTCCTTTCTGTGCTGCCATTGGGAACCGTCCCAAAGCGGAAAGGGGGAGAGAAGTCATTGGGTTTCTGGAACTGGAGAGACAGAAAAAGAACATTTCTCACAATCTTTCAGCAAGAAGCAGTCATCTGAATGGGAGAACATAGTCTCCTCAGAAGGTAGTTCTTATCTTATTTTACTATCATGTAGAAAACATTATTGAGAAGATATTATATTTCACTGTTTTCAAACACAGACATCTCCTATTAGTGCCTAAGAACCATTAAGTGAATCTGAGCAACCCGGTCTTTTTGTCCACTCTAGATTAAGTGCATAAAATAGCCAGTGATCAAAGATTAAAAGGAGGTTAGATAAAAGAAAAAAGGAAAACAGAAAGGGAAAAGGTAACAGTGGCTTTGGAACACAGTCAAGGAAAGATTGTCAATAAAATCTATGTGCATTTTATCCACAAAGCGTCATTTAGTTTCTAAGAAGTATCTTTTTCAGCTCTGTGGATGCCTTTGCACTTCCTGATTCTGACTGAAGTAGAAAAGTAATTAACAAGGAGACATCCCTCTCAGAACACCTCACACCCACTTCACCAAACGAATGATCAGCTTTCAAACTTTTGGGCAAATGTCCCAAATGAAATGCTATTAGTGGCTGCAAGTCACTAGTAACATTTGATGCCCAGAACAGAGCTGGCAGAATACTCCAAACCTTTTGCTGCTCCCAAGAAATACATTCATCATAACATTCCCCTACAGCTGCAAGGCTGTGAGATTTTATATGCCACTTGCTTAACTCGAGTCATAATCAATGCTCTCTGGGGTTTTATGAGCAGTAAAATTTAGACTGTCAATTATCAAGACTGCTTAAAACCCCTAGAACAAGCAGACAGGAAGAGGCACAGAATTGTAAGCCAGGAACTGAATAAGCAGTAAAGAAAAAGATGCAAAGGTAGGTTAGAAGGAGAGAAGCCTCTCCTGTCTTGATATATCAAGCAGTAGCTTGCCTGGTGCTAATTCTTGACTCCCATCTGTGACTGTATATTTGGATGAGCCCGGGAAGCACGCTAAGAGCACGCTAACGGTCAGAGCAAACCCATTTAACAGCAACAGTTCACCTGGTACACGAACATATACAGTCATGTACTGCCACCTTCTATAGTGGAAAGTGGCTGCAGTCTATAGCTATAACTTAAAGACACGCAGATGAGCCTTGTTCTTGAGTTCTGCGCAAAGCCATTTTGGAACCTGGTCAACTCAGCTGAGGAGGCCAAAGCCACTAAAGCGGTGTATCTATCTCATTCACAACATCTCAGCGATAAGGCCAACCAGGAACTGTGTGTGTCGGTAGGTGAACGCACCATTCATGTCACCTGTTTCTGTGTACCAGTCAACTCATGTGGCTGTGCAAGGAATTGTTTCTCCAGTTTGGATGGTGAGATGGCCTGGCCTGTATGCGCACACATGAGTGCACGAGAGAGAACACACGTCCTACTGCTTTAAGCCAATAGAAAACATCAGGGCTGTTTTTTGAAACATAGGTTGGCACATCACCAAAAAAAAAAAGAGGTTTCACATAGCATGAAACAGGCAGTAAGGTGGCTCTTAGAACCTTGTCACAGCCCCTAGGGATGAAGACAAACTCATAGCTATCAAAACCTGTAATGAAAGCAAACTTTGATGGGAGAAAAATCACTGCAGCGTGCTAAAATTATTCTTTTTTACCAAGCTGATTATAGCAGCAGCTTAGGGCACCCATCACAAGAAGGGCATTGCCATACCAGGCGCAAAGGAACACAGTCTCTCCGCTGACGTGCTAAAACAGGAGTTTGCAAAGTGGGCAGCTTGGTTCCCCAGAGGCTGCAGAACCCCGGCGTGAGGGCGGATGGGGCAACCCCATCCCCACAGAGCCCTCCAACAGAGTAAAGTCAGCAAGGCAAGCAGCAGGCAGGCCCAACCAACATTGGTGTGACCTCAGCTTCAGCACGCCCTTTGCAGGGGCAGCAGCTATGACAGCCTCTCTCTGGGCCCAGAGATTTCTAAGAGAAAAAGAGGCACCATCCAATGTCCATTTTATACCTCCACCCTCCATTCCCAGTGATACAATCTCTAGTTTTGTCTGCTTCCATCACTGTGTCTATGAACTGGAATAAGCAGCATTATAGAGTCAGGCAGGGCTGTGATAAGGGCCACGATCCCACCTCCAAACTATCCTTTGTCCCCCCTGTGTTCAAGGGCCCATCTTAGCAACCAGAGGTGAAAGGCTCCATATTTAATTTTTAATCTCCTGGGCAATCAATAAATAAATGAAAACATTCCTCTTGAAGGAAATGACTGTTTTCAGCAATTGGAAAAGCATGTTTCTAGAAATGGAAGCCAGGCTGATGGCTTCTACAAAACCACATACTGCGCATTCACTCATCATCCCTTACCCCCTGCTCATCCCTCAGTCAGAACGCATCTGCAAATGCAAATTATTCTCCATGCACCCACATGCACACACACTTCAACCACAGCCTGGTGGACAACGAGACAGGAAACAGTCTGAAAAGGACCCATATGGGACCTACACCGGAGATCTTTAGCTTGAATGCCTAAGAGGATCACACATCCCCAGCCACCTGGTTTGGTGTTTGCAAAGCTGAAAGCAATTGATGCCCAGCTGACTCCACAGTCCACGGAGCCAGACACAAGCACCTAACTTCTCCACATTTAAGAAGCAATAGTGGTATGTGCATGCAGCTTTCTGGCAGGAGATGGCAGCTGAAAAATCCCCATGTTTGTTGCTCAGTAGTAGGTGGACACAGCTCAGACCAGGGATGGAGTGATCTCCAAAGAGCTCTCCAGAGCCAAAACCTGCTGCATCTTTCTGAGCTCACTTCCACCTTGAAGGAGCAAGAAGACATACAAGCCTTCCCAGAAAATACATGGGACAGAAGGGGAAGGAGCGTGTCCTCTCCTGGCAGCACGGTGGAGGAACGTGCGTGGAGGAACTGGAGAAGATCCATAAGGAGGAAAGTTAATTGACACTGCTGTCAGGGTTCAGTAAGGAAAGCCACTTGTTTGGCCTCTCCCAAGGGCTGGGAGAGCGGGCCTGGGTCAGAAGAGGCAGCCCCAGGGAATCGGGGCGTTGTGGCAGGCTGGTCTAGGAGTCTGAGAGACATGAGACAGGAGTTGAGGCACAATGCGGGGCCCGAGTACACGGAGGCAGCCTGTGCAGAGGTAATCTCAATGCCTCGGTCAGTATCAACAAAGGAATTAACCACAGATATTGACAGGAAGGGTCAGAACTCAGATTAATGAGAGAACTCTCCCCTCATTTCATGGAAATGTTTCTCCTACCAGAGCCCTAAGTCACACTAGCACTCTACCCCAGGCATCTGCAAAGAGGAGCCCTGCGAGGCTGTGGCAAAAAACCGCGCCGATACCAGGGGAGGGGAAGATGAGCAACTGCGCCGGTTGCTGCGCAAGCCCAGCTGCAGAGAGTCACAGGGAGAGACAAGCAGGGCTGCAGAGGGTCCGCGTTTTAGGAGCCCCCCCTCACACGTCCCTGCAGCAGGAGCCCTGTCCTGCTGCCCAGCTCTACCCGCCTCGAGGGGTGACTGCCGGGAGGGAGCCCGCAGGGCTCAGCCTGTGCCCAAATTGCCCTGGGCAGAGATGTACCCAGCTGCAGCCTCCCGCTCGCTCAGCGCGGGGCCTCGGTCGCGAGATGCTCCCCTGGTACCCAAGGCGATGGGACACGCTCTCCCCGTGCGAGAAACCCTTTACGGAGCTGGCTTCCCATCAAAGGTGTGGGGGAGGCGGATGCTAGAGATGGGGGTGGGAAGCAGACGCCAAGCGTGCCCCAAGGGCTGGGGTAGCTCTGGGACGTGAGACGTCTGTGTCCAGAGCCCAGCGGCTGCCCGCCTCTTCAACCCCTCACTCCACAAACTGAAATCGAGAAGCACTAAGTCCAAAGCGGACCGCGGCTTTGGGAAAGTAACCTCTCGGAGTCAGAAAGCAGAAATCTTCCTGCTCTGGAGAGCGATAAACACACAGGCTGGGGGCTATTAGCACTTTCGGAGTGGAGAGCCCCTTTCCCACTCCCCCCCACAACTCGCCACGAGAGCTGTCGGCAGCAGCAGTGAGAGCGGGTTTTAGTGACTTGTCTGGCAGAGCTGTTTCATTAGCAATTTGGAGCCCTGCCGTGCAGAAAGCAGCATTGTTCTCAGATGTTCGAATATCAATCTGCATAATGAAACAGGTGATAGGAGCTCTTCCCATTCAGGCTGCCGCGATTTGAGGGGATTCAGGGATGAGGGGAAGGGTTATGTCTAATTGGCCACAATTAATTTGATGAGAATTTTTTTTCAATATATTGTCTACCACCAAATGGTTCCTACAGAAAAGCGCATCTGCACTTATTTATCTGCCTGATGTAGGCCCTGTTTACACTGTAAAGTGTTTGCCAATAGCATTGAAAGCAGTTTCTCAAACTCAGCAAGCTCTCACAACAAAAAGGGCTCTTTTTTATCAGTTGATCTACTTTTACATCGCTTTAAAAAAAAAAATCCCCTGCTGGATAACATAATGAGCTGGCAAAACTTGGTGCGAGTGTGTTGGGTGTAGGTGTGTAGTGCCTTACCTTTACACAGCTTCTCTGGGAGGGCTTCTTTCGCTTTGTAAGGCCCAGACCCTCCAGTTTACATTTTCTACCACAGGAAGCTCCGCAGCTCAGACCCACCAAAATAGGGTCCCCAGGTTCAGCTCCTCTGTGAGCTGCAAGCCCAAAAGAGCTTGAGCCCAAGTTAGATACTCTGGGTTCAGCACATTTGCCCAGGTGCTAAGTGCCAAGTTGAGATGCCTCAGGGAATTTCACCCTGGGAGCAGGTGTCTCATAGCCCCTGTGTCAGATTTGCCAGCCAGTATTATGGATACTCCAGTGCACCTAAATTGGCTCTAGACATCTACATTTGTACAGCTGAATCTAGCCACGGGACCATTGGGCCCTTGGGACGGTCTCTCCCAAAAGTACAGGGAGCCAGCCACTGTGGGGAGCTGACAGCCCAGAGTGCCCACCACTCTCTTGGACTTGCCCATCAGGGCATCAGCCACAACCTTTTGCACAGGCATCTGTAAGCAGCACTCTGCCTACTCTTTTGGCAGTAATACAAACAGCAGACAGCTGTTGTGGCACAGGCCAAATATCTCTAAAAAAGATGGCGTTTATTAGTGAGCTGCAACATAAGATTTAGTGACATCAGGCTAGAAAAGCAAAGTCCATGCTCAAGTGCATAATTTCAGCACAACCTGCCTGCATTTCCCAAACATCCTTAATTGTCCCCTCTTGCTCTGGTTCAGCTGTGTGTCACTGCAGTCAGCTTGTACCTTTCTTCATTGCCTGAGAATCCATTCAGGCTGTTTTCACAGGAGCTCCATCCAGAACTTGTTAAAAATTAAAGAGTGGGTCAGTGGTTTTCAGGTCTAACTCTTAAGTCTTAATAAGCCTACACTTAAGTCTTGACAGACCACCCGTGTCCAGAGCAACATGTCTCGCCCTAGCTGCCTTGCTTCTGTATCCTCTATTTCAGCCAGGAAACGAACTGCTTCACAGCTAATGGATGACTCTCCAAGAGAGGAGGCTTGTCCTTTCCATATCCCCAAAACATGTCATTTTTGTCCCCAAGCTGCACCATGAACAATGCCACAGAAACACAAACCTGGATCTGGCTCTGAGAAGATGTCTGCTCTGCCCCTTTCGCTCCAGTGGGTCTCTCCTAGACATCATCATTCCTGACAGCTCTTCACTCAGCCTGCTGTTGAAGATGGCTGGTGCTGGAGACTCCCCCATTCCCTGAACAACCTGTGCCAGGGCTTTACTACTGGAAAGCTCTTCTCTCCTCAGTGCCTCTCTATATCCGTTATATCCGTTTCTCTCTGTCCTTTAGTCTTGTCATCTGCAGCTTGCAAGTTCTTCGAAGCTGTTAACTCTGTCCTGATCTGCATTCAGGTGGTGACCAGTCTGTTTCTGGAATGTCAGTCATCGCTGCCAGAATCATCTTCAGGGCTTTTACTGTATTCTTTTCTTGATGCTGCTTGATGGTGCACATAGGCACATCCACACAACTGTGCCCCATCATCTGTCGTGGTAGAGGGAGTGCTCTACGGATTCCCAGAGTGGAGCCTGCTCTATTGGTATGGTGGGCACTTTTACATTGCTACAATAGCAACCCAGCTAGGAGCATGCCACCCCAACAATGCAGGCAGAAAATCATACCGCAAACCTAAATCATAGCACTGGTGCAATAATCTGTGAGGAGAGCACACTAAAAAGACTGTGCTGCTCATTCCTCTGTTACTCGTGAATCTCTTGTACAGATAACTTCTCAAACTT
Source organism: Astur gentilis (assembly GCF_929443795.1). Classification (NCBI taxonomy): domain Eukaryota; kingdom Metazoa; phylum Chordata; class Aves; order Accipitriformes; family Accipitridae; genus Astur; species Astur gentilis. Next base: position 16,747,038 of record NC_064913.1, read on the forward strand.
CATTCCTAAAGTGTCCCTTTCCCTTCTGCACAGTCACCTAGTTTTGACATTACAGACATTTTGTACTCCCAAGGTGGAGCTCACAGCCATTTCTAAGTGACTACAAGTTTTCAGATACTCCTTTTACCCTAGCTCCGATTTCCTCTCTTCTGCATTCCCTCACAATATCACCCACCACCTCCTCAGCAGTGGCTGGGAGTCCTCACAGCTCAGAATCCAGTTGCCACATCAAGTGTTCCCGATTGTTGGGCCCAGTCACAGCCCTAAGATTGCAGTGGCAAAATACCCAGTTTCTTATCTTCACCAGTCAAACAATACATGCCTTGATTTATAAACAAAAAAGAATGAAAAAAAAAAAAAAGGAAAGAACAGCATCAAATCCAATATAAGCCAGTTTTGAGAGGGCGTAAAAATACCTTGTGCTCCCTCAGACTTTGACTTTGTGGATTATCTTATTATTCAATAGCCAGTGATGTTTCATATTCTCTGGTCTTGGTTTGCATAGTGCTTTCACCCATGAATTCCTCTAGATAAGTCTGAGAAAGGAGTTATCAGTTAGTGCAGCTGACTGCAGCAAAGTTGGCAAAGAATTGGATTAAAGTCACTTTTAAAGGAAGATGTATGGTGGGTCAGACCCACAAACATGAAGGAAAATATCTATGAATGTCTGGTGGTGAAATAGGGGCACGTGTGGGTCAGGGAAGGGAACAGAGCAACTTAGGGACAATGCAGAGGTGAGGGGGGGCAGGTGAAAGCAAAAGAAAGGAGTTCAAATATAGCAACTTTAAAAATAGTTGCCCTTGTAAAATAACTGAGATGAAAGCAGAGATCCAATTGGTGGAAGAAGCCGCCATCACATGCAGTTATTGCCAGAGCAATGCACACAGTAGGATTGTGCAGCCTCTTTGCAAGCTGGATTGCTATGTGCAGATCTGCTCTGTGCCGCTTCTGCACGGAGCAGAAGACTGAAAACCTTGGGCAGCGCAGTTGTTCCAGATGGCATTTCAGGGGTCCCACGTCTTCCATAGCCAGACCTACAGGCACATGCTGGGACCACACTGCCTTTCTGCTGGCCCAGGCATTAGGAATACACCAGGCCTGTGGGGCCGCTCCAGGATCAGACCATCAGATGTGGACAGAGTCCACCCACCACCAACATCAGGTGTCTTCTGGGTCTGCCAAGTGTGTGAGCGTTATGCAGACTCCGTGCAGCTTCTCCACCCAAAAGGTAACCCTAAGGCTTTAAAACTTCCTTGGGGCACATTTGGCAGGCTATAGGCTTCAAGTCAGTCACACTGTTAGGTGTCCCTCAAGTTTGACCAGAGAACATCTGTAGTGGAATCACCGAGCTTCACTAGTCAGAGATGAAAGCTCCTTGCACAGCCCTAGTGATAGTAGGCGTGGTATCAGATAAGCACAGTCATATCTGTTGCAATTGAGTGGGCTATGTGATCTTAGCTACAGCACCCTTAACTTTTGCTTGCATGCATGTAGAGGATGGGGATCATCTGTTTATCCCAGTATCAAATCATGCCATGTGTTCCATCCTTGGAAGTCAGCTTCCTTGGAAGCTAAATGCAATGGGGCAAAAGGCACCTACTGAATAATCCCAGGCAAGCACAAAACAGAAATTAGTGAGGCAGAAAGATGCTGGTTAGTACACTCATGTTAGTATCATTAGAAGTGTAGATATTCATTCAGAGGGAGAAAATTAACTGATGAAAAAGACCTTGAGAGGAGAGGTGGCAGCTAAGTACAGAGGAGTTTGAAATCTGCTTTGTTTGCACATGAGACAGCTGGTTAACGAATTATGAAACACTCTGAGAAAATCAGAGGATGTGGTTTGGTGGGGGAGCAATTCCATTTTTCATCCATTTTCACTAAGAAAGGCAGGTCAAAGCCTCCTATCTTCTGAGCACTAATAGCAGCCATCCTGCTTCAGCACCTTGTACGTGGGTACCAACCACTGGGCAGCAGAGTGAAACCCTGTGCAAGTCTGGCAAACCTCCCAAAGACTTCACTGGGGTCAGAATTTTCATCCAAGTAATTAGGAAAGCCTAGTCATCACATTAGTGCAATTTCTTAAGCACCTCTGTAGGCTGGGAGGCAAAGCAAAAAGGAGGACACTCAAGGCAGGGCAGCTGGGGCATCCCAGCACCATCCCAGAGGTGGGAGATAATGCCTTCATTTAGCCTTCTGCAGAAAGCTGCCTCCCATCTGCAAGCAGATGACAGCAGAGGAATGAAAGCCGTATCACTCCTTTGTGAGTCCTGGGGCACTGGAGCAGGTACACCTGAACAAGCAAGCCTGCTGGGCCATCAAGACTCAGGGGAAGTTTGACCTTGACCAGCCAAAGGCCTGCGAGAAGCTGGGCTCCTTTCCACCAGGTGAAGTAAAAATGCCTGGGAAGATACAACCTGCCAAATATTTATCGAGTATATGTGTATACATATAACTTCAAATGTCACGGTCATTAGCCATAAGCAATGAAAGGGCGGGGGGGGGGGCGGGGGAGGGGGTTGCTGTATTTTTTTTTAATCCTGTAGGTCTCATCCTCCCCACCAGCAATTCAGCCCTGATCATTCAGATGAAGGAGGCCAGCTCTCATCTCTCAGGTTGCCAAATCCTGGTGGCAGGGCTGTTGTCTTTTATTTGACTGCAGAGTGCCAAGTACATTTATGGCGCCATATAAATAATAAATAAAAATATTCATTGCTTCCCTCTCCGCTGACTTATACTGACGCGAGAAGCAGGACAATCCTTTGCTCTCCCCTCCCTCCCCCCCTTACGTAAGTCTCCGAAGACGGCTTTTTCCAGACTGCCAAACAATTAGCACAGAAGCGACCAAATTTGCCCAGAGCCTCCAAAGGGTTAGCTCCAAGAGCCGGTTAAAAGGAAGACGAAGAGTCAGTGGTGGCCAAGGCCTGGGAAAGGCCAGGATGGCGCGGCAGGGGGGATGCAGAAGCTGCAAGCGGAGGACCATGCCACGGCTCCACAGCATCCCTCGGCCAGCAGCTCCCACCCGTGCTGCCAGCAGAGCCCAAGGGGTTGCGTTTCTCCCTTTCCAGCCGGAGGGAATTAAGCCTACAGCCTGACTCCGAGTATCCCCTCCCCTTGTATCTTACCTGCTTAAGTTCCCAACTAAACTGCATTTTAACTGGCACTAATCCTGAAGAGTCCCATTACAAGTTTTTTACTGCCATTAAATCCCTCCAGATCAACAGAAAAGAGAGAATCCTGAGAGACGGAGTCAAGGCTAAAGCATATCGCAGCCTCCTCGCTACTCTGCGCTACGCAGCGCTGAGCTTAAAAAAAGAGGGAGAATGACAAAGAAAGTAGGACTGAAGCAAGGGAAGAAAAAGCATGCTTGAAACCCCACTGACTTTAAACATTTATAGCCTTAAAACTACTGAATCACTTTTTAGCACACAGGCACAGAGGTTTGTTCCAAGGATCTCAGAAAGCATAAAAACCGTGCCAATCCAAGGAGTGCAGAATGACTAAATCTACGATAAATGCACCCATCTACAACTGCAAAAAATTATCTGAGATCATATTTATGTACACAATAAATGTAAGCCACCAGTTAGAAAGATCTATTACTAACATACGATATGCTGTAGCTATTTTAATAGCTATTTATTAATAAGAACACTTTAGCATAATATTTAATTACACAGATATATACTGCACTATGTAGTATTTGTAAATAGTTTGTACTATAGTAACTGATGATTTACAAAGAGGTGCAGAGAAATCATCAGATTTTAAGGCACAAAATTTCAGACTATCAGAGCTCTGAGTTTTCTACACTTCACTGTGAACCAGTGTTTGTTATATTAAGCACCAGTTGGTACCACTAACGTTATATATAAAGCTCATATTTAAGGAAAAGACTGAACACAGTTCAACTTATTTACAGGAAAATGTCCCCCTAGAGAAGCACTGTGGAAAGAAATTCAAATCTATCCCCTGACGTAAGGTTTAGGGGACTTCCTTACTTTTTGTTTTTTGGTCAAGTAAGGTGCATCGGACTCTATGCATTTTAAAAAGGTTCTGAATTATCACGAGAGAACAGAGCTGGAAGTAGCATGGTCTGACTTCTGTCGAGATAACTCGTATCTCCACAAAGGTCTCCTGACAATAAAAATCATACTGCTGTTGAAAGGACTGCACGTTTCCTGCTTTTGGACACCACCACATAAAACTTCCTTTTTATCACGCAGAAACGTCTGAAAGTATCACAAGTGTCTGCTGATAGCAAATGCGCAATCCCAGAGAAGATCTGTACGGCCTCCAAGCCATCCAGTTAGACAATCTTCCCCTTACAGACCTTAGAAGGTACAAGACTGACCCCCATTTTTGGTCCCCTGGGAAAATTTCTAGCTGACAGATACACCCGCTCTGCGTTTTTCCTGGACTTCTCCAGAACAGGTATTTGTTGTACAAAAGCTGCAACCTCAGAAAAGCATTTAACTTCAATCATGTGAATAATAGCCCATTGACTTTAATGTCACCGCTCATGAGCACAAAGTTAAGCACATGCTTAAGTGTTCTGCATATCTGGGATCCTTGTATAATTCAGATTTAATGTGCCGCAGAGTACAATGTGGGAAATAATTCATTTTTCAGTTTCATGGCCAAGCATCTATTACTGCAGAAATACAGCAGATCCTTTTTTGCAGGTTTTTCAGTGAGACTTTTGCTTTGTATCAACCTGAAATGTTTCATTTACCTCGGAATTACGTGTGTTGTTTTGTCTTCCAAATATCTCCTTCTGTCCCTTTCCTTTGTTACAGAAAAAAAATCTTTATTTTCCTTTTTTTTTTAAAATGTAGGTCAATTTTATGAGTAGTGCCTTTAGAAAATGACAAGTCAAAAACACATGTCAGAAATATCAAACAAAGTATTTTGTTTCAAGTATACTAAAATGAGCTACTTTGGTAAATATCAGAATTCCCCTCTGCCGCCTTATGCTCTTTCCAGGTGTTTTTTTCAGTAAAAATATTGGCTAAATATTTAACTCCAAAATTTAATTTTTTGGAAAAAAAGGCATATCTATTGAAAAAAATAGCTGACCTCTGCTGCAGAGAAACAGGCCCTTTGTCTCAACATTTCATTAACATCTTAAAAAGCAAATAAGTCAAATGCGTGTGAAATTTCAGCAATCTATATTAATTTGCAGGCATGCAGAAATCCATTTCTCTCCTTTTTATGTCAATTACAAAATTACCATTTTGATACTTTATTAGCTTCTTTGGCATTTCCAACTAATTTATAGGCACGGATACTGGTTTTTTTTATTATTATTAACCTACTGCATTCTAAATTATTTTATTTAAATGCCCTGCTGGCTGTCCACATTTGCTTTTATTCTATTACTACTGTACATGAATGGCAATTACGTGTAGCTATTAGATTATTTCACACATTAGTTCATTTTCTATAATCTTTCCCGTATTTATTGCCTTCGTTAGACCAAAATACCGCAGGCGCTTGTTTCCCTAATGTGTCTGAAGCTCTCCCGTTATTGGAAATTGGGTTATACCTCCCGATTACAGACAGATGAAACCCAGACCCGGGAGCCGACTGCAGCATTCTGCGACAGGCCGTCTTGCCAGCAGGGCTTTCGCAGGGGGCCGGGGCCGTAGCAGCCCCCCACGCGGACCCCAGATGGACGCGGGCGAGGATGCTCCAGCTGGGCTCGCCGGCGCTGCTGCCCCGGGGCAGAGCTCCTGCGGGGACCCGACCCGGCCAGTCCGGCTCTGCCCCTGCCAGGACCGCATCCAGCCGCTCCGCTGCAGACGGAGGCGGCGGGCGCTGGTTTGGCATCTGTGCTGGAGAAGAGCGACCCGGCCCGCCGCGGGCGCAGGGAGCTGGAAGGGAGATGCTGTGGGAGCAGCTCTTCGCCTGCAGGACTCGCAGGGCCAGCGCTGCTCTCGGGGAGGAGCGGGCTTCTCCTCCCCGAAACTGCCCACGGCTGCACCGGCGTCAAGAGCTGCAGCTCGATGCTTCGTCTAGCAGCCGCAAGGGTTAACACGGGGGAAAGAGCAGCCGTCGCGAGGAGGGTTCCCGGGTCAGCTCTGGCACCGCTTTTGGGCCAGCTGGGCGCAGAGGGGTGACGCTCGGCAGGGTGAGCATCACCTGGGCCAGAGAGAGAGCGGCAGAGGTCACCACGCTCGGTGCCGGGAGCCTCCAGCCACCCGCGGTCCGGCCGACCGCCCCGGCACAGAGGCGTCTGCTCCAGCCCAGCTCAGACGGGCCCGCTCCGGCAGCCGCGCAGCACGGCGGGGACGTGACGCTAGCCACGCTCCTGCATGTCATTAGGAAGTAAATGCTGGGGCACAGCCAAGAGACCATCCAAGTCCTCAGACAGCTGGAGCGCCTCAGCCCGCTTTTCTAGGGAAGCGGCAGGTCAGCGGCCACGGGCATCTCTCGGAGCGGCTCTTCCCAGGCAAGGCCCAAGGAAGAGGGTCCAAAGAGACCCTCGGGGTGGCTGTCGCGGGGTGTAGCCAGCCTGACCTTGACAAGCGTTCCCCAGCCAGGCACAGTAATGGATTCTGTGAGTGCATCTGGCATTTTGGCTGCTGTACAGAGCCAGTGGGACACCTTCCCCCGGTACTGTCATGCTACAAAGACGTTTGCAAGCAGATCTGGGTCTAGGCGAGTAGGAACAACATCCCTTAAAATAAGTAGCCCTTTGCCTATCGGCTTGGATTACCTCCTCTGCTGACTCCTTGCGCTGGACACGGCTGCCCTTGCCAGCTGATGCAGCGGGCCAGGAGGTTGATCTGCCTCACTTCTGCCGTGGACACCGGATCACACATTGGAGATAGAAGAGACTCTTGGCCACCTGGCATTGGTCAGTGACCGCCTACTCTGAAAGTCTGAACTGGCTAATTTAAGCAGGCAGGAAAAGGGAGGTAGAGCCCAGCACCCCTCCATCTGCCCTGGACGTGGCTGCACCCTGCATCCCGGCCAAGCAGTGCATCGAGGGGCCGACTGCGTTGCAAGCAGTATGCGGCCTTTGGAAGAGGGGAAAGAGGAGATTCAGAAGAGTGAATTCCTCCCAAAGCAGGGCATCTTGAAGGAGCATGACAGATGCCTGGATGGCTGCTCTCAAATTCTGCAGGGCTCTCTGCATGTTCAGAGAGTGGAAATCCATGAGCCCAGTAGATCAAGCTCATTCACTCGCATCCTTTGGATGGAGTTAGTCCCACCTGTCTATCCTCCAGAGGCAGCAGTTGGCCTTCAGTTTCTTACCAGCCAATTTTCATCTGATTCCAGATGCTCTGGTAGATCGTAATTTTACCCTAATGTTGTACTTTCACTAGCAGCTGTGTTTGAGGCATACCACGATGATCTGAGTATGTACTGTGTGGCCCTTCTCTTCCCCATGAAACAGAGCACATATGCTTTAGGATAGCAAAAGCAAACACAGGTATGTTGGCAAAGAAAAGAAAATGACCTCAGTCCAATACACACAGGCGGCCCTACAGTGCAATCAACTAAAATAGGCCCAGAAACTTGTATACGAAGGCTCCGTGGAGTTCTAGGAGTTACCGCTTTCAATTGATATTTCATGCACATATCTCTGCAGGTATGAAGAATATCTTGAAAAACATGAGAATGAAAGCGTGGCTCTCTCCATGAGCCTAGGCACAGCCTGAAACAATAGATCACAGGTATGAACTACCCCATTTAGCTCAGACAGTTGAAAACCTAATGATGACAAACTAATGTTAACTCTGATAGGGCTGGCTGGTTTTGAACAGTCTTTCGGTCTGATGTAGTCCACAGCTTCTAAGGAGTCTCCGCAATAACCTCCACCTGGCAGAAGAGCATCCTCCCCTCCACCCCCTCCTCAACACAGCGCACTGCAAATGTGGAGACAGCGTGAAACAAATTGGGGTTGAAATGAAAGCAAATAATAGGAGCACTTCTGCACGGATTGCATTATTCTGTGTCATATTTCATTCCAGGAAAAAAACAACAAAAGGGGAAAAAAAACTCTTAAAAATTAATCCACCACAGAATTTCCAGCCTGCTGCACAGGACACTGTATACACAGGGGGCCTGGCCACAATTTATTTCTAGACTATCGTGGGGGACACAAGAGACAGTAACTATAATCAGTCCAGCAGCTGACACTTGCAGTCCTCTTCTTGCTGCTATCCCCAATAGCAGTGTGTGTGACCTATTGCTATTTGGTTGCCCTGCAATGGCATGACCCCTTAAGCAGCCCCAGTGATTAAGTAACAAATTCAGCATGGGCAATCGAGCCTCACAACCCTCAACTCCTTGTGATGAACCTTGCCGCAAAACAAAAATAAAGCAATGTGTAAAGCTTCAGACCCTCATGAACCAGGCAGTGCTAACCTGCACGCACAAACAATCTCCTCGAAATCCTTAGTGTGCAGAGCCCAGCAAAAGCAAATGCGCTGTGAGGACAAAATGCAGTGCATGTAAACAAGGCAGCGAAACACACTCCGAACAGGAAACAATTTCTTGTGCTAAGCTTCCAAAGGCCTTGAAAAAATGACAGTATAATTTCAAATGCAAGGACTAGTAAATCATCAAAGCCATGCTGATTTACCCCCACGGGCAGAACTTGTCCCCAGAATAAACTAACAGATCATATTTGCTAGCCTAATGGCCAGCATTCTCACAAAGACAAATTATTTCATCCTGAAAAAGCAGGTTACAGCCATTATACACATCGTCTCCAAAGCTCCATTAATTCATTTCTTGCTGACAGTCAAGGTGTGGTCTGGGATCATGCAAGCACAGTTCAGTTCTGTTTCTAATTCATTCCTGAAGTGCTTAAAACATGTGAAAATGCAACTTAATACCAACAAAGAGCAGTTGTGCTAGTAAAACCAGGGACTAAAGCTATGATGTCACTCTGAAAAAAACTGAACACTTTCCCAGTAAAAGCAGAGAAGAGAGGGTAGGAGCAGCCTCTTCTGTGGAAAAGGCTGCTTTGGGGGTTTGACTGGATCCATTACCTTTTTGTCGCTCAAGCCAGACACCTGGTCCACGTACTCCTCTTGGATCATGAAGGCAGCCAGGTTGGCAGTGTAGCTGGCCAGAAAGATGACAGCGAAGAAGGCCCACACTGACACCATGATCTTGCTAGTGGTACCCTTGGGATTCTGCACTGGCACAGAGTTGTTGAACACCAGCCCCCACAGCAACCAGATAGCTTTGCCAATGGTGAAAGAGGGACCTCCTGGCTCTAGAGTGATTGAGAAACATGATCCCACAGTGAGCATCTCAGTAAATGGTCTGCATTTCTATTCACATATGCATCTTGACTTCAGAGTTAAGAGCAGTATCTATCCCCATATGTGAGATGAATGTCCACAGCTGCGCTCCCCTATGTTCATGACACCGTATCTCAGCAAAGTGCAACCCTGAAAAATAGTTTTTTTAAAACATCCTCAAGCTTCCATATTTATTCTGTCTCAAAGATTTCCACTGAAACCTTTTACAAGGGCTTTTTTTGTACCTGATTGGAATATCTAAAAGCGTAAACATTCCATTTCAAGTGTTCAAGTGTTGTCACCAGAAATAGTTTGCTCACAAAAATTCTATCTTCATTCCTAGCTATTCAACAGTGATGTTGTCCTTGAACTCCCAGCATACGCCTGTGCAAAACATGGCCTTCACTGTACTTGTACAGGTGCAAGGAAGAGCACCATCTGAAGTAACAGGGCTTTACAAATACCTCTGCAAGAGGGTTTCATTACCCAGTCTGTTGAAGACACACAAGCCAGAGAAGAACACAGCTCCCTCTCCCCATGTTCAGTGTCTAAGGTACGTAACAGTGACATACACTTTGGTCTAGCTCAGGAAAATCAGCAGCCCTGCCCCAGACAGTCCAGGAGCAGATCCAGTGTTTTAAAAGCTGCTACTTTTCCCTTATTCACTTTTCAGCATGGAAGGTGACTCATACCCCAAAGCCATGTGTGCTCATGAAGCACTAGGCCTGAAAACTTGTGAAATCTTGCCTGTCTCCCAGCAGCCTCATATCTCCGGCATATGCTGATTCCATTGGTGGGAACCCAAACCAAAATCAGTTCAACCTGAGCACAAGAGGAGCTGTCAGAGAGACTGCAGATGCGATTACTCCCAAGGATCCTGCTTCAGACACCGAGAAGACTCTCTTAGGACAAAAGCCCTCTGGCACAGTTCAAGGGTCTGTCACTTTTCCGATGGTGCCAACCCAGCTCTGCAATCTTTTTGGGTTAGCATCCCATGTTTTATCTCCTCCCTTGGGTAGGCTAACCAGTGCCTAGTGCTGCTGCCTGTGGTTAGCGTTGGCTCCAGCAGAGGAACAAGAGGGAAGAAAGTTTTGACATTCCTCTCCAAACCCCTGAGCAGTGAATAACATAGATCATCTGAAAGCACTGGGTAAGGTGCAAGGGGCTCATTTTGCACCCTGGGAACTGCACACCAAGTTCAAAGCAGAATCATCACCTGGCAAAACTGGAGCCTCTAGATGCCAGGGAGACAAAGTTGGTATAAGAAACATGGCTTGCCAGTCCCTGTCTTTTTATATGCTGGAGTGGTATCTTTATATCCCTCTCTATGTAACATGCCCTAGGACACAGAGCTGCAAGGCCTGAAAACCATCAGTGGGAACTGTAAGGCATAAAAAATCTTGACAAGTTCCCTCCTAAAGCCTTCCTCTCTCCACTGATCGCCCCATGTGCTTTCACAGTTACTCTGTCAGCCACAAACTAAGACAGCAATGGGAGCCTCTGATCCAAACCAGGGACCTGGAATCCTTCTGAGCTCTCCAACTTTGAGTGCCCCAAACCCAACCCAACATCATTTAGGGGCTAGATCAGGGCATGCCCACCTGACCCTGGAGAGAAAATCTTGGTGTCCCTAAAGAGAAAACGGAGGTGTGGGAGGCAGGGGTATACCATCATAGACTAGTTCAATGGCAGCCAAAGTAACATTAGCCAGAGCATTCACTACCAAATAAGCACTGCAGTCTCTGCAGCAGATTTCTACATCTTCATGTTACATCTGTCAGGGATAGTATCTGCCTGATCATGCAGTACTGTGCATAATTACTCAGAAATATTGATACTTGCAGCTGCAGTTCAGCGAACTTAATAACTGCACAACTGCATACCTGTACTAAGAACTGCTTTCAGTTCCACATCTGTGTTAATATCCCTCCAGAGATACCCAGGTTTGGCAGTATTTACTTGTGTCCACAGCTCCGTGTGGTTACAATCAGTTGCCATAAAGGCCCTCCACAGCTCCATGTTAAGAGAGAAGTTCTCCACTTCTCCATATGTGTGGTTCTGCCTGCATTCTCATTAACCCCTTTTTTCCCACTCCTCTCCAATTTGACGGCATAAGTTAACTCAAAGCACTAGAGCAGGGAGCAAACAAGTCATTTTCCAATAACTGTCTCTCTGCCACTATTCTGACGGGACCAATAAACCCAGAAAGGTCTGAAGGGCTGATTCATCAGGGGGTGAAGATATTGAGATGACAGAAGGCCCAACTTGCTAATTGTTTTCATGCCAATAAGGCAAAAAAGGTTTTCTCTTAGGCTGTCTGTCCATCCTCCCTTTAACTCATCAGGCTGCCTTCTGAAGATTAGAACCACAGAGATGGGTCACTCACTCGTTCCCATTTTTCCTGCTGCCCTTGCAAAATAATCCATCACCCACTCCCAGGAAAATGAGCTCCGCACTTTCTCAGTTGGCCTTAGCAAACCAGACAGCCAAGGGGGAAGGGATGTGCCCAGGTGACAGATGTGGAGCCTGGAGGACATAGCACTATGCTGGGAGGCTGGCAGAGCTGCTTGCTCTCCGGGGAGACCTAGCACTGAAGGATAGATTGACAGCGCTGAGCCCTCTGATTGCCTCAGAGAGCGCAGCACCATAGCCATTGCCAGCATCGGCTACCAGGACCCATTTTCCCTCAATGAGAAACAAGTTGGAGCTGGTGCATGCTTTAGAGATGAAAGGCAACACAGCTTCATCTCCCGAGCCAAGCAAATTATCCATTATACACATCTGCTCTCTTCAGAGCCTTTTTTCCGCATACATCCCTGCCCTCTTTAGTCTGAACACAGAGCTCAGAGCAGGCTAGATCCATATCGTGTTCAAGGCAAAGGAAACACCCCAACAAAGGAGCCGGGATTGGAAGCGAGAGAGGATTATGGCAAGGAGGGACTTCCCTTACCTCTGCCATCAGCAAGGCACCGATTATAGCCCACAGGGCTGAAGTACTCAAAGACGAAGACGGCCACCGCAGAGATGATAAGCAGCATCACAAACATCATCACCCATACGTCAGCACTGAAAGGCTCTGGAGAGGAAGAGAAAACCATGGTGAAAGACCTGATACACCACCTCACCCCTCCCTCACCTTCGCTCCCCAGAGCACCCCAGCGAGAGCGTGGGGCAAACAGGTCTGAGGAAAAACAGAAGTTTCAATAAAGCCTTCAAGCAGAACCTGAAAAACTTCTTGAATTGGGAGAAGTGTTGTTTCAGTCTCTGTACTGACTGCATTCCTTCTTACTGTTACATTTCTGACACATGGCTCCATCTGGAACCACATGCAGCCATTGTGGCATGCATTGATAAAATAAAATGCATTGATAAAAAATTGTTCCCAGGAAGTCCTCCAGCACCATCTGGACAGAGTGGGGAAAATCAAGCAGAACTGGCAGAGTTTCAGACAAGCATCCAACTTTCAAGATGCTATTGAGCCAAAGAGCATCTCTACATTTCTGAGGTTCAGCCATAATGATAGTAGCTTTTTTCAGCTATTCCATTCCTGTAGCAATGGGAACACTGGCTCACTCCAGAAACGTTAGCATTTATATTCTGCAAGTGTTTGGTCTCTGCCAGGTCTTCTCCTTCTCCAAGCCTGAACTGATAAAGATGGGACTGAACCAGATCAGAGAAATTTAGAACTTTACTCCAGACTGTAGCCAATATTGCAACCTCAGTTAAACTGCAATTCAAAATTTTGGAGTCAACTTTATCGTTGCTTTGACATACCCCAGCAATATTGGTGGACTTGGCTAAAAGTAAAAACTCCTGAAGAGTGAGTAGTCACGAAACTCCTACTTAAAGAGGTTTGGAAAAATTTCTTTACCTATATAAAGTTACTTCTGTTTGTAAATGTTCTCAGGATGCTGGCAGAGAGCAGACAGTAATTATATAACTCATATACTGTGTTTGCTGCATCATAAAGCATTTCAGAAAGCCAAATAGCAGACACTAGGAAGACATGGATGTCTTGGGGAAATGCAGTATCATTTCTATATTCTCTGATCACCTTCCACCACCAAAGGACATTACAAATCAATCACTTTATTGGAAGACACAGTGTCAGCACAGAACTGATGGCTCAACTCTTCTTGAAAAGTTCTATTAGATCTCTGACTTCTACCAGTTGCTCTGTCAAGGGAGGGTCAAGTTAATACCTTCTTTACAAATAATGCCTCTCAGAGTACAACAATTTATTGCCAATTGTTATCACTAAGTACTATGGCATACCAGCTATAAGGTTTGAATCAATTTTCTTCTGGCCTACACTCCTTGACCATACTATTAGTTGAGTCAGTGGGAAACCACATGCTGCAGAGTAGGTGACAACTCCGAGTGAGCCCTTCTTTGCTGGGATTAGGCACACAATTGCTGAGAAATGCCTTGGAACAACTAGGCAGTGCCTGTTTGCATTTGCCTGGACTTTGCTTGCTTGGGATTTAGAACTAAAACATCACAGTTTATTTTTATACACCTGTCCCACAGGTACTCCCAAAAAGGAACTTTCAGGCTAAGAATCACAAGCAACCTTCACCTAATTTTTGATGAACACTGGGTGAAGTTTTAATTTTAGATTAAAATGATACCTAAGAAGGCAGAAGGTGAGACAGTTCCATTGCTACGTGACACCATGACACTGATTCCCGTCTCAATGAAGGGCACAGAGAAATCCACCACTTCTGAACGCTCCTCATTAATGGTGAGGGATCCCACAGCCATATAGGCCCGTTTCGTGACAACCTGGAGGAAGGAAAGGAAGAAATGACACACAGACCCGAGGCACCTCTCAAGCACCACAGCCAAGCCCCTTCTCACCTTCCTGCCTTTCCACACAGTCCTTTTACTCCTGTAATCCCATTCTTTATATTGTTTCTATCGTCTCTCCTTTCTAATCTTTCATCAGGACACCTTTTTCTTTCAGGAAATCTATAGACATTAATCTTCCCTCAAAGCTGGTATGTGTATAAAAAATAAATCCGCAGAGGTCTTAGGATAAACACATCATCCACTGAGAAGACATCTTATCTCATTTTTCTGTCCTTGCTTTCTCCTCCCTCTAACACTGCAAAGTCTTATTTCAATCTTTATGCACCTTATATACGATCTAAGCATCATCTAGGTTACAGCCTCTCTGGTGCATGGATATCACCCTCTTTCTTTGACTGTGAAGGCTGAATTTGTGACACTATAGAGAATAATAATTAATCGTTGAAGGTAGTCATGGCCAGCGTGTCAGAGCAGATTAATTCACCCAATGCCCAGAAAGAATCCAGGCCAATCATTTCTATAGAGTCACCTCTGTCCTTGCTCCCTGCCCCGGGCAGGGGCCCAATAATGATGGGAGACCAGACCTGACCCATGTCACCCAGCCCAGGGATGAAGCCCACCATGCCCTCCCTTTGCTGCTGACCTCTCCAATCATTCCATTCCACGTCCCATTGATCTTTTTCCCATGCTTGCCATTAGTCACCAAGTAGAGGTCATAGGTGAACTTGACAGACTTTGAGATTTTCTTGAGGATGTCAATGCAGAACCCCTTGCAACATTTCTTCATGTAATCTGGCTCCTCATCGGTTTTGTTCCTGAACCGTCACAACAATAATGGGTTAAAAGACTGGGCAGAACTCCCTTAATTCCCTTCTGTTGCCAGTATGCACTCCCCCTCCCACAATATCATGTGGAGAATTCCACTTGTGCTATCTGTGCCGGAGGGTGAAGGGACACGCGATGATGGTTTGCCCAAAGGGGCCCGTCACGAATGGACGCAGGCCAGGCTGGGCAAACCGAGGTGACTTGTCTAAACAGGATTATCAGAGTATGATGGTATTGGCCCAACAGACTCTCTACATTCTGCTGAAAAGGGAGAGCCCAACAGGAGGACAAAAACCCAGGGGTGCATACTCGGTCACTATGCGTTTTTGGCAAGGGACCGTGTTCCTCATGCAGGTGCCACTTAGGGGGTCCACGTTCTCCACAATAACGAACGGTGCCTCTTCCAAGGTCACGATACTCAGGTGATCGTCCTCGCGTTCCTCAGAGTCAGGATACAGCTCAAAGCGGGGCCACACGTAATACTTCATCTGCAACTTTTTTTCCTTCCATTTCCCCACCTGTGGAGACACAAACCACAGAAGACAGACTTCTAGTTGCCCCATCCCTCTGCGTTCACCACAGCTCCTGCAGGGAGCAGGACTACTCTGGAGTACCCAAGCTCACGGCTCACGTAAGATGAGTACACTTCTGGGGAGAAGGATTCTGAGTAAGTGGGTTCAAACCATCGGGAAGTGGAGAACAAGAAAGATGTCTGGGTTGTCTCATCTCTGTGATGGTCTCACCCTCTGGGAGAGTGAGTGGATGACCAGGGCGATACCATCACCGTGGTCAAACAGACATGATGTCTTTCACCTTTCTCAGCCAAACAACAGGATCAGAGCTTGTTGTCTCCTGAAATGTTGACTTCAGCCTACTAGCCACAATAAAAATGTTTTTTTTCCCTGATAAATGAGGAAAAATATATACAAATGGTGAAACAAATGTCATTTTGAAACAAATAAATCTGAATACTTCACTTGAAAAAGTCAAAACAGAACTTCTTTATTTTTTCAAATTTTTGTCTTCATTTGTTTTCAGTGAAATTCATCAAACAGATTCATTTTAGCCAAACTTGGTTTTGCCCAGAAATAACTTGTTCTTCTGGAAAAACGTTGCCCATTCCTAGTCAGGACTGAGTTCTTCCAAGAGACAGGCAACTGAAGAGGGAGATGTTCTGCATTTTCAGGAGTGTCTTCACAGGAGAAGAACTACACTGAGATGCTTGATAACAGTAGTTCTTGCTATCCCCTGCTAAGGCCTTACTGAAATACCTACTCTTGTCCTTCCACAATGACTTGGTTACATACCTTAGCTGGCAACAAGGAATTGCTCTATGTTTCTGACACATGAAAAACAAAATCAAAGAGCATCTATGATTTTTTAATCTTGCTATTTTTCCATAAGGATATATTGCAATTTTAGATCTTTTCATTTTCCATTTCTTAAGCAGAGATCATCTCTTCAGGGGTCAGAAAAGGGAGATGGGACTCAGCTGCCTTATACCTACTGCCACAAATAAGAGCTGTTTTGAAGCCACTCCAGTCCCTGAAGAGATGACACGTGTAGCACACCCACTGCCCATGGTAGACCATTCCTTGAAAAAACTCCAGGAAAAGAAAAACCTGAACATCAACTATGCTTTCAACTATCAAAGTCTTGCCTTTGTTCTCAATTCCCCCCCTCACAGTTGACACTAATTAGCACCTTGGCTGGCAGCTGAAGCTGGGAGGCCAAGAAACTAACTGGGCTTTTAGAAGGAACCTTCCTGCAGGATCCTCAAAGAAAGCCCTCCAGGCCAGGGCTGAGACACGTTGACGTGATGGCAGAGCCAGTGTGGGTGTGTGGGAAGCTTGCACAACTGCTCTTAGTGGTGTACCTGCTTGGTGGGTAAACAGAAAAGCTTCATTCCACCCCTCCCACCACCCCCAAATTTCACTCATTTATTTATTTAAATGACAGGACGGGAGTGAGAAGCACTTATTAGAGGCTCATTAGGTGTCAGCGGTTATTCTGTGAAACTCAAAGCCCAGCTGGGGTTTGGCATTTGAGAGCTGCTAGAATTCACATAAAACACTTGTCACCTTCAAAACAAACAAACAAACGCTTCATCTGGCCATGAAAGAAAAAATCCACTCTGAGGCCTTGTGGGGAGAGCAGAAAGGCAGACGAAATCACCCAGAGACAGCAGCCTCCCCATCCATCCCTGCAGTGTAAACACGGCACCCCAGTGAGGGCAAGGCTTTGGGTTTTGTAAGAAGGGGCTGAGGTGGCCAGGCAGCTGGTCTTACCTTCCCAAGGCCCCTTATGACAAGCAGTTGGCAAAATATGCCAAGGAGAGCTTGCCCCTAATTTTCCCTCCACCTGTAGAGTCATGCTGCTTGGACCAGCAAGCAGGGTAGACAGCTGGTTTTCTTCTTTCTCTCTCTCTCTTTTGTTGTTGTTTTGTTTTGTTCTGTTACTTGAGTGGGCAGGGAGGAGTTGTTTTAATTTTTAAATGCACTGGTGGCCCCTTTTGTCCACAAAAGACAGGCAGTATTGTCTAGGGCAGCAGATGGTCTGTACTCACGCTAATATCTAAGCCTGGATGTGGAGAGCGCATTTCTGGGGGAATAAAAGAGCATATCTTCACATGATCACCCAGGGTCTGCTCTGCCGTGGACTTCCCACTCGTTGACCAAGCAGGTCAATTTATCATCATTTGAGCCTGACATTTCTGAATGGCAAGTGTAGCCCTCAAGTAACTGAGCTCGAATCCCCAAAACCAGTTCAGAGAAGCCACCAGACAAGCAGAATAACTGCACACACAGGGCTCAGTAGGGACCAGTGATTAAGATGCTGCACAGAACAGCCCAGACTTCAGCTCAGTAACATTAACTTATCATAGAAATAAGTGGTTGATGAAAGAGACATCTTGCAGCATCTCAGCAGCACTTAGATATCACAGTAATAGGCATGATATAAACCCCTAAGTGATAAATTAGATCAGATAGGCAAACCCAACTCGTAATTACCCAGAAGTTCTCTGGGACAGAAAGGGGAGTTCATAAGGCTGCGTGCCAGACACGTTTCACAGTGTTGTACTACACGGACGACATTATGAAATTAGGATAACAATGACAGTCTTGCCACAGCCTCCTGCACACTGAAGCACCTAACCGGCAAATACAGTAGTACACATCCTTTCCTTATTATCCTAACAAAATAATTCTAAGTTGTCCAAAAAGGAAGAAGAACAGGATGTAAGGGAATGTACTGACCTAAATTTTCAAATTAACTATGGAGTGTCTCAAGAATACATGCAAATACTACATTTCATAGCTAACCCTGATAATCAGGCATGCCATACCTGCAGACACGTACAGATATGAATAAGCAAAGTCAGAAAAGCTTTGTGAATTTAGAGGGGGCAGACTTCTTTCCATGCTCATGCATGCAAGGGTCAAATGTGTATGCATGTTGTTAAAGAAGAGCGGACTTAAGCAACATGTGGGCAAGGACAGTAAGGATAATAAGAAACACCACGTGTGCAGAGGACGGAGACAACGCAAGAGAGAAAAAAAAAAGTGCATCGTATGCTAGATAATCTGCTGTGAGAGGGAAGGAGTAATTCACTGTGGGGACAGAGGTTAGCCACAACAGAATTAAATGTCACAGATTTGCCCAGGTAATGATGCCTACTCTTAAAGAATATAACCTGCCAAGCTGTGCAGAGCAGAGCAAGACACTTCTGAAGTCTCAGGGTACTTGGTATTAACAGCTTGTGAACTGTTATTACTGAGGTTTTGCTCAGTTCTTGCCTCAGCAAAAAGAGGAAAAATAAGCCATCCCAGGCATCCTACATATTTGTCACCCTGCAGTTTCAAGACCCACTGGGTGTTCTCCGATCAGAGTCTAGTCACCCAAACTCCCACTAGGAGCCCTGGAGGGTCACAGAATCAGCAAAAGTAAGCATGCTCGGGGTCTTTAAACCCCCCTTTCTAATCATAGTCTCCAATCGCTAGGTATGTTCCTGTATGCCAGGGCAGGGCTCCTAAGAGCCAAAATTTCACTTTAACTTCCCCTTGCTCTGCCTCTACCACATCTCTTCTTATCAAGAAAGGAAAGTCACTTTGGTTTGGGGATAAATTTGGAGGAGTTGAGAGAGGGAAGCAGCTAATTCTTATCGTAAACATGAGATCCTACTTTGGATAACAAGCTGTTGGAAGTAGAAGTCCAATACATTTGCAAAGAAAAGAAAGCGAGAGCTATTGTAGAACAAAGAGTTAATCATATATGTTATTGGTTTGCCTAAATTTATAAGCTAACCCATGCAGACAAAAGGTAAGATTGACTATGCAAGGGGAAAATAAGTGAGAGCTTTCCGAAAGCCTTCCAGCAGGCTGGCAAATTGCCTTAACCGCGGTATAATGCAGCCAGAATAAAAGTGTTCTGCAGTATGTTAATGCGCATCTTTAATGAAAGGTGTATCATATTAGTTCCCTGAAACTAATTCCTAACTGAGGCTTTTCTCTCCTCCCAAGGGGAGCTAAGGCTTGTAACAGCCATTTGTGGCAGATGTTTGTCTAACCTGTCCTTACACTGACAGAGAGCACAAGGTCTCCGTGGGCAGTCTATTCCAGTGCTTAACTATCCTTCCCATTAAAAAGTTTTTTTTTCCCTTATGTCCAACCTAAATCTTCTTGCTGCAATTTATACCAGGAGAGCATATTTCCTTATTTTTCTACCTGTGCTCCTTTCAATGTTATCAGGTCAGTAAGATATTTATAACGCAGGGGAGTTGGTAGTCTCATTCAGTGGATATCTTGTATGCTACACTGGGAAAAGCAACTGCCTGTTCAAATGACCAGCACCCAGTCTCAGCATTTACAAAATCCATACCCAGATGGGTAGTATGGACAAGTACAAGCTACTCCCATGAACTTCCAAATTGCCTGTTCCAGCCAGGGCAGAAGCCAGCCTCTGAGCTCCTCCTAGTATGCCAAGGCAGGACTTTAAAACACAAGAGCATCCGAAGAAACCTCTAACTGATGTCAACACGTGGAAAAACAAAACCTCCTAGAAATTTGGCTTTCAAGGACTAGGCGGCAGAATACAATTCTGGATAAAACCAGAAATGTTCAGATACATTTCTTAGGCAAGATGCTTAGAGGCATTGTATTCGTATTTGGGGTGAAGGTTCAGGAGAAAGCCTGAACCTTCAGGTGCTTGTTTTTAACAGGCTGCAGGAAAACTATGTCTGGGCAAAATCTTTTCATAGTTTTTATTTCATTCAGGCTCCCATTTGCACCATGCCTTGCACCACTCTCTCTTCATTTACAATCTTCTCTCAATTCCTGCCAGTCCTGCTATAGAAGAAACAAAGAAAGGAACAAAAGGGATTTGCTTTCATTTACGGAAGAAAGACCATTCCAAACTCACTTAGGACTTGAACTGCTTTCTGCATTTCCCCAAAATTCAATGTTTCCTCCCTTATTACGATGGGTTTTTTCAGAGAGCTGAGGGGCTTGTTCATTCCGGTGGGGAAGCACTAAGGCAACGACACAGAGCATGAATTGGAAGCCAGAAATTCCCGATTGCACCGAGGACCTCTGGAATCTGATGTGCACCCTTGTGCCTCCACTCCACATTGTGTACAGTGAAGATAATGGTATGTTTTTCACCTCTGGGGTGCACTGAGTGGATAAACACAGAAAAGGCCATGAGGCTTACAAATAGTATGGAAATGAGGAGATACACACACATGTGTAGAGCTCGATGAAGGAACATATACAGCATGTATCTGCGAATGGTGTAAATGTGAAAACTTCCTGTCTTTTATCTTTGCTGTCAGATAGTTAACTGGAAAAAGCTTATGTAACTTTTACACCTGATTTTAATACATGAAAAAGGGAAGATCAAATATAGAAAAGGTAAAGGTAGGATGTTGGGCAGCAGGCAGAAAATAGCAGTGTTATTGGTAACATAGCTGATGGAAAAGCATACCTAACCCCTCTGGGAAGGAGGGAGAGTCCAGGGAGAAATAAGAGTCTTGTCAGTACAATTTGTACAGATCCTGAATGAGGACATGGGAAAACCAGAACAACTGGGCAGGACCTGAAAAGGGCTACTGTAGGAATAATAGAAACACCATAGAAATAGCAATTATAACTGGGACACCGCCAATGGAAGTATGCACTGCTCAGGATACATAAATGTAAAGGTAAACCTGGGGAATGCTGTTGTAACCTTAATGCTGCCGTAGACCGTGAAGAAATAAATCATGCATAAATAAGTGGAATCATTTGGGACCGAGATAGTTTTTGGAAGGCTGGTGCAAGATATTCCACCAGGACTGAACTACAGAGATCTACTGTAGCTCCACAGGCTTGGCTTTCGGTCTGGGTAAGGATGTCATTACTGTTATTAAAGAGAAATTTTATCAGGAACTAAGTCATTATGGGAGACTTTAGCTTCATAAAGATAAGGTGGAGAACAAATGCAAATTTTAACAGCAGCACCCTGATGTCTTTTTTTCTGGATCTGATAGTTGATACATTTCTTCACCCCCAAATTACGCAACAGCCAATAGGTTGTGCTGTTTTACACTCGGTTTGGGCAAAGCAGCAACGAACCTTACAGAAAAGCTAGGTATCAGAAATAACCTTGGATTGAGCGATTAGGGGAACAGAGAGCCTGCCTTAAAGGAGGAGATTAAAAAGCTTGTTTAACCTAGATAAATGAAAGCCAAGAGGGGATATGACTGCTCTGTATAAATAAAGGGGGGATAGATACACAAGGGAGGACGAAAAGGTTTTTTTAAGCAGAAAAACAATGTTGGTGCAAGAACAACTGGTGAGGAAATTTGCCTTGAAAATAAGATGGATTTTAACCATCAGAGGAGGGAAGTTCTGGAGCTGCTGCCTGAAAGGAGCTGTGAAAACAGCTAAAATGGAGTTGAGAAGAAGCACAACTGGTTTGTATAGGGCTATATATGATGTTGCTTCCTAGAGCAGCAGGGATGGGACCAGGTGAGCCTTTCCAGTCCAGTGGCCTTAAGTAAGCAGAAGCAACAGTAGGAATTCCTCCGTGGAAAACCTTTTCTCCTTGACTTTTCAGCCTGCACATGTCAAAACTCAGTCATGATATCTCTGTCCCCCAGCTAACTCATATAAACGTGAAGACTCATGTTATTGATATCTCCACCTCCTAGGCTCATTCAGCAGCAAAACCTTCTCCAGTTCCCTGATAACAGAACATTCCTCTTAGCCTTCACCCAAGCTGGTTATGACTCTCACATTTGCAGTGCTGACATCACAGCCATTACCAAATGTATAATTCCTGTGATGCTACAGGTCCTCACATAAGGCTGGGCTACAGCAGGTGGAGAAGAGATGCCACAGAGAGCAAAAACCTCCTGTTTACAGACACTTAAGGTGATTAATTAGCCACATCAGCCAAAGCAGACAAGAAATGGTTGTGAATGCTCCACATGCAAAATTAATTAACACAGAAACAACACTCCTTCCTGAACCTCAAGTTCACCTTCCACAACCACCTGGGGAAGGCTGCTTTCTTCACTGCACCTGCAGAAGCAAGAATTGCTTCTAATAGCCTTTCAATTAAACATGTAGGCTGCAGGAGATGGTGGAATTTTCTTCCCTCTATATTTATACAGCACCTAGCATATGCCAGAGAGAGGCTTGGTTTAGAATACAGACAGGGTGAAGTACTTGCTCTTGCTTTACAACTCATTCTGGGAATAAAAGCTCTTTGCAGAAACAGTCTCCCAGCTCACTGAGGTCTGGCATTTACACAGCTCTTGCCATTTTTGCTGAAACATTTCTTTCCTGGTGCATTTATATGCTTTTTGCAGTTGCTGAGGTCCTGTCCCCTGCCATGATTAGCCTGAGAAGGTTAATAAGATATACTTTGAGCACTTCTGACTTCTGCAAATTTAGTGTACTATGGAGCTCCATTGGTGTCACAGAAAGGTCAGAGCTGTGAGAATGCCAAAGCGTTTGCCTTGGCAGATCATTCCTCCAAACCAGAAGGTACCAAGAGATTGCTACGGGCATAAAACCAGCCAGGATCACCCAATAGCTCCCTCTGGGAGATGACAGCAGCCTTGGCAATAGTGCTAACTTGGTAGCCCGGGATGTGGTTCATCCAGGCAAGGCTGGCTCATGCAGGAGCAGCATGGTTTCCAGGGGGACGTATTTGTTCAAGGTCCTCACTGCTACCTGATGGACGCATAACCACGATTTATGGAAATGCAGACTGCAATCAGCACAGACGTAATTAGGAGACATGAGGAGAGAGGTTAGAGGAAGGTGTTTGTGGCAGTGTGGGCTGTGATCTGAGCAGGCTGGAGGATGTAACTCAGCAAAGCTGTAGCCGTGAGGCGGGGAGGGTGTGTGTGTGCGCGCAAATCAGGTGTTAGGATTTTGAAAGAAGAATTAGAAAAAAAATTGTATCTTAAACACCGCAGACTGACTATACCATCCAACATAACCCACCTCCAGCTAACAGGCAGTGACAGCACCTGACTCAGGCTCCTACTTCAATAATGTTGCATCCTTAGAACAATCATGCCCTTCTAAAATGACTCTGTGTGAGGACAGGGGAGCTTAATACAACGTTCTAAACTCCAGCAACATCAGTCTATTCTGAATCTGGTCTGGGAAATAAAATCTAAAGCCAGGGAGTTTATACTGCTCCTATCATTGCTCATCTAAGGTGAAAGGAGGTTTCACCTTGAGCATCTCTACTGCTCTCCTCTGCAGAACCATGGGGCAGGGGAAAATGCAGCAGCGATACTGGTAAGATTGCATGTTTTGTATCACAGGGGATTTGGGAGTCACAAAGCTTTAAAGAAAAATGTATTTTTATGCGCATGTATAGGCATCTAAATGCTTTATGAAAGCATTTTGCGGTCTCTAGGAGTGCATCCGCATTGTGCAGGTGTGTGTCTGCATCCAGTACGTGTCCATGCATGTAATGCCCTATCTAATGATTTTTCCCCTTGGCTTTCCCTGTTGAGCGCTGGGCTTCAGTTTGCATTTTGCTGAGCTTTCATTTCTTTCACTCAGACTTTTTTTCCCCCTAAAACATGTTACACAGAGGGAGGGATAGGCATGCCAATTCACACTGCAGTCTGGGAGATGGTTTAGAGCTTTGGCTGCTAAGTGGGTCCTGTACAGCAGCGCACAAAACCTGGACATGTGTTCCCCTGTGCAGTGACACCTACTCTTTACACAGAGTGAATACGTCTCCCAGCATCTTGGGACCTGAGGCTGAAGGAATGTTTAAAAATACAGATCCAGAGGAAGGCCAAAAATGTTTCCTTGTGCTGAGAAAAGCTAAAGGTTGACGCAGGCCCTGGCAAGGTCAGGAGAGGAGGCATCATGGAGAGAGAGGGTGTGGGCTGCCTAAAGCTCGCTGTTTTCCGAGCTGTGCGAGCAAGACCAAAGGCGCCGCTTTGAAAAGCATCTCCGAGAACATCAGAGATCCTTTAACTTTCACCGGGGGGTGTCGTAGCGGGTGAAACACCTCCCCACCCCGCATACACCAGCCAGAGCCCCTGCCCTCGGAACAGCAGCCCTGCATTGCCCCCGTGCAGCGACGCACGCCTCCCGAGCGAGGCACAGGCTGGCATGGCCGCATGCACGCCCCTTCACGGGGAGACGCAGGGTGCTCAGCTCTTCTCTCGCCGCGAAAGGGGAGGAACACGCCTCCTCCAGAGGAATTACTGCGCACGTTGGGAGCGGGATTTCAGCCGAGGCAGTTAGAGAGCTGCACGCCCCTGTTCCTTTCCTCTCCCACCACTGAGAGCTCTGGGCAGGTGGTCACAGATGCTGTCCCCGCTCGCCGCACACCCTTTGTCCGCATCCTGGCCCTGGATTCACACCGGCATAGCTATAGCCAGCCCCACCGCCTCCACACCTTCGGGGTGCGTGTCTGTACCCCCTCCCCCAAACCTGGCACATGGCGGGGGGCCTCGTGCGCTGCACCGGGGCCGTGCCAAGGGGTAGCCAACTGAGCCACTGCTCCAATTTGTCGCTAGATCTCCAAACTGAGTAGAAACACCAGCTCTGCTCTGCGCTCTGGTTCTCTGCCAGGTCTCTTCACTCAGGTTTGCAAAGGGGCCAGATGGGAGGCAAAGCTGTGGGATAGGGGCAACCAGGGACACCCTTGCTGCGTTCCTTCTATCCCGTGTGTGGTTAAGGGGGCTGCTCTCTGGCATCCTTGCACCTTTTCTTATCCAGAGTTTCCCTTGCCTGTCTCTATGGAGAAGACATGGAGATAATCCCATGCCCTGACTCAGTTTCTCCCTCCCTCCTCCTTTCTTTTATTCACTCAGGTGCTCCCCAATAAACACAGGGGTCAGGGGATGATGGGGGGGGAAGCAGAGGCAGAAGACAGCCCCAAACCTCACCTGGGTGAGCAGAAAGGGACGGCGGTCCCTCATCCCCCAGCTCATCAGTCCCCCACCTCCTGTCCAGCTGCGGTCCTGCTCCCGTCCCTGGTGTGCACCCATGGACACGGTCCCCACTGCACAGAGCTGTCTCCTCACTGCTGCCTCCATCACGTCCTCAGCCTGCTGCCCTGCTGCCCCCGGGGGTGCCAGGACCGGCCACGGGATTGAGACCAGCGCAAGCGGTGGAGAAACCTGCAGGGGTGGCAGAGTAACTCACGGTGTGATTTCCCCCCCATCTCAGCTCCCACTGACTTAGAGCTGGGCTGGGTGGTTTGTTCCCATCCCAACTGTGCCCAAATGATAGCCTTAACTCTGTCCTGAAATGAAGTGCCGGCCCAAACCACAGCAGTGTCAGCGCTGCACGTCTCCGCCAGCAGCAAGCATTGCGGCGGTACTTCTGCCGGTGCTGCTACAGACCAACCTGTCGTATGGGAGAGGCTGCCAGACCAGCCGGGGCTCCCAGGAGCTGGTGTGGGCTGTGCTTCCCAGCTGGAGACTCCTGCCTTAGGAGCCTCTCTGGTGAACGAGGGCTCCAGAAGGAGAGCCCACAAGCTGCGGGACCCCCACCTGACCCACCGCTACAGCCAAGCACTGGGCTTTGCTTGAAAAACCACGGTGCTCTGCTGTGTTTGGGCAGAGCATTCGACAAGACCCACCAGCTCTACCTCCACCGTACGGAGAAGCCGCGACCCGTGGACAGAGCCCACCAGCGGGACAGCAGGTTCGCTGCACCCGTGGGCATTCCTGCCGCGCCGGCTGGAGCCAGCAAGCGCTCTGTGAGCAGCAGGGAGCGGCTCTGCCAAAGATTTCGCTCCTTTCACATCCCATACACAGGTGCAGACACACACACACGCAGAGAGGTACCCCCAGCAGCAGTTATCCTAAGCTGATCTGGGCTTGGAGTCCCGGCAGAACTGCCAAGGGCCCAGCTGAGGCCATCTGGGCTGCAAGTCACCTCTGTGCAAAAGGAGTACAATCAGACCTGAGCATGGGTAGAGAGGGAGGTAACCTTGAAATCAGTGATTTGGGAAGGAGAGAGGAAGCTATATATTTGCCAAGCCCAGCTAGCAAAGAAGGGTTAAGCCAAGGACTGCTTTCTTGAGAGCATGGCCTTAGGGAGATAAAATCCTCCCTTCTCTCAGCCCCGATGGACCTCAGGCACACCCATTTTTCAAAGATTTGTCTGTCATTTTTTGCCTAAACACGTCAACACAAAGCAGATCTTGTGCCATTCCCTTTCTGCAGCCTAAAAGTAGGAGAACAGGCATGACAGAGGCAGTCTTGGAGTCACACAATGAAGGTAAGGCTCTCAGCAGGCTGCAAAAGGTCTTTTGTGGCACACGCAAGCCCACACGTGGAATGACTTCTCGCAGTCTGAAATTAGCTGGATGATTTCATATGTGTATTTAAATGTGTGTGTACTGTGTAGTTACCTCTATTATAAGGGGAGCAAGTAGTAAGCCTTTAATTAGGCTCTCTGACACTTTCCATTACGAGAGTCTTCAGGCCGGTTCCCTGAGAAAAGCCAACATCGCCATGTTTTGCAACAAAAAACCCCGAGGCCAAGGACATGATTTTTACTTTGGCCCATCAAATTTCATTCACTCTTAACTGCATTATAAACTGTTAAATAATCATCATTTCTTTTCTGTCACTTTCTTGCAGAAATCCTGGCAGACAGCCCAAACAGCATCTGAGCATAAACGTTTTAAGAACTAAGCCCATCAACCCAGTAAATCAGTGGGGACATCCCCACCAGTACCACAGTCAGTACAAGGAACACCTCAGCTTTGGCAGAGCAAAGGAAAGGCAAAAGCCTGATCAGGCTGCCCACAAAATGGGGACAAACCATCCAGGTTCTCCTCTCTCTTTTAAATGCACCTCACTGTGAAAAGGTCACTTGCACTCCATGCAGAAGAAAGGCAAACCAGTTTGAGCTGTCATGACTGTCTGTGGAAAAAGTAGAGGTTAGTCACTGGGTTGAGCAGTGAGGCTCCGTGCTGAAGGCTTGGCATGCATGAGAATGAACAATGTATTTCTACGGAAAAGATTTGGGGTTTTCCCCTTAAAAACAAAACAAAAGAAAGCACACACACAAAAAAGACCCATAAAACAAACTACACTAAAGGAATTTTACTTAGGTTGAAATATTAGGAAATGGCAGGTTTACAGTTTCCTTTTCAGCCTTTCCTCCATCCTACTTGTGTGTGGACATTTTGATTCAAGTTTTAATTAACAAGTGCATGCAACTCTCTCCACGGGGTCCCTGCCTCAATCCTTGTACTGCAAAGAAACCTGAAGAAGCAGAATTAAGGTGGCCCGGGAAACAAGACTGGCATTTCCTAGCTTGACTTCACAAGCTAAAAATGAAATCACTGTTCTTTTATTTTCTGTATGTAATTGGTTATACAGCTTGAATATGCACGAGCTCTTACAAAACCAATAAACAGGCCAAGAAAGTATCAACGAAGATGGAGAAAGAGCTATCCATGAATCACCAAGCACTGGCAGAGGAGAGAGGAATAAAGAAACAGCGATGGACAGCGAACCAATCAACCAATGTAGAGATTATGCAATCCCATTTTATGATAAAAGAAGCAGCATTGACCTTGCCAAGGGGTTGAACGAGGTGAAGACAGTAGAAGCCAAATCAGAAGGTAGCATTGGAGAGAGGTGGAAGTGGGTGAAGCTGGCAGGTCCCTCACGGTCGTGGTACCCAGAAGGTGAAAGGAAAGTAAAGCACTAATCAGGCAGACTATGCTGCAGGCGGGTTTCTCCCGTTACGGCAATATGCCTGTAACAGGCTAAGGGAGAGAGAGGGCTAGTCTGCATGGGAGGCATGGACAGGACCAAGCTGGTCTGGTCTGTGTAACCTTAAAGTAGAAGCATGAGGGTGGGGGTAGATGGCATGGGGACACCAGGCCAGTTACAGTCCAGATGCTGTCTAGCCACATTAGCCCAGCAGGGCTAAGCTGAGAGCCGAGGCACTTTGCCAGGCTCGCGCAGCTGCCTTGCACCACACCATGCTGCTGCGTCCCCATGGCGCTGCTCTGCACGGCATGGGTTTACCATCACAAGTCTACGCCAGCGCAGGCAACTTGTAGCTGGGTTTCGCAGGGCAAACTTGCCCCAGGCAGCTGCAGCAGCTGTGCAGAGCGCAGATGCTTTCTCCCCAAATGTCCAGGAGCGAAAGGACCCAAGTGCTGGCTGTAATCTTGTCCTGTGCTTTTACTCTGTGACCTTAAGCAAGGCACTGAAGCTTCCTGAAGCTCAGTTTTCCCTCTATAAAAGGCTCTTAATAATCCATGCCGCATTGCAAGGAGGATGAACAGGGACCCAACGGCTGGGAGCAATGACAAAAGTCAGTCTAGTAAGGAGATGCCTCAGCTCATCCACCCTGGAGGAAATCATGCAGCTCAGGGCTGCACCTACAACATCCCCATGCCCCACATCAGAGGAAGGAGCTTTGCCGTAGAAGGGTGATGGTTACCGCAGAGCGGCTGTGTGCACCGGCAGTCAGCAGTGGAAATTGTCCTGATTAATGACAGAGCGGCAGTACAGCAGGTCAGGCATGTAAATCGACAGTTGTAAAAGGAACAGTAGGATTTTATACGGTACTCGCTAAGGACTAGTTTGGGAGCAGGAGATTAACTGAAGCTCGAGAGCACATTCTTGGGTCCTCTCCAGCTGCTCTGGAAGCCGAAGTGGCACAAGTGACCAGGCAGCTGTCTTTCCTGGCTCTCTGAAGACACCTTCCCTGGAAGAGGGAGCACAGCGATGCTGGAGCTGGCACAGCAGCGGTCAGCCCTGCCCCTTCCAGCCTCCAGGAAGCAGACCCACCTCACCTCCCACACAACATAAAAAATCAGCTGAGGCCCGAGGCCCCAGCTCTCCGCCGGCGCTCTGAAGCAGCCTCTCTGCCACCCCAGGACCCCATCCAGTAGGTCTCCACGCACAGAGGTGAGATGTGGGTGGGCGGGAGGCTGCAACCTCCCCGGAGGGCAGGATCGCGTCTCCTGTCCTGCCCTCCTCGGACCCCCCTCCAAGGACGCTCCCCAGCTGCGGCGGAGAGCTGTGGATCGCTAACGCGGTGCTCTCGCACACGGAAACGGAGGCAGCCTCCGCGCCCTGGGCAAGGACCGAGCCTTGGAGAAGGACCGGCTGATGGCAGTCCTCAGCGATGGGACAGGCACCGCGGGGGGGTGTCCTGCCAGGTGCAGAGCAGCCCCACGGCCAGCCCGAGGCACGTACAAGTGCAAATTTGCCTCGGCGCCAACTTTAGCTCTGCCTGCTTTTCTGCTGTGCCAAGAATATCCAGTAAGCCAGGCCTTACCCTTCTTGCAACAGAAAAGATCGTGCTTACGACTGAACATTTATCCCTTCCAGTCTGCTGATTATTTCACCAGGCAACCTTAATGTTCCATTAATATCAGTCTTTGTGGAGCTAAATATATACACTAAGCACATATACAAATACATATAAATACATCTCTATCTAGCAGAGAATCCAATTAAGTGAATATGTTACGCCTTAGCAATTAATGAATTCAACAAGCTGAGCTGCCTCTTGCATATGATTAAAGTTCAAGCAATATCAATCACAACAGCAAAAAGATTCCAGATTTTCCTACGTGCTATCTACAAAGAGATTGTTAACACTTAAATCAATGGGCAAATTCAAGTATGTTTGCAAACCTCGGGAAACTCATCTTCCCAATGACACACAGCCTGTCCTTCAACTCATGGTAGCCTGTTCTTGCATGCAGCATCTCAGACCATTCCTGCTTTCTTATATATCTTTCTGCAGCATTTTCTGGATGGCAGATCTGTAAAAATGCTGGTGTCCTATGGGTCAAAAGAAAGCAAATTCCATGACTGAACAGAGCTGACTCTCTAATCACTTGACTGCTGCAAACGCTTTCTTCCTCTTTGTGTTCAGTTGCCAATTTTTTGTCTGTGTTTATATGCATGTAAGTGTGTGTTTGTGTGCACACGTGTACGTGTGTTCTTTTGTACGTTCATCTTTTTCCAGGACAAGGCTTTTTCGTGCGGTTTCTGCCTCTCAGCAATAGATAACACTGAGCCCTCGAGGGACTGCTCATTCCCTCCTTCTCTCACAATACCCCTCCTCTGAATTCATAAGACATTCCCCAGGGGTGAGTTCTACATAAATAAATATTTAAGTAGCCACTAAACCACAGAAGATGCAGAAAAGCACAGAGGTACTTGGCTGCAGTATTCAGGGCACAGAGGGGAAAGAACAGAGGCATGGCTTGGAGGGTTGGGAGAAGACAAATGATGATGAGAATTTGAACTGGAAACACAACCGTCCCCTTCTCCTCCCTGACCTGGCCAGCACAGCAGGTTGGTTTTCACCCTGAGACCAGAGCTGATATAATACAGGTCTATATAAGTACAGCTGCACAAATCCAAAAAAACAAGAATGTGCCTTATTAGGAGGCTAGTAGAGGAAAAAGCCTTTAACTGAGGCACCAAGGACACAGCTAAATAACTGTACTTCTAATGCTGAGTCTTTTTTACTTTAGCTGCTTCATTGTTCTCCCACTTTGTTGTCACGCTCCAGAAAGAGGCCTCGAACGCCCAGGAGCAGGTTGGAGGCTCCTTTCTGGGGACCAGTTCGGTCTGTTGCAGACAGAGGCCAGGCCTGAGCCCCCCAGTCCTGGTCGCTCCTTCGCCCCCCGAGCTGGGTACCAGGAGGGACAGCTGGCCGCCCTCCAAACCCCTGCAACTGCTCAGCCACCCTCATCCCTGCTACATGGCTCAGCAGAGGCTGTTATCATACCAACGGCTCCTTCCAGGCTCACCAGCTTGTGGATCCTATACCCATGCAGAATTATTTGTGTCGACGCCCACAGCACTAGAGATTTCACAAGTCTCTATGAGATATTGAAAAATAAAGTTTGGATCTTTTCTAGACTACTTGAGAAACACTGGTTTGAAAGTGGGTATTATACAGAATAGGGTATAAAATTGGCCACTTACATCACGCATGTCAGGTGGTAGTTTGAGGGGTAATAGCCATATAAAATATGCCATACCCTGGGAAACCACACATTATTTGTATGCTTCCCAACATATCCCGAAGAGCTAAAAAGACCTCAGAAAATCCAGTCAAGAGCCAGTTTCTTGCCAAGCTGTGGGAGCACACACACAGAGCCCACAGCAGGCACCGGCAGACTTGAAGGACCACTTCCATGGTCAGCGTAGGACATTTTTTGTGCACTGGCATGCAACTGCCGGAGGGTGACGCTTCAGAGAGATTTGGAGATCTTTCCTTCAGGAGTATGTCCCAGATTTGTCACTTCCCCAGAGAGGCAAAAAGGTCAAGGAAGGCCCCCTTTCAGGTTTACTAGTTTTATTTTCTCCTCTAGGTACAAAGGTGCTGGCTGCTATTCGAGTTGTGGTAGGAAGCAAGCCATCAATGAAAGCTTTGGGTCTAAAGTGAATGCAACCAGCCAAAGCCACTTCTTCCCTCTGACTCAGCAATTTCTGCAGGTTTTCTTCTGCCTCAGCAGGGTGTTCTATCACCATTTTACCCTGCTCCACATTAGTGTCCTTTGGGGAAGGGAGACACTGTGGGGAAAAAGCTCCTTATTCATCATGAGAAAATAACGTACCCACCCTGCATATAGACATCAAAAACCCCAGCCTTTGCACATACGCAAACAAGTGGGCTCAACAGCAAGGAGAGAGGGGACAGTTTCTTACGTGACCTCTGTGCAGTAAGTATAAAGAAATGTACCTTCTCCCCTAGGCAGCCTTCTTGCATACAGGGAGAAGCGCCCTGTCTCAGAAATTTGAAGAGTGAACCAGCAATATCCACCAGAGCAGTAGATGGAGGTGCCCCGTCACTGTGATGTCTACCACTGAACATGAGAGACCAGCCCATTCCTTCCACCCATTCCCACTTCTCTGTAAGCAGAGTGGAAAATGAAAACACCCTTCCCACAAATAGTCATCCAGATGTCAAAGCATAACTGCATTTGCGCAGTTGGAATCCCTTGGGATTTTTCACCCCACACAGCCGTCACAGCTGATGATTCCCCGAAGTGGCTGCTGCATTGTCAGGCTCCTTGCAGTGTGCTTTCTCTGTGGCATCAAGCCCTTTACACCCATCGCCTTCTCCCTGTCTGTGATTACTGCTGCCTGTCAGCGCTGCAGTAAATATGAGTATATTTCCAGGTCTCTCACTTCTCACTTTACAGAACTCTCTCTCCTAAAAAATGCAGACTTTCCAATCAGGGCAGACACTAATATAGAGAGCAAACAGGAATTTTTGACAGGTTCACCTGCTCCACTCACTATGCATGAAATTACCTGCATCTAAGAACTTTTTTCTGCTTCTTGCACGAGGTTATTGCACTTTTCCAACTGTGACATTGTAAAGCTGTTCTCATAGACGCCTATGATCTTATAGGTTAAGAAAAAGTCGGGTCTCATGAGAGCTGGACAAGGTACCTCCAAAAAACCAGAAGTCTGATGATGTACAGCAAGCAGTGCAGCAGGACTGAGTGAAAGAGAGCTCGGTGCTCCAACTTCTGGGTGTAGGAAAGCAAACTCTGCTGCTGGACCTACTGACTTTTTTGAGGGGAACACAGCCAGGTTCCTGACTCCACTTTGTCATCAACGATGCAGGTCTGAGGCATGGGATTAGGACCCAGGTCTGTTGACCTTCACAGACTATCATGATCCTGCTCTCTACCTTGCTCTAACATCTTTTCACTTTGCCTGTGACAAATGCCTCTCAGCCCCCCACTCCCTGCACATCCATTCAAAAGGCTGTTTCAGAGATCATTTGCCTGATATCATCTTTCCCCTTTCTTTTCAGTCTTCTTTTCCTCCTTTCTCAGCTGCACCAAGTGCCTCTTTTCCAAGCCACTTGATGATGCTTCTAATCCCTCAGTCAGTAACAAGATGTGAATGCTGACCTGCTCCACTTTCTTCAGTAACTTTTCAGAGACCCACATAGCTTTCTTCAGTTCTGGCCTTCTTCTTGAGGGTGGTCACATAAATACCAGTGAAGTTATTTCATTGCTTTTCTTCATACCCTACCCTAAGTCTCAAATTTGCCCAGATACCTGCAGATAATTTGCAACAGTCAGGCTGCTGATGTACTAAGCTTATAGTCCACAAAACTTACAAACCCTCACCCATTTCCCCCTCGTATTGCCCTATCAGATCAATGCAAAAATGTTCTCTGCCATCAGTGGATAGAATATGCCATCTCTTAACAGACTTTCCGTAAAGTATGCACAGCAAGAAAATCCTGTTCTTAACTTGCCTGTTTTTCCTGTGCATTGACTCTCTCATCTGTCTACGTGACCATGTTTTCTCAGCTGATACTTACACAGTAAGTGTTTAGTGGCTACAGCCATCATGTTGGTCTCTCTGAGCAGCTCCCAGCACAATGGGGCACTGGATAATGGCAGGCCTTTTTGGAGACTACAGTAATACAAATAATCAAAATAACCATAAGCTTGTTCTGCACTGTTCATCAATCAAACTAACCAGGGCTGCTTTTTTGCAAGACAGAGAATGATAGCCATATTGCAAGCCTAGTGCTATTAATTACAGTCTTTGTTTCCCTAGCTACCCCTCCATTTTCACCTGTTTCCTAAACTGCCGTTTAGAATGGCTTTGCACTGATGAACAGCTACCACATCTCATCCCAAGGAGGTATGGCTGCATCTCTACAGAGGGCAAAGTGATCTCTGCGAACAGAGCTCATTCAGAGAGAGCTCAGGGACCCCCTAGCCTAAGGCAAAATAGGAGGTCTGCAGTGTCACAGATTTGCCTCTGCCTGACCACTGCAAGATCAGAGATGTGAAAGTCTGTCCTGAATTTATATAAGTCATTTATATATATTTAATCACAAATGAAAAAATGTCAGAAACTCAAGAAACAGATTTCTATTTTCCTCCATTCATACCACAAAGCCTGTCTCCCCATCCTTCCATCCCCCTGTCCCAGCACAAAACACACCCTCTAAGACACTAGCTGCTCACTCCATGCATCTGACAGACTCTGATTAAACTTCCAGATAATAACCTTGCAAGGCAGAGCCAAACTTGCAGCAGTACAGGGTGTTCTCCTCATTGGCTCCCAAAAATAGTTCCTTGCCAATAAGAGTCAATCGGTTCAGGCTTTGCCAACCCGCACTTCTGCTGTCCCCCCTCATCCCAGGGGCTGCTGACACAACTTGTCCCCTCCAGAAGGGTTGTGAGACGCTAAATACAGCCAAGAGTTGTGCATTGGTTGCTGAAAATACCCCAGGTTTATAATATTAATGTAAACCAGGCTTCCACGGGTCCTCCCTGTCTCCACTCCCTGGTATAAGGGAGATATGGGAATCCTGGACTGCAACAGCTGTGGGACAGCATTTGTGGACTTTGGTCTACATCTTCCACAACCTCCTAAGACCTAGTGGCAATGACCATCCTGGGATAGCTGGTTTAGCTTTGTTTCAACAACACCTGCTGCAAGGACTCAGCACGACTGGCTGCAAAGAGGGAGCAGAGGGTGGGGAACATGCAGCTTAAGGGAGCGTGCGATTGCAGACAAGCAGATCTAAAGGGATTTGGAAGGAAGACAACAGGGAGGAGAAAAAAGATCCCATGACAGAAGCAAGCAGAAATGGGCGCTCTTAATACACAAAGATGGAGTGCAGAACTGTCAACAAGCCAAACCAAGCCCAAGAATGGGTCATTCTGGGGACAGAAACCACTCCATTATGCCTTAGTACGGTTCATTTTGATCTCTACATTGCAAAAAACTTACCCCTGACGTCAAGCAGTGAACCTACTCTGAAGTCAATGGAATTGCAGCCACTTATGCCAGAGGTGAATTTGGCTCCCAAAGGACTTTTCTATGCAATGATTTAGATAATGACCCTTCAAAGCTTATGTTGCAGCCGTAGCATGAGAGAGGGAGAAAAAGGGCTAAAAAAGGCTGCAATAGAATAGCCATCTGTCATATCCAAGTCTAGAGCACAGGTAACCCAGGATGGCATAAAGAAGGGCAAGAAATACTGGACGTTAATGAGCACCTCTAACAGTACGAAACAGTACAGATGTGTTAATACAGGCGCCTTCGTGCAAACTGCATCCCAGAATATTTTGCAAAGTTAAATACAAGACAGCAAATGGCATGCAGCATAAAGAATAGCTGGTGCACTGAGCAATCAAGAGGCAGTGCAAATGGCCATATAATTTTGCCTTTTAAAAGCAACTGCATAAAAGCTCATTCATCCATAAAAATGCTGCGTTTCTGTTTTCTGCCTTCCTAGGAGCTTTCTTGCCTGTCCCTTTTATCACCAACTACAGACTTCGGATCTTCTCAAAAGAGTAAGAACAAACACCTGTCCTTCCATGCCAAAATATTGCCTCCACATTTCAAGGTTGGTTTATATAGCTCCTAAGTGTTACCAGACAGGGCTAGTCAGAGTTCACAGGGCCTCAGACTCATAACATATTTTAAAAATACTGCACATGACAATGGGCTATGAATATACCCAACAAAAAAAAGTGAACGTCAAGGCATTATGTGGTGAATACATTTGGAATTTGAAAATTAGGAATGAATGGGATATGGTTTCAGGTGTGGAAGGATAAATTTGTTTCCCACTTCCTTTGAGAAGGCAGAATCTGACACTCTGGCACCCAATGAAATCTAGACATCATTTTAAACACCATGAGATTCAGCCTTCAAAAACTCTTCATCCATGATGTCTGCAAGAATTGCCAGCCCAGCTTACAACAGCTAGTCAGACAGCAAGTTACAAGCACCATTCGTTATGCTATAATACAGGTATTTCACTTCCTCATTGCCCCTAAGATCTCCCACTCTCTCCATATGCATGTTTAGTTCATCTACCTGTAGTGTGCAACATCTCCTTTAAACACTTTGACAGACTGACCTCTGGAAGGTGTTTTTGCAGTGCCTGATATAAGACACCATAATAATAACATGAAAGATGAGAGAGTTGAGATCTGGAAGTCCAAGGGAATTACAGTAGCCTGGATGGAAGAGGACAGAAGACACGCACAAAGCAGCCCAGGAGAGTGGAAGCTGGGGCAGTATCACAGACAGACAAGCTAAATAACTGTGGATGTACACTGGTGATAGATAGGTAGACAGACATACAGATACACACATACAGAAGATGCAGATGAAAGAAAAAGGCAAGGTCAATGATAAGGCCAAGTAAGGCAATAAAGAGCAAAGCCTGGCTTAAAGAAAGAAATAGAAGAGGTAAGAGGAAGCCTTTATCCCTCCTCCAGGGTTACAGATGCTGTGCAGAATGTGGTCTGGCAAACTTTCAACCTCACCTTGAAGACCTCGGCTAACATGCAGCACACATTATGAGTGGCTCTAACAAGTCTTGGGCACAAGTGGCCCCTTGGCCTCGGTGCACCCACTTGTTTCAAGTGGGAGAGATTCCTCGTGAGCCCTGCTCACTTGCGCCTTTCCCCCTTCTTCCCCGTGACAGCCTCCAGTGCCACTGTGTTGACCATGGTCAAAAGGAACTGTACAAACAGACAGGAACCACCTGAACTTCCAACCACACAAATCCCATCATAGAAATTCTTCCTCCATCAGGGACCAGGTAAGAGCGCTGACATAGTCACTGATGCTTTCCCTTAGTGCTGTCAAAGGGGTTGCTGCAAATGGGGAAGCTCTGAGGTTCAGAGTTCGTTGCCTGTTGTCCAGTCTCTCCCCCTTTCTCCCCAGTCCTCTCAATTTACAACTAAACAACTGCAATTCATTAAGTCGCTGCTCGTTTGTCTTATTTTCTACACCCCTAACTATTCTCAGTGCTTCTCCCAGATTTGTTCCAGTTTGTCCAGATCTTTCTTGAAGTGTTGTCCACAGAACTGCACAGAGTTTTTCAGCTTTACCATCACCCAGCAGAGCAGAGAGATTACATCATGCGCCTTGCAGGCTAAACTCCTATTTATACATCCAAGTACAGCATTTGCCTCTTTCTCAACAACACACAATCATGTTCAGCTTGTGATCCTCTTTTATCCTCCCCCCAATCCTTTTCTGCAGAACTGTGATCTAGTTGATCTTTCTCTGCACTGTATTTATGTAGTTCATTATTCCTGCCAAGGTACAATAGTTTGCACTTGTCTCTATTGAATTACATCCCACTTTTTCAGAATGTGTCTCCAATTTGCCAAGATCATTATGAATTCTAACCCTGTTCTCCAACAAATTCACAGTCCCCCCAGCATGCTGTCATCTTCAAATTTGATATGCAAATTCTCCATCCATCACCAAGGCTGTTAAAGAAAACATCGAACTGAACTGAGCACAGGACAGACCCTCACAGAACCCCAGTCCGTGCTCCCTTCCATTTTGACATTCTTACTCATTTTGCATGCATTTGTTATTAGTTCTCCTCGAGACCTTGCTCCTCTAGATTGCTAACAAAGCCTGATGAGAGAGATGGTAAAAACCTTACTGGAGTCAAAGCAGATGACACCTTCAGTTTCACCTCTGTCCACAATGCCTGTTACCCTGTCACAGAAAGATATTAGATTGGTCTGGCATGACTTGTTCTCAACAAATCCTGGTGGACTTTTACAAGTCTCCTTATTGGAGTTTGGTTCATTATTAATTTCATAATTTTTTCTGAGGAACAGGGTTAAGCAACAGTGATTCCATAAATCTACAGTTCCCAAGCTCCCTTTCTCCCTGCCCCCCGCCGCCCCCAGCTCGTTTTTAAAGACAGGCATTCATGTTTCTCCAGTATCTGGCAGATACTACCTGGAACAGCTTTACAGGTATGGATCCAATGCAGTGTGTTCACAGAACAGCCTTTCTGTAAATTTTCTTTGGGAAAAGGGGCAGGTTGGGTATGCGATGTGTTGCTGCAACAGCAGAAAGGAAGATGTTACCTTGTGTTGGGAAACACACACCCTTGCCCTTGTGCAAGTCTCCCTTGTTACGCTGACAGCAGAAGAGAGACTGGCATTAACATGCACCAGACCTCCTGTCCTACAGCCCTGGCCTGCAGCACATCCTGCCATTTCAGCCCTTGACAGCAATAAGCAGTTGAGCCACAGCACCTTAGACCCTATCCGTAGCACCACAACTGTTTTATTCCTTCCTCCCACTCCAGACTTTGTTTTGTAAATATGCCTCTGTCCTGCTCAGCAGCATTCCCAGCTCCTCAGCCCTGCTTACCCTACCCTACCCGTGTGCTCAGCAGGGACTGATGTGAAGCTGATGGCCCGCACCTTCCCTGATGTGACAGTTCTCGCCCACTCTTCGTCCTCCTCCTCCTTCTCCAGCTTCTCTGAGATGTTTCAACCCTGACTTCCCACTCCCTCCCGCACCCGCAGCTGTGTCAGTGCATCTTCCACCTCAATAAAGAGCAGTTAATCCCAGGCAGGCAACAAGTTGTGCAATGTTTCCGAATGATAACCTGGGCCATGGAAACCCAGATGATCTGAGGCCTGCTGCACTCGTTTCACTTGTAGCAGAGGACAGGCTGGACAGCAGTGGTCGGGAAGCAACCTAGTGTGCTCTGGTGTGCCAAGTGGAAGTCAACAGCTGTGTGCTGGGAGCAGGCACAAGCTGTAGGCTGGAAGAAGTCAAGCAGCTGAGACCACTGGAGAAAGGAAGTTCCTCTATAACTACTGAGAGAACAATTAACTGGTATCCTGGGGAAACGGTGCTGTTCCAGGGATGAGCTCTGATGGGCAAAATAGCTTTTTCGTGTACTAAATACCATGTGCACTCTTCAGTGCAGAGAAGGACCCAGGTGCTCATCAATTATTGAGCTTGCTTGAAAAGGCATTTAGGAGAGAGCACGAGAGGCCAGTCTGCAGCTCTACCTCAATCCCAGCTGGGCTGCTCTTAGAAACCCAGCCAGTGAGAAGGGAAGAGAAAGAGGGGAGGGGGGTGGTGGTGGTAGAAAAGTAAGTAAGGGGAGAAAGAGAGAAAAGAGAAGAATCCAGTAGAGCCTTCCCCTTGCCAATGGAAATCATGCATGGTACAGGAAAGGCCTCCTTGCTGCCTTGTAGTATCGCTCCTGTAGTATCACCCCCTTCCTTCCTACTTTCTGGGACGAAAACAGCATCTCCTTTTTTCCTCAGGGTGCAGACCACACCCTCTGAGGCCAGCTCCTAGACTGCAGAAAAGACCTCGAATTGGAGTCAGGTCAAGGCAAGAACACACCGTTGCCCCAGCAGCACTGTCACCACATCCTGATCGCTCTGCTGCCCCAGACCTCAATGGACTTTACAGCTTTCTTAAGAGCTTCCACGTTTACCCAGTTCAATGGACTATGAAACATCCTAGACTCTTCTGTGTCAACTCCCACTTAGGGAAAAAGCCAGCTCTTGCCCCAAATCAACCGCCAACATTCAAACTCGCACCTATCAACACATCTTCACATGGATGTGCAGCAGAAGACTGTCTCCTGAACAGAACAAGACCATGCATTTGCTGCAATTTGCCACGCATGTTGGCCATAGCCAGCACTTAATCTTCATTATAGCTTTGGAGACAAAAATCACGTGTCTAGGTGCAGCTCTCTCAGGAGATCCACAGCTGATGTGCATTCAAAATGAGAAAATGCGAAGAAGTCTCAAGGAACAGCTGCAATCTCAAGGAACATTCACTCACACTCACTCAGAACTTTTCTATTTGTGAACTAGATTTCCTTGGATAAGTCACTTACACCATTGAACAAGCATGAAGCTAAAATTTGAGCAACCACAGAATCATCCTAGCACTAAAAAGTATGTCTTTTTATTAAAAAGAGGTAGTTTTTTCCTTCACAATAACATAACTTGAAAAATACTTAGTAAGGTCAAATTCTAGAGTGCTTTTTTGTTTGAGATTTTTCTTACGATTTTGAGCTTTTGAAGAAACTTTGGGTCAAACACATACCAAAGTAAGAGTATTTTGGATCACCATGACCCCCAAAAGGCAGAGCTTTCCAAAATAGGAACTTGTGGAGGACTAGATACAATTACAGCAGACAATACAAGATGTCTGGAGACATCTTTGGAGACAAATTGCTTACAGTCCAGGAAAGAAAGGAAGTCTTATTTAAAGGAAGTCTTATTTTTTTAATCTGGAGCCTTTAAAAAGTAGCTACAAGTTCCTTTTTTTTCATTAGTGTCTTTTATTTAGGATCATACTTACACGTTTTTGAGACCTAGGAAATAATTT
Organism: Astur gentilis; assembly: GCF_929443795.1. Lineage (NCBI taxonomy): Eukaryota > Metazoa > Chordata > Aves > Accipitriformes > Accipitridae > Astur > Astur gentilis. The sequence goes on from NC_064913.1 coordinate 16,787,607, forward strand.
TCCGCACACAGGAGTATCAGGTTATGGAACTTGCTGTCATAGTGGAACAGTGGGGGACACGGCTTGATGCCGATGAGGAAAGGACTGAGCATTCCCAGGATCAGGAACCATTCCCAAAGTTGCAATGGTAATGATTAGAAAGAAGCAAAGACAAAGAAGCTTGGAGCTGTGGGAGTGGTAAAAACTCTTGTGGTACAAACTATAAATCAAGACTGAAAGAATTGAAGGTGGCGTTAGGCAGTGCGCACACGCACAGAATGAGGCAGTGCTCCACGCCCACTGCAAGGACCAGTATCTCTAATTCACACATAGAAATCCATGCAGGACCAGTACACTTCCACGTGTACCCTGTTAAGCACAGGCAGCCATATGCACACCTACAGCTTTCCGCAGACACCAAACACCACTCACCTGCCCCCTCACAGAACAACATGTGCAAAGTTTTGTCTGCCCTGCAGGCACCTCACTGAAGTGTGCATCTCCTGGAAACACTGGGGAAACGGGTCTAGATTCCCACCCAGTACCAACCACTGCCCGTTCACTGCCATGTTGAGGTTTGTTTCTGGGTTTACATTTGTGTCTTGGGTGCAGCAGCAGGCAAAAGCCAGAGGCTAGCCTGGATAGTGATAAGCATCAAGTAGGACACAAGATTGCTGCATTAGACTTTCACACCTGGCATTTCTGCTGCCTGAGATCTCTGGCCATTGAACAGAAGTCCAGACAGCAGCCAAAACAAGACAGTAAAGAGGACGGGCAAAAACATCAACCCAAAACTAAAATCTTGGGCTATTTTCCCTAAAGACATAATACTGATGGGGAGGCTAGCCCATATAATTATGTTTAAGCCATTTTGCAAGTAAATCTGCCTCTGCTGACTGTCCTGGCCTAAGGGAAACTCTAAAAGAACAGAGCTTTCAACACAAAATTCTGCCAGAAAAGTGCCTGTCTCTAGCACAAAGTTTTCTTTCTTTTCATGGGCCCTAGGGGACCACACACTTAAAATATCCAAGGGACGAGGCCTTGTCCTCTGAGTCCACATCACTGGACACTTAAATAACTCCACCAGCATTTTTAACCATTCTCAGCGTCTGTGGAGGAGCCTGGAATGACAGCCTGGAGATCAAATTCACTTTGCTCTCCAGAGAGCATAAGCAAAAGCAGTCCTACCTTGTTACTGAGAAAATGGGACATCATGTCTTGAACCACTCTGAAGTCTCCCACATCATTTACTGCCAATATTAAAACACAATGAACTCATAACCTGCTGTGGAGACGCTACACTCCTAGCCATGGACAGAAAAGCCTGTAGCATAGAGCAGAGGTTTCTCTGCAGCTGCAGAAAAAACCCCACTATTTCTGATCACCAGTGAAAGCCCCTGATCTGTGTTCACCATGAAGTTAAGTGGCAGAGGTGTTGGACTGAAAATGATCTTTAGGATTTAACATGTTCTTTCAAAAAGTACTTCTCCCTGTCACCCCTTTCCCTTGCCACTGTTTAATTTCAGCTGCCATTTCTCCAAGTGCCTCTTTCTCAGCAGCCAGGAAAGCTGGCTTCTGGGTCCCGTGTGAAGGGGAGGGAAGGGAAATTGTCACAAGGACAGCTCCACCTCTCCTCCCTCAGCTTCTCATGGGGAGCTGTGCACAGATTAAAGATGAAGGACGAGTGAATTGGTCTATACCACATGCCACCCACCACCGACTGCAGGCGTGCTACCAGAAGGACCTAGAGCAATCGAGCGTTGCCTTTGCAGAGGCAGCTGCAGCTTACCATGGTGCTGCAAAACACATAATAAGCAAAGGATGCTTGCCCAAAGCCACAGGTCAGAAGATCATTGATACTCAGCATGGCTTCAGGACAGAGAATTACAAAATGTCAAGACTTTCCTTTTCTCAAGCAAATAAATTTGGTGGGAATGGGGGTACAGAGGAAATTCTCATTCTTGAACAATAAAACTGATTTACCCCAGAAAATACACCCCTTTGTAAACTATATTGTCAGAAGACTGAGGATGGAAATCAAAGTAAATAAAATTTTGTCTCCTTCAGATGGACTTAGAAAAGGGATGATGAAAGAAAGTTTTAGTGAACTTCATCAAAACAGTTTAGGGATTTCCTCTGGGTGTGGCGAACTGTAATGGGTAATGGACATCATTGTGAGCTTTGATCCAAACTCTTCTTCCATAGCCATGGCTACATGACTGCAAGTATCTCCATATGACCATGACATACACGGGAAGGAAAGTGTTGTCTCCACAACACAAAGCACCCTTTCAACAAGTGCTGATAAAAGCAGTCTGTGTAGATCAGTCCATCCACAAGCAAGAAGGTTCCTCTTTCTGCAGCTGCACCAGCAGAAAGAGGAAACTTGACCTCATGCACTGCTGCAGCGCAAGGGCTTGAGGAGCTCCCCAGGCTGCTCTGCTGCTCCTCCCTTATCGATCAAGTCCCATTTCCTGGGACTTCTCCCGGTACAAGCTGTCCACAGCCCATCAGTCATCTTGCTAAGGAAATTAGAAGCATTGTTCTAACGCTGATGAAGGCCAGTTTTTCTGATTGATCCCCCCTCTTTTGAATTCTTGATTAACAAAGGAGTCAACAAATCCCTTGACTCTTATCTGTCACTTTGTACATTCCACATTTCACTGTTCCCTACCTCCCTGCATCCCCTCCAGTCAAAGTGTGTCTTCCCTGTTCACTGCCCTGCCTCCCATTCCTTAGCATTTCTAGTGCTCGCTGTGTGTAAGAAAGATCCTGTGAGAACATTTTCTCCAGAAGAGAAGCCAGAGAAAGAAGGACAAATAGTTTATTAGCCAACAAGGAGGCTCCAGGCACCACAGACGTAAGATTTGCCAAACCTCATAAGATCATTGGTTTTATTTATTTCCCATTCTGTATTGTGTATTATTTCAATCTCTGCAAGTGCAATAGCAATAAAATTGAAAAACATCCGTGGAAACACTTCCAATTAACACAAGGTCAGAAAACGACATTAGAAACCTCCACAGCCCATAAAGAAGAAATACACCCAACACCTCCCTATACTCCCATTCTCCTCAGAAACAGCCTCACCAAACAGGCAGGGAGTGCAACTTGTCTTAAAGGTCAGCGACCTTCGTCTGCATTTTACCAAGGGCATGGAAGAAAGTATCAGTATCTAGCACCCTGTGCCAAGATCACACCACTGGTAAGCTACATGTACAAATCTACAGAATTTTTAGTTCAATTAACCTAGCTAATTTCAATCCAGGCTGAAGCTCAAAGCTACAAAATACTCAGGATGCAAAGCCACAGAGGGCTCTGGTGAACAAATTCAGTACCTTCAGCTGCAGCAGAAACACAAAAGAAGGTAGGTCCACCACTGAAAAAGAAATGTAGGGTCAGTGCATGAGCATTATTCAATGAAATGGCTTAACCTCACTATGACTTTGGCACAGACTCTGTGGCACCCAGTAGCAAGAGAGATAATGACTGCAGCAAGAAGGGCACAAGACACCACAAATGAAATCAAAACAAAGATGCTTTTAAGCAGCTAGTGTGCTTTTTCTTGTCTGCATGTCCAGCACAAAATACATGAGACACTCTGGTACCTGGAGGTCAGCCATCCAGGCTCCTTTCATAGGCAAATTAGAACATTGCCTTTCCTAAGTGCTTTTCTAAGTCCTTGTGGCCTCTTCCAGCCAAGCCTCAGCCTCCAAAACTACCAAAAAGACGCCCCTCACACTCACATGGAGGTCTTCTCCCCTAGACCAAGAGCCCTTGTGTAGACAAGCAGTTACCTCAAACTACCCTGCAGCTGAAGGGAGCAGAATGGAGGTGCTAACAGAAGGTGTGTGCCTGACTCAGCAACTGAATCCTGGTTATTACAACCTTCATGGCTTCCCTGTTCCCAAACGTAGGCTGAAACAGGTGAAGAAAATCAGAGGTTTTCAGCTCTGCTTCTGCACAGGCAACTCAGAAACCATCTTCCTCTGCAAGGAAGCCCTATGGCAGGCAGGCAGGCAGATAAAGGGAGAGCTCATCTACTTTGAAAGATAGCTCTTTGCAGTATCTCTTAGAGTTGCTCGCAGAAGGCTGGTAACCTTTTTCTACAGAGGTCAGGATGATGTCAGAAAATCCTTGAAGCCAGTTCCAGTTTCCAGCGCTGTCAGTATTACGCTGCAGGTAGATAGTTGACTGGCCACGTGGCAGTATTCGGTTCACTGCTCTGCAAAGTGCTGCAGAAGTGGATGACCAGTACTAGCAAAATTCTAAGCAGAAATAACCTTGGTTTAGTCTCTTCCCCAAAATACAAGTTTCTCATCAAGGATGCAGTCGCTCTGCTTTCAACACAGACCTCATGACAGTTATGTAATTTAACCCTCCCCCTTCCAGTCCCTTCTCCCTTTTCTTGGCTGTCTTCGTGTTCTGACTTTGCTGAGCCTTGCACCACTATCCTGTCCAGCACTGTCCGGAGGAACAATGTTGGGAGAGCATGAAAAGACTTCCTGGGCATGCATACCTCACATGAAGACCCAGGCAAGGACTGCCGTCCCAATCCACCAGAGGACAAAGATGGTGCTCAGGCCCCAGAAAGAGGGGCTGGCTCAGGAACTGCACGACCAATTTTACAGCATCAGTATAACTCGGAACAGTCTGGTTTGCAGCAACAGAGCAGCTTCTGGAGTAAAGAAGTGGGAGAGAGAGAGGGTGCAAGGCAGCAAGGAAAAGACACAAGCTTTGCATGACGCTATAGAGGATGGTGTCTAGGTGGACTGTGAGAGAGGCCTTTCAAGAACAGAACACCTCTTTTTTTGCTTTAATTTTTAGAAACCATCTTGCAAAGTTGTGATGCTCTTTACATATTTATCATTAATTCTTATATCTTGTTCCAATAATTTCTCTGTTTTTCCTGCCACACAGGTGTGCCCATGCTCACCATACCCTTCATAAGCCCTCAACAGGGAGAGAGATCGCAGCTTCAGATTTGTCCGGGATCTTGACCTTGAACTGGTACCCATCTCTAGCTGCTTCCTCAGAGATCAAGGTTCAGTTAGTCCCTCAGCGTTTGCACAGCTTTGCATTTATCATTGCAGAACCTTCTGGAGCAGAGAGAGATGGTAATTTCCTCTGAAGGAGGTACACTGGCTAAGAGTATGTTCTTTTTTTAATACCAGAATCATCTGGTTCTTGTTTCTGGCTTCCTGAAACACACAGAAATATCCATTTGAATATAAATGAGAGGAGGTCCCTGACATTGCTTCGCTTGCTGAAAATTTCGAAATAGTATTCAAAAATTTGAGAACAAAAAAGCAAAATCAACTTGTACCCGTTTGTAGCAATAAAAGACTCCACAGCGTCTCTTTACAAACTTCTCAGCCTTCTCACAAAAAGTTGGAGTGTCTCAAGGAAAACAAGCACCTCATATGAAAAATGTATTTTAACTGAAACACTAATTTTTCACCAAAAAACCTTTCAGAGGTTTTTCTGCAAGTTAACTCACTACAAGTTGCTTTTGGGCAGAGTCACTCAAACAGATATGTTTGTGTATGTAAGCCTCTTTCCCAAGGCCTACACTTGAGTATTTTAACACATCATCATCAACAGTTCTTCAGATTACATATCGCTGAGACAAGCCCCAATGAGCATGATAGACAAATGAGTCTTAACCAGTGCTTCTTCCAGGCTAACAGTCACACTTTCATAATATGCATATCTTCGTTATATCCCTTTTGGTGCATTTCTTTAAATGAAATGATACTAAGAGCTTGCCTTCAGGGGACAGTTTACCAATAGAAGTTATACCAGTTGACAAGTCCTCAGCTCGAAGTCTCTTCCTGGCCTTCCATCACCCCTTTAGAAAACCTCCACTGCCTTTCACTTCACCTCTGCACAGCTGTAACTGTCTCGGAGCCGGCAGCTGAGGTGGGACACAGCACCCAGCACAAGGGCAGAAAGGTAGCAGGCAACATCTCAGGGGCTTGAGACACGGGCTTCATCTTCACCTTACATCCCTGCCTATCCGCTGCGACCCCGGCTGCATTGCAGGCCAAATCGAACAGCAACCCCCCCCAACATCCTTCTCCTGCTGTTAGGCTCTACAGAAAGGCTCAATAGTCCCCAAGGCTCCCTCTCCTGGGTGCCTCCACCCTGACGCCAGAACCGCCATCTAATGTCCCCAACTTCTATTTTTTGCCCACTGCTCATGCCACTTAGTCTCCGAGGGCTTCTCCTAAACCCCGTTCTGACCTCCACAGGGTCCTCCTACTTGGCCCTTGGGCCTCTTCCCAAGGCCCCCCCGTGGCGCCCTCTCCGCTGCAGCAGCCCCCAGGGAAGGTGCTCGCCGCTCCGGGGACAGGTCACCGCTGCAGCTGGCTCTGCGCTGCCCGGAGCAGTCTTGGCTGTGGACACACACAGCCTGCGCAGGACCTCTGGGCTGCAGGGCCAACGGAGCGACAGCACTTCGGAAGCGGAGAGGAGACCGTGCTGGGATCCAGGGCTGTCCTGGCTTGAGCCTGCTGCGGTTGGTCTTTGCAGGGTCCCGCTGTATCAGAGGAAGCAAAGGTGCTTTTGAGCAGGGGTCTGACTTTTAGCCACTCTGAACCGCCTCCTGCAGCAGTCAGCCTTGCCACTGGTCACAGGTCCAATCTTATAAATTCTGCCTCCCTTTCCCCTGTGGTCCAGCAGAAGTGGGGCCAAGCAGCACCCCCGCTGCCAGTCAGGCTTTGTGCTAAGCTCCTCCTGTCCTGTCGGTCTGCGCTTGGAGGTCCTGTCTTCCTCAGCTTCCCTCTTCTCCCTCCACACCCTCCTCCTCCTCCCATAGCCAATGCACAAAAAAGGCAAAGGTCCCCCTTTCCGGAGCAGGACTGGAAAACATCTAATCCTCCACTCACACTTCCTTCATTTCAGATCCTAGCTGAAATCACGGGGGACTTTTTTTCCTCCCTTACCTACCCCTCTCACTGGCCTCTGTCAGAACTATTCAGCTCTCTGAAGCATTACCAGATACACTATGTAGGAAAGACACGGCAGAAGAAATTAAATAGTATTGTTAGGTATCTATAATTACCCCAAGTCATTTTTTCCACAGTGCAGCAATTTCAAATCTCTCACAGCACTCTCTTTGGAAACCAGATGTTGACCATGTCAGCTGTGTGCTAAGAATGCATTTTCATGAGTTGCGTTTCTTGGAGTTTGCAAAGCGATGGTGGTGGCGGAGGGGGACGCTCCTGGAAAATTCCACCCGCGCAGGCGCAGGGCGGGCAGCGCAGAGACCCGCCGGGCTCCTCAGGGTGCGGGGGACTTCTCAGCCCTCTCCCTCTGCCACAGCACAAACTGGGCCCCCTCCCCTCAAGCAGAATGCAAGGGGAATTTCTTCCACGCTCCTGCTCATAGGAGGGCAGACAGGGTGGCTGGGTGCAGAGCCTATCTAGGAGAGGGAGGATTTCCCCTGGAGGTGCCGCGCTGCTCGCTCTGCAGTGCAACCCACAGACAGACATGGATCAATGAAAATAAAAAGTCTGGTGGATGTCTCTCCGGTCAGTTCCTTTCTGCCTCCCTCCCACTTGGTCCGTCCCGTCCCACAGCCAACAGCCGCAGCAGCCGGACTCCCAGCATGTTCATCAGACGACTGTTTTGCATCTTCTAAAGGAACCCACTGATCCCCGATATTCAGTCTAAATGCACTTTCACTCTACCTCCTGCCTCCCCATTACTCTTCAATTACACTCACTTGGATTGTCCTAAGGAAGGCCGTCCTTTCTTTCTTTCTTTCTTGATTATTCCCTTCAAACACTTGCAGAAAATTATCATACTCCCTATCTGGCAAAAACATATACCTGGGAAAACTCTATCCTCAGCAACGAGGCAAGGGTCCAGTAAGACACAGGCTACTCTGAGAAAGCAGGTTTTAACTAAAGTTCAAGTAACATTGCACAGTAAACCCTGGGAATACTTCAGTGTTTATTTGAGACAGGGGACTTCTTAATGGAGGAAGTCCTTAGTGCAGATTTCACTAGACTGTACTCTCTTAATCTTTATTTGTAAGACAGTGTCTCCATTAGTCCCAGGCTGGAGCAAGGTGTCTGGGCAATGAGCAGGAAAATATATACACACATAGGACTTATTCTGTGACCAAACACAGGAGGCAGAGCACGGCTGAGAACAACTGTTCAAATACAGACACACACAGCTCTCTGTGGGTCTGTTCCTCAGCCACCCCGAAAGCCAGGACCTGAAATAGCAGCCATCTGCAAGAAAAGGGACAAGACATGAAAGCTGGTGGAAACTACAAATGGCAGGCTGATCTATAAACAGGAGAAGCTCAAGGAAAGCAGCTGTCCACAGGTAGCCCGTCAGAGGCAAAAAAGCTACAGAAATGAGATGCTGCCATAATCCCAGCAGTCTTTACAAAGCAAACATAATTAAATGCAGCGATACAAAGAACTCTGGCCTCAGTGAAAATGAGCACACATCTAAGAAGTAAAGCAAATAGCTCCCACTTCTAAAAAAGAACAAAAGTAAAGCACTGGCCTGAAAGAAGTGACCTGAGCAATCCTGAATTCTTAAAACACCCAGATGATGCTTGGAGCAAACAGTTAAACTGGGTGTGCAGGAACTGATCTCAGGCAGCAGACTGCAGAAGAAGGGACTTTTTCTATTATTGCCACATCTCCCAGCTTGGATGGTGAGACTATCGTATGACACTGCTTAGACTGGAAAACTTGCAGCACACCTCTGCTGCCCAGTGCTGCACCCAACATAAGTTAATTTACCAGAAAACATTATTTGTTCTCAAAACCCACAGGATTGCATGATACCAGGGTGGATCAACTGGGAGAACAAAAGGACCTGCAACAGCTATTAGCATTAACATTGCAGTGTGCACCCTATGTTACGTGGTGGGTGGCAAGCTGCCCTGCTGCAGTTTCCCCAGTCTCATAAGGGCAGCCCTGCATGTTCCAACATGACCGAAACAGTGTTCTGATTAAGCTGTGCAAAAAGTGATTCAAAGCAAGGTCTGAATAATACAGAAAAAAACAATAAAAATTAAAGGTACTGCTTCAATCTAAATCCAGGTAGGTTTGCTTTTTTTTAATTTTCCACTAATCAAACTCATCCATTCAACACACACAAAAATAATGTTCTTTATCAGACATGATTAATAAAAGTGATGGAAATTTGGATCCAAACAAACACCTGCAAAGACACTTCGAGTACTCACTGGCAAAGGAGTTTCAATAAAAAAAGACACAAAAAAAAAAAAAAAAAAATCCTAGTCCCAAGGGCTAGACATCCCTTCTGAGAGGTGACAGAGACTGCAGTTGAAACCTCCGTTCTGAGTCAGGCAGAAGGGACTTGAATGCATTTTTCCCATTGCCTAGGAGTCTGTCCTCACTGTCTGGCTAACGAGGCTCTGGGATCTGGGGGAAGATGCTGCTATTTCCTCCTCCACGTCGCCTCTGTGAATGGTATCTAAAGGCTTTTGTGAGTCTACATGAGAACACCAAAATGCCAGTTTTCATTTACAGCAATAAAACCTTCAAAATAAATCCTCCATATCTGACCAAAATTAATGAATATTTTCATTGATCTTGAACTACTTTTTTTCACAGATTCCTTTGTTCCTCCCACCATATTTCTGAGGCTCAGGCATTATCATCTGGAAAGGGAAGGACACAGGCCTTATTACTCCTAGACTTTAATGATCCGTGTCATTTTCCCCAAAAACAGACTTTGGGGACAAAATTGGCCAGAGTCCAATTAAAAATTCTTCGCCTCCTTCCATTAGAGACTTCACTTTCTTACCCTACATGGCTGTGCAGCACTCTTTTGCATCATTAAACATCCTAACCCCATTCCACCACACGAGCAGCTGAACATTACCCATAGTGAAATGTTGCCTGTATGTTAATTTTGTAAAGTGCTTTCTTCTCAAAGGAAGGAACAATAGAAACGTAAGCCACTACCATGTACAGGAACCAAGGAAATAAACCTAAGGGAAACAAGCACCAGAAACTGTCATGCAAAATGCAGACCAAGTTGAAAGCTTAAACAGGAACAAGAAAAAGGCTGTCAAACAATCTTCCAGGCTTGGCATGGTGGGAGACGTTGCAGAATGCAGCTAGCCCGGCAGAAGGAAATTAAATAAGCCTGGCAAACTGCTGACTCAGCAGAAGACAGCACAACCTCCAGCACATTTTAGAAATAAACCCAGGTCAGTAAAAGCCAGAGCCTTTCACGAGAAAGAAAGGCCAAAGGATAGTGACAGAAACTCAGACACCACTACGAGGCAATGAAAGAGTGAGTGCCGGCATCTAACATTACCAAAGGCAGTCTGAAAAAATTACAGACTCGGGGAAAACACAGTTCAGGCAGAGGGAAAACAAATGACGCTGAACATATTGTAAGCTCAAATCGATGACACTAAACGCATGCCAGAGATCACGAGCAGCGAGAGTAACTCAAGCACACAGTAGCTCCGGTGATAACCACAGTTCTAACACTGAGATACCTTTGAAAAGCAACAGAGAAGTTAACACGTAACAGTGTGGAGAAACCACAGAGGAAAAGACTGTCCTGCTCTGGTAAAAAATACTGCTAAGATGCAGGTCAGCATCAAGCCAAGTCAACCACGCACAATCAGGATTCAAACCCAAAGCAAGGAGCATGTGAGAACTGAGCACAGAAACACTGGCCAGAACCAACACTAGAAGAGAGAAACCAAGCCAAAGACACAACAAACAAGCTATTCCTTACTGAAAAAAAGTAGGAGCAATTTCATATTAAGAAAAATTCATTTCAAATGCATTCAGAAGCAAATGGGGCCAGACTTCTACTCCAGGAAAAGCAAACTGCCAAAACCCTAGCCAAAAAGATGGGGAAGAGGAGGAAGAGAAAGAAAAACAAAGCCAAAAGGAAAAGGCAAAAGAAAAAAACCCCATAGGGTCCTATGAGTGTGCAGATGAGGGCACACCAGCACCTGCCTTCTCGCAAGCCCCATGGAAGGAAAACAGAGCCCCCAGTTAATAACATTCAGGAAATGTGAAAATAGAAAAAGCAAAGGATTCACAGGCCAAGCAAAGACGTCGTCGACATGAGACAGAGTCTCAAGCAAATGCTACTGAACAGATGAAAACACACCCTCAGGCACCGGCAGCACGTTCACTCCCCGTGAGCCTCCTTCAGCAGAAGCTCTGCTAGCACGTTCTCCAGACCTGGTTTGGTTGGCTGCTTCCTCTCTGCCCTCATCTCTTCACAAATTTCAAATCTTAAAGTGGCTGAAATTCCCGTACTTTCCTCACTGTCTTTTTGTTGCATAGTCTGGCCACCAAAAGCAATGAGCAATGAACTGTCTCCTCCAACGGCACTTGGCAACCCGTGTGTTTTCTGGCTGCTACAGACGCCCTGAAGTGATTACCTGTATGTGGCTGGGGACCAAGCAGGGGAAAGTGAAGTTTGCTGTGCTGTGTATCCACCCAGTGCTGTAGGACACACAACCTGCCCATGTCACTCCTGAGTGGAGTACAGCTGGAGCAGTTACTGTTGGACTGATAAATAGTCAGTTCACTCGTAAATGGAGTTTGGGGAAAAAGTCATTCTTGTGCTCTGACTGAAATTAGAGAAGAGTTTTGGCCTGAAGAGAGGGCAAGGGAGCGGGTTCTTAGAATGTCAGCATATATCACTTAGAATTTTCACAATGACATGCTTTGCTTAAAAATAGCAATGCACAAAACGAAAGCTTTAGAAAATTTCATTTTTACATGACATTTTTCTATCAAAACTGGTCTATGTTACAAAATGTTTTTATTACATTTAAATGACCTGATTATTTTTTTTTTTTTTCAGGTCAGAAAAACATTTTGTGTGGACTCAAAAAGAAATATGAATTTGTTTTCGTTCACCAAAAACTACAAAACAATAGCTATGGTTTTTCTTTCATTGCTCACCAAATCAACCCTCCCTTCCTGTTTTTCTGAGGATGTTGTGGACTGATCAGGGATGATAGGATGGATCCTTGATACTGCACTGTGATAGGAATATTTAATTATTGTACCCATGCTTGAAAGCTCATCTTCCTGCAGCAGCTCAGCTGTCACCTGAATTAAGATATGGACGTTTGTCAACATGCTGCGATAACACATTCCCACAATCAATGAAATGCTCACAATGAAAGGGACACAGACACACAGCAACATCTGACATGCCACGGAAACCTCCAAGCTGGTGGCAAGCAGGAGGGTTTTCAACCAGAAGCAATGTGGCTCTGGCACTGGTGCACCAGCCCCGCACTCAGAGGTGGTGCTGCATTGCAAGACATAGCCTGCAGGGTTTTTTTGGTTCTCTGTAAAGTTAGGATTATCCCCTCAGATGTTAAGAAGACTGGAAATTTTCCAGCAGCACTGGGTATTTTTGAGTTGCTGCACCTTCTCAGCCACAGCTCTCCAAGCATGCAAAAGCACCTTCACCGCTTTTTCCCATCTGCCCTTCACGCTCTCGACGAGGCCCCCATAAGCTCGCACAAAGCTGGTTATAATTCTCCACTGCCTATCAAAGCCTTCACAAGAGTTAGGCAGTTGGTGTGTAAAGCCTGCTGCCTACCATGCTGACTAATGTTGTCTGATTGTTCCCTTGTACTCCCCCGTTGGTCCATCTGTACCCATCTGCTGCCTTTTGTCTTCTAATTAAAGTGTAACCACTTTGGGGTAGGAGCCACCTTTCTGGATAGCGTTCACACAGCTCCCTGCAGACCAGAGTCCCAGGTCCATAGCTGGGCGCTGGGGACAGCGATGATGATGTGCAAGAGGGGACCGCAGGTGCGTGTGGCAAGGGGAACGGTGACCCTCCTCGCTGTATGGCACGGACGAGTCAGCTCCAAGAAAGCCCCAGACTAGAGCTCTCATCCAGAAGGCAACCGAGGCGAGAGCAGTCTTCTGCTGTGGCTGGATGGTGCTGCCACATAAGTACACTAGGACAGTCCTCAGGGCCACTCTGTCCAAGGAGTCAGGCTGGCAACCCCAGTAAAGGTCAGATGGCTACTACCACCCTCATCAGCTACACCAGCACAGAAATGGTAGGAGGCATTCTAACTGTGGCCTGGGCTTAATAAAGATCTCCAGATTTTCCAATATCTGATTTGCATTAGAGGACAAGGTCTCTCCAAAAAGCTGTCATTGTTTCAATGTAAGAACTCCCTCCTGTAGCCAAGGAGTAGGGCCTGGTGGAGAAGAGCCAGAGTATTTTTCTGCAGGCTCATGAATCATACAAATACACTCTAAAATTCAAGCAAACAAAGTCAGGAACCGCTTCAGCAAGAGGCAAAGAGAGCAAACAGCTTATACTGACATAATACACGGTGGTTAGGAGGAGACACCCAACTAGTGTCCTCTTTGGTCAAAGAGATGGACTAGCTCATTATTGCAGGATGCAGTAATCTAATCAGATGGTCTGATATGATCAGTCAGCAAAGATGCCATTTGATCAGCATGTCCACAAGATTTACGTAGGAGGCCTTTTCAGAAAGATTGTTCCATTTATTGCCTGACAAGGAGAGCATTGTGTGGCACTTGTGTCTGCCCCTCTCCTTAGGAGTCAGTGTGAGATTAACGTGGCCATAATTAGCCACAAATACATACAGTTACATTCTGGGCAACTGTGAGAAGCCAGGCCAAATCCTGGCAGTGGATGCAGCATAGGTGCACAAATAAAGCCATCTGGTTGTCTGATTGAATCAGGGTCATCAACAGACCCATCAGATGTGACCTAGATCAAGTATCTAAGGGACACTCACTTGGGAGTGGGGTATCCATAAAATATGTATTCTTTGATGCAAGCCTGCTGTTTAATGAGAAGCAAGGGATTCAGCAAATTACGGTCTCTTAGAGAAATGTCCAGAAAGAACACTTTACAAATAAGGGGGAAAATGTACATACAGACTCCCCATTCTAATTTCAGCCATATGTGCTTAAATCCAGAATGGTCCATCTGCCCTAAGTGAAGCTATATCCTTCTAAAAACTGGTTCTATGGGAACAGAATCAGTCACTAACTCTGAGTAGGTTTAAACAAACTCCTATGCCATTTCTCCTCAGGGACAATGAGTCATAAATCCCCATGTACACAGGGAAATTAGCAAAACAAGACTGACTGGCAAAACCAATCCAATCTTGTCTCACCATAAAAGGAGTCGGTGGGATAAAAAACATTTCCTCTCTGAAGTCCCTGGACATGCTGTCAAGATGGCAAGACTCCACACACAGAGCAGAACCTGACCAAAGGCAGTCACTGCAACCCCAGGGAGACAAGCCTACCTGTGCATGCATGTGTAAGTGATCAGAAAGGGCTGCCCAGGTGAGCACCAGGCAACACAAGGAGGAAACTATCTCAGATGTCTTTGCAAAGGCAGAGGAGGGCCTTCAGAGAAGATGCTTGGATTTGTACAGCTGCAGTTTTCACCTCACAACCCGACACTCTTGTTCCTCTCGTTTTTAAAGAGACTTCTTCAGAAAATGAAATTAAAAAAACCTAAATCCTTCCTTCTGCTAGGCAACATAACAGGTACATGATTCATACTGGTTCTTCATGGAGTGGCCAGTACCACACAGGCCCTTACTAAACAACAAGAATACTGGTCAGATTTTCAGTCCTCTTCCCCCTTCCCTTGTTATTTCTGCCACTGCGACACTGAAGCACACAAAGAAATGACAGTGAATATTTCTTTTAATGCACAGAAAGACTGGAGACCATGCCTGAAGGCTGCATCATTATCAGAAGCTACAGCCTCTTCAGCATCTCTGTGGTGTTCCTCAGCCCTCCAAAGCTGCAGACGGCAGGAGGTGACAAGTGCCTCCATAAGGGCTTTTGTTTGCAGCCATCCGCAATAGCCTTCATGCGCCAACTGTCTGCGCATACAAAAGGTGCATGGTAGAAGCTTGCAGAAATTATGTCCTCACTGGACCAGGCTTGAAGTTTTTACTGATCAGCTTGTCCATAACCCAGTTTTTCTTTCCTATCAAATAAGTGGTCTCTTGTGAGACACTCTTCAGGTTCATCTTGTTCATCTAATCACAGAAGTGTAGGCTGGCAGAGAACCACCAGAGATCACTTATTGCTTCCACCAGCTCTGAGGCAGGACAAGATAGATTTAGACCCTGCGCTGTTGGATATTTTTATATGTGTCCTCCAGCAAATGAGCCTCAACAGCAAATGAGCCCCACCATGTGTCACCATGCTAACAATTATACAGCTCCCTACATATCTAACCAAAATCTTCCTGCTTGAAAATTTAGCAAGATTTCTTCTTCTTTCTGCTTACTGTGGACATGAAAAGCAACTGACCATAATGTCCTTTTTTTCAACAATGATTTAGATGTCCAAAGACTTATCTTGTGCCCCTTCCTCTTTTTTTAGACAAAACAAACCTTACTTTTCCCTTTTTCTTTTCTAAATATTTCTGTAGCTCCTTCCCACGTCTCAAGGGAACCTTTCACAAGCACGGATGGGCAAGACTCTGCTCTGTCCCAAGCACGGGACAGCATCACACAAGTTCTCTAACTCACCTTATGTGGACTACCATCGAGGCTGAACACACCTCTGGAAAGCCCATGCGGCAGAGAGTAGTGGGACCATTTTTTTCACCCTATTTCAGCATTAGGGAGTACTGGAAGATTACAGTCACTGAGGCAGCTGACAGCATGTCACAGCAAATGGCCCCATTCCCGGGGAGCACTAATGTGTGCAATGGTGTAGGGGAACAGACTATGAGCAGCCTGTCCGTGAATTTGTAATCATGGCCACACCGATGGCTAGAGGAAGCAGAACAGTTGCTGCTAATTGATTTTCAAAAGTTCAAAAGTCAAACACTGATAATTACAGGAGCAGCAGCAGGCAAACATTTTATCTGCTGAGGGGGTTGAGGGTTGATAGGGGCAGAGGATTAGCAGATGCAGCAGGGAAAATGAATCTTTCAGCATAAGTTTCCCATCTGTCCCCCTCTAAGATGGCTCATAGTGGCATCCTGACCAAAACTATCACGTGGAGCTTTGCTTGTCCAGCCAGGAGCAGAAGTTACTGGAGCACATGTGGTAAGAGATGCCCCAGGGAACCTGCAATCAAAGGGCTCTGTGGGGTGGCACGAGAGGTTGCTGTTACGAGCCGCATGGAAAGGTGCTCTGAATCCCCAGTGACAGACCTAAGGGAAGAGGCAGAGAAGCATCAGCAAAAGGGAGAGGCTGAGAACAACCCAGTGATAGAGGTGATGCAAAGCTCACTAGAAATTAAAGAAATCAAAGAAATCGAAGAGAAAGAATCCCAAAGAGAGCCTCAGAAGTAGTAATGTTTGTGTCATCCCCAGGTTTGCTGGGGAAAAGTGAGGCAGCAGACAGGAGGAACTGGGAGTTAATGGGACAGTACTGCCGTGCCCTGCCTTAGCAGGGAAGGTGGATGTGAGCAAGAGCTGGAGAGCAGCACTTGCCAGCTCTCACAAGGGATCGTGAACCCAGAAATCAGTCCTCGTCATATGTGGGATTATAGGAGAGCAGAGGAGAAAGGCAATCGGTAAAGAAAAATCCTGGGTGAAAACTCTTCCCACGCAAAACATCACAACCCACAGACACAAAACCTAGTGTAGTACCGATCCTCTGGCTCACCTTGCAAGACCTCTGGCCTCAGCTCATTGCTGCATTGAGGCACAGCCCTTCATGAGGCATAAGGTTGGATCTCCTTCACCACCTCCATCTGCCTACCTGCCCCTCTATGATAAATACAACAGGGGCATCTAGGCACCCAAAACACACCTAGGCTGCCTGGCCAGTGAAGCAAAGAGCTCTCCTAACCAGCTAATTAAAAAGGTAGTGAGGGAAGGCATGCAGCCTTTTGCCCCTAAGGAGCAGAGAACAGAGAAGTGAATGAAATGCAGCACATTTGCTTATCACAAGAGGAATCGATACTCATGGCTACAAGAGCAGAAGAGCTCAGATTACTGCCCCTTTCCAGAAAGTAGTTGCTCTGCATGTTCTTCCATGATTATCAGCCATACAAGGCTTCAGTCTGTCTGAAGGACGCAGGAGGAGATTTATCATCATCAGAGTCTGGGGACAGCTGTAGCTCTTCTAGAAAATTAATTCCTGTTCTGAAATAACTGGTGAGGTTTTGAAGATATTCCTTCCCAGATTGGGATGAAAAACCAAAATCAAAATCTCAAAAAATTTCACAGACCTGAAATCCTGAAAGAGTTCAGTCACTTGTCTGCATCTTTGCCACTCAGAAAATGGAAGGCTTTGCACCTGTTTTAAAACATTTCTTTATATATATACCCCCCCATGAGACGTACTCCTCACAATCTTTTTGCCATCTTTCAAGAATCAACTGCACCAAGCTGCACAGAGCAGAAAACTGTGTCACTAAATCCAGAGAAGACTAAGAAAAATGATCAGAAGACTAGAAAACATGACCTACCAGGAGAAACTGAACAAATTCTTGTTTAATCTACAGCAGAGACGACTGGGAGACAACATGACAGAAGCCTTCAAACATACATAGGGAAGATAAAAAGAGGAAGAGAATAAACAATTCTCTATGTCCACTAGGGAGATGCCAAGTAGTAATGGGCTTAAACTGCACTTAGGGAAATCCAAGTTAGACATTAGAAAAGCTGTCCAGGGTAAGGAAAAAGAAGCCATGGAAGAGATTGCCTCAGGATTTCATGGAGTTTCTAGCATCGAAGGACTCGGAACAGGTGAGACAAACATCTGTCAGGAATAATTTCAGCCTAGTTGATCCCTCCCTTGGGCACTAAATGATCTCTTGATGTTCCTTCCAGGCACAGTGTCTGATTATGGATAAAAGTGTGGAGTGATGTAATTAAAGACTGAGCTATAGTGAACACACACAAGTGGACTGAATCAGTGTTTCCCACGCAGCCTTTCATCTCTTGTGTCCTACTGCCTGAGTGTTTGACTTGGAAACCATCCTGCGTTTTGCACAGTTTCTTCTGTATATTGCCTAGAAGTTGCCAGGACAAAGCACCTTGCTAATTTAGCAAAAAATTAGTGAGAGTTTGGATGATTTTACACTGCAAAGCAATGCACTTACACAGGTATTGGGATTGTGTGCTAATAATACATGAATAATTTATGGCTTGTATCATGGCAGTGCCTGGGAGCTGCTGTTAAGGGCCAGCAGTCTGCTTTGCCTGACACTCTGCAAACACGGAACAAAATTATGATCTTTGCCACAAAGAGCTCTGTTTCACCCTTATATTTTAATGTTTGCATTTCCACTGAATAGAGAAAATTAAGAAAAAGAGTATGAGGTTCCAAGTATGAGAGGTATTTGTCTGATCAGAGCATGCTAGACATGACTTCTGTGTTTTCCAGAAAGAACCCACCAGTGTAAAATTCGAACAGCTCAAACTGTGATTATAATAATCTGATCTTCCCACTGAGCAAGATGCCCGCTACAAGGTAAAACATTTGTGTTCAGGAAGCACTACGGGCTTTTCATACCACTAATACCATAGTTCATCACAGTCTCATTTCAATCCAGCCCCAGCTCCTGTGAAATGAAGAACTGTTCTGGTTTAATGGATGCCAACTAGTCCCCACAGACAGCAAGGCTCAGGCAGGTCCCCAGGGCTAACACCAACACTCCAGCTCACCAGCATCCCTTGCACTAACTGTCTGATTCTTCTGAGAGACCATGGATATGCTCTCAGAGACTGAACAACCCCTCTTGCCACTCTTGGAAGCCCCCAAGCCCCCACTGAGGGTGCGACAGGGTAATGCATTGGACAAGCAGCATAAAAACAGGACTGCATTTAGCTGTGCCTCCCCAGAGCCTGCAAAGCATTCCAGCAACAGATTCCCCACAGCCAGCCTGGTTTATAATCCCTAGCAGGATTCATGCTGCTGCTGCCTCGTTTTCCTGCTCTGATGATTGACTTTTCCTCTGTGAGAACAAATTTGGTGCCAGCTAGGAGGAACAAATCCTCCTGGATGCTGCCCGGTGAGCTTTAGTGAAGTTGTGTGACGGACAGAGCCTGACGTGAGGTCTCTGCAGCCTGAGGCTTGCCTGCCCACCCCCTGTGCAATATCCAGCCAGGCTGCCTCCAAACATGTCCAAGAGTTATCCACGCATGCTGACGCCATGCCATATGTTTCCTCACACTCCTGTCCCACTAAGACCTCTGCTGACTCTCCCAGACCATACACTCCCTTCTAGTGTGCACAGAGCCAAGACCACGACGTGGATGGTTCTTCCTGGAAACGAGGCACAAGCTGGGGCCTTTCACCCTCTCCCCAAACTCCTGCAACTACTGGGAGACCTTAGTGCCTGCCCGGCACTAATGCGATGGCTCTTCTGCCTCCTTCAAAAGTTCTTCCTCCAGCCCTCTTCTGAATGCACTTCTCCTGACAGCTCCCTATTTCATTCTCATTTCCCCATGAATTTCTTCCTGGCTTTGGCCAGGCAGGCCACTTGCAAGTCCATGCAGAGAACAAGTAGCCACGGAGAGAAGGCTTTTTGTGCCAGGTGGGGCAAACTGGCATTTTTCTAAACCATACACATGATCACGTCCAGACCAAGCTCTGCTTCATATCTATTGAGTGCTCTGCTGAATTCTCCTTGCTTTCACTATGACTTCTCACCCCCGTCACTTTTTTAGATCTCATTTGCTTAGCCCTCAAACTACCTCCTCCCTCTACTTCAATTCAAACTCTTTGGGAGTGCTTGTTCTGAGCCTGGACCACTGACATTTATGTGGGAGGTGAAGTGAACCAAAGCTTTGCACTAACACAGAAATCCACACCATTTCTAAAACGGTGCTTTGGGTTACATGCAAATTTTTCAGAAATATGCAAATTTGGATCTTTGAACAACTCGATATGATCTCACGTACACATCCTACTTAATGCACCATCCCATTGCAAATGACACTGGCCAGATATACCAAGAACAGTTAACACTGGTATATATTACTAAGTGTGGCCATAGCTCAATCACAGTTGTTTAGCATACAGAACTTCACTGCCTCTAAGCCATCCAGGGAAATATTTTCTGTCTCTGCCATTGAAACCCATGACACAGAGGAGGTCTTTTCTCTGAAAGGCAGGAAAACTTATGTTCAGATGTTACGGAAGGAAAGCTGATGAATTTTTTATGCACACTAATGCAAGAATGTAACGGCATCCTGCACGGAGAAGACAGCAGCCTGAGTATTGGAGATACCAATGATCCAGGATGCAAGGAGGCGATTGCCAGCCCTTGATAAGAAGTACAGAAAGGTAGAGGGGGATTATTCGCCTGGAACCTTCCTCCACCCTCCTCCCTGGCACAGTTTGAGAACTACCAAACATGTCCTACCCTCTCCCACTTCCTCTCCTTGGTCAGAAGGATGATCACCAGCTTGGGATGCATCTGGTATCCATCTTCACTGAACGACAAATTCCTGCCTTCAAAGGTGACATTGATCAGGTACCTGCAGGAGAGAGAAAAGAGCAAAGAGAATGTTAACACTTGGGAACCGAACCTGAAACGAAAGCCTGCCTCCCCCCTGCAGCTTACGCCGGGACAGTAGGAGCACAGTGCAAACAATGGAAAATCTAAGAGGAAGGGGGTAGGAGAAACAGGACAATTACTCCAGGAACTGGTACAACCAGGCAAGGCAAGGCAATTGCCCGTTTTGTGACCGGGATAGGGAAGTGATGACCCACGCTGGCTCTCAATGAGTTCCTGAATGCACACGTAGTGTGCCCACAGTCCCCTTACCACAAAGGGCAGAGGGATCTACAGCAATTAGCCGTGTAAACATGCTCCACAGCCTACACTTCGCTCACTCTCCAAAGGGGACTTCACGTGCCATTTGAGGACAGTGATGGCCTACAGGTGAAGCAGTGGAGATAGCCTCCCCCCAGCCCAAACACTGAGGCAACGATAAGGGAAGCTGCAGAGAGAAGAGTAAGGAGCAGTCCACCTGCGAGAAGCTCCATCCCTATCAGAGTCAGCACGCCTCACGGGGCCCAAAGCAATCATCTGAAGCAGCTTAGGAATAGGGACAGTGGATGTTGAGATAGCCCAGTGAAAGTCTTTTTCCCTAGGAACAGAGTCATGCCTTATAGCCGGCAAGATCAAACTAAAGGGTGATCAGCCCTGCAAATCCCCACAGCCAACATTAATGATTCTCTTTGTCTGGAAAGGCCCTGTCACTTCTGTGCAAGGCACCCCCCTTTGGGGCATGTCATGTCAGCTGCACAAATGGACTATTAAACAGCCTGGGCTTCAATCTTACTTATCCTAAGGCCTCTTCACTCAGCTCTGGCAGTGGGGAAGACCTTTAAGTGGACTGAGATTACAGCTACACTCATTTCAAGGCCTTGCTACATCGCGAGAGCACGTTAAAAGTGATGGTGCTGTAAATGAGAATCAGGTCTATTGTTTTCTTAACTGTCAGACTGTCCAGAATGACACTGTGGGGAAGAGGAGGAGGCAAATACACATTTCACAGTTCAGTGGCTTATATGACATCTCCGTGGCACTCTGACAGTTTCCCCTGTTCATATATTTCACTTCAATTCACAATCCTGTTGCATGAAGTAGATTTTGCATTTATACACCTGCTCTGGCACCAGTAGCATCACGTCACGGTGAGAGGCAGAGGTGACCAAGCTGCCTGCAGGGCTAGCCCCAGGACTCTGCCCTCCCATGCTTTGCTCAGTTCTCCTATAAATTACACAAGCAACATTTCCATTACAGACATGAGAGGTTCTTCTGCTCTATTACACCATGACACCAGGAAACATTTCCTGATATTCAGCTTCGGTTTGTGCCTTCTGAACTTGATTTGAACCAATTTCAAGAAAAAAAGGAAAAAAAAAAATCTGTTCTTTCAGTGGGTTCACACTTTCCCACTATCTGCACACAGACAATTCCCTGCTAGTTTAATGAAAGCATTGGTAACAAGGAAACTTCTTCAAACAAATAAAAAAAGCAGGTCACGATTTTAGCTTCTTCCTTTTCCCAAACTTTTTTGCCCTAACTCCATTCATTAATCAACCAAACTCATCCACTAATTCCCCATTACCAAGTGCAACCAGCAATTATGCTTACTTCTAAAGGAAATTCCACACTTGCTCCATGTTGTGACCTTCAGGGGACATGCACAGCATAGGAAACACAGCCAAAAGGGAGCCCAGTGTGAAACATTTGCAACAAGATGATTTTCAAAGGCAGACTATTAGTTATTTTCCAAAAGCTGGACCCATTCAGCACCCAAACACTGAGAGAACCCCAAAACATCAGCTGCATGGAAAATATTAGCCACGTAATTGTTCGTAATGGTGTAAAACATCCCATGTCAGGACCGCACATGCTCTTTTTCTGGTGTTCTTTTCCCAGCCATTTGCATTGCTCTGGTACTGAGGAATGCCAGGCACAGACCATCACTGGGTATGTGCAGCCTACCAGACCTACGTAAGGTTCTGGTGGTGGGGAAGACCTTCCAGTGGACCAAGATTACAGCTACACCCATTTCGTGACTTCTCTGCACTGGCCACCAGAGTAAAGACAAAGCAAGGCTCCAAGAAGATGGGAATGCCATTAGCCTGATGGGAGTTGCAGCTTTATATGTCAGTAGTTAGGAAGCAGTGCCAACATCTAATTAAACAAACAGCAATATTAAACAGTTCTCAGCCCTCTTTCCCCTCCCACTCAAGAATGATGCCACTATGGGAATCTCCCTTGCACAGCCTGACAAGAAGAGTTCACAGAAATCAGCAACAGATATGACATAAGAGGGTGTCATTTCTGTTTGTTTTCCACCAGAAAGATTAGAACCACTAATAATAATCAAGGAGGGATCAGCAGCAGCTCCGATCCTTGGAGCTGCCTTGAGATTTACACTTAAAGTGGCACTAAAATCCCTCGCTTCACACCTTAATGACTGAAATTAGTCTCCAAATTTGGCACAGCAACTCTTCAGAGGGCTTTCTCTTGAACCCATCAGCAACATGTTTACAAAAGTTTGCAGGAGGAGAGCAGAAGAAGCAGCTCCCCCCAGCTTTCCCTGCACTCCTGCATTTTGCTGGGTCCCATCACCTACACAGGGATGCAGGGAGAGAGCGGCACACGGGGAGCTGCGGGGTTTGCTCGGGTGTGCTGAGCAAGGGGATGCCTGTGTGACAAAGCATCGGGGCTTGAAGGACTCCCTGGCAGGCCAAGTCAGCAGCGTGCTGCAAGGCAGCCACACTCCAGTGGCTCTGCCCTCCATCACCACCGCAGTGAGAGTCATCCCCTTCGGCAGCAACGCTGCCCTGGTAGGCCAGCACCACTGCTGCCTGCTCTGGCCAGGGGAATTTGTTTCCTCCCTACAGCCTACACATGCTCCAGTCCCCAAAAAGGCAACCAGGGGGCTGGGAGACTCCCTGGCATGTCTGCACCGAGCCACCAGCTGCAACAGGGGCACAACATGAGGGCGGCAGGCTGTGCATGCAGGTGAGGCAACTCAAGATGAAACTGTGCCTGTAATGGGCTTAATCCATGATCCCCTGGACATTTTGGACTCCAAGATGGAGAGAGAAAAGAGGGGAGGGCGGGCAGACACAGGCAATTTAATTTCATTTGCTAGAAATACCTTTCAGCAAAGAGTTTTGCTTATGTGGGCATTTCTGGAGTTGCTTGATGCAAGCACAGAAGGGTCAAGCCCTTCCCCAGCCGGGTGGAGATGCAGTGGCCGCAATGCCCAAACTCAGCTGGGTGGGAGCAAAACACACATGACACTGTGGAAACAGGGCGACATTGTGAGCCCCGTGGTACAAACAAGCAGGCAGGAACAAAGAAGGAAGGGACATGTCCTTAGGCGCAAGGCAAATCAGACTCGGGGGGACCCGTCTCCCCATCCTTGTGCTCTGACCATTAGGTAGCATCACCCGCCCTAGAAGTGAGGCTGTCAGCCCTGCAAGCTAATGGAGAGTGTTTCAAAAGCTGGTTGGCATAGGAAATAGAGCATTAAAACCACATCAGATGGCCAATTTAGGACCAGCAGAGAGATGATGACATTTTAAATGGTTTCAGCCAGTGATGAAGAAAGTCTGGAGAGGCAAATGTGGCAGGCGGAGGGGCTTGGGGGGAGAAAGGAAGGATGTTAACTGTATTTTTCTCTGCCCCAGAGACAACTCTGAAGGAGATGCATTTGAAATCAGCACTAACCACTCCTACTTCTGCCTCCAGTGCCTTTCTGGGAATCAGCTGCTCCTGAACCTGCTGACTGGGTGGGCAAATTTGGACATTGCCTTGGTTCAGTCCATCGCACCCCACGCCTCACACGTGTGCGTGCACACAGACGCTCCCCTGTGCCCTGTCAGTGCTTGTTACGCTCCAATGAGACAAGCAGTCTGTCTGAAAAGGCTTGATTATCCTAACATCGACTGCTTCCCTGAATAAGACAGGCCATATAAATAAAACAGCCTCTCCACCATCAGCATCAGGGAGTCATCTCAGCAGTCCAGCACACGAGGGAAAAACCGGGTGTAGGTGGAGGGTGGGGAAATAAAGGCTCTGGGATACCTCTGCCAGAGAGGATTTCCAGGGTAAAAGGCAGGCGGAGTGCGATGCTGGATAAGAGGATGGGGATGCAGACCACCATCAGCCTCTATGGAAACTCACTGTAACGTGAAACACTGAGGCCAAACGTGACAGCAGTGAGGTGAAGGCAGTGAAAGGCGTTTACCCTGCAGAATCTGAATGGTGAAATAACCTTTTTCTTTCCCCTAGAGACAGTGTTAAAACCCCCACCAGCCAGAGGTACCAGGGAGAGGCATAGCTGCCTGCCCAGACCCACTTCATGCCCAGGAAAGAGCAAAGACAAGCACGTTACTGCAGTTCAGCACAAGTGCCCGCAGCTCCAAACCATGTTCCCTTGCTTAGCACCAGCAAGACCTACCCAGCCTGGGTTGATGCAAACAGCCTTGGCAGAGTGCATCAGTTCTGCCCTGCAGCAAGTCCTGCCTGCCCTTCACGCCTGCTCCTGGACGAGGATGGACAGACAGAAAGGTGGGTGGACTCAAAGGGCAGGGAAAAGGGAGTTTAGGACCAGTGTATTTATCTACAAATGGGAATTCTGACCTTCAAGTGGCAAGTGATTGACAAATAAAGAATTAACCAGCACTAACTATGCTGTTAATATCTTCTGCTCTTGTCTGAGAGACTGAAATGATGTAGGGTTTTTTAATGAGAAAACTGCATCTGATACCTTCAACTTCTGATTTAAACCTCCATTCTCCAAACGCATGGAAAGCTTAAAATAATACAGATGTTTTTTTCTCCATACCATTGCTCGGCATTTCTGTGGCTGCCTACGCCTCAGAGGACAGCCAACACATGCACAACAGCCATCCAGACCCAGCTGTGAGCGCATGAATTCTCTTGAGATAAGGCAGTCTCCACAGGGTATCAAACCCAACTGCTCAGCCCCAAAGAGGTGAGAACAGGCTCCTCCTGGGCCTTCCATCAAACTCCCCCGTGGCTGGTACTGACCCTGGCCGAGCCTTTCAGAGGGTCTCCCACCGCTCACCGCCCCGTGCTGCCCCAGCCTCCCGCGCTGCCCCCGCGGCTGCGGTGCCGGTGGCTTGTGGTGTTGCGAAAGGCGGTCACATCTGGCTGTGCCTGTGTAACAACTGTCCGGTGTCAGGTACGATTTACAGCAAAAGGATTCCACGCAAAGGGCACGAGTGCGGCTCATTTTACGTAACAAGGGGCATAGACTCTGTTCCTTCTGCCATCATGAAGAACAAAACCAAAACAAGATAGGAAAAAAATAGAAGCAACCATTGACTGGGAAAATCAAATCTTAAAGGAACAGTATCTCACTCTTCTTCATTTGTTCCTGTCTCTCTCGCTGTCAGTGTTACCACTGAATCTGGGGAGATGCACCTCAAGATAGTAAGCAAGTGTAGAAGAGAGACCAACCAAATTCCAAATTGTGCAGGCATCCTGCACCAGAAAATCTGTCCAGGCTACAGCCATTTTACACTGCTGGGAACCAACCTGACCAGCAGGCTTAAAGAAATGCCCAGAGCTCAAGATTGTTTTCATTAAGCAAGGAGGTTAGGAGAGCATCTAGATTAGGCAATATCCCTCAGGCTACAAGATAACAGAGATGTAAGAGATTAATTTGGTTTCTCCCTGCTGTCCACACCTTTTTAAAAGACAGGAGGGCAGATACTGGGCTGGAATAAATCAGTGATATTCAGCTGACATCTATGGAGTGATACTGTTTGATCTGCTGAGATTCTGGCCCCTCACCTCTAGGAAGATGAATTTTCTTGGTGTTTGGTCCTGACCTGTGAAATAGGTGGAAGACAAATTTCTACTGATCTGTCCTTGCTGTTTCTCCATCATATTCAGCAAAGTTGTTTTGAAAACAATGTACATGTGTGCTGAGACTTCCAAGTGACAGTGGAAGGACGAATCTTTTTCCATCACTCCTTCTCTAAATCATAAAAAAAAATGGTACTTCCACTTTATTTCCCATTTCTTCTATTTATCTACCATGAATTTGTCATTTCAGAAAGACTCCGAGCTGACAGTTCCTGGGGACTGAGGATATATCTATCCTTAGAGTACGTAGAGAGCCAGAGCAACGGCAGGGCTGCTTTCCTGCACACATTGCTTGATCCTAATGAGATGGGACCATTCCTGAGAACAAGCAGCGAAGCTCACTTTCCACAGTCTGTGCAGTCCCCAGCCTCCCTCCTGAAAATGTAAGAGGAAACTCAAGCACTGCAGCACGGGGTTTTGCAGCACGGACAGATGTCCATCAGGAAGCAGACAGCGGGGGGACTTATGGTGCAGGGTCACCGAATTACCCCCCTCACTGGGGAACATGGGGTCAGCTCCAACCTACGGCAGCAACAGCAGTAATGACACCAAGGTGAAAGGCTGCTGGTCCAACTGCTTCAGTGAGCTTCAGAGTGTCCACAATAATTTTTTCTTCCCTGTACCTAATACCATCTAGGACCTGATCTCCCACTTGCTTTTCATCCCGTGTAGTCATTGCCTTTGCTCGGAAGGCTGAAAGAGGTGCTGCCATGCAGCTCTAGTGGCATTTCACACTCCCTTTGCCAGGGTGCTGCTGACAGTACCAAGGCCAGACTGTGAGTGCTAGGTCACTTGTAGCAAACGTAGGTATATGAGATGACCTGTTTATGGAAAAAAGGGCAGGATCAACCTTCATTTTGCCCCATCTGCTATGTCGGTCACAGCAATATCTTGAAAACCCAACCAAAGCCAAATTTTTCTCACACGCATCCTGACTGACCTATTTTCACAAATGCCAGCGCCAAGAAAAATTACCTATCAAAACCACTTTTTAAATGGAATAGGGGGATACGAACTTGGCAACAATATTTTCTCATGAGGAGGTCAACCGTTTCTCAGAGAGAAAGAGAATTATAAGATCTGAAAACTGTAATGGCATTGGACAAAAAATGAAACTTCTGGCACGGTCGTGCTCCCACACAGTCTGGTCTGTGGGGTGACACCTTCCGCCCTTTCTTTTATGGACAAGAGCCCCAGTTAAAATACATCTGTAATGTGCCACCCTGAAAGAGTCCTACAAGGAACATCATCACCTCAACAGGGGAAGGGATATCACCGGAGATTTTGTCCATCCAGGTTTCATGAAGGAGAAACAGGAATATAAAATTCCCATGGTCCTAATCACAAGAGACAGCAAATAGGATTTCCATGTAAAAATATTCAATTTTAAACCCAAAATATTTGATTTATGACTTTTCTTCCAAAATTATCTTTTTTTGCTGGGAAAATGATACAGTCCTAAGTAGCTTGAGAATATAACTCTACACCTTCTAGCCTCACTGGAAATAAAACAGAAACAAGGAAAAGTGTTTTAAGAGCATACTCTGGTTAAAGCTGGAAATATCTATAAATCACAGAGGAAATCAGTCTATTCTCAGAAATCCAAAAAGCTTGGATAAAAACAAATGTACTTCTGAATTGACTCACGAAACCCCTAAGTAACAGAAAATAGCTAATAGAAATATAGCTTTAAGGTCAAAATTGTTACAGTGACTGGATAAAATAAAAACTAAATTTCAGACCAAAATTGGATCAAGCTGCAAAGCTTTACTGAGTTAATAAATTCCTGCCAATTACTTTTTTTAAAGTATTATTTTTTTATTGCTACATCTTTCCATCCTTCCTTATTCATTAGGAACAGATAACATATCACTTTTCTCCAAAGTAAAACTAGTCTTCAAGGTATTTCTCCCATTTGCAAAGACTAAGAATCTGCTTACACGGGGCAGTAAAAGCATAGAAAATTATACTTGTCAGAACAGCCAACAGTGGGTCATAATTATGTCTTGGCATCCACCTTACAGGTCACTGATGGAAGCCATACCGCTAGGAACAGGCAAATAGTGAAAGGTTAAGCGATGTCCTTCAGATCTGTTTATCTGTCTTAGGGCACGGTCATACAAACATTGATAGGACAAGCAGTCACAGAACAGAAGTCAAATGAGGCTCTTCACAGTGATTTTTCATCCGGGATGATGTTTTTCAAGCTCTGTCAATTTGCAGATCCATGAAAAATATTCCAGTTGAACTACTGTCCCCATACAGTGAATTTAATCCCACTGACAACAGCCTTACTTTCCTTAATAATTTTTGCACATCTCTTTGGAACCTCCCATGGACCCACATGGCTGTGGACCACAGCTTAAAACAACTGGCCAAGTAGACGCGCATGTCAACAGCCCCCTTGGTCTTCTGAAGGTGGCTGGTGCGCTGGGAGTCAACCATCAGGGCATCTCGGTATTCATCCAGTGCTCATTCCAGTTTCTGCCCTGGGAGCCAAGACCAGAAAGCAGGTGAGCATACCAATTTTCCTCTAGAGCTTTCAAGACTTTCTTGCTTGCAGAAAGCCACTCAAATCTGCCAGAAAGGTCCCTCTCACCACTGCCAGAAGCCAGACAAGGCTAAACTAGTTCCAGAGACTGAAATAAATCCCTTTATTACATTTTCTGAAACAGCAGACTAACTTAACTTTTTCGACCCACCAAGAAACCACAAGCAGTTTGGGGGTTACTCAACGTTTATCAAGTGTTGATAAACGTTTCATGCATTTGCAAGGGCAACAAATTCACAGTGCTCGCGGGAGCAGAGCCACTGCCCGCAAGGAGACTCGGTCCAAAAAGTGTGAATGGATTTTCTTCGGTCTGTAGTGGTTCGGCCAAGATGGCACCCTATCACTTTCTTCCCCATCACATCTCCAAGGGGGAATCAATGAAAACCAACAAACAAATAATCACTCCTGTCAGTAACTGGGGGGGGTCTGGAGGCTGCTCCTCCTGTGCCAGAGGAGCCGCTCCTCTCCGCTGCTGCTCCCTCTCCCTTCTCCCTCTTTCTCTCCCTCCGTGGGTTGATGTTTCCATGGCAACGTGTTCTTTAGTGCCGCTGAAATTACATTGCATTTAAAGCATTAACCCTTCCTTGGGCTGAGGAAGGTCTCGGAACAATTTATGGTTTGGTTTTTTTTTTTTTTGTTCCCCCTCCCTTTTAAACTTCCTTGTGATCTTTTTTTTCCTTGCAGCATTAGGAAAACCTCATTCTGCCCAAGTAGACCTCCCAGCTAGCATTTGTCTGACAAGGGGCACAGGATGCATCACCAGTGGGGTAGTGTCTAATTTAAGATCTCTTCTTTCTTTTTTTTTATTTCCCCCTACACAAAACCATTAATGCATTTCTCTGCAGACTACACGCAAACAGGGAAAATGCTGCAGTAGCAAGGAAGGTGAAGAGTGAGACAGAAGAAGCAAGCAAGCCACAAGCTGGCACATGTGGAGAGCACAGCTTCAGTTAATACCAGAGGTGAACCCTTGTAGCCCCGCACCGAGCAGCAGCTTCTTCATTGCAAAGTGCCATAATCGCAGACCTCACCACTGCTCCTTGAGCCTGCCTCCTCTTCTTCTTCACAATCACGTCTGTAATTAGCCACCCTTGTCTTCGCTTGCAGTTAGCGCTCCAAACGCTGCTGTAACACTTGCTGCAATCTGTACCCTCCTCAGCACCAGCACCCTTCCCTGCGCTGCGACTTCTCCACCCAAACTGCCGGCTCTGCTCTCCTCCCCATCGGCTCTCTACTGCCAGCCATCACCTCCATCAGCACTTCCAACGCAGCCATTGCTGGGGCACTGCTGCCTTCACTGCAGCCAGCTCAACCGCACGACCACTGGCACTTTCTGTGCTCCCACTGTGGGCCAACAAGGCTTTGAAAGCCAAGATGTTCCCATCCAGGTGCCTGCTGGACTGCAGGTCCCAAATCATAAATTACTTTGCAAATCCTCAGCCCCCCAGCCTTAGCTTATCCCCACCCTGGTCACCCCCCCATAACCCCTCTGTGCTGTTCTTCCACTGACATCGTCCCTTTTTCAAACACTGGGAGATAAATGCCAAGAATCTCCTTCCACTCTTCTGCCTGGGTTCCTACACTCAGGCATGCCTCCTTTCTGCCCCAAAGTCCCATGACTTGACAGCTTGCAAACCGCTTTCATTACCTCAACCTGCACAGCTACAGGGTCCATATTCCCTTGCACCATCTATTTTGGGTTTCCCAACACACACTGAATCCTTCAAATGTATCTCACCATTCTCAACTCTTGCCCCAAGAATCAGAGTGTGAAGCCTCCTGCTTTGAGCTGGGTGCATATGTAGTGCCGTGAGGATGGATCAGTGTGGGAGGAAGATGCTATTCTGAAATGAATGATAAATATGGATAATAAGCTCAACCTAAGTCTTTTCTGCCTGTCTCTAGTGGGTTCCCAATATGGGAGATAGAAATATCATGGGTACATTTTGAACATGGCTGGGAACATTGCCAAAGTCCTACTCAGAGTTCACACATTTACATCATTTATATCACATCCGACTTGTGCCTTGTATTATTAACTTTGTAGAGTGTTTTGTGATGTAGTTTGTAGTCCAGGCTCTGTTAAATAAAGTTACACGCCCTCTCTCTCTTCCTTTTGGTAAAAGAGAGAGTTATGTCTGGGGCTACACAAGGTCTTGCTAAGCAGGAGGGTGACTGTGTCTGCTGATACGGTCAGTGCACTCCTACATTCTCACACAGTGCTCTGGAAAACCTTTTGGGATCCATTCCAGGGGCCTGAAAGGTGCAAACCGAAAGGAAATATTTGCCTTCTGGTCAACAGTTCAACTCCTAGACCAGACTGGTAGTGACTGAAGATTTTTTCTCTGCTGCTGGATGTTCAGGATCCTCTGTGAAACATACAGATGGGGTCCACCTGCCCGTGCCCAACATAGCACTGCGACTACGCGGGCTTCTTCCTCAGCAGCGTCAGAAAAGAGGTTGAAGACAAAAGGAGACAAGCAACCCAGGGCATGGGACTGAAGAAATTATGTTCGTCTAGAACAGAGTAGAGGCATACCGACAAGGAAAGAGGTAGAGCATTGCTGACAGATAGGGCTTTTTGCCTTCTGCAGGACAGACCACAGTCTGGGGCAGCTGAAGATCCATCACCTTCCAGGAATTCACGCAAAAGAAGAGGAGCTACAATGACCCAGCACTGTGGCTTTATGGTTTTGTAAATTGATAATTTTTCCAACAGCCTGAAAAGACTCCAGGTTACACTCCATCACCTAGTCCACATGTCCCATTTAGACTCTGACTACTATGGCATCTGAGGCCAGGCGAGCAGCAAGTGACTCAGATGCCTGGTACACACAGACAATAGGGAGAGGTAACCACAATGCATAGGTTAGGTGTCTGCCGCAGGCTGCCTGAATGTAGCTGTCTATATAAAAAAGAAACAAAATGTGCATCCTCAATGTTTCCTGAACAAGAAGAGAGAGAGGAGTCAAATCCAGCCTGTGTTGCTGCAACTCCAGTGAAGTAAATGTGCCATTTTACTCTAGAGCTGCATTTGATCTTGAATTACTCCTCTGCTTCTTCTCTGGGAAAAGGTCAGTTTAAAGAAGCCTCAGGCGTGATGCTAACATCACGTCCAATAAAAGACTCTCAGGAGGTCTGAAATAAGTACAAGGTCCAAATTTGGGATATATTATCTGAATCCTTTCCCTTCTCCCTCTTGAAAAGTCAGAGTGAGAAATCTCCCAAGAATATTTCTTTGCTCAGGAGACTTCCAGTACTCCTTGGACCTAGAAATACCGTCAATAAGGTTTTCCAACGTGCATCTGAGGATCCCAGCCCACAGTGCCCACTGCAGGAAGCCTGAACACAGCGCAGATGGAAACAGCAAGCGTTCTGGGAGTGAGACCAGAACATTTCCGTGTAGAGTGCAGCAAAGGGTCAATTCCCACATCTCTTACCATACCACAGCTCCCTCCAGTTCAACCAGCTCTGCGACCCAGAGCAGCAAAGCTATCAGAGTACCCCAGTGCTTTTCAGAGATACCTAGGGAAGTTTATTTAATCTGAGCAGAAACTTAACTGATTTCACCTTTAATTGGTGCTTAAACTAACAAACTAAAATGTAACCCGCAAACCTCACACACAAGTCCTGACAGAGTGTGGACATACTCTGAAAGCTTGGGAATTGACATGAGCACCAGGTGGGATAATGTGGGCTCTAGTTCTGGTCTCATTCAGTACCTTCGGCTGCATCATTTCCGCAGCTCTTGCTGTGCACATATTGTGGCAGCGTATGAGTTGTCTGCACCCTTTTCTGTTGGCAGCAGTCACTACGATCACTTCAGAAAAAGCAGCCTCCAGAGGAGGCACCTTTCAGAAATCTCTCACTCCTCCTTTTTCTCCAACATGTCTTAGGCACTTAAACGTCACTGATTCAGACTCCAGACTCCAAATGACACAGTCCCTTCAAAAAACCGGTTATAACCTCCAGTGTCACGTAAGCACTTCTCAATGCCATAACCCTGCCAGGGTCCCCATCCGCTGGAGCTCCCCTCTGCAGCTTCCCACCCCCCCTGCTCCGAGAGGACCTCCGAGTCCAAGACAAAGACTTCCCTCTTGCCCAGGTACAAGGTTTTGAAGAGGCAGATTGAGACTCCCCTACCCACGCATTAAACTGAAAAGCAAACTTTTAGCACCAAAAAAAACCCCAAACCCAATGGGGTGGGGGGGATCTGAAATTTTTTGTGGATTATGACTTTTCCATGGCAACAGGCATGAGAAACAGGAGGGCTGGGGAGGGGGGCGAGGAGAGGGAGAGGGAGGGAAAGGAAGGCAGAGCGTGAGGAGGGAGCGAGCAGCACTGGTACATTGCCATGGAAACCCTCTTGCATCGGCAGCCAACTGCCAAAGTCAGTCAGGATCCCAGAAATGGGCTTGGAGGGGAGCCTGGGAGGGGCTGGGGGCATGGGAGCCATCATCTGGCCAGCTCCGAGGGTACCCCATCCCCACAAATCCCAGCCCCACTCCTCTTCCCCACCAGCTGTGACACTCCTGGTGCCCTTATCTGCTCCATACAGAGCCAAATTTGGCCCAGCTGGAGTGGGAGGAAATACAGATCAGCAAACGAAACAACCAGGGCAGGCAGGAAGGACCGAGGCAGAGAGGGATAATTTTTCTGATAGCCATTGGTTTGCTTTCCACCCTTCTGGATTGATTTGGACCACGCAGATGTATTTGTTTTCACACCCCAGATGGCTGTAGAAAGAGGACGTCACTCCTAATCACTGAAATCGAGATAGAAATGTTAGTTCCCTGCAAACTTAGCTACTGAGGCAAGAAGAAGGGCTGTGTCTGACTAAAAGTTGCCGGGTCCACGTTTGCATAGGGCCACGGCTCTTTCAACTGTGTCTATCCCACTCAGTACAGAAAATGTCCCAACCTATCTCTAAGACATGACAGATGCCACCATGTTGTGGCCAAGTGAAAAATTAGAGGAGATACTGCTAATGGAAATGAAGCACCCTGTGAAAATGAGTTAATATTGCCTTCTAACCCTCTTCTGCAACACTTGGAGGGCAGGCAGCTTGGTGAAATGAATGATCAGCCATTCACACCCCTTTGCGCGCTGTATTTCATCAGAAGGCTTTTGCTGCCATAAGAAGCAGTCAAAGACAGATTTTGGAGAAAGAACTTAAAAAGGGCTGGCAAATTCTGTGAACCCTTGTTAGTATTTATAGTTGTACCCCTAGGATGGTAAGGGATGGATGAGTCGTTTCAGGCTGCAGACGGCTGCAGACGGCAGGAAGGAATTGACTCCTACTCCAACCACACAACTGGCTAAGCAAATTGTGGAGGAAGATTCCCTTCTCCTGAAGCATCTGTTATCACCCATCTGATTGCACAGTGAATCAGTAGTATGAGGACAGGCTGCTGTGAGGGTGGGGGAAGAGGGAGAGAAAGATTTTAAATCAGACAGTTATAAAGCAAGGAGATGCCAGTTTCCCCTTTGTCATAGGAAAGGACATGGACCAAACAGAAAGGGCCTGGTTTGTATACTTTTAAACTATGTGTTTGGATTACTACTGATAGTATAGCACCAATGAAGCAGGCTAACTTTTAATGCAACAGTAGCCTGGTATTCCCACATATCTTTCAGAGCAGAGGATCCCAAAGGGCTCTGCACTCTGACCATTCATCTCTCTAAATCATCTGCACTGATGAAAAAAAGCAGCCAGCCTGCACTGACAATGCTACAGCAGAAGCAAAATCTGTGCTCTGCGCACAGAGCCCAACCACAGCTCTGCTGGACTACTGATTCATCTGCACTGCTGTGCTTATTACTGAGATCAGAGCCCAAGCCCAGGCCACCAGACCACTTCTAAGAGACTGTCACCACTAGTCATGTTACCTGGGATAAAGGGAATGAGCATGGACAGTGGCAGGATTTGTCCTAACTTCCCTGACGAGGGAAGAGCAGCTGGCTGACTCTTCTGAGCTTCATAACTTCCTGGGTGTCTGATAGAAAGCTACCACAATGATGCCTGCACGAGCTCAGCATCAGGGTGAAAATTGTCACTATTGTCCCAGGCTCCTACCTGGACTGTTGGTGGGACTTGAAACCAGTCTGCATTTTCGAGGAAGAAAAAGGAAATTATAATAATGACTTGTTATGGACTTATGTAGTAAACCGGTCAATGTGGAAAAGACTCAGCACGGGATTAGTTTTTTCACATGGACTTTACTTGGGCAGCAACCAATAAATCAAGTCCAACTCAGTGCTGATTTCCAGATCTATACTGAGAAGAACATGGTAAGCCTGTTCTGTTGGGACCAGCTTCAAACAGGTGAGCTCACAAGGGATCTTTCTATTCAGGCTGGGCCCATTTAAAAACTTGAAGTAAGGCGATGGGTGTCATTCTGTAGGCCAATATGAGGGATGATTCTGGGGTAAGGTAGTAGGCCCAGATGAGTTCAAGTTTGGGTCATAGCTAGCTGTGAGATGTGGTCGGATTTAGAGCCTGGACAAGGTTGCCAAGCTCCGTGGGCAGGAAAAAGATGGGAGGGCTCCCTCTCTGCCCTAATTCCAACCCACTAGTTGAGACACCACTGTGATCCCTACCTGAAGGGCACAAGTTTCCTTCTCCAGCAAAGCTGCATCTTCGACTTCATCAAAGGTGAGGGCAGTACCCAAAAGACACTGCTCTCTTCAGAGCACAGTTCTCAGCCCAGAGCCTGTCACTGTGCATACAACAACTAACCATACACCAATAAAAGGAGCCAATCCCAAATATTTTCTTCCTGACCTCACCATCACAATTACTCTTCAGAAGTACTCTGCAACACAGGATGCACGAGTCAAAAGGGGAAAGAACGATTTCTTGTGGCCCAAAGTCTGGTTCCAGAGACCTTCTACTTCTGAGCTCAGCAGAGGCTCCCAGCCAGCTCACCCCCAGCTATTTACCGGTCAGGGACAGTACCAAACAGGAGCCTGCCCCTGGAAGCTGGACTCCTATGGGCTACTTTGTGCCTGGCACTGAACTTTTCTTATCCTCGTATCCCCTGCACCTGTGTCTGCCTTCACAGAAATGGACAGGCTATTAAATATGGACTTGTATCACTTACAAGAGCTTTGCTGGCCCATCTGTGAAATTGCTCTCTGTTTCTTGAAGGCATGCGCAAGAGACGTTCTCTTCCCCCTGTCCTCACCCTCCACTGACGGATCGGGTCTGTCAGCTTGTCAGCTCTCATTGGGCACTGTTTGACATCAGTCCACATTGGGGCAGTGAAAATCTGTTTGCAGTCAGCTCTTCCAATAGCTTCTGTGGAAGAGGGGAGGCTGACCCACTCCAAAATATGCTGCCTCAGCTGGCTACAAAACGGCTACAGATGATAGTGGTGTTAGAAAACAGCTTGAGCCAGGGTGGCAACGCTACAGGTTTCTTTAAGGTCTGCTGGGCAGGGAGAAGGCTGAGAGCTGGGATGGGGACCTCTTGGCTCCTGGATCCACCGCACAGACGTTGCCACCAAGACCAGGCCATTGCCACCAGTAGCTGGTGACTGAAGAAGAGGAAGTTTGCGTGGTGAAGGTTGTGCAGGGACGCAGCTTGGTGGCGTGGGCCATGGAATAACGTTCTGAGCATCCCTGGCCTCTCAAGTTGCAAATGTCATCTGTCAATCCCAGGCTCAGTCCTTCCGGAGCAGTTCTGACAAGGGGTAGCTGAGAAGGGACCTCAGAGGCTAGCTAGGCCTGCAGTACCTCCAGAGGGTCAATTGCCATGGTACATCAAGTAGCCAGTCATTCAAAATTGGGTTTCTTGACCCTGCTTTCTTAACGTCTAAAAAAATTACACTGTTTGATATCCCTGAAAATCCTTTTCAGAGTCTTTATAGAAAGCCAGAATCAAGGCTATTATGGCTATCACAGTGTCTTGGAAGGAAAATATTAAATAATTAGGAACATTAAAGTTGCCACCATGACCCCCTCCTCTCCAATTCATTTTATTCTGACATGGGAAAAACCATACCAGAATAGCTGGGTTTCTAGGAAAAAGCTGAGGTGTTATGAGGGGCAGTTCAGAGACTAAGAAGACCGAGTGCAGCCCACAGAGATTTCTCAAAGGGAACCATTTTGACAGGGAAAGAGGGAACTATGCTGAAAAACTCACGTATGGGTCCGGTTTCAGCCTTGCAGTTCCACTTCCAGCTGCAAGCCCTCATTTAGCACGCACTCACTCCAAAAACATAAAGACTTTGACCCCATTTGGCATTGCAGCCCTTGATTGGCAAAACACTTCCACAGATGAGCTCTTCAGATTGTAATTTTGTGCTCTCCTGTGAAGTAAGATTTGTTTAGGCCATGAAAGGAGAAACACTTGATTGGATTTCTGTGCCTAGACAACAAGACTCCAGATACTGTCCAGACCCACTACACCATGCACTGTGAGACAAGCAAATAAAAACACACCTCAGGATGAAAATTTCACTACAGCAAACAAGATTTTTAGAATTATAAAGAAATTCAGGTTAGAGGGAACTTCTGGGCGTGACCTGGTACAGCCCTCCACTCAAAGGAGGGCCAGCTTAGGTCATTTTTTTACATCCATTTTCCAATGAAATAACCAAACATCAAACTATGATCATTAACTTAATTGTCACCTATTGTTTCATGTCACAGTCACCCATTCTTATACAACTGCACAACACACACACACACACATACACACACGAGTTTTTCAGCACCACCTCCAAACAAGTGTGAACAGAAGCAGTAAGTCTTTCCACTTACTCTAACAAATAGCATAATAAAAAACAACTAAACAAACAAAACCACTAAATCACCCTGCAGTCAGGTATGATGGGTAAAGAGTAGGAAGGCAGCTGGACTAAGAAAGGAAAGTGAAGGGCAAAAAATGTGACTGTAGAAAGGGGAGCATAGAGACTGTAGAGAGGTGGAGTGTTGTGGCAATGGGAACCTCGGATCTGTTTTAGCAGTAGCGAGAAACATTAAAAAGCTCACAAGCAAGGTTTAGGTTTTCTGAGTTTCCTAGTGCAGCACTTCAGAAGCAATGTGTACGGGCAGTTGAGCTGAGTAGCCATGTTCTAAATGCTGAAGGGAACCTCCTTGCTTTCAGAGCCTCCCTCCCACAGAGCCTCAGTGGGTGCCATCCACCCGTTGGGCTCCCTGACCGGAGTATCTGCTCTCCCACCACTTCAGTCAGGAGCTACCCTCGGTGTAGGCAGAGGGACCCATGGCAGAAATGGCTCAGGTGCACAGCTATAAGGGTGAAAGAAAGCTGATGATGACATTGGAGAGGGAGCTGCAGTTCCCTTCCCGTGTCCCTACCAGGACACACAGTAGAAAACAGAGGGATGAAAGTCCCAGAGTAAGCAGTAATTGTGTGGCCAGGCTCAGTCACTTAAAGCTGAGCCTGTTCTCCACCTCACAGCCCTGCCCTGTGCATCAGTTTCATCATTATCCATGACAATGGTGATAGAAGACTCCCACCCTGGAACAGAGCTGTGAGAGCATCTGCAATTCCCTCCCATCACTGACCAAATGAACTTCCTCCTGTCTCTGCAGAACTGATGCATGAGCCTTTATTGCTCCTATCAAGCCCTCTGTAATAGATGGGGCTAGTCCTATTCAGAAAGCTGGCCAATCCATTCTGCTATCTTTTAAAGCTATTCGCCATAATAGTCCCTTAAAGCAGCTATTGCCATACTTTAATTAGACGCTGTATTTTCAAGTCTTCTCCTTATAGCCTTTTACCTTTCACGCATTTTCCATTTGATGTATCTTAACCCCAGGAAATACTATTTGTCCTTGGAATATTTAAGAAGGCATGGGAGGGTCAAGCAAGGAAGTCTTAAGAAATACAAGCAAACTCTCTCAAAGGTGGAGGCAGCTAAAGGACTGGGAAATGCATGTGAAAGAAACAATGCCTTGAGAGCCCCCTGCAAAAGGCATCGTCATGGGGTAGGGGGAAACAGATGAGAGAAAGGATGCATCTCTTGGTGCATGCTCTGGTCAGTGCCACTTGACAGAGAGATATTTTCCCACCGCACCCCTGGCAGTCCTGGGCTAGGCTTGGCAGATGTATATTCTTGTGAATTCCCTTTAATAACAGGGCCCTCTTACCCATGAATTTTTGTGAGGTTCTAGAGTCAGCAGTATGGCAGCTGACTACCTGAAGGAATTCACTATAAACCACAAACCTGAAGAGCTTGCTTTTTACTCCTACCTCCCAGTCATTGATGATGATGATGTTGAATAAAAGGAGCTGGGCTGGGGTGGGAGAGGGCTGTGAGCCCCCATGCACAATACAGGGTACCCCAGCTCTGACTAGCTCTTCAGGGGCGTGTGGCACGCCTGAAGAGCCAGCTTGCTATTTCAGACGAGAGCTTCAGGCAACAGTAAGCCCTGCAGCGAAGGGCTCGGCACTCACTTGGGACTAAAAACAGAGCACTTCTTATTAAGGAGGCTGATGTAAAGCCCAGAGCAGGGGGGCGGGGGGGATGATGTGCGAAGGGAGGACATGTGATTTTCATTCAGTAAAAGAAAACCAACAGCTAAAGAATGCACAAGGTTAATATCAGCTGCTTTTCCTGCCCTAGAGCCTCTTGGTGCTCGGAAGCCCAAGTGTCTGGGGTGTTTTCTTCACACACACCCCCCCCCCCAAAGCGCGCACCACACACCCCATCAGTCTCAGCCTCCCACAGTTGGAAAGAGGAGCAGATATCCAAATGATAGACTAAAGAGAAGAGCTCGGTGGGGAGGAGTGCTTAACTCTGAGCAGGACTGGTCCTAGCCCAGAAATCATCCCCCCCTCCAGCTCCAGGGCTGGGGGCAGCTTTCCTGATGCCAGCCATCTCCAGCCTCTGAGCAAGCACACAGCCACTCACCGCACACTGGAGAGGAGCCACAGCCCGTGTGGGAAGCACATGCAGGGTGGGAACACCCACATCTTCCCCGTATCTCTCTCTCTTCATTACTCCCCCTCTAACCTTCTGGCTTTCCCACTCTCTCTCAAGGCTAGAGGCTCTCCCACTACAACCTTTGTGATTCAAGAGACTGAGAGCCGCACAGCCTCCAGCTCCCATGGTCCAGCACAGCAACCTCACCCACAGCAAGGGCCAAAAGGAGAACCCTCTCCAGGTCAGAGAGCTGCTAATCCCCAGCCTCTACCCTGGGGAACTCTGGGTTTGGTCACCACCGGTCCTTTGGCTCCAGCATGTGTGCTCAGAGCTATCCCCACTGCCTTCTGCCTGGCTTATACCCTGGTTTCCAGAAGTTTCTCGTTATACATTCGTCCTTCTCTGCCTTCCCCTCTCCCCAAGGCACAGTGCAGCTTCTTTGCAAGGTGGTATATGGCCCAGAATCCAGGATCACTGCTAACCGCATTTGAAAGGGAGAATCAATGGGGGAAACAATAAAGTCCATTTTAGCTTCAAGTGACAGCCTGGGAGAGCTAACGAAGACAAAGCAGCAAGGGTAGCAAAGTAAGACAGATGGACAGACAAGGAAGACGGCGCAAAATTCATATTTTCTATTACCCAGATGTAAATGGATTTGTTGCCCTGCAGCAGTTTACAATAGCTAGAAGCTGGTTTGCAAAGCCCTGGAAGGAATTAGGATGCTGTAGTGTCCCAGAGAGCTGAAAAGGTGGATTTCATGCTGAGCTATTGCTCACTGGGAGTCCTTCTAGATTCACAGCCCAATCAAAACACTGGTCTCAGTATTTTCTTCACACTGTGACCAGAAGGACAGAAGAAATCTGCTCCCCTGACCACCTTCCTCCCCCCACCTGACTCAGCCATGTGCATAACGAACTAATAATTCAGTCATGCATGTTCACCACACTTTCACTGCAGCCCACATGCTCACCCACCTGCTGCCAGAATAGGCGCCCCCCCATTGCCAGAGTCGGTCAGGCATGTTTCTTCTCCCACTCACGCAGTCCCACTCAGCTCCATCCACACCCTGACTCTGTCTGCCTTTAACAATTATCTCCAGCTCTGGGAAGGAGCACTGCAGATTTGCATCCCAGCCTTCCCTCTAACTGCTCATTTGTTGCATCACAGAACATGCCCTGAGCTGGAATGAAATTTCATCCTTTGCATATCTTACTTATTTACACTTGCTGCCCATGCTGGTTGCCTAAGGGATGGGAAGGAGGCAGGATGCTATTAACAAGCTCTTTAACATGATACCTCTTAGAAATAGAATAGCTACTGCTATCTGCATCACTATCTTTTGCTTGAGTGAAAATCAGGCAATGGACCCACTCAGGACTCCAGTCCTCGCTGTTCTTCTATGCCCACGTGGTACTATATGGCACACCAGGAATTTCAGCTCAGCTGCTGGCCCATCATTTCTAAAAGCTAGTGCTCACACACTAGGCTCAAGTTTTACAAGGTGTGAGACGGAAAGTGGCTTCAGACACTCTTCAGAGCTCAACAGAACGTGATGCTCTTGTGGTCACAGAGCCTTTTACAATTCACATCCATTCTTCCACATCGTTATTCTCAGGCCTTTGGATGCATGTGTCCTCTGCTCTCTCCACTGCCTTCCTCAAGTCAGTCACCAAGATCGTCCTTTCCCCTCCAAAGATCCCACTAGTTAAACCCAGTAGTTGAAGCACAGGGACCTCAAGTCCTAAATGCCTGACTGTTCAGGTAAGGATGTCAACCAAGGCCCCCTAAATTTGAAGCAGTCATATATACTGATACAGAAGAATTTCTCTAAATCCCTTCTTCTGAAGTAATTTTATATCACAGAAAATACTTAGATCCTCTTTGGAGCCTAAGTCTGTGGCATCCAAGCAGAGTACCCTCACAGTGGGGTATAGTGCCAGCTCTAGCCTGGCTAAGGATAGATGTAACTGTACTGCTAATGAAATACGTGTGCCACCCCTACAGCGGTTGCTCCTTGAGGTCACAGAAGTACCAACTACGACTTCTGCCTAATGCAAGCATTCTGTGGGCATAAATAATACCAGTCAGTGAGACCAAATCAGTCTTTTCTCCCCCAAGGTCTTCCATCCTCTTCCACTTGTACATAGCCCAGGCCACTTAGGAATGTGAGAACAAAAACCCACCACAAACCTGCTCCAACTGGATGCTGGTTCATAACTGTCATGCTGAGGAACCAGAACTACAGCCTTTCACTTACGCCAGCTCAGCGAGTTCCCCTCTCCACTGCCAAATCCATAGAGCCAGATTTTATCTCAGCTATGCAGGTAAACCACCGTGACTCCACTTAGTTTTCCTCTGCTGCCCAGTTCTTCTGCAGCACTCAGTCTTCCTCATTTTGGACACTGTGGTATTACAGATTTACACCACGATAATTAAGGGTAGAGCCTGAGTCTGTCTCCGCTAAGACAGGTTTGCTGTAAAAGTGCACAGGGAATTGTACTTCGTGGGGTAAATAGATTCTACGTCCCTAAAGGATCCCACCTGAGACAGAGACTGTGCTTCCAATTCATCTGATTGCTATAGTTAAATGTTCATACCACTCCATTACACACATCTTAATTAATCTGCTGATTGTTCCCATACTCTCCCAGATTAGGATACCCTCCCCTAGAAAACATTAGCTTATTAACCCCAGCCACTCCTTCTAAAGTAGTCCCAGAACAGAACATTGCCTACCCACTAAATGCCAAGGTATTAATAATGTTCTGATTTACCAAGAGGCACTGCAAAATCTCTCAGAAGTATTTGAGTGGAGGAATAACACACAGGCTCTTTCAGAAGCATCATTAAAACCAGACAAACCTTTCAATCCATTTAGCGAAGTGCCTGAAGGTTGCCTTTTCAGAGAGGGGAAACAAGTAAATACAGCACGCTGAAATTGAATACATGCAGTGCCACAGGCACCAGCCCTCTTGCACATCATTTGAGATGCTGATGTTTTTTCCTGTTTCTTCTTTTTCTTCAATCTATACTCAGTACATTTCTGGCTTGTGTGAGGAGGCATCATAATAGCCCTGGAGATTTTTATTTGTCCCTGAGAAATGTATAAAGTGGGCAGCAGCCAGGGAAGTTCCCTCTGCTGTCTGATGAATGCCAGCCAGGAAGGATCACTTACCTGCCAGGAGAAGGCAGTTCATAATTCAGCCCCAGTCAAACCCCTGCCCCTTCTGCTGTGGACAACTCATGGGAACTATCTGAAAAGGGGGCTGGCTCAGCAGAGAGAGAAGATCAGCCCTGAACCAGACTGAGATACCACGTTCATCTCACAAATCGCACCGCATTACCATTAGTGGGCATGACTTTAGTCAGCGGTAGCGGTGAGGTTCAAGGCTGCGCCAGCCATTCCGAAATCCCCTGCCAGAGCAGGGAATGCCTGTCTTGAAGTCCACAGAAGTGATACTTTCCACTGGGCTTTCTCCAAGGAGTGGCCAAGGGAGGATGCATCAAGCATCAGAAGATGCTTGGCTGTTGAAACAAATTGCCAAATGTCTCTCAGCATCCTGACCCCAAACTCGTCCCCTCTTCCAGTCTGCCACACTCTGTAGCTCACAGCCGGAGCTCTCCCCTGGAGCCTGCAACCTTACCGTGCTGCTGGGCTCCTAGAAACTTTGTACAAAAAGTGAGGAAAACCAGTAACTCTGGCATTGTTTTCTTCTCATCAAGGCTTCCCATGTTTGGGGATGATTCATGAGCTGCATGGGTTAATGCACTTTGGTGAAGGCAGGACTGTAAAACACAGTCCCATGGCTGAACACCTATGGCTGAGGCAGGGAGGGAGGGAGAGAGAGAAGGAGGAGAAAGAGAAAGACAGCCTGTGGAGGATTGGATTTTTTCCACTCTTTTGCTTGTTTGTTCTAACTGCTTGGCTGGTTGGTTTTAGTTCCACGCTGGGGACTGGCACTGATTTTCTTTCATTGTGTGACATGCATTTTCAAATGAGTATTAAAGGTGCTGAAAGCCTGGGGTAG
The DNA here is from genome assembly GCF_929443795.1 of Astur gentilis. Taxonomy (NCBI): domain Eukaryota; kingdom Metazoa; phylum Chordata; class Aves; order Accipitriformes; family Accipitridae; genus Astur; species Astur gentilis. Next base: position 16,831,423 of record NC_064913.1, read on the forward strand.
GCACTTTTTTTTAAGAAACGTTGTTTGTAATTCAAACAGAAATAAAACAAATCGTTTCTCTGCTTGCTGACTGAGCCCCAGCTTTAAGCCTCTACAAGGACACGTCCAGCCAGTGGAAAGACCTTCCCTGACCTCCTAAAAATGCTCCAGGAAGCCCACAGACAGGTGAGATCTGCATTGCTGGGGCTGGTACCACTGTCTCTTCAGGCTGCCCTCTGCTTCCTACCAAAAACCATTCCTTACAGATTTCTCTAGCTACGCCAAATTTTATCTCTCAGATTGACATTTTCCATATCAGATGCTTATGCCAGGTTTGATATTTGAGGAAAACGGAAGCAAAAGTCGTCTGTTCATTTCCAAAAACAGGCTAGAGGAAAGAAGCTATTTTACCAATGTTAAGAAAAAAATAGTGACCTTTTTAAAAAGCTCCAGCAAGTTCTCTGCTTTCAAGGGACTTGAATTTTGATGAGGGGGGAAAGAAAAGGTTCCTTTCATGTCACATGCTGATTTCTGCCACACTTGTGAAAACCTAGACAGGTCATAAGCCGTTGGAAAAACTGCAATTTACACTTGTTCAACAGAGATTTAATGGAGCTTTAAAAAAAACATAAAATCTTTCTAAAATCCTCTCCTCACTGGGCCTTCTGTAGTCTAAGAGACTTTCTCTACACATGAGCTCAAGGAAGGTCTACGCCTGGACTGGGGAAGCAAGAGAAGGAGGATTGCACCTCTTGGGTCTGCACCTCCCCTGATCCTGCCTGCTCCCTGCACAGAAGGATCACTGGAAAAGGAGTCTGGCTAATTCCAAAGCAGTAGGAAAGAGCCAGGAATATGATCAGGATACACTGACTTGGGACACTGGGAGAAGTATAGCGCTGAAATGCTACATGGGAGAAGAAAACTGGGAGGTGTAACACCTGGACCATTTGGGCAAAGAGACTGGGACTTGTTGGAGCTGAGGGGAGGGGAAGACAGATGGGACAAGGAGCCAGAATGTGAGATAAGTGGAAATGGATGACAACAAGGGGCACAGAGTCCGGAAGTGGAAGCTGGATTCTTCTAGATCCAGGGTCCAGAGCTTAGATGAGACATCTGTGAGGCAGATCATAGCTTTGCTAGGTAAGAACTGGACTGGGACAAGGAGCCAGAAGGGCAGAAGAGACAAGGCAAGCTGGAGGAGTGTCCTGGTTTTGGCTGGGATAGAGTTAATTTTCTTTCTAGTAGCTGGTATAGTGTTATATTTTGGATTTAGTATGAGAATAACATTGATAACACACTGATGTTTTCAGTTGTTGCTAAGTAACGTTTAGTCTAAAGTCAAGGATTTTTCAGCTTCTCATGCCCAGCCAGCGAGAAGGCTGGAGGGGCACAAGAAGTTGGGAAGGGACACAGCCAGGAGAGCTGACCCAAACTGGCCAAAGGGATATTCCACACCATGTGATATCCTGTCCAGTATATAAACTGGGAGGAAAGCTGCCTGGAGGGGATCGCTGCTTGGGGACTAACTGGTCATCAGTCAGCAAATGGTGAGCAATTGCATTGTGCAACACTTGTTCTGTATATTCCAAACCTTTTATTATTACTGTCATTTCATTATTGTTATTATTACCATTATTATTTTCTTCCTTCCTGTCCTATTAAGCTGTTCTTATCTCAACCCACGAGTTTTAATATTTTTTTCCGATTCTCTCCCCCATCCCACTGGGTGGGGGGGGAAGTGAGTAAGCAGATGCATGGTGCTTAGTTGCTGGCTGGGGTTACACCACAGCAAGGAGACAAGACAAAAAAGGTCAGCAATGGGAGAGAAAAGATGAAAAGTTCATGACCACTAAACCATACACTTTGGGAAAGTCTGGGCTTATTCATTACACAAAGTCAAGCACTGCAAAATGGGGAAATGTCAGCATTACAGTTGTTCAAGCAACCTGAATGCAGCCCATTTTGCATAACCACTACGAATCAGTCCTGAATGACATAATCAACGACATTTCTTCTTGCAAGACCCCTGTCTCATTCAGTGCAGCAGATGGATTGAACTGGGAATCAATCTTAGCTGTCTAGAAAGTGGGCAGTAATCAAGGGAGAGGTTGAGAATGGCTGGGATAAACAAGACAATCATATGGCTAAGCCAACTGAAAGCTGTACTGCAAGGCTGGATTCATCCCTACTTCTGCACAAGGGTCATGGTGAGGTCAGTAGAATAGAATAGCATAGAATAGACTATTTCAGTTGGGAGGGACCTACAATGATCATCTAGTCCAACTGCCTGACCACTTCAGGGCTGACCAAAAGCTAAAGCTCGTTATTAAGGGCATTTTCAACGTGCCTTTTATATACCGACAGGCTTGGGTCATCGACCACCTCCCTAGGAAGCCTGTTTCAATGTTTGACCACCCTCTTGTGAAAAAATGCTTCCTAACTTCCAGTCTAAACCTCCCCTGGTGCAGCTTTGAACCATTTCCACGCCTCCTACCACTGGATACCATGGACAAGAGCTCACTAAAATCTCTTAAATCAGATTCTTTGCAAGCAGCCACTAAATCTGTGCGCCTCATTTTCTGGATGCTTGACAAAAGCTGGACAAACCCTCTGGCTCCTTTTTTGGTCTGGTGGCAATTCCAAACAAAAATAAGTACTGTATTGAGAGCCCAATTTTCGCAAATCAGTAAGTCCAACGTTTTGATTCTAATGAAAAAAACATATAGTACAGCCCACCCTCTTTTGAATCTGAACATTTTCAAACATCTCTTTTCAAGTAAAAGGAAGATACATATGGAAATTATAAACTAATTTGAATAAGAAATTAAATGTTTCATCTAAAATATATTGAAAGAAATAATTAAAATTTAAATTTAAAAAGGGAAACAGTTTGGAGACTGTTTTGTTTTTCTCCTGGGTTCAAGATGATTTCTGCAAAACAATTAAACAGGGTACAAACAGATAGCCCATATAACTTAGATGTCACCAAACGTCCATTTCTACATTAATAAAAAAATCAATAAAAAAAGGTGCTCAGTCCTGGTTAAGATTTGGCAGGGGGCAATTCAAGGAATTGCTGAGTTGAAGTCAAAGAGAAATTTGCTTTGAACACAGAAAGCATTCTGTAATGATCAGTACTTTGAATAACAAGATTCTAGGTGTCTCAGATGGGCCATGAAAAATTAATAGACATTTTTGACCTTAATCTTGCTGCACCTCAGTTCTCCGCCTATACAATGGATTTACATAAAGCAGCTTGTGTCCTCTCATCTCACAGGGGTAGAGTGAAAATCCGTGAACTTCATGATGTACTGAGAAACTGCCCTAACATGTGCCACAGACAACACCTTGAGAGGAAGAATCGTCTCTTCTCAGGAGCCTGTGAAAGCAGGCACAATACAAAGCTTAAGACGACACATTAAACAAGGCGAAGAAAACAAAATACCAAATCACTGCTCGGTCAGGAAATGGCACCCATCCTGCGTACAGAGGCAGGCAGGGGTCCTGTCCTGAAAGATCGTATGCAGCCTTGAAACCACTGCTCTCTAATGCACAGACAAAAGAGTGCCAAATTAAGATTGCAGCCTTAATTCTGGCATTTTCTTCCATCTGAAGTGCTTGCCTTTGCAACCTAAATAATATTCATCTGACACAGTTGCATGTACGTAATATATGAAAGGCTCTTGGCTCGGGGGCCTTGGACTTCACAGAACATTGCAGCAGTCCCCCCGAGTTTTCCTCCATGGTTATTTTGCTTCCAGCTCGTACCAGTTTTGCAGCACTGTATTAGAGCCTGTCTTTTGCTGTCTCCCTCCTTTACCACATGCCCTTCCTCAGACCTGCTTTCTCACCTCCAGCCACCACCCAGCCAGCTCCCCTGCGCTGACTTTCATTGCTGCATTGTTAATTATTTGCTTGGGCAATCATGATCGCAGGACTCCAAGCACAGACAGAGGTCTCGCTACGTTAGATATAAAGCAGCAAATACAATAGTTAGAGGCTGCTTAATTTCAGGGCAGAACTGCAATAGTGTTGGCTTTCTGCATTCCTCCCAGATCTGGTCCATGCTGCAGAGGTGTCTGCCTCCATCGCTTACTCCTTTGCAACCTTCCACCCAGTAGCTGTGCTGGTGGGAGGCAGAAAGAAAATCCTTGACTCATCACACCTGTCTCTAATTGCAGTTCTCATGCTCCTTCTAGCCCCAGATTCCCTAACATTTTCACTGCTATATAGCTTCTGCAGTCTTCCAGTCTTTATCCATATCTCTTTACCTGAACAGAAGCTGAGCTATCGCCCACTTCTCACCTGAAGAAGACAAAAACTCTGGAAATTTCTGCTGGGGTAAAATCACCTTCAGATAACTTCTGGTATGGTTTTGTTCACCCTGCAAAATGTGCCCAAAGCCTTATGTAAAGACCATGCAGGCAACACGTTTGCATCAAATGGAACAAAGGCACCACATGGCTTAAAAAAATTCTATGCGGAGGGAAAAATAATTTGATAATTGCTAAAAAGGAACTCCTTAAAAAAAAAAAAAAAAAAGAGTTTAGGGCTTTTTAATTTTGAACTTTTTTTTTCCCTACTAAGAAGATGTTTCAGAAGTTGAAAGCATCAAAACAACAGAAAAAGATCAACCCAGTCCAAAACGTGGATAATCCTCTTCTCCCTGGCATCATGACACCAGTTAGTGCAAGATTCCTCCTTCGCCAACATCCCTTGTCCTGTCCTCTTGTAAATTACTGTCCTCCTCTTTTTTCTTATTCCCTCTCTCCCTTCCTCCTTCTCTCCTGGCTCTCTCCTCTGGCTCTCCCTAGTGAACAGTGAGCTGCAAGAAGCATTCCTGGGCTAGAAATTAACATATTAATGAAGAAAGAGCCTTGAAGAAGGGTTGAGAGATGGGGAGAAAACAGAGAGATGAGGCAGGCAGAACAAAATAACAAAGGGAAGATATAATGAAGAAGGGACACGGAGCCAAAGCACAAAGGGAGAAAAAAAATGCCTTTCTCAGGAACTTGTGCTACTTCAAACACTTCCATGGGAAGAAAAGATGAAAGAGAGGAAAGAAAGAGGGTGGGGAAAATGGGGTGGTTCTTCTGTTTTAAACCAAGATTTAATATTTCTATAGAAAAGAATTGCCTATTGAGAAATGAGGATGAGAAAGATGGAGAATGGGAACCAGGGAAGGACACAGAGACACACCAAGAGGACGTGACTGGTAACAAGAGCAGTGCGTTCATCTCTGGCTGTTTGCAAATCACCATGAGGCACGGATACATCAGCGCACTCTTAGGGGTTTGCCTACGGGTTACTGCCTCCCCTACAACCCTCCTATTCTCTCCTTCCTCAATGTACTCCTGCAAGCCTGCCCCAAAATTATGTTGAAATAGGAGAAAATGTCAATTAGCAGACTGCTGTTGATCTGGCAAGCTCGCAAGAGTCCCACTCCGAATCCCTCTCAGAGCTCTCTCAGGCAAACAGTGGGAAACCCATTAGGATCAGTGGGTTGAGGAGGAAGTAAAAAAATTTTAGTTCAAACGTCTAAGTACTTGTTCATCATCTGTTCCTCTACTTGACTACCCACCATTTACATCCTTGGTTAGACGCACTGCAGAAGAAGATATTCTGAATACTGCAGAAGAATATATTCTAAATTTGCTCTTGTACCCACTGGCCAGAACGAGCCCATCATTCCCATGCCTGCTACCAAGACAAAAGGGCAAAAAAAAGGATTCCTGGCCTGAAGATGGAACATAAAGAAACAGTATCTTTAGTGGTGAAATACACAGCAGACATTGCAAAACCAAGAGACATAAGGACTTGACGAAGAAAACAAGCTTTTTGGCATAGGTCTACAACAGTAAAGGTGTAAGCTGTTACCAGAGGGCCATTCCTGTAAAACAGACCTCCCTCACACTATCACTATCTTTCACAGTCCCACCAGCATGTGCCACCACAGAAGAACATGTTCCGTAGCTTCCTGGTGGTACCAAACCGGCTCCTTGGAACCTCACCAGAGCACTGCTATACTGAGAGCACCCTCAACACCCTGAGTGCTGAGGGCTTATGGTCCTCTGCAGCACCCTCCTGGAGGCATAATGATCAAGTAAATAGCCACAGACACAACAGTGCTTGTCTCCTTGACCAGCTCCTCATCTCCTTTCTTCTATAATGTGAGGGGAAAGGAGCAGGGACTATTTCTCACTCAGCCGTCTCCAAACGAGACCCCTAGGTGCTACCACACAGCTTGCTTTTCTGAAGCTGAAAAAAACTTTCAGCTTGAGCCTCTGTCACAAATTTATACAGCTTTTTATATGCCTGCCTTTGAGTTCTCAGGCCACAACAGAAGACTGCGGGTACTTGCTGGCATAGGAGTCACCGCTGCACGGCTTTGGCAGAGTGGCCACAGCCAAGGTCACAGCATCCATACAGCTCTCCATCTTTGGGCACTGCTGCTCTGACCTGTGGCAACTGAGAAGGTAAGCTATGAACCACACAGAGGTATAAGGATCAGTGCCACCCACAGCCCTGCCACTTGGGGAACCAGCTGTGTGCCAAGCTCAGCAGTAGCCTGCATGCCCTTCTCAGCAAGTGCTGTAAAACCAAGCCTAGTGATGCTTTTTATTTCCCCAGGTGCTCCTCCTTCTGCACCGCATCCCCACGCTCCTTCACTGCCTTTCTGTCAGTGCCCTTCTCCAGGGACCGGCTTCCACGCTGCCGACTGATGGCTGCGACGAAGGTGTCGGAGCTGCCGCAGCTGAGCACCAAGAGGCAGCATCCCTTCTCCGGGCTTTGTGAGGATCCAGAAGTGGGTGGCAAAAAAGGAGGCAACCAGCAATAGCGCAAACCAGTCTGATCCCCGATGGAGGGTGGTGGATGCCTCTCACCTGAGCAGCTCTCCACTCCCCTGTGCCTAATCCTACCCCTGAATGACGACATACCCTCCATACTGGCTTACATGGTCCTTCCAGTGCTACCCACTGTTGGGAGTGCTATGCTCTTCTCATTTGGCTCCCTTGCTCTGCCAAACTTTCTTGTTAAGCAATTTCATGGAACTATAATATACTATCCCAAATCAATTTCACAGCATTGCTAAGCTTGTGCCTTCATCAATTCAAAACTTGAGCTTTCCATGAAAAATTACTTGGAGAAAAAAATACAAATCAGTAAATTAAGTAAACTTCTCACTCTAGCCAGTCAAACTGGGGCCTTTTCCAGAACTAGCATCTTTCCACAGCCACCAGAGAAACTGTGACTTGGCACCATCTCCAAGGTACTTGTTTCATCTGACCAGGAGCCTCAAATTGGCAAGAAGTAAGACCTCCTCCTCCTCACAGCTACATTAAAACCAAAACAGATCTGCAAGTAGAGCTCCCCCAGTATCTCAACTACATGCCTGCAAGGGAAGAGAAGGGAAGGAAACTGAGATGAGGGCAGCAGAACATGCAGAACCCTGAAAGATCTGTCCTGCTGTACCTCCTGGATCTGGGCAAGTCAAATGCTGGAAAGCCCAGCATCCCACACTCTCCCCCCCCGCCCCCAAACAGCTATTTGACATGAATACATACTAGGCATACTGAAGAGCAGTTGCTTGATGTTCAGATTTATTCAGAGGCTGTAAGCATCTGTACTTTGCACCTCAAAGTCTTCACAGTCCCTTGGTGATGCTGGAGAGCTTAAGTACCAGCTCTTCTAAGCTCTCACCATGCCACATGTCACCACTCAGATGCAGAAGGGCAGCATCAGCATCTCTGAGAAGAGGGTGGAAAGCATTTCTTGCAGCAGTTTGTGTTTGAGGTACCTCACGTCACTCACAGGGCTTAATCTGCCAGTGATGCATTATTTTAAAGGGGAAGAAAGCGATAAAAACATTCTTTTAGGGGGACCATCTTTTATTTATGGCATCTATTACCTATGTGGCTGCATCCTCCCAGAGCTTCATTGCAGTTGACCCTTTTGCTCCCCATCCAGTTCCAGTTATCACTTGTCTATACCTAGCAGCTGGTACGCAGCAGCCTTGTTGGACATCTCCGTCTTCCCAGGGCTGAGTTTCCAAGGGAAATAAGCAGATAATCAGTGTAAAATCTAGGTACATCTGCCCAAAACATGTCATGGTCTTGTGATAAAGGAGGTCTGTGAAAGCAGATATCATCTGCTGGTGAAGTCTGCATGCTGGAAAAGCTGCCAACCTCCTTCCTGAAACCACTCCTGGAACTGCTGGCTGCCTGCTTCACACAGGCACACGAGAGGCATGTGTGGCACTGCCACTAATCTCTTGCGCTTATTAAACAGACCCAATGTCTTGGCGGAAATCCACCTCTAGCAATTTCATTCTGCCAGCTGAAATTCCTCGTGCAGCTCCAGTGAGGTGCAGTATTCATCTCCGCTTCGTACTATGTGCTGTTAAACAGTTGCTCTATTTCACCCCAGAGATGGCTGAATTTTAGCAGTGAATTAAGCCATCCCTTTCTACTTTGTAAAGTGCTTTGGAATTGCAGATACAAGATACTACAGCCTGTCATAAATAAATGTAAGATGCTGACACTGCTACTGGAGGTAGCCATCTTGCTGAAAAATGATTTCATTTGTGACACTAATAACACAGGGAAGAACGCCGGGCAAGACACTGAAAACTCATTTCCATCTCGTTTTAATACAGCTCAAAACCCAGGAAAAAAGTCAGCATTGAGTCAGCATTTGTGCATTTTTAACCACTGTCATGCCGCAGACATTCACAGGTTTTCAGTCCAGTGTGGCAGCTCTCTTGCACCCTGACTGCACCACCAGTGGGGGAACTCTTCATCTGATTACCTGCGGTCTCACCAGATCCTTAACAAAGACCAACCCTAAGTTCACAAAATCTGTTTTTTCAAGCATTTCTCGTGGTCCCTTACTGCAGAAGGCAGCCCTCATCACCTTACAATCTTTACTCAATCAAGACAGGTTTGGAGACCTGTTCAGTGTGAACAGGTGACAGCAAGCTCAGAAATCTCTCCACAGGGGTGGAAAAGAGCTTTCTTTATAGGAAGACGGCTGGCAGCATTCAGTCTGATTGATCATTTCAAGGGCACTATGGTTCGATTTTAATATTTATTTTATATTAAGGTGCTTGCTGGCTTGAGTAGGGACATTTTAATTACTTAAATCAGGAGAGAATGCCCTGTGGGAATGATGGAGCAGGTAGTGGACTGGACAAGACTGGACTGTTACTATTTCACTCACATTTAAGCATTTTAAATAACATTTCTAGATTATCTTTCATTCAAATACTTCAAGAAATATAGGGGACAGTGAAAGTACAATACAAAAAAAATGGCACCTTCAAATGTTCATATTCAATTCAAAATCACATCTTCTAACCTTAACAAAGCAGGAATCCCTTGTCCAACACTGTAAACCGATTTCTGAAGTTTGAAATTAAGCTAGCTTTGAGTTATTTGTCCACACCAGCAGAAACCCCACTGTTGGATAATTATTTGAAAGCAGAACAAATGCATTCATTTCACACTCTCATAACTCAAAATTGGACGAACAGGTTTTTTGCTCAGATTTTTTCCAAAATGTTCACCTTTGGACTGAGAATGAAAATAAAATTTGCGACAGAAAACAAAACATACTTTAAAAATTATAGCTATGTGAAAATAGGCCAGTGGAGAGGTCTGTGAGCTGCAGAGGGAGGTCTGGATTCTGCACAGGTAACAGGTGTTCAAAGCCACAGTTTGGTTTGTCTCTTTGAGATAAGTATTCAGCCACCCCACAGATATGCAGATCCACGTTTTCCCAAAATTTGGATGCAGGACTTGAGTAACACCCTTAAAGCAATGATTTTGAGAGGAATTTCATCAGCAGCACCTAGTCCAGAGTGCTCTAAGCCTCAATTCAGCAAAGTACTTAACCGCGAGCTTAGCTTGAAATGTGAACAAGGATTTCTTAGACGAAGCGTAAACGGCAAAGACCACTGAACGGCAGGTGCCTCTGGAGGGGAACAGACGAGCCGTTTGACAGGACTCAGCTCCATCACACAAGGGTGTAGGACAGAAAAGAAAAAAGAATATTCCATCGAAAGTTAAACCACAGGAATGGCATTAAGACTGCAGAATGTAACAAAAAGATCTCGTCCCAGACGTGCCAGGGTTAATGCCTCGATTCTCTGCCAAGAAAGACCATCTGATTTTTTTATTTTTTTTTTCCTTTTTATTAATGAATTTCTGTCAACAGTGAATGCTGGCATGGCCCCCCCACCCCTCAGGAGGGAGCCACTAGGCGGCAAGCAGGGCTGGTGTCTTGTCAAACCACATCGTGAACCCAAATTGCATCAAAGACAAGAGAAAAGAAAGCTGCTCCACAGTTGCGCAGGGAGCCATAGCAACGCGGCAGTTCCTATTTTTAAGAACTTGAAAGATAGTAAGAACATTAAGTCTGAGGGGAGGAAAAAAAAAAGCAACAAAAAACAAAACACGTTTCTATCAGAAAGAAAAAAAAATATGCACGTGTTCCTTACAGGCTCTAGTGATGAAACTGCATATGGCTAACTATCAGTTTGCAGGTGTGCAAGTCAGAAAATATCCACAGCCTCAACAAGCCGGTCCCTGAAGGGAAGAGGCTATTTCTCACCTTCCCTCCACTGATCTGCTAAAGCAGGTTTTCAAATTCCCTGGGGCACTTTAAAACCCACAGGACCCCAAATGCATTTTGTGACTGGGGGAAGATGCCGCCGTAGCTGACGCTAAACCATAGCCAGAGCTGGGTTTGCAGTTTCGCGCTGCTCCTTCAGCTCCACCACAGAGGAAGGATTTTGATTCACTTTTCATGAAAAGCAAAGAGAGCCCGAATGCACAAGTTAAAGCATATTGTCACCAGCAAGTGAAGTTGCCACGGTATTAGCACTAATTGGACTTGGCTGCAGAGCAGGAGATGTCTCAGAGGGTTGGAAGCAGAACACGGACATTTTCCCATCTGGAAACTGATGGCGCATACCAAAATTCATTCCCAGCTGGTGGATTTTGGAGGCCTTTACGAAAGGGTCTGTCCTCTAATCAAAAGATAACCCTTGCCAAAGACCCATCACTTCACTTGAACCCTCCCATCCTATTCTAATTGCAAAGAGGATGAAAAATCCAGCTGTCCAGAATGAACAAGTACCTCCTCTCCCGCTCGGACAAAGCCCCGCTCTGCAGGACCAAGGCATCCTGTGGCGCTTGCTGAGGAGCAAACATTTTTGCTGTCCTCCCCTCATATACTCCCTTTGAAAAGCCAGGGGCCCACGGTATCCCACCGCCGTGCCGAGTCGGTTCGACGTTAGACCGTCCCCTGCAAGACAGCTGTGCCTCCCGCTGCCCGAGCGGCTCCGCTCAAGGGCTGGGCAAAGGAAGGAGGGCAGCCAGGCACAGACCGTGCCCTTCTGCGTCGGGCACCCTTAGCAGCCCACCCGTATGGGGGAGGTTTGGGTCAAGGGCGCGTTACAAAGCCGCCCTCAGCGTCCCGCTTCAGGGAACAATAAAAAAGGAGCGAGGGGAAGCCAGCACTGCCCCCGAGATGGGGCGGCACGTGGCTGAACGCTCCCCCCACGCACCGCTCACCGCCCGGGCAGGCGGTGTGACTAACCGGCAGCCCCAGGGTTACGAACCTGGTGGCTTTCACCAGCACTGAACAACCACAACAGGGAGCAACGCACACAGGATAAGTGAAATGCCACAGGAGACGCGAGGCGGGGAGGGAATAAAAAAGAAAGCGATGGCAGTATGCAAGCAGCGGAGAGCGAGGTGCTGTACAACAGGGGACGTGGGGAAGCAGAGAGACCCCGACGGAGGTGGAAGGCGCGGGCCAGCCCCAGCCTCCAGCTGCTGCTGGAGCGGTGACAAGAACAAGCAGATTTCGGCAGCGCGGATCTCTAATCCCCCAGCAGCGCTCCCGCCACGTGCCGCCAGCTAGCACCAGCCTGACGGCAGCTGGACACACCAACCAGCGGGAACATAACGAGCTGCTAACAAGACACCGGCTTAAAAGGCTCCGAAAGGTCAAAAGTTACATGTGCTCCCTCACCCTCCAAGTTTCTGAAAAGGGCAATTTCTGCATCCGTGGGAACGTGCCATTTATGCCTTCTCTCCCCTCCTCCCCAGAGTTAAGAAGCGCGTCCCGGCACCGCAGCTCCCACCGCTGGAGCCGCGCTGGGTTTAAGGGCTGGAGAAGGGCTTCCCAGCCAGCTGCCGAGCAGGTAGATGTGGCCCCGCCAAAGCCAGCGATACCCCAGTGCTGGCCAGTGCTCCTTTCTCTTAGCACGAGGTTAACTCGACAGTCCTACGAGTGGAGAAAGGGTGACACGGATGGTCCCTTCTCCGTTCCAGCTCTCAACCCCTTTGCTGCGCTGTCCGAAGGTGTGCGGCTCACTCGGCTGGGAGACGACACAGAGCGGCTCCACGGCAGTACCTGCAAATGCCATATGATGATCCCTGTGTCTGACGCGGCAGATGATAGCTGCCACGACTGCAGAAGAGAGGGCAGGAGCGTGGGATGGGAGAGGCCCGGGAAACAAGGAAAGCTGCTGCCTGGGCACTGTCCCTGGCACTGACCTGGGGAAAGCGGGTCCAGGACGCTATGGGCATGGTGCTGCTCCCGGACATCAGGGTGGCACACCACCTTTCCAGGGATACGTATAGCCCCTGTGGTCTCGAGCCTCCAGGGAAGCAATGTATTTGTACAAGCCTATTGCAAGTACTTTCTCTGCTCACTGACTCACTGTTCAGCTGTCTAAGCCCCAGCTATTCCTAGTTTCCACTAGGGAAATGTGGCCACGTGAGAACAGAGCTTGCCCTGGGTGTTCCAGAGAAAATAGTTTCCAACCATTCATCAAGGGCTGTTTTGCCTTTTTTAACTGGTTGGCACGGAAAGCTCCAGATGAAAAGTATTTCCCCCAAAGTGGAAATATCATGTCCAAACAATACAGTGAACTAGCTTGCCAGCCGTTTTCATTTTTGAGGAATCTGAAGTGCAGAATTGAACCTACCTTTGTTCCCCTCTTAATGTATTTCTTTGCAAAGGCAGTATAATTCCACATTTGTATTTTAATTCCAAAGCAAATGCTTCACTGCACTTTTTATTAAAATGAAATCTGGTGTGTGCAGCCTGGTGTTAAATGAGAGACTATTAAAGCCAATCAGTGGAGAACTCATTAGTAACCCTACAACAACAAACTAGTAGTTATGGCCCAGCATTCACAAGCAGCCGTGACAACTGCTAGGAAGAACCCAGGTCTCATTGAAGGCTATAATAAAAACATAGCTTATGTAGCCCAATGACTCTGAATATCCATACCAAACGGCGGAGCTTCTATTCCTCAAATAAGTGCCAGAAATCATATTCTTTTCTCATGACTCATCCCTGAATTCCACTCCCAAGAATGCTCCTGTCATTTAGTTATTTCTTCGCATTTCTAAAATGTAATGAGAAACACCAATCCCAAGCTCAAGGAAATCTGTCCCATCAATTAAAATTATGAAATAAGCAGAAGGCTGCCTATAAACACATCCACCTCTTCCCACTCACTCCTTAGCAGCCATGGTGAAGGGAGAATAGATGAGCTTTGCAGAATGCCTAGAAGGTTAGCAACTCTCCTTGGAAGGGGCCAAGAGGGAAGAACTCAACATCTAAGCATCTCTCCAGAGGAAAACGCTGTTAGAAACTCCATCCCAACCTTTGTAATCTTCTCATGTGGTAGAAGGGAGCAGAGAGCACAGTGGTTTGCTGGACGCCCGGTTGAAGACTGGCCATTGAGATTAACTATAAAAACTTGGTAGAATGGAATATTCCAGCCACATTTCTTTCTGGGACAATGAAGGAATAAATGAACACATAATTATTACAAACAAAAGAATGAAAGTGTCATTGAAATGGAAAACAGCGTTTGGATATTTGGACTCCAAATGATCACCTAAGCCTATTATCATCATGAATTGAGATAAATCCCTCACTAGAGGAAAACTTCCTCAGGAATCATTCAAAGAGAAAACTAGCAATTCTTGTAGAACAAACCTTTCTTAAAGTATCATCTTCCTACTAGTTAGTGGAGTTACCTCACCAGCGGGCCCATTTCTAGGACAAAATCTGCAATGTTCAATGGTCACGATCATACTTCTGCAGTTCCAGCCTAACACAAAGGAGAATCAGTTTCAAGACAGACAAGAAACAGTTGCTATGAGACCATTATTAATACAAGAAGATGCAGACCAAACACCTACATTGGCAAGAAATGGCATTTAGATAACAGTCCGTCTTGTTTCTTTTTGTGCTTGCAGCCATACGTCAAACAAAACTTTGTTTGCAAAAGCACTTGCAAAAACGAACAAGAGTGTCAACCTAAGAAGGGGGAAAGACATGGAGAAACTGAGATTTCTTTCTAAATCTGAGCAACATTCAGTTCATTTCCTTCTTTGTCTATTATACACCCAGATCAACCACCAACTGAGACCACATTGAGCAAGACCATTTGATTTTAACTGCATTCAGAGCTACTGCACTTTCAGAAAGAAAAAAAAAAAGTAAGAAATGGTCACAGTTCAAAGGCAGATCTTGGGAAATGACTAATTCACAGTCTTAGTGTATAATGTGCCCCAGCTGAACTAAATTACACATTTTTTTACTTGGATGTGTCACTCTCCGAAGAATAAAATGGGAAAATTCCTTTATCACACTGCCTCCCAGCTATGGATTTGAAGCAAATTGGACCACTTTGGATTAACTTCAAGAGTTTCTGAAACACCAGCTACATGGTGATGTATTATCTGAGGTCACATACACTTTGCAGTCTCCCCAGACATCAAGCCCACGTACATACATTTCTCTATTCTGTGTAGGCATGTGGAGGGGGAACTGCAAGTTGCAGATGGCTGAATATAGTATTGCCGGGTCCAGGGCAGGACTAAAATTAGTTTTCCAGAACCTTCAGTCCAGTCCAAAGAGAGCCAGACCATGTCCCAGACATGCAGGTAATGCTGCTGCCTGCTGTGCACAACGCACAAGTGCTGTGGGATCTTAGTATGTGGAAGGGGTTAGGGAAGGTATGAAGCAGCCAGGTCTGCAGAATCTGTAATACCCCAGATAGACAAAGCATTTTAGGAGAGATTTAAAGACCTCAGATAGACAAAGTATATCAGGAGGGGTTTAAAGCTTAGCACATAGTAAATTCCAGCCAGTTCAATAGGACTTGAAGGTATGAACACAGATTACAGCCATTAATCTCTGTGGGTTTTGGTTCAGGGAGGTGAACTCCTATCTTCGTGTCTGCTTCTTTCCACTTCTCCCTCTCCTCTACCTTTCCTCCTGCCCAGACTCCAGGCTGTGAGGCTGAGCTTGAAGCTATCACATTTCTATTGAACCTTTGGATTGGAAAAAGCAAGTGTGTATTTCAGACAGCACTAGCTGAAAAGGTGCCCAAAAGTAATTTCAGTTAATCAGAAAACCATGCACCCAACTCACTGAGGTCACACTTTTTAACCACCTCACTTGGAAGTACAGACAGGGTGGGAACATTTGGGGGGGTCAGAACCCCAGACTGGCAGAGCACAGGCCAGCATTGTGCAAGGCAAAGCGAATATTTGCACTGTGGCCACAGAAGCAACTGCAACACAGTGTAATTCTTTCTGAGCTAGCTCAGGTGCCTGCAGCAATCTAGGCAGTGGCAGAACAGAGTTTGGCATGGACTAATTGACTCTGCTTCTCGGTGAGACTGATGTCAGTACCCAAACTAAGATGGGTATATCTACATGGATCTGCAGTCATTCCTGTGAATGCTGTACCCAAAGCAGACAAGGGAGAAGGAACAGCATGATTTGGGCCATGAAGGTAAGAAGAAAGCTAATATCTTCAAAAGTGACAAGAACTGCTTTCATGTGGGGTGGCCAGGCTTCAGGGCATATCTACACTGCACAACAATACCATCATATCTAGAGACTCAAAAGTCTCTTCTGAACAATGCAAAGAAGTGCTATGCAGAGAGATTACACTGGGTCCTCGAAGCAGTGTAGCTATATGGGTATGATGTTATGCACAGGCTATTTAGTTGAAGGTCTCTGCAGAACACTGCATCACATAGCAGGGGACAACGTTCTGTTTTCTAGGTAGCTGCTGAAAAGACACAACACAGCACGCCCCAAAAATCGCCATTCATTTGGAAAGGTAGAACAACATCCTGCTTTGACGCTACTTCTGATAACTTTGTATATATTCAATATATTTTCCCTGCTTAATCATTCCAAGGATGACTCAAAACACCCCTTACCCGTAAGCCTAGCTGGGAGGGAAACTGATAAAAGCTTTGGGCACCTTTGGTGGTTCCAAGGCTTGCAGACAGCAAAAAGCCAGTATGGGGAAGAGGAAGTAAAGGCGCTAAGACCTGCTAATATGCCAATGAATCACTGAGACAAAGAACAAATAGCAGATAGCATTATAGATAATATAACGGGTCAAAGGATAGACTTTTCTTTCAATCCCCAACTTTCAGGCAAAGCAAAATCTCCTTTCTTGTCCACCACTCTCTCTCTACCCGCCTAGTACAGTTGACCGTGAGGGGTCACAGCACGCAAACCAATCCATCACATTTACACTGTTCCATGATTCATCATGACAAATGAACAAAGACGCTGAGCTCTGTGTGGCCACCTCTCCTGATGGCTACTGCCTGGATTCCCCTTGTCCTACCACAAAGGGACCAACCTGCCCAAGGATTTTATATGTAAAAGACTGGAGAATGACAGTTGAACAGGTCAGGGGGCACCTGGCTAATTGCAGATACCACCTCCCCCAGCTCTTTCCATGTCTAATTATCTGGGTTGCTTAGCGACACACTAAAACTCCAGCTGGAACAGCAAGGAAGATCCAGTAATCAGAGTGCTGTTCTAGAGGTTGTTCCACCACAGGGTTCCTCTATGGCCCTAAACAGGCGCCTTAGCACCCTTTCTTCAGGAAATCTGAATCTGGATCAAAAGACGTTTATTCAGACAGGTTTTCTCTATTTTTAAATGCCCTTTTCCATCTAGAAAACTTGCTGTTCTGATGGAGGTGCCTAGGCTCTCTACATAATGGGCACAAGAGAGAATGGGATCCAAAACATTCAGCAGACAATGGCCAACAAGGTGCCAATGAGCACGGTGATAGCACAAGTCATCATTTCTGACGTAAACTGGATCCTTAAGACAACCAAGGGCTTTAAAGGCTTCCAGTATAAAGCAGGAGCTGAGCAGAGTTGTTGACTCTTAACTCTTTTTGCAGCTCTAGTTCTCCAGATGTCTCTGCACTTCCTTCTCTCCTGTAATTCAGGGCTAATAGACAGCAGGACACATGGTCCTCAGACAACAGGTGCCATGAAACTATTCCAGGAGGGTTAAACAACCATCACCTATAAAGGACACCCGTTCATATACTGCTGGTGCGTGGAACAAAACCTGGAGCCTTCTAGATTTCAATACAAAAATCCCCACTGCTCTCAGGCAGAACCCACCTGAAGGTTACAGACCCATGCATGCAAAGACACTCCAAGAAGTTCAGCAATGCTATAAAAGCAAAATTTTGTGCATCGAAGGGCACACCCAAATTTTTGCACTATGCCTTCGTTGTTCCTTTTCCTCATGCTGGCTTTCCCCGTGTTGTATAGAGGCTTTCTAAGGGGGTGACAGTACTGGCACTCATGATGCCACGGTGGAACACGGGTTCCACCACCAGCACACCTCCCCTTGCCCAGGTTCTGGCCAACATCACCCGCTGCCCCCAAGTGTCATGTGCCCTAGCAGAATTATTCTGGTCTCGGAGGTCCTCTGTGACCCCTCTTTTTTAAGGCTAGCCCAGACCCCTCGCTTACCTGTTGAGCATGTTGGACTGGTAAATCCTTTTCTCCTGGGTGTTGTAACAGCTGCTCTTGGGCTCAGGGATGAAGCTGTGTTCAGACAGCATATCAGAAGCAGCCGTGGTGATTATGGCTATTCCATCCCTCACTCTGGCAGGAAGACCGTAGTCCCATTCATCATATGAGACAGAGATGAGCCCGGTGGGGAACTCGGATGGCACTGTGTCTGTATCCCCTGCCACCAGGCTGGGCACGATCCACGTGTAACCATAGCCTGTCAGACCCACAGAGTTGGCCACCTCGAAAATGTAGGTGGCCTCTTCCTTTGTGCAGTAGAGGAGGATAACAGGGCTTTGGAGCTTCTTGAGCTGGTTCTGGATCTTTGAGTCCCCATCGTCCAGGGACATGTCCAACAGGAGGACCTCCTCCAGTTCCCAGCCCACAAAGCTGTGCTCAATGGTACTGCGGATCTTGTTCACAAAGTCCTGGTAACCAGGAAAGTAAGTAGTGACAATGGAGAAGATGTACCAGTCATATTCTTCCATGATGTTGAGCATGACGGAGGCTTGCTGTTCTATTGATGGGCCAAACTGGAAGAACATGGATGACTCATCCTAGAATAGGAAGTCAAAGAGAGGAAGAGAGAGAAAAAGAAAACAAGAATAGGTCAAAGGAAATAAACAGCATCCCTAGTCAACCCATTGAGCGTGAAGGGGGAGGCACGCAGTCAGAATCTTACACTTCATGTCTTGGCCAGAGCTTAAGGATTTTTAACTTTTAAAAATTTAAATTTTAAGTGAAGCAAGTGGGAAGGAAGTAGAAGCCTTTTTATGACCAGCTGTCCTTACTTTATTTTTAAAGGCAGGTTGCCAAAATTACTTAAAGGTTTCAAATGTTAGGCATGATTCTAACAGACAGGGAACAAGTGGTACACAAGTGAGGCCAGAAAAAGAGAATATGTACAAAATATTCCATGACTGCAGAAATTAAGAGCTATGATAATTTAAGGATTATCATAACCTTATATGTAGTATAAAACAGGATACACAGCAGCTTTCATTTTGATTTAGTTTATCAGTCAATCTAGTTTGAGTATCCAGACTGAAATACACCTGGAGTAGGCAAAACCACTGGACACAAATAGCTCCAAGAGCCTCAACTGCAAGCTCCTCTCTAAGCAAGCAGTAGCACAGTGCTACGACTGTGAAGGCTCAGTCTCAGAACATCATAAAACATACTAAAATGGAAAAATAAAATTCTAAACTATCATGGGTTTTGTTTATACCATGTTTTAGAGAAATGTCAGCCCAATATTTCTTTTGGTATTGCTTTCATACCCTTCTACCATACCAAGTTCATCTTTGCACAAATCAGAACTTGTACCATTTTATAACCTCCAAAACTCCAAGGGAGTTCCGTACAGATCTCAGATCTCCAATGGCATAATGCAATCCTTTTTCGTCCTGAGATTTCACGAGATATCAGGCTTTCAATTTGTGACAGATCCAGTAAAATCCAAATCCCTGTTTTTGCCCAATTCATGATGGAAAGGAATGGCAAAAGTATTTCCCAATATGCTCTCTTATGGGTTGATCTGCTATCTTTTAAAATCAACTGCAAACTCCCACTGACTTCTGTAGAGTAGGATTAGATCACAAATAAATAAACAAACAAACAAAAAAAAGGCAGAATTAAATTATAACTCTCCGCAGAGACTCCCATTACAATAAGAAAGTTCTCAAAATCCAAACGTTACTTTTAGGAATAAGATAGCAGCCCCGCCTTCTCTCAATAAGCTAGACAAGCTGAACCAGAGATCCAAAAGGAGGTAGTCAGGAGTTTTTAGACCCAGGGAAACTCATTGTACAAATGCTTCAAGACATTACCTCAAGATTTCACATTTAGATCAGCTGTCTACCAAATTCACTCTCCCACAGCCTAGCAGGTAAAGCTGTTTTTCAGCAGGGATGCCAGTTAATCATCCATCCATCCATCCAACCATCCATCCCTTCTTTAGTCATGGTTTTGATTACCTATAGCCATTTTCTCTATTGGCAAAACATGCCACAGCTCAGCAGCTCCAGGAAAAAAAGCTCTGATCCTGCACCCAGCCTTAAGCTGTTTGTTTCTCCTTCCTGAACTCCCTATGGGTCACATCCCATAGGAAAGAGTCCTTGCTCCCAGATCCCCATGCGTCCCCTATAAGGTTTGGTGATTAAACTCTGTTCACTTCCTCCACACAGCTCGCCACCCACTTGTGAAAGTACTCTTAGGGCTGCTCTTTGCTCACTGGAAAAATAAATGTACTCAAAAAGGAAAAGAAAACAAATCAGAGACAAGTCAAAAAAACCTCTCAATCTGTGGCAAACAGCTCATATCTTCTATCACTGGAATTCACCCCCTTCTCCCAGAATTGTGCTCAAAAAACCAACTTACTCTTCCAATAAAAAGATACTTTTTATCTTTGAAGCTTATGGAGAAAATCAGGAAAGCCAGAGGAAAGATTACACTATTGTCACGGCATCTGCCAGAGTTTGAAGAAAGGCTGAACAAGCATCTTCAATACCTTTCATTGCACTGTGCATTTGAAAGCCACTTGTACCAAACTGAATGCTAGAGTGTGAAGACTCAGCCCTACCATAACATGAAAAGGCAAGACAGCTACACCGATAACTAGCATTTATTTTTATATTAAATTCAACAAAAGCTTTTCTATACTTATGTATAAGAACCTCTGAATTGACTGCAAACTTCCACAGTTTCTAGCAGAGAGTCTAAGATCTGAAGGACCTGGCTATTGAATTATGGGAGCATTTGACAGACAACGTCTTGAAGTCTTGTCTGAAAAAATACTGGGTGCTTTCCTCAGTGACAAATAGGGGATGGGAGATGGTAAATCCACTAGTATTTCAAGGCTGAATACACACACACACATGCAGGAGTTAGCAGGTGTGATAGCGAGGTGCAGGAGGTACTGCCTTCCTGGTGATTTTAAACGGGGTCAGATGCTCCAGCTAAAGTGCCCACTGACAGTTCGTTCCACACAAGCACACAGCCCAACCGTTGAAGGGAATTTGGCCCCGAAGACTCAGGGAGAAAGTCTGGGGGTCCTCACTAACCGGAGCGTATCAGAACATCAAAAATTAATACACTAAATAGATAGCTTTATCGCAACCCAGCTAAACAATTCCTCTCCACTGAGAAGTGTAAGCACCCCTCCTTAAATCTAACAGCACAGGACACTTGGCTGTGCATGTAATAATTGCTCTTGAGCAACTGCTTGCATTTTTATTATAGAAGCAGCAAGAAGAGGCAACTTCTATTCAAAATGAGAGCACTGAGGAGGCGCAAGCTGGTCCAGCTTTTGGCTTGCCAAGATGTCTCTTGGCACTTGATCACCTCAATAGTTGGGCTAGCCAAATGTTCTTCATTCCCTAACCAACTTGGCACTCAGAAAAGAGAGGGGCGAGGGAGGAAGGACAGACAACAGTGTAGAAGAAAGCGTCCCTTTCATAATAAATCAGGAGAATTGCTGATAGAGCTGGATGGGAACGTCAGTGAGTGCCTTTTTGGGGGACAAAAAGCAAGCTAAGAAAAATACCCGAGAGCCACAATTTCCTTCCTTGCCTTATTTTTGAACACACCTGATGGTAAGTCAGGGAGAGAGAGAAGGAGCTGAACTGACAGGGAACCACAGGGCTATCAGAGCAGGAATTTGACCTCACTGGTGTTACAGTGAAAGCTTTTAAATCAAAGGTGATTTTAGGGGGGGGGGGGTTACCATTTTTACACATATATACCCCATAGAATCATTACTGCTTTATTACAGTGTAAAATCGAAAAGGAATATTTTACCCCTCCAGACATTAAAGGTTTTTACAGAACATTACAAGCTCCTACTTTTCTCCTGCAGAAATTTCACGCTCTCCACCTCCCTTTTTCACCTTGGAACAGCCAAAACATGGTTGAGCATTGCCACTGGGAGACAGATTTAAGTTTGGGATAGGGATAGGCTGAGTTCAAAGCAGAAGTCATCCCTTATATTGCACGTCATCCATGTGAAATACAATCCCCTGGCTTCAGCAAAAAGCACGTCTTTCTCCTGCAGCCCTTTCACCTACAAGCCCAGGCTCCCCATAGCGAACTGCTGCAAGAGATGGCAAGATGCTGCAGGGTGTCATTCACCCAGTCTACAAGAGTAGAGGCTCCATTACAGGATCCCAATGCCTCCAGAGATGCCAGTACTCCCCCACTGCCACCCTGCAAGGTCAGGGATCCGTCGTTTGCAGAGCTGAGCTGGAGGTGGAGCCTCTCAATTGACACAGCAGCACTCCCCAGCTGACAGATGGCTTCCCACAGAAAATCTGCTCCGACTTTACCGCCGCCGGGACAAGTATTGCCTCCCCCTCCCGCACGTTTAACCCCTCAGATAAGGAGGCTGGATTGCACATGGTGAAGGTGCAAAAGCACTCACCGTGAAGCCTCCTCGTGGAGACCGGTGGCTGGTGAGTTCCTGGGTGGATGGAAGAGGGTTTGTGGAGGTGGCACGAGGTTTAGAGAGCAACCACGTGCTATTGCCACCAACCGTAAGGTGCCCAGCGCCTTCTGTCCCTCAAGAGCAGGCCCACGCAGATATTGCCCAAAGGCCAGCTCTGACCCGCACACACCCAGGACGCAGGCCCTTGGCAAGGCTGCAGGTGACCCCCTGAGGAGCCCTCCTGCAGCTGCACCAGTTGAAACCAATTGCTGCCTTTTAACGAACCATCTACCTCAGATGTGGCAGGAGAGGTCCCCAGGGTGCTTTTCTCACAAGTTCCTTCCTAGCAGCCTCTCTGGATTCCCCAGGCGAGCAGGAGCAATTATTGCCTTACAAACAACACCTTACTATGCAGAGCGAAACTGCTTCTCAGCATGGGGCAGGCTCAGGAACACCCCTAAAGGAGAAGACTGCAGGATCCCCCAAAACCGCTGCACTGGGCCAGTCATCCTGAAGAACCAGAGAGCCTTCCACTGAGCCATAGCTGTCTTGGGGAGCGAGATCAGCACGCTGCGTTTCTTCCATGCAACCTACCTGAATGCAACCTGGTTCTGTGCACCATCCTCCCATTGCTGGGCCCTGAAGAGACTTTTGCTACTGGTGGCGAGTTCCTTTAGCTCCAGGCCAAGTGCAAGACCCCACAAGGGCCAGGTGTGTCAAGTTATGCACAAGGAATCTGAGTGAGGAGCAAGTCAAGAGCATGTGTTTGCTTCTCGGATTTGGAGAAATAAAGCATGTTTTTTTCCAAAATGGCCTAGGCTGCTCTCTCTGCATAGGTGCAGGAGAAGTACAATTTGTGCTGCTCTTGGAGTAGACCCTTTTTATTAGGCTGTTGGGAACATCAGTGTATCTAACCCCATTTGCTGCTGCCTTAAGCTTCCTGTGCAGCCATAATTTAACAACTGGCGTCTGCCCTTCCCTTCCTTTCTAGTTTGCAAAGGGGATCCTATAAGATTCTAACAACTCAGGCTGCTATCACTTTCCAAAGCCCTCTTCTCATTTCCTGATTTAGCAGAAAAGCTGTTAGTTAGTGTGTCTTTAGTACAGTCTTGACTTGCAAAATTCCTCTATGACCTACGGACAAATCACATAGGGCTGCCTCTTGTTTAGGCTGCGGCCCTGCCTACCACACATTTTGTGGAGGCAAAAAGGGGTGAGCAAGCACCAAATAACTTCTGAGAAAACATAGACCTTAATTTCCCTACCTATGTATTTCTTTTCTTCAGAATTAAGACACCACTGTGTACCTATTTGTCACAGTCCTGGTGGGATACCTGATTCACTGGGACTTTTATTGTTCGTGATGGAAAATGCCACAACAGTTCAAAGTCTTATAATTAAATTTTCCATATTTGTGAGTCCCATTTGTTATAACAGATCTGACAGGAAATCAGGATCTTTGTTGCTTAAGTGTTCATTTACTCCTGTTTATTCTTACCACAAATGCATCACTGCCTCAGGCTAGCCTGCAGCCAGGATCTTCTGCCTGTTTGGTTTTTCTCCCCACATTTAATTTTTTTATTTAGTTTTCAACGACTCAATACAATAAAACTCTGGTTTTAATATTACATGCTGCGTCATCCTGTACAAGTCCGTCCTTTGAGTGGTTGCAGGAGGATCTATAAGAACATGGCGACACTACCGCCCTAGCACAATGTCCCCATGGTGAGATTGGCATCTAGAACAGCATCTCTGCATCTCTCACACACATACATGCTCACATTTCCACAAATACACATATTCACAGCAAAACCTACTCAAAATAAGGATGGAGCACATTGGACCGTACACCTTCTTAATGACTCTCTGCGTAGTTGATACTATTCAGTAAGATTTCAAAACTTCCCTGTCTTACTGGAACAGGTTCCCTGCATTATTACTGATTTTGGCTTGCACAGCAGATGGAACAGATGACCTCCTGCAATCCTTTCCCAGTGCTCCGATTCACTGATGAGTGGATCGTTCTTGGTGCAAATCCTCAGAGCTGCCCTGGGAACGTGCCATCAGTGGGAAGTTCAAATTCATTAGATGCAGAAATGTGGTTTATGTAACCATATCATTTATCAGTTCCCTCCCTTGTTCTCATAATAACTACTGAACACGCTGGCCTTATTTGACAGAAGGATACATAGCTCAGAGATGATGGTTACAGAGAAGTGATTACAGAAATTGGTGGACAAGTTAAAGGGAGAGAGCCAGTTCAGTGTCCCCACTGATGGAAAGGCAGGCGGGATATACTGTGATATATTAGCGGAGGGCTGTAAGAGCCCTCTCTTACAGGAGAGTGTGTTGCTGTCCTTCTGGTCCCTGCTAGGCAGGGCATACAAGTGGCCAAGAAAGAAGGACTGTGGCAATTAGGAGAATGGTTGCTGACTCTCTAGGTCTCCTCTGGAAGCCACGATCCCTGGTGACTACTGAGAATGACTGCGATAAGGAATCTCGAGTTGCTAGTGTAGCTCAATTGTGTTACCCTGGTAAACGGTAACACATGTACCAAGTTTCACCTGTATAATATACTTAAGTATCATCATATACACAGATCCCAGTCATGGCTTGGATGTTAATCTCCGTGTAGCAGTGGAAACAGATCTTCTGCAGAGCCCTAGCCCAGGGGCAACTGTGTCAGTACTCCAGCACCAAGGAGTTCCTGAGAGCTGCAATAAAAAGGTCTCTGATTAAAGATGACTCAAGGGCTGAAAACAGCTAAGTGATTTCCACTTTCCACTTAAGGGCCTACAGAAATCATTTGTTCTAAGCATTTTTCAACAGAGGAAACACAAGATACCCTAGATTCTGTAATCTTGATCTTGGGATTGTTTCACTCCATACCACATGCAGTTAATAAAAAAGATGAAAGAGTCAAACACATCAGGGCCATTGTCTAACATATGAAAAACCCCAAAAGTTGTTTTGCTAAGGAGAGGGTGCACCATTTGTGAATTTTACACACAATCTCTGGTCAAAGCAGGCTAGTACATGATGGTATGCCATACCGGCTTCTCAGGGCACCACATATGGATGCCAGCACTTTTCCACAGAGGAGAAATGGCAGTTTGCAAGCTGCCAGGATAAACAGCTTTCACACCAGGCTTGTTACATTTCCATTTTCACCTCCGTGTGTGTGTGTGTTCCTTTGTTTGATGAGCTTACATGGATGGATTAAACCACTGGTCACTCTGGGTAGACTCTGCCCACCAGGTGCCATGTTTTACCATGCTGGCAATTTGGACGGCCCAGACCTAGCTCCCTGTCCCAGCTCAGACAAGCCCACTAGGATGGCTTAATATCCTGACATTGCCAGCCCAAAACAGGGAGGGGAAAGTCAGACTGCTCCATTACTCATCCATCCAATTACATCATGGTGTTTGCCTGGGGCTGCTTTTCTGGCTGTCTTACCCTCCAGACTAAGGACTGAATTTTGACTGTAAGCTGAATGGGATGTCATTGGTATAGCCATATTAATCAATAGCAGCCATAAACGTATCCAGCACTCTTAAAAAAGTCCAGTCACAGTATTTGGCAAGATGTCATTGAATAAATTTCTCAAATCAACTATCCAGGGTGAAATACTATTTCTTTTTATCATTTCTAAATTAACTGCTCTTCCATTTCATCAAGTATGCCTTTGGTCTCTTATTATGAGCAAACTTTATTACGAGCTGAACCTCCAAAGGTTCACAGAGTCTATTTAGATAAGCCGTGGAAGTTCAGCATTGCATCCGATGCCCTCTGAGCCTCTCAGGAGCTGAAGATCTCCTCTCACTGTGGCCCAGCTGTGGACAGGTCAGAGCGTGTCTGTGAGGGCCTCCATTCCCCTTCTGTCTCATGAAGTAGGAATACCCCCTTTCTCTCAAATTCTGCATTGCTTATTTAAGCATTAACCTTCTGCGGGCAAGGCTGTTAGTTGCTCTGCGTCCTAACACGTGGCACCTGCAGTCCTGATGATGCCAAGGTCTACTCAGCCTTTATGGACAGAGCGAAGTTGGCTGTGCCCATGCTCCGAGCTGGCCGTTCCACAGCTGAAGCAAAGTAGTCAGTTTAAGGTAATATTGCGCCAGGACTTAACCTTTTCTTAGAGGCTGGCCTTATTAACCAGCTTAGATCATTTTCAACCCATTGATACCCTTTGGATCAGAGCTGGCTTGCCTCAGAGTACAGGTGAGAAAGGAGCTGAAGGCAAAGCCTGTGTAGATGTGCCCTCCACTCTCCTTAAGGCAAGGAGCAGTAAAAGGCTTTGGCCTCATCCATTCTGCCCAGCAGTAAACAGGCAATGCTCTTACTCACCCCCCATCCCCCCCCCAAAAAAACCCTCTTAAAATGGGAAAGCTCTCTAGCAAGGGGACAAAACCAAGAGCTGAGATCTGACTAGATTACAGAGACTCCAGATTTCCCACTGCCCCATACCTGGCTGCCTCTTCTCTAAGAGGGTCATAACTGATGCTCTGAGCAGGGAAAAAAAAAAAGGGGGGGGGGGGGAAGAGAAAAATAGGTCCGGCCCCCACCGCTTTGGTCCCAGTTCAGCAGTGAAGTTTCCCTGGCAACCACGCGCACGTAATGCAGCCGTGGCCGTAAGCTCCTTACAGCCAGCGCTGGCAGCCGGCGGGGAGGCCCCGCGGTGCTCCCCGCAGCCCCCCACAGCTCCCCACAGCCCACGGCTCCCCACAGCGCTGCACGGGACACGGCACGGCCCGACGGTGTGGGGACTGGGGGCCGCTGCCCTCACCCCAAAGAGGGACTCATCCCCCAGCAGCCTGCTGGGACTGCAGAGATGCTCGGGAAGAGGACGGGGGCTGACGGACCACCCGCCTGGACCTCTCGTGCCAAGTAACTAGGGGCAGGCAGGAGTCAAGTCAAGATTTCCCCTCATCCTGCCTGCCCATGCCTCCTTCTCCAGGGCTGGCTCCCGACTGCCTCCGAGTTCCTTGGTGCTGTTCTGCTTTGTGGTGTGAGAGGAAGGTGTGGAACGCGTGTGCTGCTATCTTTGCTTCCCTGCATTCACGCACTGCTCTTACCTGGGCATTCAGTCCCACAAATACAGCCAGGTTTATTCAGTTAGCCCAAATCGCTGGCTCCCAGCTGTGAGGAGGCCCCAGAATTCAGAAGGAATTGATCCCGCCTTTCCTCCTCCTGCGCCTGGGAGTAAGCGTTCAGCCATTTCATACTCACAGCTTTCTGAGCCCATGAGGATCCGTGCTACCCTTCGCTGCGCCCCTCCGTATCGGATCCTATCACTTTGGAAAGGAGATGCTGCTTGCTTAGAGTACACCTCCTCCCTGCCCTGAGCTCTCCCAAACCTGACTCACCCCAGCTCACTCCAGCCTGTGTTTTACAGTGTGGGCTGGGACAGAAGCAATGTCGAACCCTCTCTGTGCACCAGGTGAGAAGGCAGCTCTGGGCGGTGCGATTTAAGAGGGATTTTGCCACCTTCCTTATGCTGCCACAATAGTATAAAAGAGCCCAGGCATAAAATGAAGAAACAGTACCCTGGTCCGCTTTTGTCTGGACATGCTGCTCGCAAGCAGCTGCCTTATTAGCACATAATGTGTATGTCTGTCTGCACCATGCAACGGGAAGCACAGAAATCGTGAGCTGGCCCTAAGGCATCCATGCATTAGTACTGTGTGGAAACTCCAGCTCAGGTCCAGTAGAGCTGCCATGTCAGGAGAGTGAACCAGTTCAAATCCTGGCCTGCACTGCTGTGGTGACACTGCTTCTTGTTTCAGACCTATCTGGGGACTCTCTAAGCCTAAGAAGAAGCAGAGGTGGATTCCTGAACCATTGGACCTGGACTCTGGATTCAGCCCCTGCTTTGAAAAGCGACTGTATCACTGTGTTACAAGAGTCCTTGGCTGGAACAAGCAATGAGGATTTCAATATGCAGCCTTATTTGTCATGCTTGAAGTCCTGATCCCCACCGGGGCTGGCTTTGACCATAGCTAGTTACCTCTTGTACTCCAGGATGGATGAAAGCATGGCAGCACCTACCTTCTCTCTACCCAGCTCTCCTTCCTAATCAACCAGTGAGCAGTGCCTCTGTTGGGAACCTGCTGTCATGCCTGTCTTGCTCATCTAATTGATTCACAAAGTTTTAAACGATTATTGATTCTCCTCTTCCCCACTGTGGAGACTTTGAGACCAATAAAGCACATGGAGTTATTTACACAGATATTAGAAAGGAAAGAAGCTCCCACCTCAAATGTTCTTCTTGAGCTCCCATCTATTAAGTCTTAGAAACTCAATAGGAAGTTTCCTACAGCTTTACAGACAAAAACACTTACAAATGTATGAAGTCCCCTGCACGCACACATGCCCATCCAAACATTTGCAGGATGTTCTGCCAAGTCCACACCTGCCGAATTATTTCTTCCTATTATTTTGTATCGGAATCATAGCTCTTTTGTTCCTTTTCTTTGCCCTGATGATTAACAGCCATTTTCTATACCCCTTGCTGCTATGAGACTGGGGCAGAAATTGTCAAACCTTCTATTCAAGGAAAAACCATTTCTGAACTAGAATGAACTGGAAGTTGTTCTTGGTAAAAGACTGGACCACAGAAGACTTGCAGAGCTAGAGCTTGCAATCTCCCCACAGTTCCAGAAAGAATTCACATTCATGGTTGCTACAGCGATTGGTGCTGTAAGGACCATTATATCCATCTCCATGATCTAAGCATATGAACATTTACACTCCTCAGGGTTAGATGAAGAGGATTTAGGAGAGGGAATCGGTCCATCTGACTTTGCAATAAGGGTGCTATGAGTTTCAGTTCTGTACTTCTTTTTGCTTGGGCAATGAAAGTCAATGAGCCCATTTCTAGTCAGCTTAACTTTGTGCTGGAGCACACATAATTGAATTCACTGTTTTTTCTATACCTACCTGCACATTAATAGAAGGTGCCACCTATATATTCAATATGCCCTTGACATAACTTAAAAGCAGCAGCATAATAAATAAGATGCTCTTTTTGTACTTGAATTCAAATTTTTCTATCCATATTAGGCTTTGTACTTTTTAAAAAAAAACACCAAGGCTGGGACTGAACTGCCATATCTTTTTCAAGATCACACACGCACACGAGGCACTGAGATTGCTGTCGAGGATCAGCACAGCAGAGAAAAGGATTGATGGAGCAGCAAAAGAATTTGCCTCTGCTGGCCGTTAACAATAAGAGTAACAAAAGCATCCCAGAGAATAAAAGCCAGGGTGAGGCATGTAAGGTATAGAAATAGCTCTTTGACTGACTCAAAGGCAAAGCCGATGCATCTTGTTTTCCTGCATCTCCCGTTGTCTGTCCTCTTTCTTAACCACACACTCTGGCACGACGGGGGAGTGGGAAGTAGATGGAAGCATCAGCAGGAGCTACAGCAAGCCAGAGAGAAATGAACATTCAGTCTGAACATTGCCTGGCCAGGGCCCATGACAAAAGATGAACAAATAAGGATATGAGGGGGGAAAGAGAAAGCCATGTCCAGGACTGCACCTCCTTCAAGGGAAGAGCCATTGGCTGTGATGCTTTCTCTTTCCCTTCCACTTTGTATCACTGTCTCATTATTTCTTGTCTTTCTATACACAGCTGCCTCTAGTTCTTCAGTGCATGAAGGTGTGTACAGATATATACACATGCAGGATTTCCACTCCAACTCAAGCTGGCAGCACCTGAAGTGGATTAGCACCTGACAATGATCCCTAGGAAATGAGGTGGTGGTGCAGTCCAGCCTTACTGAAGATTACTGTCTACATCACCACACATGTGTTCAGAGCTAATTAAGCCTCAGGTTAGTGCTCTCAGAGAGAAGCCAAGGATTACACAGGCTGCATCACTACCCAGCCCTGGCTACAGCCCAGAGGAAGAGAGCTTGCATGCCTTCAAATTGTGGGTGAAAGCATTGGAGACATGGTTTTAACAGACTTTATTCTTCCTGACAAAGTACAGTCCTTCAGGACTCATCTTTCATGGAGGCAAGTAGTCATCTAATTAATATACACCAGGATGATCTGGGTTTAAAAAAAAACAAACCCAAACTGTCTTTCCTTTAGGCAGGTCAGAAGCAGCAACACTTGTGGCAAGGGAACAGCCACAGAAAGGTTTATGTTAGGGTGCAGCTAAACAATTCTTGAAGCTGAGACAAAGTCATCGCTCTGGTCATCTAGCTTGAGGATAGGTTTTTTTGCTAGTAGGAAGAAGTGCCTTTCTTCTTTTCCTGCAAAACCTCTGAATATCTGCCTCCTGAGAAGTACTGAGCTGAAAACCCTCCCCTTCAAGTCTGGTGGCTAGTGCAAGAAGCTTGACCTTTTCATTATCTCCATGGATGCAGGATGTGTACATTCCTACCCTATGCATACACTGCGTAGGCCTGCAGCAGTCTCTGTGCACCCTTTATCTCAGAGGACGTTCTCCTCTGTGCTAAGAGTAGAAGAAACAGAGTTTAAGAACTGTATACATTTATCATCTTGGCATCAGTGCTCTTCAAGGCATGCAGCCTTGCAGAGTGGGCATGCTTGGTGAATGAAGCACACTGCGTGGGAGATAACAACCCAGTGCTCTACAGCTCATCTGGTGTCCAGCTGCTCTTGTTATGTTACCCAGTAATTTCTAAGGGCTGATAGTAGATCTCTTTCTCCTTTCACTCATCAGGCTAATCCCACCAACTTCAAAGTCACACCATACTCTCTAGGTGGAAGTGAGAATGCGGTCAGGCTCCTTGTGTATTCAGCAGTAGGCTATGGATGCAACCTCTCTATTCATCAGTGGGAAAACGTGGCCTTTACAGATACCCCTCAATGACCTTCCTTCCCATGGAATCTCCCTTTATAATGTAGCTCTAGGCTCTCCAAGGAAGGAAAAGTATGCAATAGTTTTACCTATTTGCATGTTTTAAAATGTACATACTCCATCCATACATAAAGGACTGAGGATCCTAAATTCCCTTTTTTACAAGGAGCTTTCTGAGGGCCCCGAGTTCCCCTTCAGCTGTCTGCTGGGGGGAACCTTGCACAGCCCATTGGCAATTCCTCTATTTCATTGCTATGCAACAAGCAAATTGTTGGGTCCCCAGAAGATTTTCACTTCACTCCATAAGCACCAACATGTCTGTTTCAGCAGAGATTAATCATACAAGCCCTCCCAGCCTTGGACTCAACTTTGGTCAGGGCTCCTCTGAACAGGGCAGTTTACTTCCTTACGCGAGGTCAATTGTGCGTCTTGGACTTCAACAGAGGAAGCCCTCAGTCCTCTGGGCACACTGACAGCAACATTTTAACAGTGCACTACAATGCTGCCCAACGGTTTACAGTCCAAACTAAAGACGAACAGCGTTTCAGATGGAAGTGGCAGGAGGACTTTAAGCAGGGTGTTCATAATCCCTCCTGCTGTGGATTGGATGTGGACACAGCAGCCATAAACTGGTGCCGTTCCTGGTGAGTCTTGGCAGGGGCTTTTTCAGGACTGTAAGTGGGCAACACTTTCCATCCTACAGCTTGCACCAAACCACCCCCTCAGAGTTTAACAGCATCTTTCAGTCTTTACGGACTCAGAAGGGAGATTACTGCCTCTTGAAGTGCCAACAGCTTTTGCTACAGCTTCTAGGTTTTCCCTGAAGTGCTCCCCTCCAGGTATTGAATGGGCTAGGTATTACAACTGAAAAGATTTTCATTTAGCAAATTTCTCTTATCAGCTGATGTACTAAGTGCAAAGGGAATATGACAGACCAGATCTCTCTGCTCACTGCATAAGCTTGTTTTAAGCATGTTGTATGATTGCTTTAACTTCCCAACAACAGCCTCCTCGTACCTCCAGGCCTCTCAACACCATGCCTGGATTGTGTAATGTCACAGCCCCACGTCAGAGATGCCAGAGCTAACCTGCGCAGCCCAGTAAGCCCACAAGGCACAACACCACCTTGCAGAAGTATCAGCTTGGATCCCTGAAGCTGAAGAGTGGTTTCAGTACAGTCCCTGAGCTAAATTTGTGACGACATGATTGCACCACCCCTGGAGCTAGCCTTGCTGGGTGCTACCTAAAGGTCTGCAAACGACGCCACGCAGCTACGACCCCCTGAGGCTCGCTCCCTTCCTGCAGCACCGGGGACCCCAACACCTCGGGGTGCTTCCCACCGCAGCCGCCGTGGGACGCTTACCCTTGCCGCCTGCTCCTCGGGCTCCCTTTGCCCCCACCACCTCAGCAGAGGTTGTCCTCTGCTCCCCAGGGCCCAGGGAATGTCTTAATCCTTTTCTCTCGGGCCCACCTCGGACCCCTCTCCCGCACCCCCCAGCCCCACAGGGTCCCTCCGCTTCGGCTCCCCTCCCGCCCGCTGGGCACAGGGCGGCCACGACTGAGCCGGGACTGGGGCAGCAGGAGGTGAGGCCAAAAGGACAGCAGACGGTGGGTTCACGTCCACGTCCACGTGCATCCCGATTAAGGATCCAGCTTTGTTTCCATGGCAACGCGCAGAGCCGCGGCAGCACGGTCCGTTCCTGCGTGGCGCTGGCTGCGGCGGCCGCGCTCTGCACCGCTAAATCCTCCTGCCGCCCCCGGCCGCCGCCCGGCCCTGCCAGCGGTGACCCCTTACGCGCTCTCCAAAGCCCGGCAGATTAGCGCTCACGGATCTCCTGCTCGTGGTGTGCCATCCCGAAACGGGCGAATAAGGATGCGCCCGCTAATAGCGGTAACAGAAATAACACCACCCATCGCAGCCGAGCTCTAAAGCCCTTAGAACAGCATTACGGAGAAACATGTTTTCTTTCCTGGAAGCTGGCAATGACAACCAACGGAGTGCAGTTCAGGGAGTTGGAAGAAGACTTTTTTTCCCACGGGCAGGTAGCTGCTTAGCACGCAGCCGGGAAGCCAGCGCTCCCCTGGTTCCACCGTCAAATGCCACTTGCAACCGAAGCCATCGGCACCTTTCGGGACAGGTCGTCCCACGCAGCCCGTCTCCCGTGGGACAGTACTAATACTCCTCCCAAACAAGGATAAGCTCCGCTCGGCCCCGGCGGCTGCGGCAGGGAGGGGAACCGCAGGAGGACAGCCGAGACACCGGGTCTGGGAGCTCGCACCCTCCTCAGCACCTCTCCAGGCAGAGGCACGTCAGACATGGCCAGATGTTTCTTCGGGCCTTCTGCAGTCAGAAAATCTACTTGCCAGCTTAGAACTGAATCACAAGCAGGACTGAAGTGCTCATGATTTCTTGGCCATTTCTACTACATGTCTTAAGGGTTGTCTGCTGAGGAACGATTGGGAAATTAATCCAAATTAACTAAAGTTGTGTGTTTAGCATGAATTCATTAAATCACATTAGCCTTGAATGGACACAGTTCTTTCAAATTAAAGCAACCCTTAGAAGAAAAATTGAACTAAACTGAATTAAGGTCCTTTTAATTCTGAAGAACAGAGTGCCTACATGGGGTTTGATGTAATTAAGGAACAGCGGTCTGGAAGGGATGTCCCAGCCCATCTCCCAGACAGCCATTCCGTATTAGCCTTTTCAGGAACCTAACATGCTCTCACTGAAGAGGGGTTAGGTTTCTTTCTTCTGCTGTGCGGTTTGGAAGCCGAGGCATAACCTTGCTGTACCGATGACTTTCTGCTGAATCCCGTTCCTGGCCAGTTAATACCTAGTTGCTCTTTACCTTGAAGAGCTCTCCTGCTGCCAGTGTATTTTCCCCTCACTCTTGTTTTAATGGAGGGCAGCCTTTTATATTCTGTCAGCCTGCATTCTGCTAGGTTAGATAAGCTACACTGTCTTAGTCTCCTCTTGTAAAACGTGTTCTCCCCTCTCTCTACCAACCAGATGCTTTTCTGACTCCATTTTGCTTTAATTGGGATAACTGGAATTATATGCAGAATTGTACACAGAGGAAATTACAGTAGAGCCTTTAACAATGATACTGATACTTCCCTGCCTTGGCAGGGAATATCCTGCCTGGCACCTAGGAATATAATTGCCTTTTATGCTGATGTCTCATATCGAAGGCTCAGTCATCACATCAGTAAATAATACTCCCACTTTTTCTCTTTTTCATTTGCTTCTAACAGATAATCCCATTGTTTTTAGGATCAATTAGTAGGAGTAACAAAGAATCGTCCCATACAGGCCAGCAGACTGTGCAAAGTCACTCCGACCAGCTAGAAGAAATAGAAATATGTTAGTGCTGCATTCTTCAAACAATTTCTGCCGCCCAAGTACTTCAGATATAGCGTGGGTTCTACCACATGGCTCCAAACCAGGCACTGTAGACCTATCTATCTGCACGTCCCTGGACTTCACACCGGTGCATTTCACCCTCTTTCTGTACTGTAGTCCTCAAGACTGTCCAGTTCTTCCTGCTTGATCCCTATTCCACTCTGTGTTGATCACGCTACTCCCAAGTACGCACAGATGTCCTCATGAACGTGATCCCTCACACTCCTGCACCATAAACCAGAGCCAGACATTTGGAAACATTTACAATTCTGTGGTTTAGAAAGTTTCAGATTAGCCACACTACACCTCATTTCTGATGTGGGAGGAGGGAGCGAGGGACACAGGTTAGAAATGGATAACTAAGGGAAGCGAGACAATCAGGTTTCCCATTCAGACAAGCACTACTCATTGCTGGACATGAACACATTTACAGAGAGTGTCACATGAATACAGCCAG
This sequence comes from Astur gentilis, assembly GCF_929443795.1. Classification (NCBI taxonomy): domain Eukaryota; kingdom Metazoa; phylum Chordata; class Aves; order Accipitriformes; family Accipitridae; genus Astur; species Astur gentilis. Next base: position 16,866,405 of record NC_064913.1, read on the forward strand.
TTAACAAAAAAAGAAAACAGTCTTCATACAATATATATCCAAGCCGGGTACTATATTACTACAGGAAACCATTGTACTGAGCAGCAGAAAGAGGCAAAGAGGCAAATTATTAGGTTCTGATTCAACACGCCATTATTGCCATTCAAGATGCCATTTCCTGAGCACCAGTTTACTTTGCTGTAAAATTAGACTTTTGTCCTGGTAATTTAGGCCGTTTAAAAATATTCATTCACATTTTTAATGCAAAATTGCTTAGACCTGGCTTGTCTGTGTTTGTTTGCTGTCAACACTCCCGTATAGGAGTTTTATCTGCATATTCATGTATGGAAATATGCAAAAACTTGCAGAAGTGTACATCTTCCATGTTCATATGCAAGTATTCAAGCCAGAAGTGCTTGTGTGCTCATTCAACAAGGGAATAGAAACAATACCAAATAGATCTCTCTGACCAACCATAATTAAGTAATGCAGCCTGTATCAATCCATAGAGTAAATATTTTCCAAGAAGTTCACTGAATAAATTCAAATAAATTTGAGGAAATTATGATCCACAAAATTGATATTCCATGAGCAGAAAAAGAAGCTAAATTCACTGAATAAATTATGTGTTGTGAATTAGTCCCCCAGCTCTAGCAATTACTATGGCTGGATTATTAAAATGGATGGATAATTTAGCATCAATAGTACTATTTTTTGTTCCGGGCACTCAGATAATAATACTTAGGTTTTCTATAGCACTGCTCAAAATAAATTAACTAAGAGTGTCCCCCCCTTTTTTTTTTTTTAACAGAGGAAGAAAATAAAGTAGAGAAACAACCTTCCTGGTGTCAGTGTGTACCAAACTTCCTGGTATGTACCAGCTCAGCAGACTGAAGGAAATACAACCCATGTCCCTGAACAGCCAGCTAGATCCTCCCTCCAACAACAGCACAAGAACTAGTTAGGATGTGATCCCTCATATACATCCCTTGTCCCTCTGTACAAGAAGATGTCTGCATTCGGGATGCAGGAAGAGAATGGATCCTATTAGCCTAAAGCAACAGGCAACAGCTACTGTTTGAAAGTGTCTCACCACATTTAATGGGCTAGTGAGCACTAGATTTGCCCTTTTAGAACAGGTCCTTTGGGAAAATCCATTATTAATTGTGATCTCTTCTGTAGTGTCACCGAACTATGATGTTCAGCAAACCATACTCCACTCTGAGGGGTAAATTAGTTATTTGGAGAGCTAGAAATGAGACTGAAATCACCCTGTTACCACAAAATAATTCGGGAAGCAATCTGCATGATCTCTGCCTAGCTCCCCATTGATCTCTCCAAAACACCTCCTTCAGCTCCACATGCACAACTGCTACCAAGGAAGGCAAAGGGTGGAAGAGGTCTGAGCTGCCCGCTGCCTCCCGGGGGGGCTTTCCTGGAGCAGGGGTAGGAGACTGGCCCAAACCGGGGGAAATGGGAGGGCGGCTGTAGGGCAGCCTTCCCTCGTGCTGTGCCTGGGATGGCAACTAAGAAAAGAATTTCGTGCTGCAAAAATCGTCAGTTTGGCACCTCGCACCAGCCTCAGACCTATTCTCGTTAAAAGAAACAAGGCGATTTCCTGATAATTTCACTAAAAAGCAAATCCTGAGCCCTCCCAGCCCTGATGTAAAGCCATGGGTTAGTGCTTGTCCATTCCTCCCTTCCCCAGGTGCTGTGCTGCTGCCACACGCAAGATTAACAAGGAGGTTATATTTAAACTTCCAAGAGGAGCTGCTGTGCGATTATGGGTCTATTTAAAATCCTCCGGGCAGCTGCAGTACATAATAACAAGTCAGCGGGAGGGAGAGAGAGAGGGGAAGGAGGAGAGCGAAAGGAGGGGGGTCGGGAACATCACGGATTGTCTCCGAAAAATTGATTGCCAGAAGATGGCAGGGGGTGCAGTCAAGTTAAAGATGCGCCCCGCGGGGAGTGAAAGGGAGAGGGGGAACGTGCAAGAGAGATGCCAGCACCGGAGGAGCATGCTGATGGTGGTGGGGGGATTGGAGAGGCCGGCGTGGAAAGCTGCCAGACCTGAAACCTCACTGCCTCAGGCAAGGACGTCATTCCCTTAAACCCACTCCGCTCGCTCTGGAGGGCTCTGTCACACGCCACTGGGTGCCTGTCCAGGCTTCCTTAGATCACAGGCATTTGAATGAGTAAATAGCTATTATTAGACTGTCCTCTCCAGCCTGCCCACACACACACCTCACCCTTAGGCCAGCACAGAACTACCCCCAAGAAAACACCCTCCCAGGGCTTTACCCAGTCCTAAGCTTCGCTATCTCCCTTGGGGATCTGCTCCCCTGTCTAAATTGCAACTAAAGAAGGAGGCTCCCCGCACGAGACAAGAGCAGGGACCCACCTCTTCTCGCCTCACCATAAATCACGTTTTCTGGGTTTTTTCCCAACCCACTCACCAGCTGCCTCCACCATCCTCTGTCACCAGGGAGTGGACAAGATGGGCTGAGGTCCCCTAGGTGCTCACTGACAAACGTTCTCAGCTCGCTGTGACGTCAGAGCCCAGTGACATCACATCTGGTGAGGTCGCGTGGGTGGACCTGGGGCAGGTGAGGCGGTAGCCGCTGTGGCTGGGCAGATGGAGGAGAGCTGGGTCCCAGAGCTGCAGGAGGCTGTGCTGGTGGTACCAGCCCTGGGCTGAGCTGAGGAAAGGGGCCCTCAGTGCTCCACAACCCTGAAGGATGAAGGCTAATTCATTCTTAATTGCAGGAGTGAGACCTTTCAGCCACAGGTGTGTTTCAGGTAAGTCCCACCCCATCGCACAAGCTCTCCTCTAACGATTTCCCTTTGGTGGTATCACAGCCCCCTGCCTGCCTGCCCTCTCCCAACCAGTCAAATTTCCATGTCCTTTCAAAGACTTGCTGCAATCCAGCCAAGATGACTGCATTTCAGTGCTGACTGGAGCCTTTGCAATGCAGTCTATAAAACACTTTGGGAGCTTTCCAGAGGAAAGATGCTCGAGAAACATCAGTCATAGCAGTCCACACACCTTCTCTGATACAGTCCTTTGTGACCCTTTCCTACTCTTCTTTCTTCCCCATCCTCCCATCCCCACACAACCATTTTCAGTACTGGAAAGCGGTGCTACCAGGCAGGGAAGGAGTGTCTCTCCAGAACGAGATTTGCCTCAATTTCCATCAGCAACAGAGAAGAGGGGAAAAAAATGTCCAAATTAAGCTGCTTGATTACTGAAATTAATCTTGTCACTTAGCATCCCTGTTCCACAGAACGGGGCCTTTGATTAGCCTCCTTGTTTCAGAATATTACAAGCAGACGTTTATTAAGCAGAAGGCAATTCCTCCACAGGCGGAGAAGGGCAGCTGATTCCCAAGGGAAGGCTGCTCTTGGGATAAGAGATGGCCCCAGCGTCGCCCGCATCCCTGGCAAGAGAGGGCGTGCTGCTCTGACAACACAGCCAGGGCCCCCCAAGGATTCTCCAAGATCCTCCCCCCAATATATGACTAAGGACCATCCTGTTGTTACTGTCATACCTTTGGTATTTATAAGGCTGACAGCTCTTGCAGCAAGTTATCACTCATCATTACCGTCACCCTGGCAGCCCTCAAAGGTTGTGAGGTGCTATGTCCCCCCTGCCTGGCTCTCTCTGAGCACTAAGGAAACGCAGCTGGATGGGGAGCGCTCCCCAAGGTGACCAGCAGAGCAGTGGACCTGCACGTGGGACCTCCGGCACCCGCATTTCCCTCTCCGCTTCCTCTCTGGCTCCACGCAGCATCGCAAACCGCACAGCTGTGACTTTGCATGTCCGTGCCATCACAGGTGGCTATGTGCTTCTCCACTCCATAGGGCACATGCTCAGAAACCGGTGCCTCACTGTAGGCATGGACTGCTCTCAGTGACCTGACGTGGTGTGCCATTACTTGCTGGGGTGGCTGAAGGGAGGGCGCAGAGAGGGCGGTGGGATGCCCCAGGGATGCTCTCGCAGCACCCAGGGAATTTCAGAGTCCACCTTCCCCTAGGAGGTGCCATCCAGGAGCTCCAGAGCCAAAAACCTGGCACTGCTGGTACCGAAGTGGGACAAGACTTGCCTTCTACGGCTTCTTCTGACTCTGCCCCCACCCCAGCCAAAGGGTGCTTGGACATGGTTACTGGCATAGGGACATATTCACCAGCATCCCAGGCAAACCACTGGCAAATTTTAAGTGGGCTAAACTGATTGCTGGGTTTCGGTGCTCCATCCTGCAGGAGAAATACAGATCAGAGGGAACGTGAGGGTGAGGCCTGTATAAGCTTTAAGAACAATTTTTTACAGCCTGTTGATCTGCAATCTGGCAAAATTTGGCATGTTTCTAACCACTTTCATCAGAGGGCCTCAAAGTACTTTCCAAACATTAATGAAGTAAGTTTCACAGTAGCCCAAATACTCCACGTACTTGCTTGCGCTCACCAGTGAAGTCAAACTTGCCCAGCCTATAGGGAGGTATCATTATCATCTCTAGTCTACAGATGGGGAAACTGAGGCATGGGGAGCCCAAGTGATTCAGATAAGGTCACGCAGATGGGCCAAGAGCAGAAGAGAGCTTTTCATGCTTTGGGTCTTCCTTATCCCTCTGCATCCCCACCCTTTGCAATACAGCCACTCAGCTTCCAGGCTGCATTCAGCAGCCCACATAAAACAGCAGATCAAAGATCCCAGAGCTGATCAAACTTATTTGAACCTCCAAGACTATTCCAAGGGGCCCAGATGGAGATGGCGACACAGGTGTGTAACAAGCTGTAATTTTAGCTGATCTGGGCTTGCTCGTCCTTTCCTCCCCCAGGGTGGCAGGCAGGGCATACAGACTGAATGAGAAACTGCGCTCTGATGAGGCATCTACAGGTTTGGCGTGGTTTTGTTTGTGGGTTTGCTATTTCTTGGGTACCAGGGCTGCGTGAAGCATTGAAATTCCACCCTGAGCAGCAGTGAGCGGCAGAACCTGGTTTCCATAGCACTGCCATGGAAACCGTGCTCTGCGAATCTGTGCCTTCGGGCCCCTCTGCGGCTGAAACATCTCTCTGCTCCTCCCCAGCACCCACCTCCACACTACAAGCCTCCAGACCTCCTTGTGTGTCTCAGATGATTAAAGGGTGTGCTACATAGGAAAAGCAGGACCCTGTTTGGCTCCTCCCTGGATCATAACATGTAAAAGTGTCCTTTGAAGAAAAATACTAATAGCATATTTCCTTCCAACCCTTCCACACATAAAAGTAGAAAAACCTACAGCTAAAATTCCTCAACTTGAAATTGCACAAGTAAAATTTTGCCTGGTAATATACTAAGGTGCAAACCCAATAATCTCAGGCAGTGGGTTCTTTAACCTTCCTTTGCTTGCCTGGAACACCAGCTTTCAAAAGTGAAGGTTTTAATTAACTGTTAGAAGGTGGAACAGGCTCCCCTTAATCTTCTCTTCTGATTTGGGGGTTTGTTTTGGTGGGGTTTTTTGCTTCCCAACCCATGGCTCTTACTGAAAAAACTCACGGCAAGGTCTCCATAAAATGAAGGGAGAAGTCAGACAATGGGTGTATGCAAGATCCATGTTATTTCCTCCCTGCATCCACCAACTGCTTGGGGAAGTGCACACCACAATGCACATGGAGCTGTCATTTCAACATCTCAAGAAGATACAGCCTATGAGCATTAGCAAGCCATCTCCACTGGCTGGGAGGCCACAGGTCCGCCCAGCAGCTAGATAGGTCAGTCCGTAACAGCCTTGGTCATCATGAGGATTCCGAGTTGTAGTGCTTAGACCCTCTCCCCCCAGGGACGGGACAGGAAAACAGAGGTCTAAATTTCAGAGGGACAGCACCAGAGAAGCAAGTCAGAGTCAAGACCTAACTGCCAGGGAGCAAAAGGCAAAAGCTGCTTCTTATACCCCTCCACCACGGGTCTTGAGGGAAGAGCCATATCCAGACAGAGAAATCTAGTCCCTCTGCTTTACCAACACCCTGGTCTCTGGTACAATCATGGAAAAGGACATTGTGTTACCAGGATAGGCCAGAAAACTTGCTCAAAGTGCGTTGGAAATCACCCACAACCAATAATACCGAACTGCTTTATGTACTGTCAAAAATGGCAGCTCTCATCTGACATGCATGGAGCAAAGTGAGCCCCTGGATGGGAGAGGGACCAGTTCTAACTGGCTTAGGTCAGAGTCCATCAAGGGCACAGAGCCTCACATCTTCCTTTCCCAAGCAACTGTCAGAATAACAGCAATCAACAAATACCAACATAATACCAAATTTTGCATATTTATAACCTGTCCACTGCCTACTCAGACAAGCACATTGCGTTACTCTCTGAGGAGACCTGTGCTGTCACGTGGACCAGCTCTTCTTCGTGTGCGGAGCAGTGTTGAGTCTATCAGTCACGTCGTGACCAGGGCCACATCCCTCTCACCTGCTGTGGCTGTAACTCATCTGAAGCCTTGCTGAGCAAAATGACTGATTCGTTGCGTTCCCTTACGGAGCGTGAAGATCACCTGTCTTCCATCATATGCATCCACCTGACCTGACAGTCTCCTACAACAACAGAGTATTTTCCTGTGTCGCCAGGCCCACCTCTAGCTTTTCTTCTCCAGTGTGTATCTGCATATCTTTTCATGAAGAAAGGAAGCTTCTCAGACCCCAAATGCTTTGAGCTTTTTGTTTGCCTTACTTGTACCCTCATATAACTAACTACAAATCCCAAGTGACTTTGACCCCAGTTCTGGACTCCAGTTTTTTGTTGAACAAAAGCCTGCAAGTGAGGCAACTCTCACTCCGTTGATGCCATGCTGTGATTTAAAAGATCTTAATACAGATCAAACTATAACCCCCATCCTTTTCACTCCGTTCTTTATTATTTTAATGAGGTTTTCGACCCATCTGTTAAATCATGGATGAAGAAAACTAGCAGTTACATGTCAAAATCCATGCAAACTACTTAAAATTCATGCCTACTAAACTGGCCTATAGTCAGATGTTACTAAGTCAGGTGTACCGTGTCTGGAAAAACAAATTTGGTATGCATGATCACCTACTTAGCTAGAGTATCTTCTAATAAGGTTAACTTGAGGAAGTGAGAATAATAGCGTAGGACAAGTACATACTGAATTGTTTTATTTTTGTGATATTTTTTTTTTCCAGGCAGCAAGAAAAGATCAGTGGCTACTTTGTTGTAAGGGGCCAGTTTTCTTTGTACCACTAACTCTTTCACTTGACATGGCCTACATTTTTGGTATGTGTGTGAAAAGCTTTGACAGCCTCTTCAATATCACTGCTCTTCTGAGCTCAGGATAAAACCTCTTTGGCCCCTCTCAAGTTCCTTTTAAATCCCTAAATTACCTTCATATAATCTTCAGTCTCTCATCTTGTATTCACTGGACATCTTTGCACAGAAGTGCTGTCAAGACCAGGGCTGCTGAAACTAAATGAGACGCTGATTTTTTTCTTACAAAGATTGTGGTATTTTTTCCTTGTCTGTGGGGCAGTATTGGCGATACTGTGATCTACCTGCATTAACAAATCTTCAAAGTATGTCATTTACACTACATTGGTACTAGTTCCTCACAAAGCTTCTCAGATCATCTGATAATAGCTTTATGGAGTTTTAATGCAGCTCAAAATCTCCACTATCTAAACATTCGTACCCTCGATTATCAGAATTCCTCCCCTCGCAGTAGCAGGAACTGATCTATTTTTAAACATTTATTTACTCTTTTAGATCCTATGTGTCCAGCTTTACACACTTCAATTCATCACCTGATGATTTCCAGAGGAATAAAATCTTTGATTTACTCTAATCTCCACTTACAATCAAAAGGGAATTTTCTAGGGTCATGAATCATGGGCTGACTTGGCTCCTACCACTCTACCCTATAGCCAGGAAGCTTCCCTCACCCCAGGAAAATATCCTCAAGTGGTACCTTGAGGAGACCTCAAATCGGCTTAGCTGATTTGAACCTTACAATGATAGTATTATGGATCATTCCTTCTCAAGTTTGTTGGGCTTTTAGCCATACTTTTAATTCAGCCACTTCCCTGCAAAAGACCAACTCACGCCCATACATCCTGAATTTCCCTACTTTATCACCTCCTTCCATTAGTTTTTATTTCAAAGCTAATGTAATTTTTTTCTGGCATCAGACTAACATACTCCTATGCATCTTCACTTCAAGAAGTATCCCACTTGCTCTGATGCTGACAACAAAATCATCTGCTATTGCAAAACTGTCCTTTGCAGCTACAAAGAGCTGCCCAGTTTTAATGATGATGTTGGCATCTTCTTTGACTATATTGGGAATGCATTTGCAAAGCAAAGCACAGCACTGCAGTTCTTACACCCTTTTCTCAAATGTCGGCACTGTGTTGGTTATTGCTTCTTGCTGCAACATCAGTAGTTCCCTGTGTCATTTTTGGTGGACGCTGACTTTGAAGCAGGAAGGTGGCCAGAGCACTTTTTGCAGATTTCTCCTTTTGCAGCATATCAGACTCCTCACCAAACCCAGGCTCTCTCTGGACTCAGTGATCCCTCCCCCCAGGAAATTCAGAGTACTCTTCTGAGATTTACTATGGAAAGCCTTGTGCTCATGTTCTCTCTCCAGTCACACTCATTGAGTTTTGTCCCCTTCTACAACCATCCAGTCTTTTATCAGGGACCAGTTTAACCTCTCAGGATTTCCAGATGGGGTCTTCACCCTTTCCACTTTCACAAGCCCTCTCAAGTTTTTTGTCTTCTTTTTAATACTCTGGTTCAAAACCACAGGTTGAATTTGCACTGACTGCATGATAAATGGAGCATTTATATACTCCCATTCCAAATGAAACCTCATATGGCTGAAATCCCCTGAGAAAGGCCCATGCTCCCAGCTACCCACATTTTTCATTTTGCTTGCAGGTTTAGGGTTGGTTACCACGCAAGTGTTCCCTTGCATCACCTGCATTTCCAGAGAGACTCAGCTCTGGCAAGGCTTTTATCTGCTCTGTTCTTCTACTCAGCATGTTTTCTTAGCTCATTTTATTCCTGGTGCCATGTGCTTTCCAGCAGTTGCTCAGAGCCAAGGAGCCAGCTTCATTCAGCCTCCATTCACAGGCTCTTACTCTCCACAGGAGTAAGGGAAGCATCCCTTTAACACAACAGCTGGCTACAGCTGGCTCCTGCCTAAGCATCTTAAAGCTGCATGTCCCCACAAGCCCTGGAGAATGTGTCCTCTGTGCAAGGGCAGGCAGCTCAGTAGTGACTCGTCAAAAGCCGCTGAAAATGAAGCCCACTTTACAAATCAATATCACCCTTATGTGTGGGATTTGCCCATGCATGGCCTGTTCTTCTGGTGGTGGCCGAGCCTTTCTTGGAAAGGCCTGGTGATCACTCCATTTTCCAAGGGCTTCTGGTCATTCAGAAACACAAGCAGATGCTATTGGAGAGTGATTGGCCATCCTCGTTACAAAGTTTGGAAGCAGATTCAGTCACCCACGCACAGCTGCAGAATGGACTCCCTTTAACCGGCATGCCTGGCTCAGTTCGTTTATCAGCCATGCCCCTCACAGAGCTGTCATCTCTGCACCCCCATAATCCCTGGATATTATCCGTAGCAATGTAGTTTGGACTGGCACTGCTTTGCAGGCTGACCAAGAAGATCCACAAAGGTCACCCTGCTCACCCAATGTGTCAAACTGCAGATAAGTCCAACTGCAGAAGGTAAAATTATAAGCATCCTGGACAATCACCAAACAGAGTCCAAGCAAAGCACCTCTCCTATTGTAGTGGTTTAACCCCAGCCAGCACCTAAGTACCACACAGCCACTCGCTCACTTCCCCGCCCCCACCCAGGAGGATGGGGGAAAAAATCGGGAAATAAATTAAAACTCGTGGGTTGAGAAAAAGACAGTTTAACAGGACAGAAAAGGAAGAAAAGAAGAATATACAAAACAAGTGATGCACAACGCAATTGCTCATCATTTGCCAACCGATGCCCAGATAGTTCCCAAGCAGTGGCCCCTAGCCAGCTCTCCCCCCAGTTTATATACTGGACATGACTTCACACAGTATGGAATATCCCCTTTGGCCAGTTCGGGTCAGCTGTCCTGGCTGTGTCCCCTCCCAACTTCTTGTGCCCCTCCAGCCTTCTTGCTGGCTGAGCATGAGAAGCTGAAAAATCCTTGACTTAGTATAAACACTACTTAGCGACAAATGAAAACACCAGAGTGTTATCAACATTATTGTCATACCAAATCCAAAACACAACACTATACCAGCTACTAGGAAGAAAATTAACTCAGTCCCAGCCAAAATCAGGACACCTACGCACCATGCTACTCAATGGGACCTGGAGAGAAGAACACAGACTTATATGGGAAAAGGATAGAACTTTTTCATTCGCGTGGTTTAGATACGCTAGGGCCAGACAGCAGCATGTTGTAGCAAAGTCAAAAAGCATCCTTTTTTCATCTAGACTGTCCCAAAGATGTATTTGCAGACACAAGTATGCAGATATGACATACTGGACCCACATAAGCTCCCACTGAACGCAGCAGAATAAGATGTTACACAAAACGTCAGCACTGAGCGCCAAGCACAGCCCCTCTCTCCAACATACCTCAGAACAGGAATCTCTTGCTTCTCTGCCCGTCCTGCCCCCCATCCCAACTGCCTTCCCCAGTTCTCTGACAGCTTCAGCCCCATGTCCCCTTACCGTTCCTAGCAAACAAGCCTCTGTCTCCCCAGTATTGCTGTCACAGACTGTATCATCCTGCACTTACTAATCCCACTGCCACATCTCCTCCCTTCGCTCCCCCTACAAGCCCCACAGGTCACCACTGCCCCTCAGAAGAAGGGATGTGGGTCCTCAGCAAGCGGGTGAAATGGAGGCAGAGATGGCTCAGACAAGCCCCAGACCAAACAGGGGACTCCCAGCGGAGAAAGAAGCACCAGGGGAATTAGACACACTAATTTCCTGCTAGTCTCCTCCACCCTCCATGCTTTCTGTAGGTAGCCAGCTCTTCTCCTTTGCCCCATCCCACCCTACACCCTGCACCTAAATGTGTCCTCAGGATGGGGAAGCATCTGTGCAGTGGGTGGTGATGGGGGGGTGAGGCCGAGAAGGCTGCAGACTACCAGTATCGAGAGAGTTTTGATAGCGATGGGCACTGCATATTTTGGGCTTTTGCTGATGATAAAGGCACCAGAGCAGCTTGAGCGGCATTCCAGCAGTGGATTTTGTCTGAAGGGGCACATGTGGGTAATTGCACTGCATTTCTTAAGCTGGCAAGAAAACAGAATTGCTGTTTTGTTCATAGTCGGAGGGCAAAAAGTTCTCCCATTATCATGTATGAAAAGTCAAATATTTGACTTAATTTACAAAAAACACTTGAAAAACTCCATTTTGGGACATCACAAAAAGATAAATTTTTTTTCAGCCTGTCATCTACTCAGCTGGCCGGCGAGAGATCTGGAAGAGCCACACGGCCTCTCTGCAGACTGACCAACCTGCCTCATCTCCATCCACAGTTGTGACAGGCCTGACACGTTCCCAGGGGACTTTTCAATACTGTAGAATCAACATTTTCCAGCAGAAAATTGTTCCCCTGGAAAACCTTTCAGGCAGCTCTACTACACATTTAGAAACATTTTGTAGACACCAGTATGCCGAGCATATATTCATATGCTATTCACATTCTACAATCTCCAGATACTTTAAGTGCCTGTCCCCAAAGAAAGAACAAAGTAGAATACGTCCCTTAAAATGCCAATCACAGTTAAAATGGCAAATGATAAGCATGAGCTTTTGCGAGAGGATCTCATAAGCGGACTCTAATTTTCACTGTTTCCCTTCATCTCCATCCAAAGGCTCTGGTTCCCTCCCTCGTTTTGGTTAGCAGCATTTAGCTGCTTTGGGCTCTGAGCCCACTGCTGACTGCATAGCGGCTTCTGCCATGCCTATGAAGAGCCTCACTGGAGTCCATAAGGATCTGCCGAGGAGCTGGAGACACATTCTATCAGCACGCAGAATCCAAGTGTGCCGTCCCTGTATGTTTTCTGTCGCACAGAAGCGTGTGGATGTTGCACATACTGGATTGCAGTCTCAACTTCATCTTTTTTTGAAAGCTCTCTTCATCCCCACGAGCCCTCTCCTGTGGGACTCCATGGCTGGGAAAACTAAAATTTTGTTTCCTTCAAATGCTACATCTCTGTTTTTCCTAGAGGCGGCTACAATTCTTTCTCTGTGATCTGAAATTGCAGCAATAATTATATTTCCTATTTTGTTCACTGTCGTTGACTGTTTTGGCAGTCATCCTGTAGCAGTAATCCACACATAAAGAGTTATCTTGCATTTTTCAATCCAATTTAAAGGGAATTGTTTCTCAAGGAAAGCAAGGGGGTGAAAATGTTCCCCTCCAGCAAAAACTTCAAGTACTTGGGTATTACATGCAAGAATTTTCCCTACCTGTCTTATTCATCATTGCATTTTACAAGCGCTGATTTAAATTCTTTGCACTTCTAGGGAGGCCTGAGAGTTTCCCCATGTTGCTTTTCCCTTAGTTGTCCCTCAATTCTCCCAGCCACTCAGAGAAAGAATTTCAGTTCCCTCCTTCCAGATGATGCTCAGAGCACCGAGTGTTCTTGTTTTGTTCTGGGGCTGTTTGTTCTAAACCAGGGGAAAGGATGCAGTAGAAATTAAGGCAGGGATGCAGTAGGGGGCAAGGGAATAATTATTCATTCTTGCCATCAGCTCATTCTCTTGGTTTGATTTACACAAGTTGCCCCAAAGTTTTCCTTCTAATTATTTTCACTGAAACACCCAGAAGCCTCTAATAATGGCATTTACATGTATAATGTAGCATTATTAATGTTAAACAAAGCTTTTGAAGTCCCCTCTATTCTGCAAGCCCCACACCCTTTCAGAACAAATTATTTTCACAGTAACCTTTCCCAGAGACACATACCCCACCGCTATTTTGTTAAGTCCAGGTACTTTTTCCTGTTCCCCATTCATTTTCAATCTTAATATTCTCTAAGTCACAAAGATATGAGAGCAGCACAACAATGAAGATGCTGGGGCCTGAAACAGTTAGGGTCATGGCAGACATAAAATAAGGAGCCTAGAAATTCAGCGTTTAAATACTGCACATTCTAACTGCTGAAGCTATCTTGGCATTCCAGACAGGGCAAGCAGCTGAATAAATAGCATTACAAGAAAGACAAGTTTCACAATATCTCAGGAACAACTAGAAGAAGAAAGTACTGAAAGTTCAGGAAGCAGAATTGGTGCTTGAGAAGCATCCCACCTCCACATCCCAGCACATCTAAGTTTTCAGCCATCTTCCCAGCTTGCACCACTAAAACCTAGTCATCACCTGAGGAAGCTCCAGATACATCTGTTGCAATTATGGGAAGTCTTAGGAGCTTTGCTCTGTTCTTTTTAATTGTTGTTTTAATTGGCTTTTCCCTTTCCCAGGCATGCAATGATTCGGGTGTCAGTTGTTTCTCCAAGACCTCTGCTGCATCCCCCCCTGTGACCCAGCTGCTGCTCTGCTCAGCAAACCAAGCTCTCTCCAAGCCGTGCCCCGCACCTTGCTCCCTGCTACCAGGGGCCTGCTCGAGCATCCTGTGCATCTGAGCGAGCAGCACTGCCGAGCCGCAGGCAGGAGGCTGATGGTAACATCAGGGCACTTCTACAGCAGCTATTCAGCACGTTGCAGCTTCCCAGGGATACAGGATCCGCCCCTGGGTCAGAGAGTGCTAAACACCCACCTGCTCAGCATTGCAGCCCAAAAGCTTGCAGTGTGCTTGCTAGAGGGATGCAGCAAAGGGACAAAAACCTAATAGATCAATGCCAGTGTCAACTGAAATTGCAGGGGAAAAAAGTCACAACGAGTTTTTGTACCATAAGGGCAATTCTAGAACGTTTCTGCACCTCAGACCCAGAGGCATCACTTCTGGAGCATCTTAATGCCACTTCACAGCATCACAGAAATGCTGGCAGGATGGGGCCTTGAAGGATCCCCTTACAATTAGACCATCACCAACACTAGATCCAATCAGCTGTGGCTGACCTCGGGGCCCTTGTTCCAGCACTGGGTACTACCCTCTTTTACTGAAAAATTTTTTCCTGATGTCCACGGAGCTACCATGGCCACTCATTACACTGTGTGGCACTACCAAGAACAGTTTGGCTCCATTGTCTTTGTAACTGCCCTTCAAACAGTGATGGGCACCTACACCTCTTACCCACATCTCAGAGGGCAGAGCCAAAAACAATTCCTCAGGACAGCACAGAGCATGTTTTATCTGTGGCAGGGCCAGCCCAGTCAGACACTGCAAGCAATACCCATGGTCTACAGATCTTCCCTGTTTCCACTGGAGATTCTGTGTTGAATTCCTTCCCCAAAGGGATGGAGAAGAGGCAAAAAAGTTATGAGGATGGATGGCACAATTGGAAAGGTCTTCCCAAGAATCAACTAAATAAATTACAATTCTCCTGCAGAAAAGTGACAGCTAGAGGGGAATATGGTAAGGACTTCTAAGATCAGGGGCTGGATAGAGAAGGTGAAGAGGCAATAACTGTTAGCTACTTTTTTCCAGTAAAACAATGAGGGGATATTAAATGAGAATGCCAAGTGGCAAGTTTCCAACAACAAAGAACTTCTTCACCCCATGAGCAGTTAAGTGGTGAAACTCCTTGTCTCTTGGATGCTAAAAATGTGCATGGGTTCACAAATACCAATAACGTGCATGTGGGTAAGCGTATGGAAGAAAAACCCATCCAGCACTACTAAATACAAAGATACAGTGACTAGCTTAGAAAGTCGTGAGCCATAACTCATGGGATGCTTGGAGAATATTCTGAGGAAGTATCACTAATTGATCCTCTATCAGTTTCTCTTGCATGCAGAATACTGGGCTAAATCAGCTTTTGATCTACACCAGTTCACACACTGTTATGAAAAGATTCTAAATTAACATTTACTGAACAAATTTAAGCCTACTGGGACACTACAGCAAAGTCCCTACCACTATGGGTCAAACCAATTTACAAGTCCACCCACCTCTTTCCATGTAAATGCTGCATCATTAAACAGAATCAAGACTTTTGGCTTCCTGGAGAAAAGGAGTGTGCCTGATCACCCCATCAGTCCAGCAGGACATTACTGCCGTCCCACGGCAGCCAAAGGTGCAGAGCACCTGGGATTGAGCCCAAGGACTTCAGCCATGGCACATCACTCTGCTAACGCTCTTCACAGCCAACCGCCCCCAGCTCCAGAGCATCTTTTATGAAAAACAGCAACGCTGTACCATGGCCAGGAAGGAACGGGCTTTGAGGCCAATCATCTTCTCAACTAAAATCTACACCTTCATCTCCACTCCAAACATTCACAATCCATTATTTTTGCCTTCCTTTGATTTTCTGCCCTCTGCTATACATGAAAGAGCAAAATATACCACAAAATGGTCTTGGGGTAGTAGCCCATTTGGCCAGGGGAAGAATAAGCAAGGAAACCTCATCACATCACCTTTTCATTTCTGCTCTGATGGGTAGAAAATGCTGGACCGTACTGCTCTGCCACGCATCGCCTCATGCTGTTGTGGTGAAACTCCTCTGGGACAGCGGATCTGCTCCCAGCCCCTGACATTACTCAGCTACCCGGACCTGCCCACCATGGGCATGCCTCCATTTCTCTGAGTTTCTAGAGTTTCCTGTGCCTACTCCCTTGGGTTGGAGGCATAGCCCAGGGAAGACAGTTTGGCTGGGGGCATCCCTGTGTCAGACGAATCCCAGCTGCCGCAGGGGCCCTGGGAGTCTGTCAGCAGCCAGAATAAACTGAGGTGGGTCTGACTCACGCCAAATCCCAAGCCAGCAAGGGGAATATACAGGTGCAGAAGTGGTGTGAAGCCACTTGTCTGCTTCAGCGCATTGACACACACCAGGCACAGCTCAGCGTATCCAGGGGACGGGGCCCAGCAGCACAATGCCTCAAGGAGACAGATGACTCCTGTGGTCTCGCTGCAGGTGCCTGCCCCATAGAGGATGGCACCTCGGGGACCCAAGGCTGTCCGACAGGTTTGTGCATGCCAGCACATTTATGTTCGCCCCAGGTTTATTCCACTAGCTTTCCTAGTCCTAAGACACATTTTAAGCTAAGCAGCTCTCACCCCAGCACCCAGCTCCAGACAGCCCCAGCAGCACCCAGGCAGAGATGAGGCAATGATATACCAAGCAGGGAATAAGCACGCCACGGTCACACACTGCCATCCCCCGCTAACCTCACCGCCTTTACACCTCTCCTACCCCTCCTCACCCTGATTCTGCAGCGGGTTCGTTGAGGAGCAAAAAGTTGGTCCTCGCAGAGCCGGCACACGCCAAGCTGGCATGGGCTTCAGAGGAATTAATTCAGACGGGCAAAGTCTGATCCCTTTCAGGGAGCGTGTGAGAGAGGAGGCAGCGCTCAGCACTTCAGACATCAAGGGAGAGTAAGAGAAAAAGAGATGAGAGAAAGCCTCACATAGAAAAGGCAGCAGGAAAAATGTCCTAATTTGGAGAGACAGGCCTCATTGCCATGGCAACCCAGAATCGCCCCAGAGCGGCCAGATCCGACTTTGTATGTGGTGTTAAACGATTCAACCATTAAGTGAAAATACTAAGGGGAAAAAAATAAT
The DNA here is from genome assembly GCF_929443795.1 of Astur gentilis. Classification (NCBI taxonomy): domain Eukaryota; kingdom Metazoa; phylum Chordata; class Aves; order Accipitriformes; family Accipitridae; genus Astur; species Astur gentilis. Next base: position 16,883,071 of record NC_064913.1, read on the forward strand.
GGGGCTGTGGAAGAGAAAGTATTTGGCAACAAAGCATTTTCCTCTGGGGCTACTCTGGCAACTGAAGTGAACCTTTTGAGTCTTAAGTTGTATTTTTTTGCCCATCTTTAGGTGCAGACACATTTTTGTGCATTCACTTTGTTTCTGGAGAATGAGTCACTCCTTCCTCACTGCACTGCCTTCCCTCCCCAGCCTGGTGCTCACCAGCAGTGGGGCCAGATCCTCCCTTCTGGGCCACGGGGGGAGAAAAGGCAACCGGAGCCCCCATTCCTTGCTTTAAAGTCCCCTACAAAGACCTCCCAGGAAAAGGCTGAAACTGGGAACACATCGCAAACCACATGGGCACAGTGCAGGGTGGCAGCACACATCACCAAGGAGGTGGCAACAAGATACAGGGTGAGAGTAGCCACCAGCAGCTCCAGCTTCTGGTCTGTGGGCTTGAGAAGGCACATACGGGATGTCTGCAAGAGAGCTGAAGGCTGCTGAGCACGTCTGGCCATGGGGTGAGTGAGTGAGTGAAGCAGCAGGAGAGATACACTCACTAGAAGTCACACAATGCATCTATTGCTGGCTGAGAGAGGAAGATGAATCCCTGCAGTCGTTAATTAATTATCTGATCTCACCCAGAGACCTTTCTGCCTGCTTTAGTCTATGAATCGCTCTGAACATCACATCAAACCTCCTCTTCCTACACCCTCACCTCCTTCACCCTCACTCTTGGGGTACCCTAAGCCCTTCCTCCGCACTGCTGCCTCTTGTCGAACACCCCATTCAGCAGGTCTCCTCATCCTTTTCTTACCCCTGGCACAGTTCTGCCACCTTTTCTCAGCCCCCACAAGAAGTCCCACCCGTTCTGCAGGGGCTGCCCCTCAAAGGGTGCTAGCACATGGAGGTGGACTAGTACAAAGAATAAGAAGGCCAGGTGAGCTGCAAGAAAGGAATATCAGAATATGACTTCATCCTCTGGAGGCTTCCTCCTTGTAACTGAAGGAATAAATCCCACAGGATGAGTTCCCAGAGGACCATCCCCTACAGATTCCTAAGTGCAAAGAGGTAAATTGATTGTCACAACAACATCCTTCTCACCTCATGTCTAACCTACTCGTGTCACCTCATTTCCCTATCCAATTTATTCATCAAATACAGCAAAATGTTTGGCCAGAAGGATTCCTTGACACCAGGGACACATGCAGTGTGAGGGAGGACAAGACATGCTTCTGCACGGGCACGGTTACATGGAGACACAGCCACACGTCTTCCACACGCTGTTACCTGTTCCTGTACAAAACCACTTCTCCCTCACCACAGAAACCCAAACATGCCAAGCAAGAAAATCCTTTTCCTAATATTGCAGTCTAGACTAGACCAGGAGAGGAGTAAATGGAAAAACTAAACTCACTCCTCTACTACCAAAAAAAAAGCCATCAATGTATGATTTGAGAGATTTGTGTATCTTAGAGCAGCGGCACGGCAGGAGCTGCTGGCTGGCTACTGGCACTCTGGAAGCACAAAATGCTTCCCCACAGCTTGTATTGTATATTACTGAGTATTGTTACAGGCACATCTCAAGACATAGAGTAGAGCAACACACTGCTGGACCAGTACAGTGACCAGCGACCAACACTGTCGGATAGAAATGTGGCCCTAAGCACAGCAGGAGACAAATACCACTCACAACGTCCGTTTCTCCTCCCGGTGGTCAGTATCACAGCATGGTTTTGCCAGCCCGTTTTGCCTCTGGTGAGAAAGCTGCCAGCCACAGCTTCAGTTTATAACAATTAAGCAGATGAAACTTAAAATCCGCATGTGAGCATAAAATCTTCCCAGGGAGCTCAGGCAAGGGCAGAGGGATCAGACAGAGAGAACAGCTGGGACAAGCCCTGGTGAAGATGAGCCCCGTGGCCTCACGCCAGCACATGGAGACAGCGAAGGTTAACGGCAGCATGGCTCATTGGGGGAGAATGGACCATGGGCACAAGGAACGGTGCAGCCTGGTGAGGTCTCCAGCCATTACCTAAATGAAGCTGTTCCACCATCCGCAGGCGAGCACACTTTGGTATTAAACATTTTGCATGAAGGCCTAATTAATGGAGCACAAAGTGACTTATTAAATCTAAATTAAGGAACCAACTGACTAGCAAAAAAAATTACATCTCTGGACAGGTAATGGCTGTATCAAACATTTGGATGTGCCCAAAGACCAGCAAAACTCATCTGGCAGATTCCAAATAAGCAAAAGTTTATCAAAAGATAATCAGAGACTTTTAAAACAAAAGACAGGGAGGCCACAAGATTTTGGGGAGTCTGTCAGGTGACTGAAAAAAGCAGAAGGAGAAGGTTGGCTGGTTCACCTTCTGTCCAGTTCCTTCCCATCTTCTTCCACCTCAGCAGTGTTGTCTCCTGCAGCCATGCACATACACCAAAACTTTGTCAGCCCCATTAAAAATGATTTTGGTGTTCAGACTGCAACTGCAGGAGATTAGTCCGTAGACCCGAGGAGGACTTGCTACTCAGAGACACGTCCAAAGTTCGCTGTGCACTTCCCTGCCCCACTCTTCACCTCATTACGCCTTTCAGACCTTCCCATCTCTCCCCTTCCCAGGGGTTTAGCCCTTTCAGCACACCCCCTCCCGTAGAACAAGAGATCCGTACTCCCTTATTTTCACCTTCAGGCTGGCTCCTCCTCAGCCCACCCAAGGCACCCACTGGTTTTAGAGCATGCCCTGATGTCCTTCAGTGCCACTGGAAGAACCCAAACCACCACAGTTTGCTGTAGCCTTACCACAAGGCTATGAATAAGGCTAGACAGAAAGCTCAGCCAGCCCAAAGGCAGAAAAAAGTGGCGCAGAAAACAGATGTCTCCTTGTCAGTTATGAAGAAAACCAAGGTGCAATTCACATTTTAAGTGCAATTTTTAAGTCTCTGCATTGAAAATATAGTTAAAGGCACGTGCCCTCCTCTTCCACAGAGGATACTAACGGAATAATCCAATTACTGCTGCTGTCATCAGGCTAATTTCTTTTCTCAGGGGGTCTGGTTTTGGATAGAAATATTAAAATCTCCAAGCCTTGCGCCATGTTCTCCTTCAAAAGCTAACTGATAGGAGCACACGACGCTGAGCAAGTGCCTGTTCATGACTATGTCTCATTTGCTGCTGCAATCCAAGCCACCGCGGTGCAATAGCATGAGTCACAGAGTGCACACGTGTGCTGAGCACAAGTGTGAATTGAATGTCCAGCCCCGAGAGAGTGCCGCTTGCATTACATGCTTGTCTACGCGAATCACAGAGCGGGACCGCGCTGGGGTGAATCAGCGTGAGTCACCGTGGGAGCGCGCGGCAGGGAGGGTGAGCACGCTGCAAGCGTGTTGGGGCCACGCTGTGCATGGGTCACTTGTGCAGAAATCACAGCTCCCGAGACACTCCGATGCAGGGCTCTGCCCACCTTGTGTGTGCATTTTTAGCTTGTTTTCTCTAGGAAACGAAGCTCTAGCAAACCTGGCGTGTGTGTTTGTGCTTACATGAGTCAGGCTTCCCAGTAACTCCTGAACCTGCTAGCCAATTTCCACTTGATTTGACAAAGGGGCAGAGGACTCAAGGAGAATTAAATTATTATGGTACTATACAAAATACAGCCTGCAACTGCATGCAGTCCCAAAGCCTTTGTCTGGCCCCACAGCAGTGTGTATGATTCACCCAGTCACAGACAAAGGCTCACTAGGCAGTCAAATAAACTTCATCCTAACCTGGCAGCATGCCTGTAGTGGGCAGCCCCTATATACAGAACCCCCCGGGCACCACAGTACATCTCTCTTTTGCCCAACCAGCAGGTATAAAAGACAGTGGAAACTGGGAGAAAGGCAATATGAGACCGGGGGGAAATGGGATTATTGTAAGGAGGAGGTGTAGCCAGCTCCTGAAAAACTGAAGCTGCTATGGGCACATCCACTTATTTAGACTAGACATCTTCTAGTTGAAACAAGGCAGAGGGTAGAGAAATGAGATCCTTTTAATGCTCCTGGTCCTCACCATTGGGGGAAGGATGAGTTCAGCATTTCTGAAATCTCTTCACCCAGCTCAAGTTCTCTCCTCTGTGGACTCTCTGGTGTCTACTAAGGGCTGAGCTCACATTACAGTCTTAGTATATAATTCAGTTAAAGAGTCAATTAACCATGAGATGTGAATCCACTGAAAACAGGATTCATTCATTTGGGAGCTGACAAAATTACTTGTTCCATCGCCCTTCCACTCACTCTGTCTTCTCAACAAGCCGTTCCAATGTCAGGTCATAAAATTCACTTTCAAGTGTGCCAGATAGGGGTAAAAAAAAAAAAAAAGAAAAAAGAAAAAAGAAAAACCCTCTAGTGTGGATTTGCAAAAGCGATGAGGGACTCTGGGTGTCCATTCAGAGATACAACACGAAAGGCCCAAGTTTCAGACAGTGGACATGCCCAGCATTTTTTCAAATTTGGGCTGCCTTAACCTGTCTCATGTTGGATGTCAAAAAAAAAAAAAAAAAGGCGCCTATAATCACTGTTCACACTCAAAACACCTTAGCCTACTTCTTCAATTACCGTCGCTTCCTGGGAGGTAGGCAGAGCCCACTCAGATACCAGGTGTCCTGCACCTGGCAGCTTGGCAGGCAGTGCTGCATGGAAAAGGTGTCCCACTCCACCAGCCCCAAGGCTACCCATTCCCAACCCTCCCAATGCCCACTCAGCCCTGCCACACCGAGGAACAGGCTGAGCCTGGCCCACAGCCTGGGCCGTGACAGAGCCCACATGGAGCCAGGCAACTAGGAGCCATGGAAGGCAGGTACTTCTGAGGGATGCTCTCTCCATTCACTGTTATCTGACAAATGCGCCATTATCCAACAAGAGCCTCTCTCTCCACTTCCCGAGCGACTGCCTCCTTTGTTAAGAATCCATTGACTCCTCCTTTTTATCTACAGTACCTTCAGAAGAGGATCGTCTTCCTTACGTTTCTCCTGAGCTCACTAGGTCATTTGTGGGTTGCCTTTTTTTTAACTGTCTCTAGTAGATAGCTAAAAGGTCTTGGTAACCATCAGCTCACTGCATCCCCTGAAGGAAAGCATGTACTCTTCCCTCTCAACCTCCTTCCATACTGCACCAGCAACAGGAAATTCCCTGCTCCCCACAAGCCTTCATGAACTGGAAGTGATGGAAACACTGTATTTCCAATGGGGGGAGCCTCAGCAACAGGAGGCCATCCCCTTTGGAGGGAAAACGCATTTATTTCAAGATGGTCAGAGCTACATGTGGCCACTTGCAAGGAAGAACATTTCTGGCGATAGTAATTTTACCTTGCACTCAGACCCATGCAGGGTGTGCAAGCCCTATGATTTGGTAGGCTTAAATAGAAGTTAAGACAATAAAACCCTCTCAGATCTCTGACCTTTGATAGATGTGAAGAACTGGTTAATGCAGCACACCAAACATTGACACTTCAGCTCAAGCAGGTTTGTGTTGGAGGCAGCCTCCATCAGCCGGGAGCCACAAATCCTCACCGCACACCACATCCTCATGGGCAGCTGAGGCGACACCACACGTTGCTCCTGGCCAGGTCCCCATAGGCTCAGAAGCCTCGTCCCTTAGCCCAGGGGGAGTAACCAGCGATGTGCGAGGCTGTTACGAACCCTTCCCCAAGCTCCACGTCCCCTTACCCGCTCGTCCATGACGTGGTATAGACAACACTAGACTGCATGTTCGGCTGTGGTAAGAGGATCACCAGCTTGTCAAGCTGGTGATGTGGAGAACAGTATTAACGGAGTAATTAAATCATTTCTGTAATTACTCTCACACAGCTATAAATAATGTAAGCCCACACGTTCTCTCTGGAAGCCACAATAGTGAGAGCAGAGAGGGTGAGGGATGCAAATGAAAAAGGAGAAATAATAATAATAAAAACACTTAACCTTTACTCAGTACGCCGCATTTTCAAAGCACAGTGCAAACAACAATTAAGAAATGGGTAGAGTGACAGGCAGGAGAGGGTGAGAGAAGGGAGAGGAGGGGAAGGGGAGCAAAGGGATTTGAGACCCAGCAAGGCTGGCAGCCCCGTGGACACATTGCCCAGCCCGGTGGCCCAGCCACGCTGTGCGGCTCCTCATCCCAAACCTCCATACTGCTGCGGGGTGCTGGGGGGCTTAAGGGCACAGCTCTGCCTCTGCAGAAAGCGAGCAGCAAATCGAGCGCCCGAGCAGGAGCCAGGACAAAGCGCTGTGCTGCACCAGCACGCACCTGGAGGGGCCAGCAGCGCCATCACAGAGCATCCTCCTAACGCCGTCTGCCTGTCCTCTCCAGCACAGAGGCTTGACGGTGACCACCCTGCCCAAGCCAGGCAGCTAGAGGAGCCGGGGGGGGGCTTGCCCCCTCCTCCCAGGAGCTCTTCCCTCTCCCCACCAGGCCTGGGGCCCCGGCAAAGAGGGGGCACAGCCGAGCCAGCCCCAGGCACGCTTTGGGAGACCCACTGGCCTTCCCCCCAGGGGGGAGCAGGGATGCCGGCGCTCCCGTCCCCCCCACGGAGCCACTTCTGACTCCCTCCGTGGCTCAGTACAGAGCAGGGAGGGAATATTTCTGTCTGACCGGAGTGGGAGGCAGCGCTCAAGGGGAAGCACCACGGCCCAGTCCCACTGCCCTGTGCCCTGCCTCGGCCCAGGCCTGCCCTCCTCACCCACTTTCCACCCAACAGGCTTTCCACTCGTGTTGCACACCCACGGCCTGTTTGCTCAGCAGTTTCGCCACCCCCTGCTCCCCACCTCTTGCTCCTGCGGCCAGCCAAGCAGCATCGCCCGCACAGGCGGCATCGCCTGGGCAGGCACGTCTCCTCCTCTTCCCTCTCCCCCTGTGCCTTTTCCTATTCCCCATCTCCTGCTTCCCACCTTTTTCCAGCCCCCGCACCCCTCTCCTTGTTTCAGAATCTCTTCCACATGCCACCCCTCCGCACCAGCTCCTCATCACACCCCCTGTGCCCCCCATCACCCATGTTCCAGCCCAGATACCCTGCTGCACGGTGCGTTTTCTCCTGGCTGGATCCCACCAGGACCCCACAGGAGAGCTCCAGCCCCAGCACGGCCCGTGCAGCCCCCAGGTGCAGGTTTGAAGCACAGTTTGCAAGGACGAGATCTTTTCAAGATACGTGGCGAACCTCTAAGACGACTCTGCTGCACGTAGAGTTTCTCATACTTATAACAAGGCCAAACTTGGGACAACCTATGCAGTGGTAGCAAAAGCACATTTCTGGTTAAAAGTCCTCCCCTGCAAGACACCCCCTCCAGACCCGTGCCTGTGCTCTGAGGACCTGTGGTGGTCAGGCAGAGGCTTTGGAGAAAACGTGCCAGCGTTTGCAACACAGGTAAATCATGTTTCTCCCTGTGCCACATTTGCAGCAAGCGCCGTTTTATTTTCCAAATAAATAGCGGAATAAATCAATCAGCTTGAGGCATACACCTGGCATAGGAAACTTTGCTCAAACAGTCATAGTCTGGCGAAGTTACAGGAAACCCCCAAGAGGATGTTATAACGGGGAATGCTGGGCAAGCTTACAATAGACAGTACTATCAGCTCTGCATACAGAAAGTTCTCCTGCATGCCGCAGCTATTCAGCCACCTCTAATGGGGGTTACAGCTTCTCCTCCTGGAGTCCAGATTTTCATATCAGGCATTGTATTTACTTCAGCTAGAAAAATCCATTAATTGCTCCCTAGCAATTAGGTAGCCTTTGCCTTTTGTAGAGCTCAAAGTACCTTACAAAAACATTGTTATGGTCTTCTTGCAAGGGGCAAATTGCTGTAGGCAGAAGTTCAGCAACTGTCTTAAAGTCATGTTTTACAGCAGAGCTGCAGTGAGGACTTGGGTCTACTAGACCTGCTTGATTCTGCCGGCACCCTTTAGATCAGTCTTCCTCGCTGTGTGTACCTGCCTTTTTTGCTTTTTCCCTGCCCACCTTTAGACTCCCCGTGTCCTTGATTCCTTGTTACCTCCCCCCCCCCCCACCCCCGGCCTCTGAAACATATATTGTTATTATCAGGAACCTCACAGATACACAGCTAGAAGCTATTTCCAAAGCACAGAGAAAAATGGCCTTGACAGAGCCTTTAGGGGTTTGGTGGGGTTTTTTTTAGTCACTCTGTCCTGGTTTCAGCTGGGATAGAGTTAACTGTCTTCCTAGTAGCTGGTACAGTGCTATGTTTTGAGTTCAGTATGCGAAGAACATTGATAGCACACTGATGTTTTCAGTTGTTGCTCAGTAGTGTTTAGACTATAGTCAAGGATTTTTCAGCTTCTCATGCCCAGCCAGCAAGAAGGCTGGAGGGGCACAAGAAGATGGCACAGGACACAGCCAGGGCACCTGACCCAAACTGGCTGACAGGGTATTCCATACCATGGGACGTCCCATCTAGTTTAGGAACTGGGGAGTGGGGCAGGGAATCGCCCCTCGGGGACTGGCGGGGTGTCGGTCGGCGGGTGGTGAGCAATTGCCCTGCGCATCATTTGTGCATTCCAATCCTTTTATTACTACTGTTGTCATTTTATTAGTGTTATTATCATTATTAGCTGCTTCTTTTCTGTTCTATTAAACCGTTCTTATCTCAACCCACGAGTTTTACTTCTTTTCCCTATTTTGTTCCCCATCCCACTTGGGGGTGGGGGGGGGGGAGGGGGGGGAGTGAGTGAGCGGCTGCGTGGTGCTTAGTTGCTGGCTGGGGTTAAACCACAACACACTCTCAGAACTTACTCTTCCCCCCACTCCCTTCCACAATCTAGGAGAAGTATCCTTGTCTGTCTCTCATCTAGTCCATACCATTTCTCTTCCATTCTAGCTATATAACACATTGTCCAGCACTTAGTTCAGTCCTGCTTCAAAACAGCTGCAGCAACAAGGTTTCCACGCTCTTCCCTAAGGAGACAAGAGCACATCCTAATAAAACTCAGTGACTGAGCTTTTTTTTTTTTATACACATATGTAACATTTAATATTATCATTTAACAAACCATAATATATCATTTAATATCCTTCCTCAACTTTATCCTGCCGCTCCTACTTCTGACAGCTACAGCAAGCATTATTTTCTCTAATCTTAGTTTACCTCTATTCACTACATATATTAATCATACCCTGACTCATAGTTCAGCCAACCTACAATACGTACATATAGCTGTTTCAGTCTTTCTTCATGTATCAGTTCCTCCAGACTCTTAACAGACTCACAGACTACAACTATATCTTTTTCTGTACCCTGTTTTTTTGCAGCCTGTGTATACGTAATTCCCTTAACTTCCTTCATAATCCATCCCCTCCAAACTTGGTTAATGAAGCAAATAAAAAACTAAGAAAAGAAGAGATTCCCTGGAAAGAACTGTTTCTCTCTGTCCTGCAGTTACTGGGGAATGACACGCAGATCTAAAGCAGCAGCATCGGGCAATTTCACACTCCGTGTTTTCAATTTCATTTTGAGGCCAGTTTAGGGTAGGGACAAATTTGAGTGTAATTAATTTAGATTTTGTGAGACAAGTAACTGCTTGGGGTTGTAATAAAGGACTGCCTGCTCCAGAATGAAGAAACTAATCTCCTTGTCCAGCTGGGGATGGCACAAATTGATTTAATACTTTTGTGCTGGGTTTTTTTGTTTTGAAGAAAGGGGTTATAATAATGATTATAAATAACTATGGGTCAGATCTCATTAAGCTCCCAGATTTTCTTTAGATAAGCGCTTGCAGATTTGGAGATCTACCTAAACATCATCAGTGTGAAAATCAAGACTAGAAATCTAGCAAGAACGAACTCTTACACAAAAGCCCTATTACTTGCCAGGTCAAAGCTACGTGGAAATCAACCTTTTCCTCACAGATATTTCAATACCTCTATTTCCAGGTAGACAATGGCAACACCGCTTTTAAATATTAGTAGGAAAGAGGTTAATTCAGCCTCTCTTTTTCCTCAGGTAGGTTGCAGCAGTTGCGTTCAGAAAGGTCTTCTGTCACTCGAAAGAAAACATCACTATAACAACAGAAGAAAACTAACAGAACTCCTAGAAGAAGAATTCTGTGACCCAAAATAAAGCAGGCTTATAAATAGCTACAAAAGGCTGATGTAAAGGAATCAGACTTCAGTTTTGCTTGGCATTTGCTGTCTGGGAGTTGTCTTCTCCTTCAGCATCCTACCCCTGCCGCAGCACTGCCACTGCCCAAAGCGCCCCGGGGCACCTTGGCAGGGCGTGAGCCTCACCAGGGTCCCTCCTGGTTTTCTCCTCCCCAGCCCTGTGACACTCAAGCTCAGGTGGTGCCTTCAGGCTTCAGGTGTCCAAGGCTCTGCATTTCTGAGGCTTAGGGCAGAGACGAAGTGCATCCAGCAGAAATTAGTAGAGGGGAGAAAAAGCAATGGGAATATTTCAGGGAAAGTTACATTTCCATAAGATTACTTTTTAAAAAGTGGATTTCTTGCTGCCTTTTTTTTTTAAGTGACCAAAAAAAAAAAAAAAAAAATCAAAAAATCGGACTCCGTATTTTTCTCTTGTGACTTTTGAAAACAATACCTCCCAAAAAAGTGAAGGCCTTGAAGCGGAGTTCCCCCCAAGCAAATGAGAGATTAAGTAGAGGGAAACTTTAAAAATTAAAAAAGCAGACTATTTTGATAGGAAATTTAATAAAAGAAACAATACATTTCTTTGAAAAGTAATTTTTTTCATTGAAATAATATTGACGAGAGTACTTGAGCTCTTGTTTAGAAAATGAGAGTTAACTCTGAAGGATTTAATGGCCCTGGGGAGAGGTTAAAGCTCTTAAAAGTTCATTTCCAGGTTTCCTAATAACTGAGGGATTTTAAGTGCTGTAATTTATTTGTAAAGTAATAAAAATTGTTCTAGGGAAATTCTCAGATGTTAATTAAACTCCACAGAAATACACTACTATGTTCCCTTCCTTTATATGAAAAAATGTAATTTTGTATGGATGGATTAGACACAGATGTAAACATAAATTACTGATCCACCTGGCCTGTTATTACATGTGTATACTCAAGGGAAAAACAACATTGGCATACAATACAATATTCTCTATATCTCTGTGACCTACCTTTCTTCTCCCTCCCCAACTTTTGCAGCAGACTCGTAGTTTGAGGACACACGATATTTAGTTCATTTTTCGAGCTACACAGAGCTTTCCTTTGGCAGCAAAAAGAAACTGAGTACCAAAAGCAAAAGAATTGTATTAATCATGTCCTCAATAAAATTATTAAATGCTTGAAGGGAAACTGCTGATTTTTTTTTATTTTTTAAAATCAAACTTGTCTTTGCTAATCACTAGATTAGTCTAAGAAACATTTAAACTATTACTATCATCAAATGCAGTTTCAGAGAAATGAAAATGCTTTGTGAAATTACGTGAACTGCATATAACCTTGCTTTGGAGGGAAAAAAGGGGTAGGAACCTTCTAACAACACTGAACCATGCTCTTTCAACGTTTGCAGATCAAAATGTGTTTTTTCTATCCCCACCCCCCCAAGCAGCATTTTGTTTGGAATTTATTTCACTTCAGTTCATATAATCCATTCAAAGGGAAGTTTTTCTTTTGGGTGGGGTTTTTGGTTTGTTTGGTTTTTGGGGTTTTTTTTACTGAATTTCCTTCGTACAAGGGCTCTAAAAATTTCAGATGTCATCCCTAATGGAAATGAAACAAATTTACATCCAAAAAATGAGGTTTGCATTCCCCATGCATCTCTATTATTTAACCTTTGGAAACCTGAGAGTGAAAGTGCTTTCCTTTTAATTACAGATGTTCTGCTTTTAGCAGCACTGTCCTAGTGTCTTTGACTTTGTCCTGGTTTCAGTGTGTATCTAGGTGCTCAGCTTATCCAACTAGTTTTGGATTCCCTGTACCTGCAGCATCACTTTGCTGCACTCTGACCAGCAGCTAGATTTCTTCCCTGGTGCTTTATACCCATTGTCTCAGTTTGGACTTGCCCCCCCACCAAAATACCAAAGAATTTCATTGCTGCAGCAGCATGGCCCAGGTGTGGAGCAATCACAGCAACCTTCAGCATTGAAAGAGACAGACAACACATCTTGGGAACCTTGACAGAAAACAAAAAGAAAGGGGACAGGGATTTATGAAGTGGGGATGGAAAGGTGGAGGAGAAATTGCAGCTTTGGCATGAACAGGGAAAAAAGAGCAAGGTAGCGGAGGGACTAGCAGAAAAGTCAGCTCTATGCTGTGTGAGAAAAGGAAAGAGAATCTGGCCTAGAATCATCATGGATTTTAGATTTCAGGTTAGTTTCATGCAGCTTTTATACAGATTTTATTACAGGCACAGCGCAATTTAACAGATCATTCTTTCCTAGCATTTTATTTCCATCAGTATGGCTACCCTGTGCAGGCAAGGCCTGCAGAAAACAGCAAGGGATGCAGAGATAGAGAAGAATGATTTTCAGCTGGGAAAACATAATCATCCTCTTCCAATATTTTTCCTGGGTGCTGCCTGTGCACCATTGTGTTACTATTAAGCTGCACAGGACAAGAAGCTTTGGCAAAACAATGTGACTGTGGAGAAATAGCAAGGGACAGTTCCACCAAAAATGATGGTCACCAGCTGTGCTATAAGAGAACCCAAGGCATTTTCTGCTCTTAGCTTTTCTGCTTTCATTATCACCAAGTTGACTTTTTCCATTATTTAAAAAAAAATAAAATAAAATAGTCTATCATTACAAAACAGACCAGTCAGCCAAATGGTGTGGTCATTTTTTAGGCAAGAAGCTAAATCTTTTCCAACACAGTAAGTGTCCTAAATCTGAACAACAATTTACTCTTCTCTTAAGGTACCTATAAATGTACATTCTTATTGTTATCTCCTTTTCTGCGACTGCTCCTTTACCTCCTAGTTCTGAGCAGAAGTGTTTTTAGGTAATACCGAAAATACAATGAAGAAAAGCCCAGCCCAGATTTCCAGTCTCAGGTCTGCAAACACAAGATATTGGTTTGTGTGCTTATCTGAACTGAAGCTTGGTTTGCAGCCTCGAAGGTTTCCTTCCACCATCAGACTCCTCACACAGAGCATCCTCATCTGTCAGCTATTTCCACACTATGATAGGACTGAATTTCTGCTTTCAAAACAACTGGGGAGAAAGGAGAACAGGAGCAGGTATGCTCACTGGTCACGAGTGCATTGCAGTCCTCCGGACAATGCAAACTAATGCTTAAGATCAGGCAACATAAAGCTTTAAAAAGAAAGGTCATTGCTGCAACTTCAGGCAAACCAAAGAGACCACAGAGCTTCCACAAGCAAAGTTCTTGGATCGCAAGAACCGAGCATGGGTGGTGGCGCACATTTCTCTCCTCTCCATCTCACCTATTCCAGACTGAACACAGATCATCAGTGACCCATGCTATTCCCTTTCTCATCAGAGGTCCAGGTGAGAAGATGCTATCGTCCTAGTCCCTTTTCTAGGTGCCAGCACCAAAACAAGGACCAGGTGCTTCCTTGTAGGGCTGAAACTTTGCGATCATTCTTCTGCCCTGCCCCACAGCTGCAGGGCTTGCTCCTCTGAGAGGAGCTAACACGGGGGCTTATTGGGCCCCCTCAGCCATCACTCCCAGGCGACCCAGCCCCGACAAAATGACCACTGCAGTTCGTGCTGTTTGGCATCACGGCTGGCACGTTCGTCAGAGACTAAAGGGACTGAACTGGCTATGACAGGACTCTCCCTCGGCAAAGCGGTCTCTCCAAAGCTCGAGTGAGGCACATCATGTGCCTATGCTTCACCGTTTTCCTGGAACTAAACCCAGATCGTAGTGTGTACATAGATCATCTGGTCATTTTCTTCTGATGCCAAATTAGACAGAGAACAAATGTAACACTTTGTAACAGCTAAACAGGTAGGATTAGAGACATGAGCACCAAGGAGAGCAACAGGAAAAACAAACGCAAATTCCTATATACTCATTTTTCAGAGGAAAAAGGCAAAACACAGGGAAAACAAGAAGATATAAATGTTATCTACAAAATCTAATCAAATGCAATACTAAAGTGCATGAGCTCGAACAGAACAATCAGGAAATCCAGATGTTATACCTTCAGCAACATACTTCCACCTGTGATGTTACACCTAGGGCAGGTTTCATGGCATTTAACTTGAGGCATCACAAGCAAGTTGGGGTACAGCCTTCTTCAGTAATCAGTGGGGAGACACAGGACTGTCCTGTGAGCATTTCTCTGCACCCTGAGGTGGGTGGGGTGAATTGTCCTCAGGTGGTGCCTCCTTCCTTCCCCACTGATTGTAAAGATGCCCAGACCTCTAGCCGGCAGGTAGCAAACTTACAGATGCATGTTAACTGAGATGAAGCCAGCCTATGGTGCACATCATACTATATAGACAGAAATACTGAGAGGAGAAAAGAAAATTCAGGCTTGAAATCCTCTTTTTTTTTTTTTTTCCTTTTTGCCTGCCCTTTCGTGTCTCAATTTACCAGCTTCACAGTTATTACAAAGCACTTTTTACACATGGACCCCAATTTCCTCCCAGACACACTTATTAAACCTTCATTGAAGGTGAAACAATTTCACATGCTACTCCAGGGAAGGCAGTTTGACTGAGGAGGTTTTTTGCATCAACCGCCAGAGAAGAGGGGCTTAACTGTCACACCAAGGCATTAGTGGTTTGTAGCATTCTTTAGGTTTGCATTGGCACTACTGATCACAAACACACAGGGAGCATAACGAAGCTGTAAGTGCAGGTCTGAACCTGTGAAATGCTGAGCAAGTTCGATCACAGCTGACTGCTGTGGGCACTGAGGGGATGCTAAAAGAAAGAAGCAATCCATGCTTGCAGGATCAAACCACAGCCACACAACTCATCTGCAAAGAACATGACTAACAGTCACTAAAAGCAAAGCCTCTGTCAAGGCCCTCTGTGGAAAACAGATTATTTAAGGACTTACCAGGCTGGCTGCAGTATTTTTAGTAGAATATCAATGTATTTACTCTCTACCATATTTTAATTCAATTCATCAAATAAATGTTATCCATTAAAGATTACACACCTGTGAATCAGAAGCTGTAAAGGTCAGCCTTTTCAATGTATGTTTAAAAGAAATCTTGGCCTTTCCTAAAACTGCAGATCTTTGTACATAACCTGCTTCTCCTGTCTGCAAAACTACAAAAAAAGGAGTTTGATAAAACAGAGGTCTCCATTCATAAGGCTTCCACCTTTGAGCTCGCCGTGGGCTCCCTGCCTGCCAGAATGCTCTTTAGAAGCGAGCCAGTGGGGTACACAGGGCAGTCACGGGAGATGCTGCCTTCCCAAGGAGAGACTAGAGATAGGTAGAAAGAAAAATCTTCGCAAAGTTCAATAGGCCAAATTTCCCTTTGAATTACAGCAGCGTAAATCTGATCCAATCCTGCCAAAGGCAATGGAGCTATGCTGGATTTACACTGCAGGAATCTGAAATCAGAATTTGGCCTGCCACGTTCAAAGTCACAAGGAACTTTTCCCAGTGCTTAGGAGGTCTGGCATCAGTAACACTTACGCTTGTTCAAAGAGGATGCAAAATGCCACCGTAAGTGTGAAATGCAGCAATCAAGTAATGCTTCAGACCTCTTTTGCACAGACAGCAATAACCATGCAACGCAGCAGGCAGGAGAGCATCAAGATACAGCACTGTTGCCTGACTGTCCTCCAGGACAGAAAAGCTTTATTGTGGGTGGCATGGGGTAGAATGACTTTAGCACATGTGCAACTATTTAAGGAGAGAGAGAAAAAAAAGCCTGTGATTATTTTATTCAGTGACTACTTTAGTTCAAAGGCTGATACGAAAAAAATAACACTGCATATTAACTTTATGTTATTTGGCAACTGAACAGTTGGTCAAAGAGTGAGAAAATAATTTGTAATTAATTTATTCCCATCTACTCACCTGCAATAACCTGCACTAGATTATTTACTTACAAGGTAGATAAAACAGAAAGTGCCTGGATTTCTCAGCCCACTAGATCTCTTTCTGAGGAAAAGCTGCCACAGTGGCCAGCTTAATTCTCTCCCTTCATTCAGTTAGACCCGATTCTGCCTAGTTAAATGTCTCAGATTCGCTTAAGACTGACCTGTAAAAGAAAAAGGCTATCGGCTTGTGTCCCTGTTTACGTCTTTGCAACGCACAAAGTGTGGTCAAGAGGATCTTCTCAACAAAGGGCTTGGCCCCGACTCTGTCTAGCACTGAGCCCGCAGGGAAAAGGGCAGCCCCCTTCTCTCGGGTATTCCCACTGGCCCACTGCAGCCCAGAGGCCACTGTTAGCCACGCCATCTGGCCAAATGCACACTCAGGTGTGAACTGCTGGGTCCCCTGTTCCTCCCAGGGGAAGACTTGTATCAGGTCCAGCTACACCCCATGGAAGCTCCCCTAAGCTGAGAGTTACCAGCTGGCCAAAGATGCTGCTCCCTCTGCATCTTGCCCTGTTCAAACCCAGTAGTGGGAAGGCATGTTTGTGTAGTAATTCCCCAGAAGACTGGCTGGGGCTTGGGAAAACAATGAAATGTCAGTGATATGAAGGAATAAAGTAGCGCAGTGGAAAAAAGAAAGACTTAGCTGGACTGGTTCAAACTGGTTAGTTGCTTAGCTAACACCTATTTAACTTCAGGAGCTGAAGAACACTTCTGAGAGGGGATGGCTTTATTAAAGATTCAATTATTTTCCAATTAAGATGTAAGAGCTGTATTAAACGTCCCTGAAAATACCACAATGTCCTCCAGCTGCATGCAGGAAAAACCCAAGCTAGCATACTCTTTTAAGGTAAAACACAGGTAAAAATAAAACCTTAAAAAAAATACATAAATCACAATTGTCAGGGGCTCTTTACCCTTCCCTAAGAAAGAAGAAAAGGGCTGATTCTTTTGCAGCTCTTTTCTACCTGCTCCTTTCCCTCCTCGGTTTTTCTCTGTTGCAGATAATTCCACATGATTAATAGGCTCTTCTCAGCAGTGCTACACACAGTTAGCTCTTTTAATCTCTCTTTGAATCTGAGACTCTCTAATCCCCCAACCCTTCGGCCCCATGAGACTATACCTGAGGATCACAGAATAAGATATTTCTTTCTGGTTTAGGTTTTGATCTGCAGGTCTGCAATAGAAGGAAGCTCAAATTTACCTTATCTGCCATGATCATAGAGGAGCCTCCATGGATGCCCAGGATGGGAGTGAGGGTCTGGGCAGAGATGAAGTCCAGGATCTGGGCAATGGCTTCCTGGTCTGTGTCATCAGCGAATACCACCCCTTGAATCTTCCGGTCTGACATGAGGTCACAGATGCGAGTGATGATGCTCTTGGGATCTGTCTCGTTCATGGCCACCAGCTCCACCCGAGGCACCACTGAGAGGTGGTGGAAGTCATCTTTCTCGTGGGCATCTTTGATGGCCACTTCGTCTGAGGTCCCCACCAGGATGACCGCAATGCCAATGCTCGGGTGGCTTTTCTGGGCACGGGCCCCACTCCCTGTTGTCGCGAGGACTGCCAGCACCAGCCAAAACCTTGGAGAGTAGCACTCCACCCTGGGCCTCATCTTCGGCTCTTACACTCCCTGAGCGAGGAAGAAGAAAAAAAGGAAAGGGGGGATTTAAGAGAAAGGGAAAGCGATTAATTGACAAGTCAGTCGTGCACTCAGCCTTTAAGGTAGATCCGTTGATATTCCTCAGCCACTAGCCCTCCTCCCACCAGTCTTGCCTGATGCCCAGCTCTTTGGCTACATTCACGGCTCTGTTAAAGTCAGGGGGGCCAGACCAGTCCAGTCTCTACTTCAGAGAACAGCTGTCAGCAGAAGATGGGATCATGTCATCTCTCAGGTCCCATGTCACTCCGAGACCCAAGTCAAAAGTGATAGAGAATTGTCCTTTGACGGCTGATCGGCTGTCTTTGTGAAACTGATTGCTAATGTCAAGCCCATGTCTAAGTGCTCACCCTCATCACAAAGGAATTACTGGTGTTTGTGATCAGTTTGGCCTTCTGCTGAAGGTATAGGCAGGGAGGCTGAAGGGACCAGGCAGATAAGGACTCCCTTTTACTTTTCCAGCACAGCTCCTCCAGAATAAAGTGAGGACAAATGGACAAGGCCATTGGATGCATATGTATGTGTGTATCCATTGCATACAACCTTCCTACCACCGGGGGACACACAGCTCCAGTCTGTAGTACAATCAGCCATACACCTTTCACACATACAAGGTTCATTTCTTTTTAAAAAGCAAGGAACACAAAATTTCCAAGTGGCCGTGGCGAAAACTGGATCATTGCAGTGTGGGGAAGACATTCCCTCCAAGCCCATATGGCAGCTATTTTTGCCCAGAAGCAGAAAGATCCACAGAGCTTACAAAGGTTCACCCTCAGCTACTACAGCCAGGGATGTTACACCGATCTTTTCCCTGAACATGTCCACTTTATTTTGTAATCATAACAGTAGAAATGGAAAAACCCGATGAGGTCATCTGTCCAGCCCCTGCCTGAGCAGGACTGTTCCCTGCGGGATTGTTCCTAGCTCTTTCTTTATTCAGTCTCGTTTTAATAATAGTTCGCATTTCCACAGCACTTTTCATCCTCAAGCCACATTACAAACACTAACAAATTAATCCTTGCAGCACCTATACAGTGTAAATATCAGAACCCACCCTGGTCTGGGGGCAAAACCAGAGCAGCGTCCCCCCTATCCGTCCACCACCCCACTGTGGGAGGCAGCACTGCTCAGTGTACCCACCCAGGGCCACGCTGCTGTCCCAAGGAGATTTCAGGCATTTCAAACTAAAGATGACTCCCCCTCAGCGCAAAAGGTCCTGCTCAGCTATTCATGCCCATAACTCTGCTCTTCAGCAGCCCAGCACATTTGGAATAAATACACCAGCCGTGCACTTCTTTGCACTACACCTCTGATCTTGAGGATCCAGAAGCAGGACCCTTCCATACTCTTTGCTGCTACACATGCCTCTATCAAATGAGCAGAAAGCCACAGCAGCAGCGACAAGGGTGGCAAGACTTTGGGGAAGCTGACAGTCCATGAAACAGTCCTACCTGGCACTAGCCACCCATAGGCAAAGGGTGCAAGGGCCCCCATCTTGCCCTGCCCAGGAGAACACATAGCCTCAGCACCTGATCCCTCATTGTCATGCTAAGCAGAGAGAATGTATCCTGCATTGAAATTACCAGATAAATAAGCAGATAATAAAATAGATAATAAATATGCACCAGAGGAACCAAATCCACTTAGGAGGCTGAAAGGGACCACGGGCGTGAAGTGCCAATCGATTCCAAACTCTCTGACGGATCCACTTTCTAAGAGATGCTCACAAGGAGAACCAAGAGACTTTGAGAGTTTGGCAAAATGAACAGCTAACTTCATTCCGGCAGGACTGTTATCCTCCAATTACGAGTCACTAAATTAGATTCCTTCACAGTGAAATGCAGTCCCTGCTCCTGCAATGCTTTATTAACTTTAATGCACTCTATACGCTCTCTGTCTCTCACTCTCTTGCTCACTCACTTTAATGCTATATTTGTTCTCTTTAAAATATGTCTCCTGCGATCCCTCTGCATAGACTCACACAGTATATTACGCTTGGTTAGGCAATGGCTAGCTGTGATGCCCAGGGAGCAGAGCATAGGTTTTTCCCAGCCCCTCTCCCACCAGGAATACTTTACAGGGCCTTCCAGCCCATGGCTTGGATAGCAGCAATGCAGGCGATCATGGCAGCTGTCTGCCTTCATGCCCAAATGCAGAATTCTCCCACTGGGAAAAATGCCAGCCAAGAAACCCATTCCCTTCTCTTCACCTGCATCAAAGCCAATAAATCTCTAGCATCTACCTCCAGGCAGCAGCAAAGAGACCAGATCCTGAAGAGCACATAGGTGCCAATCTGTTGGGTGTCTAGCTCATGGGATGTGCCCCCCAGGCAGATCCTTCCATTCAACACAAGATGATGGAGGTCCCTGTACAGTGCCAGATCCTCAGGCTTTGGCCAGATATGCAGCAACCTGCCAGGGTGAGGAAGAGGCAAATGCAAAGAGGAGGTCATCAGTGCCTCCACAGCCAACGTGGCATCTCCAATTTTGATCCTCAGCCATAAGCCCCCTCTGGATCAGGCAGAGCAATGCTTAGGTAGCTTGTGTTGTACCACCCAAGACAGCTCTCCCTCCATCTCTTGCTCACATGTACCACTTCTGTCATGCTCACGACGTGTTTCAGGTGCTCCATGGGTGGTCTGCATGCCAGAGACCAGTGTCCTTCTGACAGAATAGCAGGTACCAGGTCCTGGCTGAGCTCCCTCACAGGATGGGACCCAGGGATGTGATAAGGCAGGGGAATACCAATAAATCACACCTAACCCAGGGCCGAGTGGTGGTCTCCACCATTCAGCTCCCACAAGGCAGCAGCAGGTTCACAGTGCAGAGTTGAGCTGCTCAAAGTGCTCAGTGTTACAATATCTTCCCTACACTCCTTGGGGCTGACTTCTGTTCACAACCAGTAGCCACTATCCACACTTCTGCTCACACACGAGTGCTGGCTGTTGGAGAAAGGGACAAATGTCCCAACACAAGCCCCATCTCCCTTTCCTCTCTGGTCTGACTCACTACAAGCCCCTTTTGAATGTGCATTAGTAGAGGAGAGGCAGGGGTAAACCAGCACAGACTTATTACCAGATTAAGGTAACCCCAGAACTATTATAAAAATGTGGGTCTGCATACACAACAGCAAGTTTTATCCATTCATTTCTACACTGTTCAAATGCAAAAGTTTGAGGCACCCAATCAAGGAAGCACTGGAGGCATCATGCAGACCTCCTTCTGAGTGATGCTCTTGTTTCCAGTGAAGAAAAGAAATGGAGAAATTCACACATGGAGCAATTCACAGACATCTGACAAGGCTGGCAGTTGTAAAATTTGCCTTTAGTTGTTTCAAGTAACTTTAATATTGCTAGAGTCTAATTTCACCAGACAAGAATGATTTTAAAAACGTGACAGTGTATTTTATTACAAAGTATTTTACATGAGCACGTTTTTCCCTTGGTGGTGGTGTGGGGCAACACAGTGTTTGGAGTCTTTTCTGTGATTTTGCCACTCCAAAACAATTTAGCAAATCCCAAACTCCAGTCTGGTTAGTAAAATCCTTTACACGTTACTCTACACTGTTATATTGTCCCTTACTCCCTGGAAAATAATATGTGACAGGGCCATTAGACAAAGTGGTTTTACAGACATATCTATATTTAGGTATAAACATGCCTGTAAAACCATTATACCTCTATAATCTCATTTTGCTTACCAATAAAACATATCCACCATTGTAGAGGAATGCAGCATCTACTTAGTGCTGCAGAGCAATGTTACACAATCTCTGTTAAAATGGGAAGGGAAAGCTAACTTCTCCAACTGAAAATGCAAGAGCAATGTAGGTAGTCAGACAGTAATTATTCAGACTGGAATTTGGCCAGGACCAAAGGTTAGATTGCTTAAAAATATCATGGGAACCTTATTTGACACTGCATTTTTATGTGGATCAGATCTAAGATAAGTATTAATAGAAAATTATTAAGCTGCACTGGCAAAATACAGCTCAGCATTTAAAGGTATTTCTGGACGATATTTCAAAATACAGAAAGTACACAAATAGGTCACTGTGCATTCAACCAGGCTAACTGTAAATAAAGTACTACTCAGGCAGTGTACAGCAAAGCTAGGCAATCTTCAGGTCAGATAAAGAAACTGAGGCAGAACAGGAGCTGGTCCTACGAGTTTGGGGACAGTTCTGTCGTGTGCCAATGCTGGTACCTCCTTCTGCTGCAATTGTGCCAGCTGGGCAGCCTTGCACAATAGACCCTTGGGAGGTATTTGCAGGCCCTCAAAACCCTACCTCCAAGCTCAGGACAGCAAGAGGAAACTAAGTCCTGTAATACTGCAGTCCCAGGCAAAAAGCTGTCTTGAAGGCAGTGAGGAAGTTAGGAGGAAGGCAGTGAGGAAGTTAGGAGGAAGGCAGTGAGGAAGTTAGGAGGAAGGCAGTGAGGAAGTTAGGAGGAAGGCAGTGAGGAAGTTAGGAGGAAGGCAGTGAGGAAGTTAGGAGGAAGGCAGTGAGGAAGTTAGGAGGAAGGCAGTGAGGAAGTTAGGAGGAAGGCAGTGAGGAAGTTAGGAGGAAGGCAGTGAGGAAGTTAGGAGGAAGATGACGCTTGGACAGGAGGCTGAACAGCGTGCACTAGCCACCAGCAAAGGGGACTTCTCAGGGATATGGCTTCATCCTGGAGAAAGAAGAGCATCACCTACCTCCAGCCTCCCCCTCCTGTACTTGCCTGGAGGGCCACGGGGAAGTTCATATCCCAGTGCTTTCTGGGTTCTGCTCACTGGGAGCTCTGATGAGGTCCCAACACTGCCTAGAGGACTTCAAGCCACTGAGTCTGAATTCAACAGCTAATTTTGCATCTGCACCAACTGCAATGCTGATTCCCAGCCCTACTCTCATCCCTGATCACTAGCCCAATTCCAGGACTCACCACCACCCTCAGTCCCACTACTACCTAGAGACGGATGTCCTGCCAGCTCCAGCGTTAGCCATCAGTGTTACCCTGCACTTCAGTATTTGTTCATCTTTGACAGCATCTTAAATCACACTGGCTTCATTTTTCAGACAGTTTGAGCAGTATCAGACAATGATTCAAAAAGCAATCCTTGTGTTTCAGGCCCTAGTTGGGAGTAGGAAGAAATCCACCTCACTTGTGAGATACGCTACAAAACTGGAAGGTGCTTTGTGCCTCGTATCCAACACACCACCAGGGAATAATAGCAAGTGCACTAGAAGAAGTTGTGGGGAAGTTAACGTTGCACTAGACGTGCTACTGGGCTGTCTGACAAGGAAATACCTGTAGGTCCAGACCAAAGATGAACACTATTTCTATGTTTACCAACTGCCTGCCCTACAGGTAAACTGCAGGAGCTAAGACCACCCATGCAAAGAAAGGGGCAGGACTGATTGCAACTTCATAAACTGCTACTCCTAAGAGCTGGGGCTTAAAAGCTATAAATCAGACCATAACTTACACCTAAGTTTCTCCAACTCCCTGATTTTTGGGAACCCAATTTCAGCTTAGGACAGCCTCCCATTCCCCTGGTTACTGCCATCTCCCCAATCCAGACACACTGCATATTTTATACCTCTGAAGAAGCACTCCTCATGTTCTAGCACTGCTTTAACCACTGTCCTACTGCACCTTCAGCCCAGGCTATTCATATGCTGACAACTCTTGCGCTGCTGTTCCCCATATTACTGCTTACCAGGTAGGTGACATAAGTGCCCATAAATCTTCTTCTGGCTCACCGCCCTGTTGTTCCAGGAATTTTGTAAACAGAGACAAAGGAGAGGGGGATGGATCTGGGGCACAGTGAATGCGTCTTCGAAGCGCCTGCACACTTCAGGTGCTGATAAACAGAATGAATGATACTGCAGGAAAATCTCCATACATTCAGAGTAGGAAGATGGCTGAGACTAGAGACAATGGAAAGTGCCATGCATAGTGATAAATGCAAGAACAATCCAGCACCTGGACCAAAATTGTGGTGACTCTGAGTAATCACCCTCCCAAGGGCATTTCAGTAGTTTTAGATGAAAACTTGTAGAGTTTAGTTTATTTAACTAGCTTTGAACATCACTTATATTCTCATTCTAATATACAAATGTTCCTATGACAGTGGTAAAACATTTCTCCTAGGAGCAGGTTTTCTTTCTGCTCTTCACACCCACTGCCTCTCCAACATGCACCTTTGTCCATGCCTGTAGTGTCCCACAGACTCATTTCTAACTTACAAAATGCTTCTTTTTTCCCTTATTTCTCCCAAGTCAGCCTTTTTGGGGGAGGCGGAATGCATCACACAGCCCCAACCAAAGGCTTCAAAGCCCTTGGAGCTCTTTCATTACCTTGTTGTTAGCTTTACTGCCATGGACACTGTGTGGAACGTAGCACGTTTACTTCTATTCTCTATTTTCTTTTAAGCTGTTCTTTCTTTATGAACAGGTACAAATTCTTCCCTGACTTGGGCAGCGTCAGATTCATCCCATATATCAAATACTCATTCCTCCCCATCTCCAGCAGCTCTGTCTATCCAACAGGTGTATCCAAAGATAAGGTGAAAAAGTGCTTCCCCTTTTTCTGCCCCACGCAAAGAAGAGCAATTCTCTCCCTACACTTAAGGCGGTACAAAGAATGCTTTGATCATCAATTAGACCCATATCATTCCCAACAGATGAAGAACTATGTCTCATTATTGTAAGCTTGCCCAAGGGTAAGTTCCCAGTGTCCTTCCCACTTCCTCCCACCCACATATTTTACATATCATGGGTGATGGCTGATACAGCCACAGCCTGCGAGCTTCTGTTGAGACCAACACCAAGTGATTCATAGAAATTACAAATTAAAATTCTCTGCTTAATAGTCTTGCCCTTCCCCCAGTCACTTCAGGATTGCTGTCTACGGCATCTGCTTTAGCACACTACCTGCTCTGAAACGACTCAGACAATAGGATTACCACTGCTAGGAGATGGCTCCAAGGCTCACGTTTAGAAACATTTCCCTAAACTCAGCCTAAATTTTCCCTTTGCTCAGCTGTCCTGTTACTTTAATAATATCCCCTTCATTCAGCCTAAACAATTTCTCCCTCTCAACTCACCGTTTTCACCCTGAAAACGCTTGTAGAGGGTTATCTGATCACCCCTTGGGACTTTCCTCTGCTGCAGCAGAAGTTCAGCTGTGTTCATCCCTCCTCCTAAGTCAAGTCCCCTCGGGTCCTCATCAGGATGCGGGAGGGAGGATGAAGGTAACGGCTGGGCAAGGGAGAGCAGGAGCGAGTCTGACCTGCTTACCCAGGCTGGCACACACGTGCAGAGCTGCGGGAGTCAGTGTCACACACACAAAAGCCATTAAGCGAGACAGCAGGTCAGTCTGGCATTGCCCAGTGCCAACTTCTAAATGCCGGGGCATAGAGGCTTGGCACAGCCATCGCTCTCTGCGAGCCCGGCTTGCGGAGCCAGGCTGGAGCCACCGTTCCCCTGCCAGGATCTCGCACACACCCCCAGCATCCCGCTTGGACAAGTTTAGAGGGATGAGACAGGCCCTTCCTGCCAGAGACTGAAATATCCTCACCACCTGGAGGGTTCAGTTGCCACAGCTGTCACTCCCTGCATGCTCCATTTGAAACAAGGGTTTCAAAGCTTACGAGACGTGCACCGTTTCCCACTTCCAACCGTCGTCTGCCCCATCTCGGAACTGGATCCAGGCTCAGAGCGAGATCATCAAAAGCAAGGGACGTGTCGCTGTGCGTGCAGGACCCCTCCGGAAGGATTTCGGCATGGCTAAAAGCAGCTTTGCCTCCTGAAGTGCAAGACTAGGTTTAAACAGGCAGCAGAATGCTGCACCAACCCCACGCCGGTTTTGCCTATTAAATCAAACTGGAACAGTTTGGTAATCCATGTGGCAATCCCTTCCTTCCTTTCTTAACTCTCCACTTCCAGTTTTCATTTCCAAGCAGGAATCAACAGCACATTAATAACACGCGGACATTAAAGACTGCAATTTCCAAAAGCTAGAGATTTAAATACCTCAGATCCATGAGCAACACACATTTAACTTCACTTGGATGGTTTGGAGAAGCACATCCTCAGCTTTTCTCAATAGTTGGTGTATTAATTTGAAGTTTTCTATTCAACCTTAATCAATTCTGCATTTTGTGCATTGGCAGATTGTTACATTGAATTTCAAAATTTAAAAAATGAAAACTTTTACTTGCAAGAGTGGAAGGAATTTCCTGTTCCCCAGACTCTCTCATGCACCTCATTCAGTACCTGTTCATTCCCTGCATTATTTCCTTAAAGGGAAAACAGAGCAGGCAGGCAGAGACTGCACTGCCTCCTGAAGGCAGCTGCCAAACGCCACGCTGGTGCTGAAATCCCATGGGTTACTCAAAGTCTCACATCAAGAGACAGTCTTTAAGTTCTTTGGATGCCAGATGCAACCACTGTAAAAGCCAAATCACAAAGGTTTCTTAAAACGTACCATAAGTGGGAAAGAAAAATACGATTTTTATTTTTTTAGACAGAAATTGGGTGATTCCTTCTTCTACAATATTGAGAATACCAAAAAGGGCATCTGAACCAGAGGGAGACAGCCTCACACTACACCTGCACTTTGAACAGTCATCCAGTTTGCTGCCAATCTCCTCAGATATAATGCGTGACATGGGATAAAGCTTTAAAACATAAACCTGCCTGTTCCTTAGGAAAGATCTTCACGGGTGCATGTTTCAGTCTTGCAGCCCATGCAACAAGGGCGATCTAGGAGAAACTATTCACACTGCCTCTGCTCTTTGAGGCACCATTACAGCAAATATTAAACAGCCCTAAAGCAGAGTGCCAGAGCTCACCAGACCTGATCGGGTTCTCATAAAGGTGTTACAGACAGCAGAAATAGCAGAGAAGGTGGCTCGATGCCTGAAACACCAAGGTGCAAGGGGGCCCTTTAAAGAGGCCGCTAAGTGGAGGCAGCGGGGCGGAGAGAGAGAGATGCATCCCGTGAGCTGGTCCAGGACAAAGCCGCAGTGCTACGGGCACTGATGGGGCGCATTTCACAAACTGCCAGCATCCCTCAGAAGCCTCGTGACCTCTTGATTTCCACTGATATGCAGCATTTTGGAAAATGGGGTTTAGTCACCAAGGGACCCTGTGAAAACACCAGCCTTGCTTGTGAAATGAGACGAGGAATTAATCTGGAGGTGAGAGGATGTGTTTTCAGCGTGGGCAAAAAGGCATGCCACAGCCATTGGAGCCAAGACGGGTTAAAAGATGGCACTGGCCAGGCCACTAGAAATGATAGATGAGTACCCAGAAAACTTTGTTATGAGTCTCCTTCCTTGTAATTGCCTGTCCCTTGTCCCTTCCCTTTTCCTCACTCTGATCCTTGGTAAAGGACTTTCATGTTCCTATCACTACTTAGAGAAAAACAAAATAAAATCTACCTAGGAGAAGTAACAAGGGAAACCCAACGTGTGACACCAAAAAAGAGTGCCATGCAAGATGTTTGGAGCTGTACACTCCCAACCCAGAAGCATCCCAAAAAACACTCATCCCTTTAGAAAAACGTGATCCTTACAATAAGTACTAATGCCAGGATGAAGGGAGAATTGACAACTGCAAATCAGGAATCTTTTGGGTGGTCTCATTTTTCTCCTTTCCCTCTTTACTCTCCACGCCCAACACTCTCCCCTTTCCCAATTTTTCTCTCCCCGAGTTCAATGACCAGTAAGGCACCAGCCATCAAGCCGCTGGATACAATATGCTTTCACAGTACATTAGTGCTGTGCACCAGACCATGCTGTGCCTGCGATTGTATGACAGGTCAGGGCCGATTCGTCTTACCGAGACCTTCAATCAATAGTGTCCGGAAAGCCTTCCCAGCTGGAGGGACCCAGCCCAGCAGCCACTGACCTCTCCCTCTGCTCAGCACTCGATCATATTTATAGAGTTGCAGTGACAGAAACATACATAGGCAAACCCACGTCTGGACCACGGCTGGTCATTGGCTGTTGATGCTTGAGGGACAGGGATGGAAAGGCCCAATCCAGTGCAAGCAACAGATTAGATTTGGCTCAGCTGAGTGCCATTTCCCTGCATTTTTTCCTCTACCCTCCGTTTTCTCCAGCCTCTCAAATTCATTCATGCTGGCTGCTTCAGCCACCTTTCCCAGTAGCTCACCTAGCTGTTCATTCCTCCACGTGCCGGCCAATGCATACGAGGACATACCAGCCCATGCCTCTTCCCAGCCCAGCTCCACCAGTGGCTTCCTCAGGGCGCAGCTCAGCCCCCTTGAGCCACATCTCATTTACACAAAAGTCACTATAGCTTACATTTGCAGCAGGGAAAAAAAGCATTAGCAGAAAGAGTAAGAGAACAACAACTAAAACCAAACAATTGTCACAATCTTTATTCTTTAATACCCTACCAGTAAATAAAAATCAATACTGTGGACAAAGCATGGTCCTGAGTTACTTATGCTTTAAGGTCTGTTTACACTTTTAAAACAGCATAAGAGGGCTTAAGTATAAGAGAAAACCCAGAATTTCCATATTCCCAATCAACTTCCTTCAAGCTACAATATATGCCCTAATCTACCACCTTTCTCAGCCTTCTCCATTCATCACTTATCTCTAATCCATTTTTTGTCCTTCACGGCTCCCACAGTCATTCCATTCCTCACTTTAAGCACTGTCATATTTTTGGTCCATCCTTCATACCTCTTAGCTCACTTCTGTTCACACTGTTAGGTATCTGGTTTTAAATCTTGAAAGCATGGAGGGAATGAACCACAACAAGTGATGTCTTGTTCTAATCCCTCATACCACCATCTAAAATCAATAACCATTTTTTGAAAGTGTAAACACCATTGTTTTCTTCCTCACCCTTCGCCTTATTCTCCTCATCAGAAAGAAGGAGATGCATCTTCTCTGCTTCATAGAGTTAGAATGTTTAATTATTTATGGTATTTAAAGTACTTTTGGCTCTCAAGCGATAGAAGCTACAGGAGCTGAGATTATTATTATTGCTTTCCATTGCACTTCCCCGAAGGCAGCAATGTCTTCTTGTGAGATCATACCCAACATTACTCACAGGATCCCAAGAGAGTGTATTAAAACCTGTATGTCCAAGATCTTCAGGACAATAAATCCTAGTTTAGCTAGGAGCAGAGAGAAAGGAATTGCTGTAATACCATAAATAGTTGTCGGTTTCCAAGCAAAATCCCTGATATTCAATATCGACTTTACCACATTGACTCAAACTGCAAAATACTGCTGATCAGTAGTTTCTCATGAAACATGTTGTCAGCAAATGCCGGTTTGTTAAGCCTATTCTCATGAAAATATCTCAACTCATGGCACAATTTCACCTACTCCAAAGCAGCTTCCTTGCTGGCAAGGAAGAGCAAGAGCAATGCAGAGCTTTGGAGAGTGAGGCAGAGCTGCAGTGGTCAGCCAGCCTGCCTCTAGGGTCTGGGCTGGAGGTGCAGCTTCTCTGAGCGCTAGGACTCATCCATCCAGCAATCTTAATCCAGACCTGGAAATCTCCTGTTTCATCCAGAGATCCGCTCTGTGGGTCTGCCATGGATCCAGGAAGTCTGGTTCCAGCAACTCTCAGATGGTGGAAATGTAAAGCCCAGCTCCATCCCAATTCACCTGCAGAAACTCAAAATACAAGATCTCCTAGCCATGGGTCTCAGAAACGGAGGCCCTTGGACCCTGGATTTAAACAGTTCTGGAGAAGGTGGCCAGACCAGAGTCACCAAGCTTTTATAGCTTGGCCAGAAAGCCCTGGGAGCTCTGGTTCCCTCCTAAACAAAAATCCTGGTCTTACACGATGGAGCGTGGAGACCCCGAGAGTCCTGGCTGGGGCTAAGTGTCAGAAGTACCAGAAATCTGGCATTCACAGAGAAGTCCTCAGATGTAATTCTGAGGGCCCATGGCCTCAGGCCACGAGTGAAAGCGCCCCACAGCTGCAAACCACGCAAGCCCCAGGAGGAGCCGGAGGAAGAAACTAATAGCTGTGACAGTTTCACTGCACTTATTAGTCCCTTTTATCAGTTCCTCTGAACTTGTAGTTTCCCAACATTTGCAGGGAGAGGGAGGGAATCTTGCCATTAAGTTCAGACTAAAACTAAGTTTCTACCTCTGAATGCACCCCACCTGAAAACCTGCTTGCAGCCTGTTGCCCTGTGATTCTGTCAGGCTTCACAAACCACACTGCGTGGTGCCTGCTGAGCACCTGAGCGAGACTTGTGGAGAAACACAAGGGGTTTCAAGGGGTGTCGGCAGCCACAGGGTCTCTGTTGTCATTGACGAGTGTACAGAAAGCAACTGCTCTGCTTTGGGGGATTTTTTTTGTTGACCAGAGACAGTCAATAAAGGCTGGAGTAGTCCTGGAGTGAAGAGAAAAGATGTTGTCCACCCCAACATAAATTCTTCCTCCAGTTCCAATAATTTCCTGGGTTACACTGCCATAGCACAATGTTGAAAGACTAATGCTTTCCCACTGCAGAATTAAGTATAAGGTAAATGGGGGGGGGGGGGGGGGGGGGTATGTGGGGTTTTTATATATACATAAACTATATATTTTTTTAATATAAATCTATATATGTATTTGTTATTATTGTTTATTTTTGCATATATAAAATGAGCATATACGCGCTCCATCTCATCTTCAACCAGGAGACAGGGCTGCATTTCTTTGAAAGGAGGAAAGCAGGTGGGAGAAGCAGCTCTTTGCAGGATGGCCAATTACCCCTTTCCTCCCAGGCCTGAAATGGCACCTGTTCCAAAATGCACTAAATCCCTGTATTCCTAAAACCAGGAAAACTCAAATACAGCCAGGGAAAGGGAAAAAGAAAAAAAAAGAGAGAAAAAAAAAAGGTGGAGACAACATTCAAGTTGCATCCCTTTTACATCCAGGCTGGTTCTTGTAGGAAATCAGCTTCCAAGATAGAAACTCAAACCTTGCCGCCACACCAGGGGTCAGTCCCTGGCACAGAGCAGCTGCTCTCCCCCCTGAGAGTTGTTTCTGGGGTGGAGGCAGGGGCACCCCTCAGCCAGGAGGTGGGGGTTTAGTGGCTATAGCATCAAGGCTGTTTTCACACTGCCCATCTTGAAGTGCTAGAGTAGCACTGAGGTGCCAGTCCTGTCCTGTGAAGGGCTTTTGTACAATTCTGAGGTTATAGTGCCATATAACCATCACATTAAAGCATTCAGTTAGCGACAGGCTGCAGTCTTTAGCCAGGTGTCACCCTTGTTTGTATATGACAGTACCAATATTGACATCCTGAACAGCCAAAGATTATATGCTGCAAATATCACCCGGCCCCTAAAATGAAGTAGAGAAAGCAAACCAGGTTGCCTATATGAACTGCCTCTCCAAACCTTGCCTCAAGCTCACCACTCATCCCCCTGGAATTTCCCAGGGCTACACTCACTTTGGGGTTTCCTTGTTTCCTCTTCTCATCACAGCTTTGACACTCCTCCAGGCCAGGTTCGGGCCACAGAGCTGAACCACAGGCCCACAGGCTCCCCAGTTTGGAAAAAAAAAAAAAAAAAAAAAAAAAAAAAACAAAAAACCAAAAAACCCCCAAAACAAATCAAAAAAACCCACAAAACCCCAAACGAACAAACAAACAACAAAAACAAAAAAAACAAACCCAGGCCTTAGATGCCATGCTGGCTCCCTGCAAAGCCTCTCTGACACAGCCCCTGCTTTGGTGTCCTGTCAGGATGACACTGTGACAGGACCTCATTTCCAAGCCAGGAGGCATTTTTGCATGCAGCTGCATTGATTGTTATATATATATGAAGATGCTCAAATGCAGTAAAATTCCCGGAGGCCTTTGCACTACACATTTCCACTACCTCTGTGCCAGAGGGGTGTAAAGCCCCTCTGATGTCATGTGGCAGCATTTTAAACCCATTTTGCGCAGGTGTTGGCACCTTTGTGAGGCACTGGGTGCCACGGGAGGGGGCTCACGATCTATACACACAGCATACATCCAGACAGCAGCCTCTGGCCACGCTCCCTGTGGTACTGGTCTCGGGAAAGAGAGGGATAAGCTGGGACAAACAAGACACGTATGCATTATCACCCGACTGCATTGCCTGGTGTTGCTCTGGGATCCCCTTCCTCTTGTTTGTACTTTGTCTTCTGAGCCTGCAAAGCTTCAGGGACCCTAAACCACCTCCCTGACCATATTCCTACCACAGCCCGGTCACCCCCCCATCCAGAGGCCGGGGATACTTCGGCAGGACTAAAAGCAATACCCGTTTATCAGTCCTCCTTTCCTAATTAAAGAGATCAGAGGACATACCAGACCACAGCTGAGCTCCTGGCCCTGGAGCTGAGGTGGGACGGGGCAAGCTGTGCAGCCCCTCTGCCTGATTCATTTACCCAGGCTGGCCTGGCATACAGCTAAGGGACTGTCCTCTCCAGATCCATCTGCCTCACAGCTTCCCCCACTGCTAAAATTTTTATTTATTTATAAAAAGCAATTGCCTAAAAGTGTACAAGCATAGAAACCCCCCTCAAACACAAAATATCAGGTGCCCTGACATTAGGGAAGGAGGAAACACTCAGGCAGTGCACAAATTCCCCAAGAGAGGTGCTCAGGCTTGAGTTACTGCCAAGATGACACCTGTAGGGAAATAAGCCACCAGATGCAAGGGAATGGACTGGAGGAGCCCAGAGCAATTCAGGGGGAGGGGGGGGGGGGGGGGGGAAGAGAGACATAAAACAAGAAATTCATCAGGCTGGTTTGCCCATCACTAGTTATTATGCTTTACAGAATTTACAGGTGTCTTTCACTACTTATGTCTGCTGAAGCAGCTTCCCAAATGTCCCGGTACCTGCTTCAAACCATCTGGCCTGCCATACCCCATCCCAGCAGGCTCCCAGCCAAAAAGGCTTCAGTACCTATTGCAGCAGAGAAAAAGAGAGCTATCTTCTCTAGCCACTGTGACCTCACCCACTCTCCTCTTCC
This sequence comes from Astur gentilis, assembly GCF_929443795.1. Classification (NCBI taxonomy): domain Eukaryota; kingdom Metazoa; phylum Chordata; class Aves; order Accipitriformes; family Accipitridae; genus Astur; species Astur gentilis. The sequence goes on from NC_064913.1 coordinate 16,915,650, forward strand.
CTCTACCTAAAGGCCCCCCACTTCTCTCAAACAAAAATAATCTCATACATAAGCACACACATCCCAGCTTTCAAAGCAGTGCACCTTCCCAACCATCCCTTTGGCAGCGGCCACGAGGAGACAGTCGCATCTCCCTCACGCTCTCAAACCCACACTTGTGCTACAGCAGCAGTGGTGTGAACAGAGGATATGTCCCATGCCAACAGAAACGTGAAATGAAGAGGTTGATGCTTCACCAGATGGATTTGGACTTGTCACAGCAGGGAGAGAAACCTACTTCAAAAACCTGGCCCTGGCACTAATCATCATCTCCTGGACTGGTAGCGCAGAACCGCTGCAGCAGTTGGGGCTGAGTACCAGATGCGAGATGACACGGATGCGGAGCAGCAATCACACAGGGCGAACATGGAGGCAGTAAGAGCCACGGGCTTCCTCTGGGACTGCAACATGTTCAGGCAGGCAGCATGTTTGGAGCAAGACCAGAGGAAAAGATGCACATACCAAACAGTCGAGGAAGCAAGGTAATTAAGAGCCAAACCACCTGACCACAGCTCATAATGAACAGTATCAAAACACTGCAAGCAATGGGTGAAAGAAGAGCAAGCTCTAGAGAAGGTTCTGCAGCATAAAACATGCGGTGCACCAGCCTGCCTACAGAGCTCACTAGCCCAGCAGACTTTACCCTTCCCAAACCAGTATCGGCCCACAACCACCACTAGCGCCGGTGCTCATCCACACAGCCCCTCTAAAAGGCCATCTCCTTAGACATCATGCCTGAAAAGTCAGCGCCACCAGACAACTGTACTTTGTACAAGTGAAACCTGCTGTAGTCCAGCACACTGAAGGAAGTGGAGCAAGGTCCTTGCTCCTTCTGCACCGTTTGCTGTGTCCCAGGAGACAATCTTCTGCCAGTTACAGAAAATACCACCCCATATTGAAACCTTGCCTAGAGATACCCCCGCCCTGCTTCTTTTTTTTCCCAACCTTTATTGGACTTTTGTTTTTGATGGGCCTCATCCCAGCACGGGGGGGATCAGCCAGTTGAGTGGTCACAGCTGACACAGCAATCCGCTGCAAGCCTACAATTGGTGGGACAAGGACACCCCAGGAGGATGGATGTGACCATGCTTCCAGTTGGATGACTGATCCCATACACTCTTCTTCTACAAAGGTTTCAGCCAAAAAGGGACTAAAAGGAAAAAGGCTGCCCCATAGTCACAGTTGCAGAACAGCAGGCACATGCGCCAAGAGCAAAGCAGAGAGCGCTTGCAGATAGATGAGCTGCATCATGGAGAAAGGGATGATAGAGATGCTTTCCCTTTCCTTGTCCTCAGCGTGCTTTCCCGAGTCAAGGGGTATCCACTCCCCAAAAAGGCCATCAGCCGGCACCCTCCTCTAGTCGAGTGTGCTTTTCTGAGGAGGTGGGAACGGTCGGTTAGATGCAGTCAGTGCCTCCACTCCTCCATCACAGGCTGACATCCGTTCCAGGTGCAATGTACACAACCACACACCAGCGAACAATGATCAGAGAAAGAGGGGAAAAGCTAAGGGGAAGAAAACAGCAGGGCAGAGAAAGTGAGGACAAGAATGAAAGGAGAAAGTGAGAGGAATGGTGAAAAGAGGAGATAAGGATGCAAGAGAGACCAGAGAGGGAGTTACTTTGCAAGCAGTAGCTAAAAGTCTCCCAACGTTTACGGCAAATGATGCATGAAATACACTGTCAGGAATGTGATGCCCAGAACCTATTGCTGCTAAATATTTAATCTGATTGGCAGGGAGCCGTTAAAACCTCAGTGTCTGGATCTCAGGCTTCTACAGAGCAACAGGTAAAGTAAATACATCAACATGTAGTGATTCACCTTGGGTGCCATCAACCTTTCCAACCTGCAGCATTGCACAGGAAAAAAAAAAGTTGTCAATAGATAACAACAACAGCAGAAACAGGCTACAGGAAAGACACAGCTTATGTACCTTGGCTCCCACTGCAAGCTAGAGACAAGTGGAAGGTGGATATGCTGAGTGTGTTCTTCAGAAATTACAATACACTGCTGCAAAGATCTCACGCGATGCAGTTCATGCCTCTCAAGCACTATAAAGTCACACAGACTTTAGTGTACCGCTCATAGTGGTGCATTGGGGCTGCAGCTCTAACAGCCCACACTTCCCTGCATGTAATCCCTAAAGCCAATCTGCAAGCAGACCAAAGGCCGCCTCCAGCAATCAGCTTCTACCGCCCGTCGAGCATGAAGCAGGTCAGAACGTCCTATATATGAGTCTCCTAATGCCAGCAGACCAGAGCGCAGCAGGGCTGGCGGGGTGCATGCAGGTATGCAGCCCTTTGGGGTAGAAAACCTCATTAGCCAGTACTGCAGCATAGCGAGGGGACGGCAGGACAGCCAGCTGCTAGCAGTAGCACATACATGCGTACGTTCACACATCCAGTGCAGGCTCCCACTTTGCTGACTCTACCCACACAACCTTCAAGAGCGGCTGCTGTCCACGTCAGCTCTGGTGTCCCACAGCTGGCATCTGAGCTGAGCCCGTGCGCCCAAACAGCCACTTCTCGGAGCTTTGCAAAGCGGAAGGATTATGTTTGGGCAAAGCTTTTGCAGTTTCACACTACAACTCCATTCTAACTCAGAGGCAAAACTGGCCACTCAGAGATACTCCGGGGAAAGAAACAGACTTTCTTCTTAATCATTTTGTATTGTTTAAACTCATTTCTAGAATGAAAGTGTTTAGGGGGTTTATTTATTTAGGTATAATGTAGCGTTTTAAGTTTTCCAAAGCTAACTTAAAAGGTAGAAATATTCTGCCTTGCTGTAGAGAGCTCCAGACCAAGTTCCTCACCATCATACAATACACCAGCAACAGGAGTGCATTTCTGCCTAAGGACTCTACAGGTCCAGGGCATGTGGTTGACTCGCTGCACTGGCACTGACAAGTCACAAACTGCATGAGCCCAGTGGCTGCCTTCCAAAAATGAATAAATAGATAGATAAATACATACATAAGAAGTGGAAAGTCATGACAAACATAGGGAAAAGCAACATGCCCCATACTTGTTTCACAGAGGAGATGGGATTTTACTGTATCCAAAACCCCATCTCACGCAGGACATCTGCAAATCTCACACTGGCTGCAGAGCCTTGGAAGCCTGGGATGAGGGCTTCGCAGGTAACACAGCACTGAGCACCGAGATCTTCTCTAGGCATAGATTTTGCAGGACTCATCATAAACTGGTATTCACCAGCATAAATCTCCCATCATATTCCCCATTCTGTATTTCTGGCTGCTTCCCTGTCCCTGTCACAGCTGTTCAAGGAGCTGACTTCATCAGAATATGCTTTGTGAAGTGCTTTTCTGCTCTGTACGATGCTTTTGCTTTATTTCTTTCAGTAAGTGCCAAACCACTGAAGAATGCCAAGGTTAGAGCTCTGAAAGTCAAGACCAAGTAAAGAGTAAGTATTCTTCTATGGCATCATCAGCTGAAAAGTCTCAGGGCACCTCACAAACACAAAAGAAAGTGTGACTTTTGAATACAGCTCTGTATGGTGCGCATGTCCATCACACCAGCTCACAGATGAACAGGTTTAGCGAGGGATTTGCTCATGGGCTCTGACAAACCCTGCTACTGTTTAAGGCTTGTCCAACCCCAGCTTGCCATGCTCCTGAGAAGGTACTGCCTGCAGCTGGTGAGGCAGAAGGGGATGTGCGCCTGCATTTCAGCCACTCCAGTCGACAGCCTGACACGATATCCTCAACCAGCAATGAAGGTGGGTTTGCCAGACCACTGAACTGCTGCAGGAACAAACTGCTGGGGCAGGGGAGGGAAACGACTTTGACCACAGCTGTTGATTAACTGAATAAGAGCCAATGCATGGAAAATTCAGCTATGGGAACCTGCTGACCTGCCTCCCTTCTTTACCACAAGATGAGTCTTCCCTGTAGCCCAGCACAGCACAGCCTCACTTGCATGCAGTGCTTCACCCTTTGCCTTAAAAGGTGCTCTTCTGAGTTTACAGCAAGAACCTCTTTCTCTAATCCTGGGCTCCTGTCACTCTTTGAACTCCCTCTTAAGACTGCCCAGGAACTAGCTGTGTGACTGGGACACAGTCACTGTCATACAGGGAACTAAGCTGAAGCATTTATTTTACAAATGGCCCTCAGAACAGGTATCACAAAAGAACAAATTTAGGATGCTCTTCACATCGGGCTCAACAGAGCCATTCACCCAGAGAGACTGGAGCCACCAGCTGAGATACTGCACTGGCTCATGGCTCTGTTTCTTATCCTCACCTCTTCATTTCACTTGGAAACACGCGCAGTCTTAAAAGCGGATCAGGAAATTAACATTTCCAGGTATGGAATATCCTCCTAGCATCTGAAAATGGACTTTATATGAAAAAGTGTTCAGAATTTCTTAAGTACAGCTGGATGAGAAACACTGTGATAAGAGCACTTGCTTCATGATATTTTCCTGTGCCTGTCAAAACGAGGAGATATAGTACTGCACAGAGACTCTCTTTTTTTTAAAGCTAATCAGCGATTTCATACCTCAAAAGATATTCACACCGAAGGGGCAAAAAACCCAGCTAATCCACACTCTGCTGGAACTAGTTTCTCATCGCATTATTTATAAGAAGTGTGCATTTCATTTGTAGTCCCTCCATTGCAAAAGGCATCATTCAAGCAGATCCATAATCAAAGAAGAAACTAAAATTAAACAGAAACATTAACAAACAGGTCCTGACCAAATAACCTGCAAGGAAAAAAGCACCACAGCACTGGCTCATTCAGAAGCTCAACAGGCTTTTAAAGGCTACAAAATCTCGCTGAAACTTGATCAGCTTCCTGATGCCTGTGTCGCCCCCTGATAAGCGAGTGTCTAATGTCATCCCTGGGTATCTATACTCACGGCAATTCCGCCACCCCCTCCTAGCCTCCTTATCTCCCGACACTTAAGCTTTCCTTCATATGGATCCCGCTTTTCCCAGCTTCAACTAAGGGCCCACTTTCTTCCAGATCTGCCCTTAGTGACTAAAGAGAATAATTGGCCCCTGTTCTCTCGTTATAACAGTCCTTTACGGATTTGCAGACAGTTAGGTTTCCACCCACAGTTATCTTTCCTCTAGACTGAACATGCCTGGCTCTCTTAGCATTTCTTACAGGACTTAGTGTCTCCTGTTGTCTACCCCATCCCCTTGCTTGCTTCCCCTCCAGCCTGCAAACTGTCTTTTTAAAAACACTACACCCCAGCATGAATGCAACACCACACAATCACAGCCAAAAGGACAGGGGGAGAAATGATCTACAGGTCCTGCGAATCAGTGGGGGAGGACTCCTGCGGGAACGCCACATCCTTTCACTCCTCTCCTGAAGAATTTTGGACACTCCTTGTAGCAAAGGTCCCAGAGCTACTTTCGTTCAGAGGCTGCCATCACGCACACACACCCCCCACCCCGGGAATGGTACTTTAGCCTCTGCCACCCCTCACAGCGGGAGCTGTGCTGTCTATTTAGTGTTTCCATTTGTTCAGTTTGCTGCTATCGTTTGGTTACAGCTACTTCTCCTTCGGTTCTGGTTAGGCTCCTACACAACTCCCCTAGCAGTGCAGACTGGGCATCTAACCAACAGCTGCTCCAACAGCACTAAACAATCCCTCGTTCTCTTTTTTTTTTCCTCGGTGTTTACATTCTTAAGCACACACTTTAAGGCAGTCATCACATATCTCTCTTAATTGTCATTTGGCCAAGCTAAATGTAATTAGTTACTTTAATCTTCCCTCTTAGATCAATCCCTCCAGCACCTTAATCATTTTTGTTGCTCCACTGAATTTGTTCTAATTTGCTGCCATCTTTGGGGCACCAAGTTCTCCAGAAATGAGCTCAATAGCCTAGGTACACTCAGACCAGGCACATGAAGAAAACATGACTAGAAACATGTAGAAAACATTTCCTTGCTCCGAGATGCAATAGTTCTGTTTATGCAATCCAGAAATCACATCAGCCTCTTTGCTGCCGCCTTGTATTGCGAGCCCATATCTCATTTGCTAACCGGTGTAACCCCAGTGTTATTTCTGGCATTACTGCTTTCCAGGGGTGTACCTCTCATCTCTGCTTTCTTTCCGAGTGCAGTCTGATTTTAACTCCTACTATTCAATTTATTATCCACTCTGCTAATCCCCAAATCCTATTCTGAGGTATGACTGCTTAGCCAGCTATATATCTCAAATCTCTTTGATTTCCAATGGAAATACTCTCACAAAGCAAAAGGCATGGGGTTTGTCATCAGAGTTAAGGTCAAGGCACATCCCTAAATTCACAAGACAATATGGATTTTTCACATGCCTGTCCCCAGCATCAGTCCCTCACTGAAAACTGCCAAAGGGTTTTCAAAGGCTGCAGTTCAGCTTTGGTGGCATACCAACATTGTGCCACTGTGCGACGGCTTTGCATCAGTCCCTGCTGCTCTCAGAAAAAGCAGTGGCCCCTGGAAACCCATGCAAGGCCCTGTGAGAACGACTGGGAGCACTGGGCAGGTGCTGATTAAACATCACCCAAATGTACCGCTGCTGGGGAATATTTCTGTACGCTGCCCTCCTCCGTACACACCCTCAAAGTAGGCATGGCACCTTCCTAATAGCCCGTACATCAGCTTCCTCTGAACAGTGGTGTCAAAGGCTCCCCTCCTCCCTCATCCCAAAGAAGGGGGCTGGGAAGGGAGGCTTCTTCAAAGCCTTTCTACGAGACATCATAGTGGTGCAAAGCACCCCAGATGCTGCCCAAGCACTGGGCAGTCACAGAAGTAGGACCTGAGTGCAAAGAAGTTTTTTTTAGGATGCAGAAGAAAAAACCCTTCCCCCTCCTCCAAACCTTGTCCCTCTGAAGTCTCCTCCGAAACTCTTTCCCTACCCCCTCCCACCCCAGCTGCCCTACAGACACCAGAGCCTCCAACAGCTCCCAAACTAGTTCAAAGGCACGAGACAGGGTGGCTTTGCCCCCCAACCATACCCATTGCCTGCAGGGCTGCCCTGACCCTGAGCTGGAGGTGATGGCATGAAGTCCAGATGGGCTTGTCCAGCCTGGAGGAGGGGGGAAGAGGATGGAGGAGCAAGGAGAAGGTGGGGTGCCGCAGGGTCAGAGGTAGATGGAGAGCTAGCCCTGGGCAGCGTCGATGCATCACCTCCGCAGTCGTTCAGCTCTGTGGGGGAGATGCTGGTCAGCACAGTCCTGCTTCCACCAAGGCACAAGGCAGCTGTGGCTCAGCAGCGTCTAAATGAAGTGGGTTGGGGCTCCTTGCCACTGTGCCTCTGGCTGTGCCTGCTCCCCCTCTGCTCTGGGCCCCAGATGAAGGGGGACACATCTACCTGCACCGAGCAGGCTGTAGCACCAGTTTCCCTCTCCACAGAAAACAGGGGAAAATAAAGCACTGGCTACTCCTTCCCACCCTCTCCCATGCATATGTACTGCTAGTGCAGGTACATTTATGAGTCAGCTCTCTCGATCCCTCATGGTCCAGGCTTTCCCAGGACCGGAATGCAATTTACTGCCAGTGAAAGTCCAACAAGCTGTTTAAATCTGCCCTCCTGCCACCACCTGTTCTCATGACCCATTTCAGGCCACTTCCTCCTCACCAGCAGCAAGAGGTCTTCTGCTTAACTTCCCAGTCTCATGTGCCGACAGAAAGAAGTGAGGGAAGAGGCTTAGAACAACTCAAGTCACTTGAAAAGCCACAATGTGTGTGAATTGGCTGGATTTATGATAGTCACTAGCACCACCACGAAGATCCTCGCTACAAGCAACAGGATCAGTTTCAGCAGAGGGAAAACAAAGGGGGCTGAATGAAAGTACAGACTGAAGAGTACCCATCCTTTGGATGTTCAGAAAATGCGAGACAGCGCAGATGCATACATACATCTCTGCCCCGTCTACGCTTCACACTTACTTGAAGCCCACGGGTTGTCCTTGCAGAAGACTAGTCTACAAGATCTTGGGATGCTTTTAGCCTGGAAAGAAAGACCAGACCTATGCATACATCTAGAGGAGAGGAGCTCCAGCCAAACCACCTGACCGTATCTGCTGGCACAGGCCAAGGATGGGCACTTTCTTCCAAATGCTGATCAGCATATACTAGACCAGCTCAGCCAGGATAGAGAAGGTCAGCTTGGCTTCAGCCAACTGGGAGCTGACTATGGCCAAGAAAAACCTTAGTGTGGCTCTTACCATCTTGCTCTAGCAAGCAATGAGGCAATTCTCAATTACACCTTCCCCAAGCCCTCCAGTTTTGCACCAAGGAACTCCATCCATTCTGTGCGCTGCAAGCACTGCTCAAAGTAGTACGGCTGTTCCCCATTATGTTCTTCTATTTACTGGTATGAATGTATAATGTTTCATTTCCAGTCATATTAACAGGCACAGCTTAACCTGCTGCTTCCAAGTGAAATTTGCCTTCCCTTTACATTGCTATGCTGATCTTTTCATTGAACAGACCATCTCTGGATGCTTTTATCAGAGTTCTGTATTTCTTTAGCTGGTGTAATAAACGTGGCATTTCAGTAAAGCCAAGGTTCAAGTTGAGACTTTTGCATACGAACCTCTCTAAACCCCCAGGCTTCACCTAAAGAACATGTAGATTTGTCATATCCAGGAGGAGCATTGGACCAAACACTGTCTTTCTACCATCTCTTTTAAGTTCACTAAATATTTAGACATCCTATAATAAAGGAAAGTAGGAGTTTTTAAAGGGAATTTAGGTCTTTAACACTCTCTTTTTTTCTCTCCCTCTGGATCTCCAACAGTAAAATCAAGTTGTATGATTTTTCATCAAGTTTTGTCCTGCAACTTTGAAAGAGTAATGTAAAATGATGGTTTAAAAGTCATACAGATTATGAGAAAACACCATTAAATTGCTTTAAAAATCTCAAATTCTGTTCAAATGGAAATTTCAGCTATGCCAAATACAGCCATTTCAAGCAGTTCTTACCAGAGAGTCATTGATTTTTCTCCTCCAGGCACAGTCCATGAGGATTTGGGGGAGGAAACTCGACACAACTTAATCTGATCCCAAAACTGAATGTCAAACAGATTCTATACTTATTGCTGTTTTATACTGCAGGAAAAGCAATACATTAGGCTATCAAGAAAACACCTGAAAACTTATACAGCAAAAGAAATATTGATGAATCTGTTGGTATCCTTAAAATCACGTCATTTAATGCTTCAAAACCACAAAATATTCAAATACAAAGACAAAAAAAAATAACACCCATTGTATGCAGCTAACATCAAGGATTTATGCAGCATTCACTGCAGGCATCAAAACAGCAACCTAGACAATACCTCAATGGCCCTTTAAGATGTTCCTCAGATGACAAAAGCAAACAAGTTTATAAACAATAATACCTTGAAATTAAGCTGATTCAAAGAAACATTGCAAGCCCTTGCGTCTTGTACCACAAAGCACACATCCAAAGTCAAGCCAATCCTTACCACAGCCAATGCCAAGATTCTGCCTGACTTCAGAGGGACAGTAGATCCGGCCTCCGGGCTGCAGCTGAACCCTTGTGTAGGTACACATCGCAATTTGTCCTGCCACAGTTGCTGAAGTACAGTATCACAGAAGACTGTCATGTCAGAGAAGATACACAGATTTCTGTATTACCCTGTGCATTTAAAAGGACACAGTTAGACTGCCAGGGCAAACCTTCTCTCTAATTTTGTTTTGTTTGATTTTTATGCTTCATCATGGAAGCAAGATTTTCTTATGAAACATCTGCCTTAGCGGAGATGGGCAATGCTTCTAAATGCATGCAGGCAAAGACGTACAAAGATGTATAATTAAATGTCATTCTTACACCAGCTCCGTCCTGGGGCACAGTGGTTATAGAATAAAAGCAAGCCCCGGCCATCTCTCCTTAGCCTTCCTGCAGCATCCCGAGAGAGAGTTCTCTGTGTGGTGTCAAGGACCTGCTCTATGATACCTGGTCACGTCAAGGGACCTCACGTGCCAACTTACCACTCTGGCTCGAAATTAAGGTCTGAGAAGTCCAGAGATCACGGCTAGCCTGAGCTATACGGACATTGCTTTTTCTTCCAAATTCAAATCACGTTTGGGAACCATTTACAGCAGACCCAGACTGAGGGATCTCCAGGCCTTCACGTTTAAAAAGGAGAGGGACTTTCAGGTAGCCAGTTTTCTTACAGCGGAAAAACGCAAGACAGAGGACTAGGGATTAGGAAACATTGGATTCCTCCTGGTTCATGACTGTTTTCCAAACTGGGTGGTGAAAGAGGGATAATTTAATACAACTCCTGCCTTTTCCAGCCCCCAACCCTGTACACACAGGCCAAGAGACAGACTTAAAAGCCTTCAGGAAGTTCACTTAGGCAGGCTGCCTTTGTAGTCAGTAGGGATTACCTTCTCCAGAAGGTAAGCTGGAGCACGTCAGTTGGGCTCCCGCTCTACACTGCCCTTCGAAGGAGCCTCTCTTTCTCCACTGACTCCCTGAAGGCCCTCTGGAAACAAGTCTCCTGCAGCTGGTGTTAGCTTCTGGAAAAAAAACCCTTTTCCACGTAGAAGTCAAACATCTCACCAAGCTTATAAAAGCAAATGTATAATGAACAACAAGGGGAGATATACCGAGGGATACGAACTGCAGGCGTGAAAATCCCAAGTGATTTTAAAGATCTGGAGACAGCTTTAAAGAGCTACCTGCACTTTACAGGAAACGGTAAAAATTTTCACTGAAGCAGTAACTCTGGTTTCCTGTCACAGAGTCTCTGTAGTTCTCATCCCTCACCCTTTGTTGAAAAGCATCTGCTTGAGGATCAGGTCTTTGTCCCAGGCTGTCCCGGTTCCAGCCCGGCCGGTAACAAAGGACCACGCAGCCGCCCGCCCGCTCCTCCGCCCCCGCCGGTGGGATGGGGGGAGACGGGGGAGAGAAAAGGAAAAAACCTGGAACCTCGAGGGTCGAGATAAAGGCAGTTTACTGGGACAACACAAAGAAATTACTACAACAACGGTTCTAACGAAAGAGTATACAAAACGAGTGATGCACAGTGCAACTGCTCACCACCCGGGACCCGATGCTCCCCCACCGAAAGTCGAGAGAACCCCCCCCCCCCCGGCCCGCTCCCCATTTCTATACTGAGCATGATGTCACACGGTATGGAATAGCTCCTTGGCCAGTTCAGGTCAGCTGCCCCGGCTGTGCCCCCTACCGCCCAGGTTCCTGTAAAAATTAACTCTATCCCAGCTGAACCCAGGACACGTGGGAATTCACCTCCTCCTGTCACGTTTTCTCCCACCTGGAGTCAGCACTGGAGCTGGATGCTAAATGAAACGTTTTGTTGTCACTGGGAAATACAAATGCATCCAAAGCAGAACAAGAACAAGCCCGCACTGCCTAATTTGGAGGGAGAATTAGCTCCTGTGTCTCCCGTATCTCAGAGGACTCCACAGCCTCTGGGCTATGGAGCCTGCTTCTCCATTTCTTTCATGCTGAAGTCATTTCCCTTTATATAAGTAATTACTTTATCTTGGGCCAAAGAAACAAACTACCTTCACAGCCCAGTCGTTAGAGCACTCCCTCTCCAGCACAATGAATAGGCATTTATATAAAGTAGAACAGCTCCAACTGGAAAAGCTCCAACTGAGAAAGCATTACTGCAGAGGACCCGGTAGTCTGGGCCCTCATGTTGGCCAGGACAGCCTCGGGGACAAGTCCCCACTCCGAAGTATGCAGAATAGGAATGCGTCACCCAAATCCCAGTTACTTTTCTGCTTACTAGGCTGCTAGCTATTCTGGGCTTTTCTCTGCTTCTTCCTGAAAACACATCAAATGCTCTAATTAATTTCTGTGCAGAACTAGCAAAATCTATGAAATTAGTATATTTTTTTTTTGTGGGGCGGTAAACCCATTTCCTGCCATGTTCACTCCGTTACAAACCTCTCCTGTCAAAAACCTTAACCACCATCTCTAACATCAAAAGCTGAAGTTAGGGATCTCTCCAAAAAGCTGTGAACATGGAACATGATTTCACCTCAATGTCCTAACAAAAAAAGTTAAGGCGAGGCACGTCATTAACCAACATTCATCTCCTATTGTGTATCTCCTGGTTTTTGAAAGTTATTACTCCCTACAGTAAAAAAAAATAAAAAAATAAAAAATGCACAGAAAGGGTCGCTCATGTAAGATACCTGCTGTGGGCATCCAGCTTCTGCTTCAGAGAGCGATGAGGCACAGGCACTCAGCTCCTGCAAAGTTCTCTGAGCCCTGAAGTTCAGAGAGCCTTTTAGCCCCTTTACTCCCCATTGAAATGGTGTAAATTAAAAGCGGATAAAGCATGATCTTTGCAGCGCTCTCCAAATCCCTGGTTTGAAAGTTTGCAAACTTTCAAACCAGGGATTCAAAGAGAGCTTTCTGTAAGTCACTATATCTTTCAAGGCAGTCATCCCACAGCTATCCTATTTTTCTAAGCTACTTAGTTTTTATCTCCACCTGTTTAGAGTACAGGCCCCCCATCATGTAATGAAACGACTGCAATGTCTTTTCTGAGATTCCATTTATGCTTTTGTGGCATTTACCACTTTGTTACTTCCAGATGGAGTCTTAAAAGCTTCCTCCCAGAATGCTCAAATACATGGTACCTCAAACCACATCCAAGCTGCTTTTGTACTTTGACTTTCAACATTTCAGGACACTATCTTTGCAATTTTAATTATAGATAATATTCACCTTTTCAGTAATAAATTAGAGGGTAATTTCAAGTTGCATCAAAAACATGGAGAGCTGAAGAGAAGAGACTGTGAGAACAGATTATGTCATCCTGTCGCTTTCATTAGACTCTCCCTTGGGGATTGTCAGCCTCTGATGTTTCAGCTTGCCTCTGCTGAAACACGTCTGACACGAGGGAATCTCCCCCGAGACGCTTAGGCCACTGACTACAGCAGCCAACGATAACAGAGAACTATAGCAGAGAAGAGAGACGAGTGCAAGGATACGCAGATCCCTCCCGTGTACTTTCCACACAAGCGTATGCCTACGTGCAAGTAGCCGCAAGCCAGTGTATTTTTGTGCACGTCCTCTGCCACAACGCACTTCACCCGCATTTCTCAGCAGAGTCCTGTGACAGAAATCCCCCAGCAATCCAGCGACGTGCAATTAACTAACATCCCACTTTACCTGGCACAAAGAGATTCACAGCAGCAACCCTTTCTCCATCCTCCTCCTGGAGCAGCTGGCAGCATCCCTACACCTTTCCATGCAGCAGCAGAGCCATTCTTCTCACTGCGCAGGCTTCAAAACCACCTGCCCCCAAAATGCCGTGAAGATTTAGGGTTACCCTTAGCATCGGAGCCAGCTTTGGTCTCCTAGCAGATCTTCTGCAATCCATTTCCAGGCAGTATTCATTTAGGGCCTTCACCTTTCACGTTCCAAACATTGACTATGTATCTCCAGGACCTCATTCCCAGCAGAGGATGCTCAGAAGTCCCATATGATAGAGGGAAACCACAGTCCCTTGTAATGGCAGACTACAAGCTCTCACCTACCCATATCCCCCTCTGTCCTGTTCATGGCCCACAGCTGGAGGCAATGCACAGCCACTGCTGTCTTCAGCTATCATTAGGCTATTATGCCTATCAACTGAAAACAATCTGCTGTTCATTAGGCAATCAGCTGTGATGTAGGACATGGCATTTGTGCTAGTAAATTATCAGTGGGTTCATGACACCAAATCCTATCTGCCTCAGCTGGCTCCTAATAACCATCTCACCTTCTTGTCTGTTTTGAAATAGCGAGCTTAATAAGTTTTACATTTGTTGCCTTTTGCAAAATCCTCCAAAGTCTTCAGAGGTCATACATGCAAGAAACTACATCCACATGATAAGAGTTGTGCATATTAGCTCCTCAACAGTGCATGGCAACTCTAACTAAGAGATTAGGGGAAGAGGTGAAATAAAAATGTTAAATCCAAGTATAATAAAAAAGAGAGCTTATCAATGTAATTTCCTCCATTTGAGTTTATCCTAGACACCTGTATAGAAAACTCCTGATTCTTACAAAAAACACCAGAGGTCAGGATTACACTCCTGTTGCTCTGCTAAAAAAGTGTAATCCACCAGCAAGGTTGTACCACTGTCCCCGCTTCTGCTGATGTGCAGGAGGATATAAACTGGCATAGGCTTTAGACCACACAGCACCTTCCCAATGCTGGCCAAACTGACAGTCTCAAAATGGCACTTTCAGCCCTCTCAGCTACCGGCAGGAGAACCTGTACTGACTCAAAGCAGTGCGACCCCTCTCTGAACCCATTAACAGAGCCGCCCATTCAAACCCCCTCGTGCACAGGAAGCTCCTCCAACTCACAGCACAGAGAGGTGCAACCGTGAAGGCTGGCTAGTGAAGTGATGATTCTCAGAAACCATGATGCTCGTGGCTCCCCAAATCACCTTTTATCTTCTGGAAGCAGCAAAGGTGAATTTTGTTTAGAACTCCTTCTGTTTAGAAGGCACCTTTAAACTGTACCTCATCTTGCAAGACAAAAGAATGTTATTGTGAACTATCATGGTGTGTATTTTCACATCGTTCAGTATGTGATGATATATGTCACCTCCCCTTGCAGTATCAGGTTTTGGCACACTAGCTGTTCAGATGCTGTGATAGTGTAAAACCTTGAAAGCAATGGCTACAGACAGGTGAAGCTTCTTACTGAAAGGGACATAGTCTCAATCTAGAACAGCCCAACTTACCCCAGGATTCAAGAACTGCGCCTGTGAATACTAAAGCATCGTTCACATGGGACAGGTTTGTAAGTCTCTTCTGCACAGATTTCTATACTGAAGCTTTAGCCATCCCCCCCGGACAGGACACACTGTCACAGTGTACCAGAGGTTTTGAAAACGAGACATCTTTGGGGAACTCCTGATATGCCTAAGCTGTGCCACCAGTCAACACCATCATGTTGACTCCTACAGGTACCATATGAGATTTGGAGCACAGGGCCAAGCCCACACAGGTGAGGAGGGTTTCCCCAATGCGACAGTCAGTCCCTCCCTCCTGCACACAGAACAGATGGACCTCATCATCTTTCTTCCGAAGTTGCTTGGTTAGGCATGCAAATATCATGACCTACAGTTCACCGGAGACAGACTTTATTAGATACAAAATCCTGATAGTTCCAGCACCTACATCCAGCTTTAAATATCTTCAGTCACAGCCGTTCTACCACGTCTATCAGCATCTTCTATTGTCACTAAACCATTATTGCAGTAAACATTTAATTTGATGTTTAATCTGTATTCTCTCTGCTTCATCTTAAATTCATTTACTTCCTGATCTGTCCTCGGTGACTAATGAGAATAATTGGCCCCTGTCCTCTTTCTGTAATAGTCTTTTATGTATTTGCAGACAGTTAGGTATCCACCCACAGTTGTCTTTTCTCCAGACTGAGCCTGCCTGGCTCTCCCAACATTTCTTTACAGGGCTTGTTTTCTCTATCTGTGATCATTGTCTTTGTTCACTCCCACACACTCTCCCCTGTCCTTCCCTCTCTTAGAATTGCAGCCCCCAAACAGAATGCAGTTATCTAAGCAGGGCTTAACCACATCTGTAAATAGGTGTTAGACACACTATTTCACCATTTTGAACAAATGAGGATTGCATACAGAGCTCACGCATGGGCTGGACAGCAGGACCAGTAGAGGACGGTGGTAGCTAGAGTGATTCATTTCTTGATCGGTGGTTCAAATCCAGATTAGGAATGTACTAAGCAAGAACTGTTCCCATTGCACAACTAGATAGCCACACACAGATGAGGTAGTGTAGGCTGACTGCTACCTTGAGAAGTAACTTACGAGTTTGTTACATGGAGAGTTAACTGGATGTGAGCTCCTACGTGCCTAGCATGCCAGGGATGGGTGAGTGACAGAATAATGTCCCATGGATTATTCAGGTCAGATAAACTGGTGGCCCCACACCTGTTTTGGCAGATGAGCAATCAGCAGAGATAAGCCACCAAACAGACCAGGAAGACCAAATTCCCGTTTTTCCCCTAAAAGTGTTTCTTCCCTATAAATGTTTCCACACGGCCATGCACACCAATATTAATGACACTGTATGTGCTCTGGGAATATAGAAACATCTTCAGTATTCAGAGATGGCAACCTAACATTGTACCTGCGACACTTTCAGTGACTCTTTTCAGTTCTGAACCCTCCTTGTAGATGGGGTTAGAGGGATAGGGAGTGAATGCTGCCGAGGTCTCAGCTTAGTATCCGTTTCACTTTGAGCCAGTAACCACACTCTCATTCGTATTTCTCTTTTTCCCCAGACGCTTAATCAATCCATCTATAGTAGTTACTCTGAAAGATGGTCTTTGATTACTTGTGAGAGAAAGGGAAGAGAGCCACTCAGCATATTTTACAGTCTGCAAATACCCTCTGTATTAGGAAGTATCAGCTGACAGTGAGTCTCAGAACACGTACCCTTTCCCTCTCCCATTTTTAGTGGCCCTCAGTACAGAAAAAGCAGTATTTTTATTCCCCTCACATTAAGTATATTCAGTGTACGTGTAAAAATTAAAGAGAAAGCAGTCCCTCCTCCTGCCCAGAGCCAGTGTTCTCTCCGGCTTCTAAGAAAACACTAAACAAAAAGCAGCCTTGCCTCAAGAGGTCCAAATTAGCCATGGTTTGAAATGACTTGATCGCAGCACAGTTTGCACACTGCCTAGTGCCGCGCATTTTGTTTCTGAGCGCATAGAGATATTTTTTTCTCTGCAGTTGACCTCAGGCGCATGGAGGTACGCTGCCTCGTTTGCACAGATCACCACCATGCACTTGGTCAACTTTTACACATACCAGTTCACACACCAATGCACGATTCTGGTTGGGAGCTGGTGGTTTGCGGCTTAAGGAAGCCATCAGCTCTTGAACTATAAAGGGTGGGTTCGTTTGGAAATTTTTTTCCCCAACGTGAAAGGTAGCTTTGACATTTAACCCAGCTGGGTCAGTCTCCTGGTTCCCAGGCAGTTAGCACCATGCCACTAATTTTGCCAGAGCAAGCGCCGGTCCATACCTGCCAGGAACCTTCTCTCCCGTCTTCAGATGAACAGACAAGCAAGATGGGTAAGACAGGGGGGATGGTGGAGCCCCCTCCGTGGCTGGAGAAATGGTCTTTTTAGTTCCTGTTATGACGCACTTAGCTGAAGCAGAAACATAAGGCTCAGAAGAAGGGACAAGGCAGTGGTGGCAGGAGGGCCATGCTTAGCTTTAAATATCTTATTTTCCTCTGGTTCCCCTTCCACATATTTCAGGGCTGCAATCTTCAAACTGCCATTTCATCTTATGCAGGGAGGCACCCAGGGCAGTAGCTAGTCCGTCTGACTGCGGCGAAGCAACAAAATGAGTAAGTTGATTCACTGTGGTTTAAAGAATTCTTGTGGACGAGTGGGTGGAGGATGGATCAGGGTAATAGCAGATAACTTATCAGCCATGTTTCTCCCAATCACTCCCTGCTTTTCTATCAAGTATAAATATATCTCGAAGAAGGCTAATCACAGAATCGCAAGAGCCGGGCAGTCCTAGAGCCCCGATGTCAGGCAGAGCAGATACCACCAGCATCCCGTTGTAGATTAGGTAATCGCAATACATGGAGCCATCTCTCCCAAACAGATCATCTAGTCCATCACTCCTATTAACTAATCCATTTATTTGTGATAAATTGCAGCTTACACAAAGAAAAGGAAAAAAAAATTTAAAAACCCTCTGCATATTCTCCAGCTGCAAAATAACTCTCTTTCCCCACTGCCCACCAAGCCATGCTGACGAGTACAGGCAGAGTAGAGCTGTGGCCTCCCTAAAGGCTGAGAAGATTAAACCTCTAAGGACCAGCCCTCAGTCTGGACTATCTCACAGGCAGCTTTTGCACATCCTAAGGAGCAAAAGACAGGAGCGGGGAACGAAGCCCATTGCAGAGACAAGCAGTGCTGTCTGTACAGCACCCCCATCCTCTGCCAGCTTGGGGGAATGAGAAAACAGCACTGGGAATCAAATCCAGACCTCCCACATGGTACTGCAGAGACACCGATTCCTGGTGCCAGCCCAGGCAACACAAGTCCAGCGTGGGAATCCAAGCGCAGCTCCACGCGCTAGCGCAGAATGGCTTTGGCACTGGAGACGAGGTCCACCTGCTCTCTTCCAAACCAAGCACAAGAAACAGCCCCAGCTGAGCTCCAACAGCGGATGAAACACAGAATTTATTGTTGCCACCTTTTCCCCCTGTAGGTGAGGATTTGGGGGTGGGGTCCTGGTTCATAGGTTGATAGAGGTTTTATACAGGGGCAGCTGGTAATCCAAAATGGGGATAAAACAAGTCAATGCCTAAATTATCAGATGGAGATGGAGGGTTGGGATTTTTGCCCCTGCTCTGTATTTTCCATCTCTCCATGGTCTCTTCGTGCTCTTGCATGCACGGGTACAACATAAAACTCAGCCATTCAACACAGGTTTGATGAGAACCTGCCCAGATCAGGACGGCTGGGGGCCGCTCCTGAACACCTTCCTTTGCCCAGCTATGGTCTCGCTGACAAAGGGATCACAAGAGGCACCAGGACTGGCGCAGGCTGAGCTGGGCTGGTGCAGCAGGTGTGTGTCACCGGATCAGAGCCCAGGGTCCCCGGGAAGAGGAGTAGCGGCTAGCAGCTTTGACCACGCTTCTTTCCTTCTCCCTGCTGAGATCGGCCCCTGCGTACCAAAGGCAGAGCCAAGAGGAAGCTGACGCGGGTCTCACCACTCCCCACGCTGTTTCCCCACTCCGCCCTCAACCTGCTCCATCCTGTCCCAACCCTCTGAGACCCCCACCCAGGACTTGGAGACCAGCTGGTCTGGTGGGGGACCAGAGAAAACCAGGAGACGCAGAGGCGACAAGAACAGCTGCTTTGGGGCAGCGTGGGTGAGCGCTTGAATACCACCCATACCCACACCTCCCCTCTTACAGAGCACCCTGCACCCACACACGCGCTGCTGCTCTCTCCAGAGCTGCGGCTGGGGCACACCGGGTCACCCACACCCCAGGGTGCCGTGACCCTGCTCTGCTCCCCAAGGCCTTGGGCAGTGCGGCAGCGCCGGGGCCCCATGAGCTGGGGGCGCTGCATACCCGGCCCTCCGGCCTGCCCAAGGGGCAGCTCAGGGGGACCAGCTGCTTCCCCTACATTGCTTGCGAGGCCTGAGGAAGCTGTGCTTGATGGTGGGAGGGCAATATTAGAGGGCGTCTCCTTCTGCCCATGCCGGAGCTGGCAGGGAAGACGAGGAAAAGTCCCAGGTCAAGGTAGCAGCAAGAGAGACTGGGAGGTGAAGGCAGGATGAGGATGTGGGCCCATGCTCCCTGCCCCCACAGCTGAGCACCAAAGCTGCAAGACCCCTCTTCAACTCCCATCCACCCTCTTCTACCTCTCCCCAAACCTGGCCCAGGTCGCGGCTGGGAAGGGCCGCGGCAGGGATGCGGCACCCGTTTTGGGCCCAGTGCCCTGCAGGCAGGCACGGAGGCCGTGGCAGGCACCCGGCGGGCAGTGCTGGGCACCGCTCCCCAGGGGAGCACACAGCCCAGCCCGGCTGCGGGGGGCTGCCACCCTTGCCAGACACCCAAGGCAACTTTGCCCCCTGCCTGCAAAACCCGGGGCGGGGGGCAGAGGTGCAGGGGCTGAGCCGGGCTCGGCCAGCATCTGCCCTCCTCTCCCCTTGCCAGGCAGCCCACCCGGACCCTGCTGGCATCCCCCCCGGGGGCTTGTGCTTTTAGGGCCTCTCACGGGTAAATGAGACCCGAGGAAGGGGGCTACAGTCCCCCACCCCGGGCGCTGCTGGGCTCCCAGGTGGATCCGGCAGCAGCCGGGAGCTGCAGGGCCTGAGAAATTCCTCCCGAAAACGGGAGGAAGGCTCCCACACACCCTCCTCCCCGCACAGGTAAACTTTCTACTCCCACTTGCAGAGGGAGCGGGAGGGAGGGAGCGCTGTGGCGGGGAGGATCCAGGCGCAGATAAACCCTGGGAAGCCTTAGATATTTATAGAAGCACAGCCAGAATATGGCAGGAAAGGTGGTTCTCGACGGGGAACCGCTCCTGGTTTTTTAACAATAGCCCCTCAGAAACGTGGGAAAGAGCCACTGGATGGAACAAGGCAAGGGAGGGGGTGGGAGCGGCGCGCCCCCGCCGCAGGATGCTCCGGGTGCCCCAAGGGCTGGGGGCCACCGCCCCGGCCCCCAGCTCGCCCAGCAGCAGGGCTGGGGGGGTGTGGGGGGGTGTGGGGCGGCCGCCCTCCTCCCTCCTGCTGGGGGGCGAGCCCCTCGCTCGGTATTGCCTCCCACTGCCAGGCCTCCGGTCTGCTGTAGAGACGAGAGGAAGGGGGGGCTGAGGGTAAGGGTACGTGTGGTGGGGGTCGGCCCCGGGGGGGGGGGGGAGGGGGGCAGCAGCTCGCCCCTGCCTCTCCCCCGGCGTGGGGGCGCGCATCCCCACGCGTGGCGGAAGAAGCGGCGCGGCGGGCACGGGCTGAGGCTTAAAATAACGCCGAGAGGTTCAACACCTTGTGGCCGGCGCTCCCAAGCACACCTCCCCCCCCGCCCCCCCCCCGGCGCTCCGTTCCCTTTGTCTTGCCACCATCTTACGGAAAAGACTCACATGTCACGTTACGGTCGGGATGCACTGGTGTCTCTCGCGTATCTACAGCCGAGCGGCACGATAGCCATTTTGCATCCCTCCCAGGGGGGCTGGGGAAGGGGCTGCCTGCGTGGGGAGGCGGGGGACAAGGCGCGGGAGGGGAGGGGGACGGCAGAGAGGGGCCACGATGCCCGCTGACAGCACCAGGGGGACGGGGATAAATTAAAACCCGTGAAGTTGCCCAAATACTGCGCCTCGTAGGTTCAGGTTAAGCCTCTTGACGTGCCTGGACTTAAAATAGCCCTTCACCTCCACGCAAGCAGGCGCACTCGCCCCGGCGCTGGGCGGGCTCCTGCCGCGGTGCCAGGGGCGGCCCCGGCCCCCCCGGGGCCCCGGCCCCCGCGTTAGGCCGCTCACGACCGCGAGGCCGGCGTGGGTTTCAAGTAATGCACCACCCTCCTCGGCAACAAGCAGGTTTCCGATGTACTGTTATTCCTAACGAGCTCTATTTTCACATCAAAGCATGACAAGGAGCCGCTGGACCGGTGGAAAGAAAGGCAATTTGCGGATGGATGGATGGATGGATGGGAATTATCGTCGTTTCCACCCCTGCCCAAAGCCGTGTTCCTCCTCCCGTGTCTCTCCCGACCCCACCTGCCCACCCCCAAGAAAAAAAAAAAATCACAAGGGACTTTCCCCCAATTCGCGACGCGGTATGTAACTCAAAGCATCCCCCTCGCCTTCTCTTCGTGTCCTATGTGACGAGCCAAGAGGGAATCAACATGTCTGGTGAATGATTCCTCCTTGGTTTTTGCTGTATCTGCTTCTAAGAGCAGCATCCCTAAACCTTTTGTTCTACCATGAGTGGTCTTCCCTGGGCAAAACCCGTGTACCAAAATGAGCTGCCAGCAAAATCACAGAAACAGGAATTTCCCTACCTTGGTTTGTAAAAGCAGAACCTCTAGACGGACAGATCAAGGGAGAGAGCATGTTGGGAATGTCCAGTCTCCTCTTCTTGCTTGCATATCCACATAAGAAGAATAAGGGTCGGGGGCAAACCTGGGGGAATGAGTTTAAAAAAAAAAAAATCCTATTTGGCTGTAAAAAAAATAGAGGATGCTTTGTGGCAATCTTGCGTCTTGAAGTGGTGCAAATTCGAAAGCCGGAGAGAATCACTTCAGAGGATACTCAGCGCGAGTGGTGAAGATCGTCAAATGCAGGTTCCAGTGTAAGCATTCCTTTCGCCTTTTAATGATTATTCTTATAATTATTCTTTTTTTTTTTTTTTTTTTCCAGGAGCCCTAGTGGAGGAGGTTGTGTTTAAAGCAACTGGAGGTCGGTGCCGTTCTTCTGTGAAGCATGATTATCCTCAAAGCGTCCCCTTCCTGAAGGGAAAAATAAGCATCAATTTTGTATTAGAGGGGTCTGAAGGGGATAAAAACCGCTCCCCAACAAAGACATTAATATATTGAGACGAAAGGGAGGCAAAACGCATTTCCCAACAGTGCACACAATCGGAATTAAAAAAAAAAAAATTTAAAAAAAAAAAAAAACCAGCTGGCACGAGTCTATAAATAATTCAGATACGGGCTGACTACACCATTCCCGGGATAGGCATGCATACGAGACGGGAAAGCGGGCGCGATGTGAATCGCGCAGAGAAAGCGAGCTCCCCCCCCCCTCCGCGGCCCCCTCCCCACGCACGCACAGCATTTCGCCCACCCCCGGGCCCAGCCCCCGGAGGGCTGGCGAGGGCCGTGCCCACCCCTCTGCAGTGCTGCCGGCACCACTGCCCGCCGCGCTCGGCTCAATGGGCAGCGCGGGGCGCGCAGCCGGGCGCACACGCACACGCACCGCCACGGGGGGGCTGCTTCACCTGCGACGCGGCCGGCTTGCACTACGTGCCCCCCATCGCCCCCGGGGAACACAGCCCTGGGCTCTCTGGGGTTTGGGTTGGGCTCTTTTTTTTTTTTTTTCTTTTTTCTTCCCCTAGGTGTGGGTTGATGGCTGGGGATCTCTCCCCCCACACGCCTCCAGCACACGCGGACGGGGTTTAGAGCGATCATTTATTTAATGAACTCGCAGGTATTTTTTTTTCCTTTCCCCTCCCATCTCGCACAGAAAACAATTCACACTTACAGCTGTCATAAAATACAGACCCACATACATACCAGCGAATCCTGCTTCAAGCACTCGGGCTGCTCTGAGCAGCTACTGCCCCCCTCTCTCCCTGCAAGGCTGATCCATCTCAGACATGCTCAACTTCTTCAGTCTCTTCTCTGATACTGCCAGGGTAGGAGATATGGGGCGGGGAGGGGGAAGTGTTCACAGCATCATCCTAAAAATACATTAAAAAAAAAAAAAAAAAAAAACCACAACTCTGCAATATAAAAGCTCCGAGAATGCTTCCCGGAGGTGGAGAAAGCACGGGAAGGTGAACTAATAAAGCAGCTTAATGATTAATAATAATAACAGATACACTCGGAAAATGGTGGGCAGGGGGGCAAAATCAGGGCTGGGGGGAGCTGTGCGAGTGAGCAGTGGGGAAAACGGGGGGAGAGGAGGAGGAGGAGAGACCATGCAGGGAACGGGAGATCAACCCCGCCCCGCTGCCGGAGGGGGCAGGTCGCAGCCTCCGACGCCCGGCGGGGGCGAAGGGGGAGCCCGCGCCGGGGGCGCCGAGCCGCGGGCGGCACCGGTGCCTGCTGCCGGGGGGGCCGGGGCCGGGGCCGCAGCCGCCGGGGCCGGCTCCGCGGGGAGCGCCCGGGGCTCCCCGGGTCCGGCCCCCCGGGACCGCCACCCGCGCGGCTGGAAGCGACCGAGAGAAGGAATGCTTTAAAAAAATATACATTAACAATAACCATACAACAGTAATAAGGAGCAGAAAGGAACGGGCGCCCAGCCAGCAAGCAGGCAGCGGAATTGGATCTGAACGAAAAGAAAGAAGTGAGAGCGGAGATAAGGCTAATATCCAAATTGGATACTCCACAATTAAGCCCGGTGCTTTAATTGCTATTCTCAGAGCCCCCTGGAAGCTAAGCAACGTGAAATCAGTCGGAACAGAAAGCAACGTGCGTTTGCACATTCCTCCCTGCCCGCGGGTGTCTGCGCCCTTGCTACCCACGGTGCTCTCAGCCTCACCCCTGCAGTGCGATCCGCTCTGTGGTCACGGATCCCTCCTCGTCCCCTCCCACGCCTGGGTTTAGCTCTGGGTGGCCTGAGCAGAGCGGAGCGCGCCCGCCTGCTCTCCGCGTACTGCCAAGGGGCCCTTGTGGACGTCTCCCCCAAACCAAGGCAAGCCCGAGAGGGTAACAAGGCAGAGCCCCTCCAAGCGGATGCGCCAAGTGCACCCTTCCGGATCCGTAGTCACTCTAGGGCTGCAAATGCCCACCCTGACACGGGCTGGGTCTCACTCGGTAGGAGGTCTGGAAGGGCTCAGCCAGGCCTTGGTGACCCCCCAGAGACAAAAGCGATGACGAAAGCCCCCCCCCCCCCATGCTGCCCTGCCAGCTACACTTGTCCTGCAGGAAATCAGACCCCAGGCCCGACACCACGTGGTCTGCTTCGGTGCTGATGCAGGCTGCGTTGTCCAGCCTTTGCATCCCTCTCACTGAAAGCACCCTCAAGGAAATATACCATACCAAGCACCATACCAAGGAAAACGTGGTAGTCTATACCTACCTAGGCACGCTGTGTCCAGGAGCAGCGAGGAAGGCACCCCTCAAAAGACGGGCAAGGAGGGCTGGATCCCACGTGCCAAAGAGTTGTGTTCCAGCGAGCAGCCAAGCGCTCAGTGCTGGCCCTTTGTTGCAGGTATGTATTTGCAGGGCAGAACATGGATGTGGCTGAGGCTCCTGAGGGAAGAAAGCCTCCTGAAAGCACCACAGCAGCTCCACACCCTCTCTCAACCCTCAGGTCCTGCCAGTTTGTACCTCAGAACCCATCCACACGGTTCAAACAGGGTTTGCCGGTCTGTAAGGGAGGTTATGGATAGCAATGTGGCTGTAGCATCGTGTGCATATATATCAGTATGTCATCTGGAGCTTGAATGAATTTCTGTATCCATGTACGGTGGGTGTACAAGGGTATTTTTTATGTAGCTGCAGTGACCACAAGCAATACCAATCTGTGCTTGAGCTCCTTGCCAAAAGCAGACACCAAGATTTTAATTTCGACAGCCAGGATCTTCCTCAGGGTGCTGGTAAGGTCTGTTCTGTTAGAAAGATTTTCCCAACATTTTTAGGCATGCTTAAAAAAAGTGACTATGATCTTTTTCATTCTAATTTCAGTAAAAATGGAAGACATATTAGCCAAAGACTGAAGTAATCTGAAATTATCTCAGAACAGTTGGAGGAAAGAAATGTAGAGTGATACTTACATACAGAAGTTGCTAATAGCTGAAGAGATTAGTCATTTGACTTTCCCATTCCTGTCACTGATAATAGTGATACAAGAATAGCAGATAGGATTTAGCCAAGGGATGTTTTTCCTTTCTGTATGGCAAGAAGGGATAAACTAGGACTGTGCAGGTCCTCCTGCATTCTTCTGGATGAAACAAGTAGAGGAGCTTGACAAAAAAGAGAGGGAATGGTTTTCATCCAGCATGTTACTTAAAAACACAAAATGGAGGATTAAGAAGTATCTTAGGAACTATTTCTGAAAAGAGGCCTATCAATCAGAAGAGAACAGCCACAATTATTTTAAGCAAGTCAGCAATATTTAAGATTATCATGCTCCGTGACCTTAAGAGGAAGGAATTCATCAACCACCAGTTTTCCTTCTAAAACTACACAATTCCACAGTTACATGGTACATGGCAGCCTGTGTTATTGCTTGCTCTCAAGGATAAGACTAGTTGCCTTTCTACTTGATAGATATATATGTACATCTTACGTGTACATTATAGATATGTATATTTATAATTCTCTCTTAAATAAATCATAAGGGCCAAGTTCTCTATAGTGATTAGGGGCCTGAGTGTCCGATTTGATACCTTTTTCAGAGAAAGGTGGTCCATTCCCCCTGACCAAAGAAATCAGGCTCAATTACAAGTTTGAAACTGGGCACACAAAAATGCCGGTTGCTTCAGAATTATCTTCTTCTCAAGATTCTGCACAGCATCTAACCCCCAAATTACTTGTACATTAAGATGTAATATTTATTGTAAATAATGGGTGTGGAGATCAGTCTCCAAATAAAAATTGTTACAAAATCTCCAGCAGCATAGTACTATGATAGGGTTTACTCTCCCTAGCTGGGGTTGGCTTTTGTTTTTATTCCAATCAACTAAGATGAATGAACTGCATAAAATGAAACAAATAGCATCTCTGATGGGAAATTGGTTTTTCAAACATCTCTTCAATTCAAAAACACTTAAATGTTATTTGTAAGACAAATTGAAGGATTTATTTTAAATGTGTCCATGCTTACTATAAATTAAGGGCCATATTATTCTTGTCCTCCCTAAGATAAAAGTTCTTGTATCAAAAGCAACCAGTGCTGGATGTCGCAGTGACAGTGCTGGGGAGGATGCGGAGCAGCAGAGCTGTTCTGCCACCACAGAACAGCATCTGCCAGCACTGCCAGGGACCAAAGGCCCTACAGTATCTTTAACCCTTAGTAAATGCTCCACGGACTTCATAAAATCAGAGCCCACTTCCAGTGCATTATGTCCCTACATAAATGGGGTCTGCAGCTAAGGGAAAAAACTGGCAATTCATAGGTCATCTGCACAAACACAGATGCATCAGTGTAAGAAAAGCCATGTCTATGAAGAGCAATTCCTTATAATCAATGAAATGGATCAATTGCTCTGGATAATTCACACCATAAAAAGTTTTTCATAATAGCATTCCTTTGGGTGTTTGCATGTGGGCTGCTGAGCATGGTAACCAAGTCTCCAGCTGCTTTTATGCAGTGCTCTGTGCCCTGCTCCTCTCAGCCAATCTGATTTTAAAGTAGCCAAATACCTCTATGCCCATATCCCAGATCTTCCCATTGTCTGAGACACCGTGGGAAGTCCTGGTGTTCAGGTACTAGGCCTATGATGGTTTTGGACGATCACCATAACATTGGCCACACACGTCCACAAGCAAGTATGTCATGTCACGCTGCCTAAAGAACAGCGTGAAGAAATTTTATGGGCTAATCAAAAGGAAAGCAAACAGAGAAACAAGCACACAAACCTGACAGTGTCACAACCACCTAGCTGAAGGACTCAGCTGAATTTTGTCATGAAACCTTTTATCCTTTCTTTTGCACATGGCTCAGGACCAAGAGATGCTAGAGCAGGACTGAGCCAGAAGCCACAGGAGGTGGTTCTAGTCAGTCTCTTGCAAAGACACCTGAGCAACCGCTCACTTTGTTTGCTATCTCGGAGGACAGTCATCCTGCCAGCAGCCCAGCAGAAGAGAATCGTGAGCACTGTTGCATTTGCTTTGAAGTGATATACATGTCCTCTCAGCTGTCATACCAGGACACTTAGCTGAGCTCTCATCATTTACATCTCAATAATTGCAGCATCACCTACTGTCTCTGCCATGGTCAGTCTGTCCCCAGAAATCCTATACAACTAATGGACTGGTTTTTTGTCAGGCAGAATCAAAAAAAGTGTGAAGTAGATTAAAGGAGAAATAGCTTTCTCTGTGTCTTTATAGACTTGTTTTATTCTTTTGAGTATGGAATGTCAGGCTCTCTGAAATTGGTTATCCTGGATGGTCATTTATACATGAAATACATACACATTAAACTAAGAAACTGTGGAGTTCTTTCTTTCAAATGGAAATGTGTTATTTTTAAACTGCAAAAGCACAGACAAGATTTCAAACTGACATTGTCACTTTTTTAAGATGATATATGGCTTCTCTACCTACATCACATCCAGACTGAAGAACCTATCTGTCAAAAGCCACCACATCTAATAATAAATAATAATTATCATCAGACAATGTATTGTGTATCATCAAAGCATGGTACAAACATTAGCCATATAAGCCATCCCTTTTCATGTGCCACTCAGAAGCATGAAGGAAAGGTTGAAGCACTGCCTTGCACCACTTGGAAAGAAGCCTTTCTCCTCCACCGCTGGGGTGCAAAGATCATTCCAGTGGCTGGAGATTTTGTCCCACCTTGCTGGTCTTACAGAGGCACGGTTTCCTGACACACTCGAATGAATGGGAAACTGTAGCCCTCCAGGCAGTCACCTCCATCCCTTTCCAACCCTAACAAGACGAACAGATTATCTGGATTTTTTTCTAAAATCAACTTTCTGCTTGATGAAAACCTTATTGGTTCTCTCCAGATTTAAGTGATGACATTCATTCTTCTCTTTACTCGTGAAGCTGCAAAATGGATTAGGCAGATTGCCTTCATGGTTTAAAGGAAACTGGAAAACTGCTTTCAGTAAGAGATAAGGTGTAGCTTTTGCCAGCTTATCGTGATGAAAAGCTAAAAAAGACTCTCTTCAAGAAAGTGCCTGCATTCACCTATTCTCTGTACAGGGCATACAACAGTCAAGAAAATCACCCTTATGTCTGAAAGCCATCTTCAATGTTTTAGCAGAGGATCCATCAGAGCATTCAAAACTAAATTAAAATCCCAAGGAGGAATAGGGGATTTAATTCTAGGATTAAGCTTTGAAGATGCTCCCAGGAAATAAATTATTATTGGATGGGAACCAACACACCAATATCTAGTTTACTGCTCATGCTACTGAGAGCTGCTGTACATACCCTCACAGATCAGATACCATGGCTCTACCTAGCCAGTCTTGTCTTTAACACAGCATCCACATAAAGGTGAAAGCTCAGCTAGTCGCATTCCAAGAAACTTAGCTTCCCATCTCCCATTATTAACAGGGAAACTGTCCACCACAAAAAGGTAGGGCAATAAGATTCAGTCACTTAAACCCCCTGCTTTTCACCCTTTATCTTGCTTTGTCGTAGATAACAGAATAGTTAATAACATGCCATTTCTTTACTCTGTATGTAATAGTCAGGTCAAAGTACTACAGTATTGGTGCTACCATAAATAAGCACATTTATTTTTCTTACACAGAAGGCCTACACACTACTTAGGTAGCAGGCAAGCCCTACATTCAAACGGTGTCTAGACAAAGCAGTGGAACATATCCAGCTTTTCACTTGCTATTCCACAGATTTCTTCAGGCTACCCAGAATGCCTCACCTTCACTTATGCAGCCTCAAATCCTTAACGCTTGTTCAATGGGACATTGCTACAACATGAACCACCTCCTATGGAAGGAGTAAGTAAACAGCTCCAAGACTGATAAAAGTGTCTGGAGCAAAAATGAGTACAGACATCATAGCTGGTATTTCACTCAAACTAAATGCTACCAGTTAATCAGTGCTATTATAAACTCACTCAGAACATTAAGTTACTGTAGGTAAAAAATAAATCCTTCCCTTTTAAAAATATACATGTCACCACTGAGGCAAAACCTGGCGGCAGCAGTGTACACGACTATTTGTTTTTCTCCGAAATAATGCATTTTTTTGTTTAAACACCTTATGACCTAAAAATACTGCACCAAAGCATCACTACTTTTTTCCTCCCAAACACATGGTTCATATCCTTTCTCCATGGATTCCTTTCAGTCCTTAAACACAGGGAAATGTTGTACACAAAGCAAAGATGAAATCCCACCCACCTCCCGAGTCGTCCTTCACCTGCAAGCTCTGTCAGAACTTTTTGATACCGTTTAATACACACACATACATATGGAGTGGGGCACATCCAGTAAGTGGATTCACTTTAATGGCAACGTGGCAACGCGGAGGCACCGGTTAGTGTCACCAGCTGGGCTCCCTGCCAGCGCAGGAGTTCTAACAATCCCCGCCACTCGCGACCTCCTAACAGACCCAGCTTTTTTCAGAAAAGTTCGGGGTTGATAACAGCAGTGAGTCTCTCTCCGTTCCTCTCATTCCTCCTTCAGGTGAAGCAGATGGTATTGCAAATAACTCGCCGAGCGGGTGCGGGGGGGAGAAATGGTAATGAAGGAAAATATTATTTGTACTGACAAGGATTCTGAACAAGGAGCTGCATGACATTAGAAAAGCGGATCACTTTTCTAACACGGAGATGTGGGTCTGAAAGGATTCCTCGAAACAGAAGTAAGAATGCTTTCACCAGAAAGCCAAGAGCCTGTGAGCTGGGGACGTTCCCACAGGGTTTGGGTTAGGTGCTCACTCCACCATTTACTGCACCTTTGTATTGACCATCTAATTTAAGACAAATGTTTTCTGTAGGCACATTTTAACGTGAAAAATTATCTCAGTTAGCATGCAGCTGTGGTCCCCGACATAGCTCCTTGCTCAGGGGCAAACAGAAGAGAGATGTTAATGAGCTTAAAAGTAGCTCTGAAAACCGCTGTGTCCATGGTCAGTTTGGAGCCAGCAGGATCAGGGTCACCTGCTCCTCTGTCCATTTATTTAGTAGTCTCAGTAGTTGAAAGGGTGGAAAAGCATGTGATAAACCTGAACATTCACAGAGCAGGGACAGAATATCTACCCCCAGCAACTGATGTTATCATGCTGCCCCCCCACCACCACACCCTCCTGAAAAAAGATACCTACCCTTAGAAAATTACTTTATGCAGATGGAGACAGATTTCCTTTGCCTGAGCTGTTTCCAAGTGAGCCAGCTGACTCAATACTTCAGCCCTCTAGCTGGAAGCAGCATTAAGATTTCTGTCAGATTGCTCTATATTCTAAAGAAAACTGCCACCTTCTTCTCTCCTTTGCTTAGACATCCAGGAAGAGGCAATAAGCAAAATACCTCTGGTACCCCTCAGCTGCCTCTTTTAATCTACCATCAAATTGAAATGGAGGACATTTACCTCAACTGCTTTGAAGCCCAGCAGCCCATTTTTTTTCTTATGTTAGGTCTGACCCAAACTCAAGCCTCAGCATCTTGACTGCCATGCACTACCCACAGACTGTCTCATGTTCTTGCTGGATTTTTTTGGCCATACATCAGCTGTAAAACTGATCCCAAGACCAGGCCTGACTCTTTCACCTCCACAGTGATTATGTACTCAACAGAGCAAGGTCTGGCTTCAGCTGACTAGCCTCCATCCTCCAGCAAGCCTGCAAGTTTGCTCTCTCCCCCACATGTTACTGCCAGGACCCAAGTGCTGGTTGTGTTTCTATGGCCTGGCAGTGGGAAAATGGAAAGTATGAACCCTTCCCATGCACAGGGTATGCCTTCTCCTCATCCTTTACCAAGCACTGAATTCAGAAAAGCACATGCTGTTCTGTCCCTCTCCCCTCATCATCTTCGGAAAATGTCCACCTAGAGTTTTGGCCACACTCTGGCAATTTTCCCAGTCCAAGGACAGAGGCCAGGCATTAGAGCAAGGCAACATTTATTTGGAAGGACAGCTCAAAGCAGCTCACAGTGAAAATTTTGTCCTCCTCCGGCCCTCGTAAACAGGTTTGCCTGAGAAGGGGGAAACCCGTGATTATATTGTGTGCTCTTTTCATGTCATTCCCCTGTATTTATGCTGTTGTGGTGTTTGGTTTTATGACAAGGCCATTTGTCCTTCATTATGCCCTTTAGATGCAAGTACACAAAGCTCCTGTGGAGCTGTGCCTTGTTCCCCTGGCAAAAGAGCAGCTGGGGCATCTCTGCTCCAGCCCCTATGTCGGTCAGGAGTCGGTACTCTGAGCTTGCCATGCCACCAGGCTTTCTCGTGCTGACAAAAAGCGAGCCTGCAGGCTGTTGTGTCCTTGCTGCTCATGTCCTTATTCTAGGTCAAGGATGGCCATGTGTTCTCATGCCACCTGAAGGAATTGTACATTTTTTCTTGTGAACTGATCTCTGTCTCTCCCGTGACTCAACTTCATAGGCCCCCATCTTCTCGCCGTTGCCAGCTAACAGCTTTGTTGTTGGAGCACAGCCTCTGCAGAGGACACGGTCTCAGTGGCACAGATGGCACAATGGACAGTCCACGACTTAATGAAGGAAAAGCACAGGGAAAAGGGGATATCACTAATGCCACTTTTCCCACATATTTTTGTCTTCAAAACCATCAGCAGAGGTCTGCGTCTTAGATATACTGTTCCTTCTGAAACCTCAGGGGATGCAGAGAGAGGAAGAGAGATGCTGGGAGAGGGTAATGAGAAAGGTGGGAGGGAGCAGTATTTGGCAAAGTCATGAACTGTCAATTATACCTGCAAATTCTGTTATTACATTCCTTTCTGCCATGCACATATATATTATCAAGAGGGGCCTTTACCTACCAGGAGTCACCCAATGCTGGTGGCTCTGTTGGGCTGAGCAAAGGCAGACTGGACTCCAGCAAATCCAGTATTGATGGAATGGCTCCTTGTAGGCCTTGCTGTCTTGTGTTATCCAGAACAGGCTACAGAAATGTCAGCCAACCCTGGAATGCTCTTACAGTTAACTGGCTGAATATGCACATTATGACAATTCAGCAGGAGCTGAAGGCTTAGTGAAATGTCTGTAATGGCCAGGCATGTTCGGGAAGATTTAAGAATTACGGTAAGCTGCATCATTTGGAATACGGGTTGGTGGTAGTGTGCTACAAAAGTTCCTGTCTACAGGCAGAAAGCAGCGTGGCCTGGCCACGATGACACAGACAACTTCTGAAGATGCAGACATCCAACACACATCCAATATTGCCTGCATTAATGCCTACCGAGTGGGTCAAACATCCTGCTCAACCATCCATCAGTCCCTATGTTATAATAGCATATTCAGTTGGTGAGCCATCACCTCAGGTTGACGGTTTGCAGAGCCACAGGTCCAGCAGCTGGAGAACCCATTTTGAGTAGAACTGTTAGTGCCTCCTCTGGGACACTACAAGGTGCGCAGTGCCATGGGGCACATCATGAAGGGATAAAAAGTGCACACCATGACAGTGCCTACCACTCCTGTGACAACCTCAGTGATGAGCTTTGCCTCAAACTAGTCTGCTACCCATCAACAGAAGCTGACAGCTGTCCTTCTGCACCCTTGGCCTTAAAGGCTGTATGCTGACATTCTAAGATGTGTGCAAGTTCACAGCGCTGCATGTCAGAACACATGTATACAAGCCCCCTGTACCTGCTGCTGCTGACCTTTCCAGAGGCAGAGAACAGCATGGTCCCATGGAGCGTTGGTCTCTGTCTCCCAGAACTGATGCTCTGCAGCAGAGAGGCAGGGATCAGCCACTTAGTTGCAGTCAGGCAAAAATCTAAATAGTTCCTCAAAACCAATGGGACCAGAACTGCTTTTTCACTGTTTCCAGATATACTGGGACCCACAGTGGAGGACAGACATGACTCTGGAAAAGGCCTTGCTCCTGATCCAGGTCCTCACCAGAAGAAAAGCCAGCAGCCCACACACATAGGATCCCTGACAAAAAACATGCAATAGGAGAAAATCATGGGTGTCATATAAGGCCTGAATGCAGGCATCCAGGCAATGCTAAGTTAGCAGATGAGTCCAAGCTGTTCTCTGTTCTTCAGGTGATTCCCACTGTCTCCCTCAAACTTTATGCCCCAAAAATGCAAACAGTATTTTTCTTCTCTGAGCATACTAAGGAAAGACTAAGGGACCGTAACTGCCACAGAGAAAGTTTGGCTTCAACTACCATTGTTCCAAACACATAAATCTCCAAAGAAAGAGTGAGGAGGACTGCACAAGTGACTGCAGGAATCCCCATCTGAAATGGCGATATTTGGTACAGGGCACTAGACCCAAGTGGACCATTCTGGTCACCAGGCTGGTATTGAGTAGGTCTCTGCTACACGATACTACTACTTTGCAACCCAATGATCTGAAACGACAGCTTTTCTGAGAGGCACTGGTGCACTTGAACACGATGCTGACCTGGAACAGAGTTAGGTATCTCCTGGCTTCAGGGCTGACTGGTAAGGCAGCCATGGAAATTGTGAATAAGGAAACCGTCTATTATTATCTGCTTCTACAGTACTCCAGGAAACAAGTCCTTAGGTACACCAGCTGTAAATGAACAAGCTCACACAAAACATACACCGAGTTGCACAGACAGTTTCTTTTCTTGGTGGAAACAGCATGGCAAGACAACTAATACTGGCTAATTTCCTGTTCCACTGAACAGCAATACCAGGCTGGTGATAGCCCCATCCCCCTGAACTGTCACCAGGATCTGCATCACTCTTCTGTGCAGCTACCAGCAGCCATAGCTCAGCTGAATAGAATTGAAGTAACTAATCACACAATCTCAGGTAATAACGGTAGGCCTCAAGCTCTGGGATTGCAAGCATCTAGCATATGTACAGATGATAAGTTTCCCCTGGAGTTACTGCTCAAAGAGCAATTTCAGAGTTTTCATCAGAAAGGACTGGCTCCTTAAAAATCCGTTCTTTCTTTTGAAGTCCGACAGAGATCAGAACTGCTTGGTGTCTTGGTGTGCTGCAATGAAAGGACTGTAATCTCCTTTGAGGGGGTGAATGGGAACAATTGGCTTCACTAGTAACTGCATATCTGACTGTCATTGTATCTGCTACATTTTTGGTTTCAAACTACTCTTGATGGCCGCAAGGGTTGGAAACTGCAGAGGTGCTGTTTTGACCTGAAGTGCTTGGCTCCAGGGGCATCTTACAGCACAGTGACAGAGGAACAGCAGCCACTCCTCACCATCAGGAGGTCACAGGATCATAGGATAATTCAGGTTGGGAGGGACCTCAGGAGGCTCTAGTTCAACCTCTTGCTCAAAGCAGGGTCAGCTGTGAGATCAGATCAGGTTGCTCAGGGCTTTAACCAGTTGGGTCTTGAAAATATCCAAGGATGGAGACTGCACAGCCTCTCTGGGCAACCTGTCCCATTGCTTTCCTGTCCTCACTCAATTTCTGCAGAAGTATAGAAGTACGCTCTGCAGGGTCTCTGAGCCCGAATTTCTGAGGAAGCGCATGTTGGCTGGACAGACTACAGTCCCCATGTTTACCAGCATGCCTTCACAAGGTCATGGGGAAGTATACTCCAGTTCTCCCACACCCTCATGCCTCATATATCTCTTCAAAACCCCAGCTGGTATCAAGACAGGGTGGCCAACTTCCTTGTTAACTGCTCTGCTCGCATCCCTGTACAGCATCAAGATGCTCGCCAGCTCCCTGTCCCCACCAGACCCATCAGGGACTACATACACAGTCATAACCAGACCCAGTACTTGCTCCACCACACAGCCCGGAGCAAAGCACGACCAGTGTGGACCACCATGGTGATTGTACTTACCCTCCTCCCCTAGATCCCCCTTCCCCTCCCAGTAGCAGTGTCCTCCAAAGCATCCCTTCCTCAGGTATCGCCAGCTGAATAGTGACAACAGGGCTGCCAAGCAACACAAATCCTCCAAGCAACCAAGCATGGCAGTTCACAGCAACTCTTTGCAGATCAGCTCGAAAGGAGGGCCTGCCACCATTTTGTCTCTCAGCAGCTCTTTCATCCAGCCATAGCTAGGATCTACTCGGGCCCATTCTCTTCTCTTCCCTCATTGCTTCTTTCCAATGCACGTTGCCTCGTGTCCTGACTGAAGGACTTGGGGAACGGCCCCAAATTAAACACCAGGCTTGTTAGGGCATGCCTATACTGCTCCATGATGTAGTACCCTGACATTAAAAAAAAATCCTATTTATGACATATAATGATGCTATTGTGGCATTACCCCGCCATTAATCAGCCCAGATGCAGCAGCTTGCTGATAAAAATTCTGGGTTTGGTCTGTCCAGACCTAGCTTATGTGTATCCACCTCCACTAGCTGTACAGACATCTCCTTGTACAAATTCATTTTAACCAAAGCAGACTGAAAGGGTGCAGATTAAGTAAATCAATTCTTCCACATAAAGGGGCTGCATAGACTTAATTAAATTGATAACTGGGCCAACCTGGATTAAACTAG
The DNA here is from genome assembly GCF_929443795.1 of Astur gentilis. Taxonomy (NCBI): domain Eukaryota; kingdom Metazoa; phylum Chordata; class Aves; order Accipitriformes; family Accipitridae; genus Astur; species Astur gentilis. Next base: position 16,951,198 of record NC_064913.1, read on the forward strand.
TGCAAATTTGGGTATAGACAAGGCTTTTTTTTTTTTCCTTGTTAAAATCATTAACTAATCCAAGTTTTGATTGGCATTAACTGCATGGTAATGAATGTGAATCCTCAGTCCAGTCTTCTAGTCTGTGTCTCCATCTGGCCTCAAGTACAACACATGGAAGAGCTGGGCACACTCCTGATCCTGATCCTGCCCTCAGAATTCATATTTAGTGGGTTCTTACCTGAACCCTAAAGGAACCAGTAAAATTGCTGAGTTTTCAAAAGAATAAATTTATAGAATCATCTATACCACCATACCTCCTGGAGGAATTTGAGCAAGGCTCACTCTTACAGAGAAGCTAGAATTTCTGGAGAATTTCTGAAGAAGCGGCAGTTAACCAGATCATTCTGTTCCAGCATCTCATCTATGGGCCCTGTATAGGGATGATGGTATTATCCTATTTTTCCTTCCCAGCTAGTTAATAGGAAATCCCCTTTCAAAGGCAATTTCCATTTTAAATCACCCACATTAAGAGAGACATGTTTAATACCAATAAATCCGCTTTCTTAAAAGAGACAGAGAAGCCAGGCTCATCAGCTGACTAAATCCTCTCCCCCCACCCCCATTCCTGCCTTGCAATCTGTAGATCTTGTAGAAGGGTGATCTAAGACAGCTGTAGTTAGCTAGCTACACTTTGAGCACTAAGCTGCTCCTCGCTTTGCATTCAGTCCATGCCAAATCAAGGTCACAGGGATGAGGAGCTAAAAGACTTTTCTCACCGTGAGGGAGCAGGACTCTCAGCCAGAGATGCTCAGAGGCTGGGTTTCCACACACGTCCCATGGGAGCCTCTCCCTACACCAGTCTCCCACTACAAGTCAGTGTGGGGTGAGTGCTATCTAAAGGCTCTGCAGGTGAAATTGCTTTCTCCCCTCAAAACTTGTAGCATGCCTCAGAGAACCACCCACCAACTCCCAGAGGGACCCCTGTTCCCAAAACACATGCCCTGAACACTTCTTCTCTGCTGTGGGGACCCTACTCCATCCTCACCATCACCACTTCCCCCATCCAGAGGGTTTTCTAGCCTCATCGCTCTTGCACACAGTTTTACTGCACCTTTGGCAGAGAAGCGGGTGGCAGCCTTTCCAAGATTCTTGTGTGCCTAAAGCAGCAGCCAGCAGTGTGGGCAATGCTAAGGCAAAGCTCCACCAGAAGCCAGAGGAGGGTGACCTCAAAGGACCCCCCAAGGTCAAGACTGCACCAGCACCAAGGTGGTGGCACAGGTATCTCGCTTGTCTGACAGGAAGAGACACAGCTGACTAAGGGAGGAGGATGGGCAGCTCTGAAACCTGAATAAACTCCCTCCTGCTTCCCACGGCTGTGACAAGAATGAGGAGCAAAAACTACAAAGCAAGATAAGGCTTACAGGGAGGGGGGAAACCCAAGGTACAGCAGAAAACCTTGGCCTGGCTGCCCTTAGTGCTGCCAAGAACAGACCCAAAGTCACCCATGGGATATTCCCCTGCCTCATCACGCAGCTCCAGTAGCCAGATCTTCTGTTGACAAGTACAATGCTGTGTTGCTGCAATGGTCTCTCCTGGGAGAGAGCAGCCAGCTCCCTTCCTTGAGCTGAGGTCGTGACACCGTAGTAGGAATCCTGAAAATTACACTGAAGTCTCCTATCTGAAGCACGTGTTGGAGATTGAACTGGAAAAACATATGATGAATTATACTCTAAGAGTGAACACCTTCTTTGGCGAAACAATTCTTGTTTGTTCGACAGCAAATTGGTCCATTTGCTCTGGACACATCCCCGTTTCCCCACCGAGTACGCAGGCTCCAGCTCTGCAAGCACCCCTATAGGTAAGTATAGTTATGCGTGTGCACGCCAGAGACAGCGTGGCCCTCCGCAGGTACCTACCGGTGTACCTGTATAAGGTAGGGCCCTGAGCCCAGCAACCTAGGAGGTCCCTTCAGTGGTGTCCCAGCCCTGCAGCAGGATCCTTACAACCAGATCCTTCACTTCCAGGAGTACTGGTCGACAAAGCCTGTTGACAGAGGAACATTTCTTTAAGGAACATAAAGGTAACAACACAGGAGTCTTATTTAGTGCTTTATTGTTTAAAGAACCTTGGCCTCATTTTGCTCCATGAGTCTATGGCTGACTGGGCACCACTCAGCAGCAAGGACAGCTCTTCCACTGTGGGAAACTGCCCTGCCTTTACTTGAGCAGGAAGCCATCCTCCTCCTCCCTCGCAGCACTCTTTCCAGTCTAGATAGCATGGATAATTATATCTGTTTCCATGCTCTGCTTAACCAAAGTGGTATTTCTTTAACAACTCCATAAACACAGACAAGAGCACTTTGCTTTCAATCTTGTACTTATTTTCCACCTGATACTAAGATCCATTTCTTGACCTAAGAGTGAATAAACCTTAAAAAAATATTTAGTCCTGTCATCAATGGGGAGAAAGAGGAAGGAGGAAAAACAAGAGCTGGGGGAGCTTCGTGGCTTATTGCTCTGCAAATTGTCATAATAGGTATAGCAGTTAGGTTACATTACAACACAAGACCCATGATATGTAGACCAAGGTAAAGAATAAAAAGATTAATATAAAACTTATACAACAATTCATTCTAAATACTGCTGCTAGGAAAAAACAAACTAAGGGAAATAACAGGGGGAGGGAGAGCACAATCCTAGTTTTCTGTTATTCTGAGATCATTTTAACCTGTTCAGTGGACAAAACACCTTGCTTGACCAAAGTCTTTTTGCTTTAAAAAAGATGAATTAGTATCCTAAGTAACTTCTGTCATGCCCTAGGGTGGAGTTAGGTGCATGCTAGAATGTTCCTATCTGTCTGTATCTGCACTGAACTGTTAAGCAGATGCTCACTGAGGAGAAAATAGACTGCAATAAACTGGCACTGACACAGATCTGAATCGCTAGAACTGCCATAGAGATAAAATTCATTTAAGAAATGTGGTTTCCATTTCCATTTTCTTTTAATAAAAAGCTATCAAAACATTAAAAATATCTACTCTTTCAAACAGCATGCTATACATACGAGAAGGAACACAGACTTCATTTTATTGATGTAAAACGTGAATACATCACAATACTGGAGCAGAGGGAAGAGCCAAATTAAAGTCCCTTTTCATAGCAAGGAACAAATCTTGTCCTCATCTACACAGCTGACCAACACTCAAGGTCTTGTCCATTTTAGAAGCCGTAGTCAATGTATGGGACCCCCCATGGACCCCAATAGGAGAACTACACATGGGAAAGAAGAGAGCATACAGCGCAACATACCTAAGTGAAGATCTCTACACTCTGCTGATAGCGAACTGCCCTTCCCTCCCTCAGTGAATCTGCTCTGTGGTCTCACTCGCAGCACTCTATCCCAGCCACTATGCAATGGAGCCAATATACTCTAGCACTGCTCTTCCCAGAGTGGGGCAAGACTCCAAAGCAGTCTATTCTTTGGTCCCGGTGCAAATCCCTCCAAGTTCTGCCCAGGCTGCTTCAACAGCACGTAATGAGCTCCTGTCCTGTGCAATGAGTAGTCATGACAAAGCCCCAAGATTACATATATAAATTAGTTTCTCCTCTCATGATCCTGAGAAGAGCAATTATTCTGCCAAATTAACCTGCCTCCAAATCAAGCCTTTTGTCCTGCACTCTAGGAAGATTTGAGAGTATGAATTTGAAGCACCCTTAGTACTTGAATGAGATCAGAAGCAGGAATGGAAAGCTATAATGGAGAGCTATATGCCCCTGCAACCTCTCCCATGACCTCTGGTAAGCTAAGCTGACAGCTCCAGAGCTGGTGGTTAATTGTTACACCAGCCCTCTAGAAATATGTAAAACCAGGACAGATCCAGCACCCTAAGTGTCTGCCATTATGTACCAAAGAGAAAAATTGCCTAATTGGTGATCAGGTCTTCCTTAAGAATGTGAATGAAGATCACCATGGATACTATAAGTAGCTGCATACTTTCAACTCTAAGGTAAAACAAGAAAAATCTGAAAAGAGTTTTAAATTCCATTTTTACTGGCTATGATCCCCCCACACTCTGCCTTGCATATTTCTTCTGGAAACATTCAGCACCACAGTGTCAAGTCACATCTCTTCATGCCCCCTTGTATTCACTGTCACAGGGTGAGTGAGATGCCTTGCATCACCCTGTTGCAGAAGAAACATGGTCCAAGGTAGAAAGTTATCCATGTTGCTGCAGAAAGTTTTCAGGTCGCTATCAGAAAAGGACAGCAATCCAAAATTAGCAAGAACATCAAGATTACCAGAAAATTAATAGGAGGCTTATAGCTACACTAAGGTTTTGGTCTCCAGGAAAAAAACTAAGCAGCCATTTCCTTATAGCTACATTTTGGTATACAAACATTCTTGCACTAGGCTTAAGGAAAGCCAAAGAGTAACAGTCCTGCTTCCAATAATGCCTTGAAAAGTACATGTGTTGAAGAAAAGGAAAGTGCAGCATTTTGGGGAGGTTCCTCTTGTCTGAGAAGACCCAAGCATCTCCCAAGACCTCTACTTTCCTTCAGGCTCTCAGGGAACAGAAGGAGCAGTCTGCTCCACAAGTAAAAGCAAGAAAAGATGGGGACTGCAGGACCAGCAGACAGCCCCATGGTACCTGAGCAAGGCCAGTACAGCAATCATCCAACAACCACAAATCTAGTCCAAGGTCAGTCCAGGAAGCCCAACCAGATTTTTTTAAAGTTAAGAGCAGACCTGCTCACCATACAACTCAGCCACAGAGCAAGGCTGAGCCTATATACCACTCCCAGGCCAAGGAACAGAGTGGGTGTGTGGGGGGGGGTCCCAGGTGAGGCTGCTCAGGGCAATTGCAGCCCATCAGGTCAGCTGGAGCTTGAGAGCAGCTCGCTTTGGGCACTAGGCAATACTTAGTGTCTCCGTTTCCTATGTATAGGCCGTGAGTCATGTTCCACGGCTGCTGCTCCTCTGAGTTTTTCACCTAGCAACAAGAGAGACGGATGGATGGGGGGGTGTTAGGAGAGACATTGATGCAAAATGAGATGAGAAAGACAGAAACTAAATTGTCAGGGAGATCAAGGGGTGGGTGCAGTGCCTGAAACTACTCAAGTTTCTAAAGGAGAAAGTTTGCAGGTAGCAGAGTCCCTTCTGCACTTTAGCCTTCCTGCGAAGCCATGACCACCTCTTGTGGGTGAGGGACACATCCAGCTCTCTCTTGAGCCATGCTGCAGGTTGATGGGCTCCTGTGCTTTGACCTGCATGTCAGAAGTTCTGCACCAGCTCAGCTGCGACCAAAAGGCTTCGCCATTTGTAGTGCATGAGCTTACCCCAAGCCTGCCTCTCACCAGCCGGCAAAAAGGGCAAGGCAGTCCTCGCCATGCCCACTGAGGTACGGCAAGTGAACGCTGCCATAGCTGATTTTCAGCTGGTTGAACTGAACCCAGGGAGGGCTGGAAGGCATGACACTAAACGCTGCCCAGGGGATAAACCTCGCCAGGGGCCAGAGTCCTGTACCCTCTCCCAGGACATCAGGGGGAACAGCCAGGCTGCCCCACCACCTCCTCCCAGAGGAGAGGATGCTCTCAGAGACTCAGGGGTCAGCACTAGGGAAGGCTGTGCCTCCTCAAGCTCTAAAAAAAGGACCTTGTTCCCACTCAGCATTTTTTTTTTTCCCATCTGGGCTAAATCCACTCTTAGAAAGAGATAAATCTATCTCCAGGGAAACGGGCTCTCTGTGCTCACAGGGACTCAGCCAGCTCCCCCTCTCCTTTTGCCATGGGGTCACTCAGCAGTGAGTCTGAGGCACACAGGCACCGTGGGGCATCGGGCTCATGGGGCCACCCCAGGCCAGGAGCACTGCGAGCATGCGATGCTCCGAGGCAACACGTGCTGGTCTCCATACTGGAGCCAGGGCCACCGTAGGACCTTCGTGAGCCTGCCCAGCCCTGGATTGCTCACACAAGAGTGATTATGGAGATTGACCGTGCTCACAAGTCTCTCATTACTGAGACTGACTCGTGTAGTCTGCTTTGAATCTTCTTTTCTGCCCAAAATAGCTTCATGTTCTCAGCACCAGTTTTCTTTGCAAACTCACTCACTGCCCTCCCTCCCACCACAGCGAGCCAGACACGTCCTGCTCACAGAAGTCCTCCCCAGCTGCACTACAGCATCCCCGTCCCTGCACACCATCCTCTCCTCAGCTGCACACTGCAAGTCCATGGGATGCTTTGGGCAATCTGGGGGGCCAAAACAGCTCAGGGGGAGAGGGAGCAACGTGACAACAGGCTGAGCTCGTTGCAGAGCCCAATGGCCCCTTTTCCAGCTTGCTCAGGCCAGTCATCACCTCCTCTCTCTGCCTGCCCAACCTCTGTGGAAGCGATTCATGTCATGGTGGAGGAAGGTTTTTACCCAGCAGTTTCTGTTTTTCCAATGTCTAGGCTCAACCCTCAAATTTGAGCCCCAAAGAAATTCCCACAGCAGCTACAGTTTGGGGTGGTTCTTTATTCCCACAAGCCAAACTCCATTTGAGAGAGCTGATCTGCATTAGCATCTGAGCTGGAAAGGAAACAAGCCTGCAAGGGTCTTTTGGGCTACAGTCCCCCACCCATGGCTGGCCATGAGACCTCTCTTATGGGTGCCAGCCCAGGCAACCCAGCCCTTCCCTGCCTTGGGGACCAATTCCCAAATCTCTCATCAACACTCTCAGGTACCTCTTCCTTGCTCAGAGACAGAGACATCCAACCCATCCTGTTGCAGGAGAGTTATACCCAGGTTTCCATGCAGCCCTGCCAGCAGGTCTGCCCTGCTGGGACCCCAGTCAAAGAAGAGCACACATCTGCAGTGGATGCGCTGCCTTCCTGCACCCCAGACTTTCGGGCATGGCAGAGTGCAGAAGCTCAGCCCTGACACGATGCCCGCACAGAGTTCGTTGCAGGATCCGTGCCTTATCTCGCCTCAGCATCTGAAAGCAGACTTTGGCTAAGTCCTACATGCTGCTATTTAAAGTAAGCCAATTTGTATTCATTCTGCTTGCTACATTCACCAGTTGTTCTGAATTGTGTTTGAAGCTGAAGGGAAGAGGAAATGTACAACAAGAAAAAATTATACACTGGTAAATTTTGTTCTAATCCCTTCTCCTCCCATTATTGCTTCCCCTTTTTTGGGTTTCTTTTTTGTTTTCTGTGTTTTATGTATTATTAGCTTTAGCATAATTTTGACTGAGAAAATATGTAGCTGATAGGATGGACTAATTACACTACCTAGAAGAATTAATTACACCATCTGTGACTGACAGTGGAGCCTGACTCGTTGCTTCCTGGTAGATGGAGCTGCAACACCAGCTGCCCCGAATCTTTCCCTGTAGAAGGCAAAAGAGGAATTACTGTAGAAAACATTGTTTAAAAGCCATTATGTCTCTTTCTGAGCAATTTAACATCATTGGGTGACCTAGCCTGACTGGCCGAGTCAGGGATGAAGCTCATCTGCCTTCCTTTCTGATCTAGAAAGGAAATATTTCCACACCTACCCTGGCCCTTTGCTGCTAGCGATCAGCTGGCTCAGTCAATCCTAGGAGCTAAAATGGACCAGGGCCCATTTACAAGGCAAGTGGCACAGTGTGGCTCATGTCCCTGTAGTTACCCTCCTCTTCGGCCCCTTCACGCCTCCTGGGACCAGTCCCTGGACAAAGCCATCCCTGGGCTTTGTCTGCGAGTTGGCACAGGCTAAATCTGTGCTGGAGGCTGCACTAACAAGATGATGGTCGGGATGATCACAGGACAGACAGAGCCATGGCCCTGCCTGGTCTACCCGCAGACATTCCCAAGATCAGTATTTGCTGTTGTTCCCCTGCTCCAGCAGAGATGGGAAGGCAGGCTGCTCTCTCAGCACTCACTGTGGATGGACAAGAAACCTTGGGGGAAGCAGGGGGTTGGAGAGACTGCATCTCTTACAGGTTCACCCATTGATTCCCACCAGCCTGCTGCTGGTATGTCGTCAGCAGTGGGCTCTGACTGCAGCTCTGAAAGGGTGGTGGCAGCTTTGGTCTCTGCAGCCAGCTGAAAATCTGTCCTGGTTTCTGTCCTGGCTTACAATGGACCTGCTGAAGATTGTCGTGGCTGAATGTGGGTGATGGAAGATCTGTTCAGATGCACAGCCTTGAATATGTGTTTTCAGCTAAGGGAGGCAGTGATGCCCACATGGGTCAGGAAATTTTAAATAGTCATGCTTTAAGGTAGCTGTTCCTGCCCTTTTTGCCTCCAGCTCTGCTGCAGTTCTTTTCCTCCCACTCGTCTTTTAAGCCCACTCAACTTACACAGGATAAGCTGTTGTAGTCATGATGTTAGAGCAAACCTCTTGACTGCATAAACACATCCCTAACCAAAATTCAGGACCCTGAGCATACAGTTGTATGTATGACCCCTTACTATTGTTTATCAGGTGCACATTATGTGGACAAAAAAAACCCCTGGACTCCCCAGCCCTTGATCCCTAGTTTTGACCAGGGATCTGGTTTCTCTCAGTGCTGAACAGCTCAGTGCAGTGATCCTTAGCCTGAGAAACGTGAATTCTCCTCCAGGTAACCAAGGAAGAGCTCAAGACATCTTCTGAGACCTGATGTTTGCCTGACTCAGTTTTTGCCCCAGGTCTTGAACAGCATCCAGCCAGTATTTTGGTTAAGCCTCTAAGAAACACACACTAGCAGGACACAGACAGATCCTGGGGAATTGCCAGGTGCTCACAGGAGAGGCAAGCTTTATATTGGACCTGATATTGGGAAAGGTCCAGGATGGTGATAAGGGACTGTCAATGCACAAAGACGCTCTGGCCTCATCCTGTAGGCAGGGTGCCAAGAACAGCCCATAACTCTCTAAAGGGCTTTTTTTACATCATGAAATTCCTTGGTGGGGGCTGAAGTACCAAAGTACTGGTCCTGCACTGCCAGAGCAAGGACTCATGTCTGGCTCATAGCAAGTATTTGCATAGATGCATTTTACATGGGAGAAACTTCCTGAAATTCTCCCCTTCTGGAAAGGAGAGGAGCTACAGACAGCAACAAAAATTGATGATTTTTCTTTCCTCCTCCCCAGGTAATCCTTGTGCCTCTCATTCTCATTGAAAGGAACTCTCCACCTCCAACTTGGGAATTGCTTTTCCCTGCAGCCTATAACCGCTCCCAGCTCCAAGGACATGCCAGCAGTTTCTCTTGGAAGGACCATTTTCTGCAGCTTGCTGAGTTCTGTATATGTGGGTGAAGGGTGGAAGAAGAGCAGGCTGGAGTAGAGCTGGAGAGCAGAAAGGAGATGTGGCAGTGAAGGAAGAGGAGCAATAAGCCAGAGAAGGTCTAAGGCAAGTATGTCTATATGAAGTCAAAGGACATCTGATGAAGGGGTACAGTTGCTGGGGAACAATAGGAAAAATCTGGGGAACCACAACAGTGATGCAATGAGTGAGCAAAATGAGAGAGGAAAAGAGAAGCAGATGCACGGAGAAAAGACAGAGAGATGCCAGTCTGCTGTTTGCAATACTGGAAATAGTGATGGGGTGAAGGATTTGGATCTGGTACAGGATATTCATGCACACATTTTTCAAGAAGCTGTTCCTGCATTTTCAGCTGGGTATTTCTGCGACCTTGAAATGTCACTTTATTTCTTTATACCATAGCCTGCTTACCTGTCACTTGGAGGTAGTGATAATATTTCCATCACAAGAGCATGCGTATGCTTAAAAAAAAAAAGCTTCAAAATCACAGGCGGAAGTGCAAAGTATTGTCACATTTAGTCACATTTCACACATGTATAGATGTACTCAGATGACCACATATATCAATAACTACACGTATGTAGATATAAATACATTACAAAGATATGTATCCCTTTTTTATTTATTTAGGCCAAGCTGACATTTCATGGTTGCCTAGTTACCAGAGAACAATAATGAGAATCTGTTTAGTATATATTGCGTGAAGAAGGGAAGGGAGAGGGCAGCTGGGTATCATGTCAGACACAACCACTTGTCGGGTAGATTAGCCCTTTTGGTGGGAAACATGGAGAAAGGCAAAAGAGATCAAAGCTGAAAAAAGTTCAGACGGGGAGGCAATGAGCTGGGGCATGTGGTGCATGTAGTTCTTGGTGTTCCCATGGCACCTCCACGAGCATGAATCAAAGCTCGGGTCATTAGGAGTCATGAAGTGTTCATTACTTTCGTGACATATTCCAGCTCTCAAGTTAAACAGACGTTAGGAACATCATAAGTGGTTACAAAATCTGCGTTTCTTTATCCCGGACCTCTACTCTCCTGATCCCCATCCACACCAACACTGGCACCCTTGCTTCAAAACACATGCCTTTGCTAACTGTAAGGAAAAAGGAGGTTTTGCTGGTCAGAACAAAAAGCACCACAGTAATCGAAAGCAATAAAAAAGCACATTATGCCCTTCCAACTGCATTCACTCTCTCTAATATTTGCCTCCTCTGCAGCTCCCAACCATTTCAAAATTTGCTTGGCCTGATTTTGTAAACTCATGGAGGAGCCTTAGGGTTCAGGAACTCATCTCATTGTCTCACTTCATGCTAAAGGTAGTCTGGGTAAATTTTGTTGATGGAAAACAGCTTTTCCAGATTGACATCTTGTGTTGCCAGCTCTCACACAAGCCCAGAAAGCTTAATGAGGGAGCTTGAATTTGTCCCAGGACACCATTAGAGTGGTTTATCTTTCAACATTCCCTTGTGAATAGAGCTTCTGGAGTTCAACCTTCCCTGACGACGCTTCTAACAGCAGACAAGGAGATTAAGATAAAATTAAAGATATAGTGTATTTGCTACAATTCATATATTAAAAATAGAATTGCTAAGCTTAGAGACAGGCATAAAGCAATTAAAGAAAACCAGACTTGTGCTATAGTTAAGCTGCCAGAAGTTCACTCTCTGCTTCATCCAGTTAAAAAGATGCTAAAATATAGTCCTTGTATCAGGGATCCCAACTTCAGGCAAGACCCTTGTCCTGGGTATTGCTCAGACACATAACCAGATATGTTACTTATCGTAAATACGTAGTCCCCTCACAGGGTTCCACTGAGAGTTAAGCTTTCTTCCCATTCTCCCCAATCTCCAAGAACTCCCTATGACTCATAACATTAATATTTAATCAAGATATGTTAACATTTCTTCCAAATGATTATTGACTGTCCTAACTTTAGAGATGCTGCTGTTGTCCCTTGATCATATCTAGGAACAACTCCTGACAAGATGGTGAAAAAACCTCTCTGCTGATGAAGTTAAACACCAATGTTTAACTTGACTCCAAACAAGCTGTTTGTATGTTCTCAAAGAAATATTGCTAAGGCTGTCAGAGCATATGTCTGGTACTGGACCCAAAGGACCACACAGCCCAGTGCTCTGATTGCAACAGGAAACAGCAAAGGCTTAGGCAAAGACAGCGCAAATATACAGTGATCATTCTCCCACTGTATTCTCCCAGCAGCCAGATATCTGCAGCTGAGAGTTTCCTGAGCCAAAGATCACATCTGCGACAATGTGTTTAGTGGATCTTAATGGCCTTTTTTTTTTTCCATAAATGTGTCAAAATGCTTTTAGAATTATTTATAATTTTGCCCTCCACACCATCCGGTGAATTCCATGGTTTAAGCACGCACCAGATGAAAAAAGTGTCTCTTTTTGGTTTTGACTGATAAATTTACTGGGGATTCCTACTTTTCATATTAAGAGAAAATAGTCATTTCCTACCCATCTCTGTGCTCCTCCTAGACTTCCGTCATGTCCTACTCAGACATCTCTCTTCCAATGAGCCAGAACACTGCTCAGAAGTGTAGAAAACTATATAGATGTATTATGATGTAGATAAACATTATACAAATATATTAATGAGAATAGCATGTGCAGGCCATTATCATCTCTTGATGAAGACTGGACAGGATAGCAAACAACGAACCTTGGGGAGAACAGTGTGCTTGGGACAAACCTTGCCTGCCCCACTATTGAAGGATGTTGTTACATCAGAGCAGTAAAATCAAACATTTATTCATAATTCAAACTAGTTTCAGCTCAGCTACACTGATCCCAGAACCACCTGCGCTGCCACAGAGATCAGATGTCTGCTATATTTCTATCAAGCCCATTACAAAGCCTGTTCCATGTGAGGGTGAAACCCATTCAGCAAAAGTGTCTCTGACTGCCTGAAATCTGATCTAAATTACAGCTCCAGCAAATTTTAGATCAAGCTTAACTGAGCAGATTTTTAAACTACCTTGAATTTTGGAGGCATCTTCTCCAAGTCTGAGGTGGCTTTTTTCAGTACCGGTGTACCCAGATAAGTACAAAATATTGCTTTTTAATCCCCTCTGCAGGACCTAAGTCCTCTTACTGCCTCACTAACCTACCTTCTGGGCTGTACCATAAACCATGCTGGGAGCAAAGTGTAAGACATAGAGGAGCTAAAGAAACTACAAAAGAAAGACAAAGACCTGAAGATGTCCACTTGCAAATTATAACTCAGCTTTACTCTGCAGCCTATACCCTCAAATGTGGCACTTCTTAGAGCCAGTTGCTTGTGAGAGATATTGAAGTGACCGTTGATTATTTCACTGCCTACCTACTTAGCAAGACTTACTTACTTCATGTTCATCATACAATCTGAAATCATCCAATAATAACTATTCTAAAAAAGTCAACCACGTTTTCATATTTAATGTACATACTGTAGCTAAATAAAACCACTTTCGAGGGGTAAATAATTGCAGAGGAAGAGAAAAATTCAAGAGTGTAGGCTATGAAGATGCACTTTCAGCTGAAATGTTTTAAAAAGCAGTTCGTTGAGGCAGAAAACCAGGAAAACTGTTCTTATATGGCTAAATCAACACTAGAGGCGGGTTTCACACTAACTGTGGTAGATAAGTAGAAGAAAGCAAGGTGATACACATGAAGGGAGAGGTGGGAAGCAGGTTATGCTCTAGGAGATATAATAAACAAGAGCATGGAACCTGAATCAGAAAGTTGCTTCACCCTGGGTCTAGGGGCAAGTTCCTTAATCTCCTCTGTCAGACAGCTCTTCCATTTGTAGCGAGGGGGTCGGATCTTACAAATGGGATATTGTAAGGATTAATAGTGCGAAGAGGTTTAGAAATGTAAGTCCAGTACAGCCAGCCACAAGGAGTGAAAAAAAACCAGGAGCTGGACTCCAGAAAAGTAATTACAAGATCTTTGTATTTTTTCCTCTGGAAATGTCACCGGTTTTGAACTGTCTTTGGAGCATCCTATTCCCATCTCCAAAGCATGTAACATTCACAGAGTCACCAGCGATCCCAAAAGCAGATGGTGACTTTGGATCATCTCTGCAGTGACTGGCCACTCAGTGACGCAGAAAATCCAGCTCCTCTCACAAGAGTCGGTGATTCCCTCCACCCCACACATCTCCTTATCTGCAAGACCAACAGTGCATTATTCACTTCTCAGCCCCACCTCTCCTGTCATTGTCCCAGCTCATACTTCCCACTTCTCCCCCTTACTCCTTGGCACACCTCTGTGTGATTCTTCTTTGCTCTCGTACCCCTACCACAACGTACCATGTGGATTGCGGTGAAACAAGGTGAAATAGGATGGGGTGCGACAACACAATCACAGCAGCATTCAAGCCTTCCTGCTTCTCTCTTGCCCAGGGGAGAAAAAAGTTTGGAATCTCATGTATTGCCTCTTCCAAGCCTGGTAGTACAGTGCTAAAAGTGAGTGGAAAAAAAAAAGTCAACCCATTTTCCCCAAAGGTGACAAGGGAGAAGCACTGTGCAGAACATCTGCTCCCTCCATTGTCCGCTGACAGGGCGTCCGCTGTCCTTTTTCCCAGGTTACGACAGTTTTCTAGTCTTTTTTCAGAATCTGCAAAAAACAGTAGCCACTTGCTCTGTGAAACAAGGGTCATGGTTGAGAGCCGTGACCTGGCCAGAGGTGTAAGGCAGCACAGGCCCAGACCACAGAGAAATAGCATGAGGTGATGAGGGGGCATTTTCCCAACAGACTGGCCAGGTGTGCAGGCTAGGCGAGGCCAGGAAAGGGTGTGTAATAAGGAAACAGTGCAAAAATCAGCTCCTGAATCACACGGGAATTGCTCCATTGTAGAGAAGGGGAGAGCAAACCTGGAGAAAGGTGTTGCAATGGACAAAGAGGATCTGAAGTAAGAATAAGGGCTTTTCTGCAGGTAGAATTGAGACAATTGGCGTGCACAGGTCACACACATTACCCTACCTGTAATGACACCACCTCCGGGTTCGTCCCCACTGAAACAGCCTGGCCTAGATTTGGCCAGCAGTGGGACGAGCAGCACGAGGAGCCGAAGCAGGAGCTGTGTTGGTGGCTCTGCAGACAGCGCTCTGCCACCAGAGACAGCTCTGGATGAGCACCTCCCTGAAAGACTGTAGCTGAAGATGCTGTCTGCCAGATGGCCCTGAATTCTTCCCAAGCTTTGGAGTTTGTCGTGATTTCCTCCTTTTTTAGGGCTATGATGTCCTGCCTCATGCAAAATGAGGCTTCCTCTGCTCTAAGCAGTAGTGAGGCAGGCGGCTGGGAGAGCTCTCAGCATGGGAGAACTGCCGTTTCTCTCCAGCACTCGCAGGTAGCAGTAACACCGCTCACATGAAAGGCAGCTACCCCACGCTGTTGTTTCCAGCGGGGATGAAGCATGTCTCCCCGGATAGTAAGAAATTTGCCCTGTGGAGAGTAGGAAAATGTTTAATTCGGGAAAAGAGACTAGAAAGCACGGAGGAGTGGTTTGCAAAGCCAAAGCGGACTAGGACCATGTCTGATCTCAGGCGAGGGGGCCATCACCGAAGCGACGTGATGTGCAGGGGACCAGAAGTGGTGAAAAGGAAGAAGGAAGAGGAGGAGATCAAGTGGGAAAAGGAGATGCTGCAGGGTAGAAAAACTGGCAGATGAGATGGGAGAATGCAAGCTGGATAAACGCTATTCTATCCCCCCCTCCTTACTGAGCAAAAGCACTTTGAAAATAAGTCATTATTATTATGAACATAAAGAAATAATCCCAGTTTTGCTCTATCATCTGTCCGTTTGGTTGAGAAATGTCAGATGCTCAGGGAGGGGAGGAGGAAAGGTTGACATCAGACAACATCCATTTGTAAAATTGTATCTGCCAGTTTCCCAGCAGCTGTGATCTCCAGTTAATATCAGGAGTGAATGTGAAAGGCTAGACAGAGGGGAGCTGGGGGTGGAGGAATTATGATTTTTCAGTTCTCCCAAGCAATACTTGGCACTAGAGCCAGCACTTGATAACAAATTGACTCAGTCACTAACTCGCATAGGCTCCCTCTTTAGTAATGGACTCCTTTCTCATTAGCAAATACAATTGACAGTAAAAATAAACACACTTGCACCCTCCCCCTCTTGTGCTGCTGACACAGCCCTGATTGACGGCTCTCACAAGTACATCAATGAAAGGAGAGGACAGTTGCTGTTATCAGCCGGCTTGAACACGGGACGGAGCTAATAATAATATCTTACATTTACACAGCATCTTTCTGTCACGATCCAAAGCACCATAGAGAACAGAGACCAGTCTAGCAAGCTCTGAATGGTTTGCAGTAAGTAAATCTGAGAAAGGGCTCTCATTCTAAACTTCTCTGTTCAGTTGCTTAAAGGAGCCATATTTTAAGTTTATTCATTTTCTGCTAGCACTGACAGTGAAGAATACCCAGAGTTAACAGCCTAGAAAAGAGAACAACAGAAAGCAGCCAGCCTTTGTTTTGTTTGCAAAGTGAACAAAGTCCCAAACAGTTCCTTTGGTTCTGAAGCACAGCTGCAGATACCTGTGCCTCGTCCTAGTGATGAGGTATTCCAGCAAGCCTCAGGAAAAAACTGCAAAGACATTAAGCCCAAGTTATCTGAGAATGATGGGGGGGGAGTGTCGTGGTTTAACCCCAGCCAGCAACTAAGCACCACGCAGCCGCTCACTCACTCCCCCCCATCCAGTGGGATGGGGGAGGAAATCAGGGGGAAAAAAGTAAAAGTCCTGGGTTGAGATAAGAACGGTTTAATAGAACAGAAAAGAAGAAACTAATAACGATAATGATAACACTAATAAAATGTCAACAGCAACAATAAAAGGATTGGAATGTACAAATGATGCGCAGGGCAATTGCTCACCACCCGCTGACTGACACCCCGCCAGTCCCCAAGCGGCGATTCCCTGCCCCCACTTCCCAGTTCCTAAACTAGATGGGACGTCCCATGGTATGGAATACCCTGTCAGCCAGTTTGGGTCAGGTGCCCTGGCTGTGTCCTGTGCCATCTTCTTGTGCCCCTCCAGCTTTCTCGCTGGCTGGGCATGAGAAGCTGAAAAATCCTTGACTATAGTCTAAACACTACTGAGCAACAACTGAAAACATCAGTGTTATCAACATTCTTCGCATACTGAACTCAAAACATAGCACCGTACCAGCTACTAGGAAGACAGTTAACTCTATCCCAGCTGAAACCAGGACAGGGAGAGAGGGAAAAAAGTATATTTGCTGCCTTTAAACAAATAATTAATTAGATCTTTTTGCACTGAAGTGCAAGTAGTTGAGATTAACACTTCGGTAAGGAATTGTGCTTATACCAGGTCATAATGAAGGAAAAATTGTCATCACTTCAGAAGCATGTCTAGGCATTAGCCACGTACACATGCAGTAACACCAGAACGTAACACACAGAACATGCCCAGCAGTCTGCAATGTCAAATACAGCTTTGTGCAGAAGCAAAGCCTCTACTTCCCATCAAAGATTATACATTACAGAAACTTCAGCAAAGAGCCATTATGCACATACTCCACAGTCTATGTCTGAAGACACTATTTTGAGCAAGAGCCGTATGTAAGTCTTCCAGCACACAGTGTTCTGCATGCATTATCCCACTTCACGTTACTCACTGCACATATCCTCCTGCCTGAACTGTCAGCTGCAATCTCGCCGAAAAGGGCAACAGAGTTGAACCCATTCCCCTAGTGTTTAATATTGTGGAGTCCATCCGCTTTTCTGGGATTCAGTTTCTCTCCTGGGTGGGAGGGTTTCTGGCAAGGCCCCATATTTTCCACAGCAGCAGAATTTCCTATGGAATACATTTTATACCAGAATATTTCTTCTTAAACTGCAGGACTGCATGCTCCAGGGAATCTAATTTAAGGTTGTAAAGAAACCTTAAAATACCAAACAGATGTAATCTGATGCCACGCTGTCCTCCTGAATCCGTGGCCAGCATCAAGCATCCTTTTCCATTCTCTTCTCAGGGAGGATTTATGCCTGAGCCATCTCTGTGGCTCTTCAACACTTGTGAGAAAGGCATAAAACCTTTCCTTTTCTTTACTGGCATCTAATCCTAGTTAAAACAAAAGCATTAGCTCTATCAGGTTCATCTTAATGGAGAAATCAGCAAAATTAACTGGGGGTTCCTTAGCCCCAGTATGGACAGTGGCTGATTTACCAAACCCCCAAGTTACCATCGCTTCTGTCATTGCCTTCCCTGTCAGCTGGTTCAGCAGTGAACTGCAACCAGTGCAAAAACCTCATTCCATGTTGAAAACAGAGATGCTATGCAAAACAAATTCAATGTAACCTCAATATTGTTAATGAAAAGGACACAGTATTAACCAGAACATTATCATTTTATATGTAAATACTTGATCATGTTTTAGAATTCCTCTACAAATTGCACATACTGTGGAAGGTAGGGAGATTTCCAGCAGCATTAAATCAATTCAAAAACACGGGTTTTGTTTCTAGCAGCTGGATGGCAAGGCCATCTCAGACCTGGTTCCTGCAAAGAATCCAGCCTGGCCAGTTAGTCCCCAGTCAATTCTTCTCTCTTCTGCTTACCCAGCACACCCCATCTACTGGCATATGTTCTTCACCAATGCTTCTAGACAGGCGCTTGTGGACATCAGCTTGTGGACTTGAAGAAAAGGGCATCAAACTCAGATCAGCTAGACTGGCAGTAGTGAGTAGTGTTAGGGGCTGGAGGCTGCCAAAGTCGCAGTCCCGTAGAGGCTGGAGATAGGATTTTCTGTATGGATGAAGGTCCTAGAAGAAGTAGAGAAAAAGTGAAAAGGTTTCTTTAGGAAGGAGGGAGAAGAAGAAGGAGACACAAGCCAATCCCCACTTTTCAGTTCAAACCATCAAGAACACATCTATTCCTCCTGAATGCTCTGAGGCTGAGATGGAAAGCCGTCATTTTTTCTTCCCAGTCTAACTGTGGTACCATGTTTTGCACAAAAACCCATCTGTTGTTGATGTTCAGTGTGCTCGACAGTTCTCTGTTCCCCTCCACCACAAGCTGTTGCTGTAGGGTTCAGTTCTTCTCATCCCAAATCTCATTTGCTTTCTGCAGCCAACAAGCTGCAACTCTGAATGACTCCTAAAGAGAACAGAAGACATGCAGCTTCTGATCTTGCTGATGGAAGTATTTGCTTTGTAACCTTTACCTTTTTCTGCTAGCATACAGGAATTCCTCTGTGTGCAAAGACCCCTTTATTTTTGTACCCACCTGCCCCAGATTTTTGCTCCTCCAACCTCCTGCATTGCATTCAGCACATCCTGCCTCCTGGGCCAGACCCTTCTGATAACATCAGGTGAACAGAATAGGAACAGCTCTATAATAGCAAATTACGTTTGTTTTAAATCTATATTTGTCATGCCAGTGTGCAACACAGAAGATTTAATTAGCCAGTGAAGCTCGCCTTTGGTATGTTTTCCTGAATACAGTAAGAGTTTTGATGCATGACTTCAGGCTACTACAATAAACAAAGAAAACACACCATGAAATTAAGAAACATAATAATATACAAGAGAAGACGCTTGGCTGCTGTTACACATTTCACTGAGAAGTGGGCCACCACCAAACCTGGATCAAGCTGCCTAAATCTGGGGACATATTTTAACTCAGATCCAAATTTTGCACTACAGTCTGAGTTAAATGCTGGAAAGAAGTTAATCACACATGAGATGACTGCACAGGACCCTGTGCAGAAATCAGGAGAAAGAAGAAAGCATGGGTGACTAAACAAATGGCCCTGATATGACACATTAACAAAACCCCAAGGTTGTTTTGCATTACTTTGATGGCAAGGGCTGCAAAAAGACTGCTGTGCCAACCAGGACAACGCCAGAACACACCATGACCCTGTCTGTACTTCTACCGTGCTCCCCACTATGGGTCTGTACAGCTCTGAAGTGGACCCACCCAGCTGCACAAGTGCTCACACAGCTCTTTGGAGCAGAGGTATGTCCTGCTGCTGTCAGTGGTGTAGTACGGATGAGTGATATTAAGACTCAGCAGCAAGAGTTGAAGCTGGACTTTCCCTTGACCTCTTCTAAGCAGCAGCAAAATGGCATCCTTTGGATAGCCAGACCAATTATCAGTGAAGGTGGTCTTCAGGTCTGCCCAGGTATACCTTTGATCCAGTCGTAACTCTGTCACACATGTCTTGCCTGACCTCTTCTGATGACCAGAAGTTAAATGATACATTTGACTTTGCAAGTACTTTATAAGGATTCATTATTTAACATTTACACTTCCCTACACACACGGCTGTCTGATGCCATTTATAATCTTTCAGACCTGCGTTCACGTTAAGAGGAGAAATCAAACACACAAAAAAACCAGTTTCAGGCCACCAAGAGGAAAACTATCCAGCCCAAATTCCTAGCAACTGCTTTCAATCTTATCTACCATGATTTCTAGCTGGTGGATTTTCTCCCCCAGGTTTCAGAAACGCTGGTAACCTGCAACCTGAAGGAGAAGCACTACATCAGCAAGCTTTACCAGGTATGGTTCTGCTGGCAAATTCCTTACAGCTTTACTGTGCTTGCAGCACCCATTAACGCATGTCTGCCTTTGCTGCTACTATTTCCACATAGCACAGCATGAGAAAGAAAATAGAACCTACAAGCAGACACCTGGGGTTTGCATCCAGGTGCGAGCAGCTGGGGCTTTTTCCTGTGACTCGGGTTACGAGGAAGCAACGCTTGGAGCACATGGATGGGGAGCAGTGTGGGAAGGTCTTACCAAAACTGGCTCTGTCACTCCAAGGCTGAAGAGAAGATTTCATTCTCTAAGAGCTGCCAATCTAATACTTTTTTGCTAGTGATAATATTTTCTAAGTTTAAAAATAAACTTAGTGAAGTATGTGCTACCTAACAATGTATGTCTCTTCAGTCTCGGGGAGAAAAAAAAAAAAAAAGAAAAAAGAGACTGAATGTCAAGCACTGCAAACCAGCATCAGGTATAACCAAATTATAGCTTAATATGTTTCAGGTATCTTTCAAGGAAATAGGTTTTCCCCACTGAGAAATGTATATGAAGTGAAATTAAAGCAACTTTAGCCCCATGTGAGCCAAAAGTAGGTTGGATATCTATTTTAAATAATCACCCAAATGTTAATTTTTCATGACGGAAGGAAGACCTGAGAGAAGAGGAACGTTCTCTTCTGCTAACCCTTATGTTCACCTCCAAACTACTGTCTTGGCTGCTGTAGCCTGGGGTGTAATACAGCACATGCTTAAATACGTAAAACCCTGCTTTCGTTGCTATTTGCCCTCTTTTTTCATCCGCTGTTCGCAGGGCACCAGTGGCCTGGAGAGCCCTCCTTGAATATTTGGGGCACTGTCCAAGTGCCATCTTGCATGAGAGCAAAAGGAGATGCCATGGCGAGGGGAAGACTCCCAGCGTACGTCCAAGCATCGATGCCCAAACCCTTCTTCCACCCGACGTCCATCCTCCCCCTCCCCTTCCTCGCTCGGCAGGCAGATCCCACGGGAGCACTGGCATCCCGGGTGGCCGTGGGGCTGGGAGCTGGGTCCCGGCTGCGTGTGGGGCTCCTCCGGCTCCCTCTCCCCCCCCCCTCGCCCCTCCACGCACAAGAGGGAAAAAAAATCCGCAGGGAAAGGAGGAAGGCAAGTGCTGCTAAGTGGCTCATTGGTTTCTATGGTAACTGGCTCCGCTCTACTCCAGCTGCTTACCCCACAGTCCCTCTGTCACCCTATTTTTAGCTGAAAAACCAAAGAAAGAGGGAAAGTGGTGGGGGTTTGGGGAGGAGAGAGTTGGGAGACCTTCTTGGGTTTTGCAGAGAGGAGGTTAATATGGATGCAGCCTTGTCTTGCTTTTAATCACAAGTTGAATCCTCGCCGTGGAGGCTTCCTGTGGGATTCCTCGGACTTGATGCACAGTCAGGTCCCGTATTTGCCAAGACCATGAAGCAGCGAGCAAGCAAGGCAGCCCGGCCATCCCCCCGTGAGTGTGTGAAGCAGCTGGGCTGTGAATTTGACCTTGCCATTGAAACGGGAAAGAACAAGAAGGCTTTTCCATACTTGGGGGGAAAAAAAGCTCTCCCCTCCCACAACCCAACACAATGAAGTGACGGGTGTCAGCACACCAACGGTTTTTTAACTCTTTGGTCCAAAAAGTTATTTCCCTTTTTTTAAAAAAAGTTGAGTCTGTCCATGGTCTCTCTGTCCTGCAGGGTGCAAGAAAATTCTCACAATGGATGCAACATGTTTCGCTCAAATATCTCATCAATGGAAAACCCAGAAAGAAATTTACCTGGGCTGTACCAAGGCTGTTGATGGATTTTGGTATTGGAGACTTTGGTTGTTGAGCTGCAATGTATCTGCTGGTAAATCTAAAGCAAAGATATTGTAGCCTGCAGTTCTAGTATGCATAGGAGTGTGTGTTCACAAAAGCACAGGTCCCTTATTTTCTTCTGACTGACTACCTGCCTTTCTGAAAGGGATGTACCCAAACACTGTGAGATACAGTTATTTTGACAGATCTTTCTAGCTTCATTCCCCTCCTTCTCCCTAGAAATTCTAGAAGTTTTATAATGAAATGTTGCAATTATTCTCAAAATACTAATCCTTAAACTCCAAACCAAGGCAGATTGATGCCATAAACATCCATATTCACTTTCTCCATTTCAACTGCCATGACATTTGATGCTTGCCTCCAAACTGTTCCTGCTAACAGGGTTGTGGAAGTCTACCTTTGTACCACTCATTTTCATTTGCTGCCATGAGAAGGGATATTGATCTGTGTATCTCTGCTCACGCAGCAAGGCTTCTCATCTTGGGGTTGTGATATTGTTGGACTAAGAGGACAAGGAAAAGATCAATGATTTCTAACAATGATCACTTTTAAGAGGAAGTGCATTGGTAAAATGACTTACTAGTCCAAGTATCACATTTGCAGTCTCTGCAATCAGTTCTATGTCCTGGTAGGCATTAACACTCTTGCTGTAGATAAAAGCAGTATATTGGGAGGGAATCGTCCACTTTAAAAATGTTATTGGCTACGGCATGTGACGGTATAGATTGCACAGGGCTTAAGAGAAACCACAAAAATGAAGCAGGATGCAGCCAACAGTCTAGCAGTGTCCACACCAAAGAGTATAAGAAGTGTCAGGGCACTGGGAGGGCTGGGTGCTCCCCAGGGACATCCCACCAGCCAGGGAGCAGGGCAACTTTGGGGCACCGGGAGCAGCCCCAGCCCTGGGCATCGGACACCCCTGTGGAGCAGCGGAGCCCGTGGCCAGTCAGGTCAGGGCTGTGGGGAGCTGGAGAGCAGCCCTGCTGCAGCATCACTGGGGCAGGGACTGATGGCCCTGGGGGGCTGAAATGGGCTCCAGGGACCTGGGCAGGGTGGAAGGAGCCCCAGGAGATGGTGGACAGGGACAGTGAGGGCTGGCAGTACCCATGGAGCCCTGAAAAGAAGTTGTAGAAGGAGGCTCAAGAAACATTTTAATTCCTAGGAATTTGGAAACTGGCTCACTCTGTAGAGCCAATGGGATTTTTTTACTTTAGTTTGTGGCCTCCAGAACACCCAGTGACAACATGCCTCGTGGTTTAATTACCACTGTGTGAAGTACTCAACTACTGCATTTGCCATTTTTTCCCTCAATAGCCCTTTGTTAGTTTGTGGACAGACACAAAGAAAAGGTGTTCCCGACAGACCTCTTCTGATACATGCTACTTTGGACACTTTGATCAAGTCCCTTCTGACTAAATTTCATTTCTTGAAGGCACTACCAAGCTCACCCTCCCAGGGAACTTTGCAAAACCCGTTATCAAAATCTTCCCTGGCAGGAAACAACACACTCGCCTTATAACCCTCCCGCATCCTGCATCTCTGCAGTTTGGGGGACTATCAGGATGAAAACCCACACAAGAAAGCAGAGAGAGGACTAAGAACTACAGATCTTCCTCCGACAGCCCTGGAAGATGAGAGACCCCTGAGAAATGGACAGGGACAGTAGGAGAGGTACAGTATACCCAAGCACACAGTCAGGTGTGCTCTGCAAGGAAACTTACTGCAGGAGGCCTCTGGCCAGCCCAGAAGAGATGCAGGGGAGAAGAGATCCTTTGCAGTGAGGGGCACCAAAGACAGAAGCAAAGGTGACCTGAAGGAAAGCAGCAAGGCACGCCTGCAAGGCAGGGAGAAAGAGAGACAGAGAGAAAATACATGCCAGTAAGCAGACGTGCACAGCCACGATGGGCGGCAGCTTGGGCTGGGTGCTAATGGATAACCTTGTGCCCTGAGCAGTAAATAAAAGGGTGAGTGACTCCTTTTAAAAGGGAAGTCAAGGATGGAAGAGAAAATAATCAATGTGCATCCTCACTTGGCTCTGCAGGTTAGGTAGAGAGGTGGAAGTTCTGTGACTACCAAAGTGACTTTACTGAGGAACTGCGTCCCATTTGCAAAATTGGAGGCTATGATCCTAACCTTCCGTGTAGAGCATTTTCACAGCTACAGATGGAAATCACCAGATCTAGGTGGTGATTCTGATCATTATTTATTCTGCTTTCTGACAAGAGGAGTGTACGAGCACTTCCAGATGAAATATGCGTGCACATTTAATATTAATTTATGGCAAGTAGTCATGTGCAGCCTTGGCATTTGTTTTCCATGTATACTAGCAACAGAAAACTTGAGCCTTTGAATGTTTATGAGAAATGAGCACACATGCAAACAAAGCTGACAGAAGATGATCGTCTTTAAAACCTGACTATTTTCACTTCTTTTGCATTTCTCATTTGTCCTTATTCAGCACATTTTAACCTGCAAACATTACCCTCAAAAGGTCATAGGAAACTCAGATTGTAAAATAAACCTGAGGCACTGCAAAGATGGTACTTGGTAACACATACAGACTGAGACTGATAGAGATACACAGAGAGAAATCTTAAAGAGGTCTGACCATAGTGTAAACTCTGATAAAAGAATCCTCCACTCATCAATGGGGACCTCAGCTCTATCTCCACCATAAACTAGAAGACCAAGTTAAAAAAAGAAAGCCATAACAATTCTCAAATGTGAACAAGCCCCATGGAAGAGCCTCTTGTATCTGTACCTCCAGACAGTCCATGGCAGCAAGGTGATACAAAACTCCTCAGTCTGGGTGATACCGCTTAAAACTCAGAACTGACTTCTTCACTGAAGTACCAGGGCTGTCAACAAAACACGTGTAGAGCAGCTACAAGGCATCAAAGTCTATTTGTTCTGCAGAGCTCTTGGATAAATCTGTCTTGATAGTGGTCCTCAGGATGACTGGGCTACAAAGCTGGTGGGTACCAGTGACCACACCAACACCTGCTGTCTCTCTAATGATCTCAAATCCCTCAGCCTCAGGGGGAAGCAAGATAAATCTAAAACACAGTCCGGGAGAAGGAGACTCTCTCCCGGAGAGAGAAATAAGCTCTTTGGAGTGTTCCATCCAGCAGTTCTCGTTCATGGGAGGTACTCAAGGAAAGAAAGGAGAAAGTCAAATGAACACCTTTTGTTCTTCCTTTGTAAGGACTGCTATGCTACTGTGCATTAAAGAGATGTTGCTTTGTTAAGAATAACTCCATGACCATCAGATCTCTTTTAGCGATGACATGTATGGACGGTCATCACCTGCTGTGTTAGACCTTGTCTGAGCTTGATCCCCTTAATATCAAGCAAGAGTGACTTGTAGAATCTAGTCTGGGTATTATGCCATTTGTGTGCTCTGGGTTCTGGGCACAGAAACATAGAGGAGCTGAATCTCAAGGCTGTTTGTTTCCTCATCAGTTTTTTTAATGAAGCAGAATAATTCCATTACTCTATACAGAGGGGACAGGCAGTCGATCTTGTCCTTTTGAGGTCTGTTTGCTCGTTCATAATTTGCAGTGGTGATCTTGAAAAAGCTGGTATAGTCTACAACCAGGCACTCCTTGGAAAGGAGATACATCACTGAGAATGACTTGCTTAGGCAGGCCACTCTCCCCAACACCCAGTGCAAAAGGCCTGTAAGCTAATTTCCACTCTATCTGGTGTCCTAAGCCTGTGTCAGTTTGATGTTTGTAGTAAAGGAGTTCATTCAGTTTGTTCACATCCTTAAAATTCCAGCTACACCTTGGTATCCAGTGACCCTGGTTGCCTTGGCTGCAAAGAGATGGCAGGGGCATTTCAGGATCTTGTGCCAGCAAAAGAAGCAGCAGTAGAATGAAACAGGGAGGAGAATGCTGTGTTATACAAGACATCCAGGAAAGAAATTATACAGGACACTAGCAACGTCCTGCAAGACAAGCAGACTTCTAGGTATTGTTTCAGATACTGGCAGTGTCTGGAACATCACAGGATGATGATGACGCTGTGACTGCTTTTGTGCTTCAGCATCTCCATGAGGAGACAGCTCACAAAGTACTTACACTGAAAAACGGGAAACAGCTGGCTGGGAGATAGGATTTCACAGCAGCAATGGTCCATAGGAGTGATCCAACCATCAGGCACAAGCGTGCACCGGAAGAATTTGAAACATATGTCTTATGAGCAACTGTGGCTCACCCCTCAAAATAGCCTTTCAGCTGGATCAATGAAGACTCAATTCAGAGAAGTGATGGGGTAACGTATGTCCTGCTGAGTTTGTCAGATGCTAGACTTCCTTGAGGATATTGCTGCTCCCTGATCTGTCTCTCCTGCCCCATCCTGCAGAGGCACATCTTTTGCTCCCTAAGGCCTATGTTGGTGGATCCTCAAGGACTTTTCTCTCTTGTGTACTACTTCAAGACATCTCTGCAGCAAATTACATGGCATCATTCAGCAAGAGACAAAGGCCAAACAACCATCTTGGGAGTGGGCTAGTAACATCATACTGCATGATTCCTAAAAAGGGCTCTAATAATGGGGATAATGTAAGGGACTGCTATAACAGCAATCTGACAATTTAGTGTTGCTATGCAACTTGAGTTATGAACAGACTTTTGCAGTTGCTTCTTATTTGGCCGTTGAATGCTCAGTGACAGTGTCTGACAACCTTCCCCCCTCATCACTTTACCTAAAGCAGCAAGAATTCATGTGCAGGTTTTGTGCCAAGGTGCCCTCTTCCAGCCACTAGTCTGAGCAAACTGAGATGCAGACACCTACAATGCTTTTTCCTATCTGAATGAGATTCCTGTTGTGCCACACACACAAAAACAGCTACATAGATTCACACACACACTTCTCCTTTCCTCTGATTCATTACACATCTTCCCCTTTTTCCTCCTTTCCCACCCTAAGGTCGTCATGTTGCCAAAGAAGAGCACTGTCTTTGAAAGCTTTTCCCTTGCCATGTAACAGCTCTTGTCATGCCAGTTCACACTCTTTTCTAACTTTGTACATGAGGTTCCTTCAGACCTTGCTATCTCTCTCCCATCTGTTTTCTCAGATTCATACAAAGTGGGGATAGATATGGCTACTTGCTTCATCTTGATTTATTTACCTGTCCTGATACTGCCTTGTCCTGTCTTAAAACTTTGACTGGTTTTAAAACCTTCAAGCAATGATGCCTGGAGCCCCTTCCTTGGGACCCTGACAGTCTGAGAAAACCCAGTGGTTAGGAAAGCTGACCTGCTCGTCTCCCTGGCTGAAACCTGACTACTCCTAGTGACATCACTTTGTGCCACCTTCAAAAGCTCTCCCTTGCATGCTGGTATCACCTGAATATCAAGGTCATGGCTATTCTGCATCACTATTAACCACTACTTGTTCGCTATAATCCTTTGTTATCACTTCCCAGACAACCCTTGCAGTCCTCACTCAGTTTGTTGCTTGTCTCTGAATTCCTTTGCTTTCCACAATCTGTTTTGTGGTGTTGCTTGTGTGATGTTTAATAGCCAGGGCTCGGAGTTGGCTGCATTTGAGTGGTAGGAGGGGGAACACAGTTAATTGTGAACTGAAACTCCATATAATGTTGCTAGAGATGAGAACAAGTAAAGGAGTGCTTGCTATGCACGCTATCTCCAGAAAAACATCTTTGCAAATGTGTATCTGTGCAGGCATTGTGGAGATAGGGATTACATTATGCAGAGGGGAAGAGGAGCTTACTGACAGTAGAGATTTGCAGTCCATATTGATGTTTCACGATTGTGCATCTGTCTGCAGAACAGCCATGGAGCTCTTGAAGTCATTGCACTAAAAAAAAAAAAATAAGGAAAGATAAATCAATAACTTCACTCACCCTTTTACCACAGCTCAGAGGGTGGAGGAGGAGAGTGTCATAACAGCTCACACTAGTGAGAAAATTTTAATCGAAACAGTCTTCAACCAGAAAAATACTATTTTGATAAAATCAACATTTTTCACAAAATCATAAGTACAAATGAAAAATCCCTATGGAAAAGGAAGCTCAAACAAAATTTTCAGTATTGCAAAGTTTGCCTTAGGGAAAAAAATGCCAGATTTTCTTTCAAATTAAAATACTAATTTGGAAAGCTACCTTAGATTTTCCTATCATATTCTACTGCTTACATTGTTTTTACGTTCTTCAGTTAATAATGAGAGACACTGATGTGTTCAATATCCTGCCATTAGCCTGGAATCTGGTTTCTAGGATATTAAAAACAATTGGTCCCTAACTAGTACCCAGCACATTTCTTCTTCAGAGTGTAAAAATTTAAATTGTTTCATTGAGTACAGACTAATAAAGCCGGTACTGCTTTTGATAGAAAACTCATTACTTGGTAGAAAGATCACTTGTTTTGAAAATAAAATATCACCTGTACTAAATTACATCACAGAATATTTAATCATGATATTCATGGTATGTGATGTTACTGGTAGGATTGCATAACATTCCCTCATATGAGACTTGATTTGGTATAACCTACCTCTGCATTGCAACTGATACGTGAAACAGTACCAAAATTTAACTAATTTTCAAAACAAAACATCAGTTATTTTTCTAAGAGTACCTAACTGAAATGTTCATAATTTTCAGTTCTTAGGAACAGACTGAAAACAGTATTTTTATCACTAAGAGTATCAAGAAGCTTTGAAATCATAACCTTTGAAATTTCTCTCAGAATGAACATTTCAGGTTTCATTTAGCTCTCACTTAACCTCTGATTCATTCTTTGTACTAACTCTAAATCTCCCTATTTGAAATAGTTTTAAGCTTGGAGGCCTTGTCGAAAGCAATCATAAATACAGTATGCATTTCATCTTAGCTGGTTCTACCATCATTTGTTGCTAGATAAATCAGCTCATCAGTACTCAATTTCACTTCGATTTTAGTATTTTTTGTATGCATTCATGGGGATCTCAGAATTACCCCCATCAGGATACATAAATGAGGATAAAATAAATCAGGATAAATCAAATCAATCTTGCAACCCAACCACACCCAAGAACTAGCAAGGCTTCAGCGCTCCCACCACAGCCCTGCTCCCAAAATCCTGTTGCAGAGAGAACCTGGGATGGGACAGACACGTCTCCTCCATTCCTCCGCTCATCCCATTCCGCACCTGGAGAGCTTGGACTTTCCTTTCTGGCATGCAAGAGCAGCAAGAAAAGAAAAAGATCTCCCTCCTGCAAGCACAGGTCCTCAGCGTTTGCTGTCGTTGCAACTGCAGCAAAACCGCAGCCCAAGGCCCCCACCTAGTGTCTGCGGGCAGCTGGGCCACCACCCCGGCTGAAAACCTGGGATGCCGGTGGGTGCCCTGGCGCTTACAGGTAAAAGAGCAAAGGCTTGGTTTATTTTCGAGGCGGGAATATCTTCCTTACAGTACAAAACCGAGTCTCGGCTCGTTATGAACCACCCAAGCCTTGTACGCTGTCACCTAGACCTCAAACACTAGATTCTGGTTTGCATGTGGAGAGTAAGATTATCTCTCCCCCCACCCCCCGTCATACAGACCATGCTAAAATCCAAGGCTTTAGGAGGATGCAACACAAAAGAGAAGAAGAGAAGCTTGTTGCGTTAGGTAGGACTGCTCTCCCACGCCCAAGGATATCTTCTTAAGCTTTCTCCATGGTGCTGCCGTCTCTCCACGGTTAGCCCCCAAGAAAAATGAAGGGCTTTCTAACACTTCAATCCCTACTAATTGAGAGACACTTAAAAACTAGGCCTGGCCTCTAGAACAGATACGTGGTATACAGGGGCTTTCTTTCCACTTGTATTTGACTCCCGCCTCCACCTTCATTTCACAGACTTGGTGGGACTTCAGGGAGAAAAAAAGAATCAAGGACCCGATCACCAGTTGTTTCTGCCTATCCCTTTCTCCATCCCAAGAAAAGACAGTGTGTTTGCTGTTGGATTTTTATTTCCTCAGGGGCAGCTAAAGCAATGTGATCTTGGTAGCTGTCAAAGCAGCATCCTTCCTGTTCATTGTCACCCTCATATACTGGCCTGATATGAAACTGTCCTTTACCTTCTCTGGTAAGTCCAGGTTTTAAAAATTTCTAGTGCAGGTGCTTCCAAGAACTTTTGCAAAAGACTGCTATTTCCCAGTTTTGAAATGCCTCTCTTGATCTCTTTGCTTCAGCTGCCTTGGAACAAGACTCCTTGTGCTCCCCTGTGCTTTGAGTTATGGAGGCTAGAGGCCATGTTCTCCCTCCCACACCTCTTACTAGTCATATGGGCAAGTGGCTGCATATATGTAGATACATACATACACCCACTTACACAAAAACTGTTAAGAGCAGCTCAGAATTTACAACATGGCCCCAGAGCTTTTTAGAATATGGAGTCACACTTGGAAACTGGATTCACTGAAAGCCATAAAAACTCTCCAAGTCATGAAACCTAATCCAGTTGCCCCAGCGTCCCACTACCCCACTTATCCCACCTACAAAAGCCCATATTCCTTCAGATTCCCAGCTGCCTAATCTTTTGATATGTATGTGAAATTCAGGATATGTTCTATGGTGTTTAAAGCCCATTCTAGCTGCATCGGTCTCTGTGCAATGTAAAGGTAAAAGGGAAAGGAGAAGCCACTGATGAACAAAATGGTTGGAGCAGATGCACACACACCGCCCCTTGGGAATGATGAAGGCATTGTGCAATACAGACACTTCATCATCCTGCCAGCATAAGACCTCCAGACTCCTCTGTGGGAACTCCACCACTGTACTGGTAAAAGCTATAGGGTAAAGACAGAGAGTATATTTTATTGACGTCACTAGCCAGCATTACTTAGAACAGGGCTAAGCACAATTGCAAAAAGAACTGCCTCCAAGCTGTTCTATTTATATTCCTACCAGAGCCACCATTGGTACAATCATCCTGCTGCTGAAATCCTGACCCTGTCATTGTCAGTGTAGCCACAGACCTGAGAAGATCGTTTTGGATCATTTCAGAATTTGGCATGGCTTAATACCAGCAAAAGCAGCATTGGCAGGGGGTGGAGTGTGCTATTTGCACAGGACCTGCGTCAGGATTGGCATTCAGTGAATAGCAAGACATATGAAGGCATTTTATCCCAATATAGAGGATAACGCATCTTCCTCTGCGTTGCTGGTGGTAACTTTGGCAGTCCAAGGAACAATGGTAATTGCTTGTTACTGTGGAAACAAGACCTCCAGAAATAACACTAATGAGCCAGCAGGGTCGTGGGAGAAACACAAGCATACTGTCTCCTGCAAACACACATGATTTGGCTGCACACAAGAGATTGGGCTCTGGGGAGAGGATCAATTTATTTGAATGCAACAGGCACCCAGCACAAACACCACTCATCCCCCATGCCAGTCTGAGCCTGCAAACAATTTAAGTCACTGAAAGAAAGTTCAGATAACTTTGGAAATCATGGCTTTTCATTTCCCCACCTGCCTTAAATTTGGGGGGAGCTGACTGGGA
This sequence comes from Astur gentilis, assembly GCF_929443795.1. Lineage (NCBI taxonomy): Eukaryota > Metazoa > Chordata > Aves > Accipitriformes > Accipitridae > Astur > Astur gentilis. Next base: position 16,982,309 of record NC_064913.1, read on the forward strand.
AATGCTCCCTTTGGAGGGAGCTATTTTGTGGTTTGTGTAATACACCTGACAGGAAGGTGTCTCCAAAAATCTCTACGGGGGAAACCACATTCTTACAGATTTCCCTACCCAGTTCTGAAGACGCAAGGGGTATTGGTAATCTGGGAGATGTGTCTGTAAGTGTCTGAATGACAAGGTCCTTTTCCTAATAACAGTCTGTTGGCGATCCACCACTCAAAACAAGATGAAAGGAGGGAAGTGTAGAGCAGAAGAGGGGAAAGGGGGTAGGAGACACCAGAAAGCTTACTGCAACCTCAGCACACTATGTATTTTTCCCCAAGATCAATCCAAGGTGGTTTTGCTCGTCTTAGTTAAGGGTGAGGTACTTCAGATTAGCAGACAGCTACCAAGGAGCAAAGATGGGCACAGAAGCTGGAGCTGGCCCAGGCCAGACAACACTTGAGATGACACCCTGCCTTAATAGGATGGAATATTTTTGATTGCCCCCACCCTACAGAGGAAAGAAAAGAAGGTGTAAATGTCAAATCACAGAGAGAAGAAAAAAGTGAGTGTACTCAGATGACAGGGGTTTATTTACTAATAGCTCCTGTGGCGGGCCAGGAGCTTCTCAAAAAGCAAAGAAACGGGTGGGGTCACCACTTTGCTTATTATTGCACTCCCTCAAATTGTTTTTTCTTTACTATTTATTTATCAGCTATACCAAGAAGGTTCAGATAAAATCAAAGCACTACCGCACAGATTAAGAACATCCCTGACACCAGCACTTGCCACACTGTATGCCCACACAAAAAGCAAAAGGACGAGAAGACTGTGTGTTGTCTACAGACAAGGACCTCAGGCAGAAAGACATGCAATGACTCAACCGTGGTTATCTCAGGAGTTAGTGGCCGAACCAGTAGTTCACTAATAGCAACTTCAGTCTACACAGCCTTTGTCCAGCAATTTAATCATAAACTCTCCCTTTTTCTTGCAACCTAAAAGCCAGAAAGAGAACGCCAGCAAGCAGTGGGAAGCAGTTTGACACATAAAGTGGGAAATAAAAATCAGAAGGTAAATGATCAAGATGGTGACATGGCCTTCAAATAATATTGCATTGACACAATACTGTGGGGGAGGGTTCTCTAAGGCTTTAATAATTTTATTTTCAGAAGTCTTAATGCACATTCATGTCAGGTTTTTTCCCTTCAAAAATACAAAAAAAAAAAAAAAAATCCAACCAAAAAACCTAATCTGTTTAAGGCCCCAAGCCACTCTCGGACATGTATGTCAAACACAACAAAATAACTATGTGTATATTGAAGCCAGTAAATGAACAGCATACTCCCCAATGCTGAACTGCTGGGACCCCAGTTCAGGATTTCTGTGTTTCCCCAGCAACACCGGGTGACACTGCAGGCACCAGAGCGGAGCGTGTTCCCGCAGCTCCCGGAGAGCCAAGCTGGCTTGGAGCTGCAGCTGGGGAAGGACGGAGCCAGCTGAGTAAGGGAGGAAATTGCCCCAAACACTGTTCCTTTCAAAGGAAGAAAACAAGAGTTTAAAGCCGCATGGCCTCCTTCTGATCTGGTTATGCGAGCAGCTGCCCAGTGTGCAAGAACTTCATAGATGCTAAAGAGAGAAGAGAAACGAAACCCAATTTGGATAACAACTTCTGAGGTTGTGGCCACATATTTGCCCAGAGCACCCCGCCCCTCCAAATCCAGAAGGTTACCATGGTGACAAATTTCAGCTGTAGGTAAGAAGAAAATGTTTCTGTATGAAAGCCATTTTGTAGAAATACAAAACCCAAAGATTAAGCCCCATCGCACCATTTATAGTCTTTGTTGCCGTATATTCACAGCTAGATGAGATTTCTCGTCTCGGGAACGGTTAATCACAATGCAAATAAGCTGCTTTGGTTTTAATTCATGTGTTCCGCTAATGGAGTTCATCTCCATACAGTAAAATAACGCTCTAAAAATTTACCAAAAAATGGGGGTATTCATTTGCTTCCAAACTGCATCTAAGGGAGTTATTAATACTTTTGATTCTCAGAAGATAGATCTATTCCATTGCCTAACTGTGAATTAGAAGAAAATTACCTTAAATCATGTTTGGAGCCAATTCATAGCACCTTAAGCAGGAAGAGTCCCCAGTGCAGCCCACATCACAAAGGCACCGTGGGGAGCAGAGCGTGGCTCGTATTATAGACTTCCTCTCAGTAACTCGGGGGAAGGTTACAGCCCGATGCTCACGCGTTCACTGAGCCTAAATCATATACCAGCTCATGAAAGCCACCACAGTAAACTCCCTCCGCTCCCGTCCTGGGATCCCCAGGTAACTGGCGTGTATTGAGCTACCACTTCACCGGTTGTCCAAGGCTGAGCAGCTCTGCTCCTGCTGGTTTAATTTCTCTCAGACTTAGCACAGCAGCAAGCATAGGTGGTCGCACAACCTTGGACCACACTGTGTCATCACCTGGGAGCCGGGGGCAGAGTGCCATCTGCTAGAAGCTCCTGTAAGATTTACTGACCTTAACACCACTGAGGACCTGCTTTGTGGCATTCAACAATGCCTTTCTCTGCAAACTCTTCCTCGCCTGCTGAGTCTCACACAGACACCAACATTCCTGTGGCTGTCAAACCTTTCCTCACAGCCACGAGCACAGCTAAGTCGCACTCTGGCTTTAGTAGGGTCAAATGAGCAGAAAGACAGTGCTCATGCTGTGGAATAAACCCATGTTTTAAGCAACGTATCCCTTTTATGGGAACTGGAAAAAAAATAATGGCGTGGGGTTGTCACTCCCCACTACTGAGCGCAGGTCCATTATGTGATTGGCAATGCCTCCTTTGCCTCCAGTGCAGGAATGAAGGCTTGATCTTTGCTTCTCCCCAAGAGCCCATGCAGCCACATACGGCTTGACCATCCCCTGTCAGTACACACAGCCACATCGTAAGCATTGCAGAGAGCTGCAGGTATTCTCCGTCTGCCTCAAATCCTTTCAAAAGACCTACAATCTGAAATCTCAAGATCCTGCTTTATTTAGTCTTCAAATTGCCTTTCAGTAGTCACTGAAATGTAGTGATTACAATCCATTTATTGTGTAAGGATTTACAGTGAACTATGCCACAATGAATTGTGCCAGGTTAATTGTGCACTGAGCTCCACAAATACACAATCAAAGTTCAGCCCTTGCCCTGCTAAGAGAGATGCTCTCTGGATAATTTATTATGTCCTCTAGCCATGGGAGCAGAAGAGGAGGCAATAACCAGCCAGTAAAGCCAGCAGCAGTTTTAAGTCTTTTTCACATAGTAGCAAATGTGCCCTTGCAGTTTGTGATGGGGCGAAGATCTTTGATGTTCGTCTGTCTTCCTCGGATTGTCATAGGACTGTGAGCAATGTTTGTACTGTACAGTCCACGTTAAGCAAAGGTCCAGTCTGGTCAGAGTTTGGATGGGAGCAGGACTGTGTAAGCAGTCATTTCATCCACTTCAGTAGGACCAGGTGTTAAAACCTGCCTCCAGGCACCTCCACTGCCTGCATCCTCAGCCAGGACCAGCACCGGCTGTGCTCAACTCAGCCACTCAACTCCCACTGTCTGACCGGGCTCAAGCCCCGAAGTCTCTGCCCCGCGCAAATCTCTGCACCACTTCCAGAACTGATGGGTGTTATCCTGGCAGCCCAAGATAGCAGTTCTCCATGGAAAAATCATGTGGGAGAAGGAGGGACATTCTCATGGGAATCCAACTTTTCCTGGTGCTGGCCATTGCCTTCTTTTTGGATTAAATAAAAACCCAAGGTTCTTCCTGCTAATAGTCATTAAATAACTTGTCTCTTTTTCCTAGTACCATTTCAGTATTTTGATCAAGTTCCAAGTTGGTTTAATTACATACTTTCTATCTGAATTCCTGCCCAATCTTCATTTAGAGAAATTATTCATTTCCCATCTTCAACATTATTATTATTGTGCTTATTTGCACGATATACTTAGCATTCATTGTACGCATCTTCAGTGCTCTGATGGGCTCATCAGAGTGGTGCTGGTGGGATGGAACAGGAGAGCACTCCTCATCCACCACCCTGAAATTCAGCCCTCCTCCCCATCACATACGGGCAATTTTGCACTGCTGCAGATAAGGGAACGTTCACAGTCACATCTGAGGCATCACAAAAATATTACCAATTCCTCCTCAGGACATGCCTGAATGCTGAACGGTAATATTATTTAGGAAAAAAATCTTTATTCGACTGTAGGCTCCTGAGTTTTACCATACAGGATCAGAGAAGAGCACTTTTTCCTTCTTCCCATCTCAGCCAGGGACTTAGTTTGAAAACCTCTGGAGACTGGCAGAGAGACCAACCTGACAGCCGTCTTGCTGGCTCACTGACATAAGGGCAGGTGCAGAACAGCCAGAATGAAGGAGTGCATAACCCCCCCCACACACACACAGAGCTGTGATCATTCCCAGCACATGAGGTCAGGCAAGCATTATTTAAAATTATAATGAATATAAAATGGATGATCTAACAGCAACTGCATTATATACTTTTCTTGGGTAATAATATCCCCAGGAGCCTTGCATAAATGTCAGAAATGGAGCAAACACCCAGACATCCTATCTTAACACATCAACTGCACTCCAGCTCTTGGGGTTTGTTTACTTTTTGATGAGGATTAGGGTCTGATTCCAAACACAGGGCATCAAAACCAAAGCAGCATCAGCAGGGCAGGGAGCCCTGTATGAGACAGCTCCATCTGTATCTAATCATGGATAGACACAGAGCAGTGATGGAGCAGAAGATGACTTATCACTATCCAGTTGGAAGTCAGCCTCCTTCCCAATGCTGAGATAAACCCCCAAACAGTTTCAGTGGCTCAGCCTCAGTCTGAAGGGCAAACGAATTTCAGTGAGGTGACACCTGATCCTCCGCTTCACACACGCACTGCTTCCTGTGCTACAGGTTACTGCAATCTCTCTTGAGAAAGCAGAAAGGCCCTTAGAGGCAGAAACTTTCAGAATCTGTAATATCAAGCCACGTTACCAACGCCTTTCCAGCCCTGCCTTGGGTTAGACACATGTTTATTCTACAGAAAACTGGAAGTGATTTAAGACGTTAGCATTCCTCAGATGCATGTCTCCCCCAATCTCCTCGCTCCTACCAGTAGGATCCTCATTCCCACTGCCAGGAGGACAGAAGGTACAAGCATTCCTCATCCACTGTGGTTCAGAGCCCATTATCTGAGCTTAAACTGCTGGGGAAGGTGATCTGACATTGTACTGTAGCACCCTTCCCATCCCACCAGCTTGGCTGGGGAGGCAGAAGTCTCCAGTGCTGGGGGAAGCTGAACAACTGGGGATAGGAACATCTTAAACTACCCCAGAAAAGAAAGCCTATACACATCCTTAAGCATCTTGCACATCTTCTAAACTCACTCAAGATTTATCTTCTACTCAACTCATCTGAATGTGTATATACCCACCCTGGCATACAAATCCAAATTCTTCAGGACACATAGGTGTGAATCTCCCCAGTTACACAATCCTGAGTAGTCACACCCAGCCCAACTCTTGTGATACCTGATGGCTTTGTGAGCATTGCAGAGGCTGTAATCAGGCAACTACCCTCAAGTCTGAGATTTAAATTTTTTTAAGCACATTTCTAGCTTTCATGACAATGTGGCAAAGTTGCAAGCAGACCATGAAAGTTCCAACACCATACGGCAAATAAAAAGAATCCAAAATGTATTGCTTTAGGTTGTTGTTGGTGGTGGTTTAATCTTGTAATTTTAAAGGCAATCTCATTTTGGAGGGGAGGCTTGGCACATGATTTCTGTATGTTTGGGTTGGCAGCATTGTTTCCAATACGCAAACGTTCTGCCATACTAAATACGTACGTGTTCAGGGACCAGCTTGTTATGGGTATGTTTATGCAACATATTTCTGGTAGTCACAAGCTCATGCTGGCCCCTAATACACCATGTAGACATACCCCGTGATTCCCTGAGGACAGAAGTCTTTGCTTCACTCTCTTTGCTTGCTACTGCAGAGACTGTCCCAGCTTAGTACAGTTTGAGAACTGACTTGTCTGTGGATTGCTCTGAAAATGGTCAGTATTAAAACATCGCTCTTCCCCCAAGCCATTTGCTACTAGGGCCATCCCTTTCCCTGCCTCACATCACTTCAAGGTTGCAAGAAGCCGAGTCAATGACATTTTAAAGCAAAACTTACACTTTCCCCCCCCCCAGTAGATTCCTTCCTCTGTCAATAGGTTGTTAAGACTAAAGAATCTACCTCTTTTCTCAATTCTCAGTGCAGTTACCTTTAGTTTGCCAGAGCCATGATGCTACCCATATCCTGCTTAACTTCCTAGTTCCCTAAACAAGGTCCTATCTCACTTAGAACTAGTTATGGCTCTGGTTGCATTGGGTATCCTATGTACAGGTAGTGAACGCTCCCTGCACTGATGGCAGTTCCTTCCCCTTTGTGTAGCCTCATCTTTGCCATCATGGAGGTTTCCCCTGTGGAAATGAGGGAAATTTTGCATAATCTGACATAACATGGGTATGCCAGCAGGACTTCACAGCCTAGACATAGCATCAGTCAATGCTCTTATGTACAAATTCCAACTTGGTGTCAGAATGTTTAGAATACGTACCTTTTTTTTTTTTCTTTTTACGTTACATATTTGCTTTATTTAATTCAAGGCCTTATTCAATCCTACTAATATTGGCTTTATCAAGCATTGCCCTTTTGAAGCCCAAAGCCTACACTTGTGTCCTATGCAAAAGGCAGTTGTGCTCTGCTAAGGCTGTGGCAACATATTGGTCAAAACTAAGGAGTCTCCAAGTGGGGATGTGAAAAGGAGTACTAATAAGTAGCATCATGGTCACCATCAAAACTTCCATTAAAACAAAGAAACTATATGACTGAAATAAAGACCTCACAAAGAAGACCGAGATTCAATCCAGAAAGAAAAAGGGGAAAAGGAAGATATATTAAAGATGACTGTGCAGTGACCAACCACTACCCCAACTGTAACCCCAGAAAGAGAAAGAAACGCCTCCTTTGTGGAAAGCTGAAATTCAGTTTCTGGAGGGCTCCAAAAAGTAATGGAAGAATTTCTCATCAATTCTAGGATGGGTGCCCAGATCAAAACTCAGCAAAAGGTATGCTCTGAATGCTGGGGGGGGGGGTGGGGTGGAAGGGAGAGAAATTGAAAAAAAAAAATAAAAAAAAAAAAAAAAATATCACACTGTGTTCTTCAGATGGGACCAGATATTTTCCAAAGCAGGAAAAGGATGAAGCACCCAGAAAAAAGAATAGCAGGAGAAACAGATGCTTAAAAAGTAAAAAATGGGATTTGTGCGATACATGCGATTGCTAAAAATCTCAGTGCAGAGGAGACAGAATGCCTGTGGAAGGGAAGGAAGCACAGGGGCTAGAAGGGTGGATGAACCAAATTCTGTAGAGGGAGGGACAGGCCAGCAAAGGACGTGAACTGGCACTTCTAGAAAAGGAAAGACAATTACAACACACAGAGCTGAAACACAGTTGCTTTTTACGAAAAGAATAGCTAATGGGTAAGAGGAGACAGATAAAACACTGCTGGAAATAGGTCACTATCAGTTCACATAGCTTGTTGCAAACACTGCATGCCCTTCCTCAGTATAAAAGCAGCTGAGACATTGCCAATAACGCAGCCAGGTGAGAAAGAGAAAACAAGTTTAGTTGGTAAATTCTGCAGAGACACCTGCAAAGATCAGCTGAGGATGGATGGAAGCTGCAGTGAAGAGCCATCCTAAACCAAAAGGAAATAAGGGAGAACACCTGGGAGCTGCTGTTTGAAAGCAGCAGCAAGGAGAAAATGAATAAAAAGCTACCAGGATTCCCTCTAGAGCTCCCTAGAAAGCTCATCCATTTTATTAAACCGCAAGATCTCATGAAACCAAAGCAGCCTGGGCTCTACTTGCTGTTTCACACACACACACCCCCACACCCTTTTTTTACTCTCCTTGCTCTCTTCCAAACAAACCAGCCAAAGAAAGGGTTTCATTTCTAAAAGGCCTTAATCAATACCACCATTACCCTGTTCCCAAAGCATGGTGATGGGGAAGCCATGAGGCCACTGCTAAGCAAGAAGCGCTAACATACACAGGGCCAGCAGCACACAGTCAGATATCAGCGTAGGGCCAAGAAAGACTCGGGATGTTACCCTGTGGCAGATCTCAGGACAACAGGACGCCCAGGGCTACAGATGAGCATTCAGAGAATCAGGGTGGGAGACCTCTCTTGACCACTACTTTAGCCTGTACAATGCAAATGTTAGCCATGGCCTCAGCAGTATTACCCTAACGCCCATCCCAGTCTTTGAAAACTCCCTCTTGCCCAAATGCAAGTGGCCCACTTCTCATTTCCCCAGCAAGCTTCAGCTTCTCAAAAGCTTTGTTTTTCAGATGTCTTTATAAACACACACCATCTCTCCTCCACTGCTGCTCCTCCCATGCCAAAATAAGTGCGTGTAGCAGGAGGATTTCATTTGGGGAAGAACAGAAAAGCAATTTCGAACAAAACGCATCTTTAAAACACTTCTCAGATCTGATTGCCAAGCCTCTGGCAAAGAGCACAGTTGTCTAGGGCTCTGATATTAGGCCATAAATTACCTAGCTAAGAGCACCACAAGCAGAAAGAGTCAAAGAAAAGTAGTAATAAAAAAATGAATGTGAAAATAAAAACAGTTGTCTTCTTCCACTACTAAAATGCCAGAGTAGCAGAGTTACAGAATGACATTACACTGGGGTTTTCTAAGGGAACAGATGTGAAATTGAGTTACAGATCCAAATATTTCCGAGTTGTCAGTTCTGTTCCACTTCCCATCAGTATTCTATAACACATAACTTCTGAGTGGTATTGGAAATCTCAGACCAGTTCTCATGAAAACAGTGTCCTCATTGGAATATACCACCTCATATTGTAAAGGTGAGAGGAAAACCAGCAGAAGTCCAAATGAAAACTTGAATTTTCTTATCACTCATTATGATATTTTAAAAGGATTTTTAAAAGCATTTGTGAAAACGCCTAGACTGACATAATTTTCTTTACGCACCAAATACAGTTGCCAAGACAGGGACTATAAAGACACCAGCTTGTTTCAATCTGTCCAGGAAGGACTATATTTAGAAACAAGGACAAAGTTCATTTTCATCTGGCTACAGAGATTAGATCTGTTGAGAAATGTTATCTTCCATGCAAATTAATATCTAACCATATTAATTTTCAAGATAGAGCAAAACATAACAAAAACTGTGGGGTTTTTTTAATTAAAAAATAATTTCAGTAGGGTTCTACAGAAATATTCTCTCTCAATCATTTCAAAATTATACCTCCAGATTTCTGTTTTTCATGTACACTAGCTTAAAAGCAATTGTCATTTTAACCCAAAATCTTAAACTTCCACATTTTAAAACACTGATAAATTGGAGAGAAAAAAGAAACAAAGAAACAAACTGACTTTTTTGTAAAGCTTCAAGAAAACATAAGCCTTTTGGAATCCACCCTTCCATTAATTCATTCAGGTATGAGAAACTGGTACTTTTTTAGTGACAAACTTTCTGGCCAAAGAAAAAAAAAAACACCACTAAAATCTCCACACAGAATTATCATTTGGAATCAACATTTGGATTGCCCACTGGAAACTAAGTTAAAACTCAGCAACCATTGCTTAGTAAGACAAAGTGGGTTTTCAACTTCTGTGAACTCAGAAAGAAAGATTTTGTAGTCTCTACTCCTATCATGGCTTCCAGTCATAAAAGAGACCTTTCAAGAGTTCACAAAGCATATAGTACTCCTGGACAGATCTGTTGTTTTCATTCCTTTCATCTCTCTGTTTCTCAGTGTTAATTTTTAATTTGAATGACAGCAATTCAGAACAACCTCAGTTTGTGTGACCCAGTCAAGGAAGTTATTAAAAATATAAAAGCTGGAAAGTAGCTTTGCTTGAAGTAAATGCAGCTATGTGTTTAAGAGTTTATTTACATAAAAGTTGAGAGGCTTTGGGGGGGGAATTATGTCATTTGTTAACTGCGGGGTTTGGAGGGGTCTTGGGTTTGCTTTTAAGAATCCGACCATACCTCCTATGAATTTTTAAGGGTGGCAATACCAAAAAAGAACAAGAGATGGCAGCATTGGTAAAGCATCTCACTGCTTAGACTCGCTCCCTTTTCTGTATTGGACCAGATTGTTTAATAAAATTGTTTCATTGGTGCTAAAACCCTGACCCCTCAAAATATTCTGATTAAGCATTCCCTGAACTGCTGACGGTTTGCAGGTCTTTTTATGTGTGGTACAAATGTGGGCTGGCAAAAAAGAAGTATTAGAAAAGATGGAGTAACTACTCTTGTTACTGGAACACTGGCCAGCTCTCAAAGACTAGAACTGCCAGGCATGTTATTGTTAAATGTATAATTAAGATTAGTAATTGCTTGCTTTACTGTAGGCCCCCAATGTTCCAATCAGAACTATATCTAATTGTAGTGTTGCTGCAAAAGCGTATATTAAAAGGCAGTCCCTGCCAAAGAAATTTACATTGTAGATTAGGACACACAAAATGAAAACCCACTAAATCACTAAATGAGAGCAGGAGTGCAAAGATAACACAGAAAAATCATTCTACATATGATAGTCCACCCTCATACGTATGATTTGTAGTAACATGCAGATATACAGTAAAAAAACCCTAATAATAATAATCATATTTTAGAAAAAAAAAATCTCTAGTTTTCAGTGACCAGCATTTTTTAAAATCTAGCCGTCTGATTCCTATTCAGATCCAGGAAAATGGTTGCACAGTGCAAGTCAGTTTTTTTTATTTCAGTAGGACTTCAGCCCACCTTTAAATGTAAACATTTGGTTGGGCTGTGCCCTGGAAGATGATCTGAGGTTCAATCTGAAAGATATACAATGAGAGTCAAGCACTTAAAACAGGAGAGCTAGACTAGAAAAAATTCAAGCAGGTTTTCCAGCTTTCACCCTGCTACATAAACATGTGTGTTTCTCAGTGACTGAGGTCAACATAAGATCCACTATCAAACATTATTGTGAAGACCATTTTGTGGTACCCAATGTATCCATGACAAGTGTAGAAATTTGGTTAAAGAAATAGCTTTGAGGGACTTAGTCATCCAGCTAATGCTGTGGCCACACAAGCTAGGTACATTGTCTTTGACCCCATCACTTAAGTGTAACCAAGCACCCAGTCAGAGAGGCTGGGAAGTCCCTTGGGACATGCTGCTTGTGCCCGTGATCCACAGACAGGCACTAGGAAGGGGAATCAGTGGTCCCACTGCATGGGAAGCTGTCCTGGTTTCAGATGGGATAGAGTTAATTGTCTTCCTAGTAGCTGGTACAGTGCTATGTTTTTGAGTTAGGTATGACAAGAATGTTGATAACACACTGACGTTTTCAGTTGTTGCTAAGTAATTTTTAGTCAAAAGTCAAGGATTTTTCAGCTTCTCATACCCAGCGAGCAAGAAGGCTGGAGGGGCACAAGAAGTTGGGAGGGGACACAGCCAGGGCAGCTGACCCAAAGTGGCCAACGGGGTATTCCATACCATGTGATGTCATGCCCAGTATATAAACTGGGGGGGTGAGGGGGGAGGCAATCGCCTCTCAGGGACTAACTGGGCATCGGTTGACAGGTGGTGAGCAATTGCATTGTGCAACACTTGCATATTCCAATCTTTTTATTATTACTATTGTCATTTTATTAGTGTTACTATTATCATTATTAGCTTCTTCTTTTCTGTTCTATTAAATTGTTCTTATCTCAACCCACGAGTTTTACTTCTCCCGATTCTCTTCTCCATCCCACTGGGTGGTGGGAAAGTGAGTGAGCGGCTGCGTGGTGCTTAGTTACTGGCTGGGGTTAAACCACGACAGAAGCCCAGGCACATACCCACATGGGGCTAGAGAGAGAAATCAGGGGACCAGGAACCTAGGCTGCGGGGCAGAAAGGGGTGCTCTTCCTCTGCACTTATCAGGTTAAGACTTCATGAGACACCTCGGCCAGACTAAGAGCTTGCTGCCTCCAAAGGGGAGCTCCACTCCTTCCTGCCCACCCCTCACACCTCCCTATACCCTCCATCCCCTACAGCACCCATCTGGCCCTTTGGTCAATCAGTGCAGTTTATTCAGGAGCAGAAGGCAAACCAACCAGTCCAGCAATAATGGGTTTCAGTGACCATCCAGCTCACTAAAAGTCACCCAAGAGGCACAGAAGCACATATGGGAGCAGGGGAAGGGCAAGCAGGACAGCACCTCTCAGTAGCCGCAAGCTATTTGATCAGCTCTATCACGTGAAACATCACCCTTAATTAATATCTGAGGACTTTAAGTGAGATGCTTTCGAGTAACATCAGTCACAACTCTACGCTAGTGATGATTTTAAAATTTTAGCAGACCTATCAATCCACTTAGACTCACAATCTCATAGTAGACTCACAACCTCATAGTAGACTCACAACCTCATGGTACAAAACTCTTCATTCTAAATTTCTATCCTTTGCATGTTCAGAAATGCTACAGACTGCTTTTCTTGTTATGAAGAGCATTATCATATACCTATGCTACAGTGTTTTAACAGAATGATTGGTTTGTTTTTGTCAACACCATCTAACTACACCAAATCATCTTAACAAATCATCTGACTACGTCAAATTAAGATTATGCTGTGTATTCCACAGACTTATTATATACCTTCCTCATGAAGCAAGATTCATACACTCATCTTCAGAGAGAAATGTCAAAGATTCATTAAGAGGTAGAAAGTAAGCAGCCTTTGTGAAGTATCTCAGTGCAGGCTAAGTAAATTAAAAGAACACAAATATAATAAGTCAGTGCCCACTTTTCAAGGCTGTATTTCCCACAACTTCAGCAAAAAGAAAGCTAACAGCTGAATGTTCACATTTTACATCACATTCCACAGAAGCAGCATATTCAGGTCATCAGCAGACAAATTGAACAAGAAATTTTACAGCTATGCTTTTTGCATGCATCTCTGTCTTTCATTTTGTGAACAGTTTCCTATCTTCAATTAGAAAATTAGGTTTATAATTTTTCAAAATTACTTGCTCAACAAATCCCAAGGGTGATTGCTTAAATGGTGGGGCTAAGAAATGTCTTTGTGAATTTTGTTTGGATTTTGGTTTTCTATCATCTGTAAAATACTAACCCTACGCTTACCCGATTATAATTCCAACTATAGCAAACTAATTAGAGGGAAGGTTTTAAAAATATCATGTGCAGTTATCTGTTGCAAAAAGATTGCTAGGCTCATGCAAAGTTTCTTGACATTCTGAAGTTCTAATCACTCGTGATGTGCGACTAGACCTTTTAGATTGGCTGCTTTCTCCACATAAGACACAAACTTTGTTAATAACAAAACAACCAGTGCTGGATCCATTTCAGACTACTATGACATTGTCCTAATTCTAAGGCACTCTGCACATTTTATAATGGTATTCTCAACACCTGAAAGTATTTCTAGCTGTAATTATAAATAAATATCCCAAGAATGCATGCTATATAAGCCTGACTTTTCTTGATGAATGGCATTAAAGTTGTTTTCACAAACTTGATAAGCCATAACCCACGCCACATTGGATTGAGTCCAGAACAAAGGAACTGTTGACTTTCTCTTCTTCCATATTTCTGCTGTCCTGGAAGTACGTGAGCCTTTTAAATGATGAAAAGGCTTTTGACAGTGTGGAGTGGCCTTACAGCCAAAACACTAAAGGGAGTTTTCTTTAAGAGAGTCTGTTTTAATTGTCTTTACTTTGCAGAAAAGCCCAGAAGTTTGTGAACCTTGGTCTGATGATAAGAACCTTTACTTCCCCCCACCCCGAGAGAGAAGCGGTTTCTCTACTGGTTTTTGATAAAACAGTTTGAATAATCAGCAGTTGCTCTAAAAATACCTGGGTTTATTCACACAGTAATAAAGTGATAACATTATCATTTATGTAAATACTCTCCGTATATAAACAGTGGAGACGTACTGTACCATAATGCTGGTGAAAACACAGATTTGCTCCTTCCACAACATAAAAATATAACTTGTGCAGTGTTACTGCCAAATAAAAAAAAAAGCTTTTCTGCTTTTCTCTTTCAGAAGATTCTTCACTGGTTTTATAAGACTTAGATTTGAAATGAATACTGGTGTTCCTCAAACAAGTGAAAGAAAGCATACATGGTGCACAAAAATAAGTAGTCTTTCAATAACTTAATAAAATAAAATAAAATCTTAATTTTAAAAAATTAGTTGAATACTGTATATTTATTAGAATTATATTTATTGTATGAGAAAATTTTGCCTTCCCTCTACTCCTGGAAAAAGAATTAAATAATTTATTATTTTTTTTACTAAAAAGGTAAATGTAATGCCCCCTAATGTTAGTGCCCCACTAATATTTTAATAATACTTTAAAATAATGAGGTAATCATGCTTGAACACTTTCACTATTTAAACATTAGAAAATGCCAGACCTTTGCTCACATGCACATGCAACCCCATCCTTCAAAGAGCAGCATTATTATTGCTATCCAAACATTTGTTAGCCACATGTTCATTAAATTATAACATGTTGTTTGTAATATTTTAAAACAAAACCACAAAATACTAGTTAACAAAGGGTTTTTTAAATTTAAATTCTACATAGCAACCTTTTCTTTATTTTTTACAAAGATCATTTCTTTGTCTATATGAATATATTTTGGAGCTATAGAAAGCTAAGAATCTGCTTCACAGTAATATACTTACATGGTGAGATATTTTTCCTTAGTGAAGCGTCCTTTGGTCTCACAGAAAAGCAGTTAAAGATATTCTGAAAGCTGGAATTTGAAACTAGATTAAATTAACATGAAACACAATGCAAAACATTATCTATCAGATAAATTAATCATAGAAACAATGTTTCTAGAGACATTCATTGAAATCTTTAAATCAAGAGTGAATAATATTTTGAAACTTTAAGGAGAGAGCTTGATCAAAAAAAGCATTGAGGGCAGTTCTACAGTCTCCTGAAGCAGGAGGTCAGAGATATGTTGCTTTCAAATCCAACTTTAAAACATATTATGATAAGCATAATTCTCAAGATTACATATTTTGTTTTCTTAATTTAGTCATTTCACCAGCGCTTAATGTGGAGAGTAGCATGTTTTTCCTTTCACCTGTTGCTCCATGGCTATGCTTTAGCAGCACAGTCTTGTAAATAGAGGAATATACAGCATCACTAGGCAATCTCCTTCAAAAGCTTACACCTACCTCAAAACATCCGGGTCCCACTACACAGACAGAAATCCTGCACAGTACCCCTTCTCCACTTGTAATACAGGAAAGCAGGGCATTAATTGTGATGCTAACATAAATGCAGATGAAGATAGATAGTCAAAATTCTCAGGAGCACACAGGCCCTCACCTTTTCATGCAGGTGGACAAGGTTTCAGCCTTCAAAGTCCTCTGGCAATTGTTTCTTCAATTATTCAAGTAAGCAGTGTTTAAACTCAAGTATTTTCAAAAGGGCATATTTCTTCTCGGGTGACTTGGGCCAACCGCATTAGCAGGAGAGGATAC
Organism: Astur gentilis; assembly: GCF_929443795.1. Lineage (NCBI taxonomy): Eukaryota > Metazoa > Chordata > Aves > Accipitriformes > Accipitridae > Astur > Astur gentilis. The sequence continues at coordinate 16,997,909 of NC_064913.1, forward strand.
AGCCTGAAAAACACACCTGTTATGATGCTTCTAAAAAGGATGGTGAGGGCATAGCAGACACCTGCAGACTCAGTAATTTGTGCTATAAATAACAGCCAGCTATCCCCCAGGCAAACTTAACTCCTTTGACTTGTTAGACTAGTTATATTACAGCTGTTGACCGTAAGAAGAGAACCCTACAGTGTTAAGTGAAGTTTCTCTGTACTACAAGGACATAATCTCCACTCTGGTATGTTGTTATGCTACATCACACTTTTTTTTTCCTATTCCCACTTGTCTACTGCCTCTTAGTTGTTAGTCCAATCAATGGTTGTTAGTCCAATCCTGGCCACAGATCTCTCAAGAACTGTTAAAGTCCTTCTCCATCTAAATCTTTCCATTTTCATAATATCAAAACCAGGATGCAAAATTCTTGTATGACATCCCTCCCCCCAAAAGAGACAATACTATCTTTAAAATTATAGAATGTTTGCAAACTCCCACCCTTTTCAGTAAAGTTTTTCATTTTTTAGCTTTAGGGAGGGAACCCACCCTCACATCAAACCATTCACACACAAAAATACAGGCTTCTGCATGGCTGCTCTAGGCAGAAATCTGCCTGTTATCCCATCTTCAGGATTAGGAACTTTTCCATTCTGTTTTTTTGTAACTCCCGCCTGCTTCTCTTCCCTTTTCTGCCTTGCCACCCAACTGTTCTCTTCCACTCATTTTCTCTTTAACTTACAGCCCAATCTCCTGCCACACGTGTACCCTCGGACTTTTGGCTGCTCCCACCAGGCTCCCTTTCCTCGCACTCTGCCTCCTATCCTGCTGCTATACTTCTCTCACCTGCACTTACATTCCCTTACCCCCTCCAACTTGCTTCCCTTCATGCCACACCCCACAGACAGGGCTTTTCCCACTTACGGAGTCTCCATTCCGTTTTATCTGCTTGTCCTGCCGCGCGGGTGACTTCCACAGACATCTCGGGGAAATCCCTAACTCTATGAACTAGCCAGCACACTAACAGTCTGGGCTCTAGGTATACAATATTTGGGGGCAGATGTCCCACCAGCTCTGCTACCCGTGGTAAGACATTTGCAGAGACTGATGCCCTGGGAGGCTGCAGTGAAAACCGAGGCCAAGAAACCAGAGGCAAAAGGATGGTAAAAGCTCTGTTGCTTGAGGGAGTGGTTTAACAGAGATCGGCCAGAGGGCAGCTTGCCTCACCATCCACCCCTTGCCGGGAAAAGACCCTAGGAGGGCTAGAAATTACCAAATTTAACCCCTCCTCCCTCTCCCAGCCAAAGCTTTGACTGCAGAGCTCAGCTGCTACAGGGTGCAAGCGAAGGCGCTGCCTCCAGGCTCTGATCCTTCCACTGCCCGCCACCTGGGTAAGACAATCTCCCTGGCCTATAGATAGATGCCAACGATGCAGATCAGGAGAGAGCTTGGTACATAGACCTGCTGAACCCAGAAAGAGCCTAGAGGCAGGAGAGGACAAACAACGGCTGCACTTAATGAGCATCGAGGGATGTGCATGGCAAGCAGGAAACTTGAGGAGGGAGGAAGTGCTACCATGTCGCTTAATATGGACCTTACAGAACTAGGGTGTGTAGCTGAACCCAGGAGCGGGAAGCATTCCCAGGCCCCCACAGTCAAGAAGAGCTAAGACGACCATGTTTTGAGGGCAAGGAGCTATTCAAAATATCTCACAGCAATCTCTAATCCCAACTCTCACTCTGTTTTCTGAAACAGGATCATAAGAATAAAACTTGTGAAGAAGAAATAAGTCAATAAAAGCATTGTCATGGAGGGCAACCTAACAAAATATCCTGCAGTGTGTGGGTCTCCCACCCATTTTCACAGAAGGCAGCATAAGGGGTCCTTGCACAAAGTGAACTCTTCTCTTCACAGAGAGGAAAAGCAGCTGTCTGAATTCGAGCAGAAAAATAGTAAATATAGATACATAATTCATCAAATAAAATCACAGAGAATTACCTCCTTCCAAAGTGCAAGGAGCACTGGATGGTCTTCTATACCAGTTGGAGCTATGGATATCTTCTTGCAAACAGATATCAGGTATCTGACAAGCAGATGCAACAGAGGGCAAGTGCGACTTTACCTGGAAGAGATGTCCCCTTTACAAGCAGCTAACTCCTAACAACTTCAGCACTTCCTGCAAGAAAACCTTCAGGTGGCCTCAGGCAACAATAAATCATTAAGAAATGCTACTGGTACCCCACATCTCTCTACAAGACACTGCCAAGTAACATGCAATCCTCCAAGGCAAGTAAGTTTCCAGCTACCCTTATGACACACTGTGAAATTTTATGAGAAATTCAAGCTATTCAGAATTATCAGATAACTTTACTCATACAGACACTCACTACAGAAAACATTAATGCAGCATGTTGAACCATATTGAAAAGGAAAATACTGCTTTCTAAGTAACAATGAAGACTGCAAGTACCAAAGCAAAAGGTGTCTGTATTGAACTAGACCTGTCTGGAGTAAGAGCCAGTATTGGTGCCTGACTCCTTCAGTGCAAGAACACGTATCAATAAAGACATCTACGTTTAGCTTTGATGAGGTGAGGGCATTGGATGCTGTTCAGCAGAGGGGAAAAGAAGCACTTTGCCAAACTCTGCAAGAGCGGCACACTCTGCTTTGTCTCACCACAAATGGCAGAAAATCATGGAGATGCTGTGACACAATGATTTCCACCTATTTCCGATTAGAATGCTACAATCCAATTTTTATCCTGTTTCTAGCCTTACAGAGTGAGGAAAAGCAAATGAAGGCCTTGTCTGAAGCAACTAAACAAGTTCCTAAAGCCAGCATGAACTCCAGACACTCCCATTTCACCATTTTCAGATAATTCCTCTTATGCAGATGACAGTAATTGTTTTCTTCATGTGGGTATTTAGTGTTTCTTCTTGACTGTGATCCCAGGCTCTCTTTAGTGTCATGACATACAAACTTCTAGGAAGAAAGAAAATAACTTCCATTTCATCCTCTTTCTTCAAGGTTTTTTAGAGACAAAGCTGAAGCAAATGTTACTTTGACACAGTTCGAATTCAAAACCAACATGATTTCAAAGAAGTTAATTATAAGTCTGCACTAAGGATAAACTTGTACAAGTTTTCATTCATTTTGAATACATAAGTAATAAAAAAAAAGTTCAAGTTGGAGTCCACTTAAAAGGCAATGTCATCCCACAGTGACTCAGGTCACCACTGCTTCTTGTTTTGACCACACAGTTGGTGTGTCACCTTCACTAGTCATAAGTAACAAAGAAAATAATCAACAACGTCTCCTGTTTTGGTAGTCAATGTCCAACACAGATGAGATGAACACCAAAACTATGAAGCAGAAGATGAGTCGCTCCCACATTCAGCAACATAAATCAAGCTGGTGGGCGAATGATTTACACCCTTGCACATAAGACCATCAATAAAGTGCCCTTAAGGTGCTCCCTTGACTCTCAGACTGAAGATGCCAGGTGACCTTGCAAGCCTGGGTGCACATTCTGTTGTATGTCCTCCCACCTCACCCTGCTCAACAAGAGGCTTGGAAAGACACAGAGAGCACAGTCTGTGCTCTTGCAGTTACCAAAGCAATAAATCAGGGCAGGGGGTCAGTAAAGCAGACAGCAGTTGAGACAAAGACACTCCATCATCTAACAGACAAGCCTTACTGGATACACAGGATACAACTATACAAAACTAAGCAATGACACATAGTTCTGTTAACGAGACCTCACTAATCCTAGCTATCAGATATCCCAGCAGCCTTGGGGACCTGAGATGGTACACTGCAGAGATCCATGCAAATGCAGCTCCTTTATATTCAGTGTTCATGGGTCCTTTCTTCTTGTCACTTTTTTTTTCCCCAGTTCTTTTGAGTCTTATAAGACCTTCCTCTATTTCAGCACTTGTTTCTCCTGCCTCTTTTCTAAATCCTTACAAAGAAAATACACTTTCCTCAGCTTCTTTATCTCCCTCCATCCTGCTTACAAGCTTTGAAATCACACAACAGCAGCTATTCTTTCTGGTTTATTTTGCTGGTCCAGTTCCGGGTTACTTAAGCCAACTGTTGCAAAGGCCAACTACAGGCTGCACTGGCTACATTAGAACTGTACGTGTAATGATTCTGTGTTTTGATTAACCTAGTATTAGACTTTAGGATACGGCTGTCTCCCTAGCTGTCCTTGCAGAACACCAACCTTATTTCTGTAACCATGTCTGAAATTAACATGAAAGAAATGCCATGGAGCACAAAAAGTCAACACATAGCGTGTATTTGTCTGACTTGTACAAAGCCCTTAATTTAATTCCCTGAAAAACAAGTGAAACATAAACTCTGATTTCACAGGAGCTTGACTGTGAATGTAAAACAACACGCAAGCAAAAAGATTATAATATTTTCATCAGGCTCACGAAAAGGGAATGATAGGCAATATGTCAATTTTAGAACAGGAAAGCAGAACGACTTTCCAAGATCTTATTTTAGTTTTAATAGAAAAATTCCCATTCTCTCCAGATTTAGAAATTGTTGTGCTCTTTTCTGAAAGCAATACTGTAGAAAAGTATAGGACCGACATTACTAATCCTATGTAAGTGGCTGTATGGGAGCATGCCAGGAAGCATTCTTGTACTGCCAGCACCTAGCAAGTGTATTCAGCTCTCAGAAAGCACCCTTTGTCAGAGATCTGCAGGCTTCATCACTTGCCAAGAGAAAATTTCAAACTCTCTTTTTCCAATTCCTTGCCTCCTGCTCATTCAACTTCTCATCTCTCCTGCATCTCAATTCCCCATCCCCTCTCAACTCTTTGCTCACTTACAGCTTATTTCGCATCACCTGATCAACCTATTCCACTTCCAGGTTGCCCACACTTCTCTGTCCTCAAGCCTCCTGAATATAACTTTCTTGAGAAAGCTTATCAGAAGAAATTCAGTAAATTAGACCTTCTATTTTTTTTCAATACTCACTCCTACATTTTTTATCCACACTTTTGTGACAAAGTTAGATTTGTGGATAAAATCTTATCTTTCTTTCACTTGAAATATAGCACTGCAAAATACTTTTGCAGCACTATATCTGCTTCTGCATGATGACCTTGAGGATTTTAAAGTATTTCAAGATGTTTGAGGATGACACTATTGCTCTTAGGAATCTAAACAGAGATGATGCAGAAAGATCCCATGCCAGCTTCTGGCTATCCTCTACACATAGGTTTCCAGGAGTATTATTAGGCTTTCTTGTAAGGATTCAAACACCTGTTCTACATAAAAACCTGTGCTAATTTCTGTAATCATGGCAGATGCCAGTGAATTCTCAAACCTAGGTGAAATAAATCATAGGGATAAAGAACAAAGGCAAATTCACATACCTGTATGAAAACAAAATTTGACAGGAATTCACACATGTGAATTCTGAACTAGCAGTCTTTCTCATTTAAGTATTGATTTCAATTCTATTGTTTTTAATGTACTATTACATTTCATAGGTTTTTATTCAATTAATTATACATTTGTTATATACATATTAATTAAACCTGTAGCAAATACATGGAACAATTTGAGGCCAAAGTGGCAGAGGTGCATTTGGCCACAAGAATCTCTTGTAGATTCAGCTGAAGCAACTTTGATCTATAGCTGTGGCCAGCTCGCTCAGTCAGCAGCCAAAGCTTTAGGTCCTTAATAGATCAACACACTTTTGAAGTCTGCAGCCACAGTGTACCTGGATTCCATTAGACCCTTAAGAGGCTTGCCAAGATTATACACCCAGCAGCTGTAACAATTACTGAATTTATCAAAAGTGAAATAGTATGGTTCTCAGGCAATTGGTCTTTTGCTGGAAAACTAAAGGTGTGATGGTGCAAAAAGCAGACTAATTAATTCTGTTGAAAATCAGTTTTCTATCAAGTTATCAATAGCTTGTCCAAAACAGTAGCAGTACCTCCAATGCTAGCACATAATAATTTTTGTGATTCCTGTTTAGCTTAAACTGACTATTAAATGACTATTGAAGAATAATCCTGTTTACCTCCCTGCCTGGCTCCAGACGCTTTTCTTGTTACTGCCCTTGGGCTGGCATTGCTGTTTGTACTCCTCGCAGTGAGGAAAACTAGGCTAGCAAAAGAAAAATTAGCTTTCAACCAGAGTGGTTCCCTGAAGCAACTCATTGCACAGCCACAGGCATATGAGTGGCATGAGGGAAGTGGTGGGAAGAAGTGGCACGAGACAGCGGAAGGAAAACAAGCCTGCTCCTTTCAACAGCAGCCCATACTTCTGCGAGATTAAAATAGCAGTGTAATGACAGCCTAAACCACTTTGGACAGACGAGGGAGGCTACTTATAGGCACTTTTTTTTTTTCTTTAAAATTTGCATAGTAGAACATTTGGTTGCTAAAGGGAAAGCATTCAATTACGACAAATTATGGAAAAAACAACACATGTTAAAAAATCTCCCAGTTATGTCAGAGTAGGAGACCTGAGTGAGTTTAATGAGCCAAAAAGTTTGAAGAGTTATCACAAGATAACCCTGGATAATAAAAAAATTATTTGACAAACAACTTTCCTAAAGGACTCTAACTAATTTACCAATACACTTTAATCTTCTGAGAACATATATTCTGCACTCAGAGTAAAGGCTAGCATACTCTTCATAAAAAAATACAGTTGCTGAATGCTTATTTTGCTTGTTAAACAGAAACATAGAAACAGAATTGTTTGAAACACTTTTTCTATGCTCTATATTCTGTGAAGTGATTTTTCAAACATTTTTTATGTTGGCTGCATATTTTCCTTTGCCTTCTAAAAAATAAAAGAATCCAAATGGCTACTTTCTCAGAACTCAAGACTCTGGCATTCCTTACTCATCATCACAGTTTTTCGCTTTTCTCCCCTGATTGCATCACTACTAGTTGCTAAAATGTAAAAAATAAATTGAAAAAAAAAAAAAGCAGGGCAGATTTGCAGTTGAAGGACAGATTTCTCCTTAAGACCAGAGACTATTCTGAAACAAGCCTCTATTTAGTTTCTGGTTTTTTAAAATGGGAAAAAGGAAATGGTAGATGGGTGGCAGGAAGACAACATAGCTGCTGCACCAGTGAATATAGCTTAGTGACACACTGGGATATGTAATTAGTTGGATGTTTAACTACTTGGAATCTTTTGGGCTACAGGATACACACATTCTTCTGTAGCTCATAAATTAAATGAAATTGGAACATTTGTTTGTCTTAATTTAAATAACAATTTTTATTTACAAAAACAGTGTAACTAGACACAATTAGCTGTCCTGTCCATGGAAAATCCCTGACTAGACTCTCAGGGTCCTGAGGACGAAGCCTCCAGGGTCCAGAGAGAGGTCTGTGGAAGTCTGGACTTAAATAGCAGTTTCCATGGATAGTGGCTGAGTTGGATTTCAAAGACAGAAAGGGAAGGGAAGGAAACAGTGGCTAAAGTTTCTGACAGGAAGCTATAAGGATGCAGAAGAAACAGGCTTGGCACTCTGTGGTAGGTCAGGGAACGCAACTGAAGTGAGTTACCAAAACTGGGATTGTTGGGTAGCCCTTGAATAGATACTGCATTCAGGGAATAATAGGTACTGTCAGAACCAGAACAGGAAGATTATGTATTATCTGAGTACCCCTCAGTCTGTTCCCAGGCTCTTCATTATACACAGCAATAAATTAATTCTGTCTCTTCTTTTTTTTTTTTACATATATTTTATTTATATGACTCATTAAAGCAAAAGGTAAAAAAAAATGGCAGCTTGCAGTGTATTATGTCAATACTAAGCCCTTAAAAGCCAGAATAATTCAATTTATTATACCAGAACTGTCAAATTCTCTTAAAGTGACTGACTCCAGCTCTTCTCCCTATCACCACCTCTTCAGAAATGCAGGCACCTCTCAGCTCCACTATTCCTGGCATCTTTCCAGCATGCCAAACTTGACTGAAAGTGAGCACTCCCCTTAGCAGATTTCCCCTGGCTCATTTTCGGAGATATGGCAAGATTTATGTTTTCATTTCAAGGCTGCAGAGGTGAATTTTTAAATAGATAAATATTTATTTAACCCTTCAATACACTGGAACAAATATGTAAGCATAAAATTTATTTTGCTCAGCCACGTATTCACTTCGAGTTCTTTGTGTACAGACAAAAGCCAAATACTTCCCTATCCAAAACCCCACAAAATCGGGGGGGGGGGGGGGGGGGGGGGGGGGGCAGATCTGATTATCACCATTGACCAGGAGAGAGACACAAATGAGAACAGCCAAAATCATGACTATTGGTGCTCATCCTAAATGACACATAATGTATTATAAGGAATTTTTTCAAGTCCTGCTTCAAAGAGGGCAGGAGGGACATGCCCATTACAAAATAATCTGTGTTTAGTAAAATGGTTTTCTGATTTCCTAAATTCCTGAAGGTTTCTACTTTCTTTTTTTTTTTTCTCTCATCCCTCCAGTTACAGACAAAAATCCAAACTCTTTCCCTAGAGTATTTCAGAGACTGTCTGACCTGCCTTTTCTAAGGAAATCAGGGAGAGAGACCGAGGGAGGAAGGCAGGCAGGTAAGAGCAGAAACTTCCCCTTTGTCAGAGCAGCCTCCCAGAGCCAGAGCCAGGTCTGCCAACATTTGAAAGTTATAAATATAGTGTGAAAATGAGAGGATACTTTCGACTCTACTGAAAAATGTGAGAATGCAAGTATTTTCTGTTGGCATGAGGGCTGGAGGCAATGGATGGGGTGGGGGAAGGGGAAGCTGTGCTTTATATAAAGGGGCTAGTCCCTTCTAGCAGAGACAGTTGTTCGCAGACAGCCTCCTGTGAAATGAGAGTGAGACGTGTTTTTCCTTATTCTCTTATATCTTCTCTGTTTTAAGCCTAGGCAGGAACTATGTGTTTTGAAAAGCAGCATTCTTCTACTCCTGGAGCAGGGAGTCCTTGAAATGGATACCTAAAATGCAGCATAACTGCAAACTGCCACAGTGTAATGAATTCCACTAAATCCACTTTGTTCAGACTTTACTTGGTAATGTGTGTGTGTGTGTGTGCACATGGCATGTGTACGTGTTTGTACACATACATAAATTTCCCCCAAGGTCACTGCTGCTCTTATTTTAGAGGAAAGCAATGAGTAGATGCGTTGCTTTCAACAGACAGTGAGGATGCTGTGTGAACTGCCTTCTGTAAAACACTCTGCAGCTGGTGAAGGGAGTGAGCACACTGTGGACAGAAAACTGGAGGCGGAAAGGTCAACATGCTTGATGGCTGAGCTGCTGCTCAGCAGCAGTCACAGCAAACTGGAAAAATAGGTCAACAGAAACCTCATAAAGTTCAACAAAAACAAATGAGAAATGCTGTACTTGGAACAAAACAACCCCACAAGTGTGTACAGCTTAGGGGTTCAACTAGAAAGCAGCTTTCCAAAAAACGACCTGCAACTCCTGGTAGGCAAGAAGTTAAACATGGCTCAGCTGTACACTTTTGCAGAAATCAAGGCCAACTACTGAGTTGCATTAGCCAGAAGCACAGCCAGCAGGTTCAAGGGAATTGTTATTTCTCTCTATTCAGCACATGTGAAATTGCACTACTCCAAAGTACTGTGTCCTGGTTTGGGCTCCCCAGTGCTAGAAAGGTATTTGCAAGCCAGAGCAAGCCCAGTGGAGGACCACCAAGATGGTTTTGGGCCTGAATCAGGTAAAGTAGGAGAAAAGATAGAAAACCTGGGAAATAACGTTGTAGAAAAAATAATTAGAAATAATATTGTAGAAACAATGGAACACCCTGTAGGAGGAAAAGATGATTTCATTTTAGAGAAAAACTGGTTTAATTTACTTACTTATGCTCAGTCCCAGTGGTCTTGTCAGGCTTCCTTGCAATTACATGTAAGACAAGTGATGCCAGCTACCAAGTGCCCTTCAGCTTTCCTGGGTTCATAGCTTTGTGTCAAGATATTCTGGTAGATGTGGTTTTTTGGTTTTGGGTATGGTTGGGGGAGGTTTTTTGGTACCTTTTAAGAGATGAAAATTAGTCTCTCCATCTTCCCATCTCTGTGAGTCATTAGGATATACTGACAGTCTTTTGTGTCTGGAGAAGTTGCCTGTAGATGTATCCAGATCTTAATGACCTGCTAATCTAGGTGCCATCAAAAAATGCCATTTTATTGACATTTTTTCTGCCATTCGTTCTGGTGCCACCACATCCATTCACTCTCCATTATTAATAACCTTAATGTTTCTGTCTTCTACAAGACAGATGAGTTTCTTTAAACTGGAAAGGTGGCCATGGGGGAATCAAACTGCTGCCTTGTACTACCTATTGGTAGTTACAGACTAAACAGAATGAGACTGTTCTTGGGAAAAATTTTATGTAAATATAAGGAAAAAAATCTTCACAGCAATGACATTCAAACACTGGGGTAAGTGGCCTAGAGAGGATGCAGCATCACTGGTTTTGGAGACATCAAAAATTTGTCTGGGCAATGCTGGGAGCAGCCTGATCGATCTGCAAAACTGGCCTATTTTGTGGGAGGGAGGGCAGAGGAGGATGGCCCCAGATGACCTCCAAAGGTCATAATTCTAAATTAATTTATTCTGTGATTCCATAACCCTGAGTCCCATACAGGGTGCAGATGTCCAGGTGTTGGCAGTGGGGGGCTGCAGGGGGGGCTTCTGTGAGAAAAGGCCACTGTCCTGGGCACAGCCAGTTCCAGCTGGCTCCAGCAGAGAAGGAGGTGCTCCATGGCAGAGCAGATACTCCCTGCAACCCGTGAGGACCTGTGCCAGAGCAGATGAAAAGCGTGAGATGAAAGGAGTATCAGAGAGAAACTGCTATGTACTGACCGTAACAGCCCCCCTGCCCTTGCCCCACTCTTCTCCTTGCTGAAGGGACTGAGTGTGACCTGCGGTGATAAGAAGCTGGTAGGACAGGTGTCTAGAGAGGAGGAGTGAAGTAAGCCTGGGAAACCGGGGAGGAAAGGAGTTTTGCCGTGTGTTTTAATGTTTGGTGTTTTGTTTCCCAGTACCCAAATCAGTACTTATGTATATATGTAAATCAGCAATAAATCAGTTTCCCTAGGGTGAGTCTGTTTTGCCTGCAATAGTAATTGGTAAGTGATCTCCCCAACTTTATCTCGACCCAGGAGCTCCTCATTCCTATTCCTCCTATTCTCTCCACCATCCTGCTGTGGATGGGGGGCGAGCGAGCAGCTGGGTGAGAGCCTGACTACCAGCCAGGGCCAACCCACCACAGCTCCTTTTATATAAGGATGGACAACCAGTTGCATGCATATGACCTCTTCTTCCTACCTTCCTTGGGGAATCTCTACATTTTGCAAACATTTGTCACAACATACCAACCAGATGACTTGTGCCTGTTGTTTGTGTCATCCTCAAAATCAATAGGAGTTGTAGACATATTTCTACATCCAGATGTGGATGCGAATGGCATGCATCTATGGGAGAAGTCTTTACACCTATAGTGTTTGTACTCCTAAGGATGGTGAATGATTGACTTCCAGAGGTTCAGGTGGAGGTACACATCATCAGATGTGGTTGCCTTTCCTCGCTAAGGAGGAACTGTTCAGGAACAGCTTGACAGTATCAGTGAGACAAATAAACAGCTTTCTGCCACAGAGGGGTTGTTTACTCCTTTGCCACACCCTGCTTGCGTAGCAGACCTACCCTAGAGTTGGCTGCAGCATTTGCTGGACTCTGATGAGCCAGCTCACCTCATGGATCCGGCAGGATGTTTCTCCCGGAGGATGGCAGTAGCATCTACCATGTCAGTGAACTAAATTGGCTCAGCAAGGTCTCTGACAACTGCCAGAGCTAGCACAGGTGATAGGGGGAACTCCTTCAGCTGCAGCCAGATGCTAGCTCTACTCCGCTGAATCATCAAACCAAAGCCAGGGAAGAAAGTGGCAAACGTATACATATACCTATCCCTCCCCTTTGAAGTTGTGGGAAACATCCCCCTGAGGTACATAGGGTCGCTGCCTCAATGCCCTCAGAAGCATGGAGGTCTGAAAACAAAGTTTTCACCAAAACTACCAAAAGTGTGGCACAGCTGGCTAAAGCCTGGGCACACGTACCACCGCACTTTGGCACAAAAACATGCCTGACAAAACCACTCGGCCACAGAGAAGTCGTGCCAGCCACTGGCTCCAAACAGCAGAGAGCCATTCCACAGCACAAGGCGTGCCGTCTCCCTTCTGCTCCAGATGCTGCTGGAGGAAATTGCTCCACAGAGAGAATTCAAATCTCCTGGCAATATCCTCTCCAAAATGGAGTCAAGTTTCCTTTAATCTGTAAGAACAGGGGATGGGTTAAAACAAAAAAAAAAAAAAAAAGAAGAAGATGGAGTAAGCCGGGGTGTGCTTATCTTCCTGGTGACTGTGTGGGGCAGAAGGGAGAGAGTGACACCCGGGTTTGTCTCCTGTACTGACAGGGGTGACTGGGGGGAGATGGGCGGGTGCAGGGGGGCCTTTCTCTGCCATGACAGAGCTGCATCGCTCCCTGCAGGGCTGTGACAAGAGGGGACAGAGCAGCTGGGGTCCCACGTCTTCAAGGAGACGTACACCTGCCGGGCAGCAAGAAGCCCAGTACGAGCATGGGACAAGCAGGGAAGGATGGCGGTTCTCTCCCAGCTGCGGGGGGGCAGGGGGCTGCGCAGGGCCCAGGTGCGGACACATCCACTGCAGAGAGGCAGCTTTGACCGCAAAAGGGAAAAGCTCGTGCTGGGCCTATTGCTTCCCTCACTGGAAGCAAAAAAAACCCGCGCAAAACACGCAGCATTTCCCTGACTGTGGAGGAGACGGAAAGGCGGGTAGGAAGCCAGTGCAGAGAGGCAGCACGCCGATTAGACTCAAGGGCAGCAGCCGCTCCCACAGCCGTGGGGCGGCAGCAGCGGACTGCGCCCCGGCTGCGGGGAGGGCGCGGGGCTCGGCAGGCCGCCTCTGCCCGCCGAGGCAGAGCGGGGGCCGGGGCCGGGGGAGCGAAGGGTGGCTTCAGGTGCTTCAGGGAGGGAGGCCGGCAGCCCGGGAACAGGGAGGGAGGGGGAGGATGCTGCACCGGGGCCAGCGGATCCGGCCCGCGCCAGTTCGAGCCGGTTTGGGCCGGTTGGGGCGCTAGAAGGAGACAGCGGCTGCTGAGGCCGCCGCCTGAATCCGGGCGGGAGCTACTCTCCGGACTGGATCAGGCGGAGCCCTGGGAGCGGGGTTCTGCGCGACGTCGAGCCGACGGCCCGGCCCGGCCGCCGCCGCAGCCCGGAGCTGGAGCCGCCTCCAGGCGGCGTCCACTCCCGTCCTTCCGTCTGGCCCGCGCGGCCCCAGGCTGGCGCAGGGGCAGGGAGCCCGCCGGTGCCGGCTTTCAGGCGGCGCAGCGGGTTTTGCGGCCGGCGGGGCGGGGTGCCTCGGGGCTCGGCCGGGGCTGAGGGGGCTGCCCGTCGCCGGGGCGGGGGACGGGGACAGGACCGCCGCGGCGCAAGGCTGCCCCCGGTACCCGCGGGGTCGTTGGCCCTCACACGGCGGAGCCGCCTCCCCGGGGCTCTCCCGTCACGCACAGCTTGCTCCTGCCCGGCGGAGAAACCTGTCAGGCAATGAGAAAACGCCCGGCCCACCCCGGGGTGATTTCAGCAAGCTCCTGGGAGGCGAGGGGTGTGGGGCAGCGTCTCTGAGGTAGCGTGGGGCGGGAGGCCTCTGGCGTTCTGGTGGTGCGTGGAGAAGGGAACTTGGTGTTTCCTGGTAACCCTTAAGCACGGGGTTTTGGACTTGGCTGGAATTTCCCTTGAAAGGCCTGTCAAACCACACCTACCTTCTGTGTTCATTTTGTGCTGCATTGGCAAATAGACAAACACTGCATTTGATCTGCCGTGGTAACCTTTGAAGTACAAAAAGGCACCTGAACCCTTCTGTAGGTGAAGTGACAATCTCCCCTGAAAGGCATGTGCTGGTTTTTTTGTCCCGTGGCTGATACAATCTCGTTATTAAAAAGAGTCCCTCACTGGAGCGCAGAGCCACAGGCTCCTGAGTTTCTTTGGGAAATATTTCATGCTTTAATACCTTTCCTAGTAGAACGCACTTCTTTAACCTTCCTCAGCCTACATTACCATTTTGTTACATTGTACTTTCTAGATCAATTTTCAATGGCCACCTACAGCACAGTAAGCCCAACTTTTAACAAGTGGGGTACTTCTCACCTGTACCCATTACTTGAGCGGAGATGTGCAATTGCAACAGATGCAGTTTCTGCTCTTCGTATTCTTTTGTTCTTTCTGTCACTCTGGGCTAGTAACAGCAATGTAAACTGGTGTTTCAGCCTAAGGGCTAACTCAATCATCTCGTCATTATACTGGACAGCAAAAGAACAGCCTTGTCCCCTTTCTTTATATTAGATCACATCTCTCGTGTCTTTCATCTCCTTGTAAGCATTTGATCTGCTTCTAATTTCAGTCTTTCATCTCTGCCTCTCTTACTGGGTTATATTGTTCTCCAGATAACCCTGAAAAATGGAGGATGCTCCTGTCCACCTGTCCATCATCAACAGTGGGGGGTTTTTTGTTTTGGTTTGGGTTTTTTTGTTGTTGTTTTTGGGTTTTTTTGTCCCTCAGAGCATAACCATGTCACTTTTTCCCCTTCAGCACAGCTTTGGGAGAGGTGGGAATGGTGGAGCAGATGCATTTACAGAGGCTATTGATAAAAATGCTTATGGCCACACCGATTTTGCTTACAGCAGTATTCTCACAGGTCTTACCAGAAGTGGAGCTGCTCTGATAACTCCAAAGCAGTCACAGGAGATAATCTGGCTCAGGCAGAACCTAAAGGTGTAGGAAGAGATAGGAGCTGTATTTTGTTCTTCCAAAGCCCAAAGGAGTCAGCTTATGTCAATGTGGACAAATTGTATTTTTATAAGTACTAAATATGGACAGAGTCACTGGACCAGAGGGGTTCATGTTTCAGCTCAATATGCTTAGTACTTGGGGTAAAAGAGATGTGTCAATTGCTCACACCCTTATTTTCTTCCAAGAAGATAGGCAAGTAAATACAGCTAGCAGCAGGTACTCTCTCTCCTCAACATGAAAGATAACGAAGCAAGAGAGTTACTTACTATTTGTATTGGTTACTGCAGTGCAATCAGCTGTGGTGGTTTGGGTAAGCCAGTTGTGCTGCATTCTTCTGATACTGTGTATTGTCAAAGGATGAGGCTGGGTCCCATCCTGTACTGGGGAATTAGAAATATATTGAAATGCATGGGACAGTTTATCCTCCCAGTACTAGCTCTTCTAAATTTTTGTTGTTGTTGTTATAATAATAAACTGTGTACCTGTGTCCCATCAGAGGAAGAAAAAGACAAAAGTTCCAACATTTCTGTTCCTTCACTTTGTGAATATTGTGTCTTGAAGTATTTCTGCACCTGAGAAAGTCAGACCTGATTATCTATGACACCAATGCAGGAACTGTAAACTTGTTGCAGCCAGATTTTTTTACCTTTGTTTACTTGAGAAGTGCAACTCCAGGAGCAAGCAGTTTCCTGCATGCATCTCTTAAACATTGGCAAATACGTGTCGCTTCAGTCAGAGTTGCTATGTTAATTTTGTCATGCTTGAAGTATATTGCATTTTAGAAGAAAAAAATGTAAATTTCTAAGTTATAAACCAGCATTTTTCTCTCCTCTTTTATCCCAAATATCTCCCCCGGTGTGTTTATTAGTTACAAAATTCTGGCATAACCGTAAGAGTACATGTGAGATATTACATATGAGTCCAATATTAAGCAGATCATTTTAGTCATTTGCATATTTCAGCTGTCTTGGTTAACACATTGGTAAGTTTATGTTCTTGCACTTTTAAGAAACAACATTGTATCACCTATGTCACAGATCCTTTTATAGGATAAGCATGAAAAAAATTTGTTCACACAAGCATGAGACTGAAGTTAAGGGCGCTGCTGAAGGTCACTGCAAGTCAAGTCGAGTAATGCACAGGACATTGATCATCTGACAGGTAACCATTAGACTAGACTACTCATCTCAAATTACTGCAGTTTGCATTTTTTAATAAAATTGAATTGCCACTCATCTTTCACCTATCTACGAAGACTAGAATTGAGGATTCCCTGTCTGTGGGAACAACTGAGAATACTACAGGCACCTAAAGCTACATAGGATGTTCAGTGAAATATTTTGCTTTTGTTGCTTTTATCCACTGTTTCCTAGGCAACAATGAATCTTTGAATATGGGTCCTGACAGATAAATGAAAGAGAAATAGTCTTTTTAGTGTAAATACTACATATACAAGCATACTGTAAAGAGTTGCTTAGTATAATAGAATACTATAAATGGAATTTGTTGGTTTAGTCCTCAATTTGCCTGATGTTTTTAATGGAATATATAACTGGAGGGCTAACAAGGTATTCTTCCAGAAGATCTTGGAGCATCTTCTTTCTTGTTGCTGGATTGGATGTTTGAACCTAATATCTTGACCAAACTCCAATTTGTGTAATTAGGTTTGGTCAGCTCAAGATTCTTCTTGCATACCCTAAGGTGCTCTGTTGTGTTGTACACCATGTGCCTGCAAAATTACAGAGACACTTTGTTCTGCCCCAGACCTGGCTGAATTTTAACTGTGCAGACAGACCTTTTTGGGATAACCAGAGGTGACTATCCCCACACCCATTTTCTCCTTTTTTTATCATCTTGAACATCATAATTGCATCTACCTCTCACTCTGAACCAAGATCCCACTGTGCTACACTCTGTACAGACACAACTCCAAGCAGTCCTTGCCTCAGAAATGTGCTAATGACTATGCATGGAGCAGGACAGCAGATGGATATAGGCAGGCTGGAAAAGGAGTTAAGGAGTAGGGAGTTAATGAACTGCTACTGATCAGTGAGATAAATAGTGGTCTCAGCACACCGATATATTAACCACTGACACATTTCTTGCATCCAAATTGGGCATACTACTGCCAAGAACTGAGCATGGTCTTTGGTTGTAGCTCTGACATGTTTATGGGCAGGACTATGGCCAAACAACAGGACTAAACCCAAAATGCCTGTCTCAGTTACTCTATCCCATTGATGCCCAAGGACTGTAAAGAGGGGCCCTAATTTAAATGGAAAGGGGCAGGACCTAGATATGGGAGGTAGAAAGTCATGTGAGGCATGGGTATCCCAGGGATACAACAGGGAAGGAAATGGAGAAAACAGAAAGAGAGACTGTGATTTAATACGGAAGTACAGTAGACTGGCAGGTTAAGAAAATTGGGTGGAGAATTGAGGAAGTGAAGTCTGGGGGTTGTTGAGCTGTTGGGCCTAGGCCTTGGAGAGGGCTAATATATGTGATGAAAGTAAAAGGGTATTAAATTCATCTATCTTGGACCTTGGAGGGGAGTGGAACTGCCCTGGGAGGGAAATGGTAGAAGTTTGCATGAGCTGGTCAAGCAAGTACGGGCTAGAAATAGAGAGCAAGGATTTGGGAGTCAGTGTGGAAAGACTGAAGCAGAAAGAGTCAGTTTAAAGGGAAACGGGCAGAGGAGCTTAACACTGACCTACTGGATTTCTATTTCAGGTCAGGAATAAAATTCATGACTTCTGAATCTTCCCAGTCCTCAGAGGTAAGCAAATAGTAGTGAAATCCACTTGCAAGGGCATGGCACTCAGCATAGCAGATGAAAACATGCTAGCTCAGTTATTTCTCTGCTGGCACAAGTCACAAAAGTCTGTAATTAGGTCTTGTCTAGGACCGAAGTGTCAAGCTGGCATCATGTGATTGAGCTGCTAGGGAAGAATAAAAACATAGGTCAATTTTTGTTCATTTTCTGTTAAAAATTACTGATAGAAATCCTCGTTTAAGTAATTGTTAAGGCTGCAAAATCGAGTATTCATTCCAAAAATACCAGAATGAATGTTGCCTGAACAACTCCAGTTCATCGCATACTTCCAGTACACATTATGATCATTCAGAAGATCTTTGCCATATGCAGTGTACAGTGTTGTAGGAATGAATCAAGATTATACAATAAAGGAAACATACACAGAATCCTTGTGATTCTTGCTGGAGATGGAAGTTGTGTGGTAGATCACCTTTGTTATCTGAGTATTGCTCACGTTTTTTAACAATTTACACCTCTGAGAAGTCTCTAGATTTGTTATTAAGTTGGGCCTTGGCTAATAGGTTTTGTTGGTTTTAATTGTAAACAAGCTTGATTCATGCTCTTGGAGTTTGGTCAGCTTTTTAACTTACTGGTAACACAAAGAAATGTGGGCTCTTTGATGGTTCTTTTCTTTATGACATCTGAACAGTATGTTGTTTCTCTTTCTTTGGGGACATATTGATCCTGGCTAGTCACCAGCTGCTTGACATTTTCTTTGCTTCCTCCATCTTCTTAAGAATTCAACAAGATTTCTTCATTTTTGTTATGCGTGCAAAATAAACCAACTTCTTTGTTGCTGTAGCATTTAGGAAATGCTTTGTGTCTTGTTAGTGTGGAGGATTAAAATACAGACAACAGGATGTATTTCTAGGATGAGTAATTACTTATCTGTGTTACTCTGTTTTCTTTATTTTCTATTGCAATTTATAGTAAAAGCCTGTGTTAAAACTTGCATGTAGTTCTTTGATTCTAGTTTAGCTTTCTTTAACAGCTAGGGTTGAAACATTTTCACATATTCACTTGCTTTAGGGAATTCTAATTACCTCTCACTGGAAAAGGGAGTGTAATGTCCTTTGGGATAAGGGAGACCAGTAGTCTGGCCTCAGGGCAAGTTCACCATTGCTCTAAAATTCTCCAAATCTCTGAGAGCAAGAGAGATTGCTCTCCACTTTGGGTTCTTCACCACAGCAATGAGAACCTTGACAAATAATATATTTAGAGAATAAAATGCTTTCTTCTCCCCTCCTGGTAAGTCAAACAGAAGAACAAAAAAACCCAGATGAATTAATTTTGCTTAGAGCATTTCAAAATACTTTCCAGCTGAGATTAAACATGGAAAATTCTCAAGGCTTAATGTGGAAAGCTTGAACACATAAATACTTCCAAAATCTCATGTATAAAAAGTTGTTATAATTAGAACTATACTGAACCCTCAGTTATGATTCACTAGCAAGTGTCTGCTGTAATACAGGTAATCATAACTAACGAATAATGGAGACTCACAAGAAATAAATTTTAAAGGTAAGGGTTTGGTATTTTTCTCCAAAGGTCCCATGCTCTAAAACTCCCATTAGTGTTTTCTGAGTTGTGGTTATTGTCAACAGGATAGA
Source organism: Astur gentilis (assembly GCF_929443795.1). Lineage (NCBI taxonomy): Eukaryota > Metazoa > Chordata > Aves > Accipitriformes > Accipitridae > Astur > Astur gentilis. The sequence continues at coordinate 17,017,173 of NC_064913.1, forward strand.
GTTATTGGAGAGGCCTAGAGGATCAGTAGTCTCCTCTTTAACTGTCTAACCTGCAGCTGGTATTGCCTGGTGGTCTCTCTTAGTTACCTGAGAGGGGGGAAACTGAGCTGCTGCACAAGCACCCAATTCATTCCCATGATAGCCACGTCCAGCCCTGTGTACCTCTGAAAAACGGACTGACGAAGGTCAGAGAAGACTCTAGAAGAATTCCCTCTCTGTAGATTTCCTGATTAATAGTTTACATTAGCAAGGTATTATGCATCTCCATAATTTTAAATGGCAGCACAGTGATGAATGCAAATTTTTTACAGCCTTAAGTATTTTGGTGACTCAGAACTTGACAAAAAGAGGGAAGGAGGAAGAGAACAGGAAAGTGAAACTATCATCAGTCTCTTTTCTTGCAGAGTGTAAACATCAAATCAGAAGAGTCAAGGACAGGTCCCATGAGATAGCACCAGAAGAGAAGCAAGTATGGTGAAGAGAATGGGAAGAGAGAATGGGTCGGAAAAGTTGCACAAGGCATAGGAGGAAAGGGGTAAGCATTGTAGATTGAAGAAAGACAAAACCTGATGAAGGGAGGCTGGCAGAGGAAAGGAATGGAATGGGAAGGAGATTAAATTAAGAGTAAAACAAACGAACACACAAAAAAGTAGGAATTAATGAACAAGTAGATTTGCATCTGTTGTGTTTTAACCCCAGCCAGCAACTAAGCACCACGCAGCTGTTCACTCACTTTCCCCCCACCCAGTGGGATGGAGAAGAGAATTGGGAAAAGAAGTAAAACTCGTGGGTTGAGGTAAGAACAATTTAATAGAACAGGAAAGAAGAAGCTAATAATGATAATAGTAACACTAATAAAATGACAATAGTAATAATAAAAAGATTGGAATATGAAAGTGATGCACAATGCAATTGCTCACCACAGGCCGACCGACACCCAGTTAGTTCCCAAGTGGCGATCCCCCCAGCCCCACTCCCCCCAGTTTATATACTGGGCATGACATCACATGCCCTGTTGGCCACTTTGGGTCAGCTGTCCTGGCTGTGTCCTCTCCCAATTTCTTGTGCTCCTCCAGCCTTCTTGTTGGCTGGGCATGCGAAGCTGAAAAATCCTTGACTTTTGACTAAAAATTACTTAGCAACAACTGAAAACGTCAGTGTGTTATCAACATTCTTGTCATACCTAACTCAAAAACATAGCACTGTACCAGCTACTAGGAAGACAATTAACTCTATCCCATCTGAAACCAGGACAGCATCCTTCCTTCCAGAAATCCTTCAGAGGTCAAAGTATCTCCATAGACCTCAGTAGGAGGTCTGGTTTTTTTCTCCCAGATTTATCTTCTAAATGATATAAAGTTTTGTTTGGTATACTGTAGCTTAGAGTTCATATGCAGCACAAAAAATGATGAACCTCAGTACAGTGGTGCAGACTATGGTTTATAAATGTCCATGTTTACAGTTTTGTGAGCTATGAAATGACCAAGTAATTGTGATTCATCTGGTCTTTAGAAGCTATTGGACTTTGCCTCAAAGCAGGGATAAGGTTATTATTGTGATATTCCTGGAGGGATTTTTTAAATTACATTCATTGGTTGGACAATAGCATTTGTCTGAGTTACAGTTTTTAAAAATACAGTTTTCTGATTTCTGTAGTTCACCCATGGGTGGTGACGGTGGGTGTTTTAATGAGTATGTTCCATAATACTTCTTCTCCTGAACTGGACTAAGGAACTTTCAGCATTAATTTTCCACTAGGGTGGAAGAGTATCTCCCTTCAAAAAAAAGCAACAACTACCTCATTTGAACTAAGATGAGAAAAGTTTGTACTCCTTTATAGTGCCAGAGAATGGTTTCCATCACAAAACATATGTATGTATTGGCAAACAAAACAGGCAAATATCAGACCTGTATGGGAGAAATATATTTTGCTGGAGATTTTCTAAGAAAGTGTCTCCTGTTATTAGGTTCGTGCTGATTTCAGGCAATATTATTCTGTACAGTTTTTCTGAAGAAGTGGAATTGATCAAAGAGCCTCCTGCTTCCGCTGTCATTTTTAACCTACTAAAAGTAATTCACAGTTCCCCTATTTTGAGCAATAACTTGGGTAATTATGTAAGATATCCTACCAGTTCTGGATCACACATTGCCCCATGTTTGTATTGTGTATCCCTTGGCTAGAAATGAGGAATATATATGCTTAAATATCATGGATTTCACATGCGTATTTTTTTAACAGTGCCTCTTATCACAGCAATTCATTTGTTAAAACAAGTTATTTCTTGTTTTTCTTTCATTGTTTGTGAGTTCTTTTTCTTTAACGCTGGGATTTCATTAAGTGTTTGGTATTTGACAGCATAGAGACTAAACTCTCCAAATGGCAGCAGAGGTGTGTAAAAACCTGTTTCCTAGGATGAGAGAAAAAATGCTGAAAACTGATGAGACACTGCAGCTGAATTTGAAATAGTGCGAAATTATGTCTAGCTGATGGGTGTATATCATAGTTCCAATGTTTTCTTAATGTAATTTGAGAGGACACATATTTTCAAGCAAACTGTACATCCATATGTAAAATGAAAAGGCAGAAGCACTTTGAAGTCTTACTGTGAAACGCTCAATGCAATCAGGACTATGAAACCAGCGAAATATAACAAAAAGTGTTTGTCTTCCTTTACAATTACATTAGGATTGCTAAAAAGGGCAGGGGGGGAGAGAGAGAATTTTTCTCATTGATCATTCAAATAACTCACATGTGAACAATAGTGCTCTAACCAAAAGCCTGTGTCTGGAATGGAAATCCTCTCCCACACCCTTCCAGGCTGACCTTCCCTCCCCCCATCTACCATAGCTCATATTTCAGAGTTGAGCTGGTTGCCAGCATGCTGTAAGCTGCCAGGAGGAACACATTATTTGCTCAAAAGAAAAGCAGAGGCGCAACCATTAACTGCCCCTCATGCCTGACTCCCTACAGGACCAGACATATTTCTACACAGGGGATGAGCTTCCTATTCTTCATAGGTACAGCAGATCTCATAAAAACCATCACACATGCCCACCTACACAAGGGCTTTATCATGATCAAGAGGCTGCATCTCCTCCCAGAAAGCTAAGTAGGTCATGGCAGCTGACCTGTCCCTGTATTCTCATGTGATTGAGTCCTAGAGCCAAATCCAGATTGTTGTTCTCATGTGATTTAGGCAATCTGTTCACATCTGGTAAGCAAAGAAGACATGGGTCAATAAAAACAAAGTTTATAAAAGGATATCAAGATTCTGCTGTTGCCCTTGGGCATAGGACATTTAACAGCAGGTCTTGCCTTTACTAAGAAATGTTTATTAAGATAGTTACAAGTGTGTACCAGCAGACTTTGCAAGGGGACACGCATCAGTAGTGGAGTCCCTTTTGCCCATCCTCTGAACAAAACCAAACTGGCAGCAGTGCCCCTTGCACTGTAGTTGCATCCATTCTTAGAATGTTTGGCTCTGTGGCACCGTTAGTCATGGAGACTGGGAGGGCTGGATTTTCTTTAGCTTTGCCAATCAAACTTTAAGAAATTAGGAAGAAATTAAAAATGCTCCAATTTTACAAAAGTTTTAAAAAAGCCAAGAGTATTTTTGCTTTTCTTCTCCTCCATCTTATTTTTGGCAATAAATATTTACTCACTACTAATCATCAACCATAACTACAGCATTCATGTTGATGTATGCACACTGTGCTTGGAATATATTTTGATTCCCAGGTAGATTTTACTTTTATCTGCAGGAGGACCTTTCCATGGAATTAGGTGTGATGAGGCAAGGAAAATTACACAGAAAAATGGCTGGACATAGTGAGATGATGGCAAAATAACGAACTCAACATTAAATATTCATAAATAGATTAAGTAATTAAGCCTAATGGCATTGGCTCCTATACAGGAATTTTTATTCAAATAACCATACAAATATGTTTTTTCCCCCAAAATAGTCATATTTTTCCAATAAGCATTCTTTATATCATGTTGTCATGGAAAGCGTGGAACGGAGAGAGTTCCCTCTACCAAAGCTAGGCATTTTAGGGTGACACAGGGGAAAAAAAAAAAAGTCAAGGTCTGTCTGTATAAATGAAATATTGTGAAACAAGTTAGGTTGTAAATTTAAGAGCACAACAGCTATTCTCACCCCTTCCTAACTAACATGAAGAGCACCCATTCTGTCTTCAATTTTCTGTGTTATATTGGCAGGTAGACAAGCTCTCAAAAATATGTTTGTTTTAACATCACTTCAAAGTTAATCTGAGTTGGGGGAGGCAGTGAATTTAAAAGTGCAATAGCTGCTCTGAAATAGCTGCACATGGATATTCCTTATTCAGAACAAAAGTATTCACACATGGACTTAATCAGGAAAAGCTTCATGTGTAAATGAGTCTTAATAAAGTATTTACTTAGAGTCTAAGTGACAAAACTTGACAGTCAAAGGGCAGTTTTCATTCTGCTTAGAAGCTATAAAGCTGAATCTAAGCAAGGTTTTTGGATAAGAAAATAGACCAGACTGTCCCTCAGCTCACTTAGAATGTTAGGTGGGCATGGTGTCTGAGAGGAGGTCTGTAAGCCATCATTCTTTTTTTCCCCTGTCTCTGGTCCCAGCTTAAAGCTAGAGCCATCTGATTTGTGACTGAAAGAGGTCTGAGGGTGCAGTTAACCATGGAGGAGTGGTCTTCTAGGCATCAAATAGCCAGACATCCTGGAGCACAGTTCACACGTGGACCAGGCCTGTGTCCAGAAGTATCAAGTCACAAATGTCTTTGGCGTGATGTACTTGAGAATATTCAGTGTCAGTGCCGCCTGCCAGCCTCAGCAGATCAAGACAGTTTTAGAGAGGACACAAGTTTGGGCTTGTATGTACAGGTTTCCCATTGCCTTTATCTTTTTTGCTCTTTATTCTTAGAAGGAGGGACTCTTCCCAGCACGTGGGGAGGGACAATCCCATGCACAGATCGTTGTATGGGAAGGCATACAGAGAAGCCTTCTAACTCTTGTGTGCCTCATCTGTTTTCCAGCTGGGGAAGAAGACATTGTCAGTTCACAGTTGCCAGGAGGTGATGGCTACTGTGGCGGAAATACCCACAGCTCCAGGGGCATTGCGTCTGGGCCAGCTAAACCTGTTAAACAAGCATAGCAGCTGCCAGACATTACCATGCTCCAGAGCTGCTCTGGAGGCCTCCTATCCCTGGTCTGCAGAAATGCCTCTGCACAGTGCTGGTTTTGGCCTGTCCCTCCAAAAGTGCACGGCAGAGGTTGTTAAAATTTGTTTCTGATTTCAGGTTTCAGTGCCAAGGGATGGGGGAAGTGGTTCCTTATCAATAGAAATGCTGCTAAGCACTCCTTGTGGCTTAAGCTCTTGCCATCTCATATTTTAATTGAAACCACATTACTGTTACAGCTGCCAATGAAGGAATGGGTTGAATGCATAGAACTTCATTCCCTAGTACCAGCAGCCAGTTCAGCTGAACATGGACCTTGTGCTTACAAGCTCTTGAAAGAGGCTTCACCCTCATCAAACCAGTCCTGCCTAGATGCCTTCTGAGACCAGCTGCTGCCCTCCCCCACAAGAGGTGACTGGTGCTGGAGCGTGAACATTTGTACACCACTTTTATCAGCCTGGATGATTAATCCTGTCTCTATGACAGTGCCATGGAAACAGTTGTTAGGAAAACAGTAGAGTTGCTGGTGACCAGACCCATGTGCAAGGCTGGTGTGGTGGGCCAGGCGCAGAGGTCTTCAGGATCTTGAAGCCTTGTCTGACGCAGCTTCTCCCAGTGCTCCCACAAGCAGCCAGCACTTCAGCAGGGGACCCAAAGCAGTCCTTCCAAATACTGTTTTCTCAGCATCAGATCCTGACCCTCAAGGTGTTTATTCCTCCTACTGCTTCTCCCTTGCTAACGCAATTTATCCCTCCCCAGTGAATCAGTACAACGGTGTGTGGAGCTCCACTGTTAATTAGGTCATTGAAAAGGTGGGAAAAAAACCCAAATCAACCAACCTATTTCCCCCCCTGTAAAGTTACGTTTCAAACCGGTAATTTCTGATCTGGTGTAAAGTACATGTCCGTAAAGGGCTGTCATGGTTTAACCCCAGCTGGTAACTAAGCACCACACAGCTGCTCACTCATTCCACCGCTAGACCCAGTGGAATGGGGGGGAGAATCAGACAAAAAAAAGGTAAAACTCATGAGCTAAGATAAGAAGAACAGTTTAACAGAACAGAAAGGAAAAAACTAATAATGATAATAATAACAATAATAAAATGAAAATAATAATAGAAGGATTGGAATACACAAAACAAGTGATGCACAATGCAATTGGTCACCACTCACCAACCAATGCTTAGTTAGTTCCCAAGCAGTCATCCCCACCCAGGCTAACTCCCCCCAGTTTATATACTAGGCATGACATCACACAGTATGGAATACCCTGTTGGCCACTTTGGGTCAGCTGTCCTGCCTGTCTCCCCTCCCAACTTCTTGTGCCCCTCCAGCCTTCTTGTTGGCTGGGCATGAGAAGCTGAAAAATCCTTTAGACTAAACATTTCTTAGCAACAACTGAAAACATCAGTGTGTTATCAACATTCTTATACTGACCCCAAAACATAAAGACTATACCAGCTACTAGAAAGAAAATTAACTATCCCAGCCAAAACCAGGGCAGGGTTTATCAGCACAGTGAAAGCAGTGGCAGACAGCTGGGGGTAGGAGCAAGCAGCTGACCTTTGCAGCCCTGTTAAGCTGACTTCAGGCCCAAAGCCAACCTGTAGTGTGATGGTACAGCTGATGTTCTCCCCCTCCGGTTGAGTGTTAATAATACTAGAATAAGGTACTTTTTCCTGCAGGTGTTTTTGAAAGAGAACCTTCTGCCTTGGATAGATCGCTGACAATGAAAGACTTTGTCTACCCTCAGAAGAGGTGAGGTGTCGGTAGGAGCATATGAACTTTTACACCCACTCTACTTCCTTCTTCTCCTTGTGGTTCTTCTCTGAGTCCACAAGACCACTGCTAAAGCAAAAAGCAGTTTAGTTTCTGTGCTCTTGCTGTAGTAGGCCTTCTACTACAGATTGCCAACACAAGGACTGATTAGTGCCCTGTGAAGCAGAGGGATACGAACACTTACTTTCTCAGAAAATAACTGTCAGCTCATTTTGTACAAGCTGCCAAGAGCCACCAGGCAAATGAATCACTTTCATTCACTCCTAGCCTGAGAACAGTTGGAAAAATCTGGGTGACAGATTCTGCTTTATTGATCCTTTTAGTTTAGTGTTTTTTAACACCTGTGAAATGCTTATCCTGCCTTTTCACAGTAAGAGCACAAGAAAATCTCTTCACTGTTCCTTTCACCTCTTGGTGTTCATCCTCCATGTTCTATTTCTTTTTCTTAGCCAGCTGCGTCCCATTTCCTCCCTGTGCTGTTCTTCACCTTCTTTCCTCCCTTCTCCCACATCTTAATTACCATATATTTCCCTCAGGTTTTCTTTTCTGCTCCTGTCAAAAATTATAGCAAAAAAACCCCAACAAAAATCCCCCAAATTTTGACAATGTTGAAAAAAATTGTGTAATTTCATTTGCCAACCCATAGTCCCCAGAGAGAAAATGGTCTTGCCTATAAGACAGAAAAACACTTTGACAGAAACAAAACAGAAAGCATCAGGAAAAGATGGGGTCTAGCAAGATGTTTCTCTGAGCATCTACAGGAAGGAAAGCATTACTTTGGTAGATTAGAGTGGTTTAATCTAGTATGCTGTCTTCTATAGTAACCACTGTTAGTTGCTTCAAAGGAAGGTATAAGATGCAGACTAACTCATTCAGAAAAAGTCTTTTAGCACTTCCCATGCTCCCAACAGAGCTTGTCTTCACTTGACTTTACCTCAAGTTAACTAATGGCCATTTAACTTGAGGCACCTGATATTTGTAAAGGTTAACGTGTACACCCTTCACACAACTGATCCAGGTTCTAAAAGTTTATTCTTTAAGGTAAGACTGTATCTTAATTGATAAAAAGGGGTTGTGTGTGTGTGTATTCATAAAATTTCTCACTGTGAAACTCTAGTGGAGACAAACACATGGACAGTGTCTACTTCACTACAGCTAGATAAGGTCAACATTATGCTCTAACACAGTCTTTCCACTCAGGCTAGTTGTAACATAATAAAAAACTACAAGGCTCCGACCTTCCTGGGATTTCCTAGCAAGATGGTCACTGAAAAGGAAAAAAAAATGTAATTCTGTCTGTAAAAACCACAAGCTGCTACTTGCTTTTCCCTGGAATCTGTTCAGGGTTTTTTTCTTCCTTTTTTACCATTCTTGAATGATGACTCATGGCAGGAAGTTGCTGCCTTGTGTCTTTGTGCAAGAGCCAGAAGGCATACATAGGTCAACACACCATGTACAGAATGTCCTGCAAACTTGAATAGAATGCACTCCACGCTGTAAGTGCTTACACTCGCAAGCATTCATCAGTACTGAGAGTACTGGTGAAACACTGTGTCCTGGGAAAAAAAAGGGAAATCCAGCAGTAAAGAATAGCACCTCCTAGGAAAGATATGGAGACTTCATTTTTGAGAAATAAGCTACTTTGTTTCTGATTACTGTTTGCTACATTGTCTAGAGGTGCAGAAACTAGAGAACACCACGAAGTTTAGGTGATTTGCAAATTCTGATTAAAAGTAAATACATTTTAAAACTGGGTGGTGACCCAAATAACTTTTTCTACTGTCCAGCTCTTTCTGTTGCCTTGTACACCTTTGCTGTATGACAGATAATTATCTCTGATTCATAGAGAGTTACAAGCTGTATGTGTTGAAAGGTTCTGTCCAGACACTAGTCAGAAGCATCTTCCAACAGTATCAGCCGTGATTCACGTGGAAAACAACATGGAGCCTAACCATGAGGATTAAAAAAAAAAAGTTTAAGATTTGTTCAGATCTGTAGAGCACCAACAATATAATCTGTTTTGCTATTTCACTTCCAAAAAGCCCCAACATCCACTATCATGCTACAAGCCATGCATGGGGAACTTAAATAGACTTCTGAGGACTTTACAGATAGCTGACATTGGGCTGATAGAAAGCTGGTTACTGTTTTAAAACAACACAGAAAAATTGACATCTATGCAGCCAAGCTCAAAGTTGTTTTTTCCAAGTACTGCTCCTATATGTGATTCTACTATGTCAGTTATTGCAACTTTATACAATCAAATTTTCCTGTTTCTCTAATTGTCTTTCCATCAGTACAATAGTAGGTAAACACAAATTAGGGAAGCTGTGATTCTGACTGTGCATAAAATGGTAAGTTCACAAGTTCTAAATGTATAAATTTCCCTGCCAGTAATCTCTCTCTGTTGAGCTGGGAATAAATATAATACCACTTAATTATGGTGATCTTATGCTTTACCCTCCCAGCTCTTTAAGCTCTCGTGGGACCATTTAGGAAAAATTCTAGCCCTCCTACTATGCATTCAGCCCTGCAGGGCCAGCAAATTTAGCTACCCTGGAACTGTGAACACTGGTTGTCAGAAATAATTTCTCATCAGAAAGAAATGTGTTTTTAAACAATCCTTACACTGTAAGGAACCAAAATCTTATCTGCCCTTCCTCTTGCCAGCAAAACTACAAAATATTGATGGATAAATTTTGGACCTTGAATTTTTCCACAGTGAGACAAGATGGAAGGCCACCCTGTAACAATGGAGGAACTACATTGCCATGATGGGGAGTGTATGTGTGCGTGTGTGCATACAGACATGTAGCACACAAAGAGCATGAGACTGAACAGAGAATGGAGAGATGGAGCTTCTTGTTTTCCCCACAAAAATAAGTTCTGTAGCTGTTGTGCCTCAGCGTAAAGGAGTAAAGGAAGTAAAGTTGGAAACACTGGGAAGAGATGAAGCCTGACTTCATGCTTTTATACATCAGTCACAGTGAGAGAAAGGTCCAGATGAACATAATGCTGCAGGTTCTTGTTTGACATATTCAGTATATTTCCCTTGCAGCAGCATTGAAAATGTGTCTTTGTTAGAAAATGCCAGTTATCAAATGCACACAGTGTCCCTGGGAAACATAAGTCACATCCAAAGGTCAGGAGACCTCTATTTAGGCTGCAGATTTTACCTCTCTCATCTGAGGGGATAGGACTGTTTGCTTTGGACCGGTGAGAAGTCACACAGAGAAGGGTATGAAGAGGGTCAAATGAACTATGCAGGGGCAGAAATGAGCTCTGTATTGCAAAGAAAAGGTTTCAGCTGGGCTCCTTGGAGAAAATTATCCACCTCAGCTCTATTTCAGCTTCACCCAGTTAGGTTTCTTCTTGTTCATCAGCCCTGTCAAGGAGAGGCATCAGATCAGTGAATTCCTTTCAGCTGTGTCTTTCTCTTACCCCAGCCTTATCCTTTGCAGGTTGTGCTTGTGCTGGATGGGGAACAGATTTTATTGCATTGTGTGATGGAAAGGACTTCCATCTGGTTTTTATACTGTAAATTCTGAATTCTTTGTAATTACTTTGGCACAGGCTATAAAATAGATCCATATAGCTTTGCAATAGATTTCAACAGCTAAGCACCATTTCTCCCATGCTGTCAGTTAGCCACTGAATTTGCATTAGCAGGGTATCTCAGCCAAGGATATCTTGAAATAGTAGCATGATGTTTACTTGTCATGCTCTGGTGCTGTGTGAAGTTGAGCTGTTCGGATCTGGCATTGCCAGCTGAGGACCTGAGCATGCTAGGAAATTGTATAGGTTTGGGGTTTGACAATTTCTTCCTCATCCTGATAGGTAATCTCCATTGGTTAGTCTCCTGACTGTCGTCAGATACCGTTAACAGTTCAGGAACAAATATCTCCCAGAGCATTCAGCTGCAATAACATGAACTTCTCCCCTTCAGGTGTCTGCTGACAGCACAGAAAGAATAATTTGGGGGAAACAAAAGGCAAGAGGTTTGAAGCCTGGCTGTTAAAGAATGGATATAATTTTATTTTCTTCAGAATTCTCCATATTTAGAAGAGGCTCATCATAACACCATTTCCATCAGAAAAATGAATAAAACAAATTTTTTAATCTGTAAATCTGCCAGCCAGTGTTCCAGATCCTGGGGGCAGGGAGGGTGTGGGGGGTGTTAAGTATTTAAGATCACAAAATAGCTTGATTTTAAACTTATCCATAGTAAGTTAAATAGCACTTAGTTGTCAAAGGCAGATTTTCAAAACAACTGAAGCTATGCAAAGTACCTAAATAAATGGCCAGATCATGAAGTTTTGGGGATGTGGACACTGGGTGACTTTGGAACTGTGGCCAGTTGTGACCAGAAGTAATTATTATCAGAGAGTTGTTTCTTTCCCTGTGCAGAACAAGTTAGGGACTGTAAGCAGAATAATTATTTTATTTCATGTCCGCTGGAATAGGTCGAGAAGTAACAAAGTGGAAAGAGAAGAAGGTAGTTTTGTACTAAGAATGTTTAACAGTTTTAGAAAAACTTTTCTAAGTGTTAGGATAGATATGTACTGAATGAATTCCAATTGGAAGGCTGTGAAATACCTGCCCTCTTCACTTGTCAGCTTTCTGGCCATTTTGCTGAGATGTGGATATGAGGTCAGCAAGTTTGTCCTTCATCTCTCTCTCTTCCTTGGAGCTTTATCAGGTGCTCAGCGGATGACAGCCTCTATCTATTAGGAGTGCCGTATGCAGGTGGAAATAAAGAAGAAAAAAAACACAAAAAGCTTTATTGTCCAAATACTAGGCTGAGTGCCAGCAAGGATGAAATTTGCTGTTCTTTTTCACTTTTTGATGATTCCTACTCCTAGTTTGAAGTGCACTTGAAAAGGACATTTTTTTCACTTGCAGGTCATTTCTACAGGACTTTCAAGCCTATAGAGATTTGGTATTTGCTTAGAGAGCATCTAAGGAATCTGCAGCTGTGATTGTAATTGCATGCTCAGACCTGCAGGCTCTCTGGGTTACTTGCAATGCATTTCAGATGGCAGAATGGCTTCATTCAAAAGTCACTGGTCTTTTGGGAAATATGCATTATGCTGTTTGCAAGGTTGAAGTCTCTAGCTGAATTAGCAAGAACGCACTGTGAGCAGCCTAGAAAAGGTAGTATTTGTCTTCTGAAGCATTTGCCAAAGTTTAACACACACACAGCAAAGATATACATAGGTGTAAGTAAAATATAAATAACTGCAGTGAGTGCCTTATAATGCATTCAAGGAGTTCTGCTTTTGTCAGTTTGCATTCTAAAATGTGAAAGGTAAATAAATGGACTGTAAGCAAATTTATTTTTCCTGTTTCTACACAGTCAGAGGTTGCAGGATATATCTCTGGGAAATGAGCCTATTGAAAATGTAATTCTTTGGTGCAGACAGCTTTTCATGCACTAAGATGTGCAGACAGAACCTGGGGATGCAGAGACAGATTTAACTGTTCACAGTGTCACAGTGCTCAAGCAGTACAAGGAATGAGGTAGCTTAGCTCTCTCTGTAAAGTCATATGATAACACAGCAGGTAATGCTAGATGAGCTCTGTGTACCAGTTTCAGACTGGGTGTTCACCAGGTTTCCAGGAGTATCTGTAGCATCTGGATCTCTACTTCTGGGCCACACATTGACAGAAACGACCTCATTAGGGGATGAATTTGTCTGGATACTTTGTGAAGCCAACTTCAAACTTTATAGAGCTTCTGCGGGGGTTTGCTGATGGCCTTTGTTGTAAACATTGAATTTCTTCCATGTAGTATGGGCCATCATGTCAATAGCATCAACAGAAGTGCTGGCGTTGCCCTTTCCCTTATTGCAGTACTGCTAATGACCCTTTGCTTCGTAGTGGCCCTAGTCGATGTCCCATAAATACCCTTCCTCCAGTGTTAGCACTGCCAACTGCTTGCAGCTCTTGGTATTTCAGAAGCTGCTCAGCTAGGATTGGATGTGGTCCTCTCTCAAGAGAACAGGGATCTATCAGGAGGATCCTGATAGGGCTGTATTGAAGCACAGAAGGAGAGAAAAGTGTGGCCACTCTTAGGAAGTGTGTACCCTTTTCTGCATATACTTGTAAACAAGTTGAAACTGCAGACACTTGTACTGCATGGTGCGCTTGCATTTAGAACAGGAAAGTGGTATCGGGTCAAGTCGATTTGAGGACAGAAGCTATACACAAGTAAACGGAGAAGCTGATCCCAGTGCGGAGGAATGCTGGATGGAGAACAATAGGCAGCAGAATTGCTTATCTGAAACATATATGGATTCAATGTGACCTGTGTCCTGCAGAGCTTTCGTATGTGCAGCGCTGAAACAGGTGAGATGACTCAGTGCCAGCTTCTTGGATATATTTGTCAGTGCTGCTGTGGGAAGCAAGAAACCAGCAGGGAAGTTACACAGGTCTTTTCTGTGTTGGTCATCAGATGTAATGAGGTCATTCCTTCTCCTCTTGATATAATCTGGCAATGGGTATACAGCCATTTCCTGAAACTATATGAGTCATATTGACTCATTAGTTTTCCTTTGGTTTTCTTTATAAAGAATAACTGGGTTCTAAGGTGAAGAATAAACACTCCTGAGGCTATCGTACTTTCATTTTGGCTCACTGGTCTGTTTTTAAATGTCTTCCAAGTCTTTCCTTTGTTAGCCATGTTAATTCAAGAGGAGTCCATTGATGTTAGATCCTGGGCATCGTTACTCTCACTACCTTCCAGAACTGGGTTTGGTTTTTGGTTTGGGTTTGTTTTTTCCTATCATGTACATTCAATGATTTCAATGTATCCTCTTTTTTTTTTTTTTTTTATTTTTTTTATTGCATGGGAAAATAAAATAAAATAATTCTTGCAAAGCACTTCTTTGGAAGGAGATAGACAAATCACATTTTTGCAATATCAAGAGGAAGCTGCTGGCTTGCCCCCCAAAAATATTTCTAGAAAAAGTTACTTGGATTCAGGTAGACATGCAGACAATGTCACAATATTTCTAGGTTCTTAAACAGATCTCGCCTCCTAAGCACTTACACTTTTTGTTGCCTACAGTACAGCAGTCTCAAAATTCAAAATATCTTGTCATCTGTTTGTCTATTTAAGATCAGAAGGCAAATGTAATATCCAGTGATCAGCTGGTAGGATATCCCAACATAAACATGGTGCAATTTGCCCTTGCACTCCAGTTTCCCTCTTTTCTACCTCTTGATGTTAGATATTTATAAAAGTGAGCTGCTCATATTTAAGGATCTTATTTTGGCTTTCAAGTTAATCAGTTCTCACCAGCTAGCGTACCTATACAGGAGACCGCCAAGGAAAACCCATTTGCTTCAGTAAAAAGATGGGTTTTTTTCTTCCTGTGCTTTTAATTTTAATAAGTTTGATAAAAAAAGGACCTTGAAGTACTTTAAAAGAGGGAATGATTATGTGATTGTCCTGCACTATTCCACCTCAGACATGGTTCCATTTCAGAATAAGAGTTTTCCTGCATTAGAAGTTATGCATTGTAATCATTGATCTGTGGAGGAAATGAGTTATTACACGTTTGTTGTAACATTCCTCAGTTGTCTACACTGTTCATACCAACAGCATTATGTATTTATGTATGCCATCATAAAACAGACCCACCCATGCAATAATTATTACAATATGAATGTGAGACACTTACTGAAGGTCCACTTAGGAACATATGGGTCTGTTCACGGATGAATATATATATGGTGGTATAATGGTCGTAAATATTGCTAAGTCTTGCTTGGTTCAGGTACTTCGAAGATACATGTTTTCATAGGTATATTAACCTGACTTTAGTGCATGCAGGTAAGGTAAACACAATAGTACATAGGCTTAGAGGTTAATTGACTGACTAAGCTTGGTAGCTTACAAATTGAGTCTTCTTGAAAAGTCACTAATGAGAGCCTCATTCCAAGTATTTAATACTGCCTTGCCATACTGCTATGCAGGCATGAAGCTATGGAAAGGATTTTAATATATAACCCTACGTTTACAGATGCAATAATATCATGGAGGAGGGTATGGAGTGTGCAAGGTTTATTAGCTTTCTTGCCTCTAAAGGGAGGAAGTTAGAGGAACATGCTGTTAAAACTGAACTATCACAACCAGTGGGATTTCACAACAGAGATGATGTTGCAAAGGTGTCCTGAATGGTAAATGCATATCTTGACTTAGCCACACATTTCTACTTTAATTACTAAATATGCAGAAGTAGAATTGCAGGGACATTGGCAAGTCCGTCCTTTTCGTCTGCATTCTATTTTCAGCTGTAGTTTAGCCTTGCTGTAGAACAAATATCATTATTTCACACCTCATCATTCAATGACATAGTTCCCATAGAGTCATTGTCTTCCCCACCATCACTCAGTGTTTATAGGAACTAAGCGGAAGGATAAACATTTTCCTGTGGGGACTCCACCAGAGTTTGGTGTTGGCAGACATAGTCACAGAAGTAATTTCAGTGGGCTCACCGACGATGTCATTGCACAGTACTCTTTGTTCTTAACTCTCTTAACGCTGTCCGATGGGCTGCTTCCTGTATGGCTCTCTGTTCCTTCTTTCAGCAAACATTGCATTTCCTGCCTCCAATTGTCCTTCATAGCTTCTCCTTCTCTTTGTGTTTCCTGCAACCAACCCCTTCTGTTTTTCTGCCATATAATGCAGAGAGACAAATCCACACCCTGAAACTGAAAAACCAAGACAGAAGTCATGGAGCCAAAAAGATCACCTCTACTATTTTGCTCTGCCTTTGTCTCTTTTCTCCTTCACATCTGTCTGACTCTTCAGATTATAAGCATTCCTTACACTCTGTAGTGAAAGTGCTAGTGCACTGTAAAGAAATATTTTCAACAATTTCTTGTGAAAACTAATGTGAAATGTGCCAATAATAATAATATGGAACATTGAATATCTTAGTCTTTCTAATAGCTTCAAACTGTAGTGACTTCTCAGTATTTCTTATAGAAAACTAATATCACAAACCTAATATTCTACATCTTACTTATTTTTTAATTACAAAAGCATCAAACCCAAGTTTGGAATAATTTCATCATACTCAAATAATTAAATGTTTAATTTTTAAAAAAAAAATGGCATTCACACATGCACATTATAAACAATTGCAAGTAACTTGAGATTAGAATAAAGTCACTATGTCAACTTTTAAAAAGATGTGCAATAGAGAGTTAAAATGTTTTGTGTTTTAAGCATATGGGATATCAAAATAATCACACAGTGATTAATTACAGTGTCGTTTCAGTCCAGTTGATAGCTGGTTACAGTAGTCATGCTTTTTTAATGATTAATTGATGCCAATACAAATATGAAGTAACTGTACAGGTACTCCAGTTATTCCTGTTCTACACAACACATGTATGTGTATTCTATATCTGAATTCTACATACTTGTATAGACAGACTCACAGTCAGATCTATATGTATGTATGTATATGTATCTCGGATGTACATTGTGTTCACTGAACCATTGTGTTACACTATAATTATTCCCAGCCATGCTTTTTGTGGTTACGTGAATTAGTGGTAATTGTAGGATAAAAAATTACTGGTGTAACTGTGCTATAATTTCAGTGTAATTACAGTCATTGTATTATGAATTTTAACCAAATATCAAGCCTGTACTCTTTCAAAACAGAACATTTAAGTGCAACTATTGCACATAAGCTTGAAACTTATTTCACTTTCTGAAAGTTTCCTTTCTCTCCCACACTAGTGCCTTTCTTGGTTTTTTTAATAATTAAAAAGAAGAATCTGTGGGCAACTGAAAAACGCATATATATTAAATATGCTTGCAGAAAAAAAATTATGGAAAATTAGCTTTTTCTTTCAATTGGAGAGCTGAGAATTATTAAATCCTAACTCTGTATTTTTTCTGAAGAGATTACAGTAAATCCAACACTTGTTGTAACACATCTTTATAAGATACTATAATAGGATGTTTTTCCCTTTGGATCTTACTTTTAATCAGTATAATTCTAGTATTTATTATTTCCATCTGTCACTTTACTGCAGCTGCATGCAAGCCACATTCCATCTTGAAACTGAAACTGAAAGAGAAAATAAGGTAGAACTCTAAACTGGTGTTTGGCCATGAAACTGGGCACACCACCTTTGCACTTCCAAAAAATACAATGAAATCATTAATTAGTATAAACAGGGAGGACTGTTGCTTTCCAAATGAAAGAAATGCTGTTACTTTAGTTATGCATCCCTAAGAAATGACCCATTGATTTTGCAGCCGAAGAGCAAAAATAGCTTTTAATTCCTAAACTATAGCAATGCAGCCTAGGATGCTCAGGAACTACAGTATCATTGGTAATTTTCTTAGTGCATAGCATGGCAGCTATAGTTGAAACCCCCAGTAGCTGACTGTTTTCTTCAAGCATAGACTTCTCAGCTTCTAAAGACCAGCTGCAATAAACCCCATGGTTCAAAGGAGAAGATTGTGACACATTTTGTCCCATGCCAAGTTCCCCTTGATAGTTGCATCACAGGCTGCAGCCAGGGAACCTGCTTTTGGGAAGAACAGCACACTGGGAGACATGTGCCATGGACACAGCCTGTCATTACAGGCTCTCTCGCGCTCCTCATTCACCACATCCCACGCAGAGCTGGTAAGCATGATCTTGGGTGCCAGAGTGAGAGGAGGCAGCAGCACTGCACCACGGATGCATGAGCTATGGGTCATGTAAAATGAGGGAAAAAGCTGTTGAGTAAGCCTGAAGCTTCCTGAATCAGGGATCCATCGTCTGTTTATTCCTAAAATGTTTTATTGTTACTGCAAATGTCAGACAACACTGTAAGGTCTACAGGCCTGCTTTTTCACTACCCTGAAGCTTGTGACATAATTTACAAAATCAGAATTATATAGTAACAAATCAGCCTATCAATACACACGGTAAAGCGTCGGGCAGAGGAAACTCACACTCATATATAATTGTTTAGCACTGTTAAATAGTAAAAGAGGGCACATGCAAAAGTTGGATATATGAAGTAAAATACAGTGCTTTCAATAGCAGAGTTGACTATAAAAATGTTACTGTTCTGTGCTTGATATTAAATGCGTTTTCAGTTTAAAATCAAGCTGAGTGTAAAACAAGGTCTCTTTACAGATGGAATTATTCTCTTCCATATATCTTATAAAGAATAGCATGCACTCTTTTCTAATGCAGTAGACCATAATTTGACCAACTGGTGCTAGTGGTAGTGATAAACAGGGAGACAGAAAGCCAGGGAAGTTTATCACATCAACTAGAAACCAGGAATAAGATTCTACACTTTAGAAGTTCTATAAAGTGTGCTCATGAATCATAAGAAGAACTTACAGCCACAGTGATTTGTACTTTACAGTAAAATTCTGATGTCTGAAGAATTTGAGATAGATTGTGGGGTTTTGCAGCAAAGGAATTGGGGGGCTGTATTGGGTTTCCATGGCAAAGTTTTGGTAGCAGGGGGGCCACAGGGGTGGCTTCTCTGAGAAGCTGCTAGAAGCTTCCCCTGTGTCTGACAGAGCCAGTGCCAGCTGGCTCCAAGACGGACCCACCACTGGCCATGGCTGAGCCCATCAGCAATGGAGGCAGCGCCTCTGGGATAACATAGTTAAGAAGGGGAAAAAGTTGCTGTGGAACAGAAACTGCAGCCAGAGAGACAAGTGAGAACATATGAGAGAAACAACCCTGCAGACCCCCAGCTCAGTGAAGAAGGACAGGGAAGAGGTGCTCCAGGTGCTGGAGCAGAGACTTCCCTGCAGCCCGTGGGGAAGACCGTGGTGAGGCAGGCTGTCCCCGTGCAGCCCAGGGAGGTCCACAGTGAGGCAGATGCCCTGCGGACCCATGGAGAGAGGAGCCCATGCTGGAGCAGGTTTGCTGGCAGGACTTGTGACCTTGCGGGGGACCCATGCTGGAGCAGTCTGTGCCTGAAGGACTGCACCCTGTGGAAAGGACCCACGCTGGAGCAGTTCATGAAGGACTGCAGCCCGCAGAAAGGACTTACGCCAGAGAAGTTTGTGGAGAACTGTCTCCCGTGGGAGGGACCTCATGCTGGAGCTGGGGAAAAGTGTGAGGTGTCCTCCCCCTGAGGAGGAAGGAGCAGCAGAGACAACATATGATGAACTGACCACAACCCCCATTCCCCGTCCCCCTGTGCTGCTGGGGGGAATTTGGTAGAGAAAATTGGGAGTGGGGTTGAGCCCAGGAAGGAGGGAGAGGTGGGGACAGGTGTTTTAATATTTGGTTTTACTTCTCATTACCCTACTTTGGTCGATTGGTAATAAATTAAGTTAATTTTTCCCAAATCAAGTCTGTTTTGCCCATTATAGTAATTAGTGAGTGATCTCTCTCTGTCCTTATCTTGACGCATGAGCCTTTTGTTATATTCTGTCTCCCCTGTTCAGGTGAGGGGGGGAGTGATAGAGTGGCTTTGGTGGGCACCTGGCTTCCAGGCAGAGTTAACCCGCTGCAGGGTGAGGGGGCACTAAATCTGGGACTTCACAAATTTGGTTTTAGCACCATGGCAGTGAGTCTGCCTAGATAGTTGCTTCTAGCATGGCTCCTCATTGGCTGCTCCTTAACATACCCACTTCACAGTTAGTATGAAAGTTTATACTAAAATGACAGTTCCAAAATGCTAAACAGAAGACCTGTAGAATCGGTCTAGTCCCAGGAATTCAGATTACCACATAGGGATTTTAACAAAACAATTAAAAAATTGTTTCCCATTGCACAGTTTGATAGTAATGGAAAAAGCTCAGAATTTGTTTCTCTTTTGGATGCAAGAGACGCAAGTTTAATCCCTGGAGTAGAATGAAACTCAAGGAGATCAAAAGGGGATACATTTTTATTTGAGATATCTTAGAATATATAATCATAGAATCACAGAATAGTTTGGGTTGGAAGGGATCTTTAAAGATCATCTAGTCCAACCCTCCTGCAATGAGCAGGGACATCTTCAACTAGATCAGGTTGCTCAGAGCCCTGTCCAACCTGACCTTGACTGTTTCCAGGGATGGGGCATCTAATACCTCACTGGGCAACCTGTTCCAGTGCCTCACCACCCTCATTGTAAAAAATATCTTCCTTATACCTAGTCTCAATCTACCCTCTTTTAGTTTAAAACCATTACCCCTTGTCCTATTACTACAGGCCCCTGTCTGTCCCCATCTTTCTTATAAGCACCCTTTAAGTACTGAAAGGCTGCAGTAAGGTCTCCCTGGAGCCTTATCCAGGCTGAACAACCCCAACTCTCTCAGCCTGTCTTCATAGAAGAGGTGTTCCGTCCCTCTGATCATTTTTGTGGCCTCCTCTGGACCCATTCCAACAGGTCCATGTCCTTCTTGTACTGAGGACCCCAGAGCTGAAGGCAGTACTGCAGGTGAGGTCTCACCAGAGTGGAGTAGAGGGGCAGAATCACCTCCCTTGACCTGCTGGCCACGCTGCTTTTGATGCAGCCCAGGATATGGTTGGCTTTCTGGGCTGTGAGCACATATTGCCCATATTTCACACATCTTATGAAGCTGTTGACCTTGTTTCTGTTATGTGATGTAGAAATTGCATGTTTAATAGTTCAGGTCTGAGTGAAGCTGCAGTGGTGATAGGAAGGTGTCATACTGCAGCAATTTCTTTCACATCAGACGGAGCAAGGGCTGCACCAGGCAGTTCTAATATGGAGACTAGAACCCTGATAGGCTTCCTGACTGCTGTAATTTAGTACATACACAGTGCATGTCTTTCAGTTTTCACATGCCCTTGACATGTTTTTTGAAAGGACAAATGGAAAGTCAGCATGAAACCTCTGTGCCACTCAGTATTTTTCATAGTATTTATAGCTGTTGCCATTTACTACTTTCTAAACAAAACATTCTCAACTTTTAATTTTTGTTCTAATCAATGTTTTCAGACATCTCTGAACTCAAATTTCTGTAATGGTGTACCTGTTTGAGATGGAAGTATCACACCTGAAAACTATTTCATATGAGAGAATACAGACAAGACAGGCTAATATTCTACTACCATGGGTGTAATTTTTCTTCCAATTTTGTACATCTCATTTTTTTATTTTACTTTCTAATTGTTAATTCATACTCAGTGAAGATTTACATGTCCATCATAACCACCAGATGTCTTCTCTGAGGAATCAGTCAATATAGAAGCCATCATTAGGTCTCTGTATTATACTTTCTCATTCTCATCTGTTGTCCACATTATGAAAATTCCCTTCCCTAACTATTTTATCAAGCAGTCTTTATAGTATGAAAGTGTATTAACTTTGTTAATATATGTTAGTTCACAGTATACACTGCAATGTAATGAAGTAGTGGAATTTTACTGGAGACTTTGGTATTGTTTGTGCTTAAGGAAAACAAACTAATGGACACCCGCTCATTGCAAGGACCAAAAGGACAGCCTGACCCTGGAAATAAAGTCTTTGCTTCTTGGAAGCTTAGAGCTGTCCATGGAGAATAAAAGATACCCTTAAACAGCCAAGGTAACGCCAGCATCCTAGCCTAGAATGCTGCAGAAATACAGTTGCTTTACAAAGTTTTACTATGATTAGTGATCGGTAGTGTTGAGTTAGTGATTAGCCAAATCGTATTGTAGCTGAACACTTGAAGGGTACAGGAACTTTGTGTAAAACTGCATTTGGGGTGCCCCAATTTGGCTGGGACACCTCACATGCCCGAATAAATATTTATTCTTGTAATTCTATACTTTGCATCCTAGCCTCTCTCCTTGGTTGGCACGAGCCAGTAGCCAATTTTTATAACACCTAGCATGGAAAAACAAAGAAAATTAACTGTCATTATACTCACATCTGGTTGTCTCCATTACCTTCCCCTGGACCTCTGTCACTTGTGACCTCGTTTGTCAGGATGCAAGGTCTAGATCTCAGCAAGTCTCCATAAACACATCCTATTTTCAGGAATGGTGGTTTACCTCTTGGCATTACTAATGCTACTGAAAAAAAGAAAGGTACTGCTCCGGTGGCATGCTTTTAGAAAGCAACTCCGCTGCATGAGTGGTACGCTCAGCGAGCTCCCTCTGAACTCAGCCTCCAACGAGAAACCCAAAGCTGGCGCAGGGATGTTCCATAACATCCTTCGCCTCACCGCAGGCTCTTCGCTGCACCCTGCCTGTACTCCCCTGCCGGAACGAGGGGGGCAGGACACAGCAGATGTGCAGGACGAGCAGCACCTGTGGGGAGCCCTCCCTGGGGACGGCCGCCACCAGGCCCCGCGGCACCAGGCCTACACCGTGCCGGCGCGCCCAGCACCTCCCCACGGACGCCCGCTGCGCCTCTGCCGCCGCAGCCCGCCCTTGGCCGCCCGCTTGGCCCTCTTTGGGCCAGCGTTCAAGGCAGGTTCCCGCTCCCTCCCCTCCGCCCCCGCAGCTCCCTTCCCCCCCCTCGGAACTCTCTAGAGGCTTCTGGAGCCCGCAGCCCTGGTTGCTAGGCAACCGCTTACCTCACGCTGCCGGGGTGACAGCTCCCGCGCCCCCGGCCTGGTCAGTGGGCCGCCATGGCGGCCCCTCTCTGGGAGGCCCCGCACCTCTGGGCCTGGCCGTCAGCCGCGGGGAACGCCAGGACGCCCTCCCTGCCGCCTCTGCCTTGTGGCTGGAGGCACCAAGGCCGGGCTGCACTCCCAGCTCTGCCTGACGCAGTTGCTGGACCTCTGGCTGCTCCACGGCTCTGAAGAGAAATATGAAAAAGGGTTGTCCACTAAAAGCAGAGGCCAGGAATTCAGGCAGGCTGCACAGCGGTCCTTCACCAGCTTTGCCGCTGTCACGGTTCAGCTAACCGGCAGACATATTTTGTTTTACTTCCACACACGCCATATGTTGGTGGAAATGGTTTTCTCTGAAGGTGCGTAAGGGAGTTGAAGAGGGGGCGTGTGCGCGTGCACGCACACACGTGTGCATGGTCGGAGAGAAGCCATTGTGAAGGGATCACCTCGAGTGGGAAATAAAACCCTAAAAGCGTTCAGTTTCCTATGCCAGGGAACCACTCTTAGCACTCTACAAGTGAACTGGCAAGTAACTAGCAAGTAAAACCACAGTGCTCATCCTCAGCAAGAAGCAGAATAGTATAGTGGAAAACCAAAACCTTTCTAGCAAATGGGACATTGCTTTTCGGTACCTGGAAGAAGCCACTTTAAAATTAGAGGGAGCAAGGCCACTAAAAAGAGAAAAAAACTGCAAAGCAAAAGAAATTACTCATCCAAGCAAAACTTGAAACAAGACAAACCTTCTACACCTTTGCAACAGGTAGGTGGCTTTTCCTGGATAAATAGTATTGCCTCCTTTTGAGTATTATTGTATAGTAATTCCAATTCTCACAGTTACGGTGGATATATATAAAACAATTTTGGGTTTCTGCCAGTGCTCCAATGCTGTAGCTTACAGGTTTGCCAGCTGGGAGCTATGTAGCTCCTCATTGGTTTTGCTGCTAGGAGACCAAAAACGTGAGTGAACCTGCTCTTTTCTCAACTGATGAGAGAAGCCCTGAACAGTTTCACATCTCAGGGAGAAGTGAAAGCCACAGATAGGCTGGGAAAGGGTAAAGCAAAAGATATATCAGAGCCTGGAGCCACTGGAACAGGTAAGACAGAAGCAGCACATGCCCTGTGGGCACATCTCAGGAGTGAATGGGCTGGACATTAGCATCAGACTAGTACAAATCAAAGAACTGCATAGGAGACTGGAGAGAAATGCACCTAAAAACCTCAGTAATTTTGAAGGAGTTGACTATGTACCTGAGGGTTTCATGTCTTCTGTTCAGAGCTCTGTCTCTTGACAGAGAGACTCCTGGCCAGATTCCAATGCAATTCCAAACCACATTTTTGTGGGTCAGGTTTTGGGGACAGAAATGGAAGAGTGATTGTGGAGAGGAGGATGTAGAGAAAGAAAAGATACTTGATTAAGCTCTTAAGCACGTTTTAATGGGTATGTTCTTTCAAAATGTATAAAAAATTCCAGCGATATTTCTGACAATTATTTCTGTTGTTGGCCAGGTCTGTTGTTAATCAAATACTGTGTAGAAAGTGTATCATTTAAGTGTTGCAAAATATTTACTTCTCTGTCAGTTGTCACACAAAAATGTATATTTTTGTATCTGACAGTGTTACGTACCACCAGATACACTAAAAATGATGCATCCCCCTCATTTCAGGCAACTCAGCACTAGCATCAGGAGGGTGGGCTATTTAACTCTGGTTAGCACATTGAGTTCTAGAGATCTCTCTCTGTTTTTTCTTTAGAGCCCAAGCCCAGGATAAACTGAGGTCACACAATGAGTGTTTGTAAATTAAAAATGTCTGAATTTTCAATCAAATACATTTTTAGTAGTTTTGACATTTCAATAAGAAGTATTATGAATATAATACAACTTAATAGAAAACGTGTTTCTCTTTCAGATTAAATCATAAAGAGCTATTGCTATCTGAAAGTTGGGCTAATATGAAAATGAAAAACAAAGAATGAATTTGCTCAAAGATATTATAAGCATTTAGAACATGCTGTGAGTGACAGCATAATTTCTTCCACATATTTATGGATTTTCTGAATGATTTATTTCTGTTCCTCCTGCTCCAAGAGGGGTATTTTTGCCACAGAAAGAACTTTCTTAGAGATGTGTCCCTAGCCCGTCGTAATGAAGAAATCAAGTGTGATAAGATAATGTTTTGTTTTGAATGTTTTAAAGTTGTTTTCTTCCTTTTAAAACAAATGAGGTACATTTGAAAAGATGGTTTTGTTAATAATAAATAATTTAACTTATACAGTGAGCTACATCAAGAAAACATTAAAATGTCAACTTGTAAGACTGTAGCAGAATAACACAAATAAAATGAGAAGCAGTAGCAGCTTGTGGTAAAAGGAACTAATGTTTCAGTATTTTTATCAAAAAGCAAAGAATAAAGGAAAATATATGATTTATTACACAATAGGAACTTTCGGCTCTTTTTAGTTTGAGATAGGGAAGGGTGGAAGGTCTTGTTTTAATTTTTGTTTTTATTTCTTACTACCTAAAGCTATTTTAATTGGCAATAAATTAAATTAATGGTACCCAAGTCGAGTCTGTTTTGCCAGTGGCAGTAACTGGTAAGTGATTTCACTGTCTGTATCTCGACTATCCTAAGCTTGTCCATCCTATTTTTTCCCCGTCCTTTTGAAGAGGGGGAGTGAGAGAGCGGCTGGGTGTGCATCTAGCTGCTAGACAAGGCTCAGCCACCACAGTCCTTTTTGGTGTTCAACATGGGGCCCAAGGAATTTGAGATAATGACAGTAGTTGGGAGAGATAATGGGCAAAACTCAGACTGGCCATTGCCAGGGAGTGCAATAATTTTGGGGAGCTTTGGTACTGGTGTTGGGAATTTTTGTTGTGGTGAAGGGACAAGTGGTGGAGTTTTATTGTGCGTGTATATTGTTCACCCTTGTCAGTGTCGTGATGGTGTTACTTTGATTCTGATGTGGGGAATTTTTGTTGATGTTGCAAGTGAAGTTTGTGGAGGATGTGTGATGAATGTATATTTTAATAACAAAAATGTGTTTCACAAAGGCAAGGGGAGGAATGTATTGCATGTAGGTGCCAAGGTTTTGGTGGCAGGGGGGCTGCAGGGATGGCAGGAGTCCAGGACTAAGTTTTTTAAGTACTTTCATAAATGCTATTGATAATTCCATTTTTATTTTAATACCATATTCTATTAGAAATTACAGAAAACATAATTATTATGTATATATTTTAGATTGGTTATATTGAATAAAACAGCTGTTATACCTGTTCTGTGGCAACTATATTCTTGCCACAGCTTCAAATCAGGCTTCAGTAGTTATTTTTGTAAATAAAATCTTAAGACACTTTTGCAGGATAGTAAGGTAGAAATAACATGATCTATTTTCAGCTTTAACTCTGTCCAGTGCCATTTCTGATGAATGGAAACTAGGAATCTGAGTAACACACCCATAGCCATGAAAGAGATAAATCCAGTCCACAGCAACCCAGTTGCACAAGCAAATGATTGATGAACAGTTCAGAATACCCTTCCCCACCTGCTCATGATATTTCAGTCACAAGCAATGGACTGTACAGTTGTAGAGCAGATATGTTTCATAGCTATTGTCAAAACAAAATGAAAATTTTTGATAAATAGTTGAAATAATGAATCCTGTCCCCGAGCAATGGGATTGATTGTGATCAAAGGAAAACAACCTTTGGTAACACTTGATTCAGGGCTTACAAGGCGTGGAGCCCCCAAACATGAACTGGTAATAGCACTTGCAGATTCTTACCATTTTAGCATGATTGAGGAACAAAGGCACACAGAAGGTTGTTGGAAGAGGAGAAAGGTTAGAGAATGGAGAAGTGGAAAGTGTAGAAAGAGAGTAGGTTGCAACTGTGGCAGAGGATGAGGACATTAAGGGATGGGGTAAATGGAATGGATGGAGAAGATAAATGCTTGGCAGCTCTACTTTCAGTCCTACTATTTGTTGTAATCAACTGGTTCCCTTCTTTTTAATTTCCACCCTTCTCATGTCATAGGCAGGCATCCATACACTCTTTACAGCCTTCACAGCCATGGGGAATGGCTGGTATGGAACAGATGCATCTCACACAAAACTGGGAATGCAGAAGTGATTTCAGGTCCCTGTATCATAGGCAATATCTCTGTCAGAGGGACCTGCTACACTGGCAGAGGTATAAGATTGTTTCTATGTGAACATATTAGCCTGTTAGCCAAATTTTAAGAAGATCTTCTCATCAGTGGCTCCTTCATTCAAATTTTGAGGACCATACCTCCCTGGTGAAAGGGGAACCTAAGCTTCCCTCCCTTCCTTCCTTCCGTGTAATGTGTATATATTATGATCTGTAGGACCCCCACCTCAAAAATAGAAGAGCTCCTTTCTCACTTCCCCAAGTACACCAACATCTGGAGAAATAATCTAAAATTATTCTGCTAAGTCATGGAAATTAAATACATTATTAAGTAAGATGGTGGTAACTGGCAATGGATAGGTGCCGAGTTCTCCATTTGTTGATGACTCTAATCAGGATCAGTGAATATGATGTGTTTTGGTTAGTTACCTGCCTCAGTATTCGAAGAACTGTTTGATATTTTCTAAGCTATATTTATACCAGAGGTGTTGATCTTGTTTTACCACATAATAAAAAGAACCTATAGGAGGAAGTAATGAGGAAGAACTCAGAATGTGGCAAGAAATACTAGATGACAACTTCAATTAGGAAAAAGCTTTAAAGGCAATACAATGACATCCAGCAAAAATAACTGGCAACTTAACACTGACAAAACCAAAACTTCAAAAGGTTCCTTTCATTTTTTTTTTTTTTTTTTAATAAGTATGATTGGTTTTTTAGGTATGGCATAAAAATAGTGAGGTTTAAGTTGCCCTTCATTTTCACTGTAAGTCACTGTGGAGAAAATTCAACCCAAGCAGGAAATACAACAATAACAAAATGAACAACAACAAATAAATAAAGCCAAACAAGCACATTTTTACATTCTACCCCTTTTCTGACAGCCAATTTTTTACTTACAAAGCCTCCAGCAAGTTAATACAAGGCTGATCGTCCTGTGTTTAAGACAAAAAAAAAAAAAAAAAAAGACCTTTCAAAATACAGCTGAGGAGATCAAGAGATATTCTTAAGTCCCAATTATTATGTAATTAATGTCTTCTTGAAAAAGTTCACTGTGGCTAAGCCCAAGTATTTTACCTTTTTAAGTTGTTACTAGACCACTCTGCATCTGATTCTTCACTGGCAATTTCCTGCAGATACACATAATTTATTGAGAAATTTATTAACACTATTACCACTTGGATTCATTAACCCATGGGTCTTCCACTTTCTAGAAAGATCTAAAGCAGGTATTACATTGAAAAAAGCCCAAGGTAAGAGCTGAGAAAAAGAAACTGAGAAAAGAAACAGATTCACCCTCAGGGTAAGCATTTTTAAACAGTATAGAAATTTTTCTTTTAAAGAAAGTATTTCCATTTCTGAACATTCAAAAAGGTCAAATATTTTCATTCATTTAAACTGTCAGTAACATGACTACACAAAAAATCAGCCCACACATTTCAGATGATCTGCATAGTTCATTTACTGAAGACATTCCATATTCATTACATTCCAGAGTGATGTTCAGATAGATTTCTTCCAACAGGTCAAAACATACTCCCAAGGAGGAAATATATGAAATATTCTTTATATTTCTTCATCATTACCTGTGTAATCTGGAGGTCAAGCACATTGCATCTAAGTAGTATTGTGGGACTTAAAACTGAGCACTGATTTCTCAACCTCTACTGTAATAACAATGTTACCACAGTATTACTTTGCATTTTTAGGGGGAAAAAAAGGCATCTTCCAAACCAAGCTACTTCCAGAGCAATTATCTCTGAAGTAATGGAAAGACAACTGTGTTCAGGAAGTAAGTTACATAGTCAACAGACTTGATGAAAACCAGATTGTTCCACGGGCACCACATGAATACTTCTAGTGATTAAAAATAAACTGCATGAAAAATAGCTAAAACCAAAAGAGCTTTTATAGCTGTAAGGTTCTCCAGTATATCATGTGCTGTTTTTACAACTAGGTTTCACAACTTTCTAATATCAAAGAGTAAGTGGGACAATGGAAGACAAGCTCTTCTTTCCAACAGATTCCTGATCGGTGCCTAGAACTGACTTAATTTTTAGACCCTTTGGAAAAGAATCTTCATTTAATAGATCCCAATTGTCAATCAGGTGACATTTTGTTGAACTTACTTTTTCTTTCAAAGTCTGATAGACACTTTAGCTAGATGTTAAGCACAAGAATTCACGGTGCAGATGATACTTGCTTGTATCTCAAAATACTGATAATTTAGAGTAGTAGAAACAAATTTAACAAGCTATAAAGACATGTTTTTGTCACTACTTCTTCATCATTGAATTCCGCACTTACCACTGAACTATATCAATCTTTATGGTACAAAATACAATTTTCTTATTAAAACGTGAAATGAAGTTAGATCTAGTTTGTTATGGTGAGGGTGGAAGGTAGCAAAGGGAGAGGACAACTCAGAGGAAAAAATGACTGGTAAGTGTTTAAGCTAAACATGTTTGCTCAGTAAATAAATAAGTTAGTAAATACAACAAAGTCACCATCACAAAACAGCTGAGCAGCAGAATATTCACTTCATGATTAGTAAAGTTTATTTTTAAAAATTATTATGAAATCAGGAAGGAACAGAGTAGATTTAGGAATTTCCCCCAAATCCTCTTATTACTCTTAAAGGTAATAGATAATATTAGCATGTTTTACAAAAGTCATATTATGGGAAGGTACTTAATTTACAGTGAAAAGTAACCTAAGTGAAAATGCTTTAAATAGCTTTAATTCATTATAGTAAAATTTCCTCAAGTATTTTGGTTACATTTACCATGGTTTTGTTCTTTCTACGTTGTTAATTTTATGGTTTTAAAAAGTTTAGGGAATGCCTTAACATATTTTCATAGATTCCTTCCTGCTGGTGTGCTTTAAGTTTCTGTATTTGAAAAAAAGTGCCCTTATATGAAAAAGGAATTTTAAAAATCTCTGGTTTTCTTTACCAGAAGGGTATCATGCAATTCCTTTTTCGGTGACATTTTAAGCCTTCCTAGTGAAATTCTTAAAGTCCCAAATGAGTCATTAAATCACAGATTATGTTGTCAGATAGGGATATATCTTTTTTTCTTGCCAGACATATTTCTGTTAGTGAAATTACTTTCTGGTATTATGGTCTTTCTTTTGCCCTGTGTAGGAACTGTTTATAATCAGAGAAATACTTATTAATCTAGTCAATTACCAAGAAGAATTAACATAAATCTTATTGGCTCAAAAGTGTCGTCCATTTAGCAAGGTGACCTCTTGTTAATAAACATTTTCTGGCAATGATTTAAAAATAAAATGACTTTTCTTTTTTTTCCTATTGCTAACCATCTCTTGTGATCATATTTTGTTTTCTTTTAAAGTCATTAGTTGTCTGTATATAAAAAGTACATTTTCATGTTGAGAACTATGCCTGTTTTGTGCACCACTTTCCTTTTTTCCTTTTATCATTCCCGTTTGTGACTCTGCAATGTCTCCATTAGCAATTATTAAATCATATGTAGAGAGTTAATATTTGGGAAATACTCGAAGTGTTAAGTCTCATTCTTTCTAAGACAATTTGACATAAAAAAAGAAGCATCATGTAATCAGCTTATTAGTGATATGTCATTCATAGGTTGGGAGCTGTCCTATGACAGTACCTGGAAATAAGAAAATGAAATGTTATATGCATACTTCAAGCCTTAAGTTCAGTGGAGAATTGAGAGCATCAAAAAGAAATTCTCTGCTGCACATAAAATAGTCTTTTTTTTTATGTTGTAAAGTGTGTTGGAATCTATTGGGTTTTTTCTCTGTGTTTATCATTACAATGCCTGAACACATTAGCAGAGTACTCAGACAGGAAATTGAACTACATGGACATCTACTTTTCTGTGGTGTTACAATTTTAGTATCTTGTAAATTTAGCTCCAGTGTAGTGTTGGCTTTACACATCACTCTCATGGCAAAAAAATAAATTTTGCAAGGGAAAAGCTGCTGAAGTCATATTTTCTCAACAATTTTTTTAACTTTCTTCTTGCAAAGAGTCTGAGCAATATAAACAGATACCATTGCTTCTTTGAATTTATGACCAGTCTGACTTCAGCAAGAGCAGTTGACAGAAATCTGGACTTTTGCTTCCTCAAATGACTAACCTGATAATTCAAATATGGTCACTGCTCTTCAAATTTAAGGATGTTAGCCTACTGCTTATATTGGTACCTAAAATGCCATAGCAGGGCACTTACTTGCCGTAACAGCTACATTAATAATACAACTTTGGAGTTAATTAACACAACTGTGGAGTACGTGAATAAAGTAAATAAAATACAGGTTGGTGTTTTCGCTTTTAAGGCTGAACAGGAATATTGCCTGAGAAAGAAGTCGAAAAAGGAACACTGGCATTAAAAGAACCTATGGGGTATATTCTTTCGTTTTTCTATAAATCCATATTTAAGCAATAATAAATCATCTGGTATGTATCTGTATGATAGAAAATGGCTGATATCATGATGAACATATTAACAGAATTTGTGCTAAGTAAAACAAGAATGAAAATAAATTTTCCATTTAAAATAATTTTGATGCTGATTTTCTGTTAATCTCTATTGTCTTTGGTGATCAACAAGTAGTTCTGAAAAAAAATTAACTGATTTTGTTTGTTTGCTTTATAATAGTTTGTCTTTCTGTAACTGTTATGGAGCAAAGGAAGTTATTATATTCCACTTCTGTCACTGTTGTAAAGCTTTGGTGAAGAACAGGATCACATCCTGTCTTTGCAAAAAGAATTCATACACCAAGTTAAATTTCTAGGCAATTCTATACAAAACTTTGAATGCATTTGTTTCCTGTCACCTTTCAAGTAACTGTTTAATTTATTAATAATTTAAAAAAACCCAAAACACACAACAAAACAAAACAACCACAAAAAACTACCCTTCTAAACAGCATTTGAAATATTTTATGAGTAATTCTTAAGAAAGAGCCATTGGTCTACAGGGCCTTGCAGAAACTTTCCCATGCTATTTAAGTGTGAGATTTCAGTGGCAACTTTCATGTTTCTGTATTTCATTACAGAACTTCTTTCAGAGAGTGCTCGGTTTCTGTCCTTGTGAACAACGTATAAACTCTGGACAGCTGGATTCTTCAGCATTTCAAAGAACATTATCATGTTTATAAGTAAACTTATAAACACTTCAGAGATTGTCAGCAATCTAGAGTCGGGGGTAAACACAATCAACAGCATCCCATCTCTTCTAGTAGTAGAGTAGTAGTTGATGGGTCCCCTCAGTTGCTGCACCCTATCACCAAATGGAGATAGATATTAGGCCAGACAAATAGCATTTTTTTGAGGCACTCAGATTTTCCCGACTATCTTTTCCTCAGAGATCCAAGAAAGATTTTTTTTAATCATTCATTTCTTGGTGCATGTATTGGGTTTGCACGGCAAGGTTTTGGTAGCAGGGGGGCCACAGAGGTGGCTTCTCTGAGAAGCTGCTAGAAGCTTCCCCTGTGTCTGACAGAGCCAGTGCCAGCTGGCTCCAAGACGGACCCACCACTGGCCAAGGAAACTCCAGCCAGAGAGAGGAGTGACAATGTGTGAGAGAACCAAGCCTGAAGACCCCCAGCTCAGTGAAGAAGGACAGGGAGGAGATGCTCCAGGCACCGGAGCAGAGATTCCCCTGCAGCCCGTGGGGAAGACCATGGTAAGGCAGGCTGTCCCCCTGCAGCCCAGGGAGGTCCACGGTGGAGCAGATCTCTACCTGCAGCCCGGGGAGGACCCCACGCCGGAGCAGGTGGGTGCCCGAAGGAGGCTGTGGAGCAGGTGGGTGCCCGAAGGAGGCTGTGACCCCGTGGGAAGCCTGTGCTGGAGCAGGCTCCTGGCAGGACCTGTGGCCCTGTAGAGAAAGGAGCCCATGATGGAGCAGGTTTGCTGGCAGGACTTGTGACCCCGTTGGGGAGCCACGCTGGAGCAGTATGTGCCCGAAGGACTGCAGCCCGGGGAAGGGACCCACGCTGGAGCAGTTCATGAAGGACTGCGGCTCGTGGGAAGGACCCACACTGGAGAAGTTCATGGAGAACTATCTTCCATGGGAGGGACCCCACGCTGGAGCAGGGGAAGAGTGAAGAGTCCTGCCCCTGAGGAGGAAGGAGCGACAGAGACAACATGTGATGAACTGACCGTAACCCCCATTCCCCATTCCCCTGCACTGGGGGGGGGGCGCATTCAGGAGTGAAGCTGTGTCCAGTAATGAAGGAGGGGTGGCGAGAAGGTGGTTTAAGATTTGGTTTTATTTCTCATTGCTCTCCTCTGGTTTGATTGGCAGTAAATTAAATTAGTTTTCTCCAAATTGAGTTTGTTTTGCCTGTGATGGTAATTGGTTGAGTGATCTCTCCCTGATGTTATCTCGACCCACAAGCCTTTTGTTATATTTTCTCTCCCCTGTCTAGCTGAGGGCGGGGAGTGATAGAGCCAGTCAATGGCTGGGGTTAAACGACGACAGTGCATTTCTGTATTTTCTATTTATTTGTGAGGGAAAAAAATCAAGCTAATAGCAGCAAATTTACCTAAATGCAGACTTGACAAACTGTATATTTTTTAGGGTGACAAAACCTTCTTCAGGAAATGCACCACAGTGGACAAAATACTATGTTGCTGTAACTGCTTCCATACTAAATTAAGTTTGGAATAACACCAATTGTCATCTAAAGAGATGGCTGTACTAATACCCAGTCTTCTGAAAACATGCCTCTTTTAGCCACAAAGCATTCACTCCTGACTGACTCTCAAAGGATGCATATGCATAGACTCCACAAAAGTGCTCACCAGCAGTGAAATTTCAAGTTAAACAATAGGCATGGCTAGGAACTGCCCACTTCTGGATAGTTCTAGCCTTTACTTCTGAGATGCCTTTTCGTCTGTAGGCAAAAGCTCAGAAGACTCAACTGAAATTCAAATCTCCCTTTTCCAAACCAAAACATTCCAGTGTTGCACTGCAGCTTGATAAAACTAGCTATGAAAGTTTAAGAAATTACTGTGCAGGTGTCTGCCATGCTTTCTCTTAGAAATTGTCACACCTGTAGCAAAGATGGCAGAGCAAGATGTACATTCACATTTCAGCAGTTCAAGTTCCGAGGCTAGTGCACCTGCTTAAAGCACCGTTGCAGATGTGTTTGCACCAATTTATGGGCACATGTATGCGTTTCCTTCTTCCATCTTGGCAATGCAATGGAATCATGTAGCAGGGAGGTCAGGCAAAACACTGGGAATGGCAACATCTTAAAACACTGACCCTCAATCCACCATGCACACCTGACAGGACTCTTACAATGGCTGTGTCACATATAGGAACAGAGTGCTCTGTTGGTCAGCCTGGTCTGTACGCAACAGACCAAAAGTTAATTCATATTTAGCTTATTCTTGAAGTAGATAATCAGGATGCCATTTTTCATGCCTCCAAGTAGGAAGAATGTGAACCTTATTGGCCTCAAGAAGGCGTGAATGGGTCTCTCCGTTGCAGGGTTAGTAGGTGACTGGTACCTGAATCTCAGCACTAGATGAGCACAGGTGGTGTATCAGCATTTCTGCTGAAAACTCTGCATGTCCCCTTCTATGCTCTTGTACCTTCTTGTGTGCCTGAGGATACGCCGCCAGTCTCTCTGCCGGACCTGACCCCGTGCCTTGTGGGACAGACCAGCTGTTGGCAATGGTCATTCCCGCCTTTAGCTATGCTACAAAGGGTGCTGAGTTCTGGCTCTGATTCAAGCAGGTCCCCCGGTTTTCTCCCCCTCCCACCCGCACCTCTGAGGCAGAAATGGAGGGAAGGTGGGAAACGGCCACTTGCGGTTTCGACCTGCAGCTCACCCAGGCAGGCCGCGTGCCTTAGATCCACTTAGGGCCGCGCCAATGGTACTGTTTGGTTTCTTAGCACTCTTGACACCCGAAGCCGGCAGTTACACCCCCCCCCCCAACCTCCGTGTTCTGGCCAGGCGCGGCCTGTCGTAAAGAATACTTGAGGTTCCCCGCACACAGCCCAGAAGCTGGACGAGAGGAGCAGTAAACGACGCAGGAGGCTGGTAGCCCAGGTTATTTTCAGAGCGGCCCCGCGGACCTCGGGCAGGCTTTCAAGGACGTCAGAGGGGCCTCAGGGCAGGGGAAGCGGCGGGGGAGGCGAGCGGCCGCCCCCGGCCGCCCGCTCCCTCCCAGCAGCTGCCGCCCGGCCCCTCGGCCCTCAGCCCCGGCCCCACCAACAGCGCCCCCTGGCAGCCAGGGCCGCGGCGGGCCCCGCCGCGACACCGCCAAGGACCGTCCGCCGCCGCCGCCCGCCAGGGGGCGGAGCCACCTGCTCATTTAAATAACCCGGCGGCTCATTTGCATGCCGCCAAGATGGCCGGCCCTGCGATTGGCCGGCTCCGAGGCAGCCCCCGCTGCCGGCCCCTGTGCCCACGGAGGGGGCGGGGTCGGCCGAGAGAGGGGAGGGGACACGGGGCTTATTTGCATAACGGCCCGGCGCGTGCGACGAGGGGAGGCGGCGTTGGTGCCTGGAGCGGGTTCCGATTTTGAATCTACGGCGGCGGCGGGAAGGCGGGAGCGGCGGCGGAGCGCCGAGGCGGGAGCTGCCGCGGGACGCAGGGGCGCCAGGTACCGCAGGTCGCTTTCGGGGCGCGACCGACCGAGCGGCCGGGCGGCGGCGGCGGCGCTCTGTGAGGAGCGCTGCCCCGCGCGGCGGCGGCGGCGGCGGCGGCAGTGCGCATGCTCCGGGGCTGCAGCTTTGCACACGCGCCGCTGCGCGCACCCACACCCGCTCACAAGGGCGGCGCAGCTATGCGCGCGCTGCATGGGAGCACGTGACCCGGCTCCAGTGCAGGCGCCGGCGCGCATGCGCGTTGCCGTTTTCGCGCGGAGGTGGCGGGAGGTGGGGAGCGGGGCGCGGGGCGGCGCCTTCCTCCGCGCCCCCCCCTCCCCCGCGTGTGGAGGGATCCCCGCGGCGGCCGCTGGCTGCGGGTCACGGGTAGGTCTGGCGTGGGGCAGGGCACGGCTGGGGCGCTCCGCTGAGCTCCGAAGGCGCGGAGAGCTGGGCAGCACCAGGCAGTCGACCGACTGCGTTCTGTCTCGCGCGTCGGCGAGGTGAGGCGAGGCGAGGCGGAGACGCCTCCTGCACCACAGCGGCCGGGTGTTTGGGTGGGGCAGCGGCGCGCCTGGCGCCTCGAAAGCGTCTCCTCGCTCTCTGTTCCGAGTGGGGATGGCGCGACCTGGGCGGCGCTGTACGCGGCCGGTGGGTAGGCTCGCAAGTACGGCGGGCACGGATGTGGAGCGCTGCAGCGGATGGGCTGTAGAAGCAAGAAGGAGAAGACTGTTTTTCTCGTTTTTGCGCTCAAAAGCGCGCTGATGAACTCGAGAGTGAAGTTTCTGAAGCATATGGGCGTGCTAATTTGCTAGAAAGGAGGGTGTTTCAGCGGAACAAAAAGAAAAGGCCTAGCTGTGCCTTGTTTATGATACATGTGATGTCATCGGCAAACAAGACCGAGTGGCTGCTCCAGGTTGTCGTGGAGGCCCACATCAAACAAAACGGCAAAAGTTAACAGTTTAATTAAGTAGTATATTCACGTAAAGAAGGTACATTTGAACTTCCAGTTTTGTTTGAGCTTAGGCGTTTAAGATACTGAAACTGTATTCATGGTTAAGCGTTTCACATTTTAATTCTGACGTGACATTGGGGCCTGCTAGAGGTGTAGTGTTGTCCTCAAGCAGTTTTTTTGCTTAACAGGTATACATCCTTCTTACTAGATTTCCTAGTCTTTTACAGATACCCAGTGGAAGTGCCTACGTTAGAATATTTTGTTGCATAATAGTAATCTTGAAATAAATCTATGTATTGTAATGTCAGTGTGACCCTTAGCACAGACAGACTTGTTGGATGGCAAAATTGGATGGAATTGTTGATGGAGAAATATTCCCTTAAAATAAAGGGGCAAACAGCTCAGCTCTTCTAGGCAACAGTCAGTGAGCTTAAAACTGCAGCCTTCATGCAGTCACAGAAAAATAACACTTGCGCATCTAGACAGCGTATTTAACATGCTAGTTGGCGGAAATAAATAAATACGTTTGGTCAGTATCCCAGATTATACAAACAAATACAATATTATTACGAATAAATTTATTGAAATTTGCATCTGCAAGATCAGGATATTCTACACGCATGCTCTTTGGCTCTCTTTTGCAAGTTAAAATATATTTTGGGCCATTATCTGTTATGCCAGTTTGATCTAGTTACAATTATTGCAGTTTATTAATATTTACCTTATATTTGCATTTTTAAAAATAAAAATGTGAAGAATGTGCTCAATTTCTGCTTAAATCTGAAATTAATATGTTAAATATGAACTCTGTACACAAACAGCAGATGTCAGTGTAAGAAACTAGTGTGTTTTTCTGATTAGGTGCTGGTTTGTGCAGTCCTACAGGAAGGTATGAAGGAGAGTATTACCTCAAATATTAAGAATTCTGTGGAGGGGAAAAAAACAAACACAAAAAAACACTGCTATTTGATATGTGATCTTGGGTAGGTAACTTCTCAGTTTACAGAGCTCTGAAATGGGGCTAATGGTAGTTGTCAGGCCCATCATAAAATGAATTCACTAATGATTGCATGAGGACTTGTGCAATTCATGAATCATGGCAATTACACCCATTATTTATTCCTCAAGTTTGGCAGTTACCTTATTGTTTTGTATGACCCAGAAGTATCAAATCAAGCTCCTATGTACGTATAATCCAGAAAGGAATTGTACTAATAATTTTGGATAGCAATACATCTTTTCGATAAATGCTAAATAATTAAAATACAGGAAAACTTTTTTTGTCACTGTTTATAAGTAACTGCTCATTGCGTGCTCTTTTTAAAAGAATCTCAAGAGATCTTTGTGGTCTCATTGTTATGCTCTTAGTTTAGTAGACTTACTACGTTGCTTGGAGTAAAAGGCTTTTTATCAGTTGCAACCTAGCTACCAAGTGTAGCAGTACTGAACTGATGCTTCCTGTGATAATGTGGAACAGTGTTGTATTTTGCTGTATGAGTTAATTTAACAAGACTATCTTGAATGTTGTGTAGGCTTGAAACTCATGACAGAATTGATTCATAGGATACAATAATTATATACATCAATTGAAACACTTGTTTTGATGATCTTATTGAGGGACCTCTTAATTCTCATTTCCTGTCCATTACAAAGTCTGTTTTCAAGACCGATGTTAATCCCAACAGATACACATACATGGCACGCTCTCCTGCATTTGCTCATACCTCTTGCTTTAGCTTGTATTGTTATGCCCATTTTGCGTATTTAGAAGATCAACTTTAACTGTAGTGTGTTAGTTTTCCTGTAAAAGCTCCTTCAGGAAATGTGATATAACATAGACATATGCTTTCCTCCTAGCATGAGAGGTGATCTTGCTAGCCAAGAGACTGAACAATCTATGAGTAAAAATAATTTAATTTTAAATACTGATTTTACAGAATCTGTTGCAAACAGAAACAGTTTACATGTTAAACAATTTAAAAAATCCTATTTTAGTAACTGATTCCTAATTAGTAACTAAATCCTCATTTTCATTGTGTTCATGATTTTGGGGAGAAGGCATTTTTTTCTGTTACAGACAGACAATATTTCCACAGTGAAAAGTAGCTGACTAAACCAGATACTCTATTTTCCTTCCAAAACAAGAAAAAAAAAAAATCAAATTTCTCCCCATCTAGATGTTTTTAATAGTATAATCATTAATTAGGCTTATCTGGGCCTATTGTCAGAAATTATATTTATGCCTAAAATCTCACGGTTATTCATTAAATGTAGATAGTAAGGCCAAAAGATACTTTACTAGTAAGTTGCTCTTATTTAAATAGTTTGCAAGGTGAATGCATTTTTTCCATTTGCTCTCCACCTGGTGTTTTTCTACATTGTGGCCTAGTTATATGTTTATATTATGAATTTATTTTGGAAATTACTGCAGTGACACAGATGCATGTCACAGTTTTAATAAGAGATATTAGATGAGGAAAATAAGTTGAAAGATATAAAACTATTATGATACATGAACATGGAGGTTTTAGTGGTTGTTTTTTTTCCTCTGCAATATATTTTTATGTAATATTTCTCTTAAATGCGGCGAAATCTAAGACTGTTAATATTTTTCAGTTAAATCTGTGGCTGGACTCTTCTCTTTAGTATGTGATGTTACTTTGAGAAATTCACCTACACATACAAAACAATTGGGATCTCATAAACTGGCCAACACAAATGATGTTTGCATGAAGTATACTTGTAATTCTGGTATTTCAGTTACACTCATTGAACTATATGCTGTACTGTATGAAAAAACACTACAGTGTTTCCACCATACTGGAAGAAACTGTTCATCAAGCAGCCCTGACTTATCTGAATACGGAATGGTTCGTCAAGCAGCTCTGACTTACCCAAATACAGGATGGAGAGTAAGGTAGGGATGTTGTGTGGGGCAACAAAAAACTTGGTGGTTTTTTTGACAGCTCATTAAGAAGCAGATAGAAAGTTAGGTTGTTCTCTGAAATGTTCTCTGTAATCAGCTGCTCTTGTTGGTCAGTTAAAGAATGTCTTGATCTCTGAATAAAGTTTAGGTATGGATTGGGTAATACTTCATATTTAAAATTTTTGTAGCTCAGTTTTGGTTTGGATTTTAAAGCCTAGTGACTGATCCCGAAGAAGGTAACTGTGAAGTCTTCCAACTTTCAGATTTTCAGTCAGGAGTATCTGGAGCATAGATTTTTGTCAGCATTTGAGTTCTGGTTATCTTTGTAAAAGCAAAGTTTTTGGATGATGTTGTGGGATCTTAATTTTCATTTGCTTGAAGAGATTTTGTGTATCATTTGTAGTATGTTTAAGTATCTTACCTTTTTTGTTTGTGTGGGGTTTTTTGTTACTTCCCCCTCCCTCCCAGCCCCATTTCTGTAGCAGTGGGTGTCACAAGATCCTTGAGCTCCTATGTAGAATTTTTAAGTCTCTGGAAGCATCTGATCATTAAAGTTCATTATTAGCCTACAGATCAGACTATAAAAGTGAGTGTGATCAATTTTGGAGATACAAAGTACTGATACTAGTTATCCAGAAACTGGATCTGCAGAATGTGTTTAGTATTTTTTTTCTAGAATGGTGAAGATTGAACAAACCCAATACATTCTCTAGCTTTTCAGGTTGTAAACAATTGAATGGTGATTCAGAAATGGGAGTCTGTTTTGTTTGGTTGGGCTTTTTTGTCTTCTACTTTAGTTGCATATTCTGGTTTTAGTTAATGTTCTAGTTCTTATCTCTGTTCTATCTTGACTGTGTGCATATATATGTGCAAAAAATCACAAAGTTGAGAGTAGAATTTAATCTACACTTGAGTTTTATGTGGCTTTGTGTTTTACGTTTTCATTTGAGGTTGTATTAGTATTAAACAAAAAACAGAATGCTGTTAGCGAAAAACAAATGCCTACATGAACTTTAAAAAATGCATAAATAAGGTTATTAAGTGGCACTTGGGAATTCCACTAATAAGACAAATGTGTTTAACAAATATAAATGATCTTTTTTTGCTTAAGCACAAAATTGCAAAACAGGTATGTGACAAAAATGTTTAATTGTGCCACAGCCCTACAAGTTTTAGCAGAAATCTGCTCAGTTCTAGTATAGTAGTCCAATTTTATGTGATAATTGTTTGTCAGTTGTTCTATCCTTAGTAGTTCTTCAAAGACATGTTGGTTTTCAGGAATTTGACAGAGTAGTAAGTATCAAAGATAATTCATTCCTAGAAATTTTGTGAAAACAAGCAGCTGGGGTGAGGAGAGGCTACCATTGTCCCCTGCGAGGGACTTGGCGGTTACACATTGTTTTGGGGGCATAACTTGCTGTCAGTTAGAACATAGGTATTGCTTGTCAAAGCAGTATGGAGGCTGTCCCATCAACATGCAGCTTCAAACTAGACTTGTATGTGCACTTGCTTGTCCAGCGTGGTAAGGCACCAATGGTAACCTGAGGTTACTCTGATGAAAAGTAGCAAGACGGTGTTTATAAAATGTGCTGGAAATGTGGTTTCATTAGTTGTATTGCTCACTGATTATCTTCAGTACCACTGATGTTTACTTTTTAAAATGGCCAGTGTGTTTAAGAGCAAGTCTGTCTCTCCCCATTCTTTCCCCCTGCCTTTTTTTTTTTTTTTTTTTTGGTAATGATTCCTTGGTGGTGTAGCTGAAGACATAATAGTAACTATGTGGTATTAAATAAATGCCCGATCCTCCATTGTATGTCGGCTTCCATCATATCACTGTGAAGGAATTCAGAACACTATGTATAAGTATGTATATTGTATAAATGCCCTTTATGTTCCTTTGGGATTTATGAGTAACTTAGAAAAAACAAACAAAAACCAAACAAATGAAAAACCACCAACACAACAACAACAAAAAAACCTGTGCCCTCTAAGATGTTTTCTTTTGAGCTGTACATGTTATAAATAACTAAAAACTGTACTCATGAGTTACCAGCTCTTATTTCTTCCAGGAATGAACAACAAATCACATGAGATCTTAGTAAATTAGATGGCTATGTACAAAGTATTTTTTTAAATAATTTATTTTCCAAGATATTTAGGTAAACTAGTAGATCTTGTTTGCTGTGTGCAACTTGGATATTTTTAATACAGGAAAAACGTTCTTCTCATCTAGATCCAATTTCTGAAAATGCTCTTTAAGTAAATTCACATACTCAAAGCACAGGTTTTATGAATGATATGACTGTGGATGTGTCAGCTAGCTGTTAAAATAACCTGTATATTTGCTCTGTTATTTTGTGCTGTCCTAAGCATTATCCTCCATTTCACAATACTGTAAAGAAATGTTATGGTAAAAAAACCCAACAACCTGACGTGAAAGAAAGTTCCTTATACCTTTGCCTCCAACTTACTGCAGTTTCCAGAAGGTCATTTAAAATAGTTGTTGAATTTTAATTTTTTTTTTTTTAGTCTTTCAAAATCTGTTTGGTAGCAGACTAGCACATAAACATACATGCTTGCTGATTTCAGTCAATACACTGAAAATTTCTTTCATTGGTCCTACCATCAAGTGGCTTGGAATTATGGGAAGATCTCAAATATTGTGCAGACTTTGACTTTCTGCACTCTAGTGTTCCTTTTCTCATGATCATCATGGACTCCTCCTTTTCCCCAGAAGTAGTTTTTCATCTGCGAAGTTCTTGCAGTGCTGAGTGAGAGTTGAGATGTTTCTTGAAGTCAGCCTGCTGGCCCGTGTAAATACAGGAATAAAGGAGGGTTTCAGTAGATGGTCTATTGAGACTTAAATTGAGAGGCATACAAACAGTAGTAGTCTCTCATGAATTTCATCAGTGTAAGAACTGTTTTGTCCACTTGATGTTAACTAACATACAAACCCCCATCAAAACAGAAGAGAACAGCAAAAGAAGAGGATAAATGAGAGAAGTAGATGAGATGTGGTTTGTATACAAGGAAACAGGGATAATATGTAGCAGACTGGTTTCTAAGCATATAATTTAAGCAAAAGAAATTATTTATGCTTTAGCTGCTTTTTTACTGCCCTTGTAATGTGAAATGACATAAAACCCTGTCTGAAAGTCCAGAATTTTCTGCCTCCCCTTGATTCTTCAGCGTAGGAGCCCTAGTATAAAGTCTGACTCTATGTAATGATATTTAAGAAGTGTGTGTGGGGTGGTATTATACAGGGCAACAATTAGAGAAATGGCAGGGTACCATTCTCTTGAGTTTCTTGTTTGATGTTATGAGACAGTTGGAAAATGGAAGCTCTTTTTTAAAATTTAACTTATGATTAGAATAATTGAATTTGCTGAGGTGATACTGCATTGTGTTGGCATGTCACCAGCAGAAGGCAGAGTTAAGGTTGTTTCAAGTTTTCATTGCGTATTTAAGAGAAAACTTGAAACATAACGGGCTAAGTTTAAATTCCATTCTGAATCTTTTTTTAAATGCCCGGTTTTCTTACTTATTTTTAGAGAACCTCCATAGATGCCACCCTAAGTAGCAATAAGAATTTGTAGTCCCTCACTAGTACAGGAATTCCACACTAGTGTAGGTTCACTTTAATGTTTCCAAAGCATTCTCAGATGAGTTATTTCACTTCTAATTTTCTGTTTAATTAAGCATTGGGTTTTATTTTAAAATTAGTTTGTTAATATTTTTTAACACATTAACACACCTGTGTATGTTAACCAAAGTATATTGAAGTGAAGTCTTGAGTAAATACATGTGGTTTTTTACCATTTAGCTAGATTTTTTGCAACTAGGTGTCTGCATTAGCATATCAGTACCTCTGCACGTTCATGAAGCTTTCTGACAAGGTAAGATGATTGATTGCAGCAACTTGAGTGTGACATGGGTTCTGTTTTCTCTGGCTCAGTGAAAGCGTTCCCTAAAATTTTTCTGCCAAGTAGTTATGCCTATTCAAACCTATTGAAGTCACGGAGTTTCCATATATCGAGCTCCGAGACTGAATGCCAGAGAATGCAGTGTTGTACAAGTGCAGGTCTTGGGTTCTGGATTAGAACCTGCCTAGGTTTTTGTTGAACTTCCAGGACTGGAGGTCAGAATTCATCTTTTGCTGTAGGAATTTTGTAGGTGAGCTAAACATAGAATTCTCTTCTGTTTAAGACATCGGTACTGTGGAAATCAAAGTGTGTGTATATTTGTCATACAAATGAAATCCACAGTTTGAATTTTGAAATATTGCAAGTTGTTGTAAATCTCTGTAAGCTGAAGGTGTTCTATATATGAAGTTCAGAGTAAGCAACATGGTGTTATGACTGGCTAGTAGGAAACGTTTCTTTTGAATTTGTTGTAAACTTGATTTTTGATTTAGTAATAGGTCTTTTTGAAGAAAAGCTTCAGCGTAGTGGGTACTTTTACATTAATTGTAATGAAGTTGTTCTCCAGTCTTCACAAATTTGGTTTTCAGAGGCTTGTCTTTTGGGCATTTGAATTTCAAGCATATTTTAATTTAGTCCTCTGAATCTGTGCAGCATTATCAAATACAATAATAATCAATGTAGCTGTTTACATGTGTGGCATGTGCTTTTTCTTGCATTGCAAATCAAGCTTTTCCTTTTGTCGTTATTCATTAGATGGTGCATTTCAACATTTTTTAAGTTTGAAATGCTGACTGTGGTGGTGATGAGTGCATCAGACAGCTACTCCTGGCATGATTAATCAGTCCTGAAATAACCAGCTACAGCTGGCAACAGACATGCACAGTTACATAAAAGCAGTAGATGGAGGGCATGTTCTTGCATTTGGGGAGGGGGCACTTACCGTGTTGGGCTCACTTTGGATCACAAAGACTATT
Source organism: Astur gentilis (assembly GCF_929443795.1). Classification (NCBI taxonomy): domain Eukaryota; kingdom Metazoa; phylum Chordata; class Aves; order Accipitriformes; family Accipitridae; genus Astur; species Astur gentilis. The sequence continues at coordinate 17,061,196 of NC_064913.1, forward strand.
TTTTGGTAGATAGTAATAATTTAACATTAATTTCCTTCAGGATTGCCCATGTGCTCTTGCAGTTATTTTGTTTTAAAATAGCCCGATTTGGATTTCGTAGAAGAGGTGTACATGATGAAGTGAGGCAGATATAGAGGAGTTCTCTCCAGAACTGATCCACTCTTGCCTTGACAGGAGTGTGTGATTGGTGTTAATGCACAGACATTAGAGAGGAACCTGTATTCTATTTGGTTCTGCTTGCGTTAAAATTGTGTATCTGCTTGACAGCCCCTCTGTGGCCCCATAGGTTCCCAAACCAGTTCTTCAGGAACAAACTACTTATTGTTACAAGAAGATTCCAGCAAAATTGCTGAAGGGATTCTAGATATGTCTCTTTGAAAAACTTACATGACATACTGCATCATTCATAAGGGATGAGATACTTGATTTCTGTGGGCACTGAAGTTCTGGAGTGTTCTTGGGATTTTTGCTAGCTTCCTTATTTATAAAGTGAACTTCCTTCCCCGCCCCCCCCCCCCAAGTAAAACTGTTTTATTGGGCAACTAATATTACACAATAGTTCAAAATAGGTGCTGCTGTAAAAAGGTATAGATCAGTTTCTTAAGCTTTTTAAGGTTTGTGGGTTTTTTGTTTTTTTGTTTGTTTTTTTTTTTTATTTAAAGACTGAAATGAGCCTGCTCTTGAAAAGTATTCCCTGATGTATGTCAGTTCTATGCATGATCTGGCTCTGTATCTGTGGCTGTTAATATGTGACATGGATTCTGAACTGCCTGGAGTTGGGAGGGATTTGAAGTATGTGATTCAAATCCTGGATCACAGACCTAGCAGGGCTCCCTCTCGGTGGTTTTTGGTTTATTTTAGCTTTCTCTTTACCAGTGGTGTTCTGAGTAGCTGCAGTGTTGCAGCCGTGCATTAACCATTTCCTGCCCGTCAAAGAAACCATTCCCCCCCCCCCCCCCCCCCCCCCCGTGCCCCCCCCCCCGGCCTGTGCAGTTTGTTGCAGTGTGGCAAAGAGGGAGGTGCTTTGCTGTATAAATGTTATATGCACTGCCGAGTTGTCACTGAGTGGTTGGTCTTGAGTGCACGTTGCAGCCATCTTAAATCACATTTTCAGTGCAGCTCAGACAGTGCAGTTTCAAAATGGCTGACGAAGTGCTCTTCATTGCAGCAGTTTAGCTTGACTGTATGCAAATGAGCAGAGCTGTTGGCATCACATGCTCCAGACCTTAGAGGTAAGCACCAGCTCTGCTTTGCTGAGAAACAATTTCAAACTTTGTTTAGGCAAAACTAACTAATTCTAAGCTGTATAAAATATCATAAAATATTGTCATCTTTTTGTCAACAGGAAGGTGTTCTTTGGTGGAGTATTTTTTTTTTTTGGTTTGGTGTTTCTTGGTTTTTTTTGTTTTCCCTCCCCTCTCTCACTGAAATAATGCATAGACCTCTATCCTTTCTCAGTTACAGGGTTGATTGGGTGGGACAGGAGAGGTCAAAGGTCATACCCACATGCCTTGCTAATCAAATTATTTCATTTTGGCTTACTTCCTTATCAGGCCAGAAGAGCTCTCACTTTATTCTGCCCTTTCTCAAAAGCTCGCCTCATACATTAAGTAAAACATAAAATAAACTCTTTATAAACTTTGTTAGATTTTTGTAACCAAATGGTTAGATTTACATTTGATTATCATGTTTTCAACATGTAACTTTTTCTGGTGTAGATAAGAACTACAAAATCTTCGTAAATACATTGGAATAAGAATGATTATGTAAATGTTAACTATTTTGCAGGTAGCAGTTATTTGCTACTCGAGTAATGCTACTATAAATTCGGCAGAGCTACTACAAATGATAGAATGAAAGTTTCAAGGTAAATTATTCTTTTATTTCTTTTGTACAACTTAACTGAAATCTGACTTTCAAAGTGCTAATGGTTCCACACGGCCTAGTCTTTTCCTGTGTGTGTTACTGGTTTGTGGCCTAGCTATCTGTCATGCTCAACACTCGCTAAAAGGTAGTCAATAGGTGTCAGTGTCCAGGGACATGAAGGTGGGAGAAAAGCAGTGCTCAGCTTTTTTCCCTTGGGGAGGGGGAGAACATAAAAGGAGGAGGAGAAAGAAGACTTTTTTTTCTCAGGACTCACTCATAATCTTGGTTTGTGTATGTCTCAAATACTTGGTTAAGGTCTTTATGGGATCTTAAGCTGGATATGAGTTAATTTGAAAGTAATTAAATAGGCAGTTACTTGAAGTTCTCCAGAAACGTATCAGGAGCAGCAGAAGAGCTGGATAACTCATCAGGATGTAGCTCGTAGTATTTTCTTGTCTGAAGTTGAACTTAGTGCTAAGGATGTGACAGCCGGTACTAAACACCTAAAAGTTTAGTCCTTCCTCAGTATTTTTGTACATTAATTTGGTCCTTTTAGCATACTCTGTAACAAAGCACTTAGTGGTTAAATTAGTTTTTAAGTATCTGTTCCTATAAATGATTTTCTATTGTTAATGACAATACACTGTTTATAGAGAAGCAAAGTATTCTGGGCAGATAGTGCACGTCAGGTTCTCAGGAGATGTGATTTCTCTATGTTTACCATGTGCATTTAATATGAAGAAATTAAAAAAATATATCAGTAAAATGCAGGATTTTAAGCCCAGGTTGATTGCTAACTTCAGCTAACTGTAAATTTGTAAGTAATTGGTCATAGGATTTTCCTGCTTTAGGATAAAAGATCAATGACAGGAATAAAGTGAATGTGGGGTCACAGGTGATGATGAAATGTAGGTAGGTAGTTTTATTACTTGTTTTATTGGTAGTGGAATTTTGTTTAGTGGATTTGATTTAAGGCAGATTTTAGTTCATAGTGGCTTTTCTTGATTGGGTAAGATAGTTAAGATCCTGAGAACTTTTAGGCACTTTAAACTGTTTGAGAACTTGGACAACAACTTCTACCGAAATGCATTTATCTTGATAAAATGTGAAGTTTTGCCATACATTCACTTCATCTAATGAATGCAGATTAATAATGTAGTGAGATTTCCTTCTTCCCACCCCCGAACAATAATCTTTCTGGTTTTCTGCAAAATACTCTGACTCAAGTCATCCTGACCCCAGTCTTATAAATGATATCTGAGGTTTGTATGGGTTTTAAGTCAGTTGCTGTTGTTGATTAATTCCAGATGTTAATAACTCATATTTTTCAAAGCAAGCAGAAACAATTCATTCTTCATGATGAGATCACTGAACTCCTACTTTGTAATCGTTGAAGGGGATGAAATTTTATGTCTAAAATGTACTTTACCATACACATCCTGTGGTGGTTTTGGTGTTGGTTTTTTGTTTTGAGGGGGTTTGGTTGTTGATTTTTTGTTTGGTTTTTTTTTAAAGCAGCATATTAAAATGTCATAAAACAAGCGTATAAAAATTGTCAAGTGCTATTGGTTCTCTTGGTTTGGGTTTTTTTTGTTAACCCCCTCTTTAATGGGAACATGAAAAGGAAATGAGTATATTTTTTTGACATTCCCTGTGAGGAGTGGTTCTTCACATGTATTACGTTTGAGTAAAATATTGTACATTCACACCATGTCTTTCATACAGTCCTTTTTGTGCCTTTTTGTTGTCCTTTTTTTTTTTTCTGTGAGCTGAGTAAGCTTAGTCCCATTTTACAGAAGAGGCACACAGAGATTGCCAGAGTTCAGAGGAAAGCTCTTGTCTCAGTGTCTTCCCTTTGGTCTTGGTTTACTTTGCTCTTTAACAGCCTGTTTTGAAAACAGTGTAATTCTTGGAAGTGCTGTACAAAATGACTGGCCCAGCAGGGAGCTGTAGCGTTTTATTTTATGAGCTGGGTGGGTGGGGTGGTTTGGGGGTTTTTTGGTTGGGTGTTGGTTTTGGTTCTTTTTTCCGTTGGTTTTCTTTTTTCTTTTCTAAAGTGGGTGTTGGAATGCATAAAATATGGTAAGTTTTGAAACCTGTGTTGCATATGGAACACATCCCTGTTTCCAGAAGTCAAAGTACACTGTAATGCTTGCGGTACAGTAGTACTGTACTGGTAGCTGACAGCGTGATCTCTTCTCTGGTCCCTCTTATAGTGTTAATAATGTGTTCTTTAGTCTTCAGAAAGAAAACAAAACCCACCTATTTACTTGCATGGGAACAAGGCACTTCAGTGGATGCTAAAAGAAAAATAATATTCTTTTATTAAATACATAAATTAGAAGTTCTTGATATGAATTAGAAATAGTTGTGTATAATGAATTAACAACTTCAACTGAATTGATGATCACTATACATTTTTAATGCAAGATGCATTGTCAGACTCTGCTCAGTGTTCTTGCGTGTGCATTTTCTCCACTTCTTCCACTGCTGCATTCTAGAACAATTAGCTTTGTACTGCTGATAAGTAAACTTGAAGGATAGGCTTTCAGCAGTAAATAAATTGCTAATAGGGTAGCAGTCTCAAATACACGTGACTTTCAAAGAGAAATACTCAACAGTAGTTTACTCTGAAGGAGTGTATAGAGTCACTTTTTTTCTCAATTCATTTTTTTTAAGATGGTGTATTTGATTATAAGAAAATTATTCTACTTTATTTTCGTTTGTGCTCCAACTATTTGGATAGTTTTTCATTACTAAATTGTACTTGCTTGGAACCATTCTAACATGGTTTGATTATTTTTTATGTTCCTCTGAAAACTCAGAATTGTCTCATTTTGCACAGCTGCATCTTCTATTTTGGTAGATATTTTGGGAGCAAACAATTTCAGGCAGGATTAGAAACCAACTGGAATGGACTGTTGAATTAACGCAATACTGTTTAATGCATGCAAATCACTTTCAAACAGCTGACTTGCTTGGTTCTTTAGATACTAGAAATAAATGGTTACCAAGCACTTAAAACTGTTTTTCATCTTAAATACTTAATCACATTATGACTATTATTAAACAGTTAAATCGGACCTTTATTTTTAGCTGTAAACTTTACTATGTTTTTTTCTCAAGAATGTACTGTCTTCAAAGGAACTATAAGTAAGGCAAAATGGTTTGTTTTTTTTTTTCTACATCACCTTGATTTGCAGGTTAAGATCTGTCAGCTTTTCAGTATTTGTTTAGTAAATGACAAAATTATTCATGTAAATTTAAGTGAGCAAAATGTGCTTTTTCTAAAGTTGTTAAGGAGTTCAACTGACTATTTTCCCTTTCTAAAAGAAAGGGAGTGCAACATTAGACACTGTTACTGCCTGAAGTTACCTGGTTTAGACACTTTCTCACCCCTTTTCTATGGTAGAAAAGTGGATACAACTAGTGTCAGCCCTTCCTCCCCCCCCCCGCCCCCCCTTCCCTTTCCTGCCTTCCTACTCATGTTGATACAGGCTTCTGCTATAAAATACCTTGAAACAAACCACACTGGCTAAGATAATGGGTTGACAGACTGTCTCTACTTCAGAAATGAACATAATTTTCTGTGCCTTTCAAAGACCAATGTGAGAGAAACTTGGGAACTACCAAACTTCTGGCTCTTGGATGAGAAATTTGTTCTGTTTCATGCTTTGGAGGAGAAGACGGAGGGGAAGGGGGTGTTTTGGCCTCTGTGTGTGTTGCCTACCGAAGGCCCAGGGCCTTTCATTTTCTTTTGCTCTGTGGTGGTTTTTTTTCTTCTTTAATCAAGCTACTAGTGACAGATGTCATCAGGGGGCTGTTTGTTTTGGTTTTTTTTTCTTCTTTTATTTTAGACAAACTTTGTCCGTGAAATGCTTTTACATCTAAAATTGTGTCTGAATTAGGCAAATCATTCTGTGGCAGACTTTTCTGTACCTTTCTATTCTGAGATGAATCAAAGGACATTTAAAATGAGGATGTTGTCTTTGATACGTAGCTATTGAAACCATACAGCTTAATAGTAATTATCTTGAATGCAGCTGGCCTTATTACTTTTGACTGTAACATCTGCCCTTTAAGGTTGCTTCTGATGCGAGACTAGAAAATTTTGTGCACGTTGGAGGAAGAGTCCTGTTAACTGGCTTTGAGAAGGCAAAGTCATAAAAGCTCTCATGTTTCCACTGACCACATGCTAAACATGGGAAAGGTAGACAGACCTTTGGCTTTTTCTGTAGTGGCAATTGCTGGAGAATATAATTGAGTATGCTATAGGTTATTCTCCCGGGTTAGACTCTAGCATTTAAAAAACCCCACAGAAACCCCCTCCAACACCCCCCCAACAACCAAAACACCCCAAACCAACCCAAGACTGGAAACAAAAAAAACCCACCCAAATACCCTGTTTTGGAAGTGGCTAAAGCGGGCCCCTGTGCTAGTTCTTGGGGTCAGTTCGTCAGCTCTGTACATGGCAGGCAGACCTTGCTGCGCTTGGTTGGGGGCATAGCAAGCCCTCCAGTTAGTTCACCCCTGGCTCAGAGGCAGCCCCCTGTGCCCTGCGTAACTGAGTTGGTGCATTTCTAACCACTTGCTCCTCCTCTGTAAAAACGTTTTGTGTTTGAAAATGAGCTTTATCATGGCTAGTGGTGTGAGAGTCAAGAAGGCGCGGAGAGGAAGGTACAGCCGCAGAGGGAGTGTGGGTGACTCTGCCAGAACCTTCTGGAAGCGGGGTGGTGCCTCCCCCAGACAGCAGATGGAGAGCTCGCCCTCGGGGCTGTTGGCAAGCTGTGGCCTGGACTTCCCTGAGCCAAGAATAGAAAATGTTCCAAGTAAAGGCTCTTATTTTGCAGTATCTGTTTTACTGTGTTGAGAGTCATACTATTATTCTGGTATTTGTGCACAAAGCCGTAGAGCTGGGGTGGGGGTGGGGCAGGCAGCTGTATGTGGGAAACACAAGGATTTTTTTGGTTTGCCTTTTTTTTTTTAAAGCAGCATTGGTGCCCTTTATTTTTAAGCTCAGAGGCTGTTCATCTGATGATTCATTCTGCAAATGACAACAGCATCACTGAAAGACGTATTCTGCACAGTGCTTAAATGTGCTAACATACACAAATCTGTCTGAAAGTAAGATAAACCAAAAGATGCATGTGATGTAAAAGAAGAGCAATACCAGATCACTTGTATAGTTAATGGCTGTCATTTTAACGTTACAGTTATTCTGGAAAAGTAATTATTTTTCCCTTACACATCGCTTTAGGCTTTTGGATACAACAGCTGAGGGTGAACTGTAACAACCAATGAAGAGTAATTTGCACTACTAAATACTTTCAGATACAAAATTGGTATCTTTTTGATAGGACAGGTGAACAAATTGTGTTAAGGTCAAATAACCTAGAACCAGCCATACAGCAAATTACGCTCACAGTGGGAAGGGCATATATAAAGTAATTTGACTATATATAACCTTGACACTGTTGGTATTCTAAAGAGGAACAGTGCAGGGAACTAGAAGAGGCCTGTGGTAAAAAGCAGGCTCATATGGTCCTGAGGCGCTTTGCCTTTGCCCTGCTGGAATCGACAAGCATCACTGTCTCCATCACTTTCCTTTTCCCCTAAATGGTGCTAGGCTTTGGCTGCAGCTACAGCAGTGTTGCTAGATGTGTAGCTAGCCAAACATTGCTGTTAGTTTAACTTGATTTTATTTAAGATTTCACAAATTCATGTTTATAGTTAGTATAATAAACAGTATGTTTATTTGCCTTGAGTTGTTTCATGCTCTAAGAGTTTCTTATAAGGCCGCAAATGAGAGGAAAAAGGTATTGGCGAATGATTCATCCTTTACATACACACACTTAATAGTAAGCAAAGCCTGGCTTCTTTTTTTTCCCGCAAAAGTACAGTGACTTCAGAATAAGGATTTGTAAAATGAAATTCATTTATTAATGTAATTGGACTCAGAGTGAGGCTACCAGTCTACCTGTCACTGTACCTTTTAGGTACTTGAAAAGATAAAGTCCACAGCTCCACATGGGGCATTTTTTTCTTCATCTGCCTAAATGAAGAAAAATTAAATGTGAAGTGGAAACAGCAGATTAAACGGCCAGACATGTTACCTGTCGGCATTAGGTTAAAAATGGATCTGTCTTACTTGGTGCTGGTAGTTATTTGTTATTGATGGGCTCCAAAATACTGAAAATACCAGTTTAAGAAAAGCTGGTTGCTGAGCATTGAGCATACCCATTTATTCGGTGTTATTTGTTACTACAGAGCGCTCACTAGAATCGCTGTGAACAGTTCAGTGTGTAAGCAGCCTACTACGAACAGGCTTCAAGGTGGAATTTCTTTTGCAGAGACTGTCAATTTTCGTTTATATAAACAGTAAGAGCAGCACTTGACTTTTGACATGGATCTGGATTATAAGCAAATAACTAGACAATATATTCTAGAACTGGTAGTAGTCTCCTGGGGGCGGGGGGAGGCGTTGCTCAGCAATATCCTGCTGCAATTTAGTCCTGAAATGAGGCCCCCTTTATGTAAATTTTTACTGGCGCCAGCTAGCTGTAACTGCAGTCTGGCTCCGCGTCGGCAGCAGCTAACATGTGTCATGGAGTTCTCCTGTGCATGGATTGCAGGAGCGCTCTGGTTTGTGGACCGAAAGAGCCGTGCTGATGAATGTGAAAAGATGTACAAAGGAACCTAGGTGTAATTAGATTGCTAGTAAGTGAGAATACTGAGGAAGTTTCAGCTTTCTTCTTTTTTTAGTGTGCTGTCTTGCACTGTGCTGTAATAAATTCATGCTTGTTGGTACTACTGTGTGGTATGTGGGAGGTACTTCACTGCACATAGTTGCTGCAGTGCTAATAGTTGGCAGCACAGAAGGCAGTACAAAGAGTCCGACTGGAGGCACTTGCAGTTGCAACGTTCCCTTGGAGGCTGTGGCATGCTCAGTGAGCTGCAGGGGCACTCCTGACATGTTCAGCCACTTGCGTGGAGAAGTGGGAGTTCCAGCAGGCTTTAACAAGCAGATGTAGGCTACTAGCTGAGAGGTACAACAGCAAAGCTCAGGCTGGCTAAAAAAAATAGTACTCATGCTGCTATGTAAACAGAACAAGATCTTAGTATCAAGATGGCCGACCTGGAAGTGTACTTGTAGCTCATTTGCATAAGTATCACGAGCTGCATGTGAGTGGCTTACTCAGAGGAGGAAGCTCATTTTGCACGTGCCACCTTCTTGCCAGGTAAGAGAAGCAACTCGTTTTCTGTATTAATGTTTTAGAGGCCTTTGAAGTTATTTTTCCACTTAGGTGCCCATAGCCCACTTTGGCAGAATGCCAGGAATTAAATTTAAATATAAGAGGTGTTTTCTGCGAAGCCCGGAAGTCATTTGTTCTTGCTGTAATTATTTTTGGGTTGCTATTGTTTCAAGGAACATTAACTAGCAATTATTGTAAAATGTTTACTTAAGTAAAACTGAAGACTTTAAAAATATTAGAAATTTGAGTATGTCGTTGCTCATGTTACTGTTCTCGTTTGGTTCAAACCTCTACTGTTTTGCTACTGTGTTATTTTTGTCTCTATAGTGACACCAGTTGATGCACATGGAGGCTTAGCAGTACTGTGAACTTACCCCTGAAAAGGGTGCAGAATTAAGAAGGTTGAATCCACCAGTGGTGGTTTTTTGGCTTCATGGTGTTATGAAGAAACTTCATTATCCTGGTTGTAGTTTGAATTCTCTTCTTTTTTTGAGATCACAAAGCTGTTAAAAGTATGGGACACTAATCTGTTGTCCATGTATTTTTTTAGTATAAATGCACATTCTCAAGTCCATTTATGTAAATTTTAAAAAGGTGTATTTGTAAATAGGGGAACAGATCAGAATATGATATTTATCTGATCTCCCCCCCTCAGAAGACAATAAGCTTGCCTTAGAGCAGCATATTTTAACAAAATGACAGTATTGCTAATTATGTAATATACTGTATTGTAGTTATGCATGTAGCGCATGAAAGGACTGTATGGGACAGATGTGCTAGTTCTGCACAAATGTATTTATGGTGTTTATATTTTACAAGTCAAAAATTCTGTGACAGGGTGGGAGACTGGAAAGGGGAGATGGTAAAAGAAAATGACTGGATCTGGGAAGTCTCTGAGCTAGAGAAAAGAAATAGCTGGAGATGCATGAACAGGCCAAGGAGAACATGGTCGCTTGAAAGATAGACAGCAGCTCAAGCTAGGGATGTGGAACTGGCAGTAGACGGGCCTGATCCAGCTGAAGGAAAAATGAGATTAATTGAAGAGAATAAAACTAAAAAGGTAGAAGGGCAAAGTAGGCAGGTAGATTATTTGAGCTTAAAATGGCAGTGATAGGGAGTAAAAGTATTGGAGCTATTCTGAAATGGACTGTGAATTAAGGCCAATAGAGAAGATGTAAATATGATAGGAAAGAGAACTATAACTGGTTGATATTGAGGAAGGGGGGATTTAATGATGATAGAGAAGGGTATACTTCTGCATTGATATGGCAGAGTAAAATGCTGCGTGCCAACAATTTGGGCTACATAAGTCTTTTTTTGTATGTATCTCATTTACTTTGAAACCTTTGATAACTTTTTTTAGTGATAAATTCAGATTTGATATGGGACACAGTTTTGCTTGTCATTTAGAAGTCTGGTTATATGCAAGTCCAGACTAAAAAAAGTACAAAAACAGGGGGTGGGGTGTGTGTGGTGGTGTAGGGGCGTGGTATGCATGTGAGAAAGTATGTAAATACATATATGGTAGATTTCCCCAAATAAATTACATTAGAAATCACAGTTAAAAACTGTAAAGGTTGTTCATAAAGGGCAAATTCTGTTAAAATCAGCCTTGCTTTCATTGCAATGAGAAGGAAGCAATTCAGGGCCCCTCCTTCCTTTTCTGTAAGGTGTGAGGATGGTAGAGGAGAAATGGCATTGAGCAGGGCATGAAAAATGTAGAAAACTGATTAAAAGAAACAAAATATTCCTGAGAAAAAGCCTTGACTAGTAAAGCAAAGGATAACAAAGGTGAGATTGTTAAAAATAGAGAAATAATTCTAACAGTAATGTACGTGATAATGATAACATGATTCATAGTGAGAGAGGCAGAAGATTACAGTAGATACTACTGGGTTTTTTAGATAGAATGAGATTGCATTATAATATCTCACAGGTGACTTAAGTACTTAAATCTAGAAGTTAGAAGGAAGATACTAAAAAGTCCATTTCTTAACAAAGGCTATAAATGGGTCTTTGTAATCTGCACCCAGCAGTTCTAAAAGAGTGGGCTGCGAATATTTCTTTTCTGAGGTGTCCCTCCCAAAAACTTAAAATACAATGGGATTGAAGACTACTTATTTAAAAAGGTCAAGCAGGATGACCTAAATAACTATTTAGCCTCACGTAAACCCTGGGGGAAAATAATGGAGGGACAACTGAGGGATTCAGTAAATGCAATTAATGCTGAGGTGGTTTAATGGAAATAAAACTTTGTTTTTAAAAAAATGCTAATGTAATTTGGTTTAGAACAAGGTTCCTTGGTGTAAATGCCTTGATACAGGCCTTTTTCTTAAATAACAAAACAACTCCCTGGGAAAAGGCACAAAAATCACTCTGGCTCAAGAACACAAAATTGTAAAATAATTTAAAAGTTAAACCAATAATTTAGGTTGGAAGGGACCTCTGGAGGTCATCTAGTCTGACATCTTCTTTAAAGCAGGGTAACTTCAAAATTAGACCAGGTTGATCCAGGGTTTGTCAAGGTGAGGTTTGTAAATCAGCAAGGGTGGCCATTCCACAACCACTCAACCACTCTGGACAAGCTGTTTCAGTGTTTGACCACCCTTGTGGTGAAGAACTGTTCTCTGTATCTATCTGGAATTTCTCTTGCTGCAAGTTGTATCTATTTTCTCTTGTCAGTGTGCTGTGCATCTCTGAAAATAGTCTGGCTTTGTCTTCTCTATGAATGCCAGTTAGGTTGTTGAAGAGAGCAATTAGTTCTCCTCACTTAGCTACCTGTTCTTGATGCTACACAAACAGCTCACTAGTCTCACCTCACCTGTCATGTTCTCCAGCTCTCAACCATCTTGATGGTCCTCCACTGGACCTACTTACCAATATCTCTTTTGCATTCAGGGTCCCAAAAGTGGATGTACCATACTTGAGATATAGCTTCCCAGGTGCCAAGCAGAGTAGAGTAATCATTTCCTTTGATGTGCAGGCTAGGTTTTTGCTGATGTAGCCCAGTCTTGAATTTTAAAAGAAAGCATTAGTGTAAAACAGTAATTCCATTGAATATGTTGTGGTTTAACCCCAGCCAGCAGCTAAGCATCATGCAGCCGCTCACTTGCTTTCCCCCCACCCACTGGAATGGGGAAGAGAATCAAAAAAAAAACCACCCCTAAAATTCATGGGTTGAGATAAGAACAGTTTAACAGAACAGAAGAGAAACAACTAATAGTGATAATAATAACAACAATAAAATGACAATAATAACAAAAGGATTGGAATGTACAAAACAAGTGATACACAATGCAATTGCTCACCACCCACTGACCGATGCCCAGTTAGTCCCCGAGCAGTGATCCCCCCACTCCCACCAGTTTATATACTGGGCGTGATGTCACATGGTGTGGAATACCCCTTTGGCCAGTTTGGGTCAGCTGTCCTGGCTGTGTCCCTTGCCAACTTTTTGTGCCCCTCCAGCCTTCTTGCTGGCTGGGCATGAGAAGCTGAAAAATCCTTGACTTTAGACTAAACATTACTTAGCAACAACTGAAAACATCAGTGTTATCAACATTCTTCTCATACCTAACTCAAAAACATAGCACTGTACCAGCTGCTAGGAAGGCGATTAACCCTATCCCAGCTGAAACCAGGACAAATATGTTTCTTCAGAAAGCAAAAGTGACTACTAAAATAGGCTCTCCAATCCAGGGTGGGGAGGAGGGGAGTAATGGGAAGCTGGAGGCAGAGCAACTAATATTTAAAAATGGTCCTCTTTATTTTTTTTCCTATTAATTACACTGTGAGTAAAGGAAGCAGTGAATCTATCTTGTGTGTTTTGTCTCTTTCCAGAAAGACATCTAATCTTGATTTGAAGACAGGCTCAAAAGAATGGCCAACCTGTGGCACTTAGATGGCATTGTGGATTTGAAACAGCTGATGTGTGACTTGCCCTCTATGGCAACTCTGCAGCTGGGTTATGTGGGATAATACTGGCATGAAATCTTCCATGTAATCTACATTTCTGGTTATTGGATACAGTTACCTAGTAGGGACTGCTACAACCTTTATTGTTAGTTTGGTTCCAAGCTGGTTAAATGCTTAGCCTAAACCATGCCCAGCCTTATACTGATGTGGTGACACCCCACAAAGGTTGTCTAGATCTTCTGCCCAAGAATAATTTGTGGACCATCTCATCTTCTGGCTCTTGGCTAGATAAGATACTCAGATGATGAGGTCAGGAAAGTTAGCCGGCTTTGCATTAGGCAAGTGCCTTTCTGGTTTCAGCAAATGGATGGCTAAGGGCATTTAATGGTCTGATGAGACTAGATATGGTTTCTTTCCTTGTCGTTCTTTACAATGTCTTCCTTAATTCTAGCAGTTTGGTATTTCTCACCAGACATGTTGTAGTGATTCTGGATACTTTTGTTGTTTTTCCCTCCCCCCTCCCTTCTGAAAGGACAGTGGGCAAGGCTTAATCTCCATGCAGGAAAACTTGGTAACTGTTGAATGAAACCCCTTCTGGTCAAGAAAAGTAAAATACCTAATAATATTCAGTCATCCTAGTGGTGTGTAGTCAGTGACCTTATCTTCTTTTTACTTAAAATTTGATTTCTGTTTTGTTGTGGGTCTTTTTCATAAATTGTGGTCAGACCTGCCTTAAAATTTCACTTTAAGTGATGTTTTTCTTTTGCACTTAAATCTGCTTTGTTGAGTTTTGGGTGTTTGGTGTTTTTTTTAATCAAAGAGGACAATATTTAAAGCTGTGAACAGTGTGACTTTTGTACTGCCTTGTTTTAGAACTTCAGTGACATAATCAGTCACAGGCATGGCTATCAGTTGTGGTATAGGCCTGTACTGTGTGTGTTGGGGTTGGAGGGGAAGAGGTCCCTTGTGTTATCCATCAGCAACCTCACAGAGGGAAGGGTGAAGCCTTTTTTAGCTGTTCTGAATAGATCTGAACTCTACTTAGGAAAGATCAGCTAATCTATGCTGCAAACAATGAATGTATTACCTTTACTGAAAATAGTTATGAAGTTTTCCGCCTTCGATTGAGGTAGAGCATCAGCGACTTGCAGTGCATGCAGTGGTTTCATTATGGGGCCAAGAAGGGGAAATTATGAAGCTCTGTCACACCTGGATTTGCTATCACAGGATGTGATGGAAAGAGAATTCGTGACATGCTGTAGCCCAGGATTTTGTTCTGACTGTCCTAACGGCATCCACATGTTTGACAGCAGCAGGGAGAATCAAACTGATGTCTCATGAGCTAGTTCTCAAAGTGAGAAAGCTGTAGAATTGCATCTGCTTTCTTTTATTGGCTAGGATAAATTGAGTATTGTGTATGCCAGCACAAGAGCTGCATGTGTGTTCCAGGAAGCATTGTTGATAGTATAAGGCAAATATTGTAAATAACTTGCATTCTCCAGGCTAGGAAATTATCAGTCAACTCAATAATGGAGGAGAGGCATTGCAAAACAAAGTCCAAGACTGTTCATTTGGCACTGAAAATCCAGTTATCAAAGTTAAAATGTTAAAACTTTAGCTCTACTTGAAGTAGATGGTGCAGGCTATCAGTTGGTTTGGACATGCCGTGATTATTTCTAACTTAGTGTGGGAGGTGAGCTTCCTCTAGGGGGAAGGCTTTGCTTCCGTCTTCTAAAGAGTAGTGATTGTTTCTAACAAAGAACTAGCATTTATTGAACAAGGATATTAGAACAACAACCTACAGAATAATGAAAGCACTTTACTGATGCAAACCTGATAAAGGCTGATACTTGAGCTAAACATTATTTATCCCTTAACACCTACAGTGCTGTTTGCTTGTATGCAAAATCTGACCAGTTTTTAATATGTAAGCTCAGTTTGGGGTTTTGTTTGGTTTTTTTTAATCTGAAGTCTGTTAATGAAAGCAGCATATATTCCTGTTTGCTGCTGACTTTCCCTAGAGAAAGACTGAAGCACTTTGGTGATCAGTGCTGTAGTTATGGCAAATGGAAAAGAAACTTTTCTTCCCAAACAGCTGTGGTAATTAACTATTCTGTTCAAATGTAGCTTATGTAGTAGTTTGAAAATTATTGATAGGATCTTTTTCTTCACACATTGAAGGACTGCTGCGGTAACTGCTGTAGTTTCTTCATCTCTTGGGAAGCCTATCATACTGTTAGCAGCAGCTTCCTCTTTGAGAATTGTGCATTTTGAAAACAAGATGGTGAAACCCATCAAGGTGAAACCAGGACAGATGGAAATTCTCAGCATTTGTTGACTATTTAAAAAAAATACATTAGTAGCTGTGTCTAAACTTTAGCTTCAATTGGTTCCAAATAATAAAGTCAGCTTAAAATTGTTTTGAGTTTTGAGAAGAAATCATTTGGGTGTCCAGCGCTGCTTTCATGATCGTCAAGAAGGCTGGTCCAGACGAAGTGTCTGCACAGGTACTGAAGTCAGTGAGCACTGAACCTGAGTCGATACTGTGAACCTGAACATACAATACTAGTATGCTGAGATGTGGAGCCTAGTGCTTTGACACGTTAACATACACGACTAGGTCTACCCAAAACCACAAAGACCAGATGTAATTCTAAAATTATAAGGTATCTCTAACATGAAAGGCTAAATGCATAAAATGGCAGTTTCTACTTCCCAGGCCTCTTTTGCATTATGCTGTACCGTGTGACTAGTCAGACACTTATATGTAAATATACTGTGGTCTGGATATAATGTTAAGAGATTTCACTTAACTTTTGCATCTGGGTACCAGTTGTGGAAGTGAGAAGATTTCTGTGGACACCAAACTAAGCAGATACTTTCTAACCTTTTAGCTTTCTCAAAGAATTGCTTCTTGATTTGCAATACAGGTTTAAGTTCCAAGGAATAGAGGTGGTTTATATATAAAGCATTTTCAAGTTGAGGGTAACTTACAGCTGGATTTCAGTCTTCCTATTTAAGATTCACAAGTAGATTGTCACGTTCTGACAGAACATGACAATGTCTTGTATTTTACAAAAGATGAAAAGCAGCAGCTTGTTTTCTGCAACCTATTAAGCAGGTGTTTTATTTCATGAATCACTTCATTACTGTGCATCAAATCATTTATTTCTTTGGTAGATCAGTCACCAGATTAAAAGTGTTACATAATTAGAAATACATAGTTGGAAGTACAGTATTCCAGATGAGTGGTTTCTCAAGGTCAGTCAAGAGGTGAAGTGATTTGATTTTTTTTTTTAATTTTTATTGAAAACATTATGAAATTCCTTGAACTCTTTTGGAAAGGTAGGGGACCATGACACCTTCAAGATTCGAATGCAAAATCTTTTTCTAAGCTCTTCTAAGCTATTATCGTAGAAGTCAGATGGAAAAAAAAGTCTTATTGGAGTAAAAATCTGGAAGTGATACTGATTTGCTGAAGAGTTATTCACCTCAGTCCTTTTTAGAGGTTAAATAAGCCTTCCTTTATGCACCCATGTACTGTGCCCTTTAGTGAAGCACAAGGATAATTTTGAATTGGGCTTTGCTTTTGATGTATTAAATGTATAAAGAAAATTACATTTTAGGGGTTTGGGTCCCTTAAAAGTATACCACAAAGTACTAGTTTTATTACATGGCTTAGGTAGTCCCAAGAGACTTTCTCTACAGCAGTGAAGCCATTTTTTGGTAGCTTGGAGAAAGGAAGGAGGCATTTGCTGTGAGTTTCCTACACTTCTGGAATTTAGCACTGGTTAGTTTTCAAGGATAGGATTCACTTCACAGGCATAGTCATGTAGAGTCATTTTAGATGCTCTAGGATGTGGCTTCTGCATCTCAGCAGGGCAGATGGGCACTGTTCTCCTCTAGGCCTTGTGTTACATCTGCTAGCTTCATACAGATTATAGAGCATCAAAACCAGCACTAGTTGCGTGTACTTAAGCTGCTGAATCTCATTCTGTGTGTTCCTAAGTTCCTTGAACTTTCATGTTTACCACAGCTTACTGTAACCTCTGTCTCTGCATCCTGTTGTCCTTAAAGTTGGAAGGTCTGAGCACTTCAGAACTCTTCAAGTAAAACATGGCATTGTGCTTTGCTTAAACTAAGATGCATGTGTTTGGATAATGGAGCACAAATAGTTCCATTTCTCCCCATCAAAATATACCACTTTCTCTCTTCTGGGCTCTCATATCAAATCATTCAAATTTATAGGAAATGGATTCTAGAAGCACTGTCTAAAATTTTTGGTGATTGATATTTTCTAGAAACTGCTTTCATAGGATAAGCATTCTAATCCTCAGCAAAAATGCTGAAGCACTGAAATAGGTCTTTTTGCTTTGGTTATTTGGGGTTTTTGGTCATGCTTATTTCAATATCCTTCTGAAAAAAAGACTACACAAACAACGGCATTTGGAATGAACTTGTAAGTTGTGGAATTTTCTTAGAAGTAATGAATATATTAATGAAAACTTCCACCCTTCAAAATGAATTCAATATCTGAATAACATTCATAAATAATAGGGAAGCCCCTTACTTGGTAAAGTATGTCTTGCACAGTGTTATAATGGCCCTAAGATCAAGAATTAAACCCAGGATATTCAGAATCAATGTTAAGCTTCACAGAAAATCATGCCGGATCATAGGAAGTCATAATTTGACAGTCATCTAACCTTACTTTTCCCCTCAAATAATACCAAGTAATCTTACAAGAAAAATATTTCATGTGGTTTTGTTCCAAAATGGCATGAAATGTATTTTCAGATGTATTAGAAATCTTTCTCTCATTCTTTATTTTACTTGAAAATCAATGATTTTGTGAGGTGTAGATTTTAAGATTATGAAATACATTCTATATCCATTGTGAAGTTGAAATGTATTGTTGTCTTAAAAAAGCATAAACTGGATAAAAGCTGTCTTTAAAAAAGAAATTTATTTGCTTTTGTATTTACTTACATGTGTTACCGAGTCTTTCACTTGCACCTGCTGGCTAGCTGAAACTTTTTTCCTAAGAAAATGCAAGAGGCAAGACTCTTCTAGATCCCTTTGTTGCTATTCCTGACCTTTGGCCGTAGAGTTTGAAGAAAAATACTCATCTCTGTATCTCACTTTACAGTCAAGAAAAACTGAGGCAGGGCATAATGCTGAATTGACAGGGCTAAATTTTTGATCAGTAGTGGAACTGAAATGTAAACAACATCGTCTTCAGCACCAGTCTGGTGCTTTATTCTCCAGATCATAGTGTCTTGTGCTAAAGGTAATGACACATCCTCCTTCATGATCTGTCATTGTGCCTATGCATGCACACACAAACACATGTGTACTATGGGTAGAAAAGTAATCCCAAAGTTTTATCCCCCCCCCAATTTTATGTGATTGAGAGGAACAGTAATTTGGCAGCTTTTTTGGCCAAAGCCATATGTATCCATGGGGATACACGTGTTGTCCTGCAGGAGAGAGGCAGACCTTGCCCTGAAACTTCAGTTGTCGGGCAAGGTGTAGAGGATTTGTTGCAACTACATTCTTGTCCCAAACGCTTCTGTTTGTTCTCTCCCTTTTTTGCTTTCAGTGCTTCACTGCTTTTATAGACTGGTGCATCTTTGCTAGTGGAGTTCCGCTCTTGGCATATGGAGACTTTGGAATCTCCGAGCCTTTGGCCTTCACTGTACCTCTGCCTCTGGATCTAGTATAAATCTTCGCACGTCCCCTCAGACTGACAGATGTTGAGAATGTATCTGACTCTACTGAGCTGAATTCAGTATGTATGCTGTCTGCTTCATCTCACCTTCGCTGACTGGATAACCTGAATGATTATGAACTTTGCAGTATTATGTATCTTTTTGAGAAATCAAAGCCCTTCCTATGGAACCTCAAATTTGAAGAAATCTTGAACAGAGAAGCTGAAAAAGCCACGTTCTCAAAAGCAGAGAGTGGTTTCCAGAACAAGATGATCTTGCAAGATCTGAGCATTTTGACTTAATTTTTGGTGAGACTGCCTTTATGCCTAGCAGTCCTGCTTTTGGCTGGGATAGAATTAATTTTCTTTCTAGCAGCTGCTACAGTGTTATGGTTTGCATTCAGTATGCGAAGAACATTGATAGCACACTGATGTTTTCAGTTGTTGCTAAGTAATGTTTAGTCTAAAGTCAAGGATTTTTCAGCTTCTCATGCCCAGCCAGCAAGAAGGCTGGAGGGGCACAGGAAGTTGGGAGGGGACACAGCCAGGACAGCTGACCCGAACTGGCCAAAGGGGTACTCCACAGCATGTGACATCGTGCCCAGTATATAAACTGGGGACAGTTGGCCTGCAGGGACTGCTGCTGCAGGACTAACTGGGCATCGGTCGGCGAATGGTGAGCAATTGCATTGTGCATCACTTGTTTTGTATATTCTATCCGATCCTTTTGTTGTTATTATTGTCATTTAATTATTGTTCTTACTATCACTATTAGTTTCTTTTCTGTTCTGTTAAACTGTTCTTATCTCACTCCATGAGTTTTACCTTTTTTCTTCTGATTCTTTCCCGCATCCCACTGGGTGGTGGGAAAGTGAGTGAGTGGCTGTGTGGTGCTTAGTTGCTGGTTGGGGTTAAACCATGACTAACTTTGTTTTTGGTTAGTAACCAAACTAACCTTGTTATTATCTTTCTGGAAACTGAGACTTCTAGTAGGGAAGGAAGCCTGAAGAACAAAATAGTTCCTTTTCCAGAATACCCTTTGGTGCCAAATGTTCTGGGTTTTTTTAGGGTTCTGTTCATGGCATGAGAGACCATTACTTCCTTAGGTGCTTCTATGCAGCATTCTGACTGTTCCACTACCCGTATGACATTGAGGCAGAGAAATGGATCACACTCATATAGATTTTTGATACCTGCCTTAAGACATGTTTCAGATGTTCTTCAGGGTTACACTCTAGGATGGTCAGATTAAGGACATGTGTCGCTCCCAAGCAAATGGTGTGGAGGGGATTATGAGGTACTGTTTCAGACACAAAGGAACTGCCTTTCTCTCCCACATGAGAGAGAATCAGCTTCAGCCTGTCTTGTCCCATTTCATAACTGTCAGTAGCACCTTCCTCAGCCAGAATCGGAGAGGCAACCATGTGTTACCAAGGCATACATACATATCTATTTCAAGCCTTTAGACAGATTTCCTTACTTCAAGGTAATTCTGATATGTATATGGAGTTCTTCCCTGTTACTGTGCAGGTGCACACATTTTCTGTGCAATGCCAGAGGCAAGGCCTGCTCCTGCTATCCTCGGTCAATGTAGGAGAGCAGATTGTTTTTTACGGCAGACAGGTGATTTGGGTTCGTTGCCTTATCACAGGAGTGGCACAAGCACCATGCTTCTTATTCAAAAGTAGATCAGCTTGCTGGTACTTCTGCCTTGTTCTCTTAGCTTAGATACTGGGAAGCTTTTGGCAACGGGATGGACAAAAAAATAATAGGGGATGTTCCAGGATGAAATTTTTGGTGTGCTGCTGTGATAGATCTCATCCCTCATAATTTCTCTATTTTTCTCAAACTACTTGGTAAGCCAAAGCAAGTTGAGTTATCCACACTGTTTAAAAAAAATATATATTAACTGCTGTGTTACATGTCTTGCCTATCGAAGGTCAGTTCTTCTCTACATGGTGTTGAATTGCTTTTGTGTATTTAACCAATCTATTTCCTCTGCTCTAGTTGTGATGGCTTAGTGAGATGTAAACATAGTCTCTGCCCTAACAGCTTAGCAGCTTGAGTCCAAATCTTTAGATGAGGTCTTTTTTTTGTGTGGCTGTTTGTTTGAGGGGGAGGGGGAGTTACGGTGGGCATTTAATGTAGCTCATATTGTGTTTTCACTGAGCAAGATCTCTAAGGAATTATTCTAAGTTTTCTTCTTGGTCACAGTACTTAATCTTATTTGGAAGGTTTCTCTTAATTTTTTTTGAGCATTAGTTTCAAGTGCTGAGGCATCTGTAAATATATTTGATGTGAGGAGAGTCTTAATTTTTATGTGTGCTGAACCAAGACTTTATGGAAGTTTTCTCAACTGTTGTTTTCATTACCAGAAAAACCACAAACATTGCATCTGTCCAAGAACTGTTCAGTTGACTATTTTATTTTGCCAAAGCTTGCAGAGGTGAATCAGTTAAGGATGGTCACAGCTTTTCTGTTCAATGAAAGCTAAATCTATTCTCTAGAGTGTGCCTGTCATTAAATGTTTTTTCAGGGCAGGTCTTTGGAATTAGGTTAAATATCAAATGTCTAAAGAAAATACTGTGATGGGTAGAACAAATGATTCTTTTCAGAACCTGCCCACATGGCATTCTGAAAGTGTTCCACTGGTGCAGTGAGGTGATTGTGGACTTCTTCAAACATAAATTTGCAACTATTTTGAAAATTTTTATCAGTAGTTGAAATTCCTTGAGATGCAGATTTTTACCATCTCTGCCTTCATTTGACTTCCCAGCAGTCTTAAAGGAAGACAGAGGTCACTGATGGAGCTGGGATGGCTTAATTTGGTACAGCTGGTGTATTCACTGTTGTTCAGCTGTACAGATTTTTTTCTTGCTTGACAGCTTTCTGAATTTTTCTGGTTTGCAGTGACAATTCAAGACAAAACTTTTGCTAGTTTTGGTTTATCATTAAATACCTCATAATGTTGAACAGCTAAGACATCTTTGTGGCAGTAAAATTGCCCTGATGAGCCAAAAGCATGGGGTTTTTTTAACTCATTTGCTGTTGAGCATGGGGAATTGGGGGTGCACAGCTGGGTGTACAGGGAGGAAGAAGTTGAGTTCAGAGTTTTGAGTATGTAGGCATACAAGATAAAAAATGCATCTGGAACAGCATAGCTTAAGGAGCTTCATATATAGGTAGACACACACACCACCACCACACCCCCCCGCCATCATCTGATGGTAGAGTACATAAGCCACTGATAATTATGGCTTGAGAAGATTGAAAATGAACTGGAAATAATCTAAGCTGTGATTTCAACATTTTGCATCAACACTGCTTAAGCAGCCCTTTTAACTTCCTGGTTCTAGCTATTTGTTCCTAGCCTTTGCCATCTTGTTCATTATGTTGGCACAGCAAGGACCTAGATCAGAAAACTGATCTGAAAGGCTACTAGGGAGGAAGCTGGTTCACTGGCCCACTGTGCTGTGTTTTGCAAACTGTTCTGCCAACATAGTAGAAACAGAATAGCGTGGAAGTGAGGGGCTGAGGAACGTGTGTAGGATTTGTCACTGGAAAAATGCATATTGATCTTTACTTCAGTGTCAAAAATCCTGTAAATACGTGTGGTAATTGTAGAACAGAAGTTTTGATGGTTTCAGTGAAGGAGCATATTTTACAAGGACAGAATAAAATGAAGAATTCTTTGTTTCCAAGGGCATTACATAATCTTTGTGTGTTAAAGTTCTGCTTTTGGTTTGGAGGGAGTTGGAGTCTAATCTCTCTTACTGAATTTGGAAAGTATTCTTATTATGTTGGCTTTACAGAAAGCTATGTCTCTGTAGAATAACACTGAGAAAGTTCTAGAAATGTGTGGAAGTTGTGGTGTAATGTGAGGTGGTTCTTTCTCACGCTGTCATTTAGTCTGACTGAATAAACACCCTTCTGTTTTCAAGTCTAACTTCTGTTGAAATGCTTCCTGCCTTAGGTCTGTCTTCATTTCCTCAGCTTACTCAAATACAGTGCAGAAGATGAAGAAAGCCATAAACAGAGAAGCAAACTAGATTTTATCTTTTCTTAAATTTGAGCATGTAGATGATCCTTTTTTTTTTCTTTTTTTTTTTTTTTGTCTTGGAGAAGTCTTGGGTCCTCTAAAGAGTTCAGACTGGAGCAGGACTTTTTTTTCAACCTTTTTAAGGAAGATCTTCCAAGAAGTGCTGGCAGACCCTCTGTTGTAAAACCTCTTCCGCTTAAAAGAGAAGTGACTCTTCCTTGGCTGGATAGGAGTGGAAAGATGGAAGAAATTGAACCGACTGAAACAGTTACTCAGCTCTTCTGAAGCTACTGTGGCAGTAAGGGGTTGGCCAACAGGATTCTGAGACAGAGTAGGAGGCTCTAAAGCTCATTGCTCGCTCGCTCTTCCTTCCAACCTTCATCATCTTTGTACGGCTTTAAAGTGAACCAGCGTTGTGTCATGCCAGCAATGTCAGCCTAGTTTCATCTCAGTTGAGAAAGAACTCTGATGGCTAGTTTTGTATCTCATGGTACTCTGGTTGTAGGCTAAACACACTCTGTGACAAAGGATCTTCAATGAACCAGGCAGAGGTGTCTACGAGGCCCCTTATGAAGTCAGTATTTCAAACATGCATAAGCCTTCGAGTTAAAAAGACTGCTTGAAAGGATAAACCCGGAGTCCTGCTGTCAGAGGACTCCTATCTCAAATTCTCTACGCAATAAAAAGAATCTGGAAAGATTAAATTTGGATCTTGCTGTGAAGCAAAAAATGTGCAGTCCCAGCAAAAAGAATAGCAAAAAGGATTGTCCCCTTCTTCAACTACTCTGAGATGGAGAGTGAGAAAATCCATCAAAGTCTGATTGACAAACTCAGAAAAACAGCAAAGGAAGCAGTTTTCTGTCACTGTCATGAGGATTTTGCTAAAACATGCTAAGCAGAATCTGTTTCTCTCTATTAGCATTTTGAAGAGAATATCCTAATACTGTCCATCAGACTGTGTAACTATTTCTAGTTCTGATGTAGTTCCAGAGAGAAAGTTACTTGGCAGGAGAGGTTGTGTTGTCCCTATCAAACTATTCAGTATTAAAAAACAACAAAACAACTTCAGTTAAGGAAGTCTCTACAAAAGAGGAAAAACATACTACTCATCCAATCTCAGGTGGAATCCTTATTCAGTATTATTCTTTTTAGATTAAAAAAATTTCACGTTTGGGATGAAGGCTTCTTCCAGGCAAAAATGAAAGACTGCTAGGTATTATAATCATACTGTTCATTCAAAATAAGATTCTTTATCCCTCTGTAAGATGGATATGCTGATACAGAAAGAAGACCTATTGCCAAACTACCTCATAAACAATAAAAAAGTGGGTTTTTTTCTTTTTTCAAGGGTTACTGTGATTTATGCTATTGTAGCCACATTTACTGTTACAACCACTTCATTTGTTGGACCAATATTAGCATAGATTAATAATCCAGTATTTGCTAAAAGGTGGGGAAAAATTTAACTGTTAATCTAGGCTCAATGCCAGAAAAGAATCCTTGGGCTCTGAATTTATAGTCAACTCAATTTTACAATAGTTCATTCCCATTACGGTGCCTACAAGGTCTTGCCATTTGAGGAGAACTACTATGAGCATTTTAGGAGGTTGGCAGTATTGCTGATTAACATCTTAATGCCATCCTTTTGGATGGCTTCTTTTTGAAGTCTTTTTTGGAATAAAAATGTCACAACTATAAAGTAGAACGTTCTGTTAACAGTTTTCTCATAGATGTGCATGCAAGGGGTCTTTTAACACTATCCTGGCACACTCAGTCTTGAATACTCGCAGAAGACTTCACAGAAATTTGCCTTATTTCAAGGGACAAAAACAGAACTTATAGGGAACATCTGTCCTCTCAAAACAAATAGTTTTTTAAAATGTCCCTTCAAGGATCAGTAGTTTCTTACGCACACAGTTTTCACTGGAGCTGTACAAGATTTTAAAGCAGCTAGTAACAGCTTCCAAAGAAAATTGATTAGAAGGATTATCAGGAGGTTATCCAGTTGAATACCTTCTGCTACCCTTTCCTCAGTGTTCTATTATCTAGAGAAATTCTTCCCCAGGAAGGTCCCATGGTAATGAATGAATATGACCTGGTTAATATTCACCTTTTGGGTACATAAATAAGAGTTTTATAGTCAAAAATGCAAACTTGGAGAGAGATGGTCACATACAGAATTGTCAGGAGAGTCTGGAGTTACTCTGCAAAATGATCAGGAAACAGCTCAGCTATGTTATGTGCCAGCATGCGAAGAAAGGATGTATATTGGTGTCTTCAGTCATTCAAAGAGAAATTTAGCCTTTGGTTTTTGGGATAATGTGAAACTGCAGTCCTTTCTTTACAGGAAGCAAGCAAACAAACATTGTGGCTTGGTGGTTTACCAGGCAAAAGTCAGCCTGTGGAGGAGCTACATTCAGAACATTCCTTTTGATATTAAAGGTTTCTGAGTAGAACCTTTCTGGAGGTTGAGCTATTACTGCTGAACTTAAATCGTAAAAATTTAAGACAGCTTTCCTTTGAGGCTTTTATACCATTTGTCAGTGGAGGCTTTGCTGAGTAAAATTCATACTGTCTGCTTCTGGTGTCTAACTCTGGGTGGCAGTTGGGAAGTTCTCTAGACAAGAAAAATGGATGTTTATTGTAGGTGATCACTCTGAGTGATGCTGTGTGGATGCATTTTTTCTCCATATAATTTTCTATGGAGTTTGGGAAGGCAAGCAGTCTAAAATAGCTGTATAAATTCTTCATGTATTTCTGTGTTTGTGATTATGGTGCTCCTGGATCGTTGCTTCATCAACTGCTTTTCTCCCTCCCACAATGGTAAAATTAAAGATGTTTTTTTGTAGAGCTATTTTGAGCTCTTCAGACAGCAGTTTGGAGGAGTCTTTTACAGACCAAGTATTAGCCACTACTGAAAGTGCTGGCAGTATCACTATAGCTTGGCCATTGTTTTTCAGGTCCAGGCTCAAAAACTTTTTATGGACTGTTCTGGCACATTCATTGCCAAATAATATATTGGTTAAGCTAAACTTGCAGCCTTTTTTTCTCTTTTTTGGTATTGTATGCTACTGTGAATGCTAGTTTGATGTTTTATGCAGACTGTCAATGCTTCATGAATTTGTAATGTTGTCTTCTTTATTTTTAAAGATTTGCAGTAGCAAGAAAAACAATGACCTCATTACTGGAAGAAGTGTGTTTTGCTTTTGTTTACTTCCATCCTTTCCACTTAGGAATGCAACTTGGGCATTGGAGGTGGCTCTAGACCTGCTCTTTCTGAGTAGGAGTCATGTGTCCTAGGAGGATCGTATCTCTAGATACATTTCTCTAGTTTACTAGGCTAGTATGTGTGATCTCACCTAAAGTCAGCATCAACAAAGCATTGCTGGCTGACTTCTGTCCAAAAGTTCACTGCCAGCTACCACACACAGTTGATGGTGTTGAATTACTGCAAGCTGGGATCGAGCTGTCTTTGAAAATAATTCCATAGGGAAAAAAACCCAAACAACCTATCATCCTAGACATGAAGTTTAAAGCCAGGAATGCCTCCTTGAGTGTTTCTTCTGCATCCTGCGTAACTGCAAGCCTCATTGGGGTAATCAGTGAAGAACCTCTTAACTCAAGACATAAATATTTCTGGAAGTGTAAGTTGATCTCATTTGAGGCCTGTAGCTTCATAGTCTAAAAGGCAGAGGTCTTCATTTATCAGATGGAACATCTCTGCAGTCTTCCTTTTTATTTTGCATTTGTGTCCTCTAAGAAACCTAGCCTGAGAAAACCTGCAGCCTACTGTGTTCAAGAGGAGTGTCAAGAGGGCATTTTGCATATCATTGTTTTTTACTTTCTTCTTCAAGGACCTTTCTCTAAGAAATTGAGGAAACACAAAGATGGATTCTTTCTTGGTCATGGAGAAGAGATGGCTTCAGACTACCAGTTTTAATTTCATTTTCTTTTTTTTTTTTTTTTTTTGGAAGTCCACATTCCTTTGTAACATTAACAAGCTGTAATTCATAAAAAATATCTCAGATTCCTAGTACTAGTGTTTTGCTGCAGGTATGGCTGTGGACATTTGGTCATCCTGCAACACAAAAGATAAATGCAAGCTACTTACTTGGCAGCTAGAGCACTTTGTTCATAGAGACTCGTGATTGAAAGGTTAATCCAAGTGACATCACCATTGTAAGTAACCAGCTTTCTTTGAATAATTTTAGTGATCTTTATGGTTTACTAATCACAGAAATCCAGTCTTCAAAGGGACCTGTGTCAATAAGAATTTGCAAGAAAAATGACTAACTGAAGGGAAGCTTTTTAATAAAGAGATATTGGCAGAAGTATATATAAGATTTTTTGCATGCATGCAGCATGCCAGACTTCAGAAGTCCTCCGCAAAAGTACCTCTACGCAAAAAATTTTTAGAGTGAATTGTATCTAGACCAGAGACAGTGTTATAATGTCAGCTGCAAGCATCTCGTCAAACCCTCACTTGTCAAACGGGTGAAAAAACAATGCATGTAACATATCTATCCTTTACCCTTATGAAGGCATTTGGAAAGAATACTTCCAGGTGGAGATGAGCAATCTAGCTATATGAGCTTTTAAAATCATGGAATTTTGAAGATGCTTAAGAATGCTCTGAGAAGTAAGGCCATTTAATTGGTCAGCCAGGCAATTCTGCTTTCCCATGAGAGAGTTCAGGTACTGACAGCATAACAGCAGTGGGTTTTATATATTCATAAAAAGGGAAGAACCAAGTCTTGTTCTTTCAGAGCCATTATGTCTGGATTTTGAAGGAAGGTAGTGTTCTAAGACTGGTATTTTCAGGGGCTTGTCCAGAAATTACTCTAAAACATCTCTTTCCTTGAAGACTACGTTCACTTATGCCTCTTGATACAGAAGATCCTGAAACAAAAGAAATTTAATAATAGACTAAAATTGGTCATGCAATTTCCGTACACACAAACTTATCAGTTCATTCTCAGTGTCTCTCTCGATGTGGTCTGGCAGCGTATCACCCAGAAGGTTCTACTGTAAGTCCTGAACTAGACTTACTTAGATAAGAAATAAAAATGGAAACCCTCTTTCTCCACAGTGTTTCCTTTGTCAATCTCATACTGCTTCGAAATCTTCTGTGACTTTCATTTTTGATAGTGATACAAAACTCTAGTTGACTCCTTTTTACTAAGATTCATATTGCAGGGTGAGAAAGTGCAATATCTGGATTACTTTTACCTAAAATTTTTTTACTGTGTCCTTGAGACATCTGTGTAAGATTAGTCAGGTTTGTTGTCTCCTATTTCAAATGGTTAACTAAGCACTTGCTTTTATCCCTGATCAGTTTAAGCCTGTGATTTGAAGAGCTGTTGTCTGAAGTGCTTGCATGATTCTACTTATTTAGCATTTCATAAAAATATAGATATTTACAGTTTTCATCCCTAGACCTTAAGCCTAATTATTAGAATTTCATCCTCTCCTCTTTCTTCTTCAATCCTTCCTCAACCCAAAGGGAAATGTCACAGCATATAGTTCACATAACAGAACCCTTACTACAAGACAATTGGGAATGCTTCTTAATGCTTAAATGCTACTTAATAAGGTCAGGAGAGAGTTTATGAGAATGGGACTCTATGTATGAACATGGATGAAACTATATAGGATGGTGCTGCATAACAGTGATGGTGCTTATTCTGCTAGAGTTCTGGAAAAGTCATTGCCTCTTTTGAATACTATTACCACATTCAAAGTGTGCAGAGTAACCATGTGGGGCATAGGATGCTGTCCTGTAAGGCGCTGTTTGGTAGGAAGCCCCTCTGGGTTAGATGACAATCTGTGTGGGCAGTCTCTCAAGGAGCAGTTACCTCATAGCAATATTATCCACAGAAATACACTGACCGCATGGATTTTTGCAGTCTGTTTTCTTTTCCTGCCATTGTGGAATCTGCATATTGGTAGGGTCATTGAAGGTTGTTTAGACTGGTCCTTTTTTGGTAAGGGGGAAGGACAACATGTATAGGCTCCTGTGTTATAGTCTTTGAGTGAGAGGGTGCAATCTCATTTATGAAGTGTATGTATTCCAAGAGTAGAATAAATCTAGATAATATTCTAATTGCTCCATGGTTTGAATTTTTTATTACTGTTATTACTATGAAGGTCTTTACTTTCTGTTCTTGCTTAGCTTAAGTGGAGAAACTAGAAATCAGAAAAGGCAAGACAGCTGCTGAAACTGAGTGGGGTTGCTGCAACACTATGATGGCTGTTTCTTGCCCCATACAAATATTCTAAGATATTTTATCTGCAGAAGATACACATAGATATTTAGAAAAGCATAGGAGAAAAGAGGCTTTCCCCTCTCTCTCTCTCTCTTCCCTCCCCTCCCCCCCATTTTTGATGGCTTAGTGTGCAGACTTGGGGAAAGAAGTCTTTATGGGAGAGGATCACCAAAACAGAATTGTATAGGCAGATTCCCATACATAAAGAAAAAGCACATTGGTCCCTGTAAAATCTACTTGATTGCATTTCATAAAACAGTTGTGAAAAGCTCACTTTTTCATTTGGTATCTGATGTTATGCAATCAGTGCATTACAGGTCTTTAGAAAAGAAGAGGAACAAGATGGAGATTATTAAAAGACCATTAGGTTCCAATGAATAGTCCCAAATGGCAAATGTCAAAATGGAGATGAAACTAAGAGATGTTGCTTAGCAACTGTGGTAGTCTCTGGTGGCCACAGATGAATACAGTGAGTGTTTACAGCAGCACTGCTGCTGTGAAGTGAGCCTGTCTGAAGAAGGATGTCTAAAGAAGCTAATTTTTCCTCATGAAATTCAATAATGATTTCTTCCTCGTTCTGGTGAATCTTCAAACTACCCTTGTCAGGGATGGGAAACAACAACTGGCAATAAAACTGATTTTGCAACTTGATGTTTTCCTAGTGGTAAACAACACTTTCTAACAAGTATTTTGGTATTATATTTTGTATTGTAGTACTAATAAGCTGTTGTATTCTGTTCCTTGACTTGTCTTCAGAATTTGAGGCAGGATTATACTGGTTTAGTTGTGCCTAGGCTATAGTAGCAGAACTGGGAGAAAAAATCTTTCATTGTATCTGGGGATAAATTGCTTTCAATTATTTTTTTTTTCTTGTTATGTCCGCCCTAATACCATCTGTGACCCTTACAATTCTCCCTGCTGTGCATTTATTCACTGTATTGTGCATTCTTAGAGAACTTCTGCAAACCCTACTGGCAGCAGCTCCATTTCTTCTTTCCTTCACTCAAAGATTTCCTAGTGCAAATATATTTTGAAATCTAGCTTCCTAGTTATGCAACTTGTGAATTGTTTTGAATGTTCTGAAATGAAATTTTGCAGGTGGAAGACGAATAAATGGGATGTGAAGGTTGAAACGTATGTATGAAAGCACAGTCTAAATTTGTGGAAATTCTAACAGTACTCATTTTAACCAACAAGTGTTGTAGATGTGAGGTTCTGAATCAAAAATGCATTCCATCACCTTGCATTTTAAGTTTATCCTGATGTTTTCACTTGAATTATTTGAATTAAAAAAAAAAAAAAAAAGACACCCAAAGAAGTGTTGTGTTTTTGACAGGCGCTTTAAAGTCTCTGTCAGTTACTCAGTGTCCCCTAGTCTGGACTTCTGAAAATAACCTTCCCCTTCTAAAATGGGATCTTTAAGCCTTGCAGCATACCTTGCTCTTAAAACAATGATGTTGTAATGTAGGGTATTCATAAATACAAATTCTGATGCATACATTCTTTTTTCATTACTTCTGCTTCACCTTTAAGTGTTAAAACCACTGTCTTTATTTGCATCTGAAGAGTTTCGTAAGATCCTGTCAAAATTGGTATTCCTTGCAGCGTCTTCAAGTATATTTCTCTATATTTTTATCACCAGTGTTTACTGAATGAATGGTTTATACCACCATGTCAGAATAGTAAATAGTCAAAAAATGAATTCAAGAAGATGCAGAATGAAGCTCTAATCGTATTGGTTGACCAAAGAAAGGGAAGTCAGGTACTTGGAATTCACTTCTGCTTATTTAAGTCTGATCTTATACTGTATGTATTTTTCAGCTTCCATATATAAGAACTGTGTTTAAAATCCTATGCAAATAAAACTGGATCCTTCAGTTCACAATCTAATTACCATCTTTTAGACTTTTCTCACTGTAAGCCAGCTGATCACATTTTCTCCAACCATATATATCGATATAAATACAAAATATATAAGGTATATAAAATACATTTTATATGTGTGTGTGTATGTATATAACATTCAGAGGAATACTTTTTTTTTAATGGCTTAGTTTATTGGTAGAAGATTGTTTAGCTTGAAAGGTTCCTCTTCAACTCTGCAGTTACTGCTCTGTTGCTGAAGATGTAACACTCCTTCAGAAGACTGGTGGACTAGTCATCTGTCCACCTTTAAAGGTCCTGTTTTAGAGGTGGTTTTTTTTAATATCTGGCAGCTAATGCTGATCTTTCAGTCATAAAAATCAGTCTTATGGCTAAGTTCATAGAATAGCCCAGGTTGGAAGGGACCTCGAAAGATCATTTGGTCTAACCTTCCTTGGGAAAGGGAGCCTAGATGAGATTATGTACCACCCTGTCCAGTCTTACCTTGAAAGCATCCAGTGATGGGGATTTTACCACATCCCTGGGAAGTTGTTCCAGTGAATCCTTGTTTTCATTGTAAAAAAATCTTTTTCATATTGAGACAAAAGTTATTCCTTTTCATGCTTCTTTACCCACCAACGGATTTCAGCCAAACTTCAAAGTTATAGAAACCTTGAAGTTGCTTTTGCTTCCTACAAAATTTATGAAAATTGTTAGTTGGATAGAAGTAGGAGGAATCTCAAGTTGGTGTTCCTACTGAGGTAGAGGCAGGGCTTTTATACAGTAGTTTCTGTTTAGTAACAGTCAGCTCATCAGTTGGCACATGTATAACTTTGGACAAGCCAGAGGAGATGCTTTCTTGTCTCTTCTGGGAGAATTCCAAAGCCTGTATTGGCAAGAATAAGTTATGCAGAACTGGAACAGTCTCCTGTTTTCATAGTTTTATTTTTTAATGTGAAAATATGTAGAAAAGACTTCCTGATTTTGTGTGCATATATGTTTTTTCTGCCTGCTTATTTTCTTGCACATAACCACATTTTTAAGGTAGCCTGCAATGGTATCAATGGAAATAAAGCTTTTTCATTTTGCCTTTTTGTTCTGGATGGTACCAGAGAATAGAAGTGTAAATGCTTACATTGCATCTTTTGGATTCGCTATGCTCATCTTTGTACTGCTTCTCTTTAGGACCAGTTAGTACTGACCTATCCAGAGAGGATGCTGTCCAATAGTGAAAATTAAATCTGTGCATTGGTGGCACTTGCACAGGTTACTTCAATTACGTTTAGCACAGCTGAAATACTTTATTTGAGGGACAGAAGACTCGGTTTAGTTATCCAGGCATATCATGGAAAAAGAGACATCAGTTCTTCAGGTTATTTCTATTACAGGTTTCACTCACTGAGAAATGTTTTCAGAAAGATACTAATGATCACACTGTTGATCCCTCTGTATTTTCACATGTAGTATACTGGGTTTTTTTTATTTTCAGTGGTGGGCTATCGGCTTGATCTTTCTGAAAGAGCTGCTAATAAAAGCAAACCTAAGTAGTTTGTTAATGTTACCGATTGTAATGTAGAATAACTAGGAACCTTCAATAATTGTAGGATAGCCTAGGAACTAGGCTCCAAAAAAGATTAAGTGCTAGAGGCCTAGGAGTTTACCCTTGCCCCTTCCCCCCACCAAGTTAAAATATTCTGAAAACATTTTGTTCATCTTAGGCTTCTATTATATGCAGCTACAAGATGTTTACAAATCAAGAAATGGCACAGGAGTGTTGCCAAATGCAGTCTTTGCTGCGTGTCCTTTTTGCATTAACTGTATCAAATAAAATATCTTCCTAGTTTCATTATATTTGTCAAAGCACCTTAGAGTACTGCGCAGATTCAAAACACAGGCTTAAGTGGTTGTGGTAATAGGCTACAAATGTAAATAAATGTGGGCAAAAAAGGGTAGATGTCACTCTTATTTTTTCAGAGAACATCAGTTTTCTTTAGAATAATCTAATGCAAGACCTGATCTTACAAACCGAGTTTGGAAAGTAACTAGTTTACTGGTGTTTTACTGTTATTTTTAATCAAGACAAGGCATAAATGAAATTATGGTAGGAGAGACTAGAGAGTTGCAACTGGGGGGGGTGTGGTGTGTGTGTGTGTGTCTTGTTGTTGTGGTTGGCTGGTTGGTTTTATTTCCAGGCTTTTTGTCTGATCTTGAGTAAGCCAGTTAGCATTCTTTTTCTATGGCTCAGTTTTCCATCAGTAAAATAAGTGCAAGATATATGCATTCAGTAGAGGAATAAGCCAAGTCTTTCTTAGCAAAGGAGTCATAAAGTACCAAGCATAATAAAAGTAAATTTGACTACTTGCTCACTCAGGTCATAATTAAATTTTTTCATAATGCAGTTAGAATTAAGATTCCTATCTCCTCTCTGTCTCTCTGTCCTTTTCCCTACCATGTTTCCACTTCCCTTGCATGAACTACGTGTTTTTCTTTCTCCAGTAATCTTAAGTCTGGAAAACATTTGATCTCAATGAAGTGTGTGTAAGGACAGAAAAGATAAACAGGGTAAACCAACTTTGTTAAAACTTCCCTCCAACAACAACTTTAATTGGCTTTTTTTATATATTAGAATTTATTTTCATCTGTTTAACAGCATTTTTGAATTGCTGTTGAATTCATGCACAATTTATTGTCTGTGCCTGGTTTCAGATTTGGTACAGTGTTTGAAATTATTCCTTAGGGATTCAAGGAGTGAATGCAATCAGTTGAGATCAGAATGATCATATCTAGAATATTTATGGGAAATTATTTCAGTATTATAAATATGACAATTTCTGCATACCTTGTTCAAGATCAGTATTTGATATCTGGGTTGAAGACAGGTGTGACTGCTGGTAACCAGCAAAAGGAGAGAGTCATCTAATCCAAACTAGTTCCCCAGTAGGTGTATTTGGAATGCTGTGCTCCTAACTTCTCTACTTCTGTGTGTTATTGTTTGAAGTGTGTCCCCCCAAATGATCAGATTGGTCATTGGATACTAGTTCCCCTGAGACAGAAAAACTGCATCAAATTTGAATTACTGTATTTGTAGGTGACTTTTGGCAACTTAGTACAGCTACATTATAGTTTGCTTAGGTTAGATTCTTTGTTGTTGTGTGTATTTTCAAATTATCTTGGAAGTTATAATCTCTACAAGTTATTGTAATCCCTAGATACTAAATTCTGATAAGCTGCACAGGAAGGTACATTTATTATTTGTATTTACTGTGAAGTCATATGGTACTATGTAATTAAAAACCACAAATGATTACTTGTAATCTGTCTTTAATACTTAGTGAAGAGGTTTAGATGACCAAAAACTCCAATTGTATGGTATATGCCAAGCAGAACTAGTGTTTGGGGTTTTTTATTCTATTTATTTTTTTCCTAATATGGTTTCTCAAGCTTTGTTTTGGTTTGGTTTTTTATTTTATTTTCAGGAAAGAATAGGGCCAGGGAAATCAGTTTTCTGTCTTTGTACCAAAAATTATGGGAGGGTGGTGAAGGGGAGAAATGCTTCAATACTGTTAACTTCTGCTAAAGATTAGAAAATTTCTTATGAGTTTTGGGATAATCTGTGACCCCTTCAGGGGTTACTTCTCCCTCTCAGTCCTTGTCACAAATAACTATTCTCTTTGATTATCAAATGCAGACACATTAATTTTTCAAATCATGTTTACATAAGATGTAATTAGTTGTAGGCTAAGCCATTTCAATCTTCAATAGTTATATTCCCTTAAGGATACTCTGGCACACTATACATGGATTTTTCTCAGCAGTGTGACCTTTTTAGTTGATGCAATACTCAACTTTGTGATGGTGACACTTTGTGTTTGTTTGGGATAGCTGAATATTAAGTAGAGCCATCCAAACCAGCTGTGAGTTATACTCTTCTTTAATTCATTTTTCTGGTATACTTAAAATAGAGACCAAGTCACTAAATTAATGGATAATCCAAATAGATTAGTGAGTTAGAGAATTTCCACAGGAAATTTCTACAGCTGAAATGCATGTAACTGGCTTCCTGTGACCAGGAAAACTTGAGAAAGTTACGGAATAAAGTTTGTCATCCAATTTAAAGCACCAAAGTAATGTTGAGTAATACTAAACATACTTGATTACCGTTAGGTCAGTTGGCAAAAAGCTTAGTATGTATATGTATTTATATGAGCCACCACAAATAATTTTTTTCTTTTTTAAAATAGAGAATAAAATGTTTGCACGTACTGCAGGATGTTCACTGAAATGTTTTTAAAACGATAGGGTAGTATGGATTTCCATATTTTCTGTACTATTATTCATGGTATTTAATTCATAATACCAAGTATAATCAACATTTGTTACCTGTAATTGAGTACATAAGGCTGGAAGTATTTAAATAAAACTTCACATTAGGAACTTGGTATTGTCCATAGAGCAGAGGCAAATTCTGTCTCCCTTTCTTCTTAATACTCTGTCCAAAAGAAATGTGTGTTTCACGATCCTTCCACCACTGTATAATCTAGTACAGTCCAAAACCAGGAGTTAAATTAGATCTTTAATCTGCTTCTTTACAGCACTTTATTTGTGAAGCTTTCAAGAAATAACTACATATTATTATATATGTAAATATTATTGCACCTATTGCTTTTATGTCAGAGTAGTTATGAGTATTTAAAAATAATTAAGAAGACATATACTTGAAGGTATCAAATATATTTCATTGTGAGAATAGCCTCCTTGCCCTGTCCCTAAAAAGCCTGAATAACCAGATGAAGCTGACGTTATGGGACGCCTGTAGTGCTCTGTCAACCTCTGGAAGGTCTGGCTGTCTGTTACAGCAAGTCCTTGACTCATACCTGCCCACCTGGAAAACCAAAGGCTGTTGCATGTTCTGGTGCAGCAGCCCTGGTGTTCCTGTGATTTTTGTCTGCTAGTTCAAGGAGCCGAGTTTAACAAAGCACTGATCCTACTAAATATGTATCTGGAGGTTAAGCTCCCTGGTCTAGCTTAGTGCTGTAGTTGTACAGGTAATGTAAGTTGGTATTGAAAGGCTGGTATGCAATACACTAGTCTTGAAGCTGTTCTCTGTTACTCCTTCTGCCCCATCTTGTGCTGGCTTAAGTGTTAAAAGCACCTGCATGGTTAACAGCATCAGACAGCTGACCTGGGCTGAGGTGTAGGGGGGTTTTGTTGTTTGTTTTGTTTTTGTTTGGTTTTTTTTTAACTTGCTGGGTTGTTTTGTATTTGCTAGGTTAAACTAAAAAGTTAGCTTTAAAGTGCTTGAGGTTCCTGATCTGAATTCACATGCAACCTCACCGGTGCTTGCATCATATTCTCGGTTTATTTTATCCTTCATACACAAATGTGACTGTGTACTGTATAATGTAGTATCAACACACTTTATGTGGAGTGGATGCAATTTTGTTACTAATGTTCATTCAAAAACATTGATAGGAAGAATAACTTTTTAATATTTTTTTATTTTTTTTAATTAATTTTTTTTTTAAGAGCCAAGTACAAAAGGATTTTCCCATCAACTTAGTGATTACTTTCAGGACATTCCTCTGGTTCAAGTATGTTTGTTTCCAAGTATATAACTGAATTGACATGAGTGTATTGGTATTAGGTGTAAGTCAGCACCTCAGAAATCAATAAGGCATATCGTGCCTTGCTGCTTGTTTAAGGTGCTGCTGATGAGGATAAATACAACTGTGCCACTTAGAACTAGTGTGACATTATTTCAAAATCTATACCTACTTGCATTTAATTTTAAAAGCATGGCGAGAAGATACTAATGAGAAAAGACAGACTCTCGTATGGTAAGAATTAAATCTAAGATGTTGCATTTGGTCTCAAAACAACTCGGGCAAATAGAGTATAGTGAGATCATAAGTCTACTGATGATGCAGCAAGTATAGTGAGAAAAGAGGGGTATGCTGAAGGTTCTAGAAAGGAAGACTACAGCAAGAATCTATACTATTTCAGGTTACTTTTTGTCATCAAAACCCATTTCAAAACTAGTTCTATTGTTTTTAACATTTATTTCCACGATTGGAACTACATTAAAAAAAACCCTTGTGTTTGTCCGCTTTCTGTTTCCTGTTCCTTGGTCAGTTTAGCAAAGAATTAATTCAAGTCTGGCAGTCTGTCTGCAGAGCTTGTTCTAAGCATGCTTAAGTTGAAGAATCATCTATGTTCTGGTTGC
Organism: Astur gentilis; assembly: GCF_929443795.1. NCBI lineage: Eukaryota > Metazoa > Chordata > Aves > Accipitriformes > Accipitridae > Astur > Astur gentilis. The sequence continues at coordinate 17,098,331 of NC_064913.1, forward strand.
TTACGTGTTTGAGTTTAAAGTGCAGTTTGGCAACACCTCGGGTAATTTTCTTAAGTCTTTACAACTTTGAGACATGTGGCAAATCTTTTCCTAGCAGCAAATACAAAAAAAGAATTGTCTTCCCATTGACCCAAGACAATTTAATCTGCCACTGTACACTTTTACTAGGGTAAATAAATCTTATTCTGTTGTATGTTTGGTACAATAAGAAATTGACTGCCATAGAAATTTATTAGAGAGTGACTGCTTATTGTTGTAAAAACATGAATTACCTGTATTATCGTTCTTAGTGTATTAATACAGTGGGTTACCAGCACTGAAAACACGCTTTTTAAATTTTTCTCTTGTATCTAGTAATGAATGGACTATTGGATTGGTAAGTTTGTTTTTGAGTTCCCATCCTTCCCCAACATTCGTTTCTTCTGGAAAACATTTAGCCTCTGATCAATGAATAACTGTCTTGTGGGCAGTGGGGGCACAGTTGCTAGTAAAATTTTGTTAGCAGTAGCTAACTAACATCTGTGGAGTAAGCTACCTTCCCTTAAAGAAGGATGCTTGTGACATAGTTTTAACAGTAGGTATGGGTAGTAAAGGTTTGGTAAATTGTAGCTTTTACAACAAACTCTTTTTGTGGTTTTTGGTTTGGGGGGTGGGGTCCTTCTAATGTTATTTTGAAGATTTCTTATATTCAGATATTTTTCTTCCTTCACTTTAACCTTTTTGTTGGGATTTCTGGTTAATTTCTGTGATTCTGTTGAGTCATTCAAAAGCTATCAACTGTTGCCAGCATTCACTCTGTGACCATCTGTATTGGCCACCTTTCTTCCTCCCCTCCTTACATAATTGCAACGGCCTTGTGGAAAATACATTTTTACATACCAGAGGTGCTTATGTATACCTTACGCATCAGATGGTGCTTTTCAGGCTGCCAAAGACCTGGATTAGGCAGGGGTACATGTCCTGTGTGTACTGGGTGCTGTTCTCACCCATCTCACTATGTTGGCTTTGACCTGCCTTTAACCAGTTCCATGGAACAGAAACCTGGGGACAGATGTGGTGGATGGAAAAGTGCCGAAACCTCTTTACTTCTGCTGCAGTCAGAAGAGTTTACGCTGTCATTTCATTAGTACTGAAAATGAAACTTGTGTAGATGATACCTGTTTTGTAGGCTGAAAATGGTAAAATGCTGTACACGTAGGTCATTGCTGAAGTTACTCATAATAGAACACGTATTTACATAATCATTTGTGCTTTAATTACCCCATTATGTATTTAATTTTTATTCTCAAGATGCCTTATCTGTTCACAGAGTTTGTCTTGGTTCAGCCCGCTCGCCTTTCCAGATCCCACACTGCCTTTAGTCCGAGCGCACAAATTGTAGAGGTGTGTCGCTGGTGAGGTGTGTCTTGCCGAGGGGTAACTCAGGAGCCAAAAAGAAGTCTGTCGCTTCAGGTGTGAGAGACCATGTGGAATGAGGATTGGATCACATCTGTTGTGGATGACTCCATTTTCACGTCACCAAATTGACGTGGCATATTGAAGAGAGTAGGACGGTTTCTATTCTGCGTGTTTAGAAACAAAGGCGAGAAAGAAGACAATGTGCAGATCATAATAGTTTGTGTTTTGATTTGAAAAGAAAATGACTTCAGAAAATTTTTTTCCTAGTAAAGAAAAAAAAAGACACAAAAACCTGAGAGAGTTAAGCGTGCCAGACCCGCAGGTAAGGCCTCCAGTTTTGGCACAGCACCCGGAGGTTGGGTGTCCCTTCGTTCCTCCTGTTCGCGGGGTGGCTGTGCCGCTGCACCTCCCCTCCCCGGCAGCGGCGGCGGCGCCGCGGGTGCACGGGCCGGGCGGAGGAGGCCCCGCACGGCGCGTTCTCCCAGGGGCGCCGCGTCACCGTCGGGGGGGCGCTCTGTCGCGCCCCGTCTCGGTGGCGCGCCGGGCCGCCGGGTCTATTTTTAGCTGGTTGCCGGGCAGATTTGCTCAGGCCCCCTGGGGCGGCTCCGCCTCCCGGTTGCGGATTGGCTTATGCAAAGCACCTCTCCCGCAGCCAATCCCGAGCGGGTATGCAAATTTCCCGCATTCCCGGGCCTTCAGGCGGGGGAGCTCGGCTCGGCCTGCCCGGGAGCTGGGGAGGGGGCAAGATGGCTGCAGGGGCTCCCTGCTGGCCTGCCTCCGACACCTACGGAACGAAAATTCATCATTTCGTGTGGAAAACAGGCGAATAGCCTTCCTGCCCCCCAAACTAAAGATTATGAAAAATCCCTTCTGGGCTTCCATTAAACGAAATCATGGAAGGGCTGCTTCCTTCGCGTGCCAAAGACCAGCTTGCACCAGTCCGAGGTGATGCGCTGGGTGGGAGTTTGGCAGTGGCTTTGTGGAAGGACTGGTCTGAGCAAGGAACGAGCCAGCGGGGTCCTGATGATACTTTACAAAACCAGCAGGTTCCCACAGCCAACTAGTCAGCTGCTCTTTTAGTTCCATTTTAAATCGTTGCTTTTTTTGCTACTGAGCAAATCTGACGTTCACAAAAAAAACTTCTAACAGGCGTGTGTCTGCATGACAAACAAAAGCATTTTAATGTAGTGTCACCTTTTTTGTTGCAAGTTTTCTTTTAACTTAGTGTTGAGAAGTGACCTCAGAGGACCACGGTTAGCCTCAGACAGCTCGCCCCTGCAGTCTGATGTCACCAAGTTGCAAGTGGTTGAAAGCCTAGGTTACATCACTGCTCTTACTTGCTTATGTAATGGGTGAACTAGTTTAGAAAATACTTCACAGAATTTTAAGGGTAAATATATCAAAGTTTTCATTAGACTAGTGTTACTAAGAGAAGACTTGTAAAGAGATCTGCTTTAAACCCATGCAGTTCTGCACACATTAGTAACACCTTCTCACAGCTATAGCTGGTTGCATTTTCACTTGAAATTTCACCTATAGAAGGAAAAAATACTGTATTTTATCATGCATAGAAAAGCCTAAACATGAACAGAACACCTTGCCTTTTTTTTTTTAAGATTTTTTTCACAGAGTTTCTCATTTTTTTTGGCCTGCATGTACATGAACAATTAATTTAGATTGTTAAGGTTTTAAGTCTGGAATATCGGAAGTTGGATAAGTTTTTAATTGTAGAAGTGTTCTGGCAGTTCGTGTCCACTTCTATGGAATTACTAGCTCCTCCTCATATTTATGGATAGTGGTAACTGTTAATCCTGTCCCAAAGATGGAACTGCAGTATAACATTTAAACTGTGTATAATAAAACCATTCCACAAATGTGTCTTATAATGCACAAATTGAACTTTCATATAAAACTTAATTAAATGCATTTTTTGCGGAAAGGAACATACTCTTAGTGCTTTAGCTTGTGCTAAAAAAATCAATCTGTGAAAAACCTGAATTCTGCTGTTAAAGATATCTCAAACAGCAGCACTTGTTTAGTGTTTGGAGATCTCACAGCTGAACTGAAAGCTTATGTTTTGAGTTGTTGATAAAAGTTGAAATCTCTAATACTTGTGGGAAGTAAGAAAACACAGTATCTACCACTGTTGCTCTGGCTGAGTTCCACTCAGGTGGTTTTACTGTTTTAATGACCTAAATGGCTGTTAAAATGTAGCTTACAAGAAAAAGACAAAACTCTTCTTGGAGAAGGAGCTTAAGCTTCAGGTGCTACAGAACGGGTGTTTCTAAGGCACTTGAGCTGCTTGTATAAGCCTAACTAGAGTATGTCTTTAATTAAAAGTTGTCCAGGGAAGTGTCTTGCTTGTTTTCCATTCTTCCATCGTCAAAAGCATACATTTTATGTGTAGTAGTTATCAAGGCATAAACTGATGAACCATGTAAGGACAATTCTGCAAAGCCACCAGCAGATGAAAGATCTTATTTGTGTAAATGGGCCTGATAGTCCTTTTTTCCCATGAGGAATCCATTTTTCCCATGAGGCATGGAAGCCTCATGGGAAAGGAACTCTTAACATCACTAATTTAGTATGAGAAACAGGTTCATGAGCCAAAGTCAAAGGCAGTATTATCCTCTGGAGGTCGAGAAGACACAGGACAACTGCTTAATTGACTGTGACGCCAAAGTGCTGAGAGCGTAGTTCAAGTTTGTATGTGAATTTGTCAATCGAGTACAGTACACAAGACCATACAACCTGTCTGAAACCGTACTGTGAGTTTACTCTGGTTTACCAAGCCCATAACTATCCATTTGGGTGTTTTGCTTAGGCATAGATACACATGTGGACTTAATCTTCTACTGACCTGGTTCTTCAAAAGGCAGCTTGCAAGGGTGAGGGAAAATGGCCTCTACTTGCAAGGCAGAAGTCATATTGCACCTGTGAAAAACCACTGATTCTGATGCTTCTGTTGGGACAGTAGAAGAGCACGGGCACCGCACGGTATTGAATGAAGGGCAAGGTCGCCAGCAGCCCTACGTGAAGCCGAGTTGGATCTCAGCAGTTTTTTCGATTCGGCACTTAACATCACAGAAATGCAGTAGTCTCAAAATAGCCTAAAAATGCTCCTGCACGTTAAGCACCGAATCTTTGTTGCGGCTGCGTGCCCCCCAGTGCGCCACACGCGCGGGTTAGCGCTTTTGTGCAGCTCCGGGTCTCAAACTGTGAAACCCCTCAACTTTCTCTTCGTTCTTGGAAAAACCCGCTCGCCTGCGCCGTGGGCCGCTCGTCCCGGGTCATGCCCCGGCCGACTGACTGCCGGCTGCCTCGCGTGGGTTTGTTGCTGGGTAGAATTTAAGGAGCTGCGCTCTCATTGGCTGCCGTGCAGCTGCTCCTTCCAGCCAATCGGGCCCCTTCCAGCCCCGTGCCGAGGCGAGGGCCGCGGGCTGGCGCGTCCCGCGGGGCGGGGGCGGCGGCGGCGGCGGCGGGCTCCCCCTTGGGTGCGCTGGGCAAATTGCAGGGCTCTGCTGCGGGGGAGAGCGCCGCTTGTTTCTTAAACCGCGAACCCCAGTGCTGGACGTGGAACACGGGGGAGGCGGGGAAACAGGCTAAAGGTGGTTTTAATTACGGTGGGCCTTGTTTTGCTGTATGTGAGCTAGGTGAAATAGGGCAGGATGGGGATGTAGTTTTTTGTTAAGAAAAGGGCACGTTCTGCTTTCGCTGTGTTCAGCCAACACTAGCATAATTTTAGGCTAAAAGGGAGCAAAACTCAAATCAGCTGTGGTGTGCTAGAAGGAATATTGTTTGCACTTACACGTCCTCTGATTTATTGCATACATATTGCAACTATTTGTGCGTGGATCTCAGCAACCTGGTGGCGTGCATCTTGCATTGTCAGATAAGTAGACTTGTATTAGTGGTAGAAAAACAAACCGTTGGCGCGCTATTTCAGCACGTGTTCTGTAAGAGTAGATCATACATAGTTATTTTTTTTCTTTTTTGAAAATAGTTTTTAAATTTCTGACAATTTATATCAACATTGCTATAGAGGATTTCAACTGAAAGCTGCTTTTTATGAACCGCTACGTCAAAGGTAGGTTCTCTTCACCACTTCCATTGTCTGGAACTCTCCATCTAGAACAAAATACTCCTGGCCATTTGCTGCCTTGCTTTCTTTGATTTGACTGTGATATTTTTTAAGTAGACTTGCATATTTGAGCGCTGATTTTCTTGATCAAAGGCTTCACTTCCTCCACGTAGTTCTCGTGCTTTGGCAAATATTTATGGTTGTGGTGCTTTTGGCTAGCACTGCGTGCACTCCGGGAACCCTGTGCCAATGCTGTTCTAGACCGGTGGTATTATGCAAACCACATTGTGCACTATTGTTTAGATTCCAGCTTCCCCCCCCGCCCCCCCTTGTTTCCATGACCTTCTCTTTGTCTGCTGCCTGTTACCAGGCAGGATTCAGGCAGCTGCTTGCTGATTGGCTGACGTTTCAAGCAGCTCTTGGGGCCGCTCATGTGAGCAGACGATTATAGGCTAATCCACAGCAGCTAAGCTAATACCTTCCTTTGTTGCTTTAGAGCTGCGATCTCTCTATAGAGCAATAACAATTAAAACAAGAAAGGGAAATAGAGGGAAAACTTTTTAACTGCTGAGAGAGCATGTTTTGGTTTTGCCATGTAGCACACATTTGGTTGTGAGAAAGAAATCTCCAGATATTACTGGAGGGAGGTGCCTAATGGTGTGTTTGTGTCTCTGGTGCTGAAGTATATACGACTTTCAAGTTTAAAAAGGAAATTTTCATAAATAGTGTCTAAAGTAATATACACAGTGTTTGTGTGTATTGGTGTTTCAGGATTGATTATTGTGTTTAAAAAATTCAAAACAAAAAAAGGGAACCAAAACCTACTACCTTATTTACAGCATTTAACCCTTACATACATGCGGGAGTCATTTTGTGCTGCACCATACGAACACCTTTCTTTGAAATAAAAGATGCCCCTCCATTGGCTCAGTGCCTCGGCCACTCGTTCCCTTCTTGTGACTTGGTCACGCGATGAGTAAAATCTGAAAATACCTAAGCATCAGATGAGAGAGCTGCATAGCAAACATAGCTAAACTTTGTGTTAATTTTTAAGTATAAAGGAAGGCTACGAACATACATTCATTTAGAACACGACTCGTTTTAAATGTTTTATTTTTGCAAGACTGAATTCATGCAACCTGCTCTGGAGTTGCTCTCTGAAGGGCAACCTCCTTACCCCTTTGAAAGACTGGAAGGCAGTACTTGTCGGATGGCTGCTGATTGGCTTGCACTGGTATGGCCAAACCTGTCTGGACTGGTTACCAATTTATTTGTTTCTTCTTTTACTCGGCTCTCGCATGAAATCTGTTACTTGGCTGCAGTGTGCTCCCTTGTGGGTATGGCTGGAGATGCTTTAAGGCTGGTCTGCAGTGATACATGATATTTAGCTGTTAACTGGCGTTTAGCGTTCATCTTTTAATCTCATCTATGCTGATAATTTTGTCACGGTAGCTTTTATTGCGTATTCTTTGGTTGCAAAAGATTGTGGGCTGAAAATATGCACGAGTTAACCATCTAACAATGGAATTTTATGAGAAGCCTTTTTTTCGAACAGGTTCACAGTAGAACTGTATTAGAGCTTTGTTTTTAAACTAGATTTTGGATAATATCCTAAGATACAAAGTAAACATTATTTTGAAATATGTTGGAAATTCAAGCTTATTCATTCAGTGTTTTTTTAAGAAAAAAGTAAGGAAGCATCAATATAAAGGTATTCTGATGTTTGGGGTTTGTTTTGGTTTTGGTTTTTTTTTTTTTTTTTAGACTGCTGTTCTTGGCAAATGTAAAGAGGACGTGCCCTTCATTTTACTTTGTATTTATTTATTGTATTTTATTTCATGTTAAAAATATGAGTGAAAGACTCCTTAGATGTTTAAAGAAGCTAGAGCGGAAAATATTAATTTGTTTGACGTTATATTTTATGATTACTCAAGCGACGCACTTATGAATTTGATTTTAAGTTGTGAACATTTTATTATTCTGTTAGTATATCTTTTGGTCATAGGAAAAGTAGGATTGTGAATTTTGTAATATAAGGACTTTTAAATTCTGGGTAGTGCTTATAAAGGAAGCCGTTGTAGTCTGGGAGATCAAACTACTTGTCTTAGTTTTTATATAAAGGCCCTGCATCCTTGTACTACTTTAACAGAAGACTCTCACTATCTGGTCACCTGTTAGGAGCTTTTGGAATTGTTCAAAGTTAGCCAAGCCTGGAATTTTCTCCTTTTTTTTCCCAAATTGGATAATTTTTTCCAAATATGCGAAATATACCTCTGTAACAGTATGCATGCTGGTTGTAGGGGATTATATGCGTGGAATGTGAGTATGATGATGATAGCTATTACGTGACAGCCTGATACATGGTTTTATGGTGATGTGAAAAAATATGCTTTACATTCTAAATTCTTGGGAAGAAAGAAAGGATGTGCCTTCAAAAACTGCACGCGCACTTCTGAAATACTAGAGGTTTTGATATGCTTCTCCTAACTTCAGGACTAGAATTAGTGTGTTAAATGTATCCTCTTCTGGAGGAATATGAAGATACCGTATTTAGCATGTAGGCAGCTCTGGAGAGACATAAACAGCTCACGGGCAGTTCATATTTCATCTGACTGGAAATGGTTAGGTGATGAGAACTTTTTCTAAAAGCAAGTAAATTGATGTTTCAGATCAGTGTTTCTGTAGGTGTTACTTTGCTCCCACTAGTGGCAATGCAGTAATAGGCAATCCCGTTCAGAAAATCTAGTTCAGACTGGCAAAAGTCATGTCTTAATGGTTATTATTGAGAGTCTATAGCTGATACAACTTCATGTGAAGATTTGTTCATCTGTTCCTGAGGTGTGAATCAAAGTGTTGTTTAAGCACCATCAGTTACTCAAATACAAGGATTCTAGGTTGTCATGCAGAAAAGAACTGAAATAAAGTGGAAAGGATTCTCAGTGTTACATTAATAGGAAATGGAAAACGGGGATTTTTTTTTTAATCATATTGCTTTCTATTTTGTTCGTATTTTTGTCAGGTCATGCTAACTAAGCGTAAAAGAAGCCTTATAATTGCAAAGTACAGTATGACACAAGTGTAAGGTTTAGAGTTTGTTTTGATAGTTGAATTCATATTGTAGCTTAGAAGATATATTCACGTTTTACTGTAGAATATTGTAGTTGGGTAATGCATAAATGTTAAATAATTTACTTAATGAACAAACTCTTCCACGTAAACTAGGAAGGATCCAGCAGAGGATTAACAAAATTATAGAAGGCTAAAGTACATGAACTATGATGAGATGCTGAGTGAGCTTTACAACTTTAATGTGCTGAAGAGAAGGCTAAAGGGCGATCTTATGGCTGCCTAAATAAAACTTGTAGGCAAGGTTAGTTACAAAGAGGGTGTAGCCAGACTGTTGCTTACAGGCTGTGGAATCTCTGTTCTATGAATTTTATGACTTGGTTGTATAAAAACATCACTGATCTGAGCTAGGGTTGGCGGTAGTCCTGCTTTTTTTTAATCAAAATATAATTTTAAAAAAGTATACCCCACCTGAAAAGACAAAATGCAGTTTATTAATGAATTTCTCAGCTCTGTGAATGAAAGTGGATTGGGGGAAGATGCAAAATGAACTGTACTAAATACTTAAAAGGCATTCTTCATCTAATAATTCTGCTTTATCAGTGGTACGAAAACTCACTTATCTGGTGCTTGTGGAAAAAATAAAATAAAATTCGTATAGAGATGTCTGCCTGATTTATTTTGTTTCTTTTTTTCTACTTGCTGTAATATCTTTTAAGTACTGTTACCCAAGTGAATTTTCACATGTTTTGAGAAACTTAAGAAAAGCCATATCCTAGACGGGAATAATTTCTGATGGTGTAGTAGCTTCAGTAGAGTTAAATTGGTTAGCATCAGCTGATTCAAGATCTTAGTTGCTTCTGAACAATATTGTTATATTATAGCTAATCTTTCAAAGCTGCGTTCTAAAACAAGAAACTCTGGATTTTGTTTGTTTTGTTTAATGGAAGCAAATGAAATAAGATTTTAACTTCCTAGGTAATGCTTGCTCTATGCTTGATTTAACTCTATTGATTTGATAAAGTAGATTTTTGAACGTTATTTTTCTTAAATTTTTTTATATATTAATGTTCTTATTTTTCTTAATATTTACATGGGTGGATGGAATGAATAAAATTATGAAGGGCAAACCCATCAGTTTTCCTTGAAAAAGGATGTTTTTCTAAAAGGACCTGTAGTTTTTATGACCACAAATGGTCTTAGTAAAATATTATTGCAGATTGAATGAAAGTGCTCTAAAAACCCAAGTTCAGTTAACCATTGTATAAATATGGAGGCTGAATGTCTATTTAATCTCTACAGAAGAAAAAAAGTACCTTAATAACACATTCAGAAATTCTTTCAATATATTGAAGTTTTCTCAAAAGTTACTTGATATGAAAATCTTGTCATTTACCCCAGTTGTTAATTCTATTTGAAACTCGTGAAATTACATAGTTTTGGAAAGATAAATGTAAAATGGTAGACCAAGAATATTTCTTACTTTTTATAAGAAGAGAGGCTGCTGGCCCTTATACAATATCTGTTTCTAGCTAGAAAACCTCATTGTGTGGCTTTGCTGTCATAATACTATGAGACAACTAGTCTAAAATGTGTGGTCAGAATATTACTAGATAATGTTATAGTGTAATCTCAGTGATCTTTACATACATGTGTTTGTGCAGCGTACATAGAAACTTGTATTCACTTTTTCTGAGGACAAACAAAATTTAAGTGTGTCGTCAGGTTTGTTTTTGTAGATGCAGTTAAACCGGATTGCTTTTAAAATGTGCTAAATGCTACAGTCTTTCTTAGGAACACTGTCATATGATGATAATAAATTGTTACCTTCACAATTCTTTCTGATTTTTTTTTTAAGGGTCAAGATGGATAGCACAGATGAACCTCAGAAAAAGGTCTTTAAAGCACGAAAAACCATGAGAGTAAGTGATCGACAACAACTTGAAGCTGTCTATAAGGTTAAAGAGGAGCTATTGAAGACAACTGAAGTTAAACTGTTAAATGGAAAGCATGAGAATGGAGATTCTGATTTAAATTCCCCTTTAGGCAATACAGACTGTATGGAGGACAAGAGGGAAGTTAATGGCCTAGTGGACTTGTGTGTTAACTCTGAAGAAGGAAGAACCGCTTCTCATGAAATTAGTGAAGCAAAAAGCCCTGAAAGTAGGGCAGGGAACATAGTCAATGACATAGAACCCAAACTAACGCTGTCTCCAGAGGATGTTACTCCTGCCCAAGATAAAGATACTGATACTGCTTTAGCTTGTGAGGCTGAAAATGGAGTGCTTGGTAGCAATAAAGATAACTTCCATGAAGAAAATAATACAAAAGATGATTTGGACCAAAGAGAGAGTGACATCCCATCAGAAGGTGAAAGTAAATCAATTTGTGGTATCAGTGACTCTTCTGAAGAGAAGGGAGAAGCAAATGACTTAACTATTAATTCTGATTCATCTGGTGAGGCAAAAAGGACTGAGGAAGGAACTGTTGAAGATGCTATTGGAGAAGAAGAAGCCATCTCTAGCAGTATGGAAGCTGACCAGGAACCAAAGGACAAACGAGGCATCCCTGCAGGTTTTTCAGAAACCACTGTTCAGAAGACAATAGATGAGCCAAGTGGAAGTATCTTGGACAATACTGACTCTATGGAAACAGATGAAATTATTCCAATTTTGGAAAAACTAGCCCCTGCTGAAGATGAACTGAGCTGTTTTTCTAAAAGTTCTCTGCTTCCAGTGGATGACACAGTCCCAGACTTAGAAGAGAAGATAGACAACTGTTTAGGTTCACCATCCAAGCAGGAAAGCAGTGAAAGTCTGCCAAAAGAAGCTTTCTTAGTACTGTCTGATGAAGAGGATGCTTGTGATGAGAAGGAGGAACATACTGAAATAATACTACCAAACAAGTCAAGTCTTCCAGGTAAGAATTTTATAAATGGGTAGTTTTGATTCAAGTCTGGGATTTTGTTCATTTCTTAGAATGACACACTTGTGACGTTTCTAAATCGAAAAGGCAGTCTTACCCACCAGTTCTGTGTTACGTAGTCTTACAGTTCTCAAGGATGGAATTTGAGGCCCAGAAAAAAAATGAAGGTAACACCAAAAAACTGTCATCTTCAAGATCTAGTTTGGTTTGGGTTTTTTTTCTCATACTTTCTGCAGACTGGGGTGGTATGGTGGGTGGAAGAAGAGGGAAGATGAGTAATTGCCAGACATGAAATAGAAGGATTTGTGAGAAATGTGTTCATTTTCTGTTCTTGAGGGGAAGAAAGGATCTCAACTTTCTTTAATGTGCAAATAAATAATAAGAATAAAAACATGCTGGTAATCCAGGCATACCACAAAGTCCCATTTGTTTCAAATTTCTTTTTTTCACCAAAAGACAATATTGGAAAGGTTTCATGAAAAAATGCAAATAATGTATGGTTTTCATGCTATATAGTTTTTATACATTTAACTCATAGTGGGTTTTATTGACCTTTTATCTGGTGACTGTGGCAACAGATTAACATTTGAAAGCATTGATTGCAGTAAGCAGGTACTTCAGTCTCTTCTTGTAGTAGAGGCAGAAGTGAATATTAAATATTGGACTACAGTTTGCAGAAGTCTGAAATAATTGTATCCAGCAATATTGTTTTCAGATTTTCAGTTTTGGTGACGGGACCAATTCTGTTGACTAGTTGTTTTATTTATTGGCTGTAATAGTTTATGACTTTTACAGTTGCATGGCTGTAACTGAGACTGTTAATGAAATGAAAACTGGCCACTGTGAAGTATGTTCTGTCCTTAACCAGCAGTCATTTGTTAATTTCTGCATTCTAAGCTTTGTAAAGCTTGCCCATCAAGTAGCAGAGAAGGGAATTTAAATTTTTCTGAATAGTACCTTCTGTGAAATATTTCAAGCAAATCTTTTGGGGACCTATTTTGTACTAAATTTAACATAGTATTAATACAAAAATCTTGCAGTCTTTTTGCCAGTTTCATTTTTTCAGTAACAAAACTAATAGCAGAGAGGTTGCAGGGGCAGGAAACAATTGTATAAGAAGACAAGAGTTATCTTAGAAGATAAAGGTTAACTTTTGGAAGGAGTCCATAAGAATTAAATCTTTGGAGGTGGTGTGGAGATCGTTTGAAGATGCTATATTGGAGGCACAGGTGCAAGCTGCTTAATGGAAAAAGTACAGTTTTCAAAAAGCCCAGATGAAAACCAGTATGGCTAAACAATGATGTAAAGAATGGTACTAGAAGACTTTCTTCAAATTGGCAGATTAATAGAATATTTTTCTGACGTAGAATTAGTAAATACAGAGGCTACGTTGGCACAGGATTTTTGTGATGGAAGATCTTTGGGTAAGTAAACAAGCAATTTTTCAGAAAGCTGAGGAAGTTTTCTGGGACTGTGTAACTATGTTCTTTTTCTCCTCCTTACATTCTTCCCTACTTGATCATCTACTGTTGACATGGAAGTGTTGTAGATAGGATCCTGGATTAGGTGAACTGTTGGTTTTACCTAGTGCAGCTGTTGCTATGTTCTTTCTCTTACCTAATCTGTCAAGTTTGACCAGATGAGTATGTCTACCAAAGCAAATCTGAAGTCTGTCTTCCTCAGAATTGCTAGCACTTTGCATTCTAGACACCTTGATTCTAGGCTTCTCTACAGCAATGGCATTTCATGCCCTCCAGAGATAGTTTGAAAGAGAACTTACTTGTTACTGATTTTTGTTAAGGGAGACTGAAGTCAAGCACCCCACCCAAGTACAACCTTTTAAGAATTAAGAGTGCAGTTAACATTTAAAAGGATACAGCTTGTCTTCTAGAAAGTAATGTTTGAGGAGAACTTCAGAGCATGGAATGGCAGATAAACAACTAAACATGAACTTTTGTTCCTGTGTTGTGATAGAACTAGCTGTCAAAATTCTTGAATTCGCAGATAGGAAAATAAGTTACACTTAAATGGCACTGATGAAACCACTTTTCTGCAATAATATTTCTGTTTCTGGTTTTTATTTCAAAAAGGGATAATGGAAGGCTTTCAGAGTTGCTGAAAAAAATATTTCAGCATTTAGGAAACAAACTTTTTACTGGAAGGCTTAAAAGAACCTAAGTTTTGTTCATCCAATAGAAGATTAAGAAGGTCTATACTATCTGCAAACAGGAGCTGAATATATGGTGAAAAGAGGTTTCTTTAATGTAGCAGACAAAGACAGAACTGCATTTTTGGTCCACTGGATTTTGCAAATGAGAAATCAGACACACTTCTGTCCAACAGGCTTTGGAGGACCGATTAATGGATGTTGGATTTGTCAGTGGTAATCTTTAAGTTCTTTATGGATTTTTTTTTTTTTTAACTAAAAATGTGGTAATAAATAACTAAAGAAGAGAATATTGTTCTTTGTGTTTGGATCACTTGATAATTTTTTATTTTATTTTATAATAGGCAGGAGAGTTGTGACCAAAATATAGAGTAGTTCGGGTTGGGAGGGACCTCAAGAGGTCTCTAGTCCAGTCTCCTGCTCAAAGTAGGGTCAGCTGTGAGATTCGACAAAGTAGCTCAGAACTTTATCCAGTTAGATCTTGAAAACTTCCACTGCTGGAGACTGGATGACCTCTCTGGGTAACCCGTTCCAATGACTCAGGTCACAAGTGGTGTTCCCCAGGGCTCAGTAGTGGGGCCAGTTCTGTTTAATATCTTTATTAATGATCTGAGTGAGGGGATCGAGTACACCCTCAATAAGTTTGCAGATGACACCAAGTTGGGAGGGAGGGTTGATCTGCTCAAGGGTAGGAAGGCTCTACAGAGGGATCTGGACAGGCTGGATCGATGGGCCGAGGCCAATTGTATGAAGTTCAACAAGGCCGAGTGCCGGGTCCTGCACTTGGGTCACAACCACCCCACGCAGCGCTACAGGCTTGGGGAAGAGCAGCTGGAAAGCTGCCCGGCAGATGAAGACCTGGGGATGCTGGTCGACAGCCGGCTGAATATGAGCCAGCCGTGTGCCCAGGTGGCCAATGGCATCCTACCCTGCATCAGAAATAGTGGGTCAGCACAAGCAGGGAGGTGATTGTTCCCCTGTACTCGGCACTGGTGAGGACGCACCTCGAATACTATGTTCAGTTTTGGGCCCCTCACTACAGGAAAGATGTTGAGGTGCTGAAACATGTCTGGACAAGGGCAACCGAGTTGGTGAGGGGCCTGGAGCACAAGTCTTCTGAGGAGCGGCTGAGGGAACTGGGTCTGTTCAGTCTGGAGAAAAGGAGGCTGAGGGGAGACCTTATCGCTCTCTACAACTACCTGAAAAAGGGTTGTAGTGAGGAGGGTGTTGGTCCCTTCTGTCAGGTGGCTGGAGATAGGACAAGAGGAAATGGCCTCAAGTTGCAGCAGGGGAGGTTTAGATTGGATATTAGGAAAAATTTATTTACTGAGAGGGTTGTCAGGCACTGGAACAGGCTGCCCAGTGTAGTGGTGGACTCCCCATCCCTGGAGGTGTTCAAAAAGCACATAGACAAGGCACTTCAGGGCATGGTTTAGTGGGTATGGTTGGCAGTTGGACTCGATGATCTTGAAGGTCTTTTCCAACCTAAATGATTCTATGATTCTATGACTCTCTTCATGTTGGAAATGTTTTTCTTTCTATCAGTTGGAATCTCTTGTTTCTGCTTACACTTGTTGTCTCTTATTCTTTGCTATGTACCTTTACAATGAGTCTGGCTCCATCTTCTCAAAAGCCACCTTACAGGTGTTGAAAAGCCGTTTTTTAAGTCCTCATTAAGATTTGTCTTCTCCATACTGAACAAGCCTAGCTCCCTCAGCCTCTCTTACAGGTCATGTTTCCCAGCCCTTTAGCAGTCCCTTGCTTCTTACCAAGAGGTGGCATAATGAGTACCAGGTAAAGGGTACGAACCACTTCTTATGGTACGGTGGCTCTGTTCTGTAAACACAGCTCAGGATGCTGTGGACCTCCTTTGCTGCCAAGGGCACGCTGTTGGCTCATGCTTCGCTTGCTGTCTATGCGAGTCCTGAAAGCAGAGCTGGTCCCCAGTCATGCAGGCCCTAGCCTGTGCCATTGCAAGGGTTCTGCCTTCCTAGGTACGGAACGGTTGTGTTTGTCCGTGTTGAACATCATAAAGCATTTGTTATCCCATTTCTCCAGCTTGTCTGGGTCATGATGAGTCCTTTGAAAATACACGAATCTGTGATTTCTTCCTAAAGAAAAATAGTCGAATCCTGTGTTTCTGCTTCATCGTAACTTCTAGGTAGAGCTTGATCAAGGATACACTGCTTAGAAAGGCTATGCTTTTGTACTTTCTTGTGATTGCTGTCGGTGCACAGCACAGTTCTAGCCAATCTATAAGGAGAATGTTGTGGTTACAGGATTACGGAACAGTAAGAGTATGACAGCGCAGTAAAAAATAACTTGCAAATACAGTTCAGATACTCTTATGCTTACTTATTATTTTTATTTCCATTTATATGTATATTTTGGCAGAACTGACATTCAGATATGCATCCAGTCAGTCATTAAGCAGATCTAAATGCTTGTAGCTGTAGAAATTATTTAAAGGTATTATCAACTGTTTAGTGATGGGCGACCACCTTTGTGTTCAGATCCACAGCAAATAGTGTGACTTAAGACAACTGTTTGATAAATGCAGTGATAACTTAGTGATATCAAATTACTATTTTTTTAAAGGATTCTGCCTGTCTGGCATCAGGATAACGAGTTCGCAGCTTATCAGTGAAAAAAAAGCTGTTAGCCAGTTGTAAAATTATCTCTGTATTATAGTTTGAACCTTCTTAACTAGAGAGGTTTAGCTGGGCACCGTGTTTAAACCACTTTTAGTTAAATGAGCTAAACTTGTTCAGAGTGATGGAAGCCTGTAAGGAAGGGACTTAACTTGTCCTTGAAATTACTTTGTTCTCTACATAGAACTTAGCTCAGCTTTGAAACTTGCAACATATTTTAAAGACATTCTAGGTCTGTGTATCTTTCCATGGAATATTTGTATCTTTCAGTTGAATATTAAAATCTGTAAATTGTGGGAAAAGTACTCTTGAACTTAATGACTCTCCTTTAGATTCTTAGGTAAATGAGTCCTGTTTTACGGATAACAATTAAATATATGAAGCCTGTCTATAAGTCTAAAAAGCAGGTGGCATAGGCACTATGCCATTTTATTATCTTGAAAATAAATCAGATTGGGTTTGAAGAATTTACGTGGTATGAATATTATTTCTTGTATAAATTAACAAAATGAAAAATCTGATAATTTCAGGTTTTGGTTTTCTGACTCCTTCCTTTTTCTGATTTATTAGGTGTCTTATTTTAAATCATTCAAATGTTTTTCATAATAGAAGTTAAATTTATTGTTAAGAGAACACCAGGCATATCTTTGCAGCTAGAACTTTGTCTAAAAAAGCTAGTAAACTCTGCTGTAATAACAAAATGAAAATAGGAAATTGGAGAAGTGTACAGATCAAGATGTGCATAACACAAGTGCTGACTTGTTCTGTTATATTCTGGATCAATTTTAATGTAATCTTAAAAGTAATAGTTTTATGGTGTATGTAGGGAGCACAGGAGGTAGCAAATACAGCCTGTACAAAACACATAATGGACATTCATGGTACATGTAATAAAAGTTTTCAGGAAGTGTTAACATTTCTCATTTTAACCTCTTTGCATTTGGAGGTGTTATTTCAGATTTTTCTTTTTTTAAGAATTTCCTGAACTGTTATGTGTTTAAATAACTAGTCTTAAATTGTGATACTTTGTATCAGGAAGAAACTTTAAACAAAAATTCATATTTGTTAAGAAAAGAAGAATCTAGGCCTTTTCTACCATAAAGATTATGGGTGAATTTGCCAATTGTAAATAGATAGAGAAATATATTAGTATTTTGTTACTGAAATTTTTATACTTTTTTTTCCTAGGTGAAAAATAAATAAAATAATTTATTGAGAACTTTAACTACATTAAAAATTTCAGAGGTAACTTTGAGGCATTCAGTTGATTTTAAAGCTAAGCAAATCCAGAAGCCAATCTTCCTGTGTTGTACGGTAGTTCAAATTCTTGTTCTGAAGGTATCTTCTGATTTTTTTCATCTCTGCCTTCTCTCTGTGTCACACTTATTTCTCTTGCCTTCCCCAGCATGGTTTTTCATAAGCATTCAATTGGACTCTTACAAGACTTTTGTAGGTCAGCGTAAGTAACACTTGGGGTTTTTTGTTCTGTTTGTAGAAGAGGTGGAGGATGAGAGAAGAAAGGAGAGTGAAGAGGGTAGAGAAGAAGAGGCCCACAAAGAAGAGGAGAAGCACACAGAGAGAAGTACGTAATATTAAAACTATTACGCTCTACTGGTCGTACGTGTTAGAAACACAGAACTGTTGAAGTTGGAAAGGACCTTTGG
This sequence comes from Astur gentilis, assembly GCF_929443795.1. NCBI lineage: Eukaryota > Metazoa > Chordata > Aves > Accipitriformes > Accipitridae > Astur > Astur gentilis. The sequence continues at coordinate 17,116,283 of NC_064913.1, forward strand.
AGATTATCTTGTCCAAACCACCTGCTCAAAACCAGGTCAGCTAGAGCAGTTTGCTCGGAACCATGTCCAGACAGGTTTTGAGTATCTCCACAACCTTCCAGTGTTCCACTTCCAGTGTTTGACCACCCTCACAGTAAAAAAAGTTTTGATATGTTTGAATGGAATTTCCTGTATTTCAATTAGCATCCATTTCTCTCATCCTTTCACTGGTACTCACTAAGAGTCTTGCTCTTGTCTTTTTTCACTCTCTACCCATCAGGTAGTTTACACACATCAAAAAATCTCCCCTAACTGCCTTCTCCAGTTGAACAATGCCAGCTGTCATTTCCTCATATGACAGATGCTTCAGTCCATAAAACATCTTGGTGGCCCAACAATGAGGTCTCTCCAGTATGCTCGTGTCTGTCTTGTATTTAGAAGCCCAGAACTGGACACAAGACTCAAGGTTCAGTCTCACAGTGCTGATTAGAGGGGAATAATTGCCTCCCTTGACCTGCTGGCAATACTCTTCCTCAGGCAGCCAAGGATGTTGTTGGCCGCCTTTGCCAACAGGGCACATTGCTGGCTCACATTAAACTTGATGTGCGTGAAGACCACCAGGGCCTTTTCTGCAAAGCTGTTTTCCAGCCAGTCAGTTCCCAGCCTGTACTAGTACATGGGTTTATTCCTACCCAAGTGTGGGACTTTGCATTTCCTTGTGTTGAACTTCATGAGGTTCTTGGTTGCCTATTTCTCCAGCCTGTCAAGGTGATTCTGAATGGAAGCATAACCCGTCTATTGTAGCAACCATTTTTGTATCATCTGCAAATTGCTGACGAACCCCTCAATCCCATTATCTAGGTCATTAATGAAGATGTTAGCATTGGTACCAGGATCATCCGCTGGTGTACCTTACTAGTGACGAGCTCCAAATGGACTTTGCACCGCTAATCACAGGTCTTGGAGAACTAGTTGAGCCAGTCCATTTATCTAGGCCATACATCATCAGTTTGTCTCCGAGAGTGGTTTGAGTGTCAAAAGCATTACTAAAGACAAGATAAACAGCTTCCACTGCTCTCCCCTCATCCACTAAGCCAGTCATCTCATCGTAGAAGGCTATCAGGCTGATGAAGCATGATTTCCCCTTGATAAATCCATTCTGACTACTCCCCATCACCTTCTAAGTATGTTTAGAGATGATTTCTGGAATTACTTGCTCCATCACATTCCCAGGGATTGAGGTGAGGCTGACCATCCTGTAATTCCCTAGGTCCTTCTTGCCCTTCCTGAGGATTAGAAGAAAGCGAATGTCACTCCTGTCCTCAGGAACCTTCTGCTATTGCCACAACCTTTCAGAGGTTGAGTGTGGCCTTGCAGTACCTCAGCCAGCTCCCTTGGCACTTGTGCGTGCATCTTCCTGGCTTGGATGCGCTTGCGTACGTCTAGTTTGCTTAAGTGTTAACTCAGTGCTCCTCCACCGAGAGCAAGTCTGCCTTTACTCCAGACTGTCCCACTGGTCTCAGGGAGCTGGCATTGCTAAAGGCAAGTCTTCTCATTAAAGTCTGAGGCAAAGGCGGCATTGAGTGCCTGGGTTGTTTGTGTCCTTTGTCACTTGCTCTGTTGCCTCCTTCAGCAGAGGGGACATATTTTCCCTAGTTTTCCTTTTGCTGCTGGTATACTGGTATACTTGTACCTTTCATGCCTGTCCCCAGATTCAGCTTAGAGTGAGCTTTGGCTTTCCTAAGCCCATTCCCACCCACATAGTGACTTTATCTTTCTCATAGGTCCCCTGTCCCTAGCAGATGGGGGCCTCCATCCCCTGCAGACAGGGAGTCACTTGCTACTAATATGTGGTGCTACTGCACGGCTCAGGCTTAGCCAGTTCAGACATTTCATGGGGCAGAGCTGCCCACCCCGTATCTGCTATGAGGGCACTGAACCAAATCTGTCACTGTCCTGTACATCTGCAGGCAGAGTGGGAGCTGCTGTCCTGGTGTTTCCAGCCTTTGTCATCATGGGAGTCTCCATTTCCCATCTGCGTAAGCTCAGGCTGTAACTGTACCTCCTTTGGTACAACTGGGGGTTGTGGTTCTTGAGGCTGCAGGATCTTGGCATATATCCAGCCAATCTGTTTCTCATAATTTCTGATGTTGTTCCATCCCGGACCTCCTCCCATAGCTCCTTTAACCTAGTAACACAGGTCTCCCACTAGTTTGCACTTTCTGTAGCCAAGAAGCTCCTCTCCCTCTGCCACAGCCTTAGCTGGAATGGGAGGCCCTAGATAATCCCTGCAGCCCAAGGCTTGCAAAGCCGTATCTTCCCTCAAAATAGCTCACTCTGGGTGGGGGCTCTGACACTACTGGGAAAGTTGTTCCAGTGGCTGCTGCAGACCACACCATGTGGCACATCACCACCATTACTGAGTGCAGGGACCATCCACCTTCTGTGCACCCCACTGTGCAAAGTCCTGTGTTTGTTCACTGCTTTCTGGGAACTGTCCTCTAGGCCCAGCAGTAATGTAGACCTCTCCCTAGTACCTGCTGAAAGGGTGTTTGAGTCTCCATAAGGAATCAGCTGGAACAGAAGGGTTCTCTTCAAGCACCCTTTGATCAAGAATAGCTGATGCAGCTCATTAGAAGCTGCTAGTTTCCTAGAAGTCACAGCCTCCTTTAGATAGATCCTTTTCACTAGTAGCAAGTACCCTGAAGCTCTTCAAAGAGAATCTAACTGCAGTAAAGTTAGATGCAGCATCTGCTTCAGAACAAAGTACCTGAACATTAAACATGTTCTGTTAAATATGTAAGTAGCTCTTGCATGTTACAAACTACTTGTACTATTCAGTCGTTAAGCATTTTCTAAAGAGACTGACTAGGAGTAGGAAAGAGTAGTATTGAAGATCATAATAAACTTGTCTTCAGTAGTCTGGAAGTAGTGTTCTAACTATACATGGGGTTTTTTTTTAGTTTTATTTCTACAAGTTTTTCTGATGGATGGAAGAAAGTTGGAGATGTAGCTCTGATTGGTTGGTTGGTTGTCTTGCGGGGGGGGGGAGTTCTTCATTTTCTGCTGTTTACAGGCATTCTGGGAAAAAAAAAAGATGAACTCATACCTTAAACATTTATATGGCTTGCAAATATTCAGCATTCTTCAAATTTTTATGAAGATCCCTGTGGCCCTATAAAACTTGCCTAAAATCTGAGGACCTACGCTTTCACAAACTTTAAAAAATAACCTAGACCGTCATGCAGATTTTAAAATACTACCTTTTAATAATTTTTAGTACAATAGTGCAATTAGTGCAATTCTCAAAAAAAAAAATCACAAACCATCAGAAAATCAGATCAGACTGAAAGCATCAGAAATCTAACCATCAAAAAATAAGACTATAAGAAATTTGTGAAGTTAGAAATACAACTCAGAGTGTATGTAGTACAAGTAAAAGAAAAAAATGGCAGTGGAAAGTAATTTTGTTATGCTGTTTCAGTCTCCAGTGAATCTTCATTCATCTAATTCCTGTACATCCTCAAGTTTGGAGTGGAGGGGTTGGGGGTTATGGCCTATGGTGTTTTGATGGTGGTCAGGTACACACAGTATGATCTGTAGCTTCCCTTCCTGATAATTTATCTAGGCTTGTTTTTTTTTTTTTATATGTGGATCACTAGAGGATACAGTGCCAGGAGCTGGATGAGTGAATGAGGTCTCTCTGGTTCTTTTGTGTTTCATCACTGTGATGAAAAATATTTTTATAATATAGTTCTGTTTTGAGCCTGTTCTTTTGTTAGATTTTTACTTTCCTTCTTACCCAAGAAGTAAGAAAAAGGTTTGAATCTTTTTTCAGTCAGGGATTGGAGGTACAGATTAAAACTTCATGGCAGGTAGAAAAAAAGTTCATTGCTGACACAGGCAGAATAGGTGTGGTTTTATTTGGCTGGAATCCTGAGAAAAGGATTCCTTTTTTAGAAGAGAGTTTTGTTATGCTTCTCAGAAGCCATACTTCGTTATAGGAAGGTGCTTATGGGAGCAGGAAGAACTTGGAGGCAAGTTCTGGAGAAGGGAATGGTGGTACTAGAGCCATTTTGCATTTGGGGCCATGGTTTGGTGTCTTACAAAGCAGAACTCACTAACAGGGCAGCAGTGTACAGAGACAAAAGGGACTGTTGTTCTGCTTTGATGTCATCAAACATCCTGTTTTTCCAAAGGCTTTCTTACTGGTTTAGGATGAAAAAGTTTAAAGTGGTGACAAATGAAACTTCACAATAATCACGGCATTCTGCAGATACCTGTTTTTTCAAAGGTTCCTCACGAGCAGTTGTATCTAATTATTACAGGTGAAGCGTCAAGGAGAAAGCGTTCCAAATCTGAGGACATGGACAGTGTTCATTCTAAACGTCGTCGGTACATGGGAGAAGATTATGAAGCAGAACTTCAAGTAAAAATTACAGCCAGAAAGGATGTTGACCAAAAATTACAAAAGGTAGGATGGAAGCGTGGAGCAAAGATGGCAAACACGCACCTGTCACTTGTCTTACCATCTTTGAATTAGCTATCCTTTCCCACATACTCCCTGCCCCCCAAACACTCTTTTTTTGTGGTTGAAAATGGGACGTAATTCAAATAACAAAGGTGGTTTAATTCATATAAAGTTCCATATAGCCCTGCTTTTAAGAAGAGACCAAATACCATTTGAAAACTATGTTGCCAGAGTTAAATTTGAAATGTGCTAAATATTTAAACTCCTTAGGTCTTATGTGACTATAGATGGAGAATCTTAGCAAAGGTGTAAAGGTTTACATGTAGTGCGCTTTATTGTGTGCCTAGCTTTAAAGAAAGTCTGTCTCCAAACAAGAGCACAATCAACATAGGGTTTTGCAGATTGTTATGGAGTTGTTAATTGCCTGATTGCACCATTGGCATGTAAAGAAACCTCTGGTCTTGAAAAAAAAAAGATTGTGCCGTTCTTCATTAGTTAGTTTGCTAGTGCATGTTGTAACTTCGTTGATGTAGGATTCAGAAAACTGAATGACATTTGTGGCTTGTTTATTTTTGTTTCCTAAGGCAAATTTTTGCACTGAAATAGGTATAGGAGTGAGAAAAAATTTGTAATAAATAATAAGGTATCAAGTAAACTTTGTGGAAATGAGTCTGTTTCCATTTTTAGCTTCTGCAAGAAAAGCAATGTGGGGCATTTCTGCTAGGGGGAAAACGCATCTCAGAAATAAAGTTTTGTTGAATGGCTTTAGTTACTGTTCTTTGAATGCCAGTATTCCTCTCAAGAACAGAAAAGTAAAAGGAAAAATGAATTTGTGTAAACACAGCACTTATGAAAATATCTTCTGCAGTTAAGGTTCTTTTTATATGTAATAAGCTTCTATACACATACTGCAATGAAATTAATTTCTTGAATTAATGGCAAAGAGGGACCATTTGTATTTGCCAGAATAGACGTAGAAACTTTTCTTAGCTGTGAAACCGCATGCTTACTGGTGGTGATAGATTTATTTGATTGATGAGGCACAACTGTTGTCATTGTTCTGTTTGTAGCAGGATACTTGTTACGAATTGAGTATATTTTTATAGATGGTCTCCCAAATTCTGAGATTGCATTGTTATTTTTCTTTTTTTTTAATAATAATTTTGCAGATTATCCAGAGACTGTTGGAAGAAAAACTTACTGCTTTACAGTGTGCTGTATTTGACAAGACTCTGGCGGACTTGAAAACCCGAATAGAGAAAGTAGAATGTAACAAGAGGCATAAAACTGTGCTTACTGAACTACAGGTGAGTGTTTGTATGTTGAACTGCATACTAGAGTCAAAGTTAAAAATAAGTTCCTCAATATTTAGTAGTAAGTCTCTTGTAGTTGTCAGTAGGGAAGCTGTTTTGATTCCACAAAGGGAAAGGGCGGGGGGAGCAGCAAATACGAATGTTGCTTTTGAGTTGTAAAATTCTATTTCCCTACTCAGAAAGAAGCAAGCAACCAATTAATCATCAAAAAAACCCAAAGTAAATCCCCCTTCTGGCAAACTGATTTATTAGTTGTTAGTAATCCACTTTTCCACTCTTCTGTTCCATTTAGACATTCTTCAAATAAACGTTAAGTATGAAAATATCTAATGCCTCTATGAAGCCAGAAATTCACTTAGTTACAGAAAAGTGCAGAAACAGGAGGACAATAGTACTGGACTTTGGAGAATGTTAAAACAAAGAAACATCACATGATACTTATCTATGTTATTTCCCCAGAAACTAAGTAATTATGTTCTAGCAAGGAAAAAAATAACTAGTGTTGAATGCAGTATGCTTTCTTGCATTCTTTATAGAAATTATGTACATAGTGGTGACATGAGGAACATCACAAAAATCGAAGAATTTTGAAGTGGCAAGACAATTAAGAGCTTATGTCATAACAAATTCAAACAATAAGGCCACCTTACGTTTAACGTAAAAAAAAGTATGGAAGTTTGCCAGACCAGTTCATGCGACATAACTCTTCCCCCTCGCCACCCCAGACATTTTATGCTGACTTTTTGTTAAGTGCTAAGATGCTTAGCCATCAACTACAGTGTCAAATTAATAACATCATATGAAGCTGTGAACATGTTGATGTTAATATACTCGCAATGACAGCTTACTTGGTTTTTATTATGCAAGGTGCTCCAAAACACCCCTACATTGTAAAAGGTAACAGAAATTGACATATAAATGTAATTAAAGGCAGACTATAATTGTAGCCTGTCATCTTGCTTTGTAAAAATGTGAAAGAAGCGAGGTTTCTAAGTGGACCAGCTCCTTTTAGGCAAGAAGTTCTGAAATCATGGTATATGAAACTCACTGATTTTTTAAAAATCTTCCATTCTTCCAGTGCTAACCTAGTGTTTTCAGGAGTTCGTAAAAAGAATTTAACTCTTTGTTTCTGTGCAAAAAAAGAAAAGAAAAAGTACCTGCTTAGAACAAATGGCACAGCTACTGCCTCCAGAATTAAGTCAGCCGTCAGAACTGCAACCTAGACAGGGTAAATTAGGATCTTGTAATGCTGAGGCAATTAAAGAAGGGTTGGTCACCAAGTAGTGTATTGGGGGAGGCACAAGAAGTAAAAGATGAGATGTAAGAATGGTGCTTAAGAAGATAATGAACCTAACACCTGAACATCAAATAGAGCAGAACAAAGCTGACAGTAAGGGGTGTGCGTGATACGTAGTGTATCAGTGAGAGAGAGAAATAGGATAAATGGAGAAAGAGTAGGTAATATGAAAGGCAAAGAGGGGTGCATTTTTCATTATGGTTGGTACATAAGGCATTAAAAGAGTCAAATGCTTTCAGTTGCTTTCGTTCATGCAGAGCATTACGTGAACCTCTGCAAGATGGATTGCTTGTACAGTTGTGAATAGGAAGGAAAATAATTCAGGTTATCTCTGAGATACCTTGATTGTGATACATGTATGTGTCTTTCTGCTGCTCTGAAGTAATGTAGTTGTACTGTATTTCAAGGAAGAATAATTTCTCCTGATATGAAAATAGTCTTTGACTTGATGTCTTAATTATATATCTTTTAGTTTGTGTAATTTCTTTAATGGTTCTTGGGGAGGATATTTATGGGTTTGTTTGTTTTCATCTTCTTCCCATTTAGGCTAAAATCGCTAGATTGACAAAGCGGTTTGGAGCAGCCAGGGAGGACTTGAAGAAAAGACAGGAAGTAAGAACTAGATTTGTTATATTTGGTTTTCTGAGTTAGCCTAAACTTTGTGTTTGAAACAAAGAAATTTTATGTGCAGAAGGATGTGACCTGGTTGTTCAATGGTGTTCACAAAGTAGGTTTGTCTTGTTTGGTTAAAGGCAGTGATATGAAAGAATAGTCTTTTGACATCTGTTGTGTAATTCTGATTTGTACAGAAGGTTCTTTAGGAATTATTAGTGTGAAACCACTTTAAACTCTATGTCAGTAAATCTAATTTACTTCAGTCTGAAGAGTACAGAGTAAATAAGAGCAAATCCCAATACCTTGATTTTAGGGGTGGAGGGAGGAGAGGAATGGATACAAGCAATAGTATTTCTCTGTGTCCAGAATGATTATTTTGGATTAATTACTGTGAAGAAGTAGAAGCTAAAATTCCGTGATCCTCATGCTATAAAAACCTGAAGGCAAGACACTTATAAAAACGCAGGATGTAGGAGAGGGAGGCAGGTAGGACCAAGAAGGTTTTGGGAGTTGTAGAACATGTCAAGTTCTCCTGCAGTGTTGGCTCCAGAAAATGTGTATCTCACACAGAAATGAATGAATATAAAATATAATAAAAGCATAAGTTTGCAAGCTGACTTACGGTTGTCTTGTTATGGCTTTTTTTTGTTGCCTTTTGTTTTTGGTTTTTGTTGTTGTTGTTTGGTTTGTTGTTTTTTTTTTTTTGTAGAATTCACCAAATGCACCCCTGTCTCCAGGGAAAGCAGCAAGTGACACTGCAAACACGATCAATGCGACATATCGGTAAGCAAACCACATTGCTGTGACCATGTTAAAATTTACAATAGGACACTTAAGATATATTGTGTAATGGATAATCCCTGTATTTTCTTCTTTTAATTAAAGTGCTTGTCCTTCATCGCTCATCAATTGTAAAATTCGATTTTCTTTCACAGAAGTCATAAATGGACAGTATTGAATCCATTCTTAGGTAAACTGAGATGAGTGTCGTTTCAGCAGTTAAAAAATAATGGATAAAAATGGAAGTTTAATTTCAAGGAAGGGAAAATTCTCATGGTGAAAGGCAAACTTGGTGCAAGCACTTCAAAATTTGCAAATAATTCTGCATATATATATTTTTTTTTTTAGTAGGGGAATATCCAAAGTTAATTTGCATGGGAGGGGGCAGAAAATAAATGGGTTTAGAAAATGTCAATGAAAAGAATATCTGTAAAATAAGGCGCTTTTTTTTTTTTTTCATCATTCTACTGTTCATAATTATAGCTGGTGTGGCTCACTGAAAAATGCTAACTGAAACTTTGTTTCTTAGAAATGCTAGCACAGTGAGGCAGATGCTGGAGTCAAAGAGGAATGTAGGAGAGAGCACGCCAGCAACTTTTCAAGCCCCTGTGAATGCAGGTAAGAAGCTGTCTATGGAATATACACACACTTCTTAAAAGTTTTACTGCTTTCCATTAAATAAGTAACTAACTGAACATCGTATGACATCAAAAATCATTCTTTTTAGCTCCTTACCACATTCCCAGTTTATATTTCCCTTACCAGGTAAGGGAAAAAATGTGTTGATTTGGCCAGCCAGAACATGTGGGTAGATGAGATGCTTCAGCAGACTGCTTGCTGTGTATGGCAGCAAAACTTGCAGTCCCTCAGCTGCTGAGAGGTGACACACATGGCTCACAAGGCCATTTTTTGTACTTGATCACAGTAGGATGCTGGTATTTTCCCTTCTACCTAATGGCTACAGAAGGTGAGTAGGGAACTAAAGGAAGTAATAAGCCACGTTTCTTAAGGGAATCAAGTTGAAAAATGGAATTTCTGGGTTAGAATTTTATAGAGAATGTAGAATCAAAACCACTATTAATTACATTCATTGTAGTCACACCATGTTTGGTTTTAAAAATAGTTCACCTAATACTGAATGCTGAATCTTTTCCACAGAATCATCTCACAGTAGGCATATACTGGCTTTCTGTACTGTATTATGCTCCTGATCTTTAGATTTAATCCTGAAATTTTGTTGCATAAAAGCGAGTATCTTCTCTGACACATTAATCCTTGGTTTCAGTAGAACCTTCTGGATACAAGGTCCTACCTATACAAAGCAAATTAGTCATAACTGACTTAGTTTTTCTTTTCTTGTGTTTTCTGAAGGACCAGTTTTTCTTCTTTCTGTAATGAGTGTTAAAAATGCTATATTTCATGTGTTCTCAACAGTTGAATCTTGGGGCTTTCTTCAAGCCTGTTTGTGTCATAGTTCTTTGTATATCTTAATTTTTTGCCATTTATATGTAGTTCTTTCAGACAGAAATACAGTATTGACTGGATCTTTAACTAGGCCATTGAATATCAGAGTGTACAACAGAAGATGACTATCTGTAACCTTTCTTTGCAAAAACGCTAATCGTATACCACATTTTTCGTAGAATCATAACATGGTTTGGGTTGGAAGGGACCTTTAAAGATCATCTAGTCTGACCCCCCGTCATAGGCCAGGACGTCTTTAACTAGATCAGGTTGCTCAAAGCCCTGTCCAGCCTGACTTTGAACACTTAGGATGATAGGGCATTCAGAACTTCTCGGGACAACCTGTTCCAGTGACTCACCCACGACCCTCATCGTAAATCGTTTCCATTTGTTGTGCTGGAGTGAAACTTCCGACTTGGTTCAAATACTTAATTTTTTTTTCTTTTTTTTTTTTTTTTTCTTTTTTTCTTTTTTTGGCGGGGGGGTGTGTAGTGCCAGCTTCCAGTCTTGCGGCTCCTCCGACAGTTGTCAGTGGACACCCTAAGCCTCAGACTCCAGTGACCTCCACCAGCTCTTTGACAACAGCAGTTCTTCCCACAGCTAATGCAGCTACGGTTGTAGGCACTAACCAAGTGCCCAGTGGCAGCACTCAGTCAGTGTCTGTCTCATTGCAGTCTTTGCCCGTAATCTTGCATGTACCTGTCGCAGTGTCATCCCAGCCTCAGCTCCTGCAAGGCCACACAGGGACTTTGGTCACTAACCAACAGTCGGGCAACGTTGAATTTATATCCGTACAAAGCTCATCTACAGTTGGTAGCCTTACCAAAACTACAGTGTCTTTGGCCTCCACTAACCCAACTAAACCAAATAACAGCCCATCTGTGCCCAGTCCTGGCATTCAGAGGAACTCTCCAGCCAGTGCTGGGCCAATAGGCACAACATTGGCAGTACAGGCTGTTTCTACTGCACATCCTGTTGCCCAGGCCACAAGGACTTCTTTGCCCACAGTGGGTACTTCAGGACTTTATAATGCTACCAGCAGTCGAGCCCCCCTACAGATGAAGATTCCCCTCTCTGCATTTAGTAGTACAGCTCCTGTTGAACCACCCGCCATTACAGCGCCCAGAGTTGGTAAGTTATGCTTGAATGTTGACACTGGGAAAAGGAAATAGTTCTCAAAAGGAAACCCAAAACTGCACTCCTGTGGAAATTTGTTTGTTAGTCTGTTGTACTGAGATGTTTCTTCTGGGTTGCCTTTCTGTTGAAATTGTCAAAATCATCTCTGTCACAGATGGGTTTCAGCCATTGTTGTAAATAATCTCTCCTTAGAAGGAGTCAGCAGCGTGGCTCTGTCAGCTTTATTTTATTTAGAAATTGATTTATATAATTCCTAGCAGGAAGTCAGAAACTCCTATTCTACCATTACCAAATCGGTATTTATTTTTAATACAGCCTCTCAAAATAATCTGGCTGCCTTTCTAAGCAAAGACATACTGAAAGGAAAGTATAGTCATTAACTCAATTTTCACAACACTTAAAAGTAAACAAAAGGCGGGGGGAAAATGCAGCTGAATAATAACCTAGCTCCAAAGAAGTACATTTATTGCATTTAAAATAAAGTCTCAGAACACAATGAATGTTTAAATAATGGTATCTAGATTAAATATTTTTAAGTATTTTCTCTCCATCTTTCACCATGCCATGATGATTCTCTGCACTGCTGTTTTTACGTACCTTGAAAATTTTTTTCTAATTGGTTCTCAAGATTTAAGTGAGTTGGAATTATAATAAGTTTCTCACTGGCACAATTAAAATGAACTCAAGCAGAGCTTGACATCAGAACTAGTTTTATTTCATTTTCCCATCTCTAAGTTACCTATGTTAAAATCTGTCTTCCATAGAGTTAGACAGTTACATGCTTTGTATTGATTTTTAGCTCTAAAGCTAATGTAATGATTTAACACAACAGAAAAAGGGTTGTGACAGATCAGGCACAGTGACCAAAGGAAGGGCCTATGTGTCCAAAAAATGTGTCTCATTTTGTGCAGTTCACATAGCCTTAGTGTATACCCTAGTAGTTTTCTCACCAGAATTGAAACACTGCTTTGGGCCAGCACTGTTGCTAAGCTCTCATTAAAATTAATAAGAACAGAGAATTTGGATTTAAATGTCTACATCAAATATTCAAGCAACTTCTGCTTAAGTTGCTATTTTAGATATATGTTTGGCTGAGCTAATAAAAACTCAGTCTCACTGCACAAATTGTTATGTATTTTACAGTCTGTTTAACCATCCATTGTTCAGTCAATTTTTTGTACAAAAATGTTGAATAATTGTAATTGGTTTTCAGTTTAATATCTTGTCAGTTTATGTATGGAGGGAGGAGTGGTTGGAGTTATGCTTTGTCCTCAGATAGGCAAAGGAATTTTCATAAAATATTTTGAATACACTGTCAGACTTTCAAGGAAGGGAATGTATAGTGCTTCTAGGCTGGAAAGTGCCATTTTGCTTTTCTGTATCTTCTGCTCCCTGTGAAAAATGGTAGTTATCACACTTGAATACTTATAATTGAAAATCAGGGCAGAAAAATGTTAAATGTGCCACATACTGAATGTTTAGTATCAAACAATTTTTAATATTGCCTCCAAATTTGTATAGATGATAGCAGTATTTAGTACTGATTAGATACTGCAAATGAACAATTTCTTGACCCCTCAGAAAACCAGACAAGCAGGCCACCAACAGATACTTCGGCAAACAAGCGAACTGCTGAGGGAACAACACAGGTAGGTTGTTGATTGTTTCTATAAAAAATTCTAAAGTTACAATCCACAGGAGAAAAGTTCTTTACCTTTATTGCTCATAATTGAAACAATTTTAGTTTCTTTTTTGTGCCATCCTTTCTAGTTTCTGTCCGTTTGTATTTTTCTTCTTCTTCTGATCCGGAGTATTGAGCATGAGCTTCTGATCTTTTCAGAAGTTTTCTGATGGGGTTTGTGTAAGTAGATGAGTTAGTATATCAGGAGCACACTAAAAACTTGTCTGATGAAACAGAGCTAACATACAAAAGAAAACCCTGCCCAGTTTTTGTCTGAAGGGCTTGAACTTAGAACTACAAATATTTTGTAAATTACTGCAGCGCTCTCATTTCCACACTAATCCAGAAGTTAGTAAGAATTGGGAGTTCTAATATTTCATTGCCATAAGTCATAGGAAAAAAAAAAAAAAGGAAAGAAATTTTCTTCAGGAATAACTACTTCATGATAAAGGAGAACTTGCAGTACTTCTGGATTCCTCATCTAAAATTTGTTGAACTTGCTTTGAAACTTAAAGTTTGAAATTAAGCTATTTAAAATTATTTGTAATTAATTTTCTTTCTGCGTATAGATATTTCACAAAGCACATCATGCTTACATTGCTGTTAACTGGAAGTCATTTTATTAAGGGGAATAAAATTAATTTCTTCTAGCCAAAATTTCCACATTTAATAGTGTTTCAAGGTAGAGTTAAATCTGAATTGTATTTCAAAGCAAGGAGAAAATATACTGGACAAGATTCTGGTTTTCACTTGTTGCAGAAATAGTCTGGCAAAGATAACAAGTATTATACAGTATAAACTGTGCCTCACTCTACCTTTTTATTAAGGCGTTTCATAAAGAATGGTTGTTTGGAACTTCGTTTTTCAAAGATACCTGTGGATTATAGCTATTAAAACTTTTGTCAATACTTGATATGTAGGAAATTCAGTACCAGAATGGATGACAGATGTACAGTTTTAAGATTTAATTTTCAGTATAAGATGCGTATTTTGGAATTCTTTTCTTCAGTAGAGCCTGAAACCCGGAAAAGATTTTTGGAAAAACAGAATGTGTGTGATAGTGGTATTTATCAATGGAAGGTGAGCAAGGAGGAGGGAAATAAAAGACACATGATGCTTTCCGGTTTTCAGTCTTCTGTTATAGTGTATGTTTCTAGGTTTGCTTTCAGTCACATCAGTTAAAGCATGTGTAATGCCATGGTTAAGAAAGAAGGTCCTGATGCATTTTAATTGGCTAGTGAGGTATGGAATTGACATGCCATATCATTTGAAAAATCCAGTTAATGCCACCTGCTTTTTGTTGTGTAAAATCCAAAATATTATGTATTGCTCCGCACTTCACAGCTCTCAGATCAAAAAGTAGTTCGCTGTGTTCCGTATACCTGTGGCATATTTGATGGTACAACTTTGATCAATTGTTTCGAAAAGCAGTTGAAACAGGAAGAGACTTCATCAGAAAATAAAGAAGCAGTAGAAGCAGCACAGACGAATTTTAACTTCCCCGAGGATGTCCTCTTTGGCTTGGAGGAAGAGGAAGAGGATGCTAAGAGCATCAAAAACACCCACAAGCAGACTGGCTGGGCAGCTAACCTATTAAAACAATGGCTGGCCAAAAATGGCAAGGATCCTAGCTTTGAATTGGTCCCAGTAAGTGAACTCAATGATATCCTAAGAGAGTTTTATTATACAATAAGGAATCATGATGGAAATACCTACAGTGTGGCAAGCTACAAGTCAATGCGTGCTGGCTTAAACCGGCATCTCAAAATGCCACCTTATAATCGTCAGATTTGCTTAATGAAGGACAAAGAGTTTGCTAGTGCAAACACGGTATTTGTGAGCGTGCTGAAGATGCTGCGCATGCAGGGAAAGGATGAGACTCACCACCATCCTCCTATAGCTGCTGAGGACTTGCGTAAGATTAAACAATCTGGTGTGCTGGGATTGCACAGTCCACTGGCACTTGTCAACAAGGTGTGGTTTGATTTGCAGTTGCATTTTGCCAAACGAGGGAGGGAAATTTTAAGAGATCTGGCTCCAGATGCTTTTGTTGTTGAGAAGGACAAGAATGGGCGTCGATATGCTATGTTTAGGTATCCTGGCAAAGGAAAAAATGGAGAAGATCCTCATAAAATGGGTAAAATGTATGATATGCCAGGGGACCCAAACTGTCCTGTTTTTTCCTTGGAGCTTTATTTGTCTAAGTTGCCTCCAGAGCCCCCTGCCTTTTACCTGCATCCTTTAAAGCTAACATCAGAGCAAATGCAAGAACAGCCTGTCTGGTACAAAAGAGAACCGATGGGTGTGAACTACTTGGGTACCATGATGCCCAGGATAAGTGTGGCAGCCAGGCTTTCTCAGCGATACACCAATCATTCTCTCCGAACTACCACCATCCAGCTACTGTGTGAAGCAGGACTGGGGCCTAGAGAAATAATGGCAGTGACAGGCCATCGCTCCGAGTCTGCTATTAGACACTACTGGGGAGCTGCGGAAGTTCGCTACAGGGCTTGGTCAGATATAATGGAGAATAACGCCCCCAATTACATATATAGCAAGATCCCAAACGAAGTGATAAAAGAATCAATATCTGGTGCCTCCACCTCTTCTATAAACCATGTTGTTCTAGAACAAAGCAAAATTTTATTCCCTAAGAAATCTGTGGTGCCACCGGGCGCTAATTCTGTGACTTTAGTCCCTGAGGAACGCCCAGCTCTGAATTCCAAAAGCCCTGTCCTGTTGAACCACAGTTCTTCCAAGGTGCTTCTCCCCAAGAATGTGGCCAGTGGGAACCTAACTGCCGGTCCCCATCAAGGCTGTTGTAACAAACCTGTCTTTATAAAGCGTGTGATAAAACAAGAACCAATGACTTGATGCTTCTGTAATGGAACTGATTTCAAATGATTTGCTAAAATGGAAAAAATTACCAGACTTGTTTTTTCACTTGGTCTACTAAGGAAATTTCTTACGGTCTAGTTCAGCAAGAAGTATCCTGTTCGCACTCCTGAAGTGAGCTATGGAACAGAAACTTAAACAGAGCAGGGCTTGGAGTTTGTATGACTTTCTGTGGCAGCTGGGACTCTTTCAAGTGGCTGAGCAGAGCTGTTTTAAAAAAATGAGAGGGAAATACCGATTTCCACTTAGCTGAAGAGCTATGCTTTCTTCACTAAGTGCATGACTTCTATATTTTGTGAAGAGTGTATTTATTATACCATTTTGTGCCTGCTGGCACTAATGTAGCATCTTACAAATCAAATACTTGATTACTGAAGAGCACGGAGAAAGTAGAAGCTGAACGAAATAGACACAGATACACTACAAATATACACGTATGCATGAAAACACCTGGAATTGCTTGACCACTGTCGCCCTCTCTGTTCAAATTGTTATCAGGTCTACCAGAGGATTGTGCCTTTTTTTTTTTTTTTTTTTTTTTTTAACTTTCTTGTAAATTGATTTTCTCTGTGAGCTACAGATTTGTATTGCAGGTCTTTCCTTTTCCTGTTTAATATTTCTGGCTAAGATTTAAGTCATTCTGTTCTCCAAAGGCACTATTTGATACAAATTATAATAAAATTGGGATCTCTTCAGTTGTGCATGAAACAGGGAAAAGGTTCTTTAAAAGAGTTGAGAACACCTTTCTTGCTTAAATAGCAAGTAATTAGAGTTGAAGTGTTGTGTCTGTATGTGTTATCTTATGAGAGGGGGTTTTTGTATTTCCTCTCACTGACCCCTTCCATTACATTTCACATTGTCTTTGCAGTATATTCAGTATAGTCTTTCTCAGTATAGTATAATTCACAAGAAGCACATCCTGTTCTTCCCTACCAAACCCAAACCCTATCCAAATATTATTTTTATTTTAACTTTTTTAGATAGTTCACTATAGTAAACTGATCCTATCATTACATTTTCCATAGATTTTTACAGGTTAGAAATTCTCAGGATAGTGGATGTGAATTTTGTCAGAGAAATGAAATTGTAGTTTAAAAGGCTCTTTAATGGAAAAAAAAATACAAATTAGGAGGTCTAGTCATAGTTCATTTTTAGTGAATCACACTTGAAAATCGAACTCATGGTTTGTCTCTGCTATTCTATGCCATAACTTTCATCAGATTCTGACAAATCAAGATATCTTCCTGTAAATAAAAATGGAAAACTGGTCATCAAATCACAAATTATGGTAGGTCCACTTTGGAAGTAGAAACTGTAGCATTTACAACTGCTTGCCATTATATCAACTGAATGAAATAAGAATGGCTTCGTCCTTTTGAAATGCATGTGTGTATATGTGTACACACATGGTTTATCACATTAAGGACTTCACTGGAAGCGTTATCTTGTTCAGCAGTGGACAAAATAGAGAAAGATCCCAGCTGAAATAACAAATTGACCATGAGAAACTCTTAATTCTGTGGAGAACTTCCTTGCTGGGAAAGGCTTTCAGATATTGAATGAGATTTGTCACTTTGTTATAGTCTGAACAGAGGACTTGATGTCTGAACTTTGGAGTTTTGTCTTGGCTGGTAATGTTCACCTTTGTAGCTTTGGGTAGGTTATTCATACATACTTCATTAGTTTTCCAAAGTGTAAGACCAGCACAGTGTGTTCCATTTTCTGATGGATCATGCTAAACATTAAAATGTTTTGAAAGCACTATATTCATCTTATGTATTGTCTTTACAGTCACTTTTATTTCCTATTGTTATAATGATTAAGCTAGTTGATGAGACATAATTGTTTATATAATAATTAATTATGCACAATCCTACACTTCCTTAGTCGCAGCATTAATTTACAACATCAGTGACTAGAGGAAGGAAATAATGGATCCAGGATTATCATTTTGTCAAGCCTAGAGTAAACCAAATGAAAATGGTAAAGAAAGTAATCCTTCTTAATAGCTAGAAAGAAGAAAAATTGAAAAAATGAAGGGCAAACAGTCCTCGAAATATAGGAGAACTGTGCAGTAACTTATTCTAGGATATTTTAGAGTAACATAAATTTCCAAATTTTAGGGATTCATAAAATTCATAATTCAGCCAAACAAATTTAATTTCTTGTTTGAAGAGATTTAATCTAAACTTTCATCAAGACAGGTATGTATTACCTCCCCCCACAAAATAAAGTAGTCCTGTCTTTGTCTTGGGTAGTTGCTTGTTCCAGCATACAGGTGTTGAACATTTATTCTGCAGAAAAAAGAAAAGTACGTTGCCAGGAGATGATTCTTTTCTGTTCCCTCTTGCTGCATACTGTGGTCATACTGACCACATGCCCTGCTCTGGTCCTAGCTGCGTCTAGGTAACTTACTCTAACAGCGTATTGCTGCTTGTTTCATTCCTTAACACAAATGTAGTTGGTGATTTAAATTGAAAAAGGGACTCTTTTGGTCAATCTGGGCATGTCTCTGATTCGTTCTAATTATCCTTTGGCTTCTAACTTAACTTCCATTCTGTTGGCTTGTAATTGGGTATTTTGGGCTTCTCATTTGTTAAATTCTCATTCTGTTGGCACCAACTATACAATGTCCTCTCACTACCTTCAGTTTGAACCTGATACTTCAAAGCTACTGACTGCAGTATTACTAGCTTTTTATTTTTGTATGGGGGGATTTTTTTTTTTTTTTTTTTAAATGAGAAAAAGCACTCCTGGTTTGGGCTGGAAGTATTATTGCTTCACAAGAGCTGGAGTCCGTGTTCCCTAAGCTTTCCACTAATATTTGAATTAATTCTAATGAATAGAACATATTTCTAACCACCTAGAACTAAAAAATCTTTCTCCTGTTCCCCCTGCCACCCAAAATGTTAAATGAGTCTTTCCTACACGTATTACCGTTCTAGAAAAGCTGAAGTAGGCAAACAGAATGGGTGTTTTGCTGCTTTTGTAAACAAGCCAGCTTTGGCTATGCATACAGTAATATGGGGAGCGGGGGTCCCCCCCCCTTTTAAACTGTGAGATAAAATTTCAAGTCAATCCTGTTCATTGCAGTACAGGTTGTGCTGTGTGAACTTCATGAATTCTATCAAAACGAACATGAATTGGACTCCTCTAATGGCAGTATCAGCAGAGAACCTCAAACAGCAGGATATCTGAGTTTTTCTCTTTTTTTCTGTTTTTTTTTTTTTTTTTCTTTTTCCTTTCCATTATAGGTGAAGCATGTTGGTGTAGACCAACAGGTTAAGTACAGTTTGTCTGTCTAAACTTAAACTTAGACTTTTGATGTAAACGTAATACAAAATTGTTATTCGTCATTTAAAATTCACTTTAAAAATCTGAATATAACAAATATAGTTTGAAAGAAATTAGTCATCTGCCACTCTTGAATTTTCTAATTAGATCTTTTCCTAAAATAAGAATATTTCATTTCATTTGCAAAAAAACCAGCGCTTAGCCTTAACTAAGTCAACTAAAGTAATTTTTTAAATTATGGCTGCCATGTCATTGATTAAATTCCATTTCCCTTGATGGAGATGACTCTGAAAACCGTGGGGAGTGACTGGAACCTCACATAATACATCCATATATTTAGTTCTGCATCTCATTTTCATAGTGCAGCTTTGGTACTGGTGCTGTGAATCTAGAACTTGGGTTTTCTGTGCTTTTTCCTGGTAAGTTTGGAAATCTCTGCTGTTACTTCAAAGAGTACCCTAATTATTTTTATGAAGTTAGCACAGTGTCTTACAGTATGTTAAATTTTTTATTCTTTTATTGCTATTTAAGTAATTCATCCCCGCAGTAAGGTACTGTAATCTACAGTGTGGGAGATCTAGAAGGTAAATGTTCTTTACTATACCCACGTTCTGTGTGCCCCCTGAAGAGCTCTGTTATGCACAATGTCAAATACCTGAAGGCATTGGAAGGATGCTTTGAAATTGAACATGTTCTTGGCTTTGTTGTGTTTTTAGTCTGGTACATCTCTTTGATTATCCTGAGTTATCTTCTCAATAGTTGCATACTGTTAAAATCAGCGTAGTCAAAGTTTTCAGTAAGCAGCTCGGACGTATGATTTTGCTGTATGACTGCTGCTCCTTTTTCAGCCTTCCTCTGCTTCTTGCTCCAAAAGAAATGGCCACAGGGGTGTGGGAGGGGGCATCTTACTATATTTGTGTTAGTCTCTCAACTTTTCCTGCGTATGCAGAAATCTAAGAGTTGTTATCCAGTCCCAGTCATTTTATCAATGGCCGTTCCAGTGCCTCAGGTCCTAGAATTGCATTTCTGAAGACATGACAAGCACTTTTAATGTATTGGGGTAAATAATATTGTTACAGATGCGAAGGCATTTTTAATTATATAACAAATCTTTAGAATGGTTTTTCATTATTTTATTATGAATCCCAGTTATAGATACAGGATTTATATATATTATATATGAATATAGCTATGGTATATAAGAGAATCTATGAAAGCAGCTTTTATTACATTGTGACATAAAATAACAGTGAACAAATTTGAATGGGGTGTGTTAAAAATGGATGGCATAAAGTCAATCTGCTAAAGAATGATTACGTTATCTTTATTAAAACACCAGGTCAAGTGAATAGTCTTTTCTTCCCTGTTCTCCTCTCCAGGTGCACCTTATCCTCTTACGGAGTAAATCTTTTTTCAGTCTAAATTTCATCTGTGCTTTTCACCTTTTCATCTAATATTAGTTTAAAAAAAAAAAAAAAAATCACCACCAGTGTCCTATCCATTTCCCATTGTTTCTGACATGCCTTGAATTGTTTGGTTGAACTACAGTTTTAAGATATTTTGCTGACTGTTGGAAATTCGTCAGGTAAAATGTTAATAAAGTACATTTATAACTCCTATCCCTTTACTTTGCAATGTGTAACAGAATTTGTGAATATCTGTTGGGAAACAATGTGAACAAAGTGGATATGTCAGCTTACAGTTTATAAGCAGCTATTAATTCTATATTGTTGAAGCATTATTGATGAATATGTTCCTTGCATTTCATGGTTTTGTCACTGAAAATAAACATGCATAATTATATATGTAAAATGGGCTACTTGATTTTTGTCTCTGACCCTGGGGTTACGTTTGTGCTGTTTAAAATGCAACTAGCTGTTATCTCTGAGGTGGAACCTTTACCTGAGACTAATTAGAAATCTAAATTATAAAGATGTTAGCAGGAGGACAGTTTATAAAATGAATTTTAAAAAAATAATCTGAAAAATTTCCAACAGGACATCACATAGCTGAATTGGGTGGCTCTTGTAAGGAACAAAATTGTATGATCTTTAAAGTGATTTTTCTTTCCCTGAGACCATATCAGTGTTACCTAAACCACCCCCCAGTTACTGAGAGCAGCTTGCAGCAAGGAAATATACTTGTGTTTTGTAGGCTCCGAGTTGTCATTTGGGGCCAAAAAATGGAGAGGAATATTAAAACAATCCAGCTGATGATGTCATTGCACCAGACATGGATAATAGCTTTTAAAGGCTGCATTAAACTAATCTGAAAAGTACTATAAATATATTTACTGATTAGTAAGGTGATCTTCCATCATCCAAGACGGCCATCCTACATAATAGTGTTGGGAAACTGTCAGTGGGCTTTTGGGAGAACAAGGTAGATGTTTCACCTTAAAAGAGTAAGAACTAGTAGGGAGATGTGTGTGTGCACATGCATGCATGTATGTGTTTATTATATACCCTTTTAACTGTTTTGATTAAGGAAAAACAAAGTCACAGTAGCAGAGAAATACTTTAAGCATTGTGTCAAGAGTTCCTTTGTGGCTTTTAGTTGGAATTATGATAGCTAGTGCCCAAAACCAGCATTTCTGGCAACCAATCTGTCAGCCTTCTTGGTGTATGATTCTTATCAATAGGGGTAGCAGGGCCGATGTGTAGTGTAGTCTTTGCACAAAAGAAATGAGAGGGTATATAATACACAAGGGTTACTAAGGCTGGTTATTCATTTTTTCCATGTTTGCATTGTTCTTGTTCTGTAGGAGGTGTTGCACAGTACTAATTAAGGGTACGGGGTACACAGCAATGTTGCAAATGCAATACATAAAGTATCTGTTAATAGTATTTGAGTGTTACACAAGTATGCAACCACACGCTATCAAAACATGTATTGCAGCCCTGTGAAATTTTGTTTGTGCAAACTATGATCTTGGTAAACTGCCAACTTCATTGCATTTTCATTTTCATTTTTATCTTGGTAAGAGATGACAAATACTTTTGGTATACCTGGTCAAATAAATTTTCATGACAGCTTTGTAAGGCTGGAATAATTACTTCAATTTTGTGGGAGTTACTGCATTGGAAAAAGTAACTGTTAAGGAGTGATAAGTCTGACATTGAAGCAGTTAGTGACTGAGATATGCTCAAAAATGTATTAAAAAAAAATTTTCCACAGCTGCTTTGACTGTGCTTGAAATCTGTAGTTTTGTATATGGGTGACTAAAAACGTAATATGGGCCTTATAATTATGCATACAAACACCATATCACCACCCTCCCCACACACACCCTGTCCCCAGAACATATTTTTAACATTGCTCCCCATAATTTAAGATTGATTTTGCTATTATATAACGCCTTGGTGCGTCATGTATGATTGTGGTGGTGTGATGCTTCATGGATTGTCTGTTTTACAACCCTCAGAATTTTTTCTGTTTTGTTACTGTAGAAACTGTTGATAATAAAATTGTCTGCACTGTGTCAGTGTGCCACACATAATCTTCAGAATTTTGATCTTTACTACCCTGGAATTAATTTTTATTTTGCACTGTATTTTTTGTTGTTGCATTTTTTTCCCTTCGTTTTTCACTTTTACGTACTGAAATGTTCCTTTATGAAAAGCAGGTGGCATTACAATGAATAGCATTGTTATCTCTATGTGATGAACCGTGGCGTTATATAATACCAAAATCTTTTTTAAATCATATATGTGAATACAGAAGTGCATATTGAAAACTTTCTTCAAAATACCAACATTTACCTTTTGGTTTTTCATGTGGTACAATACATGTGCATGTTGGCGTGTGTATGTGTGCTGTTATACAAAATGATGCAACAGGTAGCATTTGCTGTTCAATTTGAGTTTTAGAGATTTCTTTCCCAGTTTTCTTCAGTAGTTTGCCATTGACATATATATGCTGTGATGATATAACTACTTTATGAATCTCACTCTTGTAGTTATGGTGGGAGATACCTCCTTTTCTCAACATAGGTGCTTTGGCCTTTAAATTCAGTCTCCTTCCTTGTATTTGTTTTCCCCATGAAATGGGAATAGCTTTTTTCTTTCCCTTTTCCCCCTCCCCCTTTTTTTTTCTTTCCTTTCAAAATTACAAATGATGAATCAACCTAATTTGCAGCAGTGCTGATCTGAAAAAGTTGATGGATAGCAAAGCTAAAGTGTTATTCTTTCTCCTACTACAGTGTGTTTTACAACAACATGTGAAATGGTCTCAGCTTGTGGAAAAACATAAAAAAAGAGTAGCCTGTCTCAATGTCCCTACTTTTTCAGAGGCAGATGAGGAAACTGCTTCAGAATCATTTCAACAGCCCTTCATTTTATTGTGAGGCAGATTCCTTTCTGATTTCCCTTTATTAATTTGCTATTGACTAGTTTGTAGGTTAATTATTAGATATTCCAGTCAGTGGCATAGGGGATATAATGACAGTCTTCCAAAAGAAGGAAGACAGTTCTTAACCATAAAGCATTTACATTAGTTTTATTGCAAATCTTAATTGTTACTTTAGATTCAGGTGAACCTGTTCACTGTATTTATGCATCTTTAACAAGTTCCAGGATTTTTATTACCTACAAGAACTCTATTATACTTTTGTTATACTTCTTTTTTGAAATTTCTATGATATCTGTATGGCATTGGTTCTAAGTGTCACTTCATAATTCTTTTCTTCCTCAAGGAAAACTGTATTATGGCTGCTTTGCCTAGACTTCTTCCCATAAGTATATCTTATTTGTCAGTATATCTATTTCTCAGTGCTTTCTTTAATTGTTAAAAAGACTTAAGTGGTTGGGTTTGGAAGAAAGCAGATGTTACGTTGTCAGGGTATATGCAGTGGAAAATGCATGAGATTGTGAGTATAGGTCACTTTTACCAATCCTTTTGTCAAAAACCCTGAATTGAAGTGTAATTACTGTAATATGAATAGAGACTTTATGTAAGAAATTAGTCTGGTTCTAGTAGTTTTCATGGTAAAAAAACCCAAAAACTGAAAATGTTGCTCAGAAGAATCAGTACTACAGATCACTTTTCAGCTAAAGTTTTGCAGCTAGTAGAACACTTTAAAATACCAATTTCTAATAGTGAGAAAAATGCACAAGTCTGTATAGTTGCATTCATTTTATAAATACTTTTCATTATTTTATCTTCCTTATGCACTATAAAGCAGTTTACCCTTAACTCATTAAGTGGTGTTTAGAGGAGGTTATGACCTAGCCTCTGCTTCAGGATTTACCAGGTTTCACTCAGATACTTGAAAGGGAGAAGGATTTACTCTTTTGGTTTTGCCTCTCTTCTAGGGTCTTTCATTTGCTGCTTTCACAAGTTATGTGCTTGGCATTAAAACACTTTTCCTTCACACTTGCCCAGTTAGATGCTTGTCTGGGGCGTTTGGCGTGCAAAGAGAGCCCAGGAATAGTTATATAGTGGTAAATGTGGTAGGTGTGGACATGACACTGCAAACCGAAGAAGCTGGGGCCGAGGGCCTGCAATTTGACAAGATTTTCTTTCAAGAATGCACTTTCCAAAACAGATCAAGATTGTAGATGTGAAGTGCCTTCTCCTTGGCTGGCTGTTTCAGGAAGAACAACACTGAATGAGAATAGCAGAGTAGCATTACATCCTTCTGTATTTGTGGTGGTGCATGCTCAGCTGCTGCTTGGCTTGTAATTCTCTTTTCCCCTGCTGCCTTTTTTCCTTGTCCTGCTTCCTTTTTTCACCTTTGTTTTTGCTCTTAATCATACCTTGCAATCCTCTTCCCCCACTTCACCTAGTGTTTTGCCTTTCCACTCTAAGTTATGTGCATCTTCTTGGGCTGGATCTGCATTAGACTTCAGTATGAAACATTCAGTTACAGGACACTCGTTTTTGTGCAAAACATCTTAATTGCAAATGGAAGCTCACCAACCAGATGAAGAATAAAGATGTGGCTTTGTTAAAATTAGGAATTCAGGAAAACATGCGGTCTTGTATTTTCCTTGCTTTCTTCCTAAATTTTTTTTCACATTTATCTTCAAAACTGTGACATTTCAGAGTAGGATTTGTTAGGTTTAATTTTTAATTCCATTTTTAATTTATTCTTTTCATTGCATTGTCTTGTGTTAAGATTGATATACTCATAGCTATTAGGTGAAAGCAGAGAAAGATTTAAACTAAGGCAGCTCAGATATAGTTGTTAACTGGATAGTTCACTTTGTGATGTTGCTGCTTCCAGGTTGTATAAAGCTACCTCATCACCTGTGAATAAGACACGTCCAAAATGGCAGCGTGAATGACAGTGTTTTGGAGGATTTCTACTTACTTGGAGTTTAAAGTCATAGACATTAAGATACGTGAGCTGTTAAGAAGGATAGAAAAGGGAGTTTGGCAGTTCACATTTATTTTAAATCTCAGTGTAAACTTTTTTCTGTTTGATTACTACAAACTACCCCAGATGCTGTTGTAAATAATCAGATTTAAGTGCCGCTTCTGGTCTGCCTGGAGACTGGTGCTCTGGTTCTGACAAATTATGAAACAGTGATTTGGGGTGTTGTGGTTTTGTTTGCTTTGGGTTTTTTGTAACTGTGATCTTTAAATAGATAGGGATCACTTTATATTGCTGTGGTTGTTTTCTTTCTGTTCCAGCATATTTGATATTCTAAGGCAACTGAATCTTCCGTTATTCAGACTTGCTAGGCAATATATGAACTAAAGCACCAGGCATATGTTTTGCGTTCTCATTAAATGGTGTTATTTCACTAGCGTGACTGTGCTGATGAAAAGGTGTTATAATTGCATCATCTTGCTCTTCTGCAGAGATCAGCTGCAGCAGGTTCAGGTTTTTGGCTTCCTGTTTTTAGAGAAAGCTGACAGCTAATAGCAGACCAGAATGTCTTGGCTTTGCTTTTCTGCATTACCAGTTGCTGCCCAAATGCTTGCTGAAATCTAATATTAGGAGCTGCTTCTCTTATTTCAATTTTTGACATAAATGTGAATGTTGTTCACACGTGACTGAAAGCCCAATGTCGGGCTTCTCTTTGCCTTCATCAGGGCTGCAAGCCTTCTTAAGCTGGTTTCTAATTTTGCCCAGAGCAGCACATCTGAATCTCCTCTTCTGATGTGCGACATGGCAGTCTTCTCCTCAGAATCCCATTCCCTTCTTTTTACAGAAGCAATAACAGTTACCTCAAGCCTTTCCTCAAACATACCTCTGTTATAAACTGGAGTTTTCACAAGTCCTTGTAGCAACAAAAATTTCCCTGAGAGAATTTCTGAGTAAAATAGTCATGATACTCAAAAGGGACGTTTTTATTTTCTTGATGGGTTGGGCACAGGATTTTCTGAAAACCATTTATGACTTGGTTTTGGCAGGGATGATTTCAAATGGTTCTATTTGTAGGCCTTAACCATTCAGGTGGTAAGTGACAGCTCTCCGGAAACATCTGGGATAGGGTGATAAAGCTCCTCACTCAGATCATGGAGATGCTTAATTTCAGCGTAAAAAAGTAGTGTGGACCAGTCTTCTAATACCCAATTCTCAGTTCTTCCTGAACCTCCTTTTCTTTCCTGGATTTGAGATACCTACAAGTATCTGAAGACTGTGTGCCAACACTATAGGATATAGAAATGGATCCTCTTCCTCCTTTTGAATGTAGGTGGATGCTCTGAATAGTCAAAATCCTGACCTTTATGGCAGGCATGATTAGCAGTCTGTTCTGTGTGGGGTAACCTGCCTACACCATACCTGCCTAGGTAGGAAACACAATGTGCAGCATTTTCAGTGTTTCAAGTTTCCTTAAAATTTTCCCGTACCCCTGAATTCGCCTGCTCGGTGAACTAGGGGAATGTAGTTGGGGGCTCTGGGGAGTCGGGACTTCAGGGTGTGCTGTGTGCAGAGTACAGCATCTTCTTGGAGCAGCTGGGTTGTGTGCCCTGGAACCAGGACTGGGGGATGTACCACAGAGCACCATTCAAAATGCTGCCATGCAGATCTGCTACTTCTAGTGCGGGTTGTGGAAAGGACCTAACTACTTAATGGAGAGTTCCTGTTGAGGAGATTGTTACCAGGGTTGTTTAGTAGAAAACCTGAAATAGCGTGGCTAACTACAAGGTCTTTCCTCCCAAGAAGTGCGTGTATGAGATCTCGTCAGGTGATTGGATTTATCATTTAATAATTGCCTGTTTAACTAACTCAAGATTTTGGCCTTCCAGACACACCACAATAAAAAAATGCTTGCAGTGACACTTGCTGACTTGGAAGTTCAAAGAACTTTCTGAACTGGCAGAGTTAAGTAGGACTTCAAAACAGTTAGCTTTCATACAGAGTATTTTTCCAAGGATTTAGGTTTCCTTGCAGAGGAAGAATTGAAAGGAAGTTACTTCAGACTAATGTATTTTACAGTGGGGAGAAATCAATAGCTTAGTGTTAGTTTTTTCTTTCTCCAATTCCTTATAAATCTCCCCCTCCATTTTTCAGTCTGTTTTCTCCTGGCAGAGAGACATAGTTCAAAATACACATCGTTGTCTGGGAAGATTATCAAGTTGGCATGAAATTCCTCTTGACTTTATGCTAATCCAGTAATCATTGATTATTTGAATGTGCCTTTTATCTTAAGCTTCAAGTGGGTAATCAGCTCATCGAGAAAACTGAAGCTGGAAGGTCTTTGAAATAGAATTCTCTCAGCAGAAGAATTCCATGGTTAATAAATCTGAAAGATGTTTCTCTGTATAGCAAAGACAGAGTCCCTATAGAGGTCTCTTCTATTGCCTGTGAACATAAGTAGTTAGGTATTTCTGACTCCAGTTGTGTGTCATGTAAGTTATTAGCAGAATTCCATCAATGGCAGCATCAGAACTTAAGGCAAGAAGAAATGAGGTTGTAATAATGCATAATGAAGAGATCAATCACATCAGGCACTCCAAATTCAGTGACCAATAATTTACATGCAGCTTTTGTTTGTGTTTAGTAATCGTACAATACCTCTTTTCCCTCTCCTCAAAGCCTTGCCTGTGTGAGAATTGTCTTTAAGACCTCCTTAAAGGCTTAGTTTTACCCAGATGAAAGGTCATAGAGCAGATAATCTCAGTGTTTAGGCTTTTTGCATCTGGCCCCATCTGACTGCACAGAAAAATATCTCATCTTCCTAGGATTTATCATGTTGGTATTTGTACAGGATATGTGGGGCTGATAACTCCTAT
This sequence comes from Astur gentilis, assembly GCF_929443795.1. Lineage (NCBI taxonomy): Eukaryota > Metazoa > Chordata > Aves > Accipitriformes > Accipitridae > Astur > Astur gentilis. The sequence continues at coordinate 17,144,398 of NC_064913.1, forward strand.
GCTTTTTTCCATGTTAATTGTTCAGAGATTTTGATAATTATGTTGCTTTCCTAACCCTTTGTCTGTCCTAAGGAACCTGGTTTACTCTAATCCATAAATAGGTAGCAGTTCAGTCCAACAATAAATTATGACCTCTTCTACAAAGCCAAAAAAAACCCTGATTTTTGCAGCAATTGACATCACTCAGGATTTTTTCTAGAAAGTATATTTAAAAACTCAGAATTATATAGGACCTCCCTCAATATTTTTTCCATCACCTAAAGGAAAATGCTGGTAGTCCCTCCAGTTTGAACAGCCAGGGGACAGCAATTGAACCAGACAATAAATCTTGTTTGATGGTCCTGTAGGGTTTTTTGTAGCATTTAGCCTTCACAACACCTTAAAAGATCCCTCTATCCTCTTTAGACAGAAGGTTACAAATGGCTTCATATGTAGCATAATGGAATGCTAAAATTTGTGATAACGGATAAAAATGCAGTAACGAAATTACTTTAAAAAGCTGGATAGAAGCGGAGTTTTCTGATGGCTTTTGATGACATGTTTTATAAGCATACAGGTTCCAGTGTAGCTTTCCCTTTTTCTTATTGTGAATTCAATTTCTTTATAGGCACATAGGCCAGGCTTTCTCAAGATAAGTAATATATTGTCCTGGTGACTGTTCTGTCAAATGGTTATACTACTATAGAGGAAAGCACAGATTATAATCGGATTAAAATCTTAAGAGTCTTAATTGAAAGATACTCTATAACAACAAATTGTTATTTATTTACCTGTAAAATAATAATATGCTACTGGTCATCAGGTTTTTTTACTCCTTACAAAGCTAAAAATACTTTGATATTGCAATAACAGGTTATTGCCTGTTTTTCAAGTCCTGGGAAATTTGTCTGAAATTTCCTCCTCCTGCTCATTTCATCAGTTCCTTTCTAATAAGTGTATCAATTCTGAGACCTCTCCTCCTGAATGTTCAATTCGTATCCCTTTTCCACCTGTGTTCCCTGGATTTGCTTTTGCAAAATGAAGGAGTTTTGTCTTTCAGAGCACGAAGGTCACAGGAAGTGATTCAGGAGGTGTCATTGATCTTACACTGGATGAAGAGGACGATGGCTCTTCTCAAGGTAGGTGAAAAAGGTTTTGCTAGCTGCAGGGGTAATTGAGCTACAAGTATCATTTCATCCCGTGAATGACAGAAAGGAATAAACTTCTGTTTCTGCTTAGCATATTTTATTCCTTGGTGTTTCAGTTAAATAGGACTGTTGTTAAAGAATTCTGATAGGCATTATATAAAAGGAATTCTACTTACTGTAGAACAGTCTTTAAGATTTTTACCTTTCCCTTATTTTAGGCATTGCTGCTGTCTATGCTTAAATCTGTTAGGCTTGGGAAATAATTTGAGATATTTGAGTCCTTTATTATATTTTGGAAAGTTCTCCAAGATGTATTTCATTTTTCTGCTTACTGATTAATTAAAGACACTTGATTTACAGTTGGTATTCAGGCATTAGATTATTACAGCTTCTAATATTTTGTTTCACTAAAAAACTTTGTGTGCAAGAGTTTAAATACCAAATGCAGTTCTCTTTGCTTTGGGACGGTATGCCGAGATTAAGTATAGTTGTGGTCTTATATCCTTTGGCAGTTTGGATGCACTTCATCTTTTAAAAGAATACATTATTTTTATAAGTCTTGCGTAACTGTGGGCAGGTCTAATCATAATTAGCATTGGATTAGCAAAGAATTATAGTATTTCAGAGAAGTAGTAAGAGTCTGTACTTAAGACCATGTATTGCACTGTCATCTTAACTGAAAAATTAATACTTCTGCTATTTGAGGTAAAATTTTAGTTCTGCATGGTCTCTAAATGCATGCCCCTGCACTGCATTCTGAAGACCAGCCACTAAGAAGTGTGATTCCTCTATACAACCTCCATAGCTATCTCTCTAGCTAGTGCATTCCAAGTTCTACATGTACATTCTTAATAGCTTGACTTGCTCTGTGTTTGCATTACAGGAATGTAGAAAATCATATTGGTATGTGGTAGTATTTCTTTCAGTGAGGAAGAAATGAAATGGTACCACCAAAAGGACAATGCATGTGGTATACGAGCATTAGAGAAGCGTGATGCAATTCAGATAGCTGACAGTCTGGTTCTTTTATCAGTAGAGGGTATATGGTGGACACTGAGTTGAGTATGAGCCAACAGTGTGTTCTCACTTAAATTTAAGTTAGTATTCCCCCCACACTGACGCTAGCGCAACCACACCTGAGATATGGTGTCCTATTTTGGGTCCCCCTTCCTTGAGTTTAGAAGAGTTGTGGTAGCACTGGAGAGGGCCTAATAGATGGCGTCAGGATGGTGGGGGGCCTAGAGTACAGGACTGGTGAGAAGAGATCGACAAACCATGGCATGTTTGGCAAAGAGCAAACTGAGAGACAATGTAATGGCACCACAGAGCTGCTTGGAGGATAGTGCTGTGGTTTAACCCCAGCCAGCAACTCAGCACCATGCAGCTGGCCGCTCATTCACTCACACCACTCCCCCCAGTGGGATGGGGGGAAGAAATTGGGGGGGGGGGGGGGGGGGGAAGGGGGAGTAAAACTCGTGGGTTGAGATAAAAACAGTTTAATAGGACAGAGAGGAAGAAAAAAAATAATAATGTGACAGTAATAAAATAATTTAATAATAATAGGATTGGAATATACAAAACAAGTGATGCACAATGCAGTTGCTCACCATTCACCAACCGATGCCCAGCCAGTTCCCAAGCAGTGGCCCCCAGCCAGCTTTCCCCCAGTTTATATACTGGGCATGACGTCATATGGCATGGAATACCCCTTTGGCCAGTTTGGGTCAGCTGCCCTGGCTGTGTCCCCTCCCAACTTCTTGTGCCCCTCCAGCCTCCTTGCTGGCTGGGCATGAGAAGCTGAAAAATCCTTGACTTAGTCTAAACTTAGTATAAATTGACTTAGTTATAAATACTTAGCAACAACTGAGAACACCAGCGTGTAATCAACATTCTTCTCATACTAAACCCAAAACACAACACTATATCAGCTACTAGAAAGAAAATTAACTCTGTCCCAGCTGAAACCAGGATAGATAGCCACAAAGATGATGGAGCACAACTCTTCTCAGCAGTGCCAGATGCATAGCAAGGGGCAGTGGCCATGAACTACAAGCTCAGGAGGTTCAAGTTGAGCTTGAGGGGAAAAGAAATCCCAGTAGGAAGGTAGTGCAGCACAGAGGGATGGTAGAAACTCCACCCTTGAATGTTCTCAAGATTCAGCTGGGCAAAACTGCAACTCATTTGAATTAGTGTTGGTGACAGTCCAGCTTCAACAAGAGGTTGGATTACACAGCCATCAGATGTCCTTTCCAGCCCGGATTTTGATGATTCTGTGAATCTCATAGCTGAGTGTCAGAATAGCATAGGGAATCAAGTTTTTACTACTGTCATCTCTTCTGAGGGTTAGTTCTCAAAAACATAAGAAAGATGGTTGCACTTGGACGGTGGAAATCTGTCAGGTAAGGTTAAGCTCCCCAGTCCTATTTAATATCCTGTAAAAGATACCAACAGATCTAAATGGATTTATGGTATGTTTTAAAGTAGCATGTCGCAGTATTGTAATGTATTTCAGCTAATCTTTTTCTATCAAAAATAACATTTTTCAGAGAGTTTTTTCTTCCCTGATTGCATAAAGTATGTCTTCACCTCACAATTACCATAAAGGAGCAACACTGTGGTTGCATGTGCAACTGTAAGAATGCTTCTCTAAGTAGAAGTGCTAGCAGCCATGGCAGAGTTGCAGTTGCATTACAGTATAGTAACTTAATTCTTCCTCAGCTTCTTTTTTGGGGGCTTGAGCCAGTTATCTAACAATTTTCTCGTGTGGGATATTCTGAGATTCTTTCCCCTTAGTTGTCAGGTTTTAGAAAATGGTCCTTTCATCAGGAAGAGGGTTAGTGGGGTACTTTCAGGCTGGGTTAGCTCCTGTATGTCTCTTCACTGCGGAGCAGAAGCCAGACTCTCACTCATAGTCTGCAGCCTTGCAGATTAGTTTATGTTTAGAGTTCGTTATGTTTAGAGTCAGTATTTTTCATATAAGCAGTAAAAATGTATGGACTCAAACCCTGATAAAAGCTTGAGTTTCATCATGTAGTGAAAACACATCTCTAGGATTTTGAGCAAGTTTCTTGGGAAGTAATTCCTGTGTTCTGATAATAGCATTCAGGTTAAAAACAGGAAGAGTACACTTCTGACAGCTTTTGCACAATCATATGCATGTATATACCTTTGGCCAAATATTTTTTCCGCTGCACTTTGTTTACAGCAAATGTGGAGCAAGTTTTAATTTGTTCTAGATTTATCGGTACACAACCTCAGGATAGAAAGTACCTCCAGCTTTATTGTGTTTACTGCAGTATGCTGAAATATCAGTTCAGTACAAATTCAAATAGAAGAGCAACACTTACATAGTGATCCTGGAAACACTCAGGTCCTGATTATTTTGTTTAAAGTGCTGTCACCTGCATACTAAGTAAACCTAATTCTGTTACTTATAAAAGGCATTTAAATAGATGTTAATATCTGGAGAGAGATGTCTATTATGTGCTGTCCTTTAAATCTCTCCTGGTACAACTATGGTAGTATACAACTACGATGTGTGTCCTTGTTGGTTGAAATTACTAAAGAATTGGGTTGAAACTATATTTTAATATTGTGGAGGATTTTTAAACTTGTTCATGTAATCTACTCTCCATGCCTTCCTTTTTCCAATGAAGTTTCCATTTGAATCAATAATTAATATCTGTAATACTGTATACCAAAGTATACATATAGGGTAAATTAGACTTAAATTTTAGGTTAACAACTATGGAATTTTTAGGTGTTTTGTGAGGTTATTGGGCTGAAATCAGAGTTTCTGTATTGGGTCATGGAAGAGCAGACCTATATAGACTGTCATCAGGCCCAGTCTTCAGTCATGGTGGATAAACAAAACCCTGTGCATTATCTTTAAGGGCTAATCATGTTTTGAGGGTGGCGGATTTTTGGTTGGTTGGTTTTGGGGGTGGGGTTTGTGGGTTTTTTTGGTTTGGTTTGGTTTTTGTTTTAGTGTCACAGTGACTAGGACCTCTAATCGTGCTTGAGCCACTGGGTTTGTACTCTTACAAACCAGAGTAGCTGTCCTTCAGCAGCTGTTGGTTTGGCATTTTGAAACCCACTTTATTAACACAGAAACACCTGTCTCTAACTTCCAGCCCCTTTTTTACATACAGCAGTTTGCATTCAAATAGTGCTTCATGTAGGGGAAAAAAGTATTACCATCACACTGTGGAAACACTTGCCTGATGCAGCCTAGATTTGCATTTCCTCTCTTCTTTATCAGACAAGCAACACACAGACATTCCATAATTAACAACATACGCCGGTTTTCCTGATCATCCTCACTGCCCTGCACATGATTTCCCATGTTAATAGTAGAAGTTCTTACCAATTCCTAAATGGGTGATGTTGTGCTCTCTAGTGTCACCTTTTTCCTAGTTCTCAAGTCTTACCTTTGTTCCTGTGTGATATTTTGGTCCACCTCCATATTGGTGGCAACTAAACATAGTGCACACCTTCTGATGTGTGCAAAAATTATTAATGAAAATGTTGCATAACATTTGAGAAAGTGTTGTTAATTTCTGTTCAGAATGATTGTTGTCATCCTTTTTTCAAAGAATAATCTAAATACTTTTCTGTCTGCAAGTATCTTGCTGTACTTGTACAGTCCCCTTGCTGTCCCTTTTATTAAATATCTGTGTAGATCACTACATCAAATTATTTCATAAAAATACTAAAACAACTAATAGATTTAGCTGATACCTATTCCTAGTCTAAAGTGGATTTGTAATCTAAGCAAGCTACACAAGTGTACTCTTGATGTTCCTCTTTTTTTTTTTTTTTTGCATTTATCTTTTTGTAGAAAAAATTATTAAATATATACAGCATCAGTTTTTTATTTCATAAGCTATTTTATCTGATTAACAAATCTGTAGTTTTCTGGATCATTTTTTGTCTTATTCTTTAACAAGCGTATGGTGTATTTGCTGTTCTGTAACAACATTATACCACTTCTGAATTAGTATGCTGATTAAAAGTCCTTCCTGCTATAACTGCAGTGTTGTAGGCCCATTTTCTGGTATGGAAATTAGCCCCTCTTCTTTTCCATTTTATGCTCGTTTCCATAAATCAGATTATTCTGTGTCCTCCAGGTCCACATTTTTAATTAGTATGATCCTGTGTTCATTGAGCACTGGAACTGTTCCCGTATGACTTTTAACCTTAGTCCTGTGCTGACTATGCACTCAGTCTTCCTGTTTTCCTTGCTGATTTTTTACTTAAGTAGCTAAATTAGCCTTTCCTGTTTGTTTCCATTTATTTAGCGAAGTCTAGTTGGTTATCTTTTATCATTTCCTGTGGCTGGTGCAATTCCGACCTGGTTTCCAGCAACTGGAATCTCAGCAGGGCTCTTAATTTGTCAGGGGAAAATGCACTTAACTTCTGTGTGAGATTAAAAACAAAAGCAAAACCAAAAAAGCCCTCACATGGTCCAGACTGTCATTTTCACTTGAACTACATTTTTACAGCAGTAATGTATCTGGGTTTTTACTAGTTGAATCATGAGCACTTCTTCTCTAGATCGTGACTAAGAAAGCACTCACATCACTTACATTATCCAGTGACAGTTGAAATGTGCATCAGTCTGTAAATATTCAAAGTAAACAGGTGTATGCATCTCTGTAGGAATCTCTTCAGAGTCAAATTATTTGTTGAACACTGGGGAATGTCTCATACTTATGGAAAATAAAAGAAGCTCGAACTAATCACAAAACCTATTCATGAAAGAGCAGGAAACATCTCACATTTTGTTTTCAAAATGAGTATCCCTTTACTGCTCCTTGTATAGACTTTGAAGAAAGAAAGAAAAGAAAATTATTTTTTTATCAAATGGCTTCAGTGAAGTAGCTCAGCTATTCAGTCTACAGAAAGACAATATCGTCTGCAATTTATTTTGTCTTTTATTTTTGAGGTCTTGTATTTAACTTATCATATAGCAGTTTGTGAAAGGTAGTGCTACTTCAAGCTACTAGTATCTGGTGTTAAAGACAGCTTGGTAAGACAATCAACATAGTTTCCAATTCCTAAAAAACCCAACATTTTGAGCTACACTGCCATTAACCCTATTCTTAATGCTTTGAAATCTAGTTAGTCTACTTAATTGATGGTTTCTAAATGTGTTCATCAATATATTGTCGATACGTTTTCTCAAGAGTAAAATACAAATTAACGTATCTTTTATTTTTATATTGTGTGCTCTTTTACTAAATCAGTGGCTGCTGCATGTACAATTTTATTATGGCAAATAATTTTTGAATGAGTGCCCTTAAAACCTACTCTTTTATGTTGTGTGTTTTAGGTTTTGGTGGTGCAGTCTTTGCCCACTACTGCTGTAATCTAGCTGAAATATCCAGGCAAAAGCTTCTGAATTCTTCTTTATTTATATTGTGCAGAGGCTTGATTACATACAGACTTGCACTCAAATGAGTATTTTATGTTGTCACAAATAAACTAAAGCAGGAAAAGATAACTGCTGTAGTAAATACAGATACAGAAAGTATTTGTCACTTCTCACAAATCAGTAAGTCGTGTTGAGTAGCGTGTCAGTGTGAGAAACAGCTTAAATTCTTTTTTACGTTTTTCTATAAATAATAAAGCGATTCCCCTTTTTTAAGAAAATAGCATGAAAATTCAAAATGGCAACAAACAGGGCTGACTAACAGATTGAACAAAGGGAAGAGTCAGCAAATAATAAAATAATGTAATCATCAAAGGTAGGCAAGATTTATTTAGGGACCTCTATCACTTTTTTGAAACAAATTGTTTAGGCCTTTTTAAGCTTTTAGGCTATTCTTTTTTAGTAGAAACTTGTGAAGACTTTGGCATAGTGTTCCATTAAATTCAGGTTTCCAAATTATGCTGAAATACACAGACTTCGTGATGATAGAATGTAATGTTATGGAGTATGGGGAGAAAAAGACTGAGATGATGAAAGTGAGGGGAGTTGAATGAATTTTCTACAGTTTTGTTTGCCAAGTGAAAAGATCAAAGAAATGTCACACTAGGAAATATTCTTTGCTAATCTGTGAATGACAGGTGGAAAAAAGATTTAAAAACTCTGTGATGTTCTAATTTGTGTTTGCTATTGTCTATGACTTTATTTTGTTTTAAAGCAGATGGCAAGAAGCAGAACCAGACACCTGTTACAGGATTAAGCACATCCAGCCAGCCCTTGGCTCGCCCATTGCAGCCTTTGCAGCCAAACCCTGTGCAGCAGACAGGTGTGCCAACAAGTGGACCTTCCCAGACCACCATACATGTATTACCTACAGGTAACGAAATTTTACATCATTATGTGAATGCAGTGACTGCTTTTTTTCTTAAACTGGACTCTTGTGTGTTCTACATTTGCTAACTTTTCAGGTGAACATTCAGAATGTTTGAATCACTTTTTGATCTTCATTCTAGTTAGTTTCCAATAACTTTTTTGTTTTTTAAACTGATGAAGTGACAGGGAAGCATAGTCCTTTTGGTTTGGAAAGAATTCAGGATCAAATTAATTCTATGGAGAGAAAGAAATCATGCTAAGGATGGTCACAGAACTTATTAAATATACTGTTGTTTGTAAAAGTGGGGGAGAAGAAAGCTGTAGGATTTGCATTATTTTAAGTAATGAAGAAAAAAAAATTTGCAACATCGCTCCTAGCTCTGTCCACCTGCAATTGGCAATTAATCCTTTTGACAGAGTGAATGGCAAGGCTGACATGGAAGTTCCATCCCTAGTTAAATGTTATTTTGTCTGCAGTGTGATTGATTGATTGATTTATTTATTTCTAACATAAAGAAACATAGATCCTCTTTTTTTTTCTTTATTTTACTCTCTTCTTCTGTAGATGATTGTTGAAGATTAGTTGGCATTGGAATTTTCTTATGACTGATCTGTTTTACAGACTCTTTGGTGGTGGGTTTTATATTCTCCACAGCTGTGCTTACATTCAGGATGGGTTGGTTGGGTTTGGGGTTTTTTTTGGGGGGGGTGGGTATTATGTTTATCTTTTCCTATTTGGAATTTGTATATGTATTTGCGTTATTATTTCAGGTGAAAATTACTGTTTGTTTAGGCTGTTTTCTCTTTTCTTGGATTATCAAAAGCAGATAGAATTTCAGAAACAGTTTTTATTTTGCATGGCTCAGATAAGTCAATTTTCTAAAGGAGGTGAGTATTCTGGAATAGGCATATCAGCTTAATGTCATGGAATTCCATTCTAGGTTATGCTCTGTCTGTCTTTTTCCAGCTCCGACAACAGTGAATGTAACTCATCGGCCAGTGACTCAAACTGCAGCGAAACTGCCTATACCAAGAGCCCCTGCTAACCATCAGGTGGTCTATACCACTCTTCCTGCACCACCAGCTCAGAATCCTGTAAGAGGAGCTGTAGTGCCAAGCCCAGGTTTAAGGCCAGTCAACCCACAGACTGGAGGTAGGGGATGCTTTCTTCCATGCACATTTTAGCATGACACAGCTTGATATGTTCTGCCTGATGGATGTGGGGTTTGGTTTTTTGTTTTGGGTTTGTTGTTTGTGTACAATACTGTTCCAAATTGTAGATGTTAGGTGGTTTTTCTAGCTTACAAACTTGAGAACATCTCAGGCTATTAAGAAGTCATTCCCCCTGCAGCTATGTGAACAAGGAAAAACTGGATTTGGGTCCTCTGAGGCACTAGCTTTGCCAATTAAGCATCTCTGGATGACATGCCCAATACTTGACAAGGTAGCAGAAGGTAATACAATGAGCACCACTGTTTGTAGAAAGATAGTTAGAGACCATTTTGTTATTACGGAGTAAGATTAAAACATACAAGTAAGTAGTAAATCGTGTTTGATTTCCTGTCTAAAATTTACATCTGTATCAGGCATCCTAATGTAATTCCTTAACGATCTCTGATGTTCTGTGACCAGCAAATTTTCTTATTATCTCTAGGTCTGGACAGATGAAATTTCTCACCAAGTGTATTAGAAATTGATGCATGTTTGAGTTAACTTGACTAGAGGTGTCAGCACATTTATCTGGACTTTGCAAATGTGTAACTGGTATCTTCCCATATGAGTAAACTCATTTTCTGGAATGAGTAGTAGATGTCAAAAATAAAGACCTTAAAGTTAAATGATAGTTTATATTCTGTTACAAAATGGTGGATCTTAACTGCCTTTTCGTAGCTCCGCATAATTTCTACACTATGGTTATCTTAACACCGTTATGTTAAACATAAATTTCCCTGTTCTAGTGCACTGAGTATGAGCCTACTTCTGTGATGTCCAGGTAGTGATTTTTTAGACACCGTCTGAACACTTGGAACATTGCCACGTAAGACTGTACCTATGTAGGTTTGTGCAGAAATAATTGATTCATTGTTCTGAAACAATAGGTTTTGGAAAGGAGAATATCCATGTTTGGAAAGGAGAATATCCATGTTTGTAGCAATTTAATTCTAAGTATCTCTTGCAAGTAGATTTGGCTGCATTGCCATAGACTGTGAAAAATCAGCTGTGCTAGCTAAACAGAAGTTGATCAGACAGTTCTTGAGCGCTCTCTATGAAATGTCAGGGTGTGAGGAAATTGCTGCTCTTTTCAGAACACTTGTTCATATTTCTTCTTATACTCTTGTGCCATGTGCATTTGAGTTCAAGTTCTTCTGACGAACAGTATCTTTTGAGGGGCATGTCTGTATCTTGTGTTCCTGTTAGCAAAAGGCCATAAAAGGCAAGGTAACCTCAGCCCACACTTAGTTTTCTTCATCAGTACCCTTAGCTACAAGTTAGATGTGTGATCTGTCTGTTGTTTTGGAAAGAGTTTTGAGTACTTAACCATGCATTCACTTATGTTAATTATTTTTAGTAGTATTTTCTTCTTTTGTACCAAAATACAAAAAATTTTGTCAGAATTTACTACTTAGAGCAGTTACCGTGACTAAATACACATCACTACTATTAATATCTACAGAATACCTTTCAGTGTTAGACATGCAAGATAACTAATGTGTTGTTGAAGAACACATAATAGGTAATACACTATTTTTCGACCTTTTCTAGGAGAACTCAATCAAGTAGGGAATTGCTGAGTTTTCCAGGCAAGGTCATCCAACAACAGATCTCTGTGTAATGTGCTTCTGATCTGATGGTCCAGTGATACAACGAAAGCTTATCCTTAGTTGTCTGCTTACAAATTCTCAGAAATCAAGGCAGGTTTCCACCAAAATAATTAGGATTCAGCTTGACCAGACCCTGAATAACCTAAGAGCATTCTTTCAACAGAACCTTGGGCCAGATCATCTCCAGCAGTCCCTTCAAACCTGGACCTTTCTGCACTTCTGTTAGAGGCGGTTCTGTTACTCTGGCTTGAAAAGTATGTCTGTGTATTATACAGTACTATTGTCTGACAAGCCACATAAGACTTAAGAAAATGGTGGTTCCTCCATAGCATTGTGCATTCCCTGTACCTCAGGACAAGGGAGCCGGATGGTTAGTGTAAGTAGATAGAAGACCAGTTTACTTAGAATACAGATTATTTCAAGGCTTCAGATTTGCATACCAGGTAGATAGGTTTCATGTACTGTTAATGAAAAAGCAGTTGCGTTTCTTGATCCCTTTTAGCTGTCACAAGTTTTTTCTTATAGTCCACTCTATATTTTTTACGATCTATATTACACAGTTTTCAGAAATGCTGGTACTGATGTGTATTGGTTTATATTGTCGTTGAAACAGTCTTTAGTGTCAGTAGCAGATGCTTCAGGAGTAAGATCTCTGCACTTTGTCTTTGAAAGATTAACTGTGAGAACTCATCTGAAGTGTTCTCAAATTGTAGTTTTGTACTTCTACGTCAACTAAGTGGTATGCCTACCTAGAAATAATGCTAAATTTGTATCTTATATCTTATTAAGGCATTTCTGTCCACCTTTCTTCAGATTTTTGTAAATTCCTGAGGTAGAATGACAGTCATGCTAAACAGCATATCTGATTGGATTGTCATAGATGAGAAGCAGCCAGTTCAGGTGACAGTAGCTGTGGTTTCCTGACATGTGTCACTGTGAGCTTCACTTCTGAAGTACTAGAATGCTTCAGTCTCATACAGGTGTGGAACTAGGGGGTGGTGAAGATTGCCCCAGATCTTGTATTTCTAGATAGAAATACAGGGACACCCTAGGCAACCCATAATGACAAGCAAAAGCTTTGAGCTCACAGAACATACATGTTCCAACCGTAAACAGACAAAATGCTACCTAAGAGAGTGAGATGTAGTATAAAATGAATGAAAACTTGGTAGTTTGCAAGAGTTCTCGGTATTATCTACAAGGCTATAAAACTACCTAGTTTATTCCTGCCAGTCAGGTCAGTTTGCTGTGGCAAAGAATGAAATTGGAATGTTTGTGAGTAACATCCATTGTGGTGTTGTCCATTCTGTGAGGGAGGACAAGTTTCTTGGGCAGTCACTTACCTTTTTTTGTTTTCAGTGCCATCCACAGCACAGCCTTCTGGCATTTGAATACTGAGCGGATATCATTCTGCTGCAGCAGCACTTTTGTTTTCCTTTCTGAATCCCAAAGTGGTGCAATTTTTCTTTTCATACTTAAGCTCCCTGTATCTCCCACACTTCCCCTCCCCACCCATTTCTTTCATGCTACAAATTATTAAAACATCATCCTGTCCCCTCCGCAGACATAAGCACTCGCTCTTTCACTTTTACAGCTTCAGAGGATGGGAGTTGGTTTTGTTGTTGGGCAGTATTTCATCAGTGTGCTGGTAGTTTGAGACGACCACATCAATTTGAAATTTGGTGTCATCCAGATGAACCAAGGAGTTGGTCTTCCACTGTTCTGTTTAGCTGATTTTAAGTATTGAATACTCAAAAGTATTCATTGTGCTTCTTACAGGTATGACAGTACGAATGCCTCCGACAACTGCATATGTTGTGAACAATGGACTAACTCTTGGATCTGGAGCACCTCAACTTACAGTGCATCATCGACCACCGCAAGTGCATGCTGTGAGTAGTCCTTTTGAAATTGCTTAATGCAATTTACAGGCTTGTCTCTGCGTTGATGTCTTTCAGATCACGTAATGTGAACTGCAGAATAGTGAAATGCTTTGTAGACACTTTGCAGCCAGTTCACGTGCATAGCACTACCCTATCACCTGCAGCAACTTCTGCCAAGAATGGTAAAAGCTATGTGATCTGTTAGCTTAGCCCAGAGCTCTCCAGATCACCAGTAGCACATGTTGAAAAATGGTGCATGAATTTTCTGCAGCTGACTTGTGGAGTCAAGGGTACAGAAGAACTGCCACTAAAAAGTTTAGTCATGGTTTGCCTTTGAATGGGATGACCAGTTCCTCAGTATAGCTGTTTGCACACCTGAGGTAGGAGAACAAGGTACAGATAAGACCCTCAAGGTTGCCAACTCCCAAATTTCAGAGGGCTTTTTTATCATTGTTGGGGGTGATTACTTCTGCATCACATCAAACCCCTTTTCCTAAGTATTTGAGAATTTACTTTGACTCATTTCCTATGGTTTTGTTGTTGAGACTGAACCAAATACATTGCCTGTATATTCACTGTTGGGCAGCCACATTATTTGTGGTGTCCTGAAATGATAAATCTGTTACCAACAAGGTGGCTCACCATTCTTTCAATCCAGACACCATTAAACTTAATGCATTCCCCAGTGATAAATAATGAGAATAAATCAAGCCAGTATCACACAGAACACTTAAGATGACAAAAACTACCCCAGATTCCAACCTGAAAGGCCGCTGGCTTGAAGAATAATACAATTTTCTACTCATTGTAACCACATTCCTAAATTCATCTTAACTAACATAAATGAGAGACCTAGGACTGTTTCTGTGTTGTGGGGAAAAAAAAAAATCAACGGAAAGCCACATTTGTGCCCTTATTTCAAAATTTTCTGGAAACTGAGGCTGAGATTTGTAATCAATTTAAGGTAATAAAATCCATGTGGCACCGTTATCCATACTTCCTTTTGTGACTGAAAACCTGCCTGTTGAAAAGATGATGAGTTGTCAGCTTAAATCCACAGCCTGGGGTATTTTGGGTAATGTGGGAACAGCCACTCAAAACATAGATTAGCCCAAAGTCATTGTGAACCTGCCTGCTCAGCCTTGGTAAAGGGAACAGTGTTCAGTCTGTCACCTCTTGGGTGGGAAGCAAAGAGGATATAGGCAAATAATTGTGGCAACGATCATCTTTAGAGCTAGGAATTTATATGCAAATAAAAACCGATGGCATTCTTGGTCCCACTCTTTCTCAACATTTGCTGCTGCTCTCTTGCCTCTGAACACAGGAGTTAGAGTTGTGGTAGTTGGGTGATGCAGGCTCATTTGCTTCCATTTGCCTGGGGAATGATGAATTAAAGCTGCCTTCCACTGATGTAGATTCTGACCTTTCCCTTATTGCTCTTACATTGCTTAGGAGCCACCACGCCCTGTACATCCTGCCCCACTCCCAGAGGCACCACAGCCACCACGGCTGCCCCCTGAAGCTGCCAACACTTCTCTGCCTCAAAAGCCCCAGCTGAAACTGGCGCGGGTACAGAGCCAGAATGGTATTGTGCTGTCGTGGAGTGTTATGGAGGTGGACCGGAGCTGTGCCGCTGTGGACAGTTACCATCTCTATGCCTACCACGAGGACCCAAGTGCCACTATGCCCTCCCAGTGGAAGAAGATAGGGGAAGTGAAGGCCCTCCCGCTACCTATGGCATGCACTCTTACGCAGTTTGTGTCTGGCAGCAAATACTACTTTGCAGTCCGGGCTAAGGACATCTATGGACGTTTTGGACCCTTCTGTGACCCCCAGTCCACAGATGTGATCTCTTCCCAGAGCAGTTAAACTAGAGATCTTTGGAGCCTTTAAACCTGTCCTACTACCAAGAATTACCCCAGTTTGGGGGGGTTGATCCAATGCATGAAATTCACTTTTAAATCCACTCTCTGCAGGATTATTTTAGGCAGTTGTGTGATACACTACATGCATTCAGAACCAAAAGAAAAATAAAGTCTGACCTGCAGCAAGAGAGCCTGTTTCTTCTGGATAGCTCAAGTCATGGGCCGTTTGAAAATTTCACTTTCCATGACAGCTGTTCCACCTAGATACCTACCTACCCTTTATCCAAGGGCACCCTGGATGCCTGGGATTCTGCTTCGGAGTTGGAACAAAATAATGAATTACAGTTTGTCTGAAGCAAAACATACACATCTGTAATATCTATCAAGGCACTAACATGAGGGCAAGAACCTCCTGCCCACCACCGCTCTGTGAGCAGGCTGTGATATGTGGGTGATTCAAGGTCTCACTTTTGTACTGGAAGATTGAGTGGTCTGGTCTTATTTTACAAACTGTAATGAGGTCTCTGAGGGGAGGGAAGGGAACTTGACTCTGGCCAGGGAACCAATATGTGTGTGAATTTGGAGGTGGGGGAAAAAAATAAATCACCCCACTACCTCCTACCTCTCCTTAGAATGCTCTTCTACTTTCATGTCCTCACCCACTCACACCGGGAGCGTTCCCAGGTCAGATCTGAAACTGGATTGTAGAGACTGCATTCACACCTCTCTTGTTCAGATAATTTCTCTGCCCCTCCTCTCATACATCCAGCCCTATTTTTTAGATTTATTTTGTGCCTTAAATAATAATTTCAGAAATAAAATGTAGCCAGATACCTTGTGGTGTTCTTTTATTTGCTTGGAGTTGTTTTTCCCTTTACCCTTGAGTCTTTCATTACTGCTTGTCATTTTCCTGGCCTGCAGTAATTATTATTTCTGTAAAGACCGGGGAGTGTACGTCCTGCTGATGCTGGATTTGTTTTTGTCTGCAGTATCATTCAACCCTTTCCTCACTGTAATTCTTGAGTAGTTGTTTTTGTCCTGTCAAGAATATTATACAGACAGTATTTTCCACCAGAGCCTTTCGCTGTTCTTTTGGGAAAGCTGTATGCTGCAGTTCAGCCAAAGAAGAAACCTCTGTGGTGTGGCACCATGAAAGCTTCTAGCTGTTTGCACTGAGTTTGGATGTTCAGTTAGTACAAAAAGGTAAGAAGTTGGCTTCCCAGTCCTCTCTTTCATCACCTGCCTGCCTCTGCAGAAAGCTAACACACCCAAAGCAGTTTAGGAGTTGTTTTAGACGCTGGCCTAAAACTTGTGAGCAATTGCAAATGTAAATAGATGCTTTCATGATGCTTCTGAGCTGAGAAAAGAAATTGGTGCATTTGCCCCACTGTTGTTGACATGTTAATCTTGCTTTTTGCAGAACCAAATTGTAATGCACCTGGACAAGAAAGTATATGTAAGTTGTTTATCTTGGCACTTTTCTGTCTCGTTCCTGCCCAGCAGAACCAAACAGTGGATTTAGAAAGGAAAGAGTCTTTTTCTTTTTAATCCACTTCACCATGTAGCAAAGCTGTAGAAGATTACATTTTTTAATTTCAGTGCCCTCATTCTTAAAACCAACATTTTTAAATGTAAAGCAAGGTTGAAAAGGGCAGGAAAAATTAAATCCCAAAATATGCTGGTGAAATATGCCGTGAGATTATGGGTTCTTTAGTTGTGTTCCCTTTTGAGAACTTTTACACTGAAAGAAACTGCATTGTAGACTTTTGTCTATACTATTTTACTGCACTCCTTCATGTAGCTGGGATTGTCACTTCTATCAGGTGAGTAACAATATTCTCTGTATGGAAACTTGCATTTAAAGTATAGCAGTTTTACTGATTTGGGTGAGCAAAAGTTCTGTCTAAATCCAAGTATCATGAGAGAAGGTTCACACAATCTCATGTATGAACAATGTGTAACCTTTCCTTTGAGTAACAGTTGTCCCTGTATTACTGGTGCCAATAATCAATAATGCCTTGAATTTTTCTATGTTTCATTAAATGTTCTGACTGCCTCTTTCAAGGAATAATTACTTAATAATGCGTTTAGTCTACTTATGGAAAGTTGGGTCCTTACAAAGCCAGCTCTGTAGCAGAGGTTAGAGCAGTTCATTCCGGTTGATGGCTGTCAAGTCCTCCCTGGGCAATTTTTTTAATGTGTCTTTGAGGTGGTACCAAAGGGCCATTGGCCATATCAGTACAATGAGGTTTTATAGTTTGAAAGTTAAAATAAACTTAAGAATACAACCTAGAATTTATGCTGCTTATTTAACTGATTCCAGCGCAAACTATACATGAGCTTTTCTATAGTTTGTGCCTGCGTTTAGGTTACGATTGTTCTTAGCTTTGTCTTGCTTGGGATAGGTGGGGGGTGAGAGTCCTGTGTTAGAATGTTTTTCTTTCCTCCAATGGAGGTATTACTGGGGATGGTCTGATACTGTGTCTGGAGGTTTTGCGGGATGTATCTTTAGAGAAAGAAGACTCATCTTTATTTACTAAAGAAAGATGTAGTTCTCAACTGAACTGATTGTAAAAACTGGCTTCTGGATTAATAGATCCGTTTCTGCTATGTATGGCGGAGTGCAGTTGATTTTTTGTGAATAGATTAAATAAGCTAGCTACCGTTTGTTGACTGAAGCCATGGCAGCTGTGGGGTGAAAGCTGACTTCTCTTTTGTTTCATCCCAGCAGAGCTCTTAAAGGTCCAATTTCAGGGTCTTAACCAAGTGGCGGGGACAAATTATGTGATAAAGCATGGCTTGGCTTTCAAATGCCTAGCTCAGTTTGGAAGACCTTACAGGTAGCTGGTCCTTAAATCACTGACACACAAAGAGAGAACTCTGCCATTTCTGCAAAATCATTTTCATGGTGGAGCAGAACTCTGCAGTGAGTATTCACCCCTTATACTAACAAATGGGAGTATTGCTTAACTCCTTAACTCATGGCACTTTTCCCTGTGTTGTGGGGTGGCTGGTTATTTTATTATCCTTTACCTCCCGGAAACAATAAAACTATTGAGAAACTAAAATTTCTGCTAGCAACAAACGTTCAGAAATAATTGATTTCACTTAATAGACTTTATTTGAATGTATTGCCAAAATACCTGAGAACATTCAGTACAGGTCTGTTAACACCATGCTTCTAGACTGGGCTCGTCATAAAAGCGTTAGTTGCTGGCGGCTTCCAATAATCCACTTGTTGAGATTTTTTGCATATTTAAATTTAGGTGGAAGGGTTGGTTTTAGTTTCTTCTCTGCACTTCATGCAAGTTTTTCCATCTTATTTTCAGTAGCCTAGTATAAAGCTGTTCCTGAGTTACTTGGTGTTTTGCTGTTGCCACTGGGTACTTCACATTTCAGCAGTACCGCCTTGGATATAGTTCCCTGTGCTTTAGAAAATGTGGTGCTGATTCTCCAGCTGTGTTTTCCATCCCCATTTACTTTCTGGTTTGTTCTAGGTTTGGTTTGTTTTCTCTGTGTGATACAAGGGCATCTGGATGTCCAGGTTGAAAGTAACTTGAGTTAGTTCAGTTTCTGTTTGGAGAGGAGCCCTGCTGAGGAGTGCTGATGGCAAAATGCCATTCCTTTCCATTGCGTTCCTCCTAGTTACAGCTTCACAGGCCTCGTTTATTTTAGTATATGTTTAAAAAAGCTTTATTGGATTCAAATGACTAAACCGTGGGAAGGGGAGCAGACTGTAGGTATAGCATCTGTACTGCATCTGCAGTGGCAGCTTCAGAAAAGATGAGGGTGCAGAGGCAGGTTCCCCTCAGCCTGTATTTATTTCCATGCTTCCCTGGGAGTAGCAGTTGGTCTTAGACCTTCCTCTTTCAAATTATTTATGCTACCATTGGCCACGCTAGATCACTGAGCACAAGCACTGAGACACTCACCCATCCCAAGGTTTTTAGCACAAGGCTGGAAATGCCCATGGTGTCTTCCCTGTAAAAATAAGGGGTCTTACCCTGCTTACTTTGAAAACAAGGGCAAAACCCCTCGTGCCTTCAGTGTGAGCACGACTGGACCCAGTAGTAGAATCTGAGCACTGTTTTGTACTGTAACAAAAATAGTTACTTCAGCCCTTCCTTGATGCTGTTTGTCTTAAATGTCCAATTAATTAGAATCTGTATTCTATGTAGGGACAGGTCAAATCTCTTCCTGCTCCCCAAACAGCCATTCCCCAGTATTACAAGTATTGCATACACTGTACAAAATGAAGCTGTGATTCTGTCATCTTATAAACTCTTGACTATTTTCATTTAGTCAAAAATATCTATCCAGATTTTTTAAATAGAAGCTTGATATATTAAATATATATTTTTTTAATTTGTTGGTTTGGGTAAGGGTGGGCATTGTATGAAAACAATGAAGAGGAGTTCAAATGACACTGAGCCAGCCCTGCCACCAAAATCTGTATTCCCTTCCAAACACCTGAGGGGAGAAAGAAAAAAATAAGGATAGCTAAGAGAAAGCAAATGAATTAAGCTTTTCATCCCTTCTAAGTACCTGTTAAAAAAGCATCTTTATTTCTCATTGTCATTATGCAGGCTGAGCATTCTTTTTTTCTCATATATATATATACACACACACATATATATATATATTTGAAGTGCTGTCTTAATTTAATGGGGTGTAGCTGTAAATAAGATAACTGGGTAGTAGCTGTTTGGGGGGTCTTGTTCAGCTTTAGTAATTTACTGGCTATTAGGAGTCAAACATGCACAATCCTTTGTTAGGAAACACAGAATCTGATTTCTTGTTTTGTTTTACAGCTGGACTTGTAAATAAAAAAAAAAAATGTAGGACTGATTTAATGTCCAATTTTAACTGGGCAGTTGCAAGCTCCCCCTTTTTGTATGTACTGTAGATTAGCATGTGTGTCTGTGTTAACTGTAGTGGGGTTTTGTCTGATAAGCCTGAAATTTCTACTTTGAAATAAACTACTGGGTTTTTAACATTTTGAGTCATCTGTGCTTAGTTCCAGACATTGCAGGAGACAACTCTTTCAAAAAGAACCCAGTGCGTGCTCTTCCTCTTCAGAAGTGTTGCCACCTTGCTCAAGTAATGTGAGCAGCAGTTCCCAGAAAGTCAACTGCATGATGCTGCCTCTTAGCCATTCGTACAGCCTCAGCCCTCACAGCTATCTCACTGTCATGTTGCACTTCCACAGCTGAGGGAGCAGGCAAAGAGGTCACTGAACAAAAGCATGGGCTGATCAGGAAGAGATCCATTGCACAGAGATGCACCATTCTTTCCCTGCTGCTATGCTGCGGGCTGGGGCAGGGGGGGGGGGGGTGTTTCTAAAACTATCAATCAGGCTGCTTTCAGAAATCACCAGGTCCCTCCCTTCATTACCTTTGCAGCCTGACCATTGCATGCTGCTTTGGTGAGAAGAAATCTTGCAAGCAGCACTGCAAGCCATGCCCTGTAGACAACAGGTATCTGCCACAGGAAAAGCCACCTTGGTGCTCTCAGCTAGTGACATTCCTGGATGAGAGGCCATTTACAGAACATCTCAAAGGCACCACTCGGATAAAAGACATCAAGCCAGCACTAAGGCCACCATGGCCCAAAGCAGCCACCTGGCTTGGCTCAGCCCTGGAAGCAGGTCCCATGGTGCTATTAGGGATAGATCACTCTGATTGCACTGTAGTTCTCTCCTGCTCTCGGAACAGCTGGGACTATGGCTCAGATCACCCCAAAGCAGTGCCACACCTGCTTCCCATCAATCCTAGTCAGAGGAAGGGCCACCCAGATAGCTCAGAAGAGCAGAACATGCATTGGGCTGCACTGAGGCAGCCCCTGTCAGCACAAAGTGCCTAGCACGCAGGACAGGGGAAAGCAGGTAAGGCACAGGGATGTGGACATCCAGGTTGATTTATTACACACAGGAATGAAAGTTTCCATTAAAAAAATTCCATGATGCTGGTTTTACAGGATTGGTCTCATGGTGACAAAATGAAAGTTGTATGACTCTGGCAGGCCCTGGTGTCTCGTGTGGTTAAACCGTCTCCAGGTGAAGACAGGGAGACCACCCTGTACTGGGGGGCCATTGATTGCAGTGGCTGTGAACGCTGAAGCCAGGCGGAAATCTGACACCTGTAATAAAGGACAGGAGTTGAGGGGAAAAGGGTTGCATGGTGTTTAACATGCACCCATCCCACAGAGCAGGAACAGCTCCGTGAGATTTAATAACAAAGAAGGTGAGCAAGGGGAAATGCATGCTGATCAGGCAGCATTCCTCCCCTGCACCAAGGCATCTTCAGCCACAAAACAGCCAGCGCTGAAGGGCAGTAGCAAAGCACAAGCCCACGCTGCCCTCTAGCCCTTGCACTATACTGGGTGAAAGAGGCAGCACATCTGCCCTCAGGGCAATCCTCCCTCGGTTTGCGTATCTCCAAAAGAGCTGGAGCTGCAGCAGGCAGCCTAGAGGGTCTGACCTAAGCTCTGCTGCATGTTAAGCACTTGGGCTGTCCCCTAGAGCTCTGTCAGGGTAATTCAGGAAAGAACAAAGGCAGCATAGAGTTAATATTGCTGCCCAGACTCTGCTCTGTTCCTTCATTATCTCCCAAGAGGTCCCCGGCCTGCTCCATCTTCCCAAACTCAGAGACACTAAAATTGCCTTTAGTGTTTTAACTGCCATGTTTTGGCTCTGCTCTGGGCTAGTTCTCTCAGTGCCCCTCTTAGGGCCCCTGTCCTCCCCCAGACCACTCCCCTTGCCTAACTGCTGGCAAATGCACCGCAACCAGCATGCACAAACCTACTCCCTTACCAGACACCTCTATACAGCAATTTTCTGCATTCATCTCATAATAAGCAGCTCTAGGAGCTCCTACTGGCCACTACAGCAGGCAGCTGGCCTGGGCTTATGCCCACTGACTGGACACACAGCACTGGCAGTTTCATACAGCCTCAACAGGGCCCATCCTAGCAACCAAACTCATAATCCAGAAACGCAGCAGGCTGGACCCCACAGGATAAAACACTGTATGACTTCGCAACACACCAGGGCCGGACAGCTGCTTACTCAGCTATTGTCCTTCACCATGAAAATACCATACTAGCTGCCTAGAAAAACTGCTGCTTTCTCCAGGACAGTGGGTCTAAGGATTTTCCCACATACCTCAGAAAGCAAAATGATCTCTACCAAACTTTGCTCAAAGCAGTTTCACAGATAGGTGGAGCCCTGGAGCAGGGTGACTTACTAGAGAGTCAGGCTTTTCTAAAGGTAAAGCTAAAACGAGGCTGAAAACACATTCCTGTGGGCTCTGGGGAGGCACCCACACAGTCCTCACAAACAGGAGGCTGAGGCTGTACAACAGTCACCTCCCCAGAGTGATGTGAAGACTCATTACAGCCTTCTCTTAAGCTCCTCCTACTGCAAGTCTTTGGGGTTTAACCCCTTGTACCTAATACACCCCTAAACACCACAAGTTCCTACGGACATAGTTCTTTCACACACCTCCCCTGTATCCTCTGCCCTCGGCCACTGTGCTGGGACTGGTGTCAGGGACAGGAGACAGGACTCTGCACACAGTTACCATCTCAGGATCTGCGCAAGCACTGGGACAGCATGGAAGAGGGAACAGGCATGCCTGGCCATGCCTGCCTTGGCATGTTTCCCTGCACTAGAGGTCTGGTGATAGGAGCACAAAAAGGCTGCAGCAAATGATCAGCAGATACTGAAATTGAGGTAATTTACCTTGGAGTCATAGCAGCCTGCAGGCACTGGAAAAGAAGGATTCAGGTCCTCCCGGCAGCAAATGGTGTTGCAAGGATTCCGTTCAGCATAAGGATCACGCTGGTAGTCTGGACAGAAATGTGGTGGAAAGGGAAGGAAGGAAGAAAACAAGTTACTCCCCTCACAAAAAGCTGATG
The DNA here is from genome assembly GCF_929443795.1 of Astur gentilis. Classification (NCBI taxonomy): domain Eukaryota; kingdom Metazoa; phylum Chordata; class Aves; order Accipitriformes; family Accipitridae; genus Astur; species Astur gentilis. Next base: position 17,167,315 of record NC_064913.1, read on the forward strand.
CAAAGTGCCCGAGCCAGTAAGTGCGCTGGCAGAAACAGAGGTCTATCACATTGCTCTCATGCTCCTCTCCAGGTGCCAGCTAGAAGTCAGTGCTCAACACAGGACAGGAGTAGACAAGCTCCTAATCCAAGTCCATACAGCTATTTTTGCATCCCAGGGGCACTGCTGCCAACCTCTAACCACAAATATCTGCAACTGCACATGACAAGAGCTTGCAGGAACTCTGTCAGGAGAGAAAAGCAGAAGAGAAAGGGAAAGGGGGGAAAAGGGAAGGGAAAAGTGCAGTAGCGAGAGCCTTGGTTTTCCAGTTCCCGACTAAAGTAAGTAGCAAGGAGCAAAGCCTTCAAAGACCCATTGTAGTAGCTGCAAGCTAGGAGGGGAAGGTAGACAAGCCTCAACATCTATGAGCATGCTGCAACTCACAGCCCGAACAGTAGCAATACCCCACCCTGGGAGAGGCCTCCCAAACCCCAAGCCCAGTAATCAGCATGCTCCTTATAACTGGGAATAAAAATATAGCATCTAAAGCTATCTGTACTTAGAGATGCACTTAGCCAGAAGTTAATTAAGCTGGTTTTAATCCAGTCAAGTAGAACCCTGTCAGGAAAAAGCAGAGCAGAGCATTACCTACCAAAGATCATTTGCCAGAGCTGGGTAAAAAAAACCCTTGAAGTTCTACACTAAATTCTCTGGTTTGATCCGACCTAACTGTTGCTTAGGATTTAAGGCTTTCAAGAATGACAGACTGTAGATATATTAGGTATTAGCAGTCCACAGAGTCTCTTGGAGTGTCAGAAGCTCTCTGGAAAGGTCAAACAGCAAGTCCAAGGACCCTTATTCTAGCAGGAACCCAGTTTTATTTCTGTTAATTTTAGCCTGGCTTCCTACCTCAACAGTAAGCTTGTGTTATCTTTTTACTTTGTGTGTACTCTGCACCTAGGGTAATATAACTCTGACCTGTATGTGAGGCTGCAGCTTCCCACTATAATCCAAGAAATAAAAGTAACACTGCTTTGATAAGATCAGCTCTACAGTACATAAACATGTGTCTTACTGTTGTATCTCATGATGTACTTCATGCTTTCCAAGTTGGTCACCTTGCCGTGGTCTCGACGGAAGATTTTTGCTCTTGGAGCAAGCTCATAAGAGAAATCCATGCCATACTTCTCAACGTATGCCGTGTACCCACTGAGATTATAAATCTTTTCATGGAAAGGAATATTGTATGAAGGCCAGTAACCTGCCAGAAACAAAACCCAATCTATTAATCACTTAAAAAAGCTGAACACTCTTACTTATACAAAAAAAGAAAAAGAAACTTTTTTCCATGCTGCATTGCCTTTACAGCATGTCAAGGAATAACACATCAAACTGGTTTGAACACAAGTAAATAAGGCAATAGTCACTGGCATGACCAAGGCTAACTCCATGTGTAACACTGCTGGAGACTGTACCGAGGCAACCCGCCCCCAGATTTCCACCCTGAGGACTCATCCTGCAAAACAGGTGAGATCAGACTTGCAGGAGTCTGAGGCAAACACGCAGAGCAGCCACAGCCCTCCTGCAGAGGTTTTCCTGCTCAACCTCAGAGGAGTGTAAGATCATTTACCTTCACCAAACTTGCCAGCAAGAGGCTTCACGTCACTCCCTTTTTCCCCTGCATTCGCCATCTCACCAAGGCAGAGGAATACACCATGCTGAGATGTCAGGGATGGATGGATACACACAAACGGACCACAGAGCTAATAGGGGTGAACAGGAGGCAGGCCAGCAAAGAACAACACACACATGCTTTGTGCAGTGGTAGTTGGAAAGCTGTGGTTGCACACAGTGATAAGGAAGGATGGGGGATAACTGCACATTTGCCAGTATCTGCCTCTGACTGTTAAGTGATTGATCAGCAAAGCAGAGCCCTGCCCTAACTTTTCCAAGAGCAAGTGTGAATCCTGCAGTTTTGTTAACTCTAAAGAGCACAGTTACCAGCCAGAACTCCAGAGAGAGTTTTAGGTAGGTGACATACAAACTGCCTGAAACACAACTAGTCTAGAAAGCAGAAAAGCTTGTAAAGAGCCTGGAGACCATCCAGGTCAGGATATGGGTACAGCAGGCCCTGAAAGGAATAAAAATAGATACCTATACTTTAACTTTTTTTTGGGGGGGGGGGGGGGGGGGGGTAATTTGGGGGGTTTTTTTGCAAGGCAGGCACCAAGGAGTGTTTAGGCAGAGAGTCTATAACCTGAGCTAGTCCCAAGAACAGCACATTTTCAGGTTCTCTCCAAAGCACTAGAGTTTCTCTTGTCAGTGGGGAATGTTGCTTCTCAAATCACACACAACAGGATTTGGCTTAGAGATTTACTGTCTAGACACCAGTAAATGCAGTGTTGCATGTATTTACATCAGCGCAGCACAACGTAAGGAGTCTGGCTGTAAGGTGCTCAAGAAAATGAACTGGGACTCACTGGGAGTGATAGAGAGAGATACAAACCAAACTTCCCAAAGGACAGATATGCAGACAGCATAAGCACTGGAATGCTGCCTGAGTGGAGGCCTTACCAGCTTGGGTCCTGCCTAGCACACAGCACACGGGAATACCCTGTCCGCTGGCATTTGCTTATGTGACCTAGAGCCTACCTGCAGGAAACAGGTTGTCTATGTGGTGTGTTGTTATACAGGTGACCTCCAGAAATAAACACACTTGCCACCCTCTAACGATGCAGGCCTGAGGATACAGATACATCAGCTTCCAAATCGGTAGGGTTTAGTTGTGATTCAAAAAGGTGCTATTGTCTTACATGAACGCAGTGCATACAGACAACCCCATTCCCCACCTGGAAAAACTTTTTGTTGCTAAAACAGAAGAAACTATTTCAAGGGCTGGTATTAAGCCAGTGAAACCTGCCTGTTAGGCCTGGCAGGGTGAACAGTAACAAAAACAAGTCAGAGATGCTCTAAGGTTGAAAAGGGGGTGAGGAAGACAACGTGAAGGCAGTAAAAATTCTCTGAAACAAAATGCCTTCCTCCTCTGCCCATCAGAGCAAGAGATCTCAGCAATATCAAGAGAGAGCAATGAGAAGATTAGGTGTATGGTAGAAGAGACTGAGATCCTAGGTTCTGATCTGATGTGATGCTTTTGATGCTAAAACGGATGCACTACTTCCTCATCATCAGGAAATCTGAACTGCAGCCCACTCCTGTGCCCTGTCCCTATACTGGAAGAAGTACTGCTCTCCCTCAACCACTCTAAAGGATTCCCAAGTTGTTGTTTTTTGTCAGCGTACAGAAAGCACCTTGACATCTTTGCCTGGAAAAGGCAGTGTAAGAGATTCCTGGTTTTTAGAACTCACCTGCACTGGCCTAAGACACAAGCTGACAGAAGCCATAAAAAAAAACACCAAACAAACAAAAAAAACCCACAACTTTCTATTTTCAAACTCATACAAGAAAATGCTCCCTTCTTCCTCAGATACAGGGCTTACTACAGCAATGCCTGTCTTTGTTCACCTGAGAACTCAATTCTCATTCTCTGTTGTTTCTAGGTTTATGCTCTTAAGAGACTTAAAAAAACAATGCTGGCACAAACTCGCTCTGACCAACCAGAGTGTTAGAAGTGCATTACCTTTGGATACCAGCTACAAGGCAATTATGGAACGTGCCAGGGTCAGGTACTCTACAAACACTTTAAGCCAGCACTGCTCTTAAGAAGGCAAACTTCCTTCACCTGGGCTGCTCTGAGCACCAGGGAACAGGGCAGGGGCCTCGATGGGACTTGTCTGGTGTCCGGCGTGGATGGAGGAGTCCAAATCTGCTGCTTACAGGAGCAGTGCTGGCTTACAGCAGCTGAGGTCTCTAAGGCAGCACTCCTGCAGTGCTTAGTACACCCTGTTTGCTGAGGGCTGCCCTTCTAATTTTTAAGCTACCAGAGACTGACTGCTGCATTATCCAATACACATAAGGTGCATTTCGATACCTGGGAAAAGTCATACTGAAAATGTAAAATAATGTAACTTCTAATGAATGCTGCCACCTTCCAGAACAGAGCAACCACGAGATCTCCTAGGAGGGAATAAGTGGTCACGGTGTGCCCAAGCCCAGGGGTTGGTCTCAGTCCTACAGGGAATCCCAGAGCAGCTCGCTCTAATCACTGCTGAAAAGGACCTCAGGGAACCCTCTAAGCCTGGCCAGTCTGCACAGGTGAGGCACTGCCATGATGTGGTTGCGTTGCTTCAAGTGCCAGAGCTAGAGAGGTCTCCATTAGCTTTTTTTTTTGTCTGCACCACAATCCACAACACTGCACAGAGGAGCCCAAGGCATTTCACCATCTGAAGTACACACAAACACTGGAAGATAAGATGCAACAGCCTGCTTTCCTATCTTCAACAGATAAAGGAGCCAGAGAAGCATAAAGGGAGACACAAGAGATTTTTCCAAATTATCAGTGAGAAACATCTCATAAAGCCATATTGACATTGTGGCAATAAAATAAGCCAGAACCTTCTAAGGAACCAGACACAAGGGAAAATTCCAAAGGAAAACAACTCCAGCTGGTAACATAAATGCATTTCTAGTCATTTTGATGATAAAGAACAATTCCTCAATTCACCTCCTGAGCACGTGATTGGAAGAGGAAGCAGAAAGCACCAGACATTACACTTAGATTTGTGGAATGAGCTTAGGCTTTTGGATGCTCACAAAGTGTCTAGAAAATACTTGCAAATGAAACCTGCCAGCGGGTGTTTTTCTTCACCTATATTTTTGTTTGCTTGTTTTCCATCAACTTGTTGCTAGTCTAGTTGGGGGATTAAGGAATCTTTTAAACAGCACATATTTATCAGATAACAGAGCTCCAGAAAAGTTCAGAAGCTGAATTTAACAGACAACTTCTCTCTTATTTAAAAGCTTATCTCCTTGTAGGGTGACCCACTCACCAAACATTTGAAGCAGCCCACAGCATCACAGTTATTTAGTACTGCTTCAAATAGACCTCACCTTTTTCCTCATGGGTCTCCAAGACAGGACAAAGTAATAAGAGAAAAAAAGAGCAGGAAAAAGAGAAAGAAAGAAAGAAGGTAAAGTCTATTTTTGCCTCCCCTGCTTCTGCCACAGCATACAGGAGAAATGAATACAACGTTATAGACCTAGCAACAGAGGGATTGTCATGGTTTAACCCCAGTGTCCTGGTTTCAGATGGGATAGTTAATTGTCTTCCTAGTAGCTGGTACAGTGCTATGTTTTTGAGTTAGGTATGAGAAGAACGTTGATAACACACTGATGTTTTCAGTTGTTGCTAAGTAATGTTTAGTCTAAAGTCAAGGATTTTTCAGCTTCTCATGCCCAGCCAACAAGAAGGCTGGAGGGGCACAAGAAGTTGGGAGGGGACGCAGCCAGGACAGGTGACCCAAACTGGCCAAGGGAATATTCCATACCATGTAACATCATGTTGAGTATATAAACTGGGGGGAGTGGGGCTGGGGGGATTGCTGCTTGGGGACTAACTGGGCATCAGTCAGTGGGCTATGAGCAATTGCATTGTGCATCACTTGCATATTCCGATCCTTTTATAATTACTATTGTCATTTTGTTAGTGTTACCATTATTAGTTTCTTCTTTTCTGTTCTATTAAACCATTTTACTTCTTTTCCCGATTCTCTCCCCCATCCCACTGGGGGGGGGGGGCGGGTAGTGGGTGAGCAGCTGCATCATGCTTAGTTGCTGGCTGGGGCTAACCACAACACCCAGCCAGCAACTAGGTACTATGCAGCCACTCACTCCTCCCCCGCACCCAGTGGGCTGGGGAAGAGAATCAAAAAAAAAAAAAAAAAAAAACCAAACTCACTCATGGGTTGAGATAAGAATGATTTAATAACTAAAGTAAAATAAAATACACTACTAACAATAATAATAAAAGTAATGAAAACGAATATAACCAAAAAAAGAAAAAACAAGTAAAAAAACCCAACAAGAAAAGACAAGGAATGCACAATGCAATTGCTCACCACCCACTGACCAATACCCGAGCAGCAATCCACCCCTCCCAGCCAACTCCCCCCAGTTTATATACTGAGCATGACATCCTATGGTATGGAATATCCCTTTGGCTAGTTCAGGTCAGTTGTCCTGGCCATGCTCCCTCCCAGTTTCTTGAATACCTGCTTGCTGGCAGAGCAAGGGAAACTGAAAATTCCTTGACTTAGGATAAGTGTTACTTAGCAACAACTAAAACATCAGCGTGTTATCAACTTTATTCTCAGACTAAATCCAAAACACACTGTACCAGCTACTAAGAAGAAAATTAACTTTATCCCAGCCGAAACCAGGACAGGGATGTTCACATAAAGCTTTCTAACTTGAAACTCAGCACTAGCGTTCAATAAACCCTTCCCAGGTACAAAGCACGATTGTCCATCAGCTGGAACAAAGAGATGGCTTTCCTAAGACAGTAACTACTATAGGAGCCATTACCTTTCCGGAGAATATTTGTTTGATCAGAATACTCCACAAGGGTTGGGATCTGCTCAACAATGTACAATGCACCATCATCAAGGCTCTTCTGCAGCTTGACCCTCTTCAGGTCCAGCACCATGTACTGATTGTTGTAGGTCCCTAGCCATGAGAGCAAAGAGAGAGTTACATGTCCTGCCTGGGCAACAAAAAGGGTACAAGGGGGAGAGGGAACACATCCTTTTTTCGAAGATTCACATGGAAGTGTACTTACCAGAGTTGCACTTCGAGAAGGTTTCTGCCCAAGTTTTGCCACTATCTGCCATCATGTTAGCAATGCGGACCCTCTGCCAAGCTAACAGGGATTCAGGCACCACTTGCTTCATGAGGGTTTGGTCGAACACACTGTTGGTAGTCTGCAACATTACCAAGCCACTGCCTAGTATGTAAAAGTCATCGAGGGACACCAAAAAGCCTTAAACAGCAATAATACAAAATTTGTTATCTACGAGTTATATGAAAGGTTCACAAAGAACAAGACAGAGAGACAAGACAAGAGGATATGAATGAGTCAATGTGTGTGTTTGAAATCAAACTGCACAAATATTAAAGATGAGGTGGTGAATTCTGCCAAGTTCTTTAAGGCCACCTGTCAGCACAGTTTCTTACTTGTCATGCTTTCAACACACAACCTAATTCTTTGTCTAGAGCATTTGCTTCATGTTTGCATCCCAAGCTTGGAAGATTCTCCTTCATATGTCAAGCTATGTCTTATTCTTATGCTGAGGATTACATACTGTAAGTGCCTAGTGAGTGTTTGTTTCCAAGAAATTCCTTTAAAAAAATACAACAAAGAAAACCAAAACAAAAGTACAAACTCCAAAAAGAGATTTTCATCAACCAGTTTCAGTTTTAGATTTTTATTCTGTAAGGACAACAGGTATTCCTTTAAATTAATCCCTTCTGGACTAAAATCAAGGCAAGCAGAAAAATCTTCCTTCTAGTTTAATCTTTTCCAGCCTAACTATTCTTAAAAACATCTCCAAGAAATGGACACCTCTTAAATCATAAACCACATCCTGTACATGAGAGAAAGTTTTACCCACTCCTCTTTCTGACATGTTGTCATTGGGGTTTTTTATGCCTAGCAGCCCTGCAAACTCAACATAGTGATGGATCTCTGGGCAGGATTCCCTCCCAGGTTACATGGCAACAGAAGTACTAAGTCCAATTGCAGATCCCATGCCAGGAGGTGGTATACAGAGCTGCAAAGGTCAGCTACAATGCCACAGATAGCATGGTGACTACTTACAAAGCAGAAATAATTTGACTTTGAGATTCCCCAGAAAATACAGGGCTGCCAAGTTGGGGAAGAAAGGTTAACTGAGCTCCTGATGAGGAAGTCATCCAGAACCTGCTCCCTTGCTAATGAGCTTTTAATGGTATCACTCTTCAAAGGGTACAAAATGCTAAAATGCTATGCAACAGTGTAATAGTTGAGTTCCACTATGAAATCTTCTACAGCAAGCTTTATTAATGCACTCTGCAAACAAGCTAAGGTCAGCAACCTATGACAGCCAGAAAGACGACTCGGCTCTGCCTCCTATTCCTGGGTTTTCATCAAAAGGCAGTCCTCCTTCAAGCAAAAGTAATGCTTAAGGGCTCTGTTTCAGCATGATTTCGTTAAAGTCTCAAGTTCTCAAATCAGAACCAATCCAGGAAAACATACTTTGTGGTCAACTGTTCTCTAAAAATATGTCAGTATAGAACAGACAAAGAACCCTGGCAGCTTATGGTTCCTTGTATTTTATACTTGGAGACAGAAAAAGTGTCAATAAATTATGTACATCAACAGCAAGGTTCTCTCTCAAATAAGTAAGGACAAGAAGAGAAACACTCTAAACTTGGCTCTGCCAGTCCATTTTATACAAAGATATGGGATACTCCAGCGATAAACTGTTGTGTACCAAGTCAAGTGCTTACCCAAACAAACAGAGCCAATTCCCATGTGGATGCCAATGCTAAGTGCCCTACTTCAAAACAAACTGAATAGTTTTTTCTTCTTTTTCAATCAACAGCTGAGATAAAACAGAAAAACTCAACTCAAAGCAAGTGTCAACACAAGGGATAATGCTGAATTAACTGAAGTTTGAACTCTGTAATTCAAATAAATTGCAAACCTCAGCCAAGCTGAAAACTAGGGGATTTCCTTCTGGGCCTTAGTATTTACCAAGTTTTATCCTGCAATGTTTTATAATACAGTGTGCCCTCCATGATACACTATTACTAGCCTAATTATTCTGAGACAACATTTACCATTTTGACTTCAAGCACCCGTGAAACAAAGGGAAGTTAAAAGACATAGAACAGGGGAAAGAGATCCACAAAAATAAAACCTGGGTGAAGCCTAGAGATAGCAGCAGATATTTGATGTCCTCTTGTGTCATTCTTGTCTTTAAGTATGTATGAGGATCTGTTTTAATTAAAAATGCTTTTTATGTCAACTGTTATTTCACTGTACAGTTCACCTATTTTTTCTGTAAACCCGTCTCCCATTTTTGTCAGCAAATCTCAATCAATTCCCCCCCCTCCCCTTGCAACGAAACTGATTCTTCCTATATAGAAACAAGCAAAAGCACTTCTGATTGCATCTTCTGGGTCTGAGCCATTTAGATTGAGTTTCCAATCACCACTGGAAAACTGAAGTTTCCAGAGTCTCAAGTTTCATTCATCATGACAATATTAATCAGCCAAGCAAAGTAAAATATTTTTTTAAATCTGAGCCACAGTGTTCTCCAGAGAGTCAGCACACCAAAGACAATGTGGGGGGTAACACATTCCTAGCAACTCTTGTTCCTAGAGAGGTAGGCTGCTGCTTTCTGAACCAGACAGCACAGCTTTTTTGGTGTTTTAGAAGGTCATTGTGCTCAGTCAAGCACAGGAAGGGTCACTATTACACGCTAGAAGTCAGAGACATGAGGTCTAGCCATCACTTCATAGGGATGAGAGTTATCTCCCAGATGAGATGCTTCATGCTCTGAGCTATAAACACACTTGACAATAGGAAAGGACATGCCTTCTCTGGATTAGCTTTCTTAATCCCATCAGCAGATGCTTCTCATGCCAAGACTGAACTCCTGCCAGCTGCCTGCCTTCCACTTGCAGACCTCTCCTAGGCACTAAGAAATAGCATGTCCCACACTATAGCTCTGGCCTGTCATCTCCAAAGTGCATCAGACACTTTTCCTCTGCTTCCCTACAGGTTTTAGACAGATGTTGGAGGGAGCAGGGAAGCAAGAAATGGTCTGGCAATACCTCATGAGCAAGCTGGTCCCCTGAATACAAGGGCTAGCACCCTTTCCATGTTTCCTTTCTCCTAGCTCTTGCTCAGGCTGTGGGGAAGGATAATGCTGCACTTTCTGATCCTGCGCTAACACCTGTTTATGTCAAAACAAAGGACGCATGTCACTTCTCTCTCCTGCCATAGCAACACATGTATAGCCATCCATCAAGACAACTTGTGCCATCTTGTTCCCATGTCATAGCCCATCTCAACCAAGCAAGATCCCAACAGCAGACCAGAGGAGCAAAGGAGGCAGTAAACTTCTCAACTGTTTTGCTTAAAGAGCTAAAATCAGAGTAACATACTTAACAAGACTGTGGCTCAGCCCAGAGAAAGCCCGTCCCTACCCAAACCAGAGTGCTTGCATCCAAATGGTAGACTCTTTCTTAAATGCGGTTCAAAACTAACTGTTCAATAAGAGGTCCATCCAAACAGACAGAAATCTTGGGAAATGCTGTTTAAGAAAAAGTGCAAATTTCATCAGTTAATTGGGCTCATTTGTTTGAATGCCTCAATGGGACAGTGTATAGTAGTGACTGTGGGGGGGGCTTTTTCTCTGATCTTACTAGGTATGTCCTGCAAAACACAGTACCTACCTAGTCACTGTCATCGCATTTCTTACCCCCCTAAATGAGCATAGCTTCATTCAACATTTGTGAGCAACTGTAACGTGTCTGTACAATTTAAGTTCTCTCTGCTGTGCACGGATTCACCAACCACATTAAGTATTTATGTCCAGAACTTGAACAAGACACTTAAGTCAGTGGTGCCCAAGAATTGAGCTCAGAGACATTCCTCCTTTCCAGAGGTTCACAGATTGAGCTCAGAGACATTCCTCCTTTCCAGAGGTTCACAGAACTGTCATGCATGCAGCTCTGCACAGATGCTTTCAACAGAAGAGAAAGCTAAGACTATGAGCGGAGTTCAACTGAGGATTAGGATTAGTGTGGAAGTGAGCAGCAAGTGGCTAAATTATTCTGCAAAAGCAGAGATTATCACTACCATTCATTTCCACTTGACTGTGCCTCTGCAGCGCTACTGTTGCTCTGAAAGGGAAAAAGCAGCAAAGTGGGGACATGCTGTAACAGTGGACATTTGAGCATGCTGGCAGGAATATGGGGAACTGCTGGGGAAGCTGGGATGGACTCTGCAGTTCCTGCCTGTCCTCCTACCTGCTCAGACACAGCAGAATCAAGTAAACATGAGGCCCACTAGCTGTATCATAATGCATACACTGACATGCATCATGGTTAGTGACTAATCTTTATATCCTTTGAGTCACAACAAATATTAATTTTTGCAGTGTCGTAGCCTGTCTTTTGAAATTCAGTAAATAAACAATCTGGACAATTTTACTCTGTGACCCCAGGAGAAATCAGGGAGTTGGCACATTCCTTCTGAGGAGGCAAATGACTCCTTCATGCTTTTCTGACACAGCTTTTGGACAGCAGAAGAGTTTTACTTCATATCCAATCTACTGGATGACAGAAATCTTTTAATTACTCACTTAGGTGTCACTGAAGGCCTAGAAGGACACCTGTCTCTTAATGCTCTTTGTTTCCTCCAAAAGTCAATACTTCTATGTACATCAGGATCATGTTACTATTCAGGAGAGCTTACTAGCTTCGCCTTTCTTACTGGTTCTTAGTGTCTATCAGGACAGAGAATAAGAGTGAGAACTTGCATGCAGGGAGAAGTTACAGTTGTCAAGATGAACCATAGCCAGGACCTGCAGATTCCTTGGTCAGATGCCCTAAAAATAGAAGGCTTCATCTCATCATAATACCGAGCAAAGGAATTTGGCACTTCCCTCCTTCCTCTGTTATGTCCCTAGATCATTACCAAGCCAGTGCTTTAGAGCCTACTCATCCCCTGGAAAGCTGCAAGTTTGTGAACTACACCCACAGCTAATGCAATCTGCTGTAGTCAATGGATTATGCCTGCCTAGTGCTTGTGATAGTATCCTGTAATTAGGCAGCCAGTGAGTACACTTTGCATACCACAGGTCTCTCACACTTCACTGTAGCCATAGGAACTATGTTTTGCAACAGTTCTAACTCAATTTTGTTGGTAGAAGTACACCTTACCACATCACTATATCAGACAGAGTCTACCTGGCACAAGCAAGCTTTTAAACGAGCCATCTCTGCAAACCTCAACAGTCTCAGGGAAGCACACTGGGATTTTGTACACTTTTGAACAGACCCTGAGCATTTCAGCGTAGTAGTAGCTGATTTTCAGGTTCCCTCCCATACAGCACACTTTATCAGTCTCATCAAAACAGAAGACTTGCATTTCACTTTACACAAAGAATCTACAAAAGGAACAACCCAGAGACATCACCATAGACAACCAGCAAAAATAAAATAATAAATGCTCTGCATGGCTGATCCTGATCCCCAGTTTTGAATCCACAGCACAAGGCAGCATGCAACAGTTGTGAAACAGCCACATTCTCCTGAAGGATAGTACTAGTATTTCTATATACTAGTATATAGAACTAGTATTTCTATACACTATATACTCTCAACAGTAATTCTGCTGAGAGATACGAGATCCAGAATAACCTTCTGTACGTTCATGTGATGAACAGAGCTGAGAGAGAAACCTTGGCTTTCTACCATGTTAGACAGGCTCAGCAAAATTCCTTGCCATGAGCGAGCGAAATTCATCCAAGGGAATCAAAGATAACCCAAGCTCTTGAAAGGCTGTACGCTTAACAGGCATTCACCAGAATACCTCTGCTCCTCAGCCAAAGCAAAAACCTCAGTCATCGGAGGATGTTGCCTTCCTGAGGGTCACTGAGGAGTGTCAGAAACCCACAGAAAAAGACTTGCTTTCAACACGAAATGAATGCAACTGCTTTTCAAAACAATTTCCCAGTCACAGTCTCAGGAGTCCCTGCCATGAAGGACCCTTGCCTTTGTAGTAAGGCAAGCACAGTGATTGAACAAAGCACATTTTGAAATCATCAACCACCAAAATTTCATCAGAATGAGACAGTCTCCTATGGCACATACTTCGCTTTACAAAGTTTATGAAGATTCTTCAGTGTTTGGGTATTTTTGAATTTGAAATTTGACCTTTAAAAACTTGCACAATGCTAACTCACTCTTAAGAGTCTTAGATTTGCTTTGGTTTTTCATGTTCACGCTTCTTGGTGCTACTCTAGCAAGAGTACATATTTTACCACTTAAACATTAACTGCTGGCAATTTCTAACATTCTTCCAGGAAACTTGAGAATATTATATGGTCCCTAATATTCCCAAGGGAGATTTTAAATATTCTGGCTGGCTATATTACTAATACATGAAATAAGCATTAAAAAAATACTCCACTCTGTAACACCTTATAGACAAGCTGGAAGAGGGCGGGGGGGGCCGAACAAAAAAAAAAAAAAAAAAAAGAAGGTTTGCTAACCCAACACCAAAGAAGTCAATACAATTTCACATGGCTAGTGTTTGATAGACTCTAATAATCCCATTACAGCACGAGTCATGCCACAAAACTTATTACCAAACATGCAAATGGTATAGGCAAGGTGAGGAGTTCAACAGTTGATGTGACTGCAGACTACACAAGCAGAATTCAAAGCAGCATGTTTGTGCCAGAGGTAGAATATTTAACTAGTACTATTCAGAGCACTTAAGGTGATTAATCAACAACAAAAGACGATGACAACAACAATATCATGTTCAAGCTAGAAAACTTAAGACTACATTTTGTCCTCTCGGTGGCTGAAAGTTTTAAGGTAGATTGAAGTCAGTGCTTGTTGAGCTATCATCCTTTTTATAGACAAGACATCTGCAAGACAGTAAAGATAGTCTGTGCCATCTTGGATATCTACATTGTTTTGGTTTTCTTTACCTTACCTGGGTAACTGCTGAATGAGACACGGCTGGTGGTAGTGTCTGGATCAACTATATTGAAGTTCCAATGCTTATATATTCTCAGTGTGGCTGCATATGTAAACCAGCTAGAATGGGCAAAATATATATTCTCATATCCAGGTAGAACCTGGAAAACAGAAGCAGAAAGATGAATAATTTCAGACCCTACTATACTCTGCATGTTTTGTACTTGATAGAAACTGGGAGAACAACTTGTTTCGAGTAGTCTGATTAATTGCATTGTTCAAGAAGGAGCAGATTCTTGTGCTTTTAACTGTGTACTTAACAATGAATTTCTGAAACCTCTGGAAAGAATTCTTGCCCATGTGTTGTTTTCAAATAATTACTTGTTATTTTTCAAAATGAAACAGCTTAGGGGTTTTTGGGACACCTGCATCACATAGTATGTTTTGTTTCCCCAGTTTCCTCTTGAATACTTGTATTTACACACTCAGATCAGCTCTCTGCAAACATATCCAACATTAACTTAGAACGTGCTGTTTCTCTGAAAATGCCTCTGGGTGACTTTAAAGTACAGAAGCAAATGCAAGTAAATTCAGTTTGAAAATGTAAATATATATTATGATAGTACATCTTTTCAAAGTATTTCACTGGTTCTAAGATTCGTTGTTAGCTCAGAAACCTCTTGCTGTAGGCAAATCCTTGAATGAATGCTTCTCAATTTAAGGTGAATATTGTTGCTCTGAGATACATGGATTCTCCGTATGCCGACTAGATCCTTGATAATTTTAACTGAAAAATTTAATTGCCACCATGACGTATCAGACACTTATCTTAAAAGCATTTTTTCTGTCATTACTCCCACTGGAAAGCTGTTCCAGAGTATCACTATTAACACTTAGAAAACATCAGCCACTTGCTCCCATTTGTTCTTGTGCTAGCACTGTCCTTTAGTTTAAGTAACCCTCTTCCCTTTCTCCCTGCTTATTTGCCGAGTGTATTTGTAGACGTTTGCAATACTCCCTTTCAGACTTCACTTGGCTAGGTGAAACAAGTTTCTCTTCCAGTCTCCTCTCCATGGTAGTTCCCCATTCCCTAGTAATTCTAGTAGCTTTTCATTGTCAGTCTCTGTGTTTGGTTTGGTTTTTCCCTGCCCTTGAACACAAGTGAGATAAACTGGACCCAAAATCCTATAGAGGCACAAATGACAACTGCATAAAAGCACCTTAACTGACAGGAGTCTCTTTATGCACACGCAACATAAACACTGAAGACTCCAGAAACGCGGACTCATGACACTACAAATCAACACAGTCACTGGAGATTAAGTTCTTTGTGCTCACCTTAATGAGTGCAGAGCAGTGACCCATATCCCACTGATATTTCCCATGGTTTCCTGGCTCCACATTGCATTGTCCACTCCGTGCAGAATACTCAAATAATGCAGGAATGAGGTCCAACAGGTCTCCAACTGCATTCAGAAACTGGACATCAAAGATGCTTAGTGGCTGAGGAAAAGAAGAAACGACCACAAAAAGCACTTTCAGACAGAGTAGCGTCAAGTCAGTCTCAGCTGTTAAAATTTTTCTTATGCTCTCAAAGGAAGCTCTTAGATGGTCTATGAAATACCTGCTCACAAGGCCCAGATGCTCAAACTCAGTGTGGCATGAGACACCTAGGTTATCTTTACGGGTCTGGCCCTTGTAGTGGCATTAGCAATGCTAACTGATGAAACTTTTGTGTGTCTTTGCAAACAGCATACCAGTGAGCCTGCTGTTACTGTTATGCTGGGGTAATAGTAAGATTTAGATCTTTTTTTGTTTATCTAGATGTCTTTGAAAAGCCTTACATTAACAAACACTCTTGGGAGTTTTCAGATTTTTATAAAGACTGCAATTTAAGACATCCTCAGGACTGAGGAGGAAACAAATCAGGGAAGCAAGATACGTTAACAATACTGATCACGTACGGAACTAGCTGAAGAAAGGAAGTCAGTCAAAGGGCACTCCGCTATGTGCTTTCGAAAACCCCTTACAGTTGGAGCTAGCCAGGGTTAACTACACAGCTCATTGTGCAACATGGTCTTCAGAACCTTCTCTTAATTTGCCTCTTCAAAAATAAGAGCTTAACAGTGATCTAACTTCAACCTTCAAAGACCGTTTTAGAAAACGGTCCTGTTCCTGCTTGCACCATGCCTTTAGTTAAGGCAAGACTTAAGGAAAAGAAGTCAGAACACATATCACTGTAGGATTATGAATAGTAATTTTAGAATGCATAATCATATAGTAAAGAAACACATTGCTTGCAATATAAATCACTATTATTAAACCGTATAGCTGATCTCTCTACAAACCCCAATAAAGGGTAGACAATGACATGGAAGAAATAAACAGTGCCAAATCCATTGATTTTTTTATTCAGAAGGCTGAATTCTGTGTTATCCTTCTGCTGTTCTGGCAGTGAGAATAACCAGCAGGAAAACCAAAACTAATGTAAACTCTAGTCTGTATATCGCAGGGGAAGGAATTGAACCTTCCCACAATGCTTACCAAGACAAGTGAAAGAAATAAGCCATTCTCACAACTAAAATCATGCATCACAGAAGGCCCTAACAGAAGCTATAGTTTAAGGAAGAAATCCAAAGCAAACCTTCATATACGTTACATTTCTTTAGCTCATCATGTTTTTGCTGTAAGGACCCAAACAGGGAGCAACAAAGGCCACAACTGACAAACATCAAGAGATGTATCTTTAGATAGTTTTAAGCAACTCAGTGGTATGAATCATTTACAAAACCAGTCCCAACAACTACTACCTCATTGTAATCCATATAGAGAGATTTGGCACTGTTTCAGCACAATTTTTCCCCATCTAGCTGCACTTAAAGGTCTGCAAGCGCACCACACGATGAGGACAAGCTGTTTTCCAATGTCCGATTTACACAGGCATTACTGTACAGTACCAGGAGGGGATGTCCTGGTTTCAGCTGGGATAGAGTTAACTGTCTTCCTAGTAGCTGGTACGGTGCTATGTTTTGAGTTCAGTATGCAAAGAATGTTGATAACACTGATGTTTTCAGTTGTTGCTCAGTAGTGTTTAGACTATAGTCAAGGATTTTTCAGCTTCTCATGCTCAGCCAGGGCACCTGACCCAAACTGGCCAACGGTGTATTCCATACCATGGGACGTCCCATCTAGTTTAGCAACTGGGAAGTGGGGGGGAAAAAAAATCGCTGCTCGGGGACTGGCGGGGTGTCGGTCGGGGGGGGGGGGGGGGTGAGCTATTGCCCTGTGCATCATTTGTACATTCCAATCCTTTTATTACTACTGTTGTCATTTTATTAGTGCTATCATTATCATTATAGTTTCTTCTTTTCTGTTCTATTAAACCGTTCTTATCTCAACCCAGGAGTTTTACTTTTTTTTTTCCCCCGATTTCCTCCCCCATCCCACTGGATGGGGGAAGTGAATGAGCGGCTGCGTGGTACTTAGTTGCTGACTGAGGTTAAACCACGACAGGGGAGCAAACAGGATTGTATACGAGAATGCTCAGCCAGCCCTGAGACATTTTAAATGTACTTGCCATCCATTTGCTAGCACTCCGTATTCTCCTCCATAAAACCTGCCTTCATTGCAACTTTTACAGGTAGCTACACTGATACTGCTGCAGCATCACTTGGAATTGCCTGTGTATTTTAAAAAAGTTTCACATTTCTGTGCTATCTTACAGTCATTTCAAGTCAAAAATTCAGTAACTACTACAAAGTCCATTCAAGCTAGAAAAAAGGTGCCAAGCAAGGAAGCTATCAGAACTATACTCACAGAAAGGTTGCCAAAAAACAGGAGGAAAAAGCCACTCAAACAAAGAAGCAAAGGTTATGTAAATTCCTAGGGCTCCACTGGGTGAGATTAGGCTGCCAGCTCCCAAGGCCAGCCAAAATATCAGAGAAGTAAAAGAGGAACTAGGCTTTTAAGCACCCACTAGGGTTCTGTTTTCATTCCCCTTCAGAGGGGCAAGCAAATTTTGTTCCAGTTCATTTCCAAGAATTCATTACTGTGCTTGCACAAACCTGGTTTTGTGTTTAAGATTTTCTGATGCTCTGTGACATCACACAAGCACATTGCACAGAGCTTCTCTGGAGTCTCAGTAAAATAATGCATTCAAACAGGAGACTCAGGTGTCTGCAATGCAGGCCGAATCTAGGAATTTCAGGAGTGGCCTGAGGCATCTGCCACAAGGTTGAGCACCCCACTTGGGGATTTCCAAGATACATGGAGAAATCTTCTCGATGACAAGTTACTCAGGGTCCACTAGCAAAAATTAGACAAAAATGTGTGCAGTATAATAAGTGTATAACATAGGGCATATTACAATCTTTTGTAATCACCTTCTCCCATTTCACACAGCAATGTCAGGAAAACTCTTTGCATGCATGGTTTACATCCTGAAGAAGAGTGAATGAATGAGCTAAATTGACAAGCAAAGAGGTGGTATAGCCACAACAAAAGTCCCTTTGCTAGAATGTGTGGCTCCTCTAGGGTACCATCCTGAATAATCAAAAAAAATAAATCAAATTGAGTTTCAGTTATATCAGCTGTAAGGAGAAATAAACTTAGAAAGGGTAACACATAGGAGACAACCAACCTTAAAGGCTTGTCTACAGGGACATTAAAATAGACAAGTTACTCTGTAACAATTGTTTTCCAGTAACTTCCCCATGCGTGAGCATTCTCAATACAAAATAAGGAAGTACAAATAGAGAGCTGTCCTAGAAGCATTGTAGTATTTAAAACTCTGCCACCTCCTTATTCAAGAGTAATTTCCCTGTGTAGGCAAGCCCAAGATTAATCACGGCGTTGGTAGAGCATTAGGCAGATGAAAAGGCTTAATGTTCTTTGAGTGCCCCTCCTTCAGAAATTGTCTTAACAAAAGGGCTGGGTTTGTTTACTGGATATAAAATGTTGTTAAACCAGATGGAATAATGTCACACTTTAACATGAAAATGTATTCAGATTTTGACATCATACTTAATGATACCTGTAAATATCAAATTCAAAATACAGCAGTTTACAATATACATTGCCTTCATGTAGGTCTTAATGGAAGCACCTACCTAAAATAGCCCTGCTGGAAACCGGACTCCATGCAATTAAAAAAAAAAGTTTAGAACAGTACACTACAAAACATTTGCTTCATATATATAGGAATAAAAAAAAATATTTACTAGTATTACTATCAAACAGCTCAGAGTTCAAACCAAATTTTCTTTCTATAGTAAGGCTCAGTTATTTGTGGCAGACACAATGGTTCCATAACATTCAAGTGAATTACACCTGAAGTTTAGGAGAGAAAAGAAAAATGGAACATTTCAGAGTGACCCGTGTGCACGTAATCCAACTCTCATTTAAGCACTATGTGGATTTGGCACAGCTTCAAACTACCATGCATGGTACAGAACAATGGAAAGTCTGATCTTTTCACTTGTCTTCCTCAAGTAAGTGCACATCAACTAATCCACCAAAATGTAAAACTCCAACTGCTTGCAAGTTTGAAAAGCTATGTGTAGCACTGATAAGAAACCTTGACACATGAAATATGTAAAATTAAAAGCAGATTAGCTATTGAAACAGCTTGTTTCCATTCTCCTGAAAAGGAAACAATTTTATTCAACTTTGCCACAGACTTTGTAAACACAGTTCCTTTTCCCCATCCCCTTTAGATCTTTTGCCCTATCCTTGTCAACCAATCCACTTCTCAGTATTCAGGAGAGCACTTGGTCCATTCATGGCGGGGGGGGGGGGGGGGGGGGGGAGGGGTGGGCGGGATTGTAAGAACTTTGAAATCCATCTCCTCCTCTTCCACATGTCTGATCTTTCCACGCTGTCTCTGACCTTTTGGGAGTTAAGGAAAAAGGCTTCCCAGCCTTTCTTCCGCAGCATTTATTCTTCTTTTAAGCTTAGGGCAGTGGGGGGAAATTGCCCTCTGCACACAGAGTAATCAGTTGAATTTAGAAGTATGCATAGTTTTTCCCAATAGCAGTTAGAACATCAGGCAACAAAATACAGCCTGTCATGTGTTGCGTTTTGGCTCTGTTTTGGTTGGGGTTTTGGGGGTTTGGTTTGTTTGGGGAAGGATGAGGGTGTAAAAAAGGAAAATAAAAACACTACAACCCACACATGAGATATTCTCAATATTTCTAATGGTTGTTACTACCATGAATCCAAACTACTGCACCACTAGAGAGCAAAAGATAAACTTGTTACCAACAATAATAATCATATGACAATACATGACAACATGACAAACAGAAAGGATTCTTTTTTTAATGAAACAGAAGTAGTATCTACCAAAGGAAAGAGGGAAGAAGAGACTCTCAAAGCACCAAGGAAAACATGCAATAGGAATGGGACTTGCTTTTAAAAACATGCAGAATTTGTTGTGGGGGTTTTCAGTAACAAGTTTTTTTAATTATTTTTTTTTAAGGTGAGAAATTACTAGTGGAAGTAGTAAATACTTGTTACTGCAGTTGTTGCCCAAAGAAAGATCCAATCAACATTGGATGAATTGAACCAAAGTACTCAGAAATAAATAATAATAAAAAAAATCTATTAGGTGAATTTATTTGCCAAACATTCTACTTACTAACAATCTAAGGGATTAAATAAAATAATCTTTTTAACATACTTATAACATGTACTGCAAAAGCAAAGTTGAAAACAGCCTCTTTGGAGGGCAGAAGTTCTTAATCACAAGGAATAAGGAAGATACTGTTGGTCTTCGGGGGGGGGGGGGGGGGTAGTTGTTAGCTTAGTTTGCTTTTTTAAGTGCCAACAGTTTAAAGTTGGGTTGATTCTTAAGTAAATGGATGTGTCAATGCTAGAATATTAGTCAGTAACATTACATCTGCACCTGGTTTTATTGTCCATGTAAGCTCAGAGCAACAATCAAGCTCTTTATTTCCTGAAGGGGATCCTAACAGCAGTAAATATGTATACAAGTAGCACTGTTGTAGCCTAATCTCCCAGAAGTATTTAAAAATTAGCATGGTATCCAACAAAGTGAACTACATGTACTTTTGCAGAGCTGTCAGGTATCATTTTCATGCCAAGGAAAACCAAACACCTAGGTGCAAGAGCAGCTGTCTAAACTACACTCAAAAGTAAGAGACTGATGTTAACTTACTGGCTCTGGTAAACAGAGGAAACTGCAGCACCACCTCAAGTGAGAAATACATAGACAGGGAACATTTTTGCTTCAAATAAAAAGATATGGATCTAAACATAGGTGACAATACCCAAAGCTAAAATTGTGAATGGCATAGGAAGGAGTCAAAATAAATCCCACCAACTGCTCCAGGCACATTTGAGAAAAGAAATAAATATATCCACTGCATATAATTCAAGAACAGAGGACACAAATATTTCAGACTGAACCACATGTCTGAACTGTCACTAAATGCACCATTTTTATATAAGCATGCTGATGAGATCTCTGAAAAGAGGATAAAAATGACTCAGTCACTTCAGAGATCAGTGCTTTTTAGTATCAAATACACAGCTAAATAAGTATCAGGGAATACACATTGCAGGTAGGACATGCCTATTATGAAGAAATAGCTCAGACACAAACCAGCACTTCCTCCTCCCCCCATCTGAATCTAACGGATCCTGAAGCAGCCAAAGAAATTGATGTGGTTTGCAGGGGTCTTCAGATACAGGTGTTATGAAAGGGAATTAATGAGTTCTTTTCCTAGAAAGTCAAGGTTTCTTAGTATCTTCCCTATAACTCAGGCCCACCAGCATGGATTTTTCCATTATTGTGAACACTTTTTTTTTTTTCAGTTTGAGCTGAAAGCCCCAGAGTAAGTTCTACACAAGAAAGGTGTTCATCTTACTAAAACCCAACTGTTTATAATTGAGAACTCCCAACTTCTCTGAATGCTAGATATGGTTAAACCAAGACAAAAAGGGTCAACTACAACTACTCCAGTCCTCCCTCTCACATTGAGAAACTTGTTAGACATTTGTCTTAAGGACAGCCTTGTAATTGCCATAGCTCTACTGGAGTTAAAAGAGCTGTGCTATTACACACAAGCTGATGATCCAAAACACAATTCTAATTTGATTTTTAAAAAACAAACAACAACAACAAAAAGCACCAACAAAAAACCTACCCCATTTGGCTGGCCACAGCACTGACTATATATTTTGTAATGGGAGACTGAGAAGACAGAAAAGGAGAAGACATTTAGCAATCTAAAACATACTCCAAAACAGAGAGGCTTTTAAGATTTGAAATCTGATGCTTGGAAATAAGAATGAAAGCTTTAATACACTCCCTACATGCTGATTCATGCTGTTGCAGCTAGTCTTTATACCTAGAGGGTCATTTGCTCAGTAACAATCGTAAAGTGACAACAGCAAGCACTTTAGAAGTGTCTGTCCTTCCAACATTCACTCATGGATAAAAAAGCCACCCCCAATCTAATCAGCACGTGAGCGCCCAGGGTTCCAAGTCCCGTGCAAAGCATCTGTGGTAGCATGACCCGAGTGCTCAGTCACATTACCTACATTGAACAGCCACTGAAGTTTTTGTTGAATGGCATGCAGAATGAGTACTTGCCACTGATTATCTTTTTGTTTTAAATCGTATTCCCTTCTCCCATCTTTGTCCTCTGACATCCCATCCCCAGCTACTGAAAAAGAGATGCAGTAATCTTACTGTTTGTTTGTGAAGTTTAGCCCACTCAAGGGCTCCCATGTACAGACCATCCAACTGTGCAATAATATAGCCAGCATGCCTCCAAAACGGGTCATCCTTATTATTTCTGATTTGTTGTCTTGTCCATTGATCTTGTTTCCTGCAGAGGAACAAACAGGTTGGGGTTTTCTGGGTTTTGTTTTAGAGTATAATTGATAATGCAAGGAAGAGACAAATGTATTATAATCCAGATGATCCAACCTTCCTAGTGTTTTGAGGCAAATCATGTTTTGGAAATCCTGCAACTTAAATGTTACATCCTCTGCATGTAAATGTTCAGATCCATGCAACATACCCTACAGTAGTGTGCCTAGATATTAGACTTTAGTACCAAAGAAAGAGTTGGACTCCACCTCTTGGGGGGACTCTGCTACATCAGACCTAGCATCCCTTATAGTCAGTAAAGGGAAACAAGCATTTGATATGTCAGGTGAACCATTCCCTTTTAAATGCCTATTTAAGGAAAAAATAGACTGACCTTCGAAGAGCCTATTTCCCTCCCCTAGGCACAAGTGCAATGAAGGCTTTCTCCTGGTGGTGCTCAAACACTGCCTAAGAACCACTGAGAGGCTCCTCTGGGGAAAAGGTGGGAGGCCAAACACAACCATCCCATGTGCCAAATCCAATCAAGAGGTTACTAGCCAAATAGCCCAGGCTTAGAGCAGGAGGCAGCACAAGCTGAACAGACCCTATGGCAAGAGCAGCCAATGTTATAAGGATCTCTCAGAGTTCCCTGCTTTACTGTGGACAAAGGGCCACAGAAGAACCACAGGTGTTAAGAGTAAGTCAGGACCAGATTCCATCTTCCATCCTCCCTCACGTATCTATCCATCCAGCTTTACGTACAGCAGGAACAAAGAGAATGAACCTGGCAAGGAAGCAAACTCTTCCAGCAATATGTGGGTGATAAAACCAGCCAGATCTACCTTTCTGGAAATAACAAGGTGCATGAAGTCCCTAGGGCTCAGTGTTGGGCCCTATTCTGTTTAATATCTTTATTGATGATTTGGATGAGGGGATTGAGTGCACTGTCAGCAAGTTTGCAGACAACACCAAGGTGGGAGGCAGGGTCGATCTGCTTGAGGGTAGGGAGGCTCTACAGAGAGATCTGGACAGGCTGGATCGATGGGCTGAGGCCAATCATATGAAGTTCAACAAGGCCAAGTGATGGGTCCTGCACTTCAGTCACAGCAACCCCACGCAGCACTACAGGCTTGGGGAAGAGCGGCTGGAAAGCTGCCCAGCAGAGAAAGACCTGGGGCTGCTGATTGACAGCCAGCTGAATGTGAGCCAGCCGTGTGCCCAGGTGGCCAAGAAGGCCAACGGCATCCTGGCCTGTATCAGAAATAGTCTGGCGGCAGGAGCAGGGAGGTGGTTGTTCCCTTGTACTTGGCACTGGTGAGGATGCACCTCGAGTACTGTGTTCAGTTTTGGGCCCCCCAATATAGAAAAGACATTGAGTTGCTGGAACAAGTCCAGAGAAGGGCAACGAAGCTGGTGAGGGGCCTGAAGCATAAGTCTTATGAGGAGCGGCTGAGGGAGCTGGGGCGGTTTAGTCTGGAGAAAGGGTGGCTGAGGGAAGACCTTATAGCTCTACAACTACCTGAAAGGGGGTTGTAGTGAGGTTGGTGTTGGTCTTTTCTGTCAGGTAGCTGGAGATAGGATAAGAGGAAATGGCCTCAAGTTGAGGCAAAGGAGATTTAGGTTAGATACTAGGAAAAAAATTTTACTGAGAGGTTTGTCAAACATTGGAATGGGCTGCCCAGGGAAGTGGTTGAGTCACCATCCCTGGAGGTATTCAAAAAGCGAGTGGACGGGGTACTTCAGGACATGGTTTAGTGGGCATGATTGATGGTTGGACTCGATGATCTTGAAGGTCTTTTCCAACCTAAATGATTCTATGATTCTAAGTATGTCAGAGGAAACTGGGATATGGTCAGAGCACTCAGGGCTAAAGTCTTCCAGGACAACACAGCAGCCCATATTGCAAAACTGCTGTAAAGTAAAGCAGCGATGCAGGAGTCCAGGATATAGGCAGTAGAAGAATGATAAAAGGCCACCTAGTATAGCCCCCTTCCATCCAATAACACATTTTGGGGGATACAGCTGCTATGCTCAATCTAGAAGAAGAAACCTACATATTGATATGGTAGCTATGCCATTTTTCTCACAAGGAGGACAGCAATACTGAAGAACAATGGCAAGGGAGTGCTATGATTTTTTTTCCCCTCTTCTTTTTGGATAAGCTAAAACCAATCGACTTTATATATGTACACCAATAACAGAATTAGATATATAACCCCTTGCGGAAAGCACAAAACAAGGGAAAGATGGAAAAAATAGTCCCCAGAAATGACCAAGGTTTCACAGATGTATTTGTAAGGGAAGAAAACATAAGTCTAAGGAGATTAAAATAATTGGTAATCACAGTTGAGTTTCCCAGTACCTGGCCTGCTTCTTCTCCCACTTGTAGTTTCCCACCAGTGTGGCTGCATTATTTGAGCAGAATTACTTTTGATTTATACAGCTGAAGAGAAAAGGGAATCAGGACTTTTATGATTAGAACAGAATTTACATCAGTGGTAGAATAAACAAAATGCAAACCTAACAGAGGAAGGAAAGGATACACAATGCTAAAAAGATTAAGGTTCCAGGAGACCACACTGTTTAGCATAACATTCAAAATACGAGCTTTTCAGAAAATTATTTTGACTAGAACGACCCTCAGAATTCATTGGCATTATCCACATCCCTTTGTAGCAGTGGCTTTAAACATTTCTTTGAAAGAATTGGAATTAGGGAAGGGCATATGCCCTTCTTCATTTATATTTAGATTATTTTTTTTTTCATACTAATGGCATTCAGTCAGAGGGAAAGGAAGCATATATGTTCTTTAGCCCATAAGGAAGAGAATAAAAAACCCTTGAAAATGCCATCATCCTCCAACCCCAAGTCCTGAACAGTTTCTTTTCTAATAACTGAATACATACGCCATAAAATTCTGAACTCCACTTCGAACGGTGGGATTCTTAATTAACTGTGGATACATATTTGCAGCATGGTCATACATGTGCCTGAAAGAACAAGAGTAGCAGAAGTTATTATTTTGCATCTGCCCTTCTTTTTGCTTACCAACCCATTGATCAGCAAGCGTTGATAGACAAGCAACACAGTCCACAAAGTAAGCTTTTCCTAATCACAAGAAATTACTTCAGTGCATGACAAACAGCAAAGGTAACACAAATGGATTGTTGAAATTTAACTTAAAATAAACAACCTTGCTAATACCTGCTCAAACTGCGGTACAATGGAAATTAAGCAAGAATGATATTGAACTACTTCATAGCAAAATTCTACACTTGGGGAATATCTGTAGGCCAGAAGCATCTTCACAGTGTTAGCACATTAATTTAAAGCACAACAGAAATAGTTTGCTGGAGAGCTATTCTATTTGGAACCAAAAAAACACAGAGGTGAGGAGAATATAACTTGCTGATTCAGTTGTGAGAGGTAATTTCAGCCAGGTATCTAGCAGGTTTTACTTACCATTAATCATACTCCTTCCTTTCTGATTAAGCTAAATATCTCTATTTTAAAGTATGTGCAAGTTGATCCTATGTGTTCCCACAGAAACTCACACTCATGCCAGCCCTAAACAGATTCAGCTTTATGGAGACCAATATTATTGTGATTTTTTTGTTTGTTGTTGAATTCAGTTAGCTGTTTCATCCCCATTAACTAATACAAACAAAAGTTGCAAGGGTTTTTTTGGTTGGTTGGGGCTTTTTTGTTTGTTTCGTTGAAGCAAAGTCCTTTACATTTCAAGATGAAATCAACTGCCAAAAATTGCTCAGAAGCCCAGAAGTTAAAATAACCCTTCCATTTTAGGTGAAACATAATTGTCTGATTCAAGCCAAAACCAAACTTCAACACTTCTTAATTTGGGCCAAACTTTACCAACATTTTTTCAGCTACTAAATTAAAAAAAAAAATAAAAAATAAAAAAGAAAAAGAGGGGAAAGGAATATTCAGTTCTAGGTGGAAATCAGCAGAAAATTATTTTGCTGAGGTCTGGATTTGATAGAACTACATCAGTCATCAGTAAAAGTAGCTCCTACCAAGTGCTGAGAGAAAGAAAACAGAACTAAGAAACAGATATCAGCCTCAAGGAAAGCACATGCCAGCAGGACAGAATTCCCTGTATTAAAACTCATGAGGGCAGCTTCCTCTGAGAGGGATGCAGACAGGAGCACTTCCCACTTTCCCTCAGGGCATAATTAGAGAACACAGCCAGAGATGACTGAATAGTTTGCTGATGACTAGAGAATTATCCATTGACCTTCTCCCCTCTCTTTCTGTCCCTTGCCCCATTCCCAGCTGTTTAAGTACTTGATTGCATGACCCTGCTGCTTCTCATCTCAGTTCTGGTACTATTCTGACTACAAAATCTAATTGTCTGCATGCGTTCAGGCAAAACACTAACCCAGCAAAAAACGTGAATTACTTTTCTGGCAGTTTCTAGTTTGAATTAGGTTGTTAAGTAGCAACAGAGCTGGTGCAAGAAGGCAGGTCTCTACTGTGTTAGTAGATGAACTGATGCATTAAAGGGCCTGATCAGCCCCAGGGCAGACACAAGTTGGAGGGATTGGCTCCATGGAAGGAGGGACTGGGGCAAAAGAGGGGAGCATTCAGCAGCTTCACACCACTACACCCTTCATGAAACTGCAGCTACAGTATCAATTTTAGTTCTAGAGTTTCCTGTCTCCCATGTAATACAAGACTACATGCCATAATCATAACCTACTTCTTGAAGAGGACAAAGAGACAGATCAATATTCTCCACCCCTGCAGTCACAGAGAATTTGGCAAATAACAATCCCAAGTAATTTTAGGAAGGAAATTATAGCGTAACATACTCCATACAAGTCAGGGCTCTCGTGGCACTAGAGAAGAGGAGCAAATAGCACGAGACAGTCCTCCTGACAGATGGTCTTTTTGGGATGACAACCAGATGAGGAGGATAAAACCAGCCAGGATACTACTCTAATCACTTTCTAGGCCAGAGCAGATGATCAGGCTTCCAGGCTCAACCATCAGCTCTACTCTCTTCACTTTGCACTCAAAGGTAATGCAACACAAGGCAGATTTTACACTAGTAGTATCTTTAACTGTGATGACTGATGTAGAGACTGGGTTAGTTCAGAATCAGGGGACTGAAAACTGCTTCTTTAATGGCCTTCCCTCTTGTATATGCTAACAGACGACAGACAATTCCTGGAATTTATTTTTCTTTTTTCAATGTCCAAGGTTATGGAGAATTTTTTCCCTAGTTGCTCCATTTACTTTTTTTGCTTTAACAACACTTCTATGCACATGGCTTGCATGTTTTGTAAGGGTATTACCCTCTGAAGTAAATTGGATCATTATAGATAAGGTACAGCTTTGCAACTGTATCTAAGGCCAAATGCAAGGCAATTACAAAGCTGGGACAAGAATTCAGAGCCTAAAAACAGCAAAGCAGAGCCCTGCTTCTTCAAATTAGAGAGAAAGATGACAGGACTCAGGTCAGCTGAGGTCATATCAGAAAAGAGTACAATTAATGTTGCTTCAAATTTAAATACTGCTCTTAGGCACCTAGCATGCCACAATTGGAGCTGATTAAAAGTATGTGCTTAACATCATGGACTTGGATGTGCTCTGCCATTCCCCAAGTAAAACTAGGCCTCATTAACACTTCTGTTTGTAATGGGGGAAGATAATTCATACGCAAGAAAACCAGAGCAAACATCTTTGGCTGGATGATAGGACTGGACCTTACAGAGAGGTGGGGGACTGATGCTAAAAACAAATGTCGGATCTCCAGACACTACAAACACTAGAATTAGATTTATTCCACCCCTAACTATGTGTTTTCAAAATAGACAGCTACTGTCTGAATCAGGTGCCAACACTATAACATGAATCATGCTCTAGAAAAGGCCTGTGTTTCTACCCTCACTGGTACACAGGTCTGACTAACTTAGTTACTGCTTTTTCTACCACATACCTATATAGCTAGAGCTCAGATTAATTCTTCCCCAGTAATCTGAAATAAAACAGTCCCAGCATAGGGGGGTTGGGGTTGGTTTTTTGTTTGGGGTTGGTTGTTGGGGTTTTTTTTTGGGGGGGGTGGGGGGGGGTGGGGAGAGAGGGGTTGGTTTGGTTTTTTTTTAAAATCTGATTGTCTTACATTCTGCTTAGGTTCCTACTAAGGACAAAGCATACACTTTTAGAAGAGATATTTTGTCACTCTTTTGCTTACATCATGAGGCCTAGCTGTGTCTAGAAACCCTCCTTCATGCCCTAAGTGTAATGGAAGAACTGAGCTAGACGAGAATTCCTGGAGATGTCCAAATTGCAGGCACTGTCAAGCTGGAGCTCCTGCTCACTAGAGAGCTTCTGCAGTAATCTGTACTTCAACTTGGCATCAGGCTCGCAATATATCCTTCCTAATAATGCACTACATCAGAGTTCTTCCTGGCAAGACTTCAGGGTTTCTGCAAAGAGCCCCTTGGGTCTTTTCTACTTCATGGAGTCATTGCCACAAACAGATGTGAGAGACAGCTGGATTCCTTGGAGTTGTTCAGGCTACAGGTAGCAATGTGCTAGAGGGCACTTCAGTTACCAGACATACCCAATGTAGTCACATTGGGGGGCTGTGCCTAAGCCACGCAAGGTGGTGCTTGTACAGGCAAGTGACACTAGCATCTTCACTCTTGTAGCTAAGCGGCTGTTGATGCAAATAAAGCCTTCATGACAGCCAAACGCACTGTTACACTCTCCCTTGTTACCAAGTTTTTAAAAAGAAGGTTTGAGCTGTGCCCAACTACTGTGGACACTGATGCAAGAGCAGAATGAGAGTGGTTAGACACATCTTCTCTTAAGTCACAATAGTGCTAGAGAGCTTCCCTGAAGACAGGCTGAATGGGCCAGGCAGTCTGATGGGAATAGAGTTACAGATTGGGAAGGACTGTTTCCCGGTTTTACTTCAGAAGACTTGTGTAACTGTCCCAAAGAAAGAACATCTGCCTGCATGTTAATTAGGATTCTGTGAATCTCTAGGCAAGATAAAGGAGAAATGGAGCTCAGAGCAATCTTAATATCTGCAAACTTAGTGAGTTCTCACTACTCCTGTGGTTCAGGAAACTGCAAACACTGTATAAGAGGATTCATTAGTTGCAGTTTGCTAAATAAAAACCCACCAAGGTCATACAGCTAAAACATGAAGAAATAGGTTCTCCATCTTCTCAAGGGACAGGGGAGTACATCGCTAATTCACCTCTGCTCCTTAGCTGGAACATCTTCAATAGGTATTCTTAGATATTCTTTATTCAAATAGAAGCCCTCTTTATCTGAAATAGCTTTACAAGACCTGACAGGAAAAGCTTATATTCATAAGCTCCAGTGAGAAATACATTTCCACTGCAGGTATAGATGTACAATGGGGCAAAGACATAGCCAAAACCCAAATTCAGATGGTATGCGTAGTATTTGATAGTCATTTTAATGATAGTAAGCATTTTCAGGTTTTCTCAGTTTCCTCAGAAAAGAAAGGCTTTGGCTACTTCTGGTTTTGTATCTTAACCAGCTCCCACACTTAAACTCCTTTGAAACAATTGAGTTTCCCTCTTTGCTTAAAAGCTGAAGTCTCAAACCCTACTTCTCCACGTTGATACAAACCCTAAACTTCACTTCCACAGACTTTAAGATCTCTGTTCATTACTGTCTACTATATCCACTTCTCTACAAAAGTCACTCGGTGCTGGAGTTGGTAGCCCTGCAGTAACAACAGCTAGGGCTAGGAACCAGCTTCAGTAAGGATCTGACCTAGAGAAAGCAAAAGCCTTGAGCAGAGTAACTTGTGAGTACCTTCACTTCTGTGAATCTTCACTTAACACCCATGGAAAAAACAAAGGGGAAAAACTCCCCCCCTAAACCTAAGCATAGACCAAGACATCAGATAAAGTCCCTGCAGACACTCTTTCACATTCAAACCATGTTTAAAGCAATGGGCATATGCTTAAGTTTGTTTAAAAGACAGCCAGGAAGACTCACAAATCTCCTGTGGAGGCAGAAGGGGAACAGGGTGTAGGCTGTTGCTGCTAGAACGCTACTTGCCATGCAATTGGGTTTACCATAGATTGGGGTCTCCATGTAGTATGACAAAGCTTAAGCTTAACCTCTTAGATTAGCACACCTAGGTAAAGCCTTAGTGAAAAAAAAAAAAAAATGTGTTGAGCAATACCCAATTTTAAGAATATTCTAAATGTAATGCTAGCATCCCCCAGATCCATATGTAGTTTAAATAAACTGAATAGCACATAACAGTAACTTCTCGTGCCAAATAATCCAACACCACACATCCAGACCTCTCATATACTTCATTTACTTTCCTGCCTGGAGTAGAGGCTATGCACTCAGAACTCTAGGATTTCTTTACTCTTTCCCTCAGAAGTGTTTTGTTATTGACAATTATTACTTTATTGAATTTCCTTTATGCTCTCCAGAGACCTAGCTGTGTCTCCAGCAAAATCTAGTAGAGAGTCACATTAACATATCATATGATCAGAGAACTATAATGGATCTTAAAATGTCTTGCTAATTAAATTAATATAATCTTGTCCAGCAGCCATATCTGACAATTGTTCGACAGACAACCTTCCCCTACTGGCCTGTTCAACGCAGCCTGTAGGTATTTATTTTAGCGTTCTGGAAGCAAAGCTGGTGAAGCCAAATTCATGTCACTTCATCCATCACAAGCATCTCCCAACTATTCCCCAGCCATGCATCAGAATTTGGGAATTATTCTTTTCCTATGACTAACTTGATAGAGGAAAAGGGGGACCTTTTTCAACAAGCCATGTGTCATGTTCTTAGCTATATCACCAGCTATATCCTACCAGTTAGTATGTCACAGTGCAATGCTGTCTTCCAACTTAGTCAAGGAAAGAATAGGGTTGGGGGTTTTTTTTTGGTTGGTTGGGGGTTTTTTTTGGTTGCTTGGTTGGATTATTTTTTTTTAGAAAAAAAACTGCTCTGGATTCAAAACAACTATAAAATTCTGACAGTTTCATAGATCTGCATTGCAGGAGGTATTCAGTCGCTCATCTTCTCTTCAACAGGCTTTCAGGAGTACACTGACCCTTCTAGACACACACCAGTCTGCTTGCAGGCCTATCAGTATATCAGCTTTTTTTTTTTTTTTTAATTTCTCCAAGAGGTACTAAACTCCCCATGCTGTGAAGTTTCAGCATCTGCTCCCAAGCAGTTTCTCGACACCATTTGGTGAAAAAGGTCCTTAAAGAAGCCCTGCAGCCCTTGCTAGCAACATGCCTCCCTGCCTGATCTGCTCTCAATTATCTCATCTGTTGTTGGTCTGTCATGTAACTACAGGCTGGGGAGATTACAAAAGGGGTAGCAGAAAGAATAGTTATTATTTACAACATAGGGCTTACGCACTTCCTTACACATACACTATTCTGTGATTACATTACTTAATCAGTAATATAGATACAGTACTCATCTATCTCACCAAGGTGTTAGGAGAGCCTGCAGGATGAGAAGGAGAGGACACATCTTGATCCCATAATGAAGATGCTGTACTTCATACCTGCTACTAATTAAAAGAGCAGCTCACAACTGCAGAATATATGGTTAGTTTAAATGGATGGGAATTAAGGGAAATGAAAAAAACAAACAAACAACTCACAAGTATACAGAAATCCACTGGAAGCTTCATACGTTGAGTTGCTTCCTGAGGTACTTACGGAGCTGTGAGATAGCCTTCCAAGAAGCCAGCCGCATACATGATATCTTCATTGCTTAATGTCTGACTGCCATAGCCTGCTCTGATCTCCAGAACTCCCCAACCTGTTGTCTGTACAGTGTTGTTGTAGAAACCATAGGCATCTCCACTCCTGTCCAATATGTTCTTGACCTGAAGTGTTTTTTCAGCTCTATTCCAGTACACAGTTGCATAGCGGATTTCTATGGTGAAGAAAGGGGGCAAGGGAAACAAACAAACATGACTAGGTATTTCCTATCTAATATTGAAATGTCAAGACAGTATTTTTGCAATTTAAAAAAATTTAATTTGATAGCTTTCCATCAGGTTTAGTTCTACTATGGAAAGCAATACTAATGTTAACATACTGAAAAGTGGCATGAGAACTAACTGGAGTTTTACCAAGACAAAAGCTTACAGCTAAAAAGTTTCATGTTACTCTTCTGGAAATTATCTACAACTCTTTCAGTATAGAGCTCCAACACAGCTGAGTCTTGACATAAAATTCAGGAAAGTATTTCCTTACCTGGCCCACCAGAAAATCTATACAAATCTTATTGAAAGTAACTTTAGAAGACTTTAGCAACTGCAAGGGATTACAAATTACTGTTGACTTTGTTTTCCACCTAAAGATTCAAAAGGCTACAAAAGTCCTCGAAACTGTCTTTCTGGGCAACTAATCCTGGAGGCGGCATTACCAAACAGGAGCACTAGAACTCAGTGGATCACAAGCTTAAAGACAATAGCACCACAAGTATGCAATCCTTTGTAAGATGCACAATCCCCATCACCCAGCTGGAATAGAATTGATCACAAGTGTGAAGTGAATGGGAAGGAAGGGCACTAGACTGCTCAGAGTTCTGCTTGGACTGCTGTTTAAGAAACATTCTTCATTAGTTGGGTTTTAATCCTGCTGAGCTGAAGAACAAAGAGCAAGGTAAACTGCTTTCCAAAAAAAAAACAAAAAAACACAAACATAAAAAAAACCAACAAAAAAACACCCAAAAAAACCCCTACAACTCTAAATCAGCCTTCCCTAAAATGGGACCTGATTATATCAGATCTCTATTCACAATTGATCAAATCACTATTATAGTATTGCAAGTGAAAAGAGTTCAAAAGTCATGAGTCAGAGTTCCCAGAATTATTTGAAAAGGTTTAAGGGCTAAGCTTATAAACACTTACTACTGAGAAACCAGTAATGTTTTTATTCCCCGATCCTTCCCCAGTGTGGCAACTAGTCCTGCCAGTTTATAGAAAGAAACTACAATTTGGTTACTACTCCTCACAACAATTCATTTTGTGCATCATGCCCATAACAGCTGCAAAATAGAGAGCTAGATCTAATTCTGTATGATCTCACACAAAATACTTGGTATGCATACTATGATAATGGTGCTACAAAAAAGGCAATATAATGCCAGCACAATACTTAATGCTCTTCAAAAAGCTGCAAGTAAAATGTTTGTGATTAAGCAGCTAGTATGATTTCAAATTAAGTGCACTCACTTTATTCAGTATTCTAAAACATAACATAAAGAAGCTATTTTTATGAAAAGCCATGAGTTATTTCAATAAAAAAGCAAAAACATTTTCCAAGAACCAAACTCCTTCACCAACTGATCACTTTTTGACATAGCAGTTACTCAGTCGCTTTAAGCCAGTTTTCATCCATTTTACCAGACTGTAGAAATAATTTGTGTCATTCAACAGCCAGAAAACTGTTCTTTCCTAGTGTTCCAGCAAGAATAGCTAAAACTGTTTCTTACTGAGAATCACAGAATGGCTGAGGTTGGAGGGGACCTCTGGAGGTCATGTTGTCCAACCGCCCTGCTCAAGCAGGGTCACCTAGAGCAAGTTGCGCAGGATCATATCCAAATGGCTTTTAAGTATCTCTGAGGATGGAGATTTTTATAACCTCTCTGGGCAACACATACCAGTGTTTGCTCACCGTCATAGTAAAAAAGCATCTCCTAATGTTCAGAGAGCCTCCTGTGTTTCAGTCTGTGCCCATTGCCTCTGGTCCTGTCACTGGGCACCACTGAACTGAACCTGGGTCCATCTTCTTTACACCCCCCCCCACCCCAAGTATTTTTACACATTGATCAGATCCCCCTTGCACCTTCTCTTCTCCAGGTGGAGCAGTCCCAGCTCTCTCTCACTCATTCCTCACGTGAGAGATACTCCAGTCCCTTAATCACCTTCATAGCTCTTTGCCACACTTTCTCCAGTAGCTCCAGATCTCTCTTGTACTGGGGAGCCCACAACCGGACCCAGAACTCCAGGCATGCCCTTACCAACGCTGAGCAGAGGGGAAGGATCACCTCCCTCCACCTGCTGGCAACACTGCTCCTGCAGCTCAGAAGACAGTTATGCTTTCTTGCCACAACAGCACATTGGTGGCTCGTGTTCAGCTTGGCGTCCACCAGGACCCCCATGCCCTTTTCTACAAAGCTGCTTTCGAAACAGTCAGCCCCCCAGCATATATTGGTACATGGGGTTATTCCTTCCCAGATGCAGGACTTGGCATTTCCCTTTGCTGAACTGCATAAGCTTCCTGTCAGTCCATTTCGCCAGCCTGTTGAGGTCTCTCTGAATGGCAGCACAACCACCTCATGTATGAGCCACTCCTCCCAGTTTTGTATCATCAGCAAACTTGCTGAGGGTACACTCTACCCCATCACCCGGATCATTAGGGAAGATGCTGAACAGCATTGAACCGCTGGCATATTGCACTAGTTACTGGCCTCCAGCTAGACTTTGTACCCCTATGTCAGTCTTTATGATGTACTAGAGACACTTCTCACATGGACAGGAAAAGCGTTAGCAAGAACAGAATTTTAATGGGGAAGGAATTGGTCTCCCCCCCCCCCCCCCCTCTTTCTATGAATAGAAGTTTTTACATGAGTCTCTACTTAGAGATTAAGTCATTTCAGGGACTTGGAACAGAGTGTTTAAAAACATGTTTTTCGTCTGCCAGGTACTGAGGCTATTTAAAGGGTTGAGACATGACAGACTCTGGATAACTCTTCAAGCAGCTATAATCTTACTTTTCTGTTGTCTCCTTAACTATCTTCTAGTAATACATGGGGTAACTGCTACTTTAGCTTAAGGGTAAACATGGGAATCACTCAGACTGAAAATCTATAAAAAGAAGAGCAGGCTGATAAGGGTCATCACTGAAGAGAGCCAAAGGCCATCTTACACAGCTAAAGCTCACATAAGCAAAGAGGTCAGGGAAAGGGAGGTCCTGTGAAAAAGTGCTCCAAGGGGGCAGTGCAGAACACAACTAAGCTATCCAGCAATAAAGGGAAAGGCTGACTCCAACCAAGAAGCCCACTGCAGGGCAGAGGAGAGACAGACCATGTGCCCAGTACACAAAGACAGCTGAGGAATAGGTAAAAAGAGCAAGAACAAAGTAGGGGAAAAGATGATCTTCCCATCTCTTCAGTAGGCTCCAGAGAGGTGGCGAGTAGTCAAGAGGAACTGGGCAGCTGGGTATTGTTAGTAGCGCCCACAGACTAAATAGGTTTGTCAAAGAAACTTTCCTCTGCCTAAAGCAAAACAGCCATTGCTTTCTTTTTTAAAAGGCAGCTGATGCTGGTGCCAGACAGACTGATCTAACACAGGTATTCTAACACGGCAGGCTGTGTTTCTTTGTTTTATGCTCTGCCAGAGCATAAACATGCAGAGCTATTTTCAAAAGTCAGAACAAACTTTAAAATTACCCTTGGAGTTTGCCCTGCCCCAGCTTCACTATATGACAAATTTAAACTGAAGAAAACCAAGACTAGAAGAGGATGGGAGAGAAGGGGAAACATTAAATTACAGGATAATTTGCAACAAACCTGGAGAAGCCTTTGGAGGAACAGAATCAAGGTAGCTGCAATAGATGCAGCTTAACAGTGATGCTGGAAAAGATCATTTCCCATTACTGGTTTTGGGGGGTTTTTTTTCCAACTTATCCACTCATCATCCCATTTCACCTCATTAATTTTCATGTCAGTTTCTGCAAATCTAGTTGCCCTGGTCTAAAGTGTCAAATACCTACATATGAAATTGCTATGTTTATTTCAAGGAACACATATATAATCATACAGTAATTGTTATAATTTAGAAGACAAGTCTTTATCTTGCTACAGATGGAGTTAAAACTACAAGCTTATCAAAGCATTTGCTATCACTCAGTCTGTTACAATTTAATCTGTGTTCATCTAAACTAGCAGCACTACTGTTGACAAGAAAACCATCCGGAACTGAAGTATAACATGAAATATAGATATACAAGAAGCAACTGCACATTTCCAAACAATCCCATATGTGTCCTGCAACAACAGGACCCTTCCCCTTGAATAATTCTGGCATTTTTATATTTATTTCTGGAGGGTGAGGCAGGGGCCCTAGCATCTCTTACCCCAGCAGTTGTATTGGGCCATCTTGCTGTACTGCTGCTTTTCCTTATGCTTTCCCAGTCATAAGTTGTTTTTAAAACATACATATATCTAGATAGGCTATTGGACTTTCTGATTAGAGAAATTAACAGAACTCCCTTTTTATTGCAGATGAAAGAGCTACAAGGTTTGGGGGTGAGAATTAACATTCATATTTTTCCTTAGTCTGAGAAACAAGCTAACTCACAAGCAATGAGGCACTGCTTAGGTTGCATGCAAGAAGCCAAATTAAGTTAACAACTGTGAGCATCTCCTAATAATAGGAAAACCACTGGCTTCCTTAACTACTAATTTTTATCTATGGCTTTTCAAAGGTGAAGCCTTTTTTTGTAGAGGTGTTCAAATGTATTTCATTGATTCCACCCATACACTTTCCACTAAATAAGGAAGGTATCACTCTACTGTTTCACCAAAAACTAGTTTTGTACAACTTCGAAACACAGAAAACCTAGCACAAAGTTGCACATCTCCTGTTTTCACTATACCCTCTCCTACAGCTAATGTTCAATAGTAAAGATTATATTAGGACAGTGTAGTATTTAAATATTTCAGGTCAACCATAATAAGGAGCATCTGATATTTCTGTTCAGTTTTGTAATTTGATAGAGCTTGTCCCATCTTCCCATTAAAAATTTTAGAACCATCCTTTTAACTGTTTAAAAAGATTGTATACCTCTAAAGTACAACTGAGATTTCAAAGTACAGTTATGATTCGAATCCATTACAAAATGAATGTTAAGTACCTCAGGACTTCTTTAGAGATTAGCTTAAACCACACAAGAACTTAACACAAAACCCAGTAATTTTCAATTAAAGGTGTAAATGCTTTCTTGTTCTCCTTGAATATAAGGTATTTGCATTTTCTATTCTACTGGCATTAATTCACCCTATTTCCTCATACATTTCAGGTCTAAGTAATTTTTCAATTTGCCTCTAACAGGCCTGTCATTATTTGAAGCCTAATCCCCTGATTTGTGCTTACATGAGAGAGAAGCAATATTCAAATGTGAACTATAAATTAGGAGTTTGAGTCTTGTATGTTTTTCATGTTCACAAGGACACTTACTGGTAAAGCTCAGCTGATGCAGAAAACTTGCCAAAACACTTGCAGGTCCCCAGTATAGGTCATCCACAGAGGAAACAAAAATAATTTCACAAGTAGCTTCACTCCTCTCATAGTCCCCAAATTTAAGTCATTTTTACCAGAGTAAAATTCTCTAGAAACAGTTTCCAACCAGCATGATGGAGAACCTTCAAGGCGTTCAAAATGCTAAAGAACAATGAACCAATTAAAAAAAAAAAATCTAGACAATTCACAGTGCTGAAGGCCAAGTTTACACCATTAAATAGCCTAAAGGCATTTGTATTTGCTACTTGGTAGTTTTCTCCCAGTACTTGAACTATGATGTGAGGAATCAGTCAGGTATTAGCTGAAACCACCTTTATACCCCAAACTTCCTTTCACTCCCTCTGCATGATTCACAGCCGACCCCTCCTTCAGTCCTGCTAATGCAGTACAGTAAAAGGTTTTGCCAATTCAGATAAGGTTTGAAAAGAAGGCCTCCAAGATGAGGTAGGACCAATGGCAAAGTGAGATGCTTGTAACATTTTGGACATTAAAACAACCGTTACCTTAATCTCTCCTTGTTTTGTGGCAATTAATAAATTAACTAGGAATTTCCTAGAAGATAAGCACTGAATCTAGCCCTTAGGATCTTCAGAATTCACTGAAAGTAGCAGAATAGGGAGATACTCTCCTGCTGAGATTTGCTCCACAACAACCTACTATTACCATCAGTACAAATGGTATTCAGAATTCTCTAATGGGCATTCTGCTCTAAACGGCTGCTGTCTGTCACTAACTTTTACTGACCCTCCAGAGGCAGCTTCACTTTAACGTACTCCGCGCTTGCTCAGCATTTCTTAAACTCCCTTCTTTAGTGACTCCTTTCCCTATCCTTCCAGTTGCTGGTAAACCTGTTTCATACTTTGAAATGAAAAAAACAATAATAATAATCCTATGTTCATACCTGACTGGCCTATCTTCGCTAGCACATAGTTAGCTATCAGAGCGTGTGTCCACAGACAGGTGTAATGTTTCTCAAACATACCAAGCAGAAACTCAAAACTTTTAAGCAGGAAGATGAGATTCTATGGAAAACTGTGGAGCTCACCAAAATGCACCATTATGGCACTTGCCAAACTCTGCTGGCATCCAAACCTGGCCCTGAAGTTGAGCAAGAACAAAGCTCTAGAATCAGGAGACAGGAAAGCACTCTCAGTCAAGAGAGGAAGACCAAAAGTGTTACAAAAGTTTCAGTTATTCAACTACCCTAATTTGAGCCTTACAACTTTGACTGGAAAAGTATATTGTGCAAATATGTGATGAAAGGCAACGGTGAGCACAAAATTAGCATGAAGTGGTGCTTATACCATAAAAAACAACTTCGATTTTTGTACCATAGAAAACAACTTCAACTTTTAAGTTAATCAGAGAGTGGTGAATTACTTACTGTAACAGCAACACAAGTTTCTCGACTCAGAAAGCATGAGATCGTGCATAGGTACAAATTCTGAAACACAGACGGTGACCTACACCCACAGGCTGGCACTACAACTCTGTTGAAGATGCAGGTTGCAGCCCGCAGTAGGCCACAGCACCCAACCGAGGTGTCCATCCCAAATGATTTCCGCGTGTGTGTGTTACATTAAAACCCAGCACCGCTGGGTGCCCAAGGCACCTTCCCATCTGTCAGACTCTTACTTTGGATCCCCTGGCCCGTGCCAGGAACGGCAAAGTCGTTCCGAAGGCATGCAGGAACCGGGTGCCAGCACTTGACGCCCACGAGGCACCACGGCCGAGCCCGCCACGGCCGAGCCTACCCCGGCCGGCCGCTTCTCAGGTGATCTCCGGGCAAGCCCCGGAGGCCGCCAGGCCGCTCCCCGCCCTGCGGGGTCCCGCCGGGGCGGGGGGGGGGGGGGGGGGGGACGGGTTTAACCGCCGCGACACTGCCGGGGGACGAGGCCCCTCGCCGCCTCGCACCCGTCTCCAGGGCGGCACGGGGGGCCTTTCCCGCCGGAGCCAGCCGCGGAGGAGGCGCAGCTGCCCGAGGCGAGGCGCGGAGCGCGGCGGGTCCCCCGGGGCGGGCCGCGCCGAGCGCCGAGTCCCGAGCCGGGCTCCGCCGGCGGGACAGCCCCTCCCGGTCGCCCGGCACCCCCGGGGCTGGGGGCAGCCCCGCTGCCTCCCTCCCTTCTCGCCCGCCGCGGCGGGGCCCCCCCCTGCCGCCCTCTCAGGGCCGGCCTCCGCCCCGCCGCTCGCCTCACCTGCTCGGCCCGCCGCCGCCCACAGGAGGGCAAGCCCCCAGCAGCAGCACACGCCGCCGCCGAGCTGGGCCATGCTGCTGCTCCTCCGCGCCTCCTCTGGGCGCCGGGAGGCGGCGGGACTTTAAGAAGTTCCCTCGCTCAGGGCAGGTCTCAGCACTGCACCCGCCTCCTTCGGCGCCCGCCCCGGCGCCCCGTGCTGGGGGTGGCCCTGCCGGTGCGAGGGCTGCCCCCCGCGCCGGCCGCCCTCTCCCCGCCGGGTCCGGGACGTGCCCCGGGGAGGCCGGCAGCGGCGGCCGCTTTCTGGACCGCGCTTCCCGCCCGAAGTGTCGCGGCAGAGGCCCCGAGGCGGCTGTTGGGCCCGGGGCGGCCGGCCGCCCCGCCGGCCCGGCTTGCCCACTGCCCTCTGTGCCCGGCCGCCTTGCAGCCCGTCGTGTTGATGGTGATGGCAGAAGGCGCCCGGGAAGGCATTAAGTCAAGCTGGGCGGCAAGGCCAGGGCCCAGGCGCTTGTGTGGAGCCGCCGAGGCCTGGCCGGGATGTGGAGTTCGCTCCGGGCTGAGGTCGGGCCTCCCCACCACGCTGGCTGGCCTCGCGTGGCGCGAGGCGGCGAGGAGGGAGCCGCAGGCTGGTGCCTGCTGGGCCACTGGGCTTGGCAAGGGGGATGAACCAAAAGGGCTGAAGGTTTGTCAGGAAAGGGCCCTGTAAAGCGACAAGAGTGAGGTGGTGTCTTGTCAAACTACGCGTTTTGCATCTGAGGAAGAGCAGCTTTCGGCCCTGTTCGGAAGAATCACTGCTGCACGTGTCTCAGCAGAAGAGCTGAGGGATGGTCCTTCTCTTAGTGTTTACAGATAGAAACAGGCCCTGCCCCAGTGATTCGCATCATTTTGAGATGCTGCCTTTTTTCCTCCCCCAGTGTTGGATACTCTACCACTGTCCCAAAACAGCCATTGTTAGGACTTTGTGGTTTTTTAATTGTTTAAGATAGTTCAAATTTGATACCGGTGACTGTAATAGCCTCATATAACAAGGTCACATGCCAGCCAGCTCAGGCCAAACAGCAAGACTTGGCCTCAAGCCCAGGGTGAGAGCACTGTAACGCGACTGCCGGTGGCAGAAGTCCTTCCATACCCATCGCTGTTTTGTTCTGGGCTACTTCTCAGCAAAAGATAAGGATAAAACACAGTGCTGTCAGGGGTTTTTTTGCCTCCCCTGTGAAAAATAACTTAAGTGTTTAATCATGAATGGATGCTGTGTTTGCTTTGGAGGAATATTTTCCAAAGGTTTTTCCAAATGAGAAATTCACCTCTGCCACATGCTGCTCTCAGTTTGACTGTGTTGGTGAAGTAAAATACAAAATTATATTTTCCATAGAATTCCCTGTATAGGATTACCAGAGGGAAAAAAACCAAAACAATAGTGTTTAAAATAAGATTCTCTGTGTACAAGTGATGGGCATGGCCAGGAATTGGAGGCATGTGCAAACTAGGATAGAGAGCACAACAGGAGGAAAGTGCGGATGCATGACAAAAATGAGATGGAGACGGGGGGGGGGGGGGGGGGGGGGGGCCTGAAGATGACCAAAGCTACAAAGCTCTTGCTTGTGTATTTGGAAAGATTCACTTCCACATGCTCCCAGCTCAGGGATTCACAGAATTTTTTGTGCTGTGAGTTAAATTCAAATGGATGGTGATGGTGCAGCTAAAATCCTTTCCACTTGGAGAACAAAATTATATCTCATACTAGGTTTTTAATATAACATTTCTGTTATATATATAAATAACTGCTTAAAAAAAACAGGAGAGGTGAATTAAAGGACCTTCAGTGACATATTTCTGGTGGTAGAGGGCTCTTTGATCTAACATTCAATAACAAGATGCAACGGTAAGACATTGAATCTGACAGATTCAATCCAGAAACCAGGAGCAAATTTTTAAAAAGGGTAGTCAAAACTGATTTTATTGTCACATAGGGGTGACAGGTATGGCCAGGGACACAACCACCACCACAACCACACTACCAGAAGTTGCATCGTTTGACTCATTGCTAAGGTAACTGTCTTCAAAGAATTATATTAAATTTATGATCTGAAGCATGCAGGAAAGAGAAGGGCTACTGAAAACTAAACACTGTTTAACTTAATTGTCTCAATCAATGTCAGCAGACATTTCTCTAACATAATTTATATCTCAGAGGTGTCGAGGATGAAACCCACAAAACTCCTCTTTAAAAACAGACTTAATTCACTTCAAAGATCAGAGCAGCTCTGCTTAAGATAGTAGTAGTGGGCTTCTTCAGGCTTGAGGAGTCCAGCGCTTGTCAGCGCATTACATCTACACTTCCTGAGCGTATCAGATACAGCAACCAGAGAGTCCAGTGGTGCCAAGAAGCACAGTGGTCACACCAAGAATGCAGACATAAAGACGAAGCTTGTTGAGGTTCAACAAGGCCAAGTGATGGGTCCTGCACTTCAGTCACAACCACCTCATCCAGCACTACAGGCTTGGGGAAGAGCGGCTGGAAAGCTGCCCGGCAGAGAAAGACCTGGGGCTGCTGATTGACAGCCAGCTGAATATGAGCCAGCCGTGTGCCCACGTGGCCAAGAAGGCCAACGGCATCCTGGCCTGTATCAGAAATAGTGTGGCGGCAGGAGCAGGGAGGTGGTTGTTCCCCTGTACTTGGCACTGGTGAGGCCACACCTCGAGTCCTGTGTTCAGTTTTGGGCCCCCCAATACAGGAAAGACATTGAGTTGCTGGAACAAGTCCAGAGAAGGGCAACGAAGCTGGTGAGGGGCCTGGAGCATAAGTCTTATAAGGAGCGGCTGAGGGAGTTGGGGCGGTTTAGTCTGGAGAAAGGGAGGCTGAGGGAAGACCTTGTTGCTCTCTACAACTACCTGAAAGGGGGTTGTAGTGAGGTGGGTGCTGGTCTCTTCTGTCAGGTGGCTGGAGATAGGACAAGAGGAAATGGCCTCAAGTTGCAGCAGGGGAGGTTTAGATTGGATATTAGGAAAAATTTCTTTACTGTAGGGGTTGTCAGGCACTGGAACAGGCTGCCCAGGGTAGTAGTGGACTCACCATCCCTGGAGGTGTTCAAAAAGCACATAGACAAGGCACTTTAGGACATGGTTTAGTGGTTTTAGTGGACATGGTGGTAGTTGGGTTGACGGTTGGACTCGATGATCTTGAAGGTCTTTTCCAACCTAAACAATTCTATGATTCTATGATTGGCACCACAAGGTAGGAAATAGCTGACTTTATATTTTTTTACTGTACTGGTAGTCTTTTCAATACATACCAGTTTTAGAATACCAGACATTTTTTTCTATCCTTATCCCAATGAACACTTCCATTAGGACACAGACTGAAGAAGTAATGGTATAGTATTAGTGCCAGTCTAAGTTTAAGACAATCTGAAGGCTGTGGCTGTTGGTTACATGCTCTCTGCTCCTTCTGTCTATATCATGTTCCTGGGTGTAGGTATTTGCATTCATTAGGCAAGAGTATAAGCCCTACAGCACCTCCTGATTTAATTTTTCCAGGAATCTTTGCACTTCAGATCTGTCTATTTACACCTAGGTTGTTCTTTGTGTGTGTGTGTGTGTTCTTACAAAGCCAGTTTAGGTTGACAAAGAAAAAACACAGGCAACTGGCCTCCTCTTTTTAAAAAATTTTCAGTTGTTTACTTGAACAAAAACGCTGTTCAAATCCATAAAAGAATGATTTTGCACCAAGTTTTAGGGTTTGAATACTGACCGATATTTGACAATGGTAGAAGAAGTAGCTCTGCTTTGAAAGCCACCAAGGCCCAACAGGCCTTTGCAAAAGTTTCACTCACT
This sequence comes from Astur gentilis, assembly GCF_929443795.1. Taxonomy (NCBI): domain Eukaryota; kingdom Metazoa; phylum Chordata; class Aves; order Accipitriformes; family Accipitridae; genus Astur; species Astur gentilis. The sequence continues at coordinate 17,211,137 of NC_064913.1, forward strand.
AGTTGTTATTTCTTTGTGTGAATGCTGATTTTCTTTTACATGCATCCCTTGTGCTTTGGTTGCTTTTTAAAGCTGTTTATTAATATAAATGCCATGGTGGCAGTTAATGAGCGAGTCATCTCAGTAAAACCTGAGTTCTGCCTCTTTGTGAAACTTCATCCAAAAGTTGAATTGAAAGTTTCTGAGGTTTAAGAAATTCAGATAAGTTTGTTTCCTTCATTTCTGTTGCACTTCTGGTTTGGGGGCAGAAGAAGAAGTGGAGAAAAGATATGAAAGTGTCTGGTTTTGCAAGATTTCCAGTTTCATTTTGCAGGCCCAAGAGATTCAGAGATTCAGATAAGCTTTAGAAACCATACACCTTCTGGAGTAATCTCCCACGGTAAATAACAGAAGTGTTGTCTCTTGAAGAAAGTCAACTTGATTAAACAAAACACGTGAGACACAGGGGAAGACAACAAAAGCAGCAAAATGGCAACATATCCAGGATTTACATATGATAGGTTTATGTTATTTTCAAATATATTACAGCAAATCTTTCTTCAGATAAAAAATTACAAATTAAATACAACATTTCAAAATCATGACAAATTAAGGCTTTGCTGTGAATATTTTCAGAAGTGGATTATTGAACAGGCTATCACATTTAAAAACTAACCAAAACCAAAAAAACCGCTATCTTCCAGACTCAAGTGCAGATATTTTCATTTAGCTCAAATCAGGCTGCATGTGTCCTACTGAAGTCACCCGATAATTTCAACGTTACAGTGAAGAGAGGTTTGATTTACTGATAGCAGGTCAGATGGTAGAAAGGATGCTTGAAAAGGTATTTTCTTTCTCCTCTAGCTGAGAGTATAAGCCTCCAGCCTTCATATTAAGTACTCCAGAGAGTTGTTGCAGCTTTTTGAGCCATGCTAGACATCCAGTTTTAAAGATATGTGGCAGAATTTTCTGTGCTGACCAGTTGCAGGTATTCCAGGGTACCTGATCGGTAGCTAGCTACCCGTGAAAGCTCCCGCATCTTGGATCCTTCATTTTCCCTTTTCTGAAGAATATTGGTTATCATCTCTGCTAAGTCAGCTTGTAACCGCTGCTGGTTCTCTCTAAAAGCAACAGGATGGAAAAAAAATTCAGTGATTCACATGTTTTTAGTGATCCCCAGATCCCCAGTGTTTTTTAAACATTTCTATTCTACTTTCACCTTAATGATATTCACACACTATTTATAAAAACTGTGGGCAAGACCAAATTCAGGTTCTGGATTTGGGAATATAATTCAGGATTTCTGTGTGATTTTTCCAGATAGTACGGATCAGTGTCTCTGGACAGGAGGTCTGTAGCTGTGTCATTACCGACTTTGAAAAAAATCATGATCATTTGCATGAAAATGAAGGCATGAATTAGATTCACTCGCAATCAAAATAGATTCTAGCTCTCAACACCATTCCTGGCACCAGCACTTCCACTATTCAACTTCAGGTGGCCCTCAGTAACAGAGTTGCCAGCTTTTCATAAATTTCTGCAGTGTATCTGGCTTTTGCTGGAGTACCCCACATATGACAATTTTATCAGTCATAGCCTATATGAGGAAGCAAAACCAAAAACATCACTAACCACATCAAGCTCAAAAGGTACTTTCAATAGTTGAATTCCAGAATAAATGCCAATTTGATAATTCTGATAGTCTCGACAGATCATATTAATTAAAAAAAAAGGAGTTCTGAGTTTACAAAAGAGATGTACCATAGAATTAGCCCTGGCAGTATTTCCTGCTTAGCCCAGAGACAAACACTTGGACTTCCCATTAAAAATATGAAAGTTCATAAGATTCTGTAGTAGATTAAAAGTTTGATTCTGTTTCTGTTTTGCAAATGTCCTGAGAAAACCTTTATCTTTCTCTTAACCTCCTCTTTCCTCTTAGGTAATAGGAATAAACGGGCAGAAAATTTTATTTGTGCAATGGACACATTGTGTAAGATTCAAAACTTTTGCAGTAGGAGTAAGCTGTAACATTTACTTATGCCTTTCACCATAAGGGATCCCAATGTATCCAGCAAACTACAATTTGCAATAGAATTGCTTCAAGTTGTACTGAAACAGTCATTTCAAAGCAGATATCAGCAAATTCCCTCTTAGTAAAGAGTGACTGTACACAGGAGTTTAGAGCAGAAAGTGAGGAACTTCCACATTTAGTGAGTTTGCAGGAAATTATGCAGTATTTGTATGCGAAATACGCATGAAATAAATGCAGCCAGTTATCCTGACTTCAGTTTTGCATAGCTTCTCAAAAACAACACTTCCGCTATTACTATGTTTTATTCAATACTAATGCAAAATGATAGCTCAGTTCCAGGACATCAACCTCATATTTTTTTCCTGATAACTTATCTCTTATGTGTTAGAAAGTAAGATTTTGTTCAATTTTTAAAGACTTTATGCCTGTGCAATACTACAGTAACTTTGTCTGCCTCTTCTAGCCAAATACTGCTTGAAATCCTGCAAGTTTCATTCCTCCTACAAGTTCCCCCGCAGGAGCTCACAGGCATAACATGGTATTACAGAGAGCTGCATATTCAGTTGCAGTTATCTTCTCCCTGTACTGTCACACACAGGTGCCATTAGGACTAAAGTTTTGGGAATATTAATGTTTTTCATTTCTCCATCCATCTCTTGCACTTACCACACCAGCAACTTGTCCTGTAAGTCTTACTTCCCTTCCAAGGAAATGAACCTGTTAAGCACTTATATATACAAATAACCTTCAGCACACACAGTAGTCCTATGTCATAAATATTTACACGTTTATATGCACATACACTATTAAGCCTCTGACTACTGAAGGCAAGCTGAGTTGTATAACAAACCCACAAGTGCCAGGGAGAAACAGTGAAGGCTAAAGCACAAGCACTGGGAATTTCTCTTCCCTTTTCACATATAAAGACCATCTTACACAGAAGGAGGTGTTGGGAGATTGTATTTCTTGTCCTCAGTACCCGTCAGCCAGTAGGTAATCTCTGTTCCTCTGCCCTAAATACGTATGACAAAGAAGAGAAAGCACAATTTCAGGATTAGAATGCAATTTCCTGTAGTTAATTTACTTAAATAATATTCTATTGCACATTGCCATGTTTGCCTTTTCTTGTTTTCAGTAACTGATGCTTACAGCAAAGGATTAAAAATCAGATTGAGAAGAATAGTAACGGGGGAGATGCAGCTGCATGCCCGCTCCCTTGTTCCATGACCTGAGACACATGCCATAGGAGAAGTGATTTGTGCTGCCTGCCACCAGCTCCCAAGTACGGACATCTGCCAAGTGTCACAGACTGAAATAAATGGATTGGTAGATAGACAGATATCGGAGCATGAGCAAATTAACAATAGATTCAGCTTCCCTTCCATCAGGCTCATTCACTCCACAATTTTCTGTTACAAATGGTATTTTTCATTTATTCTCCACATCTTTATGTTGCTTTAATTTATGACTTGGGGAGCTCTTCATTGCCTGCATTGTTTTTATAGAAGAGTCTTCAACCACTAGAGACTGTGATACCAATTGATCTGTATGTTCCCCAGCTGTTAATCAAGTTGCGGGGTACTCTCAGCTATACAATACTTTTATACTATCCCTCTTCTCTGTGTTCATACATGTGCACGGTAAAGGTTACCTTCAAGTACGTTTCTCCTCTCACTTCATACTGGAACTGGCAGTCTGTTCTTTTCAGGATATTAATAGTGGAACCACTTACATGAATCCTTAAAGCTTAAAAAAAAAGAGAGACAATGAAAGCTCAGCCTGGAAATGTACCACATAATCCTATTAAGTATATGTGAAAACTGGTGCTATAGCAGAAGGCCTTCCAATTATTATCATCTTGAATTCTGAGAGTCAAATTAAATGAGAACCAGTTACACTGCTATACAAAAAAATCTGACTCCACTACATAGCATTGTATCTAGGGAGGAATAGCTGGTACAGCCATTGATCTGAAATACAGGTGACCATGGTATCTGTAGTATTTAGATGCCAAAAGGGAAAAGAATAATTGGGAGTGACCTATATAGAGAATAGACATGTGAAGACACTGGGCAGAAGGAAGACAAACTGGCTCTAGTCAGAGTTCTGTAATGGTGAAGTTGGTTGAAGGCATAATTGCTTCAACTTAAAATATACTTAAAATTTACACAACAAAGCTGTAATACAATTCTAGGTTGAACTAAAATCTGCAATTCATAGAGTAAAATTAAATTCCAGACCCATAAGTGTCATATCCTCTAGAGGAACTCAGCCAGCAATCCAGCCTAGGTACTCCCTGTTACCAGCACTGAAGCATGGAGAAGAAACAATTCTTTGTTGGCCAGCAGAACAGTGAAATAATTGGTAATCAAAACAAATAGGGCTCCTTCATCTTTAAAACTTCTGCAAGCTGATAATAAATTGTTCTCAGCTGAAAACAGATACTTCGGTCACAAACTAACCAATAGCCTTTGGTCCTGTTACGCTGACAGCTAAAATTAAATCCTTACGCAAGCCAGTGGATTCCATCCGTGAAGCTGTGTTCACCGTATCTCCAAACAAACAGTAACGAGGCATTTTTATTCCAACCACACCAGCCGCACATGGACCTAGAAATGGGATGCAGAGAATGAAAAAAGGTGGATTAAGAGACTATTCGTTTGGAAGGTGTCTCACTGTTGCAGAGCAGTGCAGTTGCCTGCTAGAACTCTGCGTTCCTCACCAATGGCAATACTCTGTACCTCACTTCCCAAAATATCTAGTGGTCTCCCCTTCCACTCCAAGCCAAGCCTAGCTCTGTTAGTCTTGCATAATCCAATAAGAGCATAAAAGGGACACGGTACAGTTTTTTGTATTGCAAAGTACAGTTACTAACTGTCTGGTTTGGAAGCAAGAGAAAAAGAGAATAAGCTTCATTATAGAGGGGTGCATAGCGGTGCCTCAAGTGGTTCCCAGTGCCTCAGTCACTATCACTGATATGTTCCTCCCCTGGCAGCTGGTGTTCAGGTGGTTGTTGAAACAAGTGGAATAAAAAGATAAAATTTCCCAAAGTACTTGGGATTATTGAGCTATCTGCAGTTCCCCTTTGATAAAAAGTATTTTTATGGATAAATTCAAACATTAATTCCCACATAGGCTTGACAGAACTTTTGCCTCTAAAAGCAAAATATACAGGCCTGCACTTCTTGGCTAGACAAGTATAGCTGGCCATGGCTGATCTCCACTTTGGTCAGGAAGGAGCAATCTGTGAAGGCTTATTTGATACAACTGGCTTAATCATACCAGGAACAATGGCAGGTGCTCCTCCTAGCTACTGACTTAAGCTATGAATGAATGAGTATGGGCTATTTCACTACGGGGGAGCAAACCAGTGGCTTATTTACTTCTGTTGCTCTTCCTCCAGGTACATTGTTTTCAACCTGATTCTTCATGAGGAGAGCAGTTGCATGTGATGTACTACCAGATCTTCTATGGATGTCTATTCTGTTCAAAAACAAGGCAAAAACATTGTCATTGTTGTCATCTAGCACTACTGTGTACCAGAGTGAATTCCAATGCGAATCCAAACAGGCAGACCCGGCAGATGTCTCAGTTCAAAAGATCCCATGAAGCTGAGGATGTCCAGAGCCATCATGGAGATGTCTACTGCATGCCGGTTGCCATTCCTGTTTGGTAAACCGCTCACCACCATGTAAGCATCACCAATGGTCTCCACCTGTAGAAACAAAAGCAGAACTCACTACCTGCAGACATAGCAAATTACATATTTGGTTAAAAGCAGAAAGGTTTTTATCTGATCCTCTTTTTTATGATCAAACATTTCTTCCCTGGACAGCAGGATTGATTAGTTTAAGGTTGCTGACACCTTTTTGGTATATGAGTGTTCATAACTGTACCCAGCATTCCAGTTAATGAATCTGTGACCACCTAGTATAGAAAATTTGCTACAAGCAGGCACACTGAAAGCATGTTGAAATGAGGTCATCTTGACCTGTTTTTGTCTCTTTTGTCTTTGCTTAGAAGGCAGATTCCCAAGTCTACCACATCATCCAATTTGATTTGTGTCCCCTGGTTGTTCACTGAGCAAAAGTGTGGAGATAATCACCTTGTAAACATCATGATGGTCAAGAATGTGGTCAAAGTTCTTGTAGATATCATTCAGCATATCTACCACCTCCATAGGGGTGCTGTATTTGCAGAGTGTGGTGAAGCCAACAATGTCACTGAAGTAGATAGTGACTTCTTCAAATAGCTCTGGCTCTACCAGGCCAGTCTCCTTCAAAGATTTTACTACTGGCCTGTGGAAATAGAGAAGGCAGGAAGACAGATGAGTGGTGTTTAATATTAAAGGGTTTTTTTCATGCAACCCAAGCACATCATTGCTTTCTGTGTAGGAAACATAAAATGGTTTGCAGAAAACTGCCACTGTAATCGCATTTTAGATGCTCATAATGCCTTTCAGCCAGGGACCTCAAAGCACTTACTAATGTTAATTAACGCGCTACAGCCTTACAAAATCCAAGTATGTTAATAGCCATGAGGAAACTGAGGCACAGACAACTGAGCTTTTTGGCTAAGATCAGAAATAGGGATATTGACTCAAATTTAAAACTGAAATTCTGAAACTTCTGATATGTAGACCTACATTCTAGCCACACAATAAGTAAGAACAGACATATTTTTTCTGTTTCTCCAGCACAGAAGTAATTTCATCCTGATAATTACATCACCTCATCCTGATTTCAGATGAGATATCATAGTCTGATAATTTTATGGAACAAAAATTCAATACCATGACAGTCAATATCTATTCAGAGGGACCTTAATATTCTTGCATTTTTAAGTCCAGGAAAATATCTGTTCCTAGAGAAGATATTAGAAGAGAGTAACTGACAGAGACCCAGAAAATTATAGGTATTGCACAATGTTGTGTTCTGTCTACAAGGAGACAATAATAGAGTGGTAGGAACAACAAAGAGTGGAAGGAAACATGGATTCCTTGTTGCACAGTCTACACAGCTAGATCATTTCAAATTTTCCTCAAAAACTGGATTGAACAGACACTTTTTTTTTAGATGAGTCATAAAAGCAATACCCTGACTACTTAAATACCCTTGAAACTAGTGATGACTTACCAGGGTAGTTTTGCTATTCCAAATGATTGCAATACCAAAATTACTGGCATTACCGATATTATAATATCAATAATACTTGTCCTATACCATACTCTGAAGCATCCATCTGGCCCAGTCTGACCCAGTATGGCTGCCCCAGCCCACTTCAGCCCCTCTGTTGCATTGCTACCAGCCTGAAGTTGGACTGCACTCCTGCTCTCCAGCTGGAGACACTCCTACCTAGCGAGATGCTGGAGCAGAACAGAGCTCTGTGATGTGGGATCACTGTAGATCTATGTGTTCCCCAGAAGGCAGTGAAAAAGAGGTTTGTGATGGAAAATGGGATCCTGTGCTTGAAGAGAGGTGGAGGAAGATAACGGGTCCCAGTACCATCTTGGCATGAAACTCCACCATAGGGTGGAGACCTCAAGGACAGCTGCTTCTTTCCTCCCCAGCAGGATCAGATCAGAGGGCAAGGAAATGGAAGATTAATATTAATCCCAACCCCACTCACCAAGAATCACATGATATATGTAAATAAAATGCCAGTGAAAATCCTCCTGGCCAGTTACCTTGGAAGTAACATGAAATTAAGCCTGTCTGCTCTGTCTCGCTCTGCTTTGTATAGCTCTGTCCTTTCCTCCACCAGGTGCTCCAGGTTCCGGGAATACAGCTGTAGACGACGGATCAGGGTATCCATGTAGCTTTCATTGGTCTGGCCATGGTAGTTACTGGAAGTAACAGAAATACACAGGAGCCAGCAAGAAAGGCTGATGGAAGCACATCATTGAGAGAGGCAAAAAAGACGCAAAAAAGGAGCAACGGAAAACTTCTCCAGTGTTTGACTTCCATGTAGTTAGAATTCAAAGCGCCTCAGGTGCATCATTCTTTTTCTTGCTTGGATGGCTTAGGTATATGAATTGAAAGTCTGTGATCCATGCTTGTCACTTAGAGCTGGTAAATCTTAAAGCACCCTTAAATCACCTAGCCCTGCTAATATTGTCAACTCCAGGTTACCTTGGGTAATCCATGAACATTCATTTGTAAAAAGTAATTGACAAGCTCGAATGCTGAGAGGAAGCTAAAGATTAGTAGGTAGAAAATTGCATATAATGTTCAGATGGGCACTTCAGCTGGAAGAATTAAGATAATTTGGGGCTGCCTGTGTAGAAGACAGAACAATTCAATGGAACAATTAGCAGCCCATAGGCTAGTTTTGCTCACAAGATCCTGCAGACTCCAGCCTACTACTTCCTGGAAGCAGAATTATGGTAACATGAACCACTCATAACCCTTGTTTGTCTGGGCAGCCTGCACTTGCCAAAGCACCCTGAAAGTAAATGGGGCTAGGCTGACTTGAAGAGTCAGATTAGTATTGTACAACCACTCATACTTTAAACAAATCTTTATGTCAGGGATGCTCCATCTTAGACCCCCCATAATGAGAACACCATGTTGCATGTGGCAAGAGGCAACCTCTTTGCTTTTGTAGGATGGAGGCTTAGGAGCTGAACCAGGATGTCTTTCTATTCAGCTGCAGTAAGATTATTCAACTGATACATTCAGTTATGCATAATGCAGTTGTTCTTCTGCCCATATAACATGTAAAATGATGTGAGTACTGTTGGGGCTTGTTGATGAGGAGAGCTTTAAAAACTGGGGAGCAATTTCCCAAGAGAAATTATAAAAAGCTCACTGTTTGGACATCAAAATAATTAATTCAGACTAAACTCTGTAGGAACAATGCAGCATTGGCCAGGTGAAGCGCCTGTATAACCCCACAGGGTTCATCCAGCTATGGCCCTTTTTATCCCACAAGTTTATACCAGCAAAACCCTGTAATTAATACTTCTGGTGAGTTACAACCCCACACTTCTAGTCAGCTTAATTTGGGACCATCCAAACTCATTTATGGCCACAACCCAGTTCATCCAAACTTTCTAATCATCCTCCAAACATTTATGTGCATTCATTTCCCGAAACTTGGATGACATGAGTCACTACCCAACTCTTGACTAGAGACAGGGGGTGAATTACTTGAATGGTTTAAATCTCTAATTATCCAGCTTGCTACTTTCACAATGTACCAATTTGAGGTATGGTGATCATCTTACCCTCACTCAGCTATTACATGCATAGATGCTCATGTACACACATGTACATACACATACACACGGGCTTGCCTACTTTTCTGCCAAAGAATAAGAGAGGTTCTAAGTGAAGACAGCCAGTTTTTCCACTGACTAAATCATAATCAGCTTACACACTAAAATGAGCTTTCTAACCTTTAGGAGGAGTTTGGAGCATCTTAAAAAACAGAGCCTCTGCTGCTCACCTGAATATTTTAGCAAGAGTACTCTCAATTTTCTTAAAGTCAGGCCTTTTCTCTGGATCTTCCTCCCAGCAGCTCTTCACTAGTGTATACACCTTCAAACAAAAAGTTAAGGAAAGTCCACCTGAGTAATGGATATAGAAGAATAATGGTGCTAAACAGCACTAGTTTCTTAGGGCATTTCTGGTTACTCTTGACTGGCAACATATTAAAATGTGTGACTAACTGTTTTGAACCTATGGTTAGGACACTCATTGTAGGTATCTTAAACTTAACTCTGTGGTGACTAGTGACATGATCTTAACTTGAACTTGCAATACATAAATGAAAGGCAAATAAATGGATCCAGCCTTGCAGTTAGTGCCAGATACAGTTATTCACATGGAGGTAAATGCTGTGGTAATTATTTTTCCAGTATCGTGAGTTTGGGTTTTTTCTGAAACTGGTGATTCAGCCAAAAAGAATGGGATTCATTGCTGAATATGTGGATGTCTGCAATACATTTTCACCTAAGCAAGAAGCCTTAGGGACTATGTAATCAGTGGAGAGAGCTATATGTGAGGTATGATTCATCCCATCTTAAAGATAACTAAAATAGGTCAGAAGAGTTGGACCATATAAGCATTCATTTCTTTCCAGTGAAATAATGTTCATGCATTGTATTCCATTTCACTGCTAACAACTATAGAATACTGTTTTTTTTCCCATGAGGTTAGGGCATTTGGCATAAAATGTGCATAGCTTTCATCCTCCCATGATCATGGGCTCTAGTTTGGCCAGGACTTCCACCCTTCACCGAGAAAATGGCTTAGTTAATTATTAGCTTACTTCCATCTGTCTTTCTCCCACTGTTTCCAAGGTCAGGTCTGGTCGGAAAGGCTTCACTCCCTTGCCGCTCTCTACTCTGTAAAGTTTCTCTAACACAGGAAAAAGATGCAAAGTTTTAAACAAAAAAAACATAAGAAGGACATTCCTTGAGGATAGTGTCCTAAGATGTTACGAGTTACTGTACAAATAGAAGCCTTGAAGACAGTTCCCTCATTTTGATGTGAATTTCAACTTTGGAGCTTTTCTAAATATATGGCACAAGATCAAAACTGGCTGGCTTGGAGGCCCCTGAAAGCAAAATGAATGGGAATGTACATGAGTTTATTGGTCATGGTAGACATGGTTATGGCATCTTCCCAAATGAACATTAGGCATTATTAATGTGCCTCTCAGCATGAAGTATAGTAAAATACAATTTGGAAAGCCCATTGCAACTTGATCAAAAGTGTGGAGACATACAACTCTCATCAGAGCGGTTCAAATCATCCTGCAGTTGCTCAGGTTCCTTAAAACTAGGCTATTAATGTATATGGTTTAAAAACATTGCATTTGTTAGCTTATTTATATTCTTATTCATGAAATCTGTTCTATGAATGTTTTTTGGATTCTGAACACATCAGAATGCAGGCTGCATTTGCACAACTTGATTTAAGGAAAGTAAGTGAGAGCTAAAGCAAAAATCTCTCTCTTTGTCCTTCTCCTCCAGACGTCAAGAGTTCCAGAGGCAGGGAGTTAAAAAAGAAAAGCAATTTTTTACCTCTGGGGGGAAGAAAGGGATCCATGAACAAGCATGAAACACATTTATTAATAATGTCTGATTATCTTTGGGAGACAGTTTTACTGGAGGAAGCATACAATGAGCTGAGGAAGGTTTGTAATCATGATGGTAGATGCAAGTCTTGAGCAGCTAGGGCTGCCTAAGCATGCCCACTGTTCATGATTGCCCTAAGAAGATACAGTAGCTTCCAGCTTTGTGGTACAGAAATGACAGACTAGAGAAGGAGCAAGAGACTTGAGTCTCCCAAATGCTATGGAGTGGAGACACTGCTAAGAAGTCTTCAGGGGGCTGAGGGACAGAAGAATCTGTGTAAGTGTCATGCATGCAAGAGGAATGTGTTGGATTTCCACGCTGTGCACACACCTTAGAGCAGAAGTAACAGCAACTATTAGCAACACTTCAGTTAGCCAGTGGCAGAAAGTAGTGGAACAAGGAGGCAGCTTGAATTGAGCGTTAGTACGTGACAGGATTTCACAGTCTTGAGCAGTGAATAAGGTGTTTCTATAGAAGAGTGGAGCAACCAGCTGGCCTAACAGCTGTCTCATAGAGAAGTCAGTGAAGAGGACTCTGACCTAGTTATTTCTCTACATTAGAAATCCAGTTCTGAAAGCCCATCATCTTTGTGGGACTTCTTTTCTCTCATTAGTAGCACCATTATTGTATGTTAAGTTGATTGATGCATATTCGCAGGTTGAGAAAATTGGCTCACTGAATACCTGGAAGTTGAGTTTAGTTTTCCTAAGTTGGTGGATGGAGGATGGGTACAGGGTTTTTTAAACAGCTCTCTTAAAATCTGAACATAGTCCTTGCTGCTGCCAATGAAGTCCTGGAGAAGTGGTTATATCAGTTGTCCTGAAATATCAATATCATGTCTTCTAACTTGCAGAGATTAACTTCTGATAGCCTAGCCATTGAAAGACTTTCTGCAGGAGACTTAAAAACCAAATGAGTCTAACACGCAACAGGGATATTTCTTTGCCCATTACCATTGACTCTAATTTGGGATTCTTTTCCCTCTTTTTATCTTAGATATTTGTAAATTAACGGACACCCCAAGTTTGAGCTACTCTCTTCCAAAGTTAGATGATGCCACAAACAAAATTCAAAGTTGTTTGAATAAGTATGGTCCGCCCTCTTGCTTCTTCTTCTTGGATAATGAATGAATCCAGACATTTAAATGAGGAGCCACTTCAGCAATGTATAACAACACTCATTCCTTTCTGTTACATGAAAATTGATGAACTGCTGAAACTAGGCTGAACACATTTACTCAAACTGCATAGTCAAAAACCAAGAACACCAAAAGCCATTAGATCAAGAACATATATATCTTAGACATCCAGTAATGCTTTTAAGGAAAAAGCTTTGGGGAGAAAACAATGTCTTCACTGAATGAAAAACTTAAAATTTCAACTGAAGTTTACAAAGCAGGTATATTTTTAAGTTACACTGAACCCAGATGTACCAAACAGGCTTCAGGCCCCGTGAGTTTATTGCTGTCTTACTAAACATGCTGATCTGTGTGACTATCTCCAGCAACAGCACCTGGCGGTGCTAAAAATTTCAGCTGGATGGATTAACCTAATTCTATTTGAAAGGAACGGTCCTTTTAAAATGACAAAATGCAGTGTTAAGAAACAGGCCAAAGTTAAAAAAAGGAACCAGGTTGTGACTATGACAGCCAGGGTCAAACACAGAGCAGTGAGGATGCCACCACATCTCAGAAGAGCCCAGAAACACTGTGTCTAAGGCCAATTAAATAACCAGTAACATAACACAGAAAAAACTGTAACTACTCAACCAACAGTTAAATCCATAGTTTGATATGGATTTGCTTTGCAAGTCAAAATGAGCAAGGAAGAGCATTGCTCTTTCCTTTCTCCATCTATTTTGGTAATATTTGTAAAATCCTTGCATTAATTAGGATTATGCTTGCCTCTTCCCAAGGAAAAGGAACAGAAACTTATTTTCTCTACCTTATCTTAAGCATGGAGTCCTGAAGGGTTTGCTCGAAGGGGAACAGGCATTTCTAATCTCTTTTAGGTCCACATTTATATTAAAGAGTTGGTGATGTGAAATACTGTCTTTCCCCAAATATGAACATAGATTTGAGATAATGTAGGATGATGAACATGCCCCAGAAGTTATTCTCGAATGTATCTCAGGAAAAGAGCTAGTAGGCTGTCCAGCTGCTGCGCTAGATGTTTTAACAAATGTGAGGTGGATCTATCAGAATGACTCAGAGGTAAAGGCAATGTCTAAACTTGTTGTTGGTAACTGTCACTAGGAAAATCCCAGACCTACACATGCTTTTATGTCAGTTCTAATATATAGTAATGCCTGGGATTGACTGGGCTGTTAGCCACTCAGAAACAATATCACAAAATGCACAAAATAGGGTTTAATGGATGCACTACAGGAGGAGATGCCTTTTCTGACAGAAGTTAAATGACTAAAGTTAATTTTGAAAGGCTTGAATAACGTCTGAATTGCCAGTTTTTAAATGCCAACTGTTCTTGTGTCGTGCTGCTGAGTTTTTGTTGTTCTGTGTTGACATTGCTGATTTATGAAGCCTAATGAGTGAATTATTATATGTTGTGCACCATTCATAATAGAAAAACCTTCGTGGCCTTTAAATGTTACAGTAAATATGAACAGCATTGTATGACATTAACTTCTGTAATGCTGTGGCCAAGGTGAGGAGGGAGAAGAAAGGGCAAGAAAACTCAATGCAAACTTTATTTACAGAAAGAATAAGGACACTTGCCCCCACAGTGAGATCCTTCAAAGAGGCTCTTCATTCATCACACAGCAGAAGAAGCAGCAGTTCAAGAAGCTATCAGAGACAGTGCCTTTCACAAAATGTGGAGAATGGACCGGTTACAGCTACACCATCCCAAAAGGCCAGAAGGCTGCAATGGAGGACAAATTTGTGGATTTACCTTTGTTGTCCCGGCAGTGTCCAGTGTAGAAGGTCTCCCTGCGTAGGATGATTTCTTGGGCAATGATCCCGTAGCTGTACACGTCACCCTTCTGAGATACATCAGCATGACGGAGATGCTCAGGAGCTGTCCACAGGTCTGAAGATCCATATGACAATGAGGGACGAGGTAAAGGGGGAAGGGAAAGAAATAATTGAAAAAGGGTGATCCTTCTCAGAGCATCCATTGTCTATAGTGATATTTCCTTTTACTATTTCCATATCAAACCCAGAGCCCATTGGTACTGTTTATTTCCTGCTTTAGCATTTTTCTTGAAAAGCTGACATCCATACAGGTTAGATAAACCTCTGATGTGGTAGTTTTCAGTTGTCTGGGATTTGCTGACCTGAGGTGCTCACACCTCCAGAAAAGTTATGGTTATTGGCGATGAACTTGCTTTTCTTAGCTAGCTTTCATCGGCTTCTTAGAAATAGGCTATGCATCTGTATAAGACCAAGGGATGCCAGTGCTATAAAAAAAAAATCTAGCCATAAATTTTTGAGCTAGATGAATGGAGATTGTTATAGAAGATGCCAGATGAGAAGACTCTACTATTTCCCAGCGGCCTTGATGTCATGAATCTATTGAAATAACTCTCAAGTGCCTTTGAGCCTGACATAATATTACCTGCTCATAACCACTTTCTTTCTACAGAAATTATTCATCTGTATTTCTAGTGCAACACGCACCATTGTACCTCAAAACCAGAACACTGCCATGGTATGACAGTTTGTTATGACATGCTGGTGATGTGTCATAACAGTGACCTGCACACAGTGACCTTGAAGACAGTGTTATGATACCAGGCTGCAACATCCAGCCACAATGAACCTGTAGATCTCTTGTGAAACAGTAAGTTTTCTTCAGGGAAGGAAATCTAGTAACCAGAAATTTTGAGGCTGCTTGTGAGCAATGAAAGAAGATAAATACATTACAATGTAATAATAATATAAATTTAAATATGAGATTTTTAAAAGGAAGAATGAATAGAGCATTTACATTCAGTGCACTTTTCTTACTCTTTTTTTATGTTCTCATTGCTAGTCTTGAACATGTTTGTGTCTGAATGTAAAAATTCTCTCTCAACCCAGTTGCAAACACAGTTTCTTCCCAGATCATATACTGCAGTTATGGCACAGTGCTGTGCTTATTATACCCCAAGCTCTACTATACAGTTTCAGATGACATAATTTCAGATGGGCTCATCTTTTCATTCAAGATCAAGTAAGAAGGAAAAGATGAGTAGAAAGGAGTGCTCTATTTCACAGAAATGTCCTATGAATATGAGATGAACAGAAAATGTAAAGAAAAGCTGTTAAAATTATTCCAATCTGATTGAACACAAATTGCTAGATTCCTACCTAAGGAATGAAAAACATTAAGGTTATCATTGCATATCATACAGATTTTTTTAAGGATGATCAGAGTCACAAGTGTTAATGTTTAAATTAAATCACAGAGCACTGTGTTAACACGTGCATCTGATCAGTGACAAGATCATGTGGTACTTAACTCCTTTTTTTCTTCACACAAGTTCAGCTTTACTGCTGAAGAGAGCTATTTGCATGAAGGCCTTGGATGCTGAAAATGTTTCTTGCATATCGGCCACATGTGAAATCTGTTGAAAATACATCTTTCCTTTCCTTCTCACCTACACTGCCTGATTTCTTTCTCTACCTCTAATAATTGTCTTTCATTGTGTTATTTAAGTGAAGACGGTGTTTTCAGATATCATTTGACTGCTACATGAAACAAAATCATATTGTATGTTTTGTACTGTGTACAAGATGTAATTAGGCCCAACTGGCCTATGAATATAAGAAAATTCCATTGGATTGTAAACCATGAAGGAGAGTCCAACTGTGTACTGTTTTTACCTTTCCTTGGAGGCAGAATTGAATTACAGCCAAAATCAGTGATCTTCACTACCATGCGGTTGTCCACCACACAGTTTGTGGATTTGAGTCGACCATGGACTTCAGTTTTGCTTGAGTGTAGGTAAGACATCCCCTGTGGTTGATAATAAAAGAGGAGGAAAGCAGGACGACATGTGAGACACTCAGCTGTTACCAGATTCAACAAGAATGTGAAGTATTAGTGTAATATCTGTCCAAGTAGTTAAATGGCCTTCATCAGCAATGGATATGCATAAATCACAGTTCCCTGTCACGGAGGGAAACAAATATTATTTTACAGAGGAGACTTTCCAAGATGGCAGGAACAGTCAATGTTAAGAAACAAGGAGATGGATCATGTTGTGGAAGACTATCCTTCCTCTTAGTTAACAGAAGTCTGACATAGCAGCTTGGGTTTTGATAAGATTAGAACACAAGCAATTAGAAAAATTTATTTCCTCCTGCAGAAGTTTTTATTTCACTTGCAATAAATGCTTTCTTGGTAAATTTGTACAGATTTCTTGGAATGTCATGCAAAAAAAGTTCTTCCAACTACATGTTCATCCAATGGACACCATAGGTGTGAGTAATTGCTCTTTTTATCTGTATTGTCTTTGAAGATTACCATACACAAGAGACTTCATGCAGAAACATTGCAGCAGAACCTCTTCAGCAAAGCAGATGGCTAAAGAGTGGTCTAATGCACTAAGGCTGATATAGAATCATAGAATTATCTGGGTTGGAAGGGACCTTTAAAGGTCATCTAGTTCAATGCCCCCTGCAATAAGCAGTGACATCTAAGGCAGGGGATCAGATTAGACAACCATACAGGTCTCTTCTGACCGGACTGATTATGGTTTTCTCAGTACTAGTCAATACATATCAGCTATCCATGAGCTAAACTCAGAAGTGGGCACCATGAGGACTGGCAGATGAAGTTTCAGCTATATTTTCCTGAGATTCAGACTCAGCTCACAACACACACAGGCATACAAGGGTGTGTAGTTTGCCTGTTTTTACTGATAACCTCTGAATTTATCTCATTTAGTCTAAGACACTCAAATACAGTGCAATACATGAGAAGGGGCCAGCACTGAGGCATAGCAGGAAAAGGACATCAGTAAGTGGGTGTAAACTGAAGAAGGGAGTAGGTATGCTAATTTGCACTCTCTTGCAACTATTTATTCTGTTTCCTCTCTCTCTTCTGAACTAATTAAGCTCACACCTGCTTATAGCCTACTGCTTGTTGTTTTTCTTCCTATAGTCCTCTTTCCTGTAGTTCAGTATATGAAGTACAATCTATATTCTGAATGGTCTTCCACTTAGACTCCTGCATGTATAGCTCATCCTCTTGTATGATAACTGGTAGCTAGATAGACTTTAATGAGGGTTACCTAGTTCATGTGGTCATGAGTACACAGTATGACATGCTGGGTTTTCTCTCCAAATACTGGATACCTGTAATTGGGAATGGGTCAGCAAATGCTGCAAGGGATCATTGAGACATGAGCTGAGTTTTGGGCACAGTAGATGTATGTCTAAGACACAAGCAGCCCTCAAGAGATGCAGTCCCTGGAGAATGTTGTTGGACTGGTTAGCCTGGACCTATCTAGATCATGCCAAAATTTACAGAGGCTGTGTGCACACTATATCCAAGGAACACATTTCTTGATTAAGCAGCTTTTATCATGCAGCCCTGATGACACTATCCAGGATGTTTTGCCTGCTTTAGGTCCTATTTCCTCCAGCTGCGCCTTCTTCCGGCTCCTGCTTTCATCAGCCAGTAAATATACCCATTGCTACAGCAGAATTCCCAATCAGTCTCAGCATCAAATGGCAGGCAAAGGCAATTTTGATTTCCTTATACCAGGGCCTTCTTCTTAACAATTTCTGAAGGCAGAAGTCTTATACATGTGCCTGATAAAGTTTTCCTCTTTCCTTCCAACTATCCTATGCACCTACCTGCAAACACAGAGCCTATTAAGAACCCACAACGTGGTTCTCAAAATTTATAACAACTTCCAGTGCAGTACTCCTAAATCCTTGAGGCACTCTTGTAACCTCTGCTCTGAAGCTTTAGTTCTGACTGAGAACCCTTTTCCTGACACAATGCAGGAATATTACAATCCCTTGCACAATATCCTGCAGCAGCCCCTTATTTAATAGAGTGTTGCAACAACAGTGTGTGCGCTAATAACTGCAAGGCTTGATTACTGCAGTTCCTTCTTAGCAGACCTTTCATCAGAGCTCTTTGGTCACATGTTTCCTGATATTCGTAGGTACATAAAAGTTTTCAGGAAGATTTTGTGAACCATCTCTACTAACATGGCTAATAATGCGCAGGAGTCATTCCACAGAACAGATGCGGTGCTCTGCCCATCCTCAGACTCCATGTCCCATTACCAGTGGTGCAGTGAATGACAGGTTGCGAAGTCCCAGTCCCAGTGCAGTCACTGGGCATTTTGTCACTTCCTTCAGAAGGACTGGGATTTCTCTCTCCTTCTTGTAAACAGAGACAGTACTAATCCTTATTTTCTTAGGAAACATCTGGAGGTGAACTGCACAGGGTTAAAAATACCGTGTTTTTTGATATGCTATAAGGAGGAAGGGAAACTCTGTTGCTGCTATTTAAAATGAAACTTAATGCTGAACATTAACTGAACTTGAAAGTCATTAACAAGGCCAACAAACTGTGACAATTTGGATTAAGGAGGCTTTAATAAAGAGCAAGATTTTCAGTATCTCTTTAGAACAGACACAGTGGAGTCGTTCATCGTGGAGACCAAATCTGAACTGATGTGTGTAGGGAAATGGGAGGACTGTCCAACTGCAAACCAACAATAGGAAGAGGAGAACAGCTGATCACTAGAAAAAAGGCAGAGGTAATTCTCTATGTTACCTGTAGAGGTATAATGAATTATTATACCTGTGAATTATAAAGGTTCCTTAACTACCAGCTAAGCAGATACAAGTCTCTAATGTAGAATAGAATTTCCTTTACCGTTCATATTAAGTCTTCCTACCACAAGGACCTAAAACGTAAAGATCTGTTGAAAGCTACTGAAAATGAGTCTTGGTTTCTGTACAGGATTAATGTCTTCCCTCTTGAACTGCCTGAAATGGATAGCTCTAGTTTCTAGCTTCTCACTCTAGTGAGTGAGAAAATCGGGATGCAAAATAAACAGTTTATTTAGAAAAAGTTTATCCTGTCTCTGGATCCAAATTGGAATAATTTCATCATTTTGAAAAACCACATTTTTCCTTTATATGCCTTACCTGAGGCCAAAGAGCAGTGTGTTTTGCAGGTCTTGTGACTGCACAGGCCCTACTTACTAATCAGAGCCACTGGTCAACACATTGTAACACCCTCATCTTTGGGTCTGTCCTGGTGTCCGCTGGGTTAGAGTTAGTTTTCTTTCTAGTAGCTGGTATAGTGCTATGTTTTGGATTCGGTATGAGAAGAATGTTGGTAACACACTGATGTTTTCCGTTGTTGCTAAGTAATGTTTAGACTAAATCAAGGATATTTCAGCTTCTCATGCCCAGCCAACAAGAAGGCTGGAGGGGCACAAGAAGTTGGGAGGGGACACAGCCAGGGCACCTGACAGAGAGTGGCCAAAGGGATATTCCATACCATGTGATGTCATGCCCAGTATATAAACTGGGGGGGAGTTGGCCTGGGGGGATGGCTGCTTCAGAACTAACTGTGCATCGATCAGCAAATGGTGAGCAATTGCATTGTGCATCACCTGTTTTGTATGTTCCAATCGTTTTGTTATTATTAGTGTCATTTTATTATTGTTACTATTATCATTATTAGTTTCTTCCTTTCTGTTCTGTTAAACTGCCCTTATCTCAACCTACAAGTTTTACCTTTTTTTTTCCCGATTCTCTCCCCCATCCCACTGAGGGGGGCGAAGTGACTGAGTGGCTGCATGGCACTTAGTTGCTGGCTGGGGTTAAACCACAAGAGGGTAACATTTCTTTGGGGCATATTTTATTTATTTATAAAGAACCCAAAGCCAACTCTGGCTCCCATTTCCCCCTTCAGTTTGAGAGCCACTGGTTCCTCCTGCCCCGTATACCTATCCCCAGAGAAGAAAGAGTGGAAAGGCATACATCCTCTAGCAAGGAAAGGAGAAAACCCCGAGAGCTTCACTTCTCCAGAGGATCTGTTTGGCAAGACAGAAAGGTTGATTAACAGTGCACTGTCAGCAGCCCGCTTACCTTGGCAATATCGTACATGATGGAGATTTTAAATTCCCAGTCCATGAATGTGCCGTCAGGGTAGGAGATTTTATCATTTAAAACATCCTGTGAAGAGAAGAAAAGAGTAGTTTTAAACTGCATTGGGAAAAAGGAGAAGATGAGATATGAGTATCTAAATCACATAGCCTTTCAACCAGAGACTGAAAGAGGTAGCCCTTCATTTTTTATGGGGAGTACGTGCACTAGAGCAGGAGTTGACTCAGAAAACAGGGAATATGAAATATATTTTAGGTTTACACAGAGCTAGAAAATTGAGGACTCCAGAAAAGAGGGTTTTGTGTAATTAAAGGTAAATAGTGAATTTGCTTTTAAAGCTGGGTCTTTAATAAAGCAAAAGAGCTGAGACAGAAATGGGCAAGAGGAAGGGAAAGGAATTCCTATGGTTTGTGCTCACAGTCCATTTCCTACCAATTTACTCATGACCTTGTAAGTTCAAACTAGACTGTTCCTTTATCTTAAAGTGCCAGTCATTTACAGTTCCTCCAGCCACTACGATTTCCATTGCTAAAAGTAAACCTCCATGAGTGTGCCAGTTTACAAGAAAAGAACTAGAGACAGAGCTGTTATTTTGCTGCCTTGCTGTGAGTTTGTTCCAGAGACTACTGCTACTGATGAGAGTCTTTCTATGAACTCAGAATCAGAGACCATGTGCGCCCGCAGAAGACCTGATGCCACCATTACTTCATGATCAGTGCTGAAATAATATTGGTAGTAATAAATGGTCAGTCTTTCCATAACGCTTGCCAGGCATCAATTTACCATTTCTTTTTATAAACAGAAATGAAAGGCTGTTGTCCCTTACAGCACAGGATTTGCCATATTCCATCCTCAAACTGTTTGTCCCCTATTCATATGGAATATATCCTTTTCTCTATTCTTTCACACTCTGGGGGCACTATGGGGTCAACAAGGACATCAACAGAGACAACAGCTACAGCCTGGAAAATAAAGAACAAGTTATATCCTATATGCTCCCAACAGGGGACACAATACAAATACTGGCTGTTGCTGTTGCCTGGGCAGAGCTCTGCCTGTACTTTTCCTTGCTTGCACCTCACCTTATCCTCTGGCTGCTGAGAACCATCAAACTGATGGCAGCTGCAGCAGCACCTGGGGAAGGCTGGAGGGAACCGAGCAAGGGAGAGGGAACTTGAGTCAGAAATCTGCCACCACTTGCTCCATCCATGGCTGCAGCATCAAGGCCAGAGACAGAGATGTGGATTTTGTTTCTTAGTTTGAAATTTGATAATTTGGGGGTGGAAGGAGAGCTCCAAAATTCTTTACCCGCAGAGAACCTCTTTCGCAGTACTCAATCACCCCAAAGATCATGGTGTCTATCTTCACAGTGCCATAGAACTTGGTCAGGTTGTAATAATCAATCTGCAGAAGCTAGAGCAGAAACGTTGCATCTATTTTTAAAAGCAATCATTGTTAGCACAGAAACACAGGTCAAGGATACTTGTGTGATGTGACTTTTTATCTCAGGCCCTGATAAGATGTATGAGTTTCCTTTAAACCAGTGTGTACTAAGGCACTGAGTGAAGTGCTTGAAGACATTTGTCATTCCAGAGCCTTCTGGATTAGGGAGATAAGAGTGGCTGCTGTTGGATACTGCAAATTAATTCCAGAGCCCACTATAGTCTCCATTATTGCCTTTCTACTCAAACCTCCCAGTTGACCAGAATAGCCATTATGACTGACAGAATTTTGTGAATCAGTCAGTAAATGAGCAAGTAATAAAAATTTAATGGTTCTGCATGATATTATGGACTTTGTCCATTTATATAGACAACTGTAGTTTACTTTGAGGTATTTTTAGAGCTTATTGAATTTGCAGTATAGCTGTGTTGTGTAAAAAGGAAAACTATTCATTCAGAAAAGATGCAGTACTGCAGCCAAATTCATTTGTCGTATTGGAAGAGTCTGTATGCACAAGTCAGCAGACAGTTACTTATATTTAAAGAGCTGCATTTGGCATTCAATAATAAGATTTAACTACAACATTCTGCTACTAATGAATTAGCATGATATGAGCAAAAAGAGTGCATTGCCTTTTAGCATCAGCTATAAAAATGTGTTTAGCAAGGCTATATGACAGAGCATGAATTACTTCATTCATCCTCAGCTTCACTGTAATATAATTCAGACTCTGAACTGGTGATGAGATCACACATACAAAGAGAAAGTTCAGCAAGCAATATCCTTTGAGGAACTCATTACCCATCCACCTCACAAACATGCACAAGCAATGGCTGTTGGAGTTGACAGTGGAAAGCAATGACTTCACTCATAGGCTCCATCCCACCCTGCAGCATCCAGTTGCTACATGCAACAGTTACCTTGTTCAGTTCTATTTTTTGCTTCTCTGAGAAATTACCATCGTTGTGTTTGAGATCCTTTAGGATCACTACCTGAAGAAAAAATAACAGTGCATAAAAAATCATAGGCTTAGTACAACAGCAATTCATCTTTCTTTTCCAAGAAATGTCCATACAGAGAAATACTTCAGAAACACCTGTCTACTGCTTAGCTGTTGGAGTATCAGTTAATCAGCTAATAAGTAACAGAGTTATATTTCCTTCAAAAGATTTACCAGGTAGATAGGAACTATTTAGAACTGTCAATGATGCAAATTTTAACTCAACATGAATATATCTCAGTCAGGCAGATAGCTCTACTGAATGTACAAGAATTGCCATGTAAATGGCCTGTCCTCCATTAATCTGTTTACCTCCTTGGTACCAAAATGTATCAAATTTCAGGTCCCTCTGTTTCTGCTCTGTTTCTGGACTAGGCTAGGCATTCATGGAGTCGAATATTTTGCCTCCTGTCAGTAAGCAAAATGCAAAGCACCTGATATGGAATAAATGGCTTATTCCTTCCATAAGATCAAGCCATTTTGCAAGGTTGGGAGAGGTGGAATTGTCTCTGGAGAGGAACAATCTCCTCCCAGAAAGAGCCCTCCTAAGCCAGGGAAGGGAGTGTGGACACTGCAGGCAGGTTACCTTCTTGTCATATTTGCCTTGGCGCAGTCTCTGGGTGGTGTCACGTCTCTTATCTTCATCAATCTGAGAACAAAGAATAATAATCAACTTGCAATTATCACCTACTCCCCATTTGGCAGGTCCAGAGAGATAAGTAACGTCAGTGTGTACCACACAGAGAAGCATAAGTCTCTCTAGGGAGTGCCACTGCATGCCACAGAAAGTGCGGGACATCCATGCCGCTCCCACAGCTGCCGTGGCCTCCACCTGCTGCTTTCATGTTCTTGAGGATTAGAGAGGCATAACAAAGCACAGGGATATTATTTGTAACAGTGGTGGTGTGGAAGAGACTGGAAATCAATACCCAGCCCATTCCCCCATCACAAAATGAGCTCGACTGTTGGGAAACAGATATATTCTATTAGGGAGCAATAGATGGAGAATAATCTCTTTTTTTCCTCAATACACCAAGTGAGGGTTAAAAAAAAAATTAAAAAAGAAATAATTTTGACAGATCCTAGTTCTACCAGAGCCATAGCCTGCATTGCACTCAGAGGATGCCAACACCCCAGCATTGATGGATGGTCTTTAGAAGACAGAATCCAAGACCTAGATTCAGGCATCATGCTTCTCTTACCTTCAAACTAACATGACTTGTCTCACTGGTCTCCAGAGGCAAGATTTGCTCAGGCGGTATATGGGACCATTTCTTCCACCGACGCTCATTATCTCTCCTGTACTTCCTGCAAAAGGAGTGAACTCATTCAGAACATCCTCCCAGTGAACCGAAACCCACAACAGGAGATTAGGACAGGGAAGCTTCCAGCGTGAGGATGACACAAGGATGGAGTGTCAGGTGGGCAGTGCTTGAGCACAAGCCCTGTGGCTCTTGTACAGTTTCCCAGTTTGAGGCTGCTCTAATTCCTCTAGCTTTGGGAAAGCCTAAATTATCATTCAATTCCATAGACGTAGCAGAACAGCAGAACAGATTTAGCAGAACAACTGCTAGGCAATTGCCAGTGTCTCAAGGGAGGTCAGAACAATTTAAAGCACACAAGGCTGTCTGGATTTTATATAGTCTTCTCCTCTGTGTTACTGAATGTACTCTGAAGTGAGGTCCCACAAACAAATGCAACCCAAAGGAAGTCCTGGAATCAATGCTGGATGGTAAGAGCTGGTGTGAATACAATACGAGAAGAGGTAGCAAGAGTGTTGAGATGATATGCCTTTTTGTGCATGTCCCTTGTATTCTGCACATTTTGTAAAAATGAGGGAAGAGCCCTCTCCCTCAGGGGAGAAGGAAACTGCTGCCTCCCTTGCAGAATTTCAGAGCAGACTCTGTCTTCTCTTAGAGAAAAGCTTCAAGAAGACTAGCACTTATCAAACTACCCACTTAGCCGTGCAAGTCCTTCCTCTATTAAAAAAACCACAGGACTGACTGGAGGGACTGCAGGGGAATCCCAGCACCCTGATGACTGCTGGCAAATGCTCCAAATGGGAGAACCCATGGTATTGGCTAATAATACAAATATTCCCTTTTCCAACATATTTTAGCTCACACATGTGTAAGAAAAGGGAGTTCTTGTGGCAAGAGCTGTTTTTCTCAGTTCAGTCTCGTAAGCTGTATCACCAGGATGTACTGCAATTGAAACTGGTATCAGCTGGTGATTAAGTACATATCAAACTGACTGAAAATCTACTAGGTCTAATATTTAGTTATGTGTTTTTCAGGACTTTGGTTGTTTACTTAGCAGTCAGAACTACACAGGGAGGTGTGGGATAGTTCAAGTGTCCTAGAAACTTGAGAGATTAAGAAGGAATAATGAGGCATTTTGTTCATTTTCATAGCTCAGTCTCTGTTCTCCTTTGCTTGTTAGGGAACACTCTTCAGTAGCAATTATAGTTGAGAAGTTTGCTATTATTTCAACACTAAAAGGGCAAGCTTTATTCTAAGAAATCCTCAGGCATCTATTCTATATTTGATGCTTGGGAATATTACAGTGATATGTATACAATAATAATCTAATCATCTAAAGAGAATCTTTAGATTTTATGCATCTGCAAATATGGAAGAGTACAGAACATTTTACGAGTCCAAACTGTCTCCAGACAGATTTTTATCAATTTTCGTAACCATTACAAACTTTACATGTCTGATTATACATTAGTGCTTAGATGTGGCAATGATTAGCTCTTCCATTTGCTGAGTACAATTGGATGTGTAAGAGGTGTATACCTTCATCTTTGATTTTTCCCTTGTGAAAAGCTTTAGTTAGCAAGGCAGACTGGTCCACTCAAAATAAGAGACCGAGTAGCATCTGTTTGTAATCAAGTTTTCTTAAGACCTGATTTTCTCACTTTTTCTTAAGTTCTCGGATATATAGCAAAGAGGGATGCTGAGCTACTGAAAACAGATGCACAGTAAAGACAATTTTTTTTAAATATGAAAGAAAATCATATACTAACTGTTAGAAAAGTCCATATGTGAGGATTTGGACTGAGTCGGGGGAAACTGAAAGACAGGATGGATCCATGCAATGAAAAGACCCAAACCTCATGGTGTTTCGATTCCTACAGTGACTCAAGACAAATACCTCCTTCTAGATTGAACTTTTATGTCACTGATAGGTTAAAGAAACATAAGTGAACCCTAAGTAAGGCAAGGATGGGCAGTAAGTGGAAAAAGTCTGAAGATTGTTCTGAAATGTATGTTTCTGAGTATGTACAGGAATCAGAGCTTTTTAGCAGATGCAAAAACTCTGAGCTTTGCTGCATCTTCTACCTTGATTATTAACCTGACATAACAACGCTATGGATGCAAACACTACTTGGCATATACTAAAGAGTTCATACTGAGGGCAATCACCCAGGTATGTAAGGTAAGCTAATGAATGGCTCTTCAGCAGAGATCAAAGGCATTGCCCTAAGAGGAAAACTGTTCAAGGACAAACAGAGGGCCAAAGGGGTTGGTACCTTAGAATCATCAAAGAGATGATCAGAACCAGAATCACAATTCCCGTGAGTGTAAAGACAGCAATGGTCAAGATGTGTGGGCCTGCAGGGAAGAAAAATTGAAAAATAAACAACTTGACAAAGGACACTGAAAAACAATACTATATTTAAGAAATTACCCTCACCCACACATGTGCAAGTCACAGTGGCTGAGCAGGGATATTCTTTGGTCACATCCAAATTGACAGGCTATGGTAAAGTCCAGCACTGCCTAGAGATGACATATGCCTGCCTCTTTCACTGCGGGATGAAGCATGACCCAGAGCAGTGCAGTCTTACATCCCCACCTGAGCCATGGGCACTCTGTAGGGACACCCAGGTGGGAGGTGCATTAAACAGCACTAAATCTCACATCAGTTCAGCCACAGAGTTTCCAGGTGTTCTCCTCTTTAAAAACAAACTGGGATAGTCCAGGAATAAAGCTGACTTTTCTTAGTAATGACATTTTAAAACATGAAGCAGCCAAATTTCTCCTTTCAGTAACTACTTAAGATAGTGGAGGCAAATCTTGGGTACAACTCTTTGTGGGATAGGGATGTAGATGGGGTAACCAGTTGACCATTTGAAATCAGAATCACTGGCAGGCAGGAAACATTTTTTTCCCCCAGCATACCCAGGGCTTAATGCAAAATGGGCTCTTCATTGACTTCTTTGGATAAGGCTTTCTCTGAACTGAGGAACAAAGGTTTGGTCCCTATGTTTTTTACCATTAAACACAATACTCACTGATGACTTTCTGATTCAGGCTTTATAACCTATGTCTTTTCCTTTCCAGTTCTGCTGGATACCCATCCAGTGTGAAAGACAGGTCCCTTTGACAGTGAATTTTCCACAACTACCCATACCTTTGTCACTCAGAGTCTTTACTGATATAATTTGCTTCAGGATGGGATACACCTGAAGACCACAGCTTCCACCCAGAATTTCAGCTGATACAGACTACAAGCCACTTGTGGATTTGAACGGCTTTTCTCACAAGAACTTGTTATCCAAGAAGAGGTCAAGATGAAAATCATGGTACAGCTTTTAACATAAACAAACTTTTCAAAATTTTGCAAAATTTGGGTTCGCTCCTTATTGCCCCAGTTGTTTAAAGTGATCCTGTAGTTGTTGTAGACAGAGCTTTGGAGATTGCGGACTCATTCCTGAACACATTTGTAGATACTGCATTGGGATGACAAGTGGTACTGAGCAGACTATATGGAATTTTTATGCTATAGAGGGAAGTTAATCTGGTGCAGCACTGCCGGATTAGTGTCCTTGGAAGCTGCCAGGTGCCAAACAATTTGAAAACGAAGTTGTTCAGGCATCTGAGGACTTAGACCCAAAATCACTTGAGGGTCCTAGTCCTGAGCAGGCAGGCAGAACTGGCAAGGTTGGGAACTGATTATTTAAGGTTGTTAATTTTTATTGTCTTAATGTGGAAAGGCGAACTGAAGCCTATCTTGGGTCAGTTCTTGGAGCTCAAGGGTACTGGGAAGGAAAATTGTGGCCACCAACTTCCTTTGAAGAGCAACAAGCCTTTAGGGCAGAGCTTTGTCTGGTGGTCACACATCTAGAGTGTACCTGCTCTACTGAGGAAGACTTCCAGGCAAAGATGGCAGAGGAGAATCTAGTTTTGCAGATTGCCATGTTGGTTACGGCCAGTAAAAGAGCTGCGCTAGTCAGCTTTACTGAGGCTAATGCACATCTGCATGTGCCCAGAAACAAAGGCACACAAGAAAATGATAAAGTGTCAAAATCAATAAATAATTAAAAAGCAACAAGACACACACTAGCTCCAGAACCAAACACCAGCTGGGCAGGGATTTTGAACATACCAGCGTAAGTGTCTGCATCTAACATAGAATTCAGTTTAGGAACCTGGATTTTGGACCCAGCGCTCTGGTTTTGATTTTTTTGTTCTGTGTATCACATCTCCCCACCTTTTTTCTGTGTGTTCATCCCAGCATCAGTCGCAGGGCCTGCGAGTAACTTAGTCTGATGCTCTCCATTGAACTGTCAGTACTACCGTTTCCCTCCTCCAAGGAAGGACATTGAGTTACCACGATAAAACGACATATACACAAGGATGTGCAAAGCCATTTCCTACGAATTCTCTAAAACTTAAACTTTGTGAATAGTGGTTTGCAGCTTGACAATCAGCAGGTCGAAGCTGCCCTTGGAAACTCTGTGGGACCGCAATTTCCCGTTCCTGAGGCTTTGCTACCACCTCCTGGCGCTCGGTATTACAGCACACAAAGGGAGAGTGCATCACAAATTAACTCTTTTCAGGTCTTCTGGAACCAGAAACCTTTGTGTATTGAAGGCTGACCTTATCCACTTTTAGAGCAGGGGTTCAAACTTTCTGAATAATGGCAAAATGTGGATGAAGCACCTTTTTTTAAGGGATGCCAGGAGGAAGGAGGGTAGCAGAACTGCATCAGCTGTTCTCAATTACAGCTTAGGAAGGAGCAGGGCTCTGGTTGCTGTGTTTTTTCACCTCCATGGAGGAAGAAACATAGTTCTGATTGGAAAGTTTTGACTGGCTTTGGCTGTACTTAAATTTACTTAAACTTTGGCCATTAAAAAGTTGCCCTTTGGGGGAAATATATTTGTTTAGAATCACACTGAAGGAAGGTTTATTTTTTAGAAATGTGAAAACAAAATAATCAAGTGCCTGTGGAAGGTGGTTTTACTTTGATTTAGTGTAGCTTGGCCACAAAGTCAGGCCTTTGTTAAGTGCTGAATGTTAAGCTACTAGTTTGTAGTCACTGGTTTTCTGCAATTCCCAAACATTTTTTTTTTTGCCCTTGTACAGCAGCTTCAAACAAGGATGAACTCAGGAGAATGTTTTAAAGATACAGAGATCCTCTGACAGCACAGCATGTTGTGGGGACGAAGGGATGAATGAGAATCAGACTAGAGAAACACTGAGAAAGCTGGGGCCAAGGAGCAAGCCCTAATTTGAATCCATCTGATTTACTTTACTGAGGAATAAAAGTGTTTGAATCCATGTACCACCTTACTGTGAATAGACTTTTAGTTGTCAGATGGTGTTTGTTCTTCCAGCTATTGGTTTGCATTGTAATATTCGCTAGTGGAGGTAAGCAGTACAGCAAGCTAATGGCAGCTGTTAGCAGGGACCTTTAACAGTGAAACAATCCCAGTCTTCTCAGGCTGCCAAGGCCCTACTCTGCTATGCTGAATTACAAGGGGATTCAACCGTTCTATCCAGGAGTCACCAAGATCTCAAAAGAAACGGAGGTGGTGACTTCTGGGATTTTAGATTTAAAATTTGGGTGGAGATAGTGCAATAACCTAGTTTCCCATTGTTTTTCTGCAAGGAGCCAGCTCATCTAAGAGACCCCTCCAGAGAAGCACCCTGAACCTGCACAGTGCTCTGTCCTCTCCCCGGCTCCCTACAACAAGGAGAAAGGGGCAAGCAGAAGCCACCGTGCTGCATCAGTAATAAAGAAATGCAGAGTCAGATAACTCATCATAACCTTAACTCTGCTGTCTTTCCTGAACAGTCTTTCAAACGATTCACACCACCACCGTCTTCTAGTGAAGGTTTTATGTTCAGGGGTCACCTCTTCCCAAACACACCATGGTATTCCCCACAATCACTGGTACAGTATGGAGTCCATGAAAGACTTAGTAGTGCCTAAACAGAAATGCAGGTTTAGAATTGGGCTGGATGCAGAGAACATGGCAGGCTGGGGCAGGGGAAGGAAAGATGGTGTTCTGTCCCCAGCTCCTGGTGTCACTGGCTGGGGGCAATGTGAAGGTTGCATGCTGGATCACACAGCAGGTGGATCTTAGGACTGCGTGACTTGTCTTCGAAGAAGAGGTAGGTTTAATGGGCATCTCACCAGAGCCTGGCGTATCACTGGGCAGCTGCTTGTTCTTCCAGACAAAATCCGGACTGGTAGTCATTGCGCGAGTCTCATTCTTTTGAGTGTTGAAATACAGAAGAATTCTGAACTATGGGTGTAGGAGGGAAGAAATGCAGTCAGCAGCTGTGCTCTCCCTCTTTTGTCCCTTGCTTCAAACTACCCTTAATAAATGTATTGCCCAAACTCAAAGTACTTCTTGGTCTTTTTGCTACAGTGGTGCATATCTCAGCATAGCCATATGCTTGGCTGCCATATTCTTCCTCATTCCTCCCCTCTCTCTGAAAAGAAATGTTTCAGTCCCACAAAATACTAGCTGCTCTTCACTTACTGAATCACCAGATGACATCAATCCTGTCAGTCTCCAGCACACCTCTCATGACCCCCTCTTGGCATGCACGGCATGCCTTGGCACGCCACCACTTCTGGTGTAGTTATTTTCATCATTCTTATGCAATAGTACAGGGCATTTTGTTTCTCCTTTCATATATAAGTCTGAACAGTTGCTCCCTGGACATACGTACATGATTTGCAGTCTGTGATGTGTACAGCAGAGTCAAATTGGTATCAATGTCCCCAAATTCATCTAGAGTCACAGGACCCAGTACACCTGTAGACACAAGGAATTAGTCAGAGGGCTTGTGTTCTCAGAAACACAAATATGTGGCAGGAAAGATGGGATAAATAAAAGGATTTCTGATGCTTGGGATGTTTTTCTTCTTCATGTACATGCTAGAATACCTATCGGCTCAGTGTGGCGCTACTTCTCCCTTAATAGCATGCTACATTTTCTCTGCAAAACCCAATAAAAGGTGTTGAACTGACTGCACTGAAGAGGAAAGTCTCCCTCTAGCTATAGAAAAATATATTTGTCAGGTTTCTTCAGCCTACCAAGAATGTCACAGAAACCTTCCTTGAAGGGACCATTTTAGAAGTGAGAAGGGAAATTGCCTGTTTCCACCTGCAGTTTGAATCTATCAGCAAGAAAGGAAATATAGGGATACTTTTATTGCCCTTACTCTTTTGAGAGCTACCTGCTTGGATCTAGTTATATTATTTTAACCAGGTTCTTTTTCCCTTTAAGCTCCTGCCTCTGTATGTCGTGCAGATTGAGAAGTTGCCTGTGTAGCACATTCCAAGGATTTTAAGCTGGATCTTCCTAAGTCCTTCAGCATGGCTTGACTTTGCTCTCATTAAGTTAGTCATTTCAACAAGAGCACAAGCTTAGCCAATACCCACCACTCCTGAAAGTCTCACCTCCATTTTTTCTGGACAGTCTTTTTGGTCAGCTTCAGATTGCTCTTTTTGCTGCTGTTGCTGATGACTAAGTTTATTTTTCCTAAAGTTCAGCATCATCATTATCTTAGGTTGGGCATTAACCTTCTTCCTTTTCACCTCAAAAACTGATGCTAAGTTTTTCATGGTCTACCTTCTTAATATCAATGTAATTATGGTATGAACTCCCTACTCTATCAGCCTCCAGCACAAGAAAGAATGAAGGTGGTTCAACACTTGTCACTTTCAGGACTTTTTTTTTAAAACTAAGCCTATCACTAATGTGAGTGCAAGATTTGTTTTGAATAAGTAAAAAAGTTTGTGCAACTTACCTTTCAAATTTAGAGTGAAACTGAAGAGATGAGTTTACTGTAAACTATATTTTGCTAGGTTTGGAATACCACGGTTAAAGCAAAGCTAAGCCCCAAACCTGTTATGCCATATTAGGAAAACCCAGGAAACTTCTACATGTGTTTGCTGAAAGCAGATGGGACATAAACACAAAGCTTTGAGTCATCATTTTGGTACAGATCTCTGATGTGAAGTGACAGCTGGGACTTTGCTCCCAGAGAGGTAATGTTGTCACTTCTTGTGTAAGTCTTGCCTTTGGCTTCTCCTAATGATTGAATTCTGTGATTTTAAGCCCGTGGCCTACAAAAGCCCACTGGTGCTAGACAACCTGTGAGAAGAATAAGAAAGTTGACTAAGAAGAGCCAACCCATTGCCAGCTGGCTTACACTCACTCTGCAGGCACCCAGGCCTATGATGGCTTTGTAAACTGGAAAAAAGTTGAAACTACTTCATCAAAGCTTAGCTAAGTGGACTTCAGAGTCATTTTGAGCATAATCATATTTTATACATACTGGCCTCAAGTAAAGACTGGACCTTTGGGGGAAAGCTTAGAAATGCCACTGTCACAAATTAACAACCTGAATGCCAGGTTGCCTCTGGAGGAAGCATGGACTCTGAAACCCACCTGTATGCTTCACTCTTCCAGCCCCTTTCTCATTCTCCAAATCATCTCCCTATAAAAAGCTCAGGTCTTTGTCAAAAGAATGACACTAGCTTCAGATCCTTGTCCCTGTCATCCATCTCTGCTGGCTGGGAAGCTCTGTCTCTCCTCCTTCCCCCACCCCTCCTTCCCCCACCCCTCCTTAGGTAGCAATATTCTTTAAATGTGCTTTGTACTTCAAAGCAGCAGGAAAGACACAACAGCCCAGAATGGAGCCCTGGTCCTCAAACAGTCTTGCTAACTGCAATGTTTCAAATGATCGTCATTTTGACTTTCTACCTCTTCTGTGTTGCATGCACTGAGGTGATTCTGCATGACTGCTATGTAGTGCTTCTGCTAATACTGAAGAAAACATCCTTGGAAAAAATGGTAGAAAAAGAAAAAAGAGTGGGAATAAAACTTATTGAAGGGCTTGGACTTGTTTAGTGTAGAAGTTACTTCTTATAAGAGTGCTTAAAACCAAATGTCTTTCCCCTCATCAATTTAGTGAACCCTGCACAGGACTGTACTTCTTTTACCTTCAAAAGTGGTATTTCGGAATTCATTGATGAAACTGAGAGGTGACACTGGGATCTGGGAGAAGATAAATTTCTTCAGAATATGTCCAAACAGCAAGACAGCATTAAAATAGCCAACAAAAAAGTCATCTTCCATCTAGAACAGAAGAAAAAGGAAAATGGCAATTTGAGAGTTCACGTTTCTGCCTTAAAGCTACAGTATCTTTGGTGGTTTCCATCTGGCAAAAACTCCAGCATGGAAGACCAGAATCTGCTGAACACTGAGTGAGTAGATGGGCAATGCCACATCAGTGCTCTCCCTTGGAAAAATAAAGGTAAACAAGATATATTTTTGGTGTATGAAGACAGGGATGTGGTGAAAACTTGTAAGAGGCCAATGTAAAGTTCTAGCGTGCTGATCCTGGCGCAGAGGATTCAAGAAATGCTACATTGTAGGTTCTGGGCAGGTCTGCTCAGTGGGACCCAAAGCCCCTGGCTTCGGATTAGATTTTCTGTGCAGATAAGCTGGTGTGATGCCAGCATGTCTGGGCTTCCAGATGGCCACAGCTCAGGGGCACGGAGCTGTGCCAGAATTTCCAGCAGCCTGCTATAGAGCTGGCGCCCAAAAAGCCTTGAGACTAGGCTGGGGGATCTGGAAGCCCTGTAAATCTAGTCAGAAGCTTCAGGCTGCCTGCTGGAGAGCTGGAGCTCAAAGCCACAAATCCTGGGAGGAAGTCTACATGTTTAGCCTGATTCCTGGGCAGACGGCAGGAGTATCAGTTTCACTAAGCAGATGCAGGTTTTGCATAGTTTCTGCTTTTCAGGAAATTAAAAAAATATGTATTTCCTACAGAAAAAAATAAAAAGTTCCTGTTTTTGAAGTTTAACTGGAAAGCCCCTGGACAGAAACAGCAATGGTTGCCACCACTCACATATATCTGCACACAAAAATCAGCCAACAATTGTTAGTTCTGAACTTTCCATGCCCACATCCCAATTACACCTATAGATCATCCTTCAGTGATGCCTTGCAGCTACATGTAAGATTGTCAGTCACTCACACGTGGAGTCAGAAGGCCATGTATCTATAACTCTCCCTCACGCCCCGTGAACATCACACTTGCAGACCAAATTAAAAGCTTGAGTTGAACTTCACAAAGCAGGAATATAACAGCCTGCATATTTGCCTTATGACACAATATATTTACATCATTACAACAGGATAAAATGTCATCCCACGATAACGTAAGAAAATATCAGCATAGAAGCATGATGGGGGATGATTACAGCTGCATATTTAGTTTTCATTTCCTAGTGCATGAACATGAATTAACTGAATGCAATAATCAGGTATAAAACAGTGTGGTTACCAGGATGGCATCTTCAGTCTTCATGGTATTGAAGCTGTAATTATCTGGTGGCAGAGTCAGGACAAGTACATTCTGCATGTAATGGGCTGAGCTGTTGTTCCTAAAGTACGTGTTACTGCAAAGCAAAGCACAAGAACCCCATGAACAATCAGCAACAGGGGCAGTGGTAACCATGACTGAATCACTCTCCTCTCCCCAGCGGCACTGTTATTTAACAGGTTAAAACAGTAGTTCTAAAAATAAAATTTCATCATGGACAAAACTCTTTATGTTGTTCATTCCCTGATGCCAGCTTCTGTGCTTAGCTACATTAAAAGGCAATATCAAAGAGATATGGCAATCTGAAACTCAAAGTTTGCAGTGAATTACTGCTATTATTGTAACTGTTTGGTTTCTGTCCTGTTTATTTCCTCTTCTTTCAAGCAAGAGTTTATATTTATTAAAACTGAGTCTCTTGGAATCCACAGTAGTGCACAGAA